>NC_089249.1:135414922-136664922 GCF_963930625.1 Muntiacus reevesi
ATCAAGCTTGCTGGGAGAAATATCAATAACCTCAGATATGCAGATGACACCACCCTTATGGCAGAGAGTGAAGAGGAACTGAAAAGCCTCTTGATGAAAGTGAAAGAGGAGAGTGAAAAAGTTGGCTTAAAGCTTAACATTCAGAAAACTAAGATCATGGCATCTGGTCCCATCACCTCATGGCAAATAGATGGGGAGACAGTGGAAACAGTGTCAGGCTTTATTTTTGTGGGCTCCAAAATCACTGCAGATGGTGACTGCAGCCATGAAATTAAAAGACGCTTACTCCTTGGAAGGAAAGTTATGACCAACCTAGATAGCATATTAAAAAGCAGAGACATTACTTTGCCAACAAAGGTCCATCTGGTCAAGGCTATGGTTTTTCCAGTGGTCATGTATGGATGTCAGAGTTGGACTGTGAAGAAAGCTGAGCACCGAAAAATTGATGCTTTTGAACTGTGGTGTCGGAGAAGACACTTGACAGTCCTTTGGACTGCAGGGAGATCCAACCAGTCCATTCTAAAGGAGATCAGTCCTGGGTGTTCATTGGAAGGACTGATGCTGAAGCTGAAACTCCAATACTTTGGCCACCTCATGTGAAGAGTTGACTCATTGGAAAAGACCCTGATGCTGGGAGGGATTGGGGGCAGGAAGAGAAGGGGACGGCAGAGGATGAGATGGCTGGATGGCATCACTGACTCGATGGGCATGAGTTTGTGTGAGCTCCGGGAGTTGGTGATGGAAAGGGAGGCCTGGCATGCTGCAATTCATGAGGTTGCAAAGAATCGGACACGACTGAGCGACTGAACTGAAATGAACTGAACAGATGCCACATCTTATATATTAATTATCTGTTGATGGGCGCTTGGGTTGTTTTCATGTCTTGGGTATTCTTAATAGGACTGTTATGAACTTTGCAGTGCATGTACCTTTTCAAATTAGAGGTTTCATTTTTTCTGGATATATGCCCAGGAGTGGGATTGCTAGATCTTATAGTAGCTCTATCTTTAGTATTTAAGGAACCTACAGACTGTTTTCCACAGTGGCTATAGTAATTTACATTCTCACCAACAATGTAAAAAAATATGTAACTTTACTTTTCTTAATCTCAATTTCTTCTTCTGAAAAATGATATTTATAAGGATTAATTCATTATAAAATATAAATCATAATTTATATACAAGTATTAATTACCAATATAAAGGGATTTTATGAAGCTTACATGAGATAATGAATACCATCTACACATTGTATTGTTTATGGTAGATTCTATTATTGTTTGATTATATTAAAAATCAGATTTAAATTGGAAGGGTTAGAGCCACAGCTTAAACAATCTATTATACCACAAAAAGACTTTAGATTTCATACAGGGTAGACAATGGAAAGTTGTTGAAAATTTTATCCAGAAGAATAACATACTGCATTTTGCATTTTTAAAGAGTTGATTCTGCTTGCAGTATAGAGGCAAATTGGAGGGCACCGTAAGGAAAACTATTATAACACTATTTCAGTGGTCCATGAGAGAAATTTGAACCAAATCAACCACAGAACAGAGAAAAAGATAGGTATGAGCTGGAAATAATAGAGCATGGTTGCTAATATAATGTTGCAACATGGAAGAAAAAGAATCAAGACTGACATCCAGTCTTCAGAAGGGTGATGACTTCATCAAGATAGCAAAGTCCAGGTAAGAAGTTAAGTGGTAGGAGGGTAGGACTAGATTAATAAGATTGGTTTTGAAGAAGTTGAGTTTGAATTGGCCATAGGACATAAATGCTTAGAGGTCTATCACACAGTTGGTTATGTTGGCTTCAACTTGGAGTTTAAGACACTTGTGGGTTTCCTACATATAATAATTAGTTGAAGTTATGAGACCATATGTGACTGTTTATAGACATTAGAGTGATGAGATAAGAGCTATGAATTAAACTTTGGAAAATATAAAAATATAAAACATGCATATAGAGACCAAACAGACACATCCATACAGTTCAAGGGAAATCAGGAGATACTCCTGCTAAGAAGTCAAGATGGAAGTGTATCAAGAAAAAGGAAGTGGTCAATCTGACTAAATGTTGCAAGAAGTAAACTAAGATTAGGAGAGAAGAAATACCATACGATATGACCATAATTGAGTTGTTTGTGATATTTATAGAAGAGTTTCATTGCAATGGTGAAGACTGAATGAAACATTCTACTAGATTGTTTTTTCCAAAAGTGAGCACACAAATATTTCTGATATCAAGTTTTCTTCCAGAATTTTGCTACACCCTAGCAAGGGTGGAGTCTATTTCTTATTTATTTGAACTGAGATAGGATTTTAAGACTGTCTCAATTAGCAGAATATAGCAATGTGACTTTCAAGCTTAGATCATAAAAGAAATAAAGATTTTGCATCTCTTTTTCTTGTCTCTTTCTCACTACCTCTCTTATTGCTAGTTCTTGAAACTCAGCAACTATGTTGTGAGGAAGCCTGGGAGAGACTACATATAGGTATTCTGGTCAAAGAACCCAGTCAACTCCTCAGTGCTAACACGAGCACCAACTCTTATAGGGAACAAAACTTTGAATGATTTTTGTCCCCAGCTTTTGAGCTTCCCAGCTGAATCTCTGAATCAGAGATGAGCCATACCCATTAAGACATTCTTCAAATGGTGGATTGAATATGCTAGATGTTTGAGGTGAATAAGTTTTGGAAAATATTTTACACAGCTACAATAAATAGTAGAGATACAAAGGAAAAGAAATCATAAATTTAAATTATTTGGGAGTCCTTAGATGGGAAGATGAAATGAATATCCAGACAAAGATAGAAGGTCAAGAATGTTTGGAAATTTTTAATTTTGTAATTAATTAGGGTCATCTGGAGAAGGAAATGGCAACCTACTCCAGTATTCTTGCCTGGAAAATCCCATGGATGGAGGAGCCTGGTAGGCTACAGTCCATGGGGTCGCAAAGAGTCGGACATGACTGAGCGACTTTACTTCATTTCACTTCACTTCACTTCAGGGTCATCTAAACAGGAATCAAGATAGTGGAATAGGAGGACACAGAACTCACCTCCCACCCATAAATGCATCAAAAATACAACTGCATGTGGAACAATCGTCACTGGAAACTAGATGGAGACAATCAGAATGACTTCTCTACAGCCAAGGCTAAAGGAAAGGGAAGAGAAGAAATCAGATTGGGACCCTGTGGTGGGGGGGCGGGGGGGACTCAGAGGAAAAGGGAAATCATATAGTCAGAAATCCTACAATGGGGAGTGAGCAGTCCCAGCCACATACTGGGTCCAATGAATGGAATACAAAGCCCCTTCTCTGTTTAGAGAGCTGGTGGGACCCACAGGAGGGCTGGGGGAAGCCCAGACTCCACTTGTGAGGAGCGTGTGAATGCTTGCTTGCTCCCAAAGCTGTATGAAGAGAGTGGATTGAAGGTGAAAAGGCACAGGTGGCCGACATTTCCCACAGTCACTCTTCAGCATGCACCCTGACCTGAGCGGACCGAAGTCTCCAGCACCACTTGTCTCATGTCACAACTTCAAAAAGGAGCAACAGAGAGCTGCCTCAACCAGGGAAAAAAACCCGAAATGCCATAAGACGGTGAGACAGCTCAAGCCTAAGTGCCACCTGAATAGAGAGGGGATAGCCATTATTGGAGATTGCATGGGTGGTGCACAGAGGCAGCGCAGACCTGTGACAGTGAGTAGACCACCACTGCCTGTACCCCAGTCCTCTGTGAATACTTACACCATCCCTCTCGCTCCGCACTGTTCCTCTCTGAGGCGAGGTCTGGTGGTGCTAGGGAGGGGAAGAGCACTCCCTTAAAGGGGAGGGAGCCAGCCCAGAGTCAAGCCCCAGGGCTTCTCCCTGAGTGCCTGCGGAGGACACTGCGCTCCAAAGGGCAGAGGCAGCCCTGAGCAGAAGGAAGCCCTGCCTCACACCTGACTCCAGCCCTTCCTTCTTCAACCTCACCTCCACCAGCACATCCTGAAGACAGGCATGGCTTCTGATCACCTCTAATTCAGCTCTCCCATCAAAGCCAATCAGATAGCAAATAGAAAAAAGAAGAAAACAGTTGAAGAGATCTTTGGGATAATATCAAGCATACCAACATTCACATTATGGGGATCCCTAGAAGGATAAGAGAAAAGGCAGGGAGCTGAAAATGTATTTAATGAAATCATGACTAATAATTTCCCAAGCTTAAAAAAAAAAAAGATATTCAGGTACAGGAAGAACAGAGGATCCCAAACAAGATGAACCCAAACAGACCCACACCAAGACATATAGTAATGAAAATAGCAAGAGTTAATGATTCAGAGAACTCTAAAGGCACAAGAAAAAAAATAAAACAAAATAAAAGTCATACATAAAGGGACTCACACATGACTATCAGATGATATTTTTGCAGAAACTTCACAGATTAGAAGGGATGTTTACATTTAAAGTACTGAATGGGAAAACCTGCAACCTATTTACATGGCAACCCACTCGAGTATTCTTGCCTGGAGAATCCCATGGACAGAGGAGGCTGGTGGGCTACAGTCCATAGGGTCACAAAGAGTTGGACAAGACTGAAATGACTTAGCTTGCAGGCAGGATACTCTACCCAAGATTGTCATTTGGAATTTCAGGAGAGATAGGGAACTTTCAGATAAACAAAAACTAAAAGTCCATCAATACTAAACCTACCCTAAAAGACATATTAAAAGGTTTTCTCTAAATGGAAAAGGATATGAAAAGAAGTAAGTAACTATAGGAGAGGAAAATTCCACTGGAGAAACATATATATGCAAAAGAGTAAGGATTAACCATTTAAATAAGCTAGTACAAAGATTAAAAGATAAAAAGTTAAAAATCAGTTTTAATTGAAACAACCCATGAACAGATAAACATGAAGATGTAAAGTGTGATATCAAGAATGTAAAGTGTGGGAGAAGGGAGTAAAGATGAAAATCATTCTGAATGTGTTTGAACTTAAAGGACTCCCTGTTTGCAACAAATAAATACAGTTATAGGTCAATATATATGAACACCACAAATTTAAAACCTACCACAGATACATAAAAGCAAGAAAGAAAGGAACACAAGCATGCCACTAAAGAAAATCATGAAACTACAATGGGAGAAATTAAAAATCTGAAAAGGACAGGGAGAATCACAATAACTACAGCATGTTCTCTGAAATGAGCTTTGATTTTTAATCCAGATATTATTTGTATTTTGTTTACTTTTCTCTTGGATTTTTATAGACAAGAGAGAGTTGAATTCCACTTCTTTTTAGTTCCATAACTTCTACTCAAAGGAAATTTAATTGTTACCCACTATTTTATCGTATTTTTGGCAGTAGATCTAAATCCTAGAAAAAGTGAGAAGTGAAAGAGAGGATCTTTGCATGTTCATCATAGTTAATGCTGGAAATCTTACACATAAACTTGGATTTTTCTTGACAATATTTTGGTGTTTTTCCATCCTTTTTAATGAAATAATGAGTACCTGATGCATTGTAAAGATAGTTTTCTTAAGTAGCTAAACTAAGGTGTGAAAGTTTTCAAGATAACAATTCCAAGGTCATTAAATTTAATCATTTTGCTCCTGCAGAAGACAGACTCACAGCAAGCTTCTTGCACAGAGGCAGAAAAACACTTCATTTTCTCTTCAAAATGAAGGTGTTGGAATCATTTCAAAATATACACATGGTTAGGGAAAACATATTTATGCTGTCTGTAGGCTGTTCCATTTCATTTTGACAGCAAAACCAGATGTAAGCAGATACAATAAGAAATCACTGTAAATTTTCTTCTGACCATTCCTATAATTGCAGAAGTGGTTCAAAGGCCGAGGTTCAATTTGGAGATATGCGTGTACCTGAATGGGAGTACTAAATTATATAAATGCTTATTTCCTGTTTGTCCTATTTAATACATATATAAAGAAACGTCTCCATGCTTTGTTCTAGATTAAGTAAATGAGCCCATAATCAGTCTTTTTACAGTTAAAGTGAGCAGGAAGAAAAAAATTCCATTAAAATTTGTCCTGCATTATGTATTGTTTTTCTAGTTCAGCAACTGGAGATTTTCCTGTGTTTGATAATTTCTTATGTAGCTATCATTATTGCTAACATTTCTTGTTTCTCTAGCCTCAGTGATAAAAGCATACATACTTCACAATTTTTAGCCCATTTTTAAAGAAATAAGTAGATTATTTTCATTATGAACATAGATGAATGAGTTAATCTCACTGAACTTCATTTGTTTCTTTGTAATATGAAACAATGATGAGAGCTTCACGGATTTTGGTTAAATTCCAAAGATACCCTGGTGACTGAGATGACCAAGAATCTGCCTGCAATGCTGAAGACTAGAGGTCTATTCCTGGGTTGGGAAGATCCTCTGGAGAAGGGAATAGCTACCCACTCCAGCAGTATTCTTGCCTGGAGAATTCCTGGCAGGCTATAGTGCATGAAGTTGCAAACAGTCATACATGACTGAGGAATGAACACACACACACACCAAAGATACACAATTATTGATGTATAAATCTGTAAGTTATAAATTATTCACCCCGATAATCTCTTCTTAGGAAGACCCTTGTTTAAAGCTATTTTTATGCTAAAAGAACTGAAAATATTTACAATATTTAAAAATATTTAGAAACTCTAAATTTTAGTTTCTCATCTTCATCTGTAAAAATGAGGATAGTAATATCCAACTCACAGGACTGTTGTAGGAGTTCAGTGAAAAAAAAAAAAAAGCATACTAATCCCTAAGAAGAGCACAGGGCATATGGCAAGCACATAGCAAATACACTGTTATTATCAATATTGCATAACCAAGTCCATAAGCAAACATTTGGAGGCAACAGGGACCAACATGGAAAATAATCTATTGTTCTCATTACATGAGTTTAGTTGATTTTCTCCAGTGAATATGTCCCAAGATACTGGATATGAACAGAAACTGAAGATTTTTGCCAGCATATATAAGGAAATATTCCTCTTCTTTTGCTTTCTATGTACTCCGTAAACACATTTTGTGAATTTCCCAAACATGTTATTTGTTAAGTGTCAGCCCAGTTAGCTTGAATTTGTAAGAAAAATGGATTTTTTGATTGGAAGAAGACAATCCCTCAAGTAGGAGACCCAAGAAAGATAAGAACTGTGAGGATAATTTGCTTATACAGTGAGATGCTGTTTCCTATATGCTATACGTTGTTCTAAGTAATTTAACAATATTAACTAATTTGGAAATCATTGTATGATTGTGTTAACCTGTATTACTATTTCTGTATTTCTTGTAGGAAAATTGAGACAATGCATTAAGCAAAATTTTCAAGATTATACTGCTAATAATTGGAGTTGATTTGAACACATGTAACACATGGTGGCTCAGATGGTAAAGAATTTGCCTGCAATGCGGGAGACCTGGGTTCGAGCTCTGGGTCAGGAAGATCCCCTGGAGAAGGGGATGGCAATCCACTCAAGTACCCTTGCCTGGAGAATTCCGTGGACACAGGAGCCTTGCTGGCTACAGTCCATGGGATCGCAATGAATAGGATACAACTGAGCGACAAACACATACTTAGCTAGTCTGTGTCCAGAGCCCTGCTATTTAGCACTGCATAGGCTTTGTAGAAATTTTTGGTGCCCTCTATAATACAGACTTTGTTGTTGCTGCGTCCTGGTCATTATTTCACCTTTTGGCTTCTTGCTGTACTGGGCTATTGACTCAGCCTCTAAGTAAGAATGTTAACTTTACTCTTATCATTACTTGGCCAGGCAAGTGTGGTTATTAGAAAACACTCAGGTCTGAGAATGGAAATTTAGGTACTGTTTTCTTTGCTGTGTGAATTCTACTTCTTTCACCATCTTCCGTAATATGTTACTATTTGTCTGAACTTCATAATGGAGAAACAAAGGCTAAAGAAACTTAAGTAGAAATCTTATTTCACATATTCCCAGAAAACTGATATTCTTGAATTCTTAATAGAGGGATATAAGAAAAATTATTTTGTAAACTCATTTTTATTGAAATTTTTTGTACAGATGATCCCATAATCTTATACCACTAACACTTTGAAGAAAACATTCGGGAAATGCTTTGTTACTTATTTTAATTCTGAAACAAATTTTCTTATCTTTATGAAGAAGAGGTTATTTTTTATGATTTCAACTAGACAAAAATCCTTTAATTATGAAAAAAATAAAAAAACAGAATCAATTGTGTTTATATCCACTGTGATTCATTACTATGTTTTCTTGCAAAATCTGATCAGATATCTGAAAAATTTCTTCCTTGGGAAGCTAGCATATAAGTTAAAACCAGGATGAAATTCATACTCAAGCAAATAGTAAATCAGTGCTTCTTTTTGTAGATTTGTGTCTCATTTCTTAATGGCAGGAAATCTATATATTACTCATTTCTGTATCCCCTTTGCCTAGCAGAATTCTTTGCACAGAATAGTTCTGAACAGTATGAAACTAGTATAACAAACTTTTCCTAGAAAATTCCAAGTAGAAACATCCATTAAGAGTGCCATTAAGACTTGTTTTCAGTAACTTTACAATGTCTTTGTAATACAAAAGATATACTCAATTCTAAGGAAAACCTTTTTGTTAACTGAATATAGAAAAATGCAAATATTCTCACTGATAAGTAGAAAACAACTTCAGAAGATCTGAATAGAAGTATTTAAATTAAGTGTTTTTAGTTTGTCATATCTTATGTTTTCCTAAAGTTACAAATAATTTCTGTTCAAAAATGATATTTATAATAGGTCTATTCTCTCACTGTAGTGTGATAATTTTTACACCTGAAATGTCTCTTGATATCCAAGAACTTATTCAGTTCATGGTGCTCAATGCCTTGTATTGAATTTCTTTAAGCCACATCAAAGATTTATTTAATAAGACATTCCATGTCTACTGTGTATTCATTCACTTTCACTCACCAAAGTTCAATATTTTATAGGTCGTAGAGTTAACAATCAAAATCCTGATGCCCAATCATGTTAATTTAGACCCTTACAGACAAAATTTCACGTTTCGTAAAAAATCTGCTTTATTCTTTTGGGGGGTGCATAGAAAGAGACAGAACATTAATTTTATTGATACTATACCATTGTGTAATTAACACTATTGCTACTAAAAGTACGCAGAGCCCTGGATATCTTAAAGCCACATGGGTTAATGTCTAGTGTCTAGGAACTGAGACATTTGGGGCAATGGCAAAGGAGACAGTAGGTGTCAAAAACACATAAGTGGTTCCAAAGTGAATCAACCCAGGCTGACAATGCTGCTTATGAAAAGTGCTGCTCATCTATATTCATAGGAGGTGAAGATAAAGAACCAGAACATAGGAAGAAAATACCTTCTTCCAGACTCAAATTTGAAGTCTACCTCTGTTGCCTGCTAACAATAGAAGGCCCAAGCACTTCTATTTTGATAACCTGTGTTCAGCATGCTGAATTGTTCTGTTAAATTTAGATATGACTGATATAAATATAACTCTCCCACAATGGTGGAATATTAAATTCATTGAAAATATTGTATCTTGTTATATATTCTTTTCTTCTTTCTCTCTCTCCTCAGAGTCATAGTCATGTACCCACACAGCGGTTTAAGAAATTTTTCTCTGCAAATATTTTTCAGTATATAATTTTCTGACTTAAAAAAATAAGTGATGATGATATACACTCAGACTTTAAATATCTAGCTCTGACCTATGTGTTATCATTTTAATAAAGTCTGTAAAAATTTCAAATGCATGGCAGGTTTTTCTTTATTTCAATACCAATTGTTAGATTCAAAAAAATAATTATTGGTTCTATATTTATATCATGAATGCTTCAGGGAAAAGGCAAATCTCTTCCAAATGCAACCTAATCCCTTAATAAAGACATTTATTTGAGATTGATTCCCTTAGATTCCTTAGATTCCCTTTGATTCCTGTAGAGCCTTTCAAAAAATACATGCCAAAAAAAAAAAAAAAATGTCATGAACTTTCACAAAGAAACTTAGAAAATGTCAAAACAGTAAATCCAATAATGAATATATGGTGATTTAAATAGTGACTTGAATTATACACTTTAATTCTAGAATTATACTCTGTAATGAGATACACACACCAAAATATCCCTACATATCAGATACAACTTTATTCTTCTTAGATATAGAATTTAGACTTTATTTTGAAAGTAATTCAAAAGTAAAAATTAAAACAATAAAAAAACAAGGTAGATACTGTAATCGATATACACAGATTTTGATATTAAATCAAGAATTGATAAACATTTAATGAAGCAGCAAATGGCAAAGAAAGTCTGCAATAGAAATAGGCCTACCTAGAATTCAGATATTGTGGTAACAGGACATGGGCATAAATTAATCATCATGGATATATTCATAAAAATGGAAATGTCAAGAGAGAGAGGGAACTGGTCTGGGTAAAAAAGACAAAAGGATCATATTTGTGTAGTAATGGAAATAAATAACTTGATAGATTTGATATAGCAACAAATTAGACTTTCAAAGAGAAGAATAGTAAATTAGAGGACAGAGAGATAAAAGTTTTCCAAATCAATACACAGAGAGAAAAAATAAATGTTGAAAATACCAAAAGGAATGAAAAGGGCATAATGGAAAGATTTAATACAAAATATAATTGAAATTATGGAGGAGGAAAAAGGAGTGAAGTAAAAATATTATTTGAAAAGATAGTTGAGAATTTTCTAAAACTGAAAGTATCAGTCAGTGTGATTCAGTGATTTCTATGAACCTAAGAAGAAATAGAAAATCACTCCTAGGCACATAACAATAAAATCTACTTCAAAAAAGAAAAGAACATTGAAAACCATAAAAGTAACAAGAGAAAAAGCACATTGTTTTCGAGGGAACATCAATGAAACTGACAGCTGACTCATTAACAGAAACGATAAAACCAAAGACAATAAATTGCATTGTTAAAGTGCTGAGAAGTAGCTGCCAACCTCAGATTCTACACAGAGTAAAGGTATTCATTAGTAAGTAACGCAAAATAAATCATTTTTAGATAAAGATTGAGATAATTTATTGTCAATAGCCATGCACTTCAAAAAATACTGAAGGGTGCTCTTCAGACAGAAGGAAAACAATCTCAGATGGAATCACAGAAATGAAGAAAGAAATAAAGAGCACCAGACAGGGTAAATAATAAAAAAAACCACTACTATCAATAGAAATCTGAGTATACTGGTTAGTATCTCAGTTTGTAAAGAATCTGCCTGCAATGCAGGAGACCCTGGTTTGATTCTTGGGTTGGGAAGATTCCCTGGAAAAGGGAAAGCCTACCCACTCCAGTATTCTGGCCTGGAGAATTCCATGGACTGTATAGCCCATGGGGTCACAAAGGGTCGGACAGGACTGAGCAACTTTCACTTTTTAACCAGGAGACAGAACCAAGTCAGTTGTTAGAATAGAGAAAATTTAATGTATAGATTTGTTCACTAGTCAAGGAAATCTAACTATTATTAACAAAAAAGAGTAAAAGAAGACCTAAGCAGATTATTTAACTTCTGTGCAGAGTACATCATGAGAAAAATGCTGTATTAGATAAAACTCAAGTTGGACACAAAATTGCTGGTAGAAATAGTGACACTTTCAGATATGCAGATGATACTACTCTAATGGCAGAAAGCAAAGAGGAACTAAAGAGCCTCTTGATAACAGTTAAAGAGGACAGTGAAAAAACCTGGCTTAAAGCAGCATTCAAAAAATGAAGATCTTGGCATCTGGTCCCATTACTCCATGGCAAGTAGATGGGGGAAAGTGGAAACAGTGACAGATTCTGTTTTCTTGGGCTCCAAAATAACTGCAGATGGCAACTACAGCCATCAAATTAAGATACTTGTTCCTTGAAAGAAAAACTGTGACAACTCTAGATAGCATATTAGAAAGCAGAGACATCACTTTACTGACAAAGGTCTGTAGAGTCAAAGTTATAGTCCAGTAGTCATGTATGGATGTGAGAGTTGGACCATAAAGAAGGCTGAGCGCCAAAGAATTGATGCTTTCAAATTGTGGTGTTGGAAAAGAGTCTTGAAAGTCCCTTGAACAGCAAGGAGATCAAACCAGTCAATCTGGAAGTAAGTCAACCATGAATATTCACTGAAAGGACCGATGCTAAAGTTGAACTTCCAATATTTTGATCACCTGATGCAAATTGCTGACTCATTGGAAAAGACCCTGTTGCTAGGAAAGATTGAGGGCAAGAAGAGAAGGGTTCAATAGAGGATGAGACGACTGGATGGCATCACTGAGTCAATGGACATGAGTTTGAGCAAACTCTGGGAGATAGTGAAGGACGGAGAAGCCTGGTGTGCTGCAGTCCATGAGGTTGCAAAGAGTCAGACACGACTTAGTGACTAAACAACAACAAGCAGCCCATCAGCAGCAGCATGTGCAAACAAAACAAATGACAATGGAAAATACTCAGCTATTATTTATAGACAGAGAGAAAATCAAAACTGAGAACTCAATATAATCCTTCCCCACTCTCCCCCTGCCTCATCTCAGAGGTGAGACTCGGACTTCTTTAAAGAATGCACGACTTCCATAGGAGCACACTACCTCAGATGGAGAAGGCTCTTGAGTCCCTTGGACATCTAGGAGATCCAGCCAGTCCATCCTAAAGGAAATCAGTCCTGAGTATTCATTGGAAGGACTGATGTTGAAACTGAAACTCCAATACTTTGGCCATCTGATGAGAAGAGTTGACTCATTGGAAAAGACCCTGATGCTGGGAAAGATTGGAGGTGGGAGGAGAAGGGAACAACAGAGGATGAGATGGTTGGATGGCATCACTGACTCAATGGACATGAGTTTGAGTAGGCTCTGGGAGTTGGTGATGGACAGGAAGGCCTGGTGTGCTGCAGTCCATGGGGTCACAAAGAGTTGGACACAACTGAGTGACTGAACTAAACTGAACCTCACAGGGTAAAGAAAAGTTCCAGAGGGCGCAGGCCAGGACTGGTCTTTAGAAATGACTGGCTGTGGCTAGAAACTGGGGGCAGGTTGGAGCTGACTTAAGGAAATAGCTCTCAAAAAAAAAAAAAAAAAAGGAAATAGCTCTCAACTTGGGAAACAGTTCCCTGAGGATGTGACTGCAGCCGCTGTGCAAGCAGCCTACTGGAGCTTCTTAGAAGCAGCCGTTGGGGGACTTCACTGGTGGTTCAGTGGTTAAGACTCTGCCTTTTCCTTTTAGTTCAGGGGAGGTAGGCTTGATTCCTGGTCCAAGTTCTAAGATTCCACATGATGCAAGCAATGGCCAAAAAAAAAAAAAAAAAAAAAGTAGCCATTGGGTAGGTAGAAATAAAGCCCTGGGTTCAGCCAGGTTTACCATGAAAGCACAAAAAGAGCCCGTGGGAATGGCCACTGGGATGGGAGCAGAAAGTCTCAGGGTGCAGGGAAAAGCAATCTGTGAAGTCTGCAGGGCACCCATGTTATATCAAAAGGAGGGCCTTCACATGGAAGGAAAGTTCTGGCTGCTTTGCCTTCTTTTGTCACTACAGCACCCCAGTATTCTTGCCTGGGAAATCCCTCGGACAGAGGAACCTGGCGGGCTACAGTCCGTGGGGTCACAAACAAGTTGGATGCTACTGAGCACTCATGCATAAACCTTGCTTTAGACAGCAGGAGAAATTTTCAGAGGGTTTGGCCTGAGTATTACAAAGCAGGAAAAGAAGGATGGATTTGTAGCTGAGAACAATAACTTGATACTGGTTCACTGATAATGTGTCTCGTGTGGTTTAATAATATGTGTAATTGCAATGCATGTTAATATTAGCATAAAACTGAGAATTAGGTGATAGCTATTTTTCTTGGGTCTTGCGTATATCTAGCACAAGCTGAAATCAAGATCGCCAGGAGAAATATCAATCACCTCAGATATGCAGATGACACCACCCTTATGGCAAAAAGAGAAGAACTAAAGAGCCTCTGGATGAAAGTGAAAGAGGAGGGTGAAAAAGTTGGCTTAAAACTCAACATTCAGAAAACTAAGATCATGGTATCTGGTCCCACCACTTCATGGCAAATAGATGGGGAGACAGTGGGAACAGAGAGAGACTATTTTTTTGGGCTCCAAAATCACTGCAGATGGTGACTGCAGCCATGAAATTAAAAGACACTTGCTCCTTGGGAGAAAAGCTATGACCAACCTAGACAGCATATTAAAAAGCAGAGACATTACTTCACTGACAAAGATTCACCTAGTCAAAGCTATGGTTTTTCCAGTGGTCATGTAAGGATATGAGATTTGGACTATAAAGAAAGCTGAGTGCTGAAGAATTGATGCTTTTGAATTGTAGTGTTGGAGAAGACTCTTGAGAGTCCCTTGGACAGCAAGGAGATCCAACCAGTCCATCCTAAAGGAAATCAGTCCTGAATATTCATTGGAAGAACTGATGCTGAAGCTGAAGCTTCAATACTTTGGCTGTCTGATGTGAAGAACCGACTCAATGGAAAAGACCCTGATGTTGGGAAAGATTGATGGCAGGAGAAGAAGGGGACAACAGATGATGAGATGGTTGGATGGCATCACTGACTCAATGGATATGAGTTAGAGCAAACTCTAGGAGTTGGTGAAGGAGAGGGAAGCCTGGCGTGATGCAGTCCACGGGGTTGCAAAGAGTCAGACAGGACTGAATGAGTGAACTGAACTGAAGCATATGTACAAATGGAAAATATACCAATTTAAAGTAGACTATATCAAGTCAAAGATTTTTGATGATATCTCTAAGGAATCTATTAAAAGGATAGTGAAAGACAATATGACTAATAATCTCAATAGGGAAACAAACAGAATCATGAAACATGCTTGATTCAACAAATAGAATATGAAAAAGGGAGTAAAAAAAATGATGATACAAAGAACAAAGAATGATAAGGTTGATAAAACTCAAATCAGTATGGGTATAAGCTAAATTCACAGAGTAAAAAAAAAGAGTTTAAAACTGAAATAAAAAAATACAAAGACAGATTAAGACTAAAAGTAAAATGGTAAAATAAGAAAACTGTAAGTAGAAGAAAGCCAGAAAAACTACATAACAGACAGCTCAGACGTGGGGGCATGAAATGGTACTAAGAAAAAAGGTTAATTTGACAGAAACATAACAATACTCCACAATATGTGAAATTTTATAATGCAATTCACTATATATATATATATATATATATATATATATATATATATATATAATATCCACAGAATACTCTGGCAGGATTACAGGAGAAATAATTATAGCTGGAGAATTTATCACACCTTTGTCACTGAGAAAAAAACACAGACTAAAATTTAGTAAAGAATAGAAGATTTAGACATCATGATTAACAAAATGTCCCAGTTTACATGTTTAAGCACAGCATCAACAAATTTGGAAAACATTTTATATTCAAGTACACATGGAACATTTACCAAAATTGATCAATTATTATCCCATAAAGCAAGCCTTATCATGATTCAGAGGATTTGATGACCACAGAGAGCTTAAGCTAGTATTCAGTAATTTTAAAAAAAAACTAGAAAATTCACAAATGTTTGAAATCATGTCACACACTTACAAATAACACGTGGGTTATTTCAAAATGAATATTAGAATATATTTTGAATAAATTATATTAAAATAATTTATTGTTTTAAAAAATTAATTATAATTAATACATTTATTATATTAGTATATTATATTAATTAATATAATATATTAACTATAATTAATAATTAATATAGTTAAATATATTAAAATATAAAAATGTGGGGAGCAGATAAAGTGACATGTTTAGATATAAATTCATAAATTAAAATACAGAAATGCTGAAAATTAACAATTATAATCATCTATTTAAAAAAACCTATAAGAAAGAACAGCAAATTATTTCCAAAATACAGAAATAAGGAAATAATGATAGTATGAGCAGAATTTCATGAAGTAAAGGCAGACATGCAATTGAGAAGGGCAGAAAATAAAAAAATGTTGATTGTTAGAGCAAATTAAATTGTCTATTCCTCAAGACTGACCAAAAAAGAGAAAGAGAGAGAATGAACAAAAAACCAATTTCAGGGATAAAATGAAGGACATAATCACATATCCTACAGATATTGCACAAGTTATAAGAGAATATTATGAAAACTAAGCCAACAAAATTAAAATATAAATAAAATGGAAATATACAGAAAATATTTAACAAAAGTAAGAAGTAAAAATCTTAATGATCTTATGTTCATTAAAGACATTTAATCCATATCTAAAACTTTCCCACAAAGAAAACTCCAGATCCAGATTGCCTTAACAGTAAATGATATCAATTTTTTCATTTGTAATGTAGCACACTTATACAACTATTTCAGAGGGTAGAAAAAGTGGCCACATTTCCCAAAGTGGTTTTTTTTTTGTAGTCTTTTTTTTAATTTATTTTTCAGTGGGTTTTGTCATACATTGATATGAATCAGCCATAGAGTTACACGTATTCCCCATCCCGATCCCCCCTCCCACCTCCCTCTCCACCCGATTAATATCAGTATTATGCTGAGAACTAGAGTTGAAAATTGCATTACTAAGAAAAACAAATTTTAAAACAATTGCAAAATTCTGAACATAATATCAGCAAATGCAATTTAACAATATATGAAAAGGATTCCTCATCATGACTAAGTGGAGTCACCCCCCAGAATGCATGTTTGATTTTGCATTAGACAATCAATCCAAGTAATTCACCATATTAGCAAAATTAAGGAGAAAAATACATGATCATATTAATAAATATAGCAAAATCACTTGATAACATGCAAAACTCATGATAAAAAACCATTGACAACTTAAGAATAGGTTGGAATGTTCTTAACTTAATAATTGATAAAAAAATTCTTTGGCAAAAAATGATATTTAATGATGATTTATAAAATTTCTTGTATATAGAAACAAAATATGATGACAAAGTACTACCACGAATTTTATTTAATGCTGACCTGGAAAACAGGCTATTCCAATAAGCTAAGACACATATAAAAAGTATAAAGCTTAAAAAGGAACTAGTAAACATTCATGATTCATAAAGAATTTGATTATGAATATAGAAAATCCAAAATAAACTGCAAATAGCCTATTAGAATTAGTGAACAAACTTACCCATGTCACCAGATACAAAGTCAAAATAAATCATTTGCATTCTAATCACTACCAATAAACTAGAAAATGGAACAGAAAAAAAATCTTTGAAAATAGGTATTAAAATTTCATTTAGCTGAAAATAAACCTAAAGCAGGTTTATTTATAAAGTGGCTCAGTGGTAAAGAATCCGCCTGCCAATGTAGAAGCCATAGGAGACACAAGTTTGATCCCTGGGTCAGGGATCTTCTGGAGGAGGAAATGGCAACCCGCTCCAGGATTCTTGCCTGGGAAATCCCATGGACAGGGAGCCTAGTGGGTGGCAGGGCATGGGGTCACAAGGAGTCAGGCAGAACATGGATTGGTACAGTGTTAGAAAGATGTTGTTTTTTACCAGTGAATCGACCAATTCAGTACAATCTCAATTAAAATCCCAAGAGTTTTTTTTTTTTTTTGGTTTGTTTGGTTGGTTGGTTGGCTGGTTTGGAGAGAGGGCAAGAAAGAGGGGTAGAAAGTGACAAGCCAATTTTAAAAAGTTTATGGAGATCTAAAAGGACAAAATAGTGAAAACAAGAAATTAGAATAAACAAAATGCTGCTTTGGGCAGAAACAGAAAGAAATCACAGATATAATATAAAAAAGAGGAAGACAAACACAGAAAGGAACATATATGTTTTTCTAGTTGTATAAAATACAGAAAAAATAGACAAAATTAAAAACTAATTGATGTTGATAGAAGTAAAAATATCTT
This sequence comes from Muntiacus reevesi, assembly GCF_963930625.1. Classification (NCBI taxonomy): domain Eukaryota; kingdom Metazoa; phylum Chordata; class Mammalia; order Artiodactyla; family Cervidae; genus Muntiacus; species Muntiacus reevesi. The sequence continues at coordinate 135,432,815 of NC_089249.1, forward strand.
TTCCTTAAAGATAGTTAATGTTTGGATGGAAGCTTTAGTAAGAAAAAAAAAAGAAAAGAACAAAGTTGGCTGAAGACTTGTGCAAGAAAAACAAATAGACAATGACAGATAATCAGACAGTCCAAAAACAAACCCATGTCTAGGGGTCATTTTACAACAAAGGTAATAGCAATGCGCTGAGAAAAGATGATGTTTTAAATATTGATGCTGTGTTGATATGTGTAATTATCAGAAAAACATGCACCTTCACCTCAAATTCTCACATACAAATATAATTTTTACCTACTTAGTAGATATAAATATGAAATTTAAAACTATCAACCTTCTAGTAGATAACATAAGAGAATATCATTGTGGCTTTGAGATGCAAATTTTTTTAAAAATTGGAAAACACAGAACATCTATCATAAAGGAAAAGACGAAAGTTAAACTTTCTCAAAATAAAAAAATCTGTTCATCAAAAATTTCTTTAATAGAGTGAAAACCCCAATCACACAGTGGATAACAATATTTAAAATACAGATATTTTTACAAAGGACTCACATCCAGAGGATACACAAAATTTATATTAAGTCATAAAAAAGGGACAGGTGGCACAACAGAAATATTGGCAAAAATTTGAACAAAAAGAAAATTGACTATAAGTATATTAAAAGATGGGTTTCCGAGGTGACTCAGTGGTAAAGAATCCATCTGCCAATGCTGGAGACATGGGTTCCATCTCTGGATCAGGAAGATCCCCTGGAGGAGGAAATGGCAACCCACTCCAGGATTCTTGCCTGGGAAATCCCATGGACAGAGGAGCCTTGTGGGCGACACCCCATGGGGTTGCAGAAGAGTTGGACGTGACTGAGTGACTAAACAATAACAACAATTTTGAAAGGTGTTGAATGTCATTCTGTTCATTCAGTTTAGTTGCTCAGTCATGTTCGACTCTTTGCAACCCCATGGATGGTAGCCCACCAGCTCCTCTCTCCACGGGATTCTCCAGGCAAGAATACTGTAGTGGGTTGTCATTTCCTTCTCCAGGGAATCTTCCCAACCCAGGAATTGAACCCCAGTCTCCTTTACTGTAGGCAAATTTTTTACCAACTGAGCTTCAAGGGAAGCCCAAGGATATTTATTAATGCTAATAAGGAATTGATTCTAGAAAGATTCAACAAGTTCCTTGTCAGTGGCAGAGTTGAGATTAAAGCTGAGGTCTGGTGACTTCAGAAGACATGCTCTAAATCACTCTATGGTACCTTCCCAAATACGTTAAATTATAATGCATACATTGAAGGAAACAGCTACAGGCTGAAGTTCCGTCTTAGTAGAAAAGAAACAAATGAAAAGTGTGATAAAACGTTTCGGCTAGAATGACCCAATACCTCTTGGGACATAATTGCTGCAGTCAAGTTATGAAAGAAACCCTGCAACACTGGCAGAATTACCCTTTTGACTCTGCAAAACTGAGGTCTGAAAGAGTGTGCCCACGGTTGTCTAAAATATCAGCTGGTCACAAGCATCAACCAAAAGGGTTCAGAATCACGACAAGCAGATTAATTCAAGAGGATTAGTGATTCCTCTTGAAAAGAAAGATTCTGTGAATATTAATGAAACATTCTCAGATAACGCAAGGACAGAGTAAGGTAGATTGCTTTCATCTTCTTAGATCACCTACTTGCTTTCCACATGGTCAAGAGAGTACCCAGTGTTTTGATGGAAATTCAGTAAATAAAGAATGTGGCTTGAAAATCTTAGTCTTAAAATCTTAAAAAACACCCTACAACCATAAAATCACCCTGATCCATTCAGTAAAATTAATAAAACTTTTAATCTGATTCTTAGACTTCGAATGAAATGCAATATATCTGCATCTCAAACTTTCTCTAATACTTTTAGTGACCAAATATAGTGAAGTCAAAACCCCCAGGGTTTTTGGCAAACAGCACGAATTTGCTGAAGTAAGCATAATATTGCCTCAAAACTTGCTGCTTTATCTTAAAATTTCATGCTTATTTTGCAGTCTACTTCACAATATACCTATATTTGACTTGAATTGAAATCATGTTTCACATTATTTAGAATAAAATTGGTCTTCTAGGAAGTTTTATTAAGCCCTTTCATATTTACATACCTTCATGGTATGAAAAAAAAAAGATAGTGAAAGTGTTCATCGCTCAATTGTTCTGACTCTTCGCTACCCTATGGATTGAAGTCCTCTGTCTATGGAATTCTCCAGAAAGAATACTGAAGCAGGTAGCCATTCCTTTCTCCAGGGGATCTTTCTGACCCAGGGATTGAACCCTGGCCTCCTGCATTGCACGTGGATTCTTTACTATTTGAGCCACCATCTGAAGACATTTCCATGGTAAATGCCCATGTAAATTTGAGAAAAAGACTTTAAAATAAGTAAACGCATGAAAGTAAGAGACAGACTTTAAAGTTATTAACTGGAAAAGGCTGTGAACTTATTATCTGTCATCTTTGTTATTATTTTTTATCAGATGACCACTACTTTGGTAAGAAAATGAGGTAGGAAGCAAATATGTAGTTATCTTTTCCAGGAGAGATCTGCTTTAGTGGGTGTATGCAGTGTGATGAGGGCTGACTGCGTGCTTCAGGGTGAGGCCATCCTGGGGTTTCTGTCCTGCTTTCCTTCCCAGGGATTAGCACCAATCCAACCCTAACAGCTGGGTCCCTGATAATATGGGTTTCTGCCTATTAAAAACTGTTTCAACAAATCACTGAACACAGAGTTTCTATGAAAACCCAGAATGTCAGACACTACTTGACAATTTAATTGCAAGCGTACCTTCCATGAATTATTTACCTACCTATTGATCAATAGGTCCTGAATATTCATTGGAAGGACTGATGCTGAAGTGGAAATTCTAATACTTTGGCCACCTGACGCAAAGAACTGATTTATTTGAAAAGACCCTGATGTTGGGAAAGATTGAAGGCAGGAGGAGAAGGGGACGACAGAGGATGAGATGGTTGGATGGCATCACAGACTCTATGGACATGAGTTTAACTAAGCTCTGGGAGTTGGTGAAGGATAAGGAAGGCTGGTGTGCTGCAGTCCATGGGGTTGCAGAGTCAGACATAACTGAGTGACTGAACTGAACTATTATAAGAAAAAGAGAAGCTAATTAAAAATCTACTTACATGTGAATCAATAATCTTTCCAATACATGATTTGTGAGAAGAGAACTAGATGATTAATAAATCAATTACATGTAGATTTAGGGTCTCTTTTTTAGCCTGGAGCTCAGTAAAAACAAGAGATTGTTTTGCAATATGAAATGGGTTGTGCCTTGTGACTTATGAGCATTTCAATTCTTTAACTGGCTGGAAGAAAGCATTTTAAATGTTTAGTGACTCTGTTACTGCTTCCACTGAAAATTTAAAATAGTTCCCTGAACAAAAGGAAAAAAGTGCTAGATCAGAAAGTCCTATGCACAACAGTTCATAATTTAAGATCACACTGTCATCAGATGATTCTGGTACAACTTTCAACCTCATCACTTACTGGCTGTGTGAATTTGGGGAAATAATTTCGTCTGAGAGTCTTGGTTTCCTCATTTGTAAAATGGAGACCATACATCCCTCACATGGTTTTTCTAAAGATCAAATATGAAAATGTTTGTAAAATGCTTGGGGCCCATGCATTTGTATATGATAAGTAGGGAATGTAGTCTATTGTTACAAACATAGATACAGGAGACATATAGACTAGGACTTAAGTCTGGGCACTTCTATTTCCTAGATGTGTCATCTTGGGCACATTTCTTGAACTTTCTGAGTCTCAATTTTATTTCTAAAACAGAAATAATAAAACCTATACGCTGAATCAATAGATAGTATAGTGCCTGACATGCAAGAATTTCATAAAAGAAGCTGACATGATACACGTGCAGGCTCAGTCATGTCTGACTCTTTACAATCCCACGGACTGCAGCCCACCAGGCTACTCTGTCCATGGAATTTTCCAGGCAAGAATACTGTAGTGGGTTGCCATTTCCTACTCCAGGGAGTCTTCTCCACCCAGGGATTGAAACTGCATGTCATGTCTCTCCTGCAATGGCAGAAAGATTCTTTACCATTGGGCCTCCTGGGAAGCCCAAAATGAAGCTACTTGTATTATATTCTGATTTCTCCCCAAATTTTCTGAATCTGCATAAATTTAAATAAAATGTGATCAGCAAATATATTCATTCTTCTATTGATTATGCCTAATTATTGTTGAATTTTAACACACATCTATTATAATAACTTAGCATTGAAAAGGATGTGGACAAGAATGTCATCTTACTGTCAATGCAGTAGCTAAGAGTGGCTAATTGTTTTGGGCAAGGCTCCATGCAAAGTGCTCTAGGGAGCTGGTATAGAACATGTAGAGGTAACATATGTGCTTGCCTCCATGGAGCTAATGATGCCTTGTACGAAATAAGCCATGGCTGTATATAAATAAGAGAGAAAGTTTATTATAGTGAATGATCTCATAGAAAATAAAAAAAAAATTGATCTGACTTAGAGAATAAGGGATAGCTTAATGGGGCAGTAGCATTTAAGTGAGGCATTGAAAGTTAGCAGAATTTCAGAAAACAGTGAAAATTGGTTCAGTGCATCCTCAGTGGAAGAGACAATGAGAACAATAAGCAAATAAAAGAAACTATAGACACACACACACACACACACACACACACACACACACACACACACACTCATACACAAGCTCTTCAAACTACAGAAATATGAAATTGGTGGTTCTCATATGTCAAACATTGATCATTATTTGTGCTTGAAGAATGGTAATCTATCTTTTGGCCCAAAGATAAATTGCCTTCTGGAATCTTTAGGTGGTCCCAGTTTAGTCTTGTTGGAGCCCAGTGTGATGTGTTTTTGTGTGTAAGTGAGAACTGGAGCTGAAAAAGGGAGTAAATATTATGGGGGGCTTACTGCAGACTAAGGGACTTTAGCCTTTAAAAATAGTCTTTTAACATAATGGAGTTTTTGAGGTATTTTTAGCCGAAAGTAAGGAAAAAATGGATTTTTATTCAACATAAAAAATACTACTCTACTTTTATGTATCCAGTATTGTACTAGACAGTAGGGATACGAAGCAAACTAAGGCCTAAAGCTTATATTCATAGTGCTTATGATGTAGTAATGGAAACAGATGTGGTAACAATAACAATAATAGAAACGTGTAGAAGTGTCAGAGACTTCATTGATCAAGAGAAGCCAGTAATTATATTGGGAATATGTGTGTGTATGTGAATGGGGGGGAGTTTAAAAGACAACAGTGCTCACTAGGCAGATAAGGTGATGAGGTAAAATAGGATATACTAGGTAGTAAGGAAGTATATGCAAGAGAATTTAAGTGATGATCAATGGGTTGCATTATAAGAACCACTAGGTCCATATTTCTAAAGTTTGAAGAGCTTGTGTATGTGTGTGTGTGTGTACATGTGTGTGTGGTGTGCACACATGTGAATATCCATCTGCATGTGGGGACATATGAATATTCACATATGTTGGAGAAGTTCAGCAAATGTGTGAAAGAGGAGAGTGGGGAGTGTTTGAGAATCCATATTGTGCATTGACTTATATAAACTGAATTCAAGAATTATAAAATTTTAACTTCATAGATAGCTCAACATCTTGGTCAAGAGCATGCCTTCTGGAGTCAGATTGCAAATCCAGTTCTAGCACTTATTACCTTTGTGATTTCAAGTTACTTAACCTTTATTTACTCCAGTTCTCATCTGTAACATGGACATAATAACAGTACCAGTTTCATAAAGTACATATGTAGATTAATGGTTTAATATTTTTATTTGTTAGATTAAAAAAATTTAGACAATATGTACTTGAATATAGAAAATCTACCATCCCCTGGAGAAGGGAATGGTTACCAACTCCAGTATTCTTGCCTGGAGAATTCCATGGACAGAAGGGCCTGGCGGGCTATAGTCCGTGGGGTCGAAGAGAGTTGGACATGACTTGGCAGCTAACACACACACACGCACCAAGTTGGTAGAATAAGTAATTTGACTTAATCATTGATATTGACCTGCCTAAAAAATGGTTATGAACAGCAGAGAGATGGTCAGCAAAGACAGACCAGAGAAGCAGTTGAGGATTGACCTTTATTGGTTGTTGAAGTTGGCAGAATCCCAGTAAGAGGAGGATCCATCCAACCCACTCTGAAACAAATGCCTCTTCCTGGGTGTATTGAAAGTCTCTAGACTTCTATTTTCTAAACATATCTCTGAATTAGAAGAAACTTGTTGGGAAAACAAATCAACAAAAATAAATGCTGTGGAAGATGCATTCTAGAGACTGTGGGAGGCACTCAACTGAGATGATGGGAGAATATAGAAGCTATTCTTATGGCAATGGCAGCAGCAGTAGTTCCAGCAATGCCCATTTGAAGTAGTGCCTCTAGAAATGGCAAAGGTAAGTGAGAGCCACTGTACTCCTGCTAAATAACAGAGATAGCAGTTTGAGGAATATTAGCTGCATGTGAACTCTTAGATTCCTGAAGAGTGATGATGACTTCCTACAGTTCTTAATCTGAGTGTAATAACATAAACCATTTTGTTCCTTCTGACCTTTCAACATTTTTATATCTAATAGCCTGGATTAACTTTCTGATACTTCAAAAACCTTGAACTGTTTCTGTTTTTGTGATTTAATGCTTTATCTAGGACTGATGATTTTAGACTTTGGGTAGACAGGGTTTCTGTGTTTTATCCCACTTTCTCAAGCAGTCGTTATGAAGAAGGATTTCTTGAGAGGCTGAATAGCCACTACACTGGGAATGTTAAAGAGTTTTATATAGGTTATAGAGTCACAACATAATTTGAATTCAGCCTTGTCATGTCTATGATATTAATGCAATGACTGAAGAAGTGGAACCTTAACAATGAGGAGAAACAATTCAGGAAATCATCCCTGAATATTCATTCAAAGGACTGATACTGAGGCTGAAGCTCCAATACTTTGGCCACCTGATGCAAACGGCCAACTCAATGGAAAAGCCCCTGATGCTGGGAAAATTGAAGGCAGGAGGAGAAAGGGATGACAGAGGATGAGATGGTTGGCTCAATCTCAACGGTCATGAGATTGAGCAAATTCTGGGAGATGGTGAAGGACAGGGAGGCCTGGCATGCTGCAGTCCATGGAGTCAGAAAGAGTCAGATATGACTTAGTGACTTGAAAACAACAATAATAATGAGAATAGTTGCACAGTGGTGGATTTGGATGAATATGAGAACCTTGAACTTCTATATTACCATGAGCTTCCCTTGAAAATAGGAGTATCCCTTTCTTTCTATTTGAAGAAAGTAGGTATCTCTTGCTTGAAGAACATCAATGATCTTTTCTAACAATGTCTATTTTTTCAGTTTTCATCCCACTAACCTCCATTTCTATTTGACTAGAATAAAAAACCCCTGATATATGCCAGTGGAATAAGAGAAAAATCTTAGCATAGAGGAGATGCTCACCCAGTAATAAGTATTGTGAGATTTTTATTTCCATCAGAGACTGGGAAATATGTTTGAGAATGTATGTTGTGCTAGATAAAGAAGGATGGAATCACATTACATTGGGATGATTTTACTGATGTGCCTGCATTTAACCAACTATTATGGACTAACCTTCCCTCTCCGCCAATGTCTCAGAGTACAACTATATTTCAAGATAGACTCTTTCAAGATATATGAGATCACTGGGTAAATTCTAGTCCATGTAACCAAAGTTGAAGGTAGAACCTTCAAGGAAGTGACTGAATTCAACTGAGGCCATTAGGGCCAGGGTCTAAGTCAGTATGACTGGTGTCTTTGTAAGAAGAAGAGACACGAGGGATGAACATGAAAAGGCCATATGAGGGACGCATTGAGAAGGCCATCTGCAAGCCAAGGAGAGAATTCTCAGGGGAAACCAAACCTGTCAACAGCTTGATCTTAAGACTTCTGGTCTCCAAAACTATAAGGAATAAATTCTGGTTATTTAAGCCACCTCCAGTTCAGTTCAGTTGCTCAGTTGTGTTTAACAATTTGTGACCCCAGGGAATGCAGTATGCTGACCTTCCTTGTCTATCCCCAGCTCTTGGAGCTTGCTCTAATTCATGTCCATTGAGTTGGTGATGCCATCCAACCATCTCATCCTCTGTCATCCCCTTCTCCCCTGCCTTCACTCTTTCCAGCATCAGGGTCTTTTTCAATGAGTCAGTTCTTCGCATCAAGTGGGCAAAGTATTGAACTTCAGCTTCAGCATCAGTTCTTCCAATGAATATTCAGGACTGATTTCCTTTAAGATGGACTAGTTGAATCTCCTTGCAGGCCAAGGGACTCTCAAGAGTCTTCTCCAAAACCACAGTTCAAAAGCATCAATTCTTCAGCACTCAATTTTCTTTATAGTCCAGCTCTCACATCCATATATGACTACTGGAAAAACCATAGCTTTAACTAGACTGACCTTTGTTGGTAAAGTAATGTCTTTGCTTTTTAATATGCTGTCTAGGTTGGTCATAGCTTTTCTTCCAAGAGCAAGCATCTTTTAATTTCATGGCTGCAGTTACCATCTGCAGTGATTTTGGAGCCAAGGAAAATAAAGTCTGTCACTGTTTCCTTTGTTTCACCATTTTTCATGAAGTGATGGGATAAGCCACCTTATCTGTGGTCTTTTTGTCACGGCAGCCCTAGCCAACAATGATATTTATCAGAAGCTAGAGGTCAGATCAGGCAGTTCATTTGATTGATTTCAAACCTTTGAACTCATTTGATACCTCATCTCAGTGAAGGCTAACATTCAATATTAGAATTTACCTGGAATAATGGAAAATGGTGACGCTCAAGGGGTGCAAATGAGAATCACTTGGAAGCCTTGTTAAAACAGATTACTGGACCCCACTCCCCAAATTTCTGATTTAGTAAGTCTGGGTTGAGGGAATAAAATTTGCATTTTTAGCACTTTCCCAAGAGGTCCAGAGATCACAATTTGAGAATCACAAAGGCAAGAACACAGGTCCTCTTTGCACCAAAGGACTTCTCAATACCTTGGTAAAGGGAGCACCATCATTCATTAAAATCTTCCAAGTGGGTTTCCTTGAAAATCAGGAATAAATGATTGTAAAACAGGGATGCTAATAAGATGCTGGAGTGGTGAAGTCTTGGTGACGATACTTAAAACACCAGATGCAAGATAGAATAGAGTTAACAGATGGCAAAGCCAGAGGACAGATGAAATATTTGACCCAAAGAGTTTCAGAGGTGGCTAAGTTTTCACTTATTCCTTGGAATGGAAGAGATGGTTAGCCTACTAAAGTATTACTTGATCTAAATAACATAAAGACAAAATTCTGGGTCTGACAGAACTTTATCTTGAATTGTCACACAGGTTTCTTCTAATTCTAAGATCAGAGTCACTTTATTCGGGGAGGGGGGGGAGTCAAGTTCTCTTGCACTGTCACAAGTAGTACTGTAAATCTTCAAAATTTTATTAAAGGAAATGGAGGGAAATAGACTTGGGGGAGATTTTTAAACAATGGCTCAGATTTGACACTAATCTTCAGAGACCTAAGATGACACTGGGCTTCAATAATCCAACTAGAGGCTTGTACAGGTCAGATACTAAATTAAATTTTGGTTTTAGACTTTCTCAAAATGAGCACCAGTAACTAGGCAGACATAATCAGTTACTGAAAGTACAGTTGAAATGACATTTTTTGGCAACTAGTAAAATCCCACATTGACTTCCTGACCCATACAGTAAGGTCTGTTATTAAGAATGGCCAAGTAGAAGCCCCTGAAATGTCAATAACAACCAAAATAGAAAATCAAATGTAACACTGTATTTGGGGACATTTCAGAAAACATTTTAGAAAACAATTTCACTATCAAAGATTTGAAAGATCCAAGGTAGTGATTCTTAGAGCATCTTCACTTAATTTACTTTTTTATTTTGTTGAGACCAGTGGATCCTAGAGAAAGACTGTGCATTGTCATAAACCTAACCAGGTGGTTACTCCAAAAATAGCAGCTTCTATTACAGATTGATCTCTTAATTTAAATAAAGAAGCATAGTCTCTGGCATTTGGTATAGTTATCAAACTGAAAAAAAAGTGCTGCTTTTATACTGTTTACTAAGAGCCATGAGAAATATTTTTATTTCATTTGACAGTGACAACTGTATACCTTTACTGTGTTAACCCAGAGCTATGTCAGCCCTAGGTTCTCTTGACATGACATAGGTTATAGGAATGTTCATCATTCTGCCTTTACACAAATATTGCACTAGTCCTCTGGGTTGATGACATTATGTTATTTGGACACTATAGTAAGAAATGTTCTAACTGACTTTGTAAGACTCAAAAATCCCAGTGCAAGAGATACATTCATGAAAACTAAGGGGCAGCTAATAAAGATTCTTTGAATATAGGTGATCTGGGACTTGAAAACATGGAAATTTCTGATTTTCAATTTTTGAATTGAAAAAAAATTGAAATGCAATCCATATACAACCTACTACTAAGGAAGAGGCACAAAACTTGTTGCACTTATTTGAATTTCAGAAACAATACATAGCCACACTTGTGGATGGTTCTCTGATTCATTTACTAAATAAACCATAAACATTGCTGTTTGGAGAGGTGCCTAGAGTAAGAGGAAAATTTACCACAAACCCAGTATGTAATTAAGCTTTCCTTCTCTTGGTCCATATGGCCCAGTATATTAGATGATGTTGAAAGTATGTAGGATTGATAGAGATCCTAGTGATACATGTCTAGATGGGGTGAACCACAATGTTTAGGGAATGAAGTCCCAAGTCCTCCTTAGAAAATAGCTATGCTCTTTTAGAAGAACAGCACTTTTTCCTTACTACTGGCAGCAAGTAATGTCCGAATCCCAGATTATGAGACAGAAAGTGACAAATGAACTTGGGTGAACTCTGGGAGATGATGAAAAACAGAGGAGACTGGTGTGCCACAGTTCATGGGTTCACAAAGAGTTGGACATGACTTAGCAACTGAACAACAGCAGCAACATCTGAATTCTAGACTATGAAACGGCAAGTGACAAAATTGGACTCATCGGATCCACCAAGCCAGTGAATACGTACCTGAAGTAGAAGTGAAAAATATAAAGGTGGGCTTGATCAGGTATTGAGGGCTCAAGAACATTGCATGGTCTTGGATCATTAGAGTAACTATATTGTTACTCTCCTTCAACTCATTTTTGTGACCCAATAGAGCAGAGGTTTACAAGCTTTCTTTTTGTAAAGGGCTAGATAGTAAATATTTTAGGCTTTGTGGGCCTTATGGTTGTGATCACACATACTCAGCTCTGCCATTATAGAACATAAGTAAAGGAATGAGACTATGTTCACATAAAACTTTATAAAAGCCTGAGTCAGTATGGTTTGACCCATGAGTCATAGTTTGCAACCCCTGTTATACAGAGTTCCTCACAGTTAGGTTACTGAAGGAGGAAAATATTATGCCTGCACCTCATAACCACTTGGTATGATATGCTGGGACCAGTCACAAGAGAACTATTGCAACGTTACAAGGTGTACCCAAGGAAAGTCCTGAATGATAGGAGGGTGAGGAATTCTCTCAAAGAGCAGAAATTCAAACTGTATCTAACTGACACATTATTAGAGAGATGATGGGACTACAGTGTATATATCTACACTGATTTATGGAACATAGCTAACAGTTTGGCCATCTAGTTATGACTTCGAGAGAAAAAGTTTAGCAAAGTGTTAAGAAAATGATATATAGATGAGGTATGTGAATAGATAACTTACCACAGGCACAGATATATGTGATGGTATTTGTTTTCCAAGTGAATAAACAAGAGAAGATATTCCGAGCAGAAAAAATATCTCAATCATCAAAGGAAATAAGGTAGATTTTTGTTGTGGTCAAGATCAGCCAACATCTTTTTTCAGCTTACTGTGTGTAGTGGGCTAAATTGTGCCCTGCAAAAAGATATGTCCAAATCTAAGCCCCTGATACTTAAGAATATGACCTTATTTGGAAATAGATAATAGTCTTTATAAGTACAATTAAGTTAAGGATCTTGAGATAATGTTACCCTGAATTTAGAGTGGTCTCTAAATCCAATGACCGGTATCCTTATAAAACAAAGAAGATCTGAGATGCATAGGGAGGAATACCAGGTAAATAGGGAGGTAGAGATTAGAGTTTTTGCTAAATGTTGCTGGCAGCCATCAGAAGTAGGAGAAAGGCATGAAACAGATTTTTCCTTAAGGCCTCCAGCAGGAATCAACCCTGCTAACCTTGATTTCAGACTTCTGGCCTCCAACGCTATGAGAGGATAAATGTCTATTGTGTTATGCCATCCACTTTGTGATGTTTCAGCAATGCTAGGAAACTTATATATGAGTTTTGCTTAATGAAAAAGTGGACTTGGCATCAAGGGTCAAAGGCTACACTCATGTTCAGTCACTAAGACTGATATGACTGTTTCCCATGCAGTGTTCCCAGCCTGTCAACAATGAGATCAGTGTTGAGTATATAGAACCATTTTGGGGTGAGATCAAGCCACTCAGCAGCAGATTCATTATATTGAAGCCTTTCCCTCACTGACTGGGCAGTGATTTATCTACACTTCTTGATAAGAACAATGGCTTTCATACTTGCAATGCTTTCACATGTGAACATAGAATGACTAGTTTAGGGTCACAATATTCCACAAAGTAGTACTCCTGACCAAATAATGGATTTTGCATCTAAATAAAGATAGTAATTGGGCTTCCCTTGTGGCTCAGCTGGTAAAGGATCCGTCTGCAATGCAGGAGACCTGGGTTCAATCCCTGGGTTGGGAAGATACTCTGGAGAAGGGAACAGCTACCGTCTCCAGTATTCTGGTCTGGAGAATTCCAAGGACTATATTGGATGGAAACGACTGACTGACTTCCACTTTCAAATGTGGCAATAGTTTAAAACTATAGAATTTATTGCTTTTCCATTATCTTGTTGCAGATGGCCTTATAAGATGTAAGGATGGCCTTTAATCAGTTACAGTGCCCCACGGGAGGCAAAACTTTGTGAGGTTAAGATGCTGTTCTATAAGATTGGGAATATGTCTGAAACATGCTGCTGCTTCTTCCATGGCCACAACTGGACTTCAAAAGAAGAGTTGACAAAGGAGGTAGAAAAATTCAAGTTTGCCAAAATTCTGTGAGATGGGATAGCATGCATTGAGAAGGGTAAAATTTGATTTTAGCACATTTGTTCACAGGAAATTTCACAGGAATGCTTGTCTTTAAAAAAAGTGGTCTTGTTTTTCCATAGGTGGATAGCTAAAGTAATCAAACACTTTCAAAACATTAGCATAATGGGGCAGAACAGGAGTACTATTCTTACCAGCAGATATAAATCCTCTTTAATGTAAATTTATAGATATTCCAATATTAATAGCTATGTGAAAGTAACAGGCTGTTCTATTTTAGTTAAGCAATGAATGATTGGAAAATATTGCATTAGAAATCCTCTGTTCCAATGATAGATTTTCAGTGTTTCTACTCCAACCCCTGGTACCACTATTCTTTTCATAGTTAAATTTTAATTGTTGAAGGTTTTCTATTTCCTTCCCTTGATACTATTATTTTTTTATATTAGCCCACTGTCATAAAATTGGAGTTGGCATATTTTATTTTCTGGTTTTATGTTTAATTTTTGTTCTGCACTCTATCCTGATTATTACAAATGTAGCTTATCTCTGTTCTTTAGACAATGATAGCTCAGATAGAGAATGATGAAGCACACACCTTACCCACTGTAAATATCACTTTCAAAAAGTCATTGTGTTACATTGAACATCAAAGTGCTTCTAATCACAACTATAAATCTTAAGAATATGATTAGAATATACAAGCCAGAAATAATGAGTTTCATAATATGCCTAGAATTGGAACATAATGAAACTTTCAATTTGTAAACTTATAAAACCTAAACATTTTGGTATCATATAGTAGAATTTCAAGCCAGTGTACGATGCCATGTTTAAATGAAGCTTTTAAAATAAATATATTGCATACTGCCTTGTATAGGCATACCTCAGATACATTACAGTTTCTATTCCAGACCACTGTAATAAAGCAGCTGTTGAAGTAAAGGTAGTCACATGAATATTTTGGTTTTATAGTGCATTTAAAAGTTTTGTTTATACTATTCTGTGGTCTATTAAGTGTGCAATAGCATTTGTCTAAAAAAAGTATAAATAGCTTAATTAAAGACACTTTATTGCTATAAAAATGTTAACCATCATCTGAATCTTAACCTATTCATAATCTTTTTGTCTGGAGTGTCTTGCCTCAATGTTAATGGCTGTTGACCAATCAGGGTTTTGGTTGCTGAACATTGGGGTGGTTGTGACAGTTTCTTAAAATAAGGCAATGAAGTTTGCTGTATTGATTGGCATTTCCTTTCATGAACAATTTCTCTGAAGCATGCAAATGTTGTTTGACAATATTTTATGGACAGAACATTTTTCAAAATTGGAGTCAGTCCTCCCAAACTCTTCTACTGCTTATCGACTAAGTTCACATATGATTCTAAATCCTTTTGTGTCATTTCAACAATCTTCATAGCATCTTCATCAAGATAGTTTCCATCTCTTTGTCCATGAGTAAAGTAACATGCAGAAACCCACTGCCTTTGTCCATCCTCAAGAGGCAACTCCTCATCTGTTCAAGTTTTATTGCAGCAATTCAGTTACATCTTCAGGCTCCATTTTAAATTCTAGTTCTCTTGCAATGAATATTTCTACTACATTTGAGTTTCTCCACTGGAGTCTTGAACCCCTTAAAGTCATCCATGAGGGTTGGAATCTTCTTCCAAAGTCCTATTAATGTTTATATTTTGACCTCTTTCCATGAATTACAAGTGCTGTTAACTACAATCCACAGGGTCCTAAAGAGTCGGGCATGACTGAGTGACTAACACTTTAATGCATATAGGATAATGAATCCTTTTCAAGAGGTGTTTAGTTTACATTGCTCAGATTCATCAGAGGAATCACTATGGCAGCTGTAGACTTATAAAATGTGTTTCTTAAAATAATAAGGCTTGAAATTACTTCTTGATTCATGAGTTATAGAATAGATATTTTAGCAGGCGGAAAACAACATAAATCTCATTGTGTGTCTCCATCAGAGCTCATGGGTGACCAGGTGCACTTCAATAAGCAGTAATATTTTGAAAAAAATCTCTTTCTGAGCAGTGGGCTCAAAATTCTCAGCAAACCAAGTTGTAAAGAGATGTCTTGTCATTCAGATTTTGTTGATCTGTTTATGGTACATAGAGTAAATTTAGCATACTTCTTAAGGGCCCAAGGATTTTCAGAATGGTAAATTAACATTTTCTTCATTTTAAAGTTACCTGCTTCATAACCCCTTACAAGAAAGTCAACTTGTCCTTTGATCTCTGAATCCAAACCTTAGCTACTCCTTTCTAGTACAAAATTCCTAAATGACATGTGTGCATGCTAAGTCATTTTAGTTATATCTGACTGTTTGAGACCCTGTGGACTGTTGCCTGCCAGACACCCCTGTCCATGGGATTCTCCAGGCAATAATACTGGAGTGGGATGCCACTTCCTCCTTCAGAGGATCTTCCAGACTGGAGATGGAACTCATGTCTCCTGCATTGGCAGGAAGATTCTTTACCATTGAGCCACCAGGAAAGCCCTGTAAGGCTTTTTAATCTACATTAAAACAAAAACAAAAACATGTTATTTCGAGGTTCCACCTTCATTAATTATCTTACTTTTTGCATCACTTGCTGTAGCTTCTACATCATCACCTACTTCTTTTCCTTGAACTTTTATGTTACAGAGATGGTTGCTCTCCTTAAACCTCATGAACCAACCTCTGATAGCTTTAAACTTTTCTTCTATGATTTTCTCACCTATCTCAGTGTTCAAAGAATTGAAGAGAATTAGGGCTTTGCTCTAACTTAGGCTTTGGCTCAAAGAAAGATTGTGACTGGTTTATTCTACTATCCAGGTCACCAAAATTTTCTCCTTATAAACAGTAAGGCTGTTTCACTTTCTTATCATTTGTTTGTTCACTGGAGTAACAATTTTAATTTTCTTCAAGAAATTTGCATTCACAACCTGGTTAACTATCTAGCATAACAGATAAAGTTTTTGGCCTATCTCAACTTCTCCTCACTAAACATAGCTATTTCTAGCTTTTGATTTAAAGTGAAAGACATGTTATTCTGCCTCCCACTTGAACACATAGAGACCATCATATGGTTCACCTGGCCTAATTTCAATATTGCTGTATCTCAGGGATTAGGAAGGCCTGAAGGGGCTGGGGGGGGGGGGTGGCTAGTTGGTAGAGCAGTCAAAACACATGCAAAATTTATTGACTCAGCTTGTGGCTCCTCAAAACAATTCCAACAGCAACATCAGAGGTCACTGATCACAGATATCATGACAAATTGAGAAATATTGGGAGAATAACCAAAATTAGACACAGAGACAAGAAGTGAGCAAATGCTGTTATAAAAAATGGTGCTGATAGATCTGCTTCAGGCAGTGTTGCCAAAAACTGTCAATTTGTGAAAAACACAGTGTTTGTGAAGTACAATAAAGTGAAGCACAATAAAACGAAGTATGCTTGTATAGTGGTGCTTCAACTGGATAGAAAACTCCTTTAATGAGAATCATGCTCTTGAAAGAAAAATACATCAGTCATGTAAATAGACCTGCCTAAAATTCTACCATCCACCCAAAATCTCTCAGTGCCCACATCTATGTCAGCGCCCAGTTGAACATAAATAAATTAATTTTTTGAAAGCCAGGATAACATTCATATTAAAAATCTCCTTTATTTATTTATTTATTTGGCATTTTCCTCTCTGAGAATCCTGGATGACAATTCCCAGCAACTGAAGTGCTTAATACCAGGTGATGCAGTGATAAAGGATCTACCTGCCAATTCAGGAGACTTAAGAGATGTAGTTTCGATTCCTGGTTCAGGAAAATCCCTTAGAGGAGGAAACAGCAACCCACTCCAGTATTCTTGCCTGGAAAATTCCATGGACAGAGGAATCTGAGGTCACAAAGAGTTGGACACAACTGAGAACACATACACGTACACAAACACACACATACAACACCTATTATAATTAAGAGAGTTCTTATAGTTGGTGATGCAAGCTTATACATTCACTGGTTCCTATAACTAAACTTTGATCATGATGCATTACCTTATTTAAGTAATCACCTTTTAACTTTAGTTTCCTCCAAATTTGTTAATATAAAACGGTTAACATGTTCTCTGGAACATAGCAGAAACCTTACTCAATGAATGACAGGTGCTTTGTCCATTACTCCTCATATCTTTCTGCAATTAATAAATTATCCTGAAGAATAGCTCTCTGATGATTCTAAAACAGAAATTATGTTAGTGAGCAGTGCATTTGGAGAAGAAGAAAGCCATGATTTACCCATGATCTACCATTATGTCTGGTGTATGGGATAAAAGTGAGATGAGTGTGTGGCCGTGACTGTACAGTTTGGTAGGGAATGTCTTTCTTGAACCCAGCTGAATCTTGGGAGGAACTGTTAAGTCGAGGTTGTTCCATGTTCCAATGCCTGCTTAAGCTCTCAAGACTTGTTTAAGCTCAGGAGCCTAGGAAAAAGAGAGAAGCCTGGTTGCAAATCGGTAAAGTCATATTAGTCAGCATTTTGCCCAGATTGGTCAGTGGGAACAAAGAGTGTTGCTAATCACTATGAGAAAATAATGGAGATTTGGAGAGTCTGTCTGGCCTTGTCATTTAAAAAAAAAAAAAAAAGCAGTCTTCTGGGAGCCTTAACTAAGTCATACAGGGTAGAATAGTTCTTTGCAGTAAACCATTTCCTGGAATACAAAACGGTAATGGAATTTCTTAACCTTTGCTTTTTTCCAGGAGCACAGGCCTCAAGTAAAGTTCAGCACTTTCAGTCCTTTAAGTGAATATCTCAGCAGTATCTCCTCTAAGTGAAACAGTAAAATGTTGGCAATAACACTAGTCCCTCTTTGAATGTCACTCTATTTTGCAAAACTATGGATTATCTGTTCCCGTGGCCAAGTGAATTGCACCAGTTCCAGCATCCAGGAAATGTTTGTGATCCTTAGAGAATTCCACCCTTAGGCAAAGTTACTGACAGTTCAAATGATAGACACTTGGTTTATTTCAACATTGCATTTAATAGGGAATAAAGGGAAAGTAAAATCTTTTTTACCTTCTATCTCTTGAGTGTGTCATAATTTCTGTTTCAACGAAATTAAATAATCAAATAAATGGAATAAACTTTTCACTTTTGTCAAGTGTTTGTAACATAAGTTAATGTCTTATTTCTCAGTCTTGTTGAAGATTTAGAGATAATATTTAATGAGGTCAGAGGTAGAAACCTCATGAAGGAAATATTTTTTCATATTGAAGTGACCTAAATCTTTAAATAATCCCCCAAAATTGATTTTCTAATACTTATTAGTTTCTTCTTTCAACCAATGAACTTTATTGAGCACCTAGCATGTGCCAGGCCTTGGATAATGGTAACGTGAGAATGAAGGGGATGCTTTCCTGTTGGTATGCCTTTATAGTCTAGTAGAGATGTCTAAAATTTGCTTATAACCCAATGCCATGAGTACAAGCAGAAGTTCATACAGGATCTTACTAAAAAGCAGGAAAAGATGTAACTAAAGTCCCCCTGAGAGAACTCAGGGATCTCCTCACACAGAAGTGACATCTGAATGAAATGATGAAAGATGAATGAAAATTAACCAGACAGAAGATAGGGAAGGACTTTTCAGAAAATAGAAATAGCAACAATAGAGGCAAAAAGACATATAAGCCATGTAATGTTTGAAGATCACTGATCATGTAAGGAGGAGAGAGGTAGGGGTAGTGGAGAAATGGTTGGCTATGGGCTTATAGAGCAGAGTATTTCTCAAAAGATGATCTCAAGAACCCTGCATCTGAATGTCCTGGCCCAACTGTACAAAAATAAGACTTATGGTCTTTAATTGATACACCGTTTGAGACTTGCCCATGAAGCAAGAACCTAAAACCTGCATTTTCAACAAACATCCCAGGAGACTCTGATCCACTCTGAAGTTTGAATTCACTGCTATAGAGAATGAAAATTTGGATGATGAGGTTCATATCTACTAAGTAATAGAGATTAAACTTTATACATATTTGCATAAAAATGAGTTTTAAAATTGGAGTTAGACTGATCACATTTTCCATACAGCAAGATCACTGACTGCAGTGTAGCTTACACATAGGGAAGTGGGGAGGAGGATGACAGAAAATAGTAATAAAATATGAGTTAACACCTAGTTGCTGAAAAGCACCAGCAGAAGATGTTATTGTTAAGGGTTTAAACTAAGGTGGAAAAATATTTCAAAGATATTTAAAAGGTATAATTGGGTAAATTTCGTGAGCGCCCCTGGTAGTTCAGTCAAAGACTCTGCCTACAATGCTGGAGATCTGTGTTCAATCCTCAGGTCGGGAAGATCCCCTTGAGAAGGAAATAGCTACCCATTCCAGTATTCTTGCCTGGAGAATCCCATGGACAGAGAAGCCTGGTGGGCTACAGTCCACAGGGTTGCAAAGAGTGGATGCAACTGAGCTACTAAAACTTCCTTTTCTTCTGTGAGCAATTAGATATGGAAGATAAAGTGGAAGAAGAAGCTTGGAATGACTGTGAGCTTTCTTGCTTTGGTGATGAGTATTGCATAAAAGTGTGTGTGTTATTTGCAAACAAAGAAACGGATGAGGGAATAGGTTCTTAAATTTACAGATAGCTCATGCAGCTCAATATAAAACACACACATGCACACACACACACACACACACACACACACACACACCCCAATCAAAAAGTGGGTAGAAGATTTAAATAGACATTTCTCCAAAAAAGATATACAAATGGCTAAAAAGCACATGAAAAGATAATCAACATCACTAGTTATTAGAAAAATACAAATCACAACTACAGTGAGGTATCACCTCACACTAGTCAGAATTTCCATTATCAAAAAATCTACCAACAATAAATTCTGGGGAGGGTTTGGAGAAACAGGAACCCTCCTACATGGTTGGTAGGAATGTAAACTGGTATAGCCTCTATAGAAAACAGTATAGGGATTCCTTAAAAAAGCTAAAAATAGATCTACTATATTACCCAGCAATTCCACTCTTGGGCATGTATCTGGAGAAAACCATAATTCCAAAAAATACATGTACTCCAGTATTGCTAAAATAGCCAGGATATGAAAGCAACCTAAATCTCCATCAACAGAGGAATGGATAAAGAAGGTGTGGTACACATATACAATAGAATATTAACCGTAAAAAGAATGAAATCATGCCATTTGCTGTAACATGGATGGGCCTAGAGATTATCATGCTGATTGAAGTAAGTCGGACAGAGAAAGACAAATACCACAGGCTATCACTTATATGTGAAATCGAAAATAAAAGAAAAGGTACAAATAAACCATCTACAAAGCACAAATAAAGTTACAGAGGTAGAAAACAAACATCCGTAAGGTTAACAGGGTTATGGTTGCTAGAGAGTGATATGGGGGAGGCATAAACTGGAAGACCAAGATTGATATATACATACTACTTTATATAAAATAGATAGTTAATAAGATAGTTAATAAGGGCCTACTGTATAGCACAGGGAACTCTACTCAATATTCTGTAATGGCCTATATTAGGGTCTCCAGCCTCTGAGATCTAATGCCTAATGATCTGAAGTAGAGCTGATGCAATAGTAATAGAAATGAAGTACACAATAAATGCAATGCATTTGAATCATCCCAAAACCATCACCCAAAACACCACCCCTCATCTGTGGAAAAAAATGTCTTCTACAAAACCAGTCCCTGTTGTCAAAAAGATTGGGGACCACTGGCCTATCTGGGAAAAGAATCTAAAAAAGAGTGGATATATGTATATATATATCCACTCTTTTTTAGATTATATATATATATATAATTGATTCACTTTGCTGTATACCTGAAACTAATACAACATTGTAAATCGATTCTACTCCAACAAAATTTTTTTAAGTGTGTGTTAAATGCTTTACAACACCACTGTATTCATACTTTCAACAACTCTTGAAGGAGCCAAGATATTTGTCTTTATTTTATTTCTCTGTTAACAGTTGGTGAGACAGGGTCTTAGAAATGTGAGTCAAGTTGTCCTCAGTCCCAGAGTGCATGGCAATTAAATTACCGGTGACAAGATTCAAATGCAAGCAGGTTGGGTCTAGACTTCACAGTTTTACTCTCTTTATCTACTGCATTTCTCCGTATTAACCTAAACATTGCTTAGGAAGGGAGGGTTGCCATGGTTTCACTCTTGCACATTGCACTGAAGATCGGGTTTATGGTGTCCTGGGTAGATTATTAAACTAGTACTAATGAGAGTGTGCTTCTCTGTGTACTGTAGTCTTCACTTTGCTTCAATATTAGTCACACAGTTCTCCTTTTTGAGGGTAAGATCTGAGAATTATAAAGTTGGTCTTCCTTTAAATAGCATGGCGCTCAGTCACTCAGTCATGTCTGACTCTTTGTGACCCCACGGACTCTAGAACACCAGGTTTCTCTGTCCCTGGGACTCCCCAGGCAAGAATACTGGAGTGTCTTGTCATTTCCTTCTCCATTTAAATAGCATAGTACCAAACAAATTGCTCTATTTAGAATCACGATTTTGGCCACCACTTCTGCCCCCAAAGAAAGGCACCATTTTTTTTCTTAGTAGATGATCTTTCATTTAGTAAACTATCTTCATAGGCTTTTGAGGGTAGAGAGGATGAAATGTTTCTTATCTCCCTGTACTCACACTAGGATAGAAGGAAATCGTGAAATAAGTTTTGCAGAAAAAATTGAGGAGAGATGGGGAGCTGGAAAGAAAGAAGGAAGACAGGGAAAGAGGGGACGTGAAGGGACAAGTGAGTCTATCAGGAAACCCTTCCTGGTGGTAAAGGTGGCCAAGGGAAGAGAAGTGCTAAAGATCCAATGTTATCTTTGCCAAATGATGCTATGATGTAATCCTTACTCTGTCAGACCAATGTTTCTTACTAGTGATGCTGTGAATAAATAAAGAAAGAGGGGTCATGTCCTATGTATGAGTCAGTGTACATCAGAGAGTGTATTACAGAGAGTGATCACATTCTCATAAACCTGTACAATTTTTAAATAAAATATAACCAAGCAGGTTTTGGAAATTTACATGAAATTGCTGAGAAATACAAATCTCACATCCAGTAGGAAATCGACAGCCTACTTAATGACTTTATTTTTTAAACTGAATAACAAAAGAAAAGGATGAGGGGAAAGAGATAGAGAAGAGCCAATAAAAGGGAGGGGAGTGAAGAATTTAGGGGCAGGGGGTTAGGACCTGAAAGGGTAGGGGGAATGGCAGGTTGTAGGAGAGGTTTGAGCAGGTGATAGAGGGAGAAATGATGCTGGTTGTCATGAATTAAACCTCTTCAAATTTTACTGAGAATAAAAAGTAGCATGCTGATTTAATTTTGCAAGCAGCAACATCCTTCTAAGATTTCTTCTGTTTCACAGTGGCTGGATATTAGGAATCACAATCACCAGGTTCTCTTTACTTCAGGCTTGGAATACAATTGAGGTTCTACTTAAAGGGACATTTGAGCAGGATTTGGAAGATGGAGGGAAGGCAGAGCCAAATTGTTGTTTTTTTTTTTTTCCTTTGGCAGTGATAGGTAAATGCATGGGCTTTAGTTGATGTGAGGTTTTCTAAAGGGTTTGCTGTGATCATCAAGAACAGCATCCCGCAGTTTTCTGTTCTGGTTGAAAGAACCAGGTTACCACCTGGTTTCCACACTCCACCTGTAGTGGTGGACCTGAAAGCTAGTGAAATTTCTCCTCATGTTTGTATCTTGAGCCCTTCCAGTGGTTTTGCAAGCAACTGATTCCTTGTATTAAGCCCCCTTTTGCTAAAACTTCTTAGAGTGATTTCTGTGTCCTGACAGAAACTTGGATTTGGAAATGATGATGTTGAACTTCACCTGAGCCCCGCAAGCCTAAAATACTGATAATTCTGAAATAGCCCTTTCCTTCTGTTCCGAGTGTCTTGCCTGTGAATATTCCAAAACCTTGCTCCACCATTTCTCATAACTCCTGCACCACTGCAGTGACTTCCTATGTACCAGGCCCCATCCTTCTCTTTGAGACATTATTCTTTAATAAATGTTCTCCCTATTAACAATAGCCTAAATGCAATCATATTGATTGTTGGTGATTTTGTCTTTCACGGCATCAAGCTTTGTTAATATGACTCTGCATGAAAACTACTTGTGTCAGGGTTTCATAAGTGCTATGTCAGCAATTTTTTCCAAGATTCATGGGTAGATAAAGTTTTTCATTGCTTTCTATTGTTCTCCTTAGGCATATTAGCTTAAAGAAATTTCCTAATACCCAGTTGTCATTGTGGATTCAAATGACATCCTGATTAAGAATTTATTGCAACTTGCTCTAGTATAGGAGTCTTATTCAGATCTTCAATTTTTGAATAGTGCCCATTGTTTTAAAATTTCATTTTGGCTATGAGTAAGGAGATTGTTAAGACACAATCTTTTCCAGGATCAAGTGGGTATGTCACATTGCATTTATGTCTGAGAACAGGTTGCTTATATCTAAAGTCCAGATCCTCTGTAAAAGAAAATAATTTATTGAAATTTTATGATAATATATGGCAAAGATAGCACTCTTCTTTAGAAAGGTGTATTAATATAAATTTCTGCCATAAGCACACTTATCTAATAAAAATCCAGATTTTAAATAGAAAAGTTTACCTTTCTAATCACAGCCTAAGGCCCAAACATTTTTTTTAGTTGCATTCATCTTGTCTTTCTTTTATAAAGAATTGTCAAAATAAACAAAAAATAATAATCCATAGAAATTTGAGACTGTAGTATAACATTCATGGCATTTTACACTTAAAATAAGGTTAAATACCTTCTTCTTTTCTCTAGAAGTTTATTCCGCAATGCCCTGATGTTTTCACTATAGAAGCCTTTCTCTGTATCCAATTCATAATAGCTAATTTTCCCCATCAATGATTCCATCTTCCTTTCACATGTGCATAAATTATAGCTGATGTTCTAAGCAGTGGGTGACAAGAATTGTGATGCAAAGAAAAGTGAGAAATGAAAAACTGTAGAGATTTTGTATTATTAAACACATCCAGGCTTGCTGAGTGAAAAGAAAAGTGCCATCAGCTAAAGTAGACTGTGCTAACAAATAACTCAAATTCTCTGTGATTTGAATGTCATGGTTTTTTTTTATCCCCTTGTTCATTGTAGGTCAATAGGGATTTCTCTTCATCCTAATGACCCAGGGAACCAGAAGATTGAGCACCAGCATCTCAAATGCAGTAAGTTACCATACCAGAGTGAAAGGGTGACTGAAAATACCACAAAAGCCATTAAATGCTAAATTTGTAGATATCATTTTCACTCAAAACCATTGGCTAAGAATAATCACATGGCTCCACTCAGTGACAAATGGTGCCTAGAGAGATGATGGAAGAAAGCCAGAAATATTTGGTACACAGCACCATTAATGACTGCCACAGAAACTGAGGCAGATAATTAATTTTATAAGATTTTTTGAATGGTATTATTTGGGTTGCACTATCTGGGTCATGCTCATATGGGATACTGAGTTATACCTACATGAAGCAATTTAGAGAACTTGGCATTTTTTGTGGGAGATGATCAATGTCTACAGGTATAGCTATTATATCCAATGTTCTTTACATTATAAGATCATCCATATATTTACAGAATATCCAGTATATATAAGGCACTCAGAAAATTTGAAGATGAGTCATCATGCACTGTATACTCAGGGAAGTTAAATTGTACAAAAGAGATAAAATATATGTATATTATTATAGAATTTATAAAATCATAAAATGAGAATTTGAATCAAAGAAAGATTACTTTGGGCTGGGCAGGGAAACAAGAATGGAAGAGATCATATTTTTGTTGGACCTTTTATCAGTTAAATACTTGTAGAGAAAAGTGATCATTGTAGAGAAAACAATGTTATGAACAAAGCAATGGTGGTAGAACATTATGGTCTGTGTGAGAAACAGAAGATATCAGCAAAAAATATATGAAGTTAAGAAGAGAGCATATTGCAAGTTTTGTAAAAAGCATGGCAAAAACTTTAATTGCCAACATCAGCAAAGAATTTCATCTGATATTGCATCAAATGTCATAAAGTTTAGAAAATGATCTTGGGAATCTAAGATAGGCCAAAAGATGAAATAATACCTCTATTTCATAACATGACATTGAGGAAATTAGAAAATTTTCCTGTGAATGAATTTTGAAACAGCGTTCTCAGGGGAAAATTTCAACATGATTTAAGGTTAACTCTAGCACATTTAACACGTGGAGCTGACACAGTTGATTACTAGGTAGGACCAGGACTATAGAGAAAGCAGTAACATAAATCCATTCATCTGTTCACACATTTATTATTTTAGCAAGCACTTAAGAAACTCTATTGATGTACCAGGCACTGATTTACAGGCTAATGATATCTGTGAACAAAGAAGACTTTGAGTCTAGTGGGGAAGACTTTACTTCACAAATGATGATGATAAAATGAGATACCTATTATGACCCATTATAGAAACATGTTGTTGGGTACTTAACCTAATCTAAGAGTCAGAGGAAGTCTTTCTAGGGAGAAATGAATATAAATATTTTACATCCACTCTAATGTCATTATTTGCATCCAAGTTTAATGATTATCACCTTGTCTCTATCTTCAATGGTGAGGGAAGGCAGAAGAGGTATAGGTTAGCTAGAATACTAGCAAACTTTTAATTTTACTAAGTATATCAGTTAGGGTTCTGATTACACACAATAGAAACCAAGTCTGATTGATTAAAGTATAAAATGAATATTGGAAAGTGTTTTGATAACTCACAAAATCACTAGGCATATATTAACAGACCAGAGAAATAAGTAAAGTAAACAAAAAACTAGAGAGGTTTTGTAGTGAAAGCCACAGCCCAAATAACACTGTAGAGCATTTTGATAACAATATTGCTGGCCCTGTTGATAAGCACAAGTGTCAGTAATGATCCCAGCGCTTCCCCAGTGGCTCAGGGGTAAAGAATCCTCCTGCAATGCAGGAGACTTGGGAGACACAGGTTCGATCCCTGGGTTGGAAAGATCCCTTGGAGAAGGAAATGGCAAACCACTCCAGTATTCTTGCCTGGAAAATTCCATGGACAGAGCAACCTGGAGGGCTGAAGTTCATGGGGTCTCAAAGAATTGGACACAACTGAAATACTAAGTATGCACAGTAATGAACCTAGCAAAACCGCCTGTATCTTGCAGACCATCTCAGACACAGCTACTACCACCACAACTTACTCCAAAACAAGGTCACCACAAACAAGGTCACTGCTCTCCCCAATTCTTCATGGCACCATTCCCCAATTTAAGGAACAGACATTTCTGACTGTGCAGACAGACTTGAATGTGGCTTCCACAATCCCTCATGGTGTTCACACCTTTGTGTGATGCCTTTTTCTTCAGCATGAGTGGGATCTGAGAATTTATAATAAGCAACAGTGTAGACAAAAGTGACACAGTGCATGTGATTATGTTCCATGAAAGTGTAATACCCACTTTCCAAAAAGACGCCCTTTCTGGCTAACTTTGAGGAAAGAGGCAGCCATGTTGGAAAGGGGAACATAAAATGGATGACCTCCAGTTGGCAGCCAGAAAGAAATGAAAGCCTTTAGTCCAAGAAACCACAAGAAACTGAATGCTGCCAATATTCACATAAGCCTGGAAGTAGGTCTACCTTCAGCTGTACTTCAGATAACAGTACACACTGGCCAACAACTTGAGGTGTTGCGAGACCCAGAAACAGAGGACTGAGCTAAGCATTGGCCAAGCATTGGCCAAGCATTGGCCAGTCTACTGAACCACAGAAATCATGAAATCACACACATGCATTGCCTTAAGCCACTAATTGTTGGTAATTGTTAAACACAATAGATAAGAAATTCCATGCTTGAACCTAGACCTTAGGCCTGCATGCTGTCTATAAGGGAAGTTGGAAAAATGAGCATTTGAAATTGTCGGTTTCTCAAACACAGGAGACAGTCTCAGAGGTTGGGAACATGGCTACATGTTTCCTAATGTGGATGCAACAAATTACCACAACCATGGACACGTAAAACAAAAGCAATTTATTCTCCAACAGTTTTAGTGATGAGAAGTCCGAAATAAAAGGGTTTCCTGGACAAAACTTCCTCCAAAGGGACAAATCTGCCCCACTGTTTTCAGCTTTTGGTATCTTTTGGCATTCATTGGCTTGTGGCAGCACAACTTTATTCTGTCTGTTTTCAAATCATCTTCTTTTTTGTGTCTCTACATGCCTTTTTCTGTGTTTCATAAGCCCACTCTCATTAAATTTAAGGCCCTGGTGGCTCAGAGGTTAAAGCGTCTGCCTGCAATGCAGGAGACCTGGGTTCAATCCCTGGGTCGGAAAGATCCCCTGGAGAAGGAACTGGCAACCCGCTCCAGTATTCTTGCCTGGAGAATCCCATGGACGGAGGAGCCTGGTGGGCTACATTAATCCATGGGGTCACAAAGAGTCGGACACGACTGAGCGACTTCACTCACTCACTCACTAATTCAGTAATGACATCATTTCCTTACCTTAATTACTGTCACACTAGATTTCCACAAACATAAATGTGCTTCCTGAGCCGGAAGAAGTTCTCCAAAAAATTGCCACATGATTAATGTACTTTATCTTGATTTATCTGGTAAATGTTGACCTAGCCAGGCCATTTTCTTCAGAATGACTTGAACTACTTTTTTATAATTCAATACCTAAAGCACACCTTTTGGGAAGATTTCATCTTTGCAGGAGAAAATATCTTAGCATTTAATACCAAACCAATGATTTCTCTGTTTTAAGTTCCTGTCCTTGCTCTGTCCTATGCTTATATGTGAAACAGGAGTTCACATGCAAGTCCACTGAAATAAAGAGAGAACAGCTGTGCATCTGTAGCACTGACATGAAGACCTAAAATAATGCTCTGAGTAGAACAAGAAATAGAGGATTTTTCTTTGAATAGGAACTTGTTTGAGCTCTTAGGGTATTTCCACTTGTCCTTCATTCAACTTCAAAGGCAAAAGTTTTGCCAGAGCGTTTTGAAGCCGTGATTCTTTGCTTGTGAATTACAGTCAGTGAGGTTATGTTTATTGTTTTAAAGATTCTGTATATGTTCCGATAGTGAGCCCTAATAAAGAATCCTCCATAAATTTTCTTCTGAATTTCTACATGCTCAGCAGGATTGAGTTCTGGAGTCAGGATGAGAGTTTATAAATGAAAAACATTATTTTCGATATGATTTACTATAAGACACAATAGGCATTTTTGTGATTCAAAATAAAACCCGTTTCAGAAATTCTATGTAAAGTTTTATAAGGATTCAGATATGAATCCAACCTGTATGTTGATTTTACTAGGTGCTGAAGATTGATATAAGCAGTCCTCAAACTGCCAGCTATAAACTCTGCAGCATCTTTTTATCAATCAAGTTTTCTACATCCCTTCATTATCTGAAGTCAGGTATTATCTTCTGCTTATGTAACAAACTCTTAAAGTAATATTGATTTGAGGTTTTTAAATGTCAATCCTTCTACTTCATTTGTTGATTGATTCTCTGCTTTTCAAGCATTAAATTAAGAAATACTTTATACTGTCAGTCATCATCATGTTATAATTTATGGTGTTAAATAGAATCATGTATAGCATTAGCCTTGACAAATGAAAATTTTATTTCCTCTACAATGTTGAAAGTTGTTAATATGTTCTCCTATCTAGCGAGTAAACTTTTAAGTAAGGCACATATAAAGAAGGAATGTAATCTTGAATCATAGAATTCAAAGGTTTTATTAGCAATCTTCTAAACAATCTTCTAATTGTTAAATTATATCAGCTTCAAATTTGAATATATTTGTCACTTACTAATCACCAAAGTTGATTTAGTATCAAATTTGAGTTCAAGGTAAAGAAACCAAATCCAAGATGCTATCTCCATCATCTGGTTCATGTACAGACATAATTATAACCTACAAATATATATTTGGATAGTTAAATGTTCTTTAATTGGCAACTTTTTTCTGATGGCAAGAGAAGGTAACCAACATGGTTCTTTAAAGATATATACTTATTCAGTCAACGCAACAGAAACTTAACACCATTCAAAGGAGTTTTTTAGAAGTACAAATATCTTATTCATTCATTCATTTAAAAATGTTTATTAATGTACCACTCTGGATTGGCCCTGTGATAGGTGTTTTTATCTTGCATCAGGTGTTTAGTTGGCCTTCATCCTCAAAATTCTCCAGAATAGCTGGTGTTTTCTTCATTTTGCAGACAAAAAAAGTGAGAATCAGAAAGGTTATATGAATTTAGCATACAAATTACTTGGCTTTAATGAAACACATTCTATAAATTTATATACAGTCAAGATTTACATAAAGTAAATAAACACAATAAGCTAATCAGGAACTTATTTTTCTAACAGCAAATAAGCTAAAAGTGTATTAAACAATTTGAGATTACTTTTATCATATGTCAGATATCTGGAAATTTCTTCTGATACTGGTTCAAGGGTTCAAATATGTAGAAACCAATATTTCTGAAATATTCTTGAAATTTCTGAAATCCCCTACCCTACACTCCTGCCTCAACTATAAGAATTATCATATGCACATTCCAGGAAGAAGAAAAGAGGAAAGAAAGTGGTCTCTATGATACTGATTCAGTTCTAACCTAGAAAGCAAAAGCTTTCCCAGGAGTCGTTCTAGCAGATTTCCAACTATACACTAACACCTGTATAGCATGACCACTCATTTCTTGCAGAAGAATATGAGAAAGTGAGTATTTATTCTTTCAGCTTCTGTGATTGAAATAGCAAATGGAAAGCAGTAGGAAATGAGTGTTAGATTTCCCATACAATGCAACCATAAATCATCACAATACTTATCTAAAAATACTGCCCATATTTCATGGTAGGAAAGAAAAATTCCACAAACAATAACAAAACAAACAGTAAGTCAATTCAGAAAAGAGATGTGCTGAAGTGTGTGTACACATGTTTATTTTCCTGTGTACCTGTATGTGTGTGGGAAGGGTGAGTGAAATATAAAAATCAATATCTGGAACCTACATAAGAGATAAAGACATAGGAAACGGGACCAAGGAAGAACAATAAGGGTTAGTTTTTTTAAATTAATTTATTTTTATTGGAGAATGATTGCTTTACAGAATTTTGCTGTTTTCTGTAAAACCTCAACATGAATCAGCCATAGGTATACATATATCCCCTCTCTTTTGAAACTCCCTCCCCATCCCACTGCTGTAGGTTGACACAGTGCCCCTGTTTGAATTCCCTGAGCCATACAGCAAATTCCCATTGGCTATCTATTTTACATACGGTAATGTAAGTTTCCATGTTACTCTTTCCACACATCTCACCCTCTCCTCCCCTCTCCCCATGTCCATAAGTGTATTCTCTATGTCTGTTTCTCCATTGCTGCCCTGTAAATAAATTCTTCAGTACCATTTTTCTAGATTCCATATATATGTGTTAGAATATAGTATTTATCTTTCTCTTTCTGACTCACTTCACTCTGTATAATAGGTTCTAGGTTCATCCACCTCATTAGAACTGACTCAAATGCATTCCTTTTTATGGCTGAGTAATATTACATTGTGTATATATACCACAGCTTCCTTTGTGTTAGTTTTAATATATAACTGCGGATCTGTAATCCAGAAAAAGTTGCAGAAAACACACTCATAATATCATTTCCTCAATGGCTTCACTCAGTTTTGGTAGATCCTCCTAATTTGATCTTTATGGTCCTTCAGTAAATGGCTTCTGACCCATTTTTACTTTACTTCTACTTTTGAAAATTCTGCATTGCAGCCACTCAGGTCAAACCTATTCCTTGAATATTTTCTATATTTTTTCAACTTACTCATGATATCCTTCACCATAATAACTTTTAGTATTTATATTTTTTTGTTTTCAATCAGAATATCTGCTATTCATTTCTCATGCACCTTTCAGCATGTCGTAGGTGACAATGTTTCCATGAAAACTTGTAATTTCTCCAGATGAATGTGAGCATTCAGGCAACTGAACCTTCATAACTCTTTAATGTTTTTTCCTTATATGATGCTTGATGCTTGCCATGCATTTGCTTCATTTAATTCTGTACTGTTTGACTTTCATAGGAATATATATTTTTTAACCTTTTGCTACCTTTAGCAGTGAGTCCAGCACCTTGGATAGAAAAAAAGACTGAATGAAAAAAACATGTGTTGAAATTAATGAACAACCCAGAATTTTCTACTGATGATTTTTATTGATGTTTATTTATATATCATCATACCAGATAAAATTATGAGGAATCCTTAGTCAAGGCAAATATTATTCACAGGTGCCGGATGATCTATATAAATACATTGAAATGAAATAATAGGTTATGAGAGTAAGATTTGGTGCAATGGGTCTATTAGAAATGTAAGTGCCCATTTATAAGCATCAATTTGTAGGAAAAGCATCTGTAGCATCCCATCTCCCTTCCCTTCCAAATACTCTATGTTATATGTAAATTTAAAATGACTTTAAAGTCTGAATTCTGTGACACGAGATCAACTGCTGGATATAAAGGAAACAGGGATACGATTTCAGTAATGTTTTTCTTATAAAACAAAGGATTTTTGTTAGGTTCTGGAAGGCATTTTTTCAGAAGATAAAAATCTTTCAGCTTATTTAATCACTAAAGGTCAGTTTTATATAAGATTTATGTCTCATGAGCATGGAATCTATGGTTTCTGTGTTACTTGTTGGTGTTGTAGAAAATCCAGCTGCTATCCTTTAGGCCAAGATTGAGGCAGTATCAATTACTTATTAAACATATTACTCTTGAAATATAGCATTGACATCTGGAGTGTGCTCACTGGAAGAGTCAATTACTCTAATATTCTTGATATTGAACCATCACATGTGATCCTTCCTCAACAACAGCAGCTCAAATTGGATCTTATCTTAATTATTAAAGTAGCTCATTTTTTATCTGTACTGATTGTTTGGCATTAAGCGTATCAATTATATTTCAGAGTTTATTATATACTTCTGAAGCTTATACAATATTGACTGTAATATGATTACATGATTACTCTGTGAGGCTACCAAAGACAATAAATAGGATGGAATTGTGGCAGAGTGGAGAATATTGATTGACATAGCTCACTTTGTATCATAGCATCCATATTTCTTCTCAATGTGGGGGGGCACTAATGTCATAAACAGAAAATTAAAAATCAGCTCTTTTGTAGGAAAAGTAAAGTTGCCTCCTATTGTGGCAGTTTGTGTAGAAGACAGAGGCAACTGGAAGACAAAGACGCATACACAAAAACAGTGCTAAAAGACTTAGCAGGGTATATGCAAAGCATTTTAAAGCAAAGCAAGTATCAAGACTAGTATCTGAAATATTTACCAAGGAATTTTTCTCAGATCTTCTTTTATCCTTTGCACTTCCCCTTTTGGAGGGACAATGTAGCATAAAACAGTTAAAAAACAAAACAAAATAAAACACTAAATCACTTAGGATTACAAAGTCTAGTCTTTAAATAACTCAGATATAACATGCCATAAAGGATAACTTTTAAAGAAAAGACGAAGAAATAGGCTACCTACCTCATCTCTCTCTCCAGAATAGAAGTAAATGAGAGAAAGAAAACAGAGAAAAACAAACAACTTAACCTATGATGTTTACCCAAGAAGTGAATTTATGCCTTGCCCCTGCCCCACCACATGCAGAGCTCTTAGAGAAAGATGGGGGAGAATATTCTGGATATATTTGGAGATTTATGAGCAGAGGGGAATTGTAAACTTGTCCCCAGAGTAGAGCCTAGTGTAACCATTCAATAAGCATGTTGCTAGAGCAAAAGCCAAAGCAAGAAGTAAGTCAGTACCCTTCAAAAAGAAAGTACAAAAAGTACCGATAGTCTGATGGGTTCGGCATTAGCAGAATGTATCTTGTGTACGTGGAGAGCAGTGTGGCCATGCCAGAGGGATTAATGCCCTGAATTTGGAGCAAAGAGGGTGAGCAACTCCCTGGGTGAATCTTTGATTATAAGTGAGAAGGAAACAAGCAATGACTGCTAGAGTGGATAAATGAAAATGGAGATTTTATTGTGCTATTCCACTATTAACACAGCAAGACCAGAATGCTACATAATCTTCCTTTCATATAGAATTTGGATATAACCCCTCAGAAAAGATAGTGAGACTCCAAGTTAACTGAACATAAATTGCCAATTTCTGGAGGAATGTGAATTTTAAATAATGTCCATTAATAAAAAGCATAACACCCCACTTCTTACACACTTCACTTTATGGCTTGACCAATATATACAACATGTCACTGATAAAGACTTGATGCTCTACCTGAATTTAGAAGAAAAATATGACTTTTATACATAACATTAGAATCAAACACAAGATGTAAACATTAAATTCTAGTGGGTTTAGATAAGAGCACTCCATGACTCAGAATATAGACCACATAGGCAGAAGAAGAGTGGGGTGTAGAAGAAGATCAGAATAGAAATTTAGTCTTAAGGATATAGAATTCAATTTTAGCCATTTTCTTAATGGAGAGAAATTTCAAGTTTTTTTAATTGTAACCCAACTTTATATTATTAAGTGTAAATAGGGGCTTCCCTGGTGGCCCAGTGGTAAAGAATTGACCTGCCAATGCAGAAGCCATGGGTTTGATCCCTGATTCGGGAAGATCCCACATGCCACAAAGCAGCTAAGCCTGTGTGCCACTATGGAGACTGTGCTCAAGAGCCCAGGAGCTGCAGCTTCTGAGCCTGAGCGCCCTAAAGCCTGTGTTTCACAAAAAAGAGAAGCCCCTGTAATGAGAAGCCCACACACCCCACCTAAAGAGTAGCCCTTGATCTCTGCAAGTAGAACAAAGCCAACATAGAAATGAAGACCCAGCAAAGTCAAATAAAATTTTTTTTTTTAAAGAAGAGTAAATAGCATATAATTACATATAGTGAAATAAATTGACTTCTGTTTCTACATTATGGATTTAGTCATTCTTAACAAATCCTTTTGTCTTCTCATGTTCTGAGATTAATAACATTTTTCAGGCATTATCATAGGTAGATATTTGACCAAAGTATGCCTTTTATAATTAGGAATGCCCTGGGTGAACAAAATATGTTAATTATACACCTTATGTAATGTTCTTTATCAAGATTCCTTTCTTCCTAGAATTGCTGAATGCTAAACGTCCAGTTTGGAGTCCTTAGATTTGACTTGTTTGACCTAGATATTGTAATAGCTTGGCATTTTAATTATAATAGATGCAATTTCCCCTAAATATTTATTAAGTACACATTTGAAAATAAGCAGATTTCATAGGTCTTGCAAAATGGCACTAATGTGCTATCTCCCATCATCCTTACTAATATTTTGGGGAAAAAAGTATTTTGATACAGAACCTAGATTCTTCTTGTGGAAGGTAATTAGAGTTAGAAGAAGTTATGAGGGTGGTGCCCTCAAGATGGTATTAGTGACCTTATAAGAAGAGCCTTCAGAAAGCTCACTCTGGTGAGCTTTCTTTCTTAGCACAAGGAAGGGGTCATGTGAGCAGAGGATGAGATGGCCCTTGTCTGTAATCCAGGAACAGAGCACTCACCAGAACCTGACCAAGCTGGCACCCTGAGGTCAGGCATCCAGCCTCCAGAACTATGAGAAAACACATAATGGTATTTTGTTATGGCAGCCCTCTATTATAGTATTTTAAGTAACAAGTAGTATCAGAGTCTGAGGAGGTCAAGAAAGGGGAAGAGAGCCTTCAGCAATGACTTCCTGTGTTGTCCATACCTACAAATCTTCCTACCCCTGGGGCTCCTACACAATTACCTCTTATATTTCCTCCTAAAGGCCTCCTGCCCTTCTCTTATATTTCATAACTTTTGGCTTTTGATCTCCTTTGACAACAGTAAGCAATAGGGTTATTTTTTCCTTCTACTTTTAGTATTGCTACCTGTGTCCCTGAGACCTAAAGACTACTCTACTGCAGATGACACAGCCGTCTGCCCACTGTTAATTTAATGAAGAAGCAGATAGGACTTTTGAGTGTTTAGGACGAGGTTGGAAGTAAGATGAAGTGATAGAGCAAAGTAGTAGAAATTGTCAATTTACTGTGTGAGATGACAGAAGGAAATTGAAAAAGGGTATGCTACTCTTGTTGTTGTTCAGTCACTAAGTCACATCAACTCTTTGTGATCCCATGGACTGCAGCACGTCAGGTTTCCCTGTCCTCCACCATCTCCCAGAGTTAGCTCGAGTTCAAGTCTGTTGAGTTGGTGACGCATCAACCATCTCATCCTTTGCTGTCCTCTTCTCCTTTTGCCTTCAATCTTTCCCAGCATCAGGGTCTCTTCCAATGATTTGGCTCTTGACACCAGAAGGATCATTTAATAGGGAATAAACAACAACAACAAAAACAAAACAGCTGCAATTGTTACACAGCCTAGACTACTGTTAAGAGCTAACTTGAGTACCAGGAGTTTGATGGTCTGTCCCCTTTTCAGAGGTGTGAACTTGGTATAATCTTAGGTAGGTCACATCAACTCTCTGAGCCTCAGTTTCCTCACTGGTAAAATTAGAAGTTTAGATCAGATGAATTCTAGGCTTTCTTTCAGATCTTTTTGGACTAGGATGCTTTTATTTTTGCTTTGAATTCTGTCAGACAGAATTTCTATTACAAAAATGATATAGGTCACCTTTATTCATTTTTTTTCTTTTGGTACCAGTTGATCTTTACATCAGAAACCCTGCAAGAGGGAATCTTAGACTCTAGGTTCAAAGGGAGTTTAGGTCATGGAGTCCATTTTACTCAATGCAGCCAACACAAACAATGCCATCTTGATGTTCAGTAGAGATTTGACAGACTCCCAATTAGCTCTCCTAGAAAATGTTCATAAATAGTTTAGAAAAACAAATGGATTTTGTTGAACAAATCAAGATCTTAAATATGTCTTCTAAATAGTAATTTGTATTCAGTGTCTACCAATTGGTACCAGTTCATTGAGTTCAGTTCAGTTCAGTCGCTCAGTCGTGTCCAACTTTTTGCGACCCCATGAATTGCAGTACGCCAGGCCTCCTTGTCCATCACCAACTCTAGGAGTTTACTCAAACTCATGTCCATTGAGTCAGTAATGCCATCCAGCCATCTCATCCTCTGTCGTCCCCTTCCCCTCCTGACCCCAATCCCTCCCAGCATCAGGGTCTTTTCCAATGAATCAACTCTTCACATGAGGTGGCCAAAGTATTGGAGTTTCAGCTTCAACATCGGTCCTTCCAATGAACACTCAGGACTGATCTTCTTTAGGATGGACTGGTTGGATCTCCTTGCAGTCCAAGGGACTCTCAAGAGTCTTCTCCAACACCACAGTTCAAAAGCATCAATTCTTTGGTGTTCGGCTTTCTTCACAGTCCAACTCTCACATCCATACATGGCCACTGGAAAAACCATAGCCTTGACCAGATGGACCTTTGTTGGCAAAGTAAACTGTCTCTGCTTTTTAATATGCTCTCTAGGTTGGTCATAACTTTCCTTCCAAGGAGTAAGCGTCTTTTAATTTCATGGCTGCAGTCACCATCTGCAGTGATTTTGGAGCCCCCCAAAATAAAGTCTGACCAGTTCATTAGTGAATGCTAAACATGCTTGATTTCCACTTGGTTAAATGTCCTTCATTTCTTGAGTCATTCCTCATCACATGGGTTCTAGATCCCTCAGACTTATGTCAAAATTGCTATAAAAATATTCTGTTCTTGAAACCTATTTCTAATTAATTGGATGGTTTATGGTTAGGTTGAGTGCTTGTGCCAAAATTCATGACACCCTATAGTCAACAGAGAGCCTAGAAGATTCATTCACTTTGTAAATCTAGGACATTCCACCATTGGTTACAATGCAGGAGACCATCATCATAAAGAAACCATGACAAGGTTTGGGAGATTGTAAAGCAAAAACTCTGGAGTTTATGAAATAAAGAGGAAAATGGCCTCATTATAGTTGAATATATGATACACTAAAACGCTGAGAGAAATGACATTCTTTGCAGTTAAAATGAGGGATAATTAGGGGGGAAAAGTTTTCTTAATTTGTATTTTTTTAAAAAAATTGTCACAGATGTAACACTGATGAGACACTTGCTTTAAATCTGCAAGGCATAAATAAATACAAACATGAGTCCATTTACACATTGTTCTTGACATAAAGGGGAGAGAGCTTGTAATTTCTAAAACATCAAACAGTTCCTAATGAATATTTCCAACCAAAGGCAAATTCCAAGATGATAGGATCTTCACATCTGTAGAACCATCACTGACAAGAAACTCAGTCTCTTTGCCCATTTTATAGTGATATTTTTTCCATTTTCTGAATAGTGCCTCATTTCACACACAATTTTTTAAAAAGTTCTACATTGCAGTGACAGAAGCTTTTCCTTTAAGCATTTCTTGAACTTTGACATTTTAAAAACTATATAAGTTTTTCTGTGATTTCTCATTGCCTATGGAATACCCCATTTCTTATCCTAAGTGTAAGGTGTTACAATTTCAGTCACTTTCTTCCTTCCCCCTTCTACCTCCCAAGGTGACTAAGGGTCTCATCCCATTACAACATCAGTTCAAAGTCCAAAATTCCATCATCAAAGCTTCTAAATAAG
The DNA here is from genome assembly GCF_963930625.1 of Muntiacus reevesi. Classification (NCBI taxonomy): domain Eukaryota; kingdom Metazoa; phylum Chordata; class Mammalia; order Artiodactyla; family Cervidae; genus Muntiacus; species Muntiacus reevesi. The sequence goes on from NC_089249.1 coordinate 135,470,720, forward strand.
GTTCCAAAGAGTAATCTGTTAGACAAAACTTTTGGACAAAATTCTTCACCATTCCTGGACTTTTCAAACTAATGAAACAAGTTATCTGCCTCCCAACCACCCCAACATATAATTACGGTGCAAGAGTAGGATATAAACTTTACCTTTAAAAAAAAAAAAAAAAGGTGCAAAACAGAAGGTATAACAGAATCATGGGTCTAATGTAATTTCGAAATCCAGCTGGGAGTAATCCAACCAGAGTCCTTTCATTAGGTTTCAAGGTCTGGGAACAGTTCTCTGTGGCACTTAGTTCTGCCGTCTGGGGACTTCCTTAAACCCTCTGGCCCTTGGTTCTGCTTCTGAATCATCATTCCCTCTTCATGAAAAGTAGCAAGTGTTTGGGGCTGAGTTTTTTTAATCAGAGTTTTAGGAGTTAACAACAAGGAGCTTGTTTTAATTTCACACTCTCTGTTTCTTATAGTCCAAGCTGGAAGTGTTTCTGCTGACATCATTTCCCCAAGAATCTTGTGGGTCCATTGTGAATTTCACAGGGTCTCATTCCATGAGACAAAAACTACAGGCACAGATTTTTAAGATAATGCTTTCTCTAACCCAACCTCCTGTTGAGGTGGCTTAGAGAAAATATTCTCAAGCTTCCTAGAGGCCTTCTGGTTTGACTGAGAGGATCTGTAAGCATACCCTTAAACTCTCATGAACGAATCATCTGATTTCTTTTTTTAATCTTTTTTTTTTTTTTTTTTTTTAAATATTATTTTATTAGTTGGAGGCCAATCACTTTACAACATTTCAGTGGGTTTTGTCATACATTGACATGAATCAGCCATATAGTTACACGTATTCCCCATCCCGATCCCCCCTCCCACCTCCCTCCCCACCCGACTCCTCAGGGTCCTCCCAGCGCACTAGGCCCGAGCACCTGACTCATGTATCCCACCTGGGCTGGTGGTCCGTTTCACCATAGATAATATACATGCTGTTCTTTCAAAACATCCCACCCTCACGTTCTTCCCCAGAGTTCAAAAGTCTGTTCTGTACTTCTGTGTCTCTTTTTCTGTTTTGCATATAGGGTTATCGCCACCATCTATCTAAATTCCGTATATATGTGTTAGTATACTGTAATGTTCTTTATCTTTCTGGCTTACTTCACTCTGTATAATGGGCTCCAGTTTCATCCATCTCATTAGAACTGATTCAAATGAATTCTTTTTAACGGCTGAGTAATATTCCATGGTGTATATGTACCACAGCTTCCTTATCCATTCATCTGCTGATGGGCGTCTAGGTTGCTTCCATGTCCTGGCTATTATAAACAGTGCTGCGATGAACATTGGGGTGCACGTGTCTCTTTCAGATCTGGATTCCTCAGTGTGTATGCCTAGAAGTGGTATTGCTGGGTCATATGGCAGTTCTATTTCCAGTTTTTAAAGAAATCTCCACACTGTTTTCCATAGTGGCTGTACTAGTTTGCATTCCCACCAACAGTGTAAGAGGGTTCCCTTTTCTCCACACCCTCTCCAGCATTTATTGCTTGTAGACTTTTGGATAGCAGCCATCCTGACTGGCGTGTAATGGTACCTCATTGTGGTTTTGATTTGCATTTCTCTGATGATGAGTGATGTTGAGCATCTTTTCATGTGTTTGTTAGCCATCTGTATGTCTTCTTTGGAGAAATGTCTGTTTAGTTCTTTGGCCCATTTTTTGATTGGGTCGTTTATTTTTCTGGAATTGAGCTTCAGGAGTTGCTTGTATATTTTTGAGATTAATCCTTTGTCTGTTTCCTCATTTGTTATTATTTTCTCCCAATCTGAGGGCTGTCTTTTCACCTTACTTACAGTTTCCTTTGTTGTGCAAAAGCTTTTAATTTTCATTAGGTCCCATTTGTTTATTTTTGCTTTTATTTCCAATATTCTGGGAGGTGGGTCATAGAAGATCTTGCTGTGATTTATGTCGGAGAGTGTTTTGCCTATGTTCTCCTCTAGGAGTTTTATAGTTTCTGGTCTTACATTTAGATCTTTAATCCATTTTGAGTTTATTTTTGTGTATGGTGTTAGAGTTTCAGCGAAGGACTATAGAACCATGCCCTCAGTTTTTTCTCCAGAGTATGCTTTCCAGACAGTGAGTCTCTTGGTTAAATAGTTCTTTCCTCAATCTGTCTTTTTCCTATCCCATTTTACCATTAATATAAGCAACAAGAAGAGCCCAGGCTGAACTTTCAAATCTTTGTTTAGAAATCTCCTTTGCAGTACACCCAGATTCATCACTTTTGAGTTCTGCTTTCCACATAACTAGAGGACACAGTTTCTGCCATTATGTAACAAAGATCCATCCCTTTTGCTCTGATTTCCAAAAATGAAGTTCTCATTTCCTCCTGAGCCCCCCTCAACAGTATTTTCAACATCTATGTTTTTCTTACCAGTGTACCTAAGGTCATTTATGACTTCTCTAACATGCTCCTCACTGTGCTCTTTAAATTTCTCCCAGCTTTTGTTCACTGCTCAGTTCCAAAGCTATTCCATTTATTAATGTTCGTTACAGTAGCACCCCACTTTCAGGTCTGAAAATCTCTATTAGTTTTCTATTCTTATGTAATAAATTATAGTTTAGCATCTTAAAACATTTTAAACTCATACAGTTATGTAGGTCAGAAATCTGGGTGTGGCATGGCTGGGTTCTCTGTTCAGGGTAGCACAAGCCTGAAAAATAGATCTCTGCTGGAGCTGCAGTTCTCATCTGTGACTTGAGATCCTACAAACTCACTGATGTTAGAAGAATTCAGTACCAAAGGATTGTAGGCCTGAGGTCGCCAATTCCTTGCTGGCTTTCAGCAGGGCCACTGTCAACCCCCTGACATCACTCCTTTACATGGGCAGTTCAACAACATGGAAGTCTGCTTTCCTCTAGCCAGAATGCATCTCTCTAACAACCTGTTCTGTGACTAGCCAAAGAAAACTCTACTTCTAGAGGGCTCATATGATTATGTCAGGCCCATCTGGACCATCTCCCTTTTCTAAAGTCAACTGGGCTATGTGACATAACCTAATCACAGGAATAAAATCTATTATCTCCACTGCATGCATGTGTGCTCAGTCACTTAAGTTATGTCTGACTCTTTGCGACCCTGTGGACTGTAACCCATCAGGCTGCTCTGTCCATGGGATTTCCCCAAAGAGAATACTGGAGTGGGCTGCCACTTCCTACTCCAGGAATTCTTCATACTGTTATAATAATATGTTAAATAATTTCAAACAATGTCATCTAGTCCAAAGTCTGTCTCCAAAGGCCTACATAAATCAGCTCAATTATTTTTTCTTGTTCAACTATAATATTAAAAAATTAGCTCCCCAGATTACTATAAATTTTATTATTTTAAGTAGCACTTAAGGAATCCCAGTGAAATCTATCTGACTCTTTGCAATCCTTTGGACAGTAGCCTGCCAGGCTCCTCTGTCCATGGGATTCTCCAGGCACGAATACTGGAGTAGGTTGCTATGCCCTCCTCCAGGGGATCTTTCTGACCCAGGAATTGAACCTGCGTCTCCTGTGTCTCCTGTACTGCATGTGGATTCTTTACCTGCTGAGCTGTCAAAGAAGCCCCATATTAAGATTCCAAGAATCAGATTACTAGAGAGATAAAACAGAAACCTAAATTTTATATGTAATCATATATGAAGAAAAAAAAGATTTTTAAGGATAAGTAATTCAATTTGTACTTAAAAATCAATCATATTCTTTCCTTACAAAATTGAACTTATAGAAATCTTTATGGAAAGAGTAAACAATTGCATATGTTCACACATTATACATATTTGTATATTAAAACATATAAATGTTGAGTATAAAATGGGAAAAATAGCTTTGCATGTATAAATGCAACTGAGAAAGACTTGGAGGACTTTGTGTGGTAGTTCTCAATCTTGGCTGCCAAAAAGAACCCAAGACGATTGGAAAAAACAAAATTCTAGATCCCATCACTAAAGATTCTAATTCACTTGCAGGGTTTGGCCTATTGATTCTTGCAAATGGTCCTAGCTGGGGTCCTCAGTGAGTTAACATTTTATAGTGAGAAAAAAGACACTACAAATGTTAGCTGTTTTCACCAAGGATATACTTTTAAAAATTAAAATTTCATATAGAGAAAAATACAAGGTCACAAGTGGATAGCTCAATGAATGATCACAAAAAATTGCACCTATGGAATGCCCACTGATGTCGAGAACAAAGAACCAGAACCCCCCTCATAACATTTCCAAAGTATTTAAAATCTCCTTACCAAGAATAACCATTTTCTTGAATTTTAACATCATATATGAATTTTGCCTATTTTGAATTTCATAGAAATTAAACAATAAAAAATGTTTAAATATGAAATGTTTCACTCAATATTATGTGTGTGAGATTCACAAAATGCTGCTATATGTAGCAAACATTTGTTTTCTTCCATGCTCTATACTTCCTGAACTGTATAAATATATTGCAATTTGTTTATTTCTCAGCTGATGGACATTTGGGTTGTTTCCCAGTTTTTGACAATTATAATGCTGTGATAAACATTCTTGATTTATATATACATGTCTTTCAGTGCACATATATACACTCGTAGGACTGAGATTGCTGGGCCATAAAACCACTTTAATAGTTATTTTCATGTAGTTTTCTTAGAGTAATTATACCAATTGACACTCCCACCACCATGTGTGATAGCTCTCATTGCTCCACATCTTTGCCAACAGGACTATTGTCAATCTTCTCAATTTTTTATGCTACTGTGCAGTGATAGCTCATCACATTTATTTTTCATTTCTTTCTATTTCTATGGTGACAGCAATTTGGAAATTCTCTCATATGAAGTACCTCTTTAAGTTTTTTTGCCCATTTTTCTATTGCACTCTCTGATTTTTCTTATTGGTTTGTAGGAATTCATTATATAATTTGGCCACAAGTCCCTATTTAAATATGTTTTGCAAATGACAAAACTACATGAACTGGTTTTGCCTTCTTTTAAGGGTTTCTTTGGTTTAAGAGCAATTTTAGTTTTAGTATTGTCAAAGATGTCCTCCTGGAAAGTTATTGCTTCTGCTTTGTATTCTATAAGCCTGATTGTTTGCCTTTCACTTGAAGCTTTATGAAACATAGTTTTATGTATAGATAATTAAGTAAAGATCTAGTCATTGTTTTTCTGTACAGATATCTGATTAATCCAGCACTGTTGACTGAAAATATTAGACAAAATTTTCTAGAGACAATTTGAGGTTCTAAATAATGTCATCTTACAAGAGTGGGGTTGTAGACTTTCTTCTGTAACAGTCTGGGTGAAAGGCATTTAACGTTAATGGAAACAGGGATTTAGAAAATAAGCCCTAGGAAGGCTAATATATTTGTTTCACCCTTATTTCTGGGATGTAAGTTTCTAGTGTCCTGTTTCGGGACCCCTCCCTTCTTGGTAGACTCTGATTTGTTTCCCCATGTAGCGAGTCTGCCTAAAGTTCTGTTCACTTTCCTATCTTTCAGCTGCTGCTGCTGCTGCTAAGTTGCATCAGTCATGTCCAAATCTGTGTCCCCATAGATAGCAGCCCACCAGCTACTACTTTCAAATCAGCATATCTTTGAGAGCAAAGTTGTCCCAAGTGTCAGGTTCACATTGCTATGTTTTATTCATCTTTGGGATCTTAGTCAGATGAACCTTGCTACTTTGGTAGCTTAAAAAACAAGACTTATGCACAGATCTTGTAATTTTGTCTAAGTATTTTTCTACATGATCTAAGTAGGAAAGTTGCTTCAAAATAAACCAGTCTACATTGTATAATACAAAACTTTCAAAAATGTAATTTAAGATCCCTAATGGCTATTTAATTTCCTAAAAGATACAAGAACTGTGAATTTCTGTTCTTCTGACTTCTCTTGATCTGGAATAACACATATGCTTAATTTATTGTAAGGGCTAGCTTTTTAAAAAGAGGTCAATGTGGAGTCAACTGGTGACAAATTAGAGAAAGAAATACATTTTTGGCCTGAAAAGGAGTCCTTTAGGCACTTTCCCAATGACAACTCAGAGATACATGCTAATCCCATCTCTGTAGACTCTCCTGGTAATGGGAGTGGTGGATAGTTTCTGTGTTTGCAATGGTGGAATCTGGTAACTAATGACAACGCCCGTTTCTATTGCACAATGACAAATATGGCTCAGCACCTAGTTTTGGGAGAGCAGAAATACTGTGATATCCTTTCACATTTTGATTTTCTTCCATTTATTGCTTTGTCCTAAATATTTGTACTGATTAAGAGAAACACAGGTTATGTCTGAAACTATAGCTATATGGTTAGGGAGAATCCACAGTCAGGGGGTTGCCTAGCTGATTCCAGCCAAAACAAAGTTAATTTGGTCTAGATCCCCCTCTGTTTTCTCTCTTGGTCTTTCTATTCACACTGAAGCCTTAACTATATTTAAGTATATGATATTATGATGATTAAGTCATTAGACTCTGTCTTTATTTACTGGCATGTTAATGTTTCACCCCTTGCTTTACTTTTGATAAACTTTTGCTAAAATAATAGGGAGGAAAAGGACACTCTGAATCCATATATTTCTCTCAGGGTTTTCATATTTGATAATTTTCAAACATTAGAGAAAAAAATTTAGTACAGTTCCTTCTTTCCTCATCATTAGTAGTATACTAAATAACTAAAGTATACAGTGTAGAGAATGTAGAGGTTTCTGAAAATATGGCCCACAGAGAACTTCCACAGGGTCTGCAGGTCTGTTCTATGCATGTTCGATATATGTATTTGTAATTTCACCCCAGATCTAAGTCTGAATTTCTAGAAATGGGAACAGGAGCTGGCATATTAACATGTTTCTTATGCAAATATGATCCTTACACACATTATTTAACATCTACAGTGGGAAATTTTGTCACATACATTACCTCACAGAGACTCCTAGGTAGGTAGGATTATCTCCAATTTCCTAGTGAGGAAACTGAGGCACAGAGAATTAAACCACAGGGACAAACCCACATGCAAATTGAGCTGGCATGCCGCCCAGTTCTCCTGTCATCAAGTTCAATGCTGTCTCACTGCATCAGCTCTACTCTCCACAAAAGATTGGTATCTTAGAAAGCAGATTTTCTTTTGAACTTCCCTGGTGATCCAGTGGCTAAGACTCTGTGCTCCCAATATAGGGGGTCCAGGTTTGATCCCTGCTTGGTGAACTAGATCTTGCATGCCACAACTAAGAGTTCACATGCTGCAACAAAAGATCCCACAGGTTGCAATGAAGACCCGGCACAGTCAAATAAATAATGCTTTTTGAAAAATGTTCTCTCTAAAAAAGAGAGACTTTTCCCCACATACAGCTTATTTTCAGCTGCCTAAGTCCAAAACAGCCTCATTTTGCTCTTTGGTAGCAATTATTGTGATAGTGTATTATTAACAACTTTTAGTGCACACGCTGGGGTTTTCAGTTGCAGAGTGCCCGATTTTGTCAAGGCATTTCAGCGCTTGCTTGAAGGTTCTATGTATAAAAGCCGTGCCCTGGAGAGAGAGCTTTTAACACCCGTGAGCAGCAGTGCAACGCGAGGTCACCAGGAGCAGGAAGGCGGCCACCGTTAGAGCAGATATAGATGACTTCTAACAGCCTTTGATGAATGACTCAGCCTCAGCTCCACAGAGGTGACGCTCCTCAGATCCACTCGGAATTACCTTCTGAAACAAACAAGAAAAAGTGGCATTTCCTATCTGAGAATAGGAAATTGGCCAGCAAAGAGGTTACTGATAAAGACTACTGAAAAAATTACTGATAGAATGCTGCTAATTTTACTGACTGGACTGACTGGAATTTGGGGTATTTTTTTTTTTTTTTTTTAAAGCAAACCCATGAAGAAAACAAGCATGGCCACTATTGACAGCTACTGATATTGAATACTCACTGTATGACACAAACTCAGCCTAGAGTTTTATAACAACTGCCTTCCCTTACTAATCACAAGCTTAATGTTTGTTTTCATAAGAGAAAACTAAAAGCTAGAGAAGTCAAGTAATTTGCTGATGGCCACTTTGCCCAGTAAATCTTTGTCTATCTGGTTCTAAAGCCCATTAACCACTTCACTACACTTTCTTTCTTGATGTATCGAAGATCTATTTTCATAAGATGTAGATGCGTCATAATTTAAAACAAGTAAAGAGAAAAGACTGTGGAATCATCTTTTTTGTTTCTCCCACTGAGTGAGTTTTTCTAGTAGTATACTGCCATGAGAATGTTCTTCTAACACACAAGGGATTAGGAGATGGGGAGCCTAATTCTTCCCATTTTTCTTCTTCCCATTTTTCATTCCTGAGCATTTTTACTTTTAAAGGAACTTCATATTGCGTCCAAAGTGACTGGACCAGTTTACATTCCCACCAACAGTATATCAGGGTGCACTTTTCATGACATCCTCACAAGAACCTATTGTTTTTATCTTCTTAATGAAAGCCATTCTAATGGTAGCATGACTTTTTAAGTATGATTTTGATTAATTGGTCATACAGGTTAATAGTAAATGGTGGCCAGTAATTGGTTTATATATTTAGCAGGCCAGCTGGTCAGTGGGACAGCTAGAATTTTAACATGGTTGAAAAGGCAAGGGATTTTAAAGGCTAAAGGGGACAAACAGAGACTTCTACATGTCCAAAGAGAAAGCGTATTTTTGAGCATGTCAGTGTATGCTAAGTTACTTCAGTACTGTCTGATGCTTTGTGATGCTCTATACTGTAACCTGCCAGGCTCTTCTGTCCATGTGATTCTCAGGCAAGAATACTGGGAGTGGGTTGCATGCCCTCCTCCAGGGAATCTTCCTGACCCAGAGATCAAATCCAGGTCTCCTATGTCTCCTGTATTGGCAGGCAGGTTCTTTACCACAAGTGCCACCTGGGAAGACCCATTTTTTAGAATATTTGCCACTAAATTTGGAGCTTCCCTAGTGGCATAATAGTGGTAAAAAACTTGTCTACCAATGCAGGAGACATAAGAGACATGGTTCTGATCCCTGGGTTGGGAAGATTCCCCAGGAGTGGGCCATGGCAACCCACTTCAGTATTTTTGCATGGAGAATCCCATGGACAGAAGAGCCTGGCAGGCTATGGTCCATAGGGTCACAGAGTCAGACACGACTGAAGTGGCTTAGAAAACACACATGCCACTGAATTCAGGACCAAATGGAACAGAGGACAGTTCAGTCCTGCATAACTGAATTTAGCTCTCAGATGTACAGAGTATAAAGGAATAAGAAATACACAGGTGTAGTCCAGGAAATAATAGCAATAGCAATAGAATTATTCTCTTGAGAGTTTTCCAAATCTGTATTAGTAGGCAGAGCCATGTCCTTAGAGGAAATTAATTACAATTTAGGAACCACAATCCCTTGGATGGCTCTGATTCAAACATGCATAACAATTTTGCAGCCCTTCTGGGTAGAAGGAAGTTTTTTTATTGCACAGCATGGTTCTCTGAAGTTATATACATTGTCTATTTAATAATGTTATTGTTATCCACACTTTCTTTTTCCTTAGTCCACAAGGACTGCTGTATCATTTATTCTCAGATAATATATATAATTATGTTTTCTGTATTTCATATCCATGAATATTCAAGAATATTTATAGTTTTCCAGATAGGAAATTTAAATAGCTTAAATTCTAACCATTATAAATCCCACATGACTGAGCAGGCTGAAGGATAAAATTTCTTAAAAATAAATACAGCTAAAATATTTCACATTGGCACTCGACCATTACTACTGGGGATCATGCACTCAGGCATTACCAAAGAATATCAATGTATCCGTTAGCCATTGGTAATCATCCCAGAATTTAGTAGATTGAAAAATGACTTTTACTTCTTCATGGTTTTGTGGATGGGCTAGGTAATTTTTCAGGGATAGGTTCACTCACACAACTACATTCAGCTGGTGGGATTTCAGGGGGACTGGGCAGCCAGCAGGGAGGGCTGGAAAGCTGGACCTCTTTTTCCTTATAGTGATTCATCTTCCAGGGAACTAGACTGGGTTTCTTCCCATGCAGTTCCAGGCATTATTACAAGACTGAAATTCTCAATGCATTTCAAACCAGTACTGCATTTGATTTGTCCCTTGGACAAAGAAAAATGATATGGCCAAGACCTGTGTCAAGGTCCAAAGGGGCTATGTGAAGGAGTGAATACCATATATAATTCACTGGGGGCCTTCAGCATAACAACATAGCACCATCTAGTTCCCCTTCTTGCTGATTGCACATGAAGGGTATTAACCAAGAATTTCTACCTCACATTCCCAAATAAGTGAGGCCAAAGGACAGGTAATTAGAAAAGATAAATATCCTGTGGCTGAAGCAAAAGTTTCCTCACATCATGATTCCACCTGATTTTTTTTGTCTCCACTCCATTCTTCTGTCTCCTTGCTTACTCTCCCTCCCACTGACTTACATTTGCCTGCCTACCTGACCTGCGTGCATGTTCGGTTATGTCTGACTCTTTGTGACCACATGGAATGTAGCCCACAAATCTTCTCTGTTCATGGAATTTTCCAGGGAAGAATACTAATGTGGGTTGCCATTTCTTATTACAGGGCATCTTCCTGACCCAGGGAAGATCCACGTCTATCGTCCTGTATCTCCTACATTGGCAGGAGAATTTTTTTTCTTTTTTACCACTGTATCTCCTGGAAGCCCCTTATCATTTGTTGTGGACATCATTTCCCCTGTTGTCTTCTTTAATAAGTGTATCAGTCAAGAATCAACCAGAGAAACAGGACCAAGAGGTGACAGGTATTAAAAATGTATTGTCAGACTCACGTTGATCATGAGAACTGGTTAGGAAAAGTACAAAATTCATAGCACAGGCCATGAGGAAGGGCAAGCTGCTGTCCATAGATGGAATTTCTTCTTCAGGACGACTTATCTAGGATAAACTCCCTTCTTGATTAAGGACTTTAATCACATCTACAAAATACCTTCCTAGCAATATGTAGATTGTCATTTGATTGAGTAACTGGGGACTGTAGTGTCGCCAAGCTGACACTTCCAAAGGCCAGCACAGCACTCTTCAATACTTGCCATACAGTATCAAATTTGAAGTCTCTTATGCATTATCAACTTGACTAGTCACCACTGCAATTTCTTTCCCAGAATACTGAGTTCTTTTCTACAAATTTTAGTCTGACTGCCTAACTCTGACTCACAGTATCTATATAATCTTATATTCCTGTAATGTTTTATTCTCTCAGACTTTGGGGCAGACACTGGTCATGGAAGCTTCTAATTTTCAGTTTACTTCAGTGTTTTCTTTCTAACCAGTTTCCCAATAACTCTGAGTGATCACATCCGTGTAATTGATTCTCTACATGAAATACCTGACATGTTGCTGTTTTAATGACAAGAGCCTGAGTGACACAGTATGTAAAGTATAATATAACACCTAGTTCATTATAGTAACTCAATACATATCTGTTATTTAATAAAATAAAAAATATGCATATGAGCAGCTGGATTTTGGTGCAACCTTAGTTATATGTGTATGTTTCTATTTTTCTCCCATTCATTGCTATCTTTCTATTGATTTATTCTTTCATCTACCCATCATTTGATTATTCCCAAAGACCCTGATCTACCACAGTCTTTACCATCTCTGTTCATAACTCATGCACCTTTCCAGTAACTTAGGTCAAAACCTGGGGTGAATCTTGACTCTCATATTTCATATGCCATATGTTGGTGAATTCTGCTGGTCTCCTTTTAAAATATTTGTACTTCTTAATGTGTGTTCTGTCACTGCCTTGGTCTAAGCCTCTTTCATTTTAACTCTTGACTGGGCATTGCTTGCTAACAGTGGCAATAATACTCTTCCAGAAATGATTAAAAGGTGCTATAAAATTTATACTAAAATGTGACTTTTCTTTTTTGGTACCTACTGGATTTGTTTCTCCTTCTCTCCAGAATGTTCTATCCTGAATCCTCCTAGCTTATTTGTGCAATTCCTGGAGGTTGTTACTCAAAACTCTACTTCTTATTCCAGTCTCTTTGGACCACCATGTCCCACATCTTAACAATGCTCATTTATTGCTTTATTTTTCGCTTTATATTTCTCTTTCTCATTTTTTTCTTTATTATCTATATTCCCCTCATATAGCAAGCCAACTTCTTCAGGGAATTATTATTCTCTGTTTCGTTCCCTGCTATATTCTCCAAGTCTAGAACAGTGCCTGGTATGGAGTAGATACATACATTTTTTTGTTGAATAAATGAAAGAATGAATGAATGGATATTATTTAATTGGTGCAATGAGTCTGGGAGGATGACTACATAATTAAGAAAAACAACAACAATATCAACCAGAAAACACCTAGCCAATACATACCAAAGTATATGAAAAATCATGAGGGTGTTCTTCAGCTTTCTGAAAATTAGAGAATGTTTTTCCTTAATTATAACTAGCCACTCTAAAATATTATAGAGTCTCAGAAGGAGAAAAATAAAGTAAAATATAGAAACAGAAAATTAAGGAATATATTTAATAGCAAAGAATATGTTTTGCATATTCAATACATAAAATTGAATATAAACTTTTGTAGTTAATAGGAGGGATAATTTTCATTATTGATATAATACTTAAGATCTTATTTCTTCACAGAATTCAGAGAGGCTTGAAAGATCTAACACTAAGAAGGAAATTAGGATGGCTTCCCATCCTAAATTGCACTAAGGGACATCTTGATTTTCTTGAAACAGCTTCCATATTGACAAATGCCCAAGCAATCTTCCACCAGTTGGAGATATCTCCAAATTGTCATATATACGTTGATCTTAAAAACTTGCAGGGAGTATGCCAGGAATTGGCAGCAATAAGGGTTCGTAGAAATGCACTAAGAGTCTTAATAAGGGGCTAATATTTCAAAACTCTAAGCTCATATCTAAGACCTGAAAAGGAGTGGGGTTTAATGAAGTTACTGTAATTTGGATTAATGTCATTTTCTAAAGGATATATCTGGGATGTAGTGTGGAGCTGTACATTCTCTAATTCTTCAAGATAAATGAGATTTAAGACATCAGTTGTGATGTCAAAGTCACAGTTAAGGAGACTCATCTAAGGCAATATAATGGATACCAGAACCAGGACCCAGCTCCAGAAATCAAAACTGGAGGTCATTCATCAGTGAGTCAAGTGTCTGCCAATCAGCTTTGGGTTTAGATAGTAGTAATTCAGTGGAAAAAAAAGTATGTATATATCAGAGAGTTATCAATAGGTCAGGAAGATAAATTAGTAAGGAGCAAGGAAGTTCTTGCCTAGTTTTTTTTTTTTTTGGAGACTCAAAAATTACATTTTCCACAGTCACTTAGCCAACTGGATGGAGGAAAATCAGGTATAGAACTCCTGGGAACTCTTTCAGTCTCCTTATTAGTGCCTCAGTGTCTAGGTGATACAGAACCCAGGTCACCAACTGCAGCTTTTGGGAAAGATCAGTAAGGAGGTATTGATCCTAATGTCGGATTCCTTTATAAGATATAAATTTTGGTTTTAGAGTGACAATAAAGTCAATGCCTCAGAAGACAAAAATTAAAAGAGCAATATAGTAGTGTTGAAAAGGTAAGAGTATTTTTGCAAGCCTTATATATAGAGGATGTGAGAGGGACTTGCAAAATATACTGTAAAACATTAACAGGGTTACATCTGAGTGAAGAAATTTCGTATGAATTTATATTTTATTTATCTATTCCTCCTTTGGACTTTGCTGGTATTTTATAGCTGTATATTTATTACTTTCCTTTTTTAAAAATTTGTATCTGAACTTGGTCTAGTAGAGACCCAATGTCACACATTTGCTGTTAGTTTCATAAATGTTAAGCAGAGATCTTGTTCTAAACCAAAAGGTAAATATAATCACCAATATTTATCTTAAATTTACTATTGACCCCCAACTCTGCCAAGTGCTTGAGTGGTGAGTCTTCACTGTTTAAAAAAAAAAATTAGATTTGAGAATATGTAAAAGTTTTGAACATTTTTCTCTTCAAAACTGCACATCTGAAAATTAATACAACATTTTGCATGAAATTTGAGTGCTTTAAAATCCTCTCAAATTCAACCTAGGACCATTCTGTGCATCACACATTAAAATCTGAGGGATGGAGAAAAATGTAAAACCTTATGTCTTTTCCTTAGTTTTTACTAATTATAGAAACCAGTCCTAAAGCCATGAAAATTTAAGCAGTAAGGGAGAAACAAATGAATGGATGAATGAATAAATGAATAAATAAGTGCATACACTTATGTACAAAATTTCTATAAGGGAATACACAATTAATAGATAAATGAAAAAGACATATGTTATATCAGCAAATTAGGTGACAATGACACAAAACAGCAGAATTATCTGTCATGTAAATTGACCTATAAAATACATTAACCCTGTGTATCAACTTCAAGCTTTAGAAAGAAAATAAATCCTAAATAGTACTTGAAGTCCATCCTAATTTCCTAGATATAATAATTCTACTCTGTTGGTACTGTTGTTGTTTCTATATGTAGAATAAATAAGGAATGACATAAAATAAATGTTTTCTAGTTAATCCAGCATTTGACTTTGAGGTAGCATGGCATAGTGAAGAGAATTCAATCTAAAACAATCTACATTTTGAAAGGGTTTTTTTTCCTTTTCTTTTTTAACCATTTTTTAAGTAGGCTTCTTAGGAAAAAGCTTGAACTTTCTGAGTCTTACTCTCCTCACCTACAAAATAGGGATATTCTACCTAATCAGCACTGAGTACAGCAGAGTTGGACTTGACTGAGTGACTTCACTTTCACTTTTCACAAATTACTCTATAGCTCGGTGGCTTTAAAAGATAATATTTCATTAAATCTCATGTTGTTGGGAATCACTAATTTGGACACGGCTCAGCTGGACGATTTCTCTGCTCCATGTTGACTGAGGTCACCCATGTATTATTCATTTGGGAGACTCTCTGACGTGGAGGGTCCTAGATGATTCCCTCTCCCCCACCTCCTCGTATGGCACCTTGTGTGTGGGAAGGAAGGAAATGGCAACTGAAGGAAATGGCAACCCACTCCAGTATTCTTGCCTGGAGAATCCCATGGAGAGAGAGGCCTGGTTAGGCTACAGTCCGCGGGGTCACAAAGAGTCGGACACAACTGAGCGACTTCACTCACTCAGGATTAGATGATTGGCACACCTATGCGTGGGATCTCTAAAATGATACCCACAGGATAACTAGATTTCTTCATGTGGCTTAGGACTTCAGAAAGAGGTTTTATTTATTTATTTATTTGACCCACCAGGTCTTAATTGCAGCATGCAGGACTCTAGCTCCTGGACCAGGGATCGAATCCAGGTCCCCTGCATTGGAAGTGCTAAGTCTTAACCACTAGACCACTAGGGAAAAGGCTTGAGAGAGGTTTTAAGGGAAAGGAAATCAAAGCCCTTATCAGTCTCTTAAGGCCTGAGTCTTAGAAACTGATAGTGCATCACTTCTGCTGTGGTTTTTTCATCAGAGAAATAACAGAGACAACCTATATTCAAGATGAGGACACACAGACTCCATCTCTTGATGAAAGGAATGTCAGGGAGTTTACAGCCATCTTTGGCCTGCTTCAAGGAATAATATTTCCTGCCTCAATAGAATTATTATAAGAGATAATAAAATTTAAACTACATAAAGTAGGCTTATAGAAATATTTGAAAAATTTAGATAGCAAGCATGCTGCATGATTCTCTCCCAATAACTGCTCCAACAAAGTACTTTTTTTGCTAGGGTTTGTTTACCTCCAATCCTGCATAAAATCTCAGTAGATATCATAAAACAATGAGTCATCATTAGGTATTCAGAGGATATATTCTTTTCCTAGATTTTAATAATAGAACAGCCCATAAGCATTTGAATCATTGAATTCTGACTCAATTAACAACTTTTCTTTCCCTTTCTCTTTTACTGGGGAGAGGCTGGGAATGCTTCCATTCTGATTTTCACATCACGTCTTCCAATGCCAGAGAGTTGTTCTCTGATGCAGTAGAAGAAAGGTGTGGGGCAAAGGCGGTCTTACTTGTACTTTTAATTGTTCACTGACGTCCAGTAGATGTGGTGGGTATCCTAAGCCATTTACTTACTTCCTTTGTCACTTCTATGGATCTTTGACTTCAGCTCATTGGTGCTTGTGACAATCCAGTTGACTACATCCATTCCCTTCTGGTTTTGCCTCTAGCACCTCTAACTTCTTTATGTCAAGGTTGCCCTGGTCTTTGGAGGAATTCAACTGACTTAGAGTCGTTTTCAAAACAGTTCATGGCTACTCTTTCTGACACATGGAAATTGCACAGAACTCTGAAAGTCTGGCTTGTTTTCAGTGAAGACTTTTTTGTTCTACTGTTATAGTGACTTCAGCTAGTCAAAGCTGCTATCCTTTAGATGTCTTAGGCATGAATCAGATAGTAGTAACTGTATCCTTCAAATTGCAGGAGATGTATATCAAATTCTCCAAATTCTTAAAGCATCTCTTCCTCTCAGGCAGGACTCTCCTTTTATCCCCTGTTTTTCACAGAGGTTGACATCAGGTAGTGGAATGCAGGACCTACTGACAATTTTTCCAAAGCATTCCTAATGTTTGGTAATTCCTCACATGTATTATTTATCCCTGAAAAGGATGATAAGCTAAAGAATTTCAGTACTATTTTTACAATTTTAAGCATGCCATGCCTAGGCAATCTGATGTTTTGGCTTTTTAAAAACATGGCACCAAAAATTTTGATGGCCACTGAAAGAGGATCTGTGTCTCCACCTATTGAATGCAGGCAGGCTTTGATCAATAAAATATGGTGATGGTGACACTGTGTGGCTTTCAATACTGCATTATAAAAGATGATGTAGCTTTTGCCTTATTTCCTGAAACATCTGCATTGGAATACCTGAGCCTCCATGTTAGTAGTGAAAATATCCCAAGGTAGCCATCCTGTGAGGAAATGAAGTCACCTAGAGAGGGCACGCTTAGCAACTTCAGTTTGCAATTCTAACATTTGCGTCTTCCCAGCCCAAGTGCCAGATGTGTGTAAATGAGTCATTGGAAGATTTTGACTCACAATTTTTGTGTCATCCCCAGCGCCAGAGTCAGCTGAGTAATGATATGTTGTATAGAAATTTCTGATCCACAGAATCTGTGAGCATGATAAGATGGTCATATTGTGCTTCTAACTTTTGGCTTAATTAGTCACCCTACTAGCTCAGTTGGTAAAGAACCCACCTGCAATGCAGGAGACCTCAGTTCGATTCCTGGGTCAGGAAGATCCCATGGAGAAGGGATAGGCTACCCACTCTAGTATTCTTGGGCTTCCCTGATGGCTCAGATGGTAAACAATCAGCCTGCAATGCAGGAGACTTGGGTTCAGTCCCTGGTTTGGGAAGATCCCTGGAGGAGGGCATGGCAACCCACTCCAGTATTCTTGCATGAGAATCCTCATGGACAGAAGAGCCTGGCTGGCTACAGTCCATGGGGTTGCAAAGAGTCAGACACAACTGAGCGACTAAGCACAGCACATACAAGACACAGCAGAGTCACCCAGAAGTAACTGGAACAAGTACTGGGTGTGTGTGTGTGTGTGTGTGTGTGTGTGTATGAAATCATGAATCTCAATCAAATCTGAGTAAAAAAGAATCTCATATTAATTTATGATTGCATGAAGCACTTGGAATACAACATGTACTAGATAAATAAAAGATAGTTGCTATTCTTCTTGACTAATACAAGAAGCAAAATCTCTGCAGGGCTGCTTTTCTCTCAATATAGCAAGATCCAGGAGTTTTTAAAAACATTTTTCTAAACATGCCAGTGGGAATAAGAAAGCGCTACCCAATCTGTACCATTCCATGCTTTGTCAAAGCATTTATTTATTTGACTGTCACCATACTGCACTGTTCATATGACATGTGATCTGTCATATGACAAAAATCACTACTTCTACTATACATAGCCTGCTAAATGTAGATGATGGGGTTTGGGAGAAAGCCAGAGGGCTACATCCAAAGTAAATATAGGAAAATCTCATTTGATCAGAAAGCAAAATGCCAAAAGTGAACAAAATGCTTGAACATCTGCTTCTACCCACTACTTCTTCTATCTTACATTGAGTCTAAGAATAATGAAATCTTGGGGATCTCTGGGGAGATAAGTGTGGCCCTTCATGAGAGTTGTTCAGATCTCCAGATCTGGTGCAGTAACTCACATGCATCAAAGGGACTCATCTGTATGAGAAATGCATCTTGCTTAAGTAGATAATTTACTCCTGATATAATGATTTACTTATACTAGGCAAATGAAAATTTTATAAATGTTGAATATACTCGAAGAGCATACCAGTTCAAGAAACATTTGTGCTAAAATCAACTGAAGAATTTCAGCACTTTGATGAGCCTATTTTTATACACTAAATTTCAAATTCCTCAATACCCTATTATCTTGTAATGGATACCTACAGAAGTATTTGCTTAGCCCTTTGCCTTATCCTGAAAGGGATGTTTCTACAGTCATCATAGTGATATGTTGGTCCCATATCAACCAAATCTGAGTAATCTCAATTTAAGAGACTAGCCAGGAAAATATTCTTATTGTCTTATCTTGTGCCAACTGTTCATTTCTTTATCAATCCATTAGGTACTAAGTGATGACGGGACCACCATGACAACTGTAGAAAGAATTCTGTCTGTATAATACCAGGGACTAAGCAGAAACTTCAAGTATCCACTCTGAGAAGCAGAGAAAGACAAAAGTATAGCCTATAAATTAGAGACAGTGTTAGCAGTGAGCATGGATAATGAAGTCAACCCAGAGGGTAGAGAAAAGACAAATGATAAGAAGGGAATCCTAATACTATTTGAGTTCCAAATTCCCTTCTTTCTTGATACCAAAGAGTTCTTGACATGTGGGTTCAGGAGCTACACATTAGGCTTGCAAGTATAATCCTTCCTTTATTCGATCAAGCTAGAAACAGTGAGTCTCTTCATCTGGCTCCATAAGAATCCTAATACACGCATATCCTCATATTTTAACATTTTAACATCTGTCTTCACACTCTGAACTTGAGCCACAAAAGTGTCTCTTAGATCCCTGAAAATTCTTTTTCCTCCTGCAAATTATTTACACATATTGCTCTTTCTGACTTCTCCCTTCATTTTCCTTCTCCTGGGCTTGCCTGGCTTATTTTTATCTTTGCTCTGTGACTCAACTTAGAAATCACTGTTTTGGAAGCTCTTTTTAACCTCTCACATTAGACTTAAGTTATCCTCAATGCTCCCACAGTTCAAGGTATACCTCCTATCATAGAAGATACTTTACTATATTTGCCTATGTCTTCCAGTAGACTGTAAGATATTTAAGATACAAAGACCTGGGTCATTCTTAGCACTGCCATATCTCCAGGTCCTGTAAAACTGTCTGGCACATGTAAGTATTCAATAGCCTTGTCTCAAATAAATGTATAGATTTACTTAAAACAAGCACTCTCTGGCTCCTTTTTGCTCTTTCTGTCTCTTTTTCTCTCTCCCCATATATATGTGTGTGTATACGAGATTAAAGATATATACATCACATTGGTTATAAGTGTAATGCATACAAAAACTGTGAAGCAAACAATTGTGAAGTAAACAAGTATTTGGCAAGAAACTGAAGTCAACAGTATTTTAATCTGAATAAAATGTGCTTCTCTGTTCTTATTAGCTTAATTTCCTTCTTTTCCAGCTGAAATGCTTTTGTTTTGCTTTTTACTGAATATTCCCTTATTGAATGGCTTCTCAGGGCCATTCAGGGCCCTTTTATTTTCCTCTTTTCCAGCAAAATGCAACAATTTTTGTGACCTGTTTTTATATCCTTCTTGGGCCAGAACAATCAGTGACACATTAGCACTGTAACCATCACTAGCATTCCTTTCTGGTCAGTTCGTGTGCATGGTGAGTGGCTTTCTGAAGGAAACGACTCAACCAAAAAATATAACTTGCCTCATAAGAAATCCAAGTATAGGGTCTTCTGGTCTTCTTCACTTTCTGCCATGAGGGTGGTGTTCTGTATATCTGAGGTCACTGATATTTCTCCCAGCAATTTTGATTCCAGCTTGTGCTTCATTCAGCCCAGGGTTTCTTTCTCATGATGTACTCTGCATATAAGTTAAATAAGCAGGGTGACAATATACAGCCTTGAATATTCCTTTTCCTATTTGGAACCAATCTGTTGTTCCATGTCCAGTTCTAACTGTTGCTTCCTGACCTGCATACAGATTTCTCAGGAAGCAGGTCAGGTGGTCCAGTATTCCCATCTTTTTAAGAATTTTCCACAGTTTTTTGTGATCCACACAGTCAAAGGCTTTGGCATAGTCAATAAAGCAGAAATTGATGTTTTTCTGGAACTCTCTTGCTTTTTTGATGATCCAACAGATGTTGGCAATTTGATCTCTGGTTCCTCTGCCTGTTCTAAAACCAGCTTGAACATCTGGAATTTCACGGTTCATGTATTGCTGAACCCTGGCTTAGGGAATTTTGAGCATTACTTTACTGGTGTGTGAGATGAGTGCAATTGTGCGGTAGTTTGAGCATTCTTTGGCATTGCCTTTCTCTGGGATTGGAATGAAAACACTTTTTCCAGTCCTGTGGCCACTGGTGAGTTTTCCAAATTTGCTGGCATATTGAGTGCAACACTTTCACAGCATTATCTTTTAGGATTTGAAATAGCTTAGCTGGAATTCCATCACCTCCACTAGCTTTATTCATAGTGATGCTTCCTAAAGCCCACTTGACTTCACATTCCAGGATGTCTGGCTGTAGGTAAGTGATCACACCATCGTGATTATTGTACAGTTCTTCTGTGTATTCTTTCCACCTCTTAATATCTTCTGCTTTTGTTAGGTCCATACCATTTCTGTCCTTAATTGTGCCCATCTTTGCATGAAATGCTCCCTTGGTATATCCAACTTTCTTGAAGAGATCTCTAGTCTTTCCCATTCTATTGGTTCCCTGTATTTCTTTGCACTGTACACTGAGGAAGCCTTTCTTTTCTCTCCTTGCTATTCTTTGGAACTCTGCGTTCAAATGGGTATATCTTTCCTTTTCTCCTTTGCCTTTTGTTTCTCTTCTTTTCACAGCTATTTGTAAGGCCTCCTCAGACAGCTATTTTGCTTTTTCACATTTCTTTTTCTTGGGGATGGTCTTGCTACCTGTCTCCTGTACAATGTTATGAACCTCTGTCCATAGTTCATCAGGCACTCTGTCTATCAGATCTAGTCCTTTAAATCTATTTCTCACTGCCACTGTATAATCGTCAGGGATTTGATTTAGGTCATATGTGAGTGGATCTAGTGGTTTCTCCTACTTTCTTCATTTCTCTACTTTATAAATTATACCTCAATAAAGATAATCTAAGAGAGAAAAAACTCTCAGCTCATAATTGGGTCTAATATTAAGCAACAGGGCTTGCCAGGTGGGGCTAGTGGTAAAGAACCTGCATGCCAATGTAGGAGACTTTTAAGATCCATGGGTTTGATTCCTGTGTCAGGAAGATCCCGTAGAGGAATAAATACCACTCCAGTATTCTTGTCTGGAGAATCCCATAGACAGAGGAGCCTGGCAGGTTACAGTCCATAGGATCACAAAGTTGGACAGGATGGAAGCGACTTAGCTTGCACTAAGTAACAAGAGATTTTAATAAACCAGTATATCCTCTGAGCCTCATTTTCAACAACAGCATGATAGAAATAATAAATAACACTATTCCAACTAGCTAACAAGCTTGCTTGCCAAGCTAAAACAAAATAGATAATGGATACCAAAGCACTTTTTAACTACTATAGGATAAGCTTAGAGATGTTATTGTTGGAGGAAATTTGAAGAACAGGATGCTATTTTGTTTCTATAAAGGATCTGGGATTAGGTGTATTACACAGGGCTGGTGAAATGTTTATCTGCAAATTCTAAGTCATAAACCACTGCTCTTGAATCAAAATTGAATAAAAATTAGCTTGGTCAAGTTTTTAAAGAGATAAAATTATGCAGAATGTTATTAATTTTTCTCAAATGTGACCACAGAAGAAAATAATGAAAAGATATATTTTATACATAGCATATTCTTGTTAAAATAATCTTGTTTCATCATTATCAAGGAGCATTTATAAGCCATTTCCTATTCATGAAACTGTGTTTAAAAAAGAAATATGATGTGCTAAGCTTAAATTAAATTTCACTTTAAAGTGTTCATGATTTAATGTTAAAGATACCATAGAGAAGAATGCAGGAGCCTAAATCTAGAATAATAAGCTCTATAGAATATATAATTAGCATGTATGTCCTATCTTAGGATAGCGTGAATAATTTGGACTAGATTTCAATATACTTATAAAAGAAAATAAAGGAGTTAGGACACAGCTCTAAAACTCCAGAAGTTCAGATGAAGTGTAAATAAGTACAATAGGAACTTTCAGAGTTGTTTTTTTATGCTCCTGGAAAAGTATAAGTTGTTGTAAGAAACAAAAACAGGACTTCTCTGGTGTCTCTATGGATAAGAATCCGTCTGCCAAACAAGGGGACATGGGTTCGATCCCTGATCTGGGAAGATTTCACTTGCCACCGAACAACTAAACCCCTATGCTACAACTACTGAGTCGGCATTCTAGAGCCAGGAAATTACTGAGCCCATGAGCCTAGAGCGTGTGCTCCACAGCAAGAGAAGCCACTGCAGCGAGAAACCCAAATACCACAACAGAGATACAGCGCAACCAAAAATAAAATAAATTTTAAAAAATTAGAAAGAGAAAAAAAAGCACAAACTATCACAAATTGCACATTATTAAATAAGTCATTTAGTAAAATGATTTAACTAAATGTAAAGTAAAATAAGTAAAATCTTTAACTGTACTTGTGGTCTTGTAATGTCTGGTTTATACCTATTTCCTGTGGAAAGGTGTGTTCGTTATCTGAGGAGGAGCAGCACAGGTTGGCAATGGTAATTCTCCTTAGTCCAGGCCATAACCCACAGTGTTTACAGTCTCAACATTTAGTTTTATAAACCTAACAAAAAGTGGTATATTTTGTAGCAACAGATCCCCCGTAAAGTGAGTTTAAGAGTGATGAATAGAGCGAGTATACCAATAGCATAGTTTGTTATAACTACTGCAAGAAAACAGATGGTAGGTGAACATTACCTTTCCATTTCCTCTAAAACATAGAATATCACTTGATGGGCCTGAAAATACAATAAGAAGAATTGGAAGAAAATGAAAATAATGTCATGTCCATGTGATAATGAGAAAGAAACTACAAATACTACGAGATCCTCTATAGAGGCTCCTCCAGGGTGGCCAGTGTCTTGGTAAAATGGACAATCTTGCCTTTGTGACTCTTCCTTTATTATTTGACTGTGATAACCCAAACCCTAATCACTTTCAATTGATGGACTCTTTCTTTATAATTATTAATATAGTAAATTAGATAACTTTGAGTATGAATACTCTGAATCATGATACATTGGACTTTACAGATACTTCTTGCCTTCTTGGAGGGCAGTCATGTTTGTGTCAGTTTCAATTTCTTTGTTTTCTTAAAAATGACAAGAATAATAGGTTTTTTAGGGAATAAGTTTTGTCATTTTTGTATCTCTTATCTCTCAAACCCTAAAGTTTAAGTCACATTCTTGAAACATAATTATGTTTTTTGAAACATAATTATTAATTGACTTATCAGCATGGTCCAAAGTGAATTCATTCTTTATCAGTTCAAATACTATTCATATATTCAACACGGTGGATAATTAAAAATAAATATATATGTAAATAAATGTTTCCTGGTGGTGGTGGTGTTTTAGTCACTAAGTTGTGTCCAATTCTTGGGACCCCATGGAGCCAGCCAGCTCCTCTGTCCATAGGATTTCTCAGCCAGGAATACTGGAGTGGGTTGCCATTTCCTTCTTCAGGGGGGCATTCCCAACCCAGGGGTAGAACCCATGTTTCTGCATTGCAGTTGGTCTCCTGAATTGCAGGTGGATTCTTTACTACTGAGCCACCAGGGAAATCCTAATGTTTCCTGAGTAAACATTTATTCATATTCATTCCTGGTGTTATACCAAAAAACTCATCTCAGTCTTTTCCTCCAGCATGAAACATCTATTCTGTTTGTTTCAGTCAAGGATCTGTTGCAAGTACCAGATAAGTAGAAAATAAGTGGTGTACTAAGAACTTTATTGGAAGGACTAAAAGACCAGCTATAGGCTGAGCACTGATTACTTCCAAAACATGGTCATAGAATGGTTATTAGGGGAGCAGCTGCTTTCCAATCAGGAAGCCTAAAAGTCAGGGAGCTGCTCCTATAACTCCTTGCTCCAGGACCAGTCCAACTCTGCTCAAGTCTGGAAGTCAAGATATTTTCACCAAACTCTTAGTTCTAAGATCTGACCACATCAGATCTAGATGTAGAATGAACAAGACAAAACCCCAACTACTAGCTTCAGGAGCACATTATTCAAGCTATGTTTCATGCCAGTAAAAATGGATCTTTTGCAGGTTCCTTGCATTCTCCCCCTAAATGTCTGCAACTGTGGGAGATGGTTACTGGAACTTCGATAAAGCTAATAAGGAAAACCCATACTCCTCTTCCTTGAAGGCCATTAGAAACAGAAGAATTCTCAGGAGAAGGGCTCTGCGTCACTTGTTACTTCCAAATCTCATAAAGGTGTATGCATGTGGGTTCGATCCCTGGGTTGGAAAAATCCTCTAGAGAAGGAAGTGGCAACCAACTCCATATTCTTGCCTGGAGAATCCCAAGGACAGAGGAGCCTGGTGGGCTACAGTCCATGAGGCCACAAAGAGTTGGATATCACTGAAGTGATTTAGCATGCGTAGCACGCATATTGGTCCATCAAAAGCTAGATCATATGTGGAACTGAG
The DNA here is from genome assembly GCF_963930625.1 of Muntiacus reevesi. Taxonomy (NCBI): domain Eukaryota; kingdom Metazoa; phylum Chordata; class Mammalia; order Artiodactyla; family Cervidae; genus Muntiacus; species Muntiacus reevesi. The sequence goes on from NC_089249.1 coordinate 135,495,664, forward strand.
CCATCAGGGATTTTAGGAAGCTAGATTGAGACTAGGGTGAAGCAAGAGAGACATCCAAGGCACAAAGTTCAAGCGGGGAGCTGATTCTTTTGTGCCAATCCTGTACCTGCTCAAGTCTTAGACTGAATGCATCCTTAAATGTGGGGGAATGGACACCTCACTGTTCTCACTCTAGTCCTGACCGGGCTAAGAAGTTTTTAGCAAAGGAGTGAGTTGGAAGTGAGTTCACAAGCCAGTTTGCAGTACTGGCCAGAGTCTGCCACTCGTCTGCTTAAGACTCAGCCACTCCTTTCTCCTATAGTAAAACTACCACCAACAACACAATAGTCACACAAAGTCAGCATGTGTGCTTTTGGCTGCTACAATTTCAAATGATTTGACCTCACATATAAATGAAAATCCAACACCCTTTCTTCATTTTAAATAAAAGACCACTGTTATCACCTATAAGCTATTCAAAAGAAAACCAAATACATTGAGACCATAACATTCAGTAATCTTCTTAATTTATCACATTATCAAGAATTGTAGTAGCGATAAACATATGGTTCTGATCAACTGGATTCACAGTAAAAAATTACTTTTTGTTATTCTATATATCTTATCATTTTTCATATAAGGAATAAAATATTTCATAATTTAGAGTCACTATCCCCTAGATGAAATGTCAAAAAAAAGTTAAACCATGATTTAGTCTTTGTGCTTAGTAAGAGAAAGCATGATCAGAAGATATTACTGCAAAGTTCTGTAGATAAGTAATCCCAGATATGTAAACATTACTGAAATATTCTTGAAGTGCTTTCCCCTTTTAACAAAGAATACTCAGAGAATTTACCTAGGATGATATCAAACTTTTAATAGAGGAGACAGAATCAAGTCTATTTGCCTCTAAAGTAATTTCTCAGCTGATTTATTTGTGAAAGCAGAGATGCATACTCAAGAGGACAATTTTTCTTAATAAGACACTAACAAGACAAAAAAATGCATGGAACACAGTACCGGTACATTCTAATGGCAAAGTGAGGAAGGAATAAGGACCTGCCAGACAGGTGAGAGTGAGAATTGAAGTTTTAAGTGGGGTACCTGGGGAAAACATTACTGAGAATGGGGTTTTCTAGTAATAATCCAAAAATGAAGAAGAAAATTGTAATTCATATAGATATTTTGGGAAAAGGGTAGAGGATGCAACAAGAAAAAGCACTGAGGTAGAAGCATTCTAGAGTGCCATAGGAGGAAAAGGGGGCTCTGTGTGCCTGGAGTTGTGGGTAGGAGCAAGGTAGGAAATGAGACGGAAGAGATAAGAGAAAGCTGGGTCATGCAACGCTTTGGTTCTGCCCATTTGCAAGAACTCAGTTCAGTTCAATTCTGTCACACAGTCGTGTCTGACTCTTTGCAACCCCATGGACTGCAGCACGCCAGGCCTCCCTGTCCATCACCAACTCCCAGAGCTTGCTCAAACTCATGTTCACCGAGTCGGTGATGGCATCCAACCATCTCATCCTCTACTCCTACCTTCGTCCCCTACTCCTGCCTTCAATCTTGCAAGGACTAGTCATTTAAAAAAACATCCATTTGACCCCAAAATGAATAAGTCAAAAAACATAAACAAAATAATAAAACCAGAAACTTCTTTAAGGTGATATAGAAGACCTTCAGAAACATCTAAAGCACATATTATAAGTAACGATAAAGACTTGAAATCATTCTCCTTAACATCAAAACAAATCAAGAATGCCCACTCTCACATTCTTACTATTTTTCCTTAAGTCTGCACTGGAGGTCCAGTCAGAACAGTGAAAGGGAAAAAAAAAAAAGAATCAAAAGTATAATAATTAGAAGGAAAAAACAATGATCAATATCTCCAACATTGCAGATGATATTTGCTATTAAAAATAATTAATGAATCTACAGATTAAAATATTAAAATTTTAATAATGGATAAATAAAGGATAGTAAATATTACAACATGCAAAATAAAGGCAATGATTGATCAGAAAATGTAATTTTGAATAAACCATTTGCTACATATAGGAAGGAAAAATAATGTCTCTAGGAATAAAAAAATTGTTTCAAGACTTTCATAAATAAGATTATAACATGTATCTGAAGATGTTATAGAAAACCTAAATATAGAAAAGTATTCAAGTCTTTAGATTCACTATAATAAAAATGCCACTTCTTCCCTAGGCCAATTCTAATAAACATTCCCACAGGATCCTTATGGAACTTTACACTTAAGTTTTTAAATTATTTGGAGGTATAAAAGGTCAAAAATAGCACTGAAGATTTTCTTTACTATGAAAAAATTACTATAAAGCTAAAATTGTTTTAATAGTATTACATTGGTTGAAGAGTAGAATTTTATAAAAATGGAACAGAATAGAAAGACCACAAATGGTCATATCTGTATATAAAAAGTTAATTTAATTTATTACATAGTTATCAGTGCAGGTCAATGGAAATAAATGGTTCTGAATCATCGTTTACCCATTTGGGGGAAAAATGTCAAATTAACACTATATATCATTCAAGAATCAATTCCAAATAGAATTAAGATATAAATGGGAATGAAAACTTCTAGAATTATTATAGGACATTTTTTTCCAACCTCAAGGCAAGGAAAAGTTTATTAAACAAAAAACAGAAAATGCAAATCATTACAAAAGATTGAGAAAATATATTACTAAATTAAACAACTTCTGATTATCACAAACGCCATAAAGACCACAAGATACAAACTAAGAACTGAGAAAATTCTCACAGCATTTATGACTAACAAAGGACTATTACCAAGCCAATCAACAAGAAAAAAAGAAACAGCCAATTAAAATTGAACAAAAAGCTCAAACAGACATTTCATAGAAGAGGTAAATGAATGACCTTTGAACACACAGAAAGATACTCAAGCTCATTAGCAAGCACAGAAGGACATGTTGATGTCTCAATAACACATCATCTTACAGGATTTTGTGTTGCCAGAAGTGTCGGGCAGTGAGAACATTCATCCATTGCTCATGAGCTGGAAATTGTTGCAAACACTTTGGAAGACAGTTTGCCAGTGCCTAGTAAATTTGGGAAAAGCCTGCACAACTGCAGAGAAAGTAATTTACATGGCCGTAATGTTTGTAATAGAAAATAAATTTTGACATTTTGAATGCTGATCAGTTGTAGAATAGACTAGCTGTGCTAATTCAGACAGTATAGTAATATTAAGCAGTGAAAATAAATTAACTACAGCCATGAACTGGGTCAATCTAATTCCTCAAAACATAATATTGAGAGGAATGTATCACAGAACCACAAAGGGTATAATTCCATCACTTAAAAATTTTTTTTTAAATAGGCAACTCTACTTATATATTCTTTAGAGTTACCTATATATGTAGCAAAAACTATAGGAGAATTCAAGGACCTGATTAGCACAAAAATAATGTTGATAATTTCCTCTTGAAGCGTGGAACTAGCGTGATTGAGGAGACGCACACGGAGGACGTAGATGAAGCTCCTAAAATACTAGACACATTATCTCTTAACTTGAGATTTGGGTTTCCAATTATTTTTTAGTTTATAGTATTTAAATTTGAATATGCATTTTAAAGGTATTAAAATTAAGGTATGTTTAACAGTAGAGTATTTTACACAAATAAATCGATCATTTTATTTGTCCTTGCAAAATAAAGACTGAGGGGTCCAAATTATTTCAGCACACACCATTACATATATTTCAGCTCACACCTTTACTTTATGAATATACTCACCCAGGTCTCCTGCTTTATTTGATCAATTCACATGCCAAAATTTTTCAGATTTCCTCAAAATCCTATGTCCACTTACAAAGTCGTACTCTTCAGTTGCCTAAGAAACTCAATATCTGGTAGAGGAAAAGTCAATTGAAAGAAATTTTATCAGCATATAATTGTCCTCAGTTTCACCTGTTTCAGCATAGGGAGTTGAAGAACTTCTGGATTCTGAATTAGATGATCTGCCAGGTATGCAAAAGTAGTTATTTCAATTATTTCTCATGAACTCATAATGCATCTATTAAGGTTCTATTTTACAACTAATAAACAGTTTCAGGAATGATTAAGTAATGAATACCTGAGTACACTGCTAATAAAAGATAAATGAGAGAATTAATTTCTGGTTTTCAGGTCCTGAAGTCATGGCTCTTCCTGCTGCATATGGTCATCCCATAAGAAGACTGGTATCATCAGGAACCAGAGATATCAAACACAGTGCTTCTGATGGAGTAAGCGCTTAATACATAGCTAGTGAATAAAAGAATAAATAAATGAGTATTCTGAAAAATATGTTCCTTACCAGAACACCGGTTTTGGTTTCTTAGTCTGTGGATCTTTTTTCACCATCAATTTGTTGTTGTTGTTTAGTTGATAAGTCATGTCCAACTCTTTGTGACCCCGTGGACTGTAGCTTGCCAGGCTCCTCTGTTCATGAGATTTCCCAGGTAAGAATACTGGAGTGGGTTGCCATTTCCTTCTCCACGGGATCTTTCTGACCCAGGGGTTGAAGCTGTGTCTCATACATTGGCAGGCAGATTCTTACCACTGAATCACCTGGGAAGTTTCACCTTTGATTATGTGTCTGTATAACACTGGACCATAGAAGTTCATTTAATAATTGGAAATCATTATTTCCAGTATGACTTATCATACATAGAACATTTTAAAAAACACACTAAATAAACAGAATTACCATAATTCTACTCTTTTAACTATTTTCTTCCTTTGATGATACTATACTGTGCCTTAAAAAAGCTGTAGCAACACACTACCAGTAACTACTAATTATAAGCTCTGGTATGAAACTTTCATAGAATAAAAGTTTCAAGTTATAAACAAATCAATTAGGTCTCTGTTACAAATTCTATAATTTCAGAATGCTGCAAAGTGATTTTATCATGGCCATATTGTGCTAGATGGAGGAAAGTTTTACTTTTTAATATAAGGTTTCCTCCAACTCAGACTATATGTGATTGAAGAGTCTAGAGCCTATCTCTTCCTTTCCATTAAAGTAGCTATGCATGTTAAATAATTACTGTACTTCAACAGCTTCTTAATTTATAAGCTAGGTCAAGTTGATAAGCAAGCATCTATACTGTTCCCCAAGACCTATCTCCTCCAGCTCGGGAATGTTTTGCTAATAGAATCACAAGGTTTTATGTAGAATTAGTGAACTGGAGACAGAGAAGGTAATGGCACCCCACTCCAGTACTCTTGCCTGGAAAATCCCATGGACGGAGGAGCCTGGTAGGCTGCAGTCCATGGGGTCGGGAAGAGTCGGACATGACTAAACGACTTCACTTTCACTTTTCACTTTTATGCATTTGAGAAGGAAATGGCAACCCACTCCAGTGTTATTGCCTGGAGAATCCCAGGGATGGGGTAGCACAGAGTTGGACACGACTGAAGTGACTTAGCAGCAGCAGCAGTGAACCGAGAACATTTATTTGCAAGTTAATACACTTTTTAAACCTATACAAAATGAAATAAAGATTTTGGATTTTTTCTGAAATAATTTCTAGGCACTCTGAAGGAATTGATGCTGAGAATGAGCCTACTCAAGGATTTGCTGATTGTTTTCATGTTTCTTAAAAGAGTTACTGACTAGGTGTCTTCTCTCTTCAATAGTAAATAATGACAGACTTTTTATTTTGGGGGTAATCTGTATTTAATATAGAGAAATGGACAATCTGAACAATTTCACAATTCCTTCCTCCCTGCCTCTCTCCCTTTTTATCTTTCTTCTTTCTTTTCCTCTTTCATTACCTGCCTTTTCTTTCTTCCACCTCTCCTTCCTTCCTTTCTCCCTTCTTGCCATCCTTTATTCACTCCATTTTTCTCTTTCCTTCTATTCTTTTCTAGCAGGCATAAGACAACAAAATCTAAAGTTTTAAATTCTATTATTGCAATAAGAAAAATAAACTCTCAGTTTTTGAATAATGAAGCAACTTTAAGTCAAATTTAGTCCTGAATGTAAGTTATCGTATTAACTTGTCAAAAAATACTTATAATTTAGAGTGTCATACTCTGAAAATATTACAGAAAATTCAATGTAGCTGAAGACCCCTAAACTAACAAGTAAAACAGACATCAAGTGCAGGTCCTAGTCTCACCTCACCCCAGTTGCATCATTTTAGGCAGCTGATTCACACACTTTCCTCATCTGCAACATAGGCTGTTTATTAAAGGAAACTTAAATGAGATTGTTCATGTCAAAGCAAGCTTAAATTGGCAAAGCTTCATATAAAATGTAAGACATTATTATTTGAGAAAAAGATAACATTTCTTTTCTACCCGTTAATGTTTGGAATTATAATGGCTGTAATATTTCCTAGTTTTACTGTAATTCTATTTGGAGAAGAGGAGTAATTTGAAAATGGAAGTCTTCCAAACTGGTCTTTTGATAAAAAGTTGATTTATTTGATGTTGTGGGGATCCACATGAGACTATTATTTTACCTAAAGCAAACTAGCAGAAGTCTTTGCCTTACAGCAGTAATCCTATTCAGTATTCAATTTGTCAGCTGTGTTGCAATCTGGAATATTTTAAAGTGATTTTATGTTAAATTCAAATGCAGAATGTAGATTACATAAATATTTATCCAAGCTATCAAATAAAACAAATTCTTAGAGTAACAGTAAAGATATATATTTTACAAGATTAAACCTCTTACGGCTTCATTTTTACAGTGTTTCCATAATTATCGTTGTTGTTTAATTGCTAAGTCATGCCCAACTCTTTTGCGAACACATGGATTCTAGCATGTCAGGCTCCTCTGTCCATGGGATTTTCCAGGCAAGAATATTGGAGTTGGTTACCATTTCCTTGTCCAGGGGATCTTTCTGACCCAGGGATCAAACCTGTGTCTCCTACATAGCAGGCAGATTCTTTACCACTGAGTCACCAAGGAATAATACCCTCTTTTGGTTGGCTTGACTGCCTTTACAGGTGAATATGAGCTTTTAATCCTTGACCTGCCTGCTCTAGCCTCATGTGATCAAGATCCTCCCTCCTCCCCAAAATGCCTTGATTTTGTTTGTTTTCACTCAGCAGAAAGCAAGAGAAGATTCTGGGCCAAGAGTAGATTAGCTCAAGGACACTAGCATCTTTACTTTGCAAAAATCACTTGCTAATTGAAACAGATCGGAAGAAAAAAAGGTCAGAGAGGACGTCCTAAAAGGATTATGGACATAGTGAAGTCTATCTTGAGTATGTCAAAATTCATTAATAATTTGAAAAGTATTACCCAGGAAGTCTTCCATGATTGTGTTTCTATTGATTAGCATGTTGAAATCTCATTTTTCCCTTAGTGACCTATGAACCCTTGGGGAAACTCTTGTTTTGAAGTTTAGTTTTGTTACTTATTCCCAGAACATTTAGTGAACACCATTCACTCTCTGAATTTTAACTTCATCTATAAAATTATAGGGGTCTCCCAGGTGGCTCAACTGTAAAGTATCTGCCTGCCAATGTAGGAGACTCAGGAGACGCATGTCTGATCCCTGGGTTAGGAAGATCCCTTGGAGGAAGAAATGGCAACCCACAGTATTTTTGTCTGAGAAATCCAAATCCCGTGGACAGAGGAGCCTGGCAGGCTACAGTCCATGGGGTCGCAAGGCATGTGCATGCATCCTAAGTCGCTTCAGTCATAGCTGACTCTTTGTGACCCTATGGACTGTAGTCCACCAGGCTCCTCTGCCCATGGGATTCTCCAGACAAGAATACTAGGGTGGGTTGCCATGACCTCCTCCAGGACATCTTCCTGATCCAGGGATGGAACCCAGGTCTCTTACATTGGCAGGTGGGTTCTTTACCTCTAGAGCCAGCTGGGAAGCCCACATGCAAACACACACACAATTATAATAACATTAAGTACAGGAATCTTGAGATTTCCATTATTAGCTATAAACATATACTTTGAGGAGGTTTAAATGCCTGGGTAATTTGTAACCTATGGATGTTTGCTTTATTCATATTCATATTGCTTTTTCTCTGGGAATGGTTAGACATAGCATGCTTCATGTGCATAAACAGCATGCAACTTTTTAAGTTCTTTATAACTCTAACAGGGTAGGTGATTACTGTTTTATTTATCCATGAAACTGTTTTATTTATCCATTTATCCATGGAAAAGAGTAGCAAAGCAAAGATATTGCCAGCACCTCAAAGAGGCATAAATCAAGATTACCCCATTTCTGTATCTTTTTAAAGAAAACATCTGTTGTTATGTATGACTGTCCCTTCAGCCTTTGTGTGATAAAAATTCACTTTGTCTCCATTCCTTCCCCAGAAGCATTTTCAATCATGGTATGAACTGTGTATCCTTCCTGGGTTGGTCAGTCAGAAATACTCCATTTGCTTTTGTCAAGTCAATAAGTTGAGAGTAATGAGTGGGATCAAAGCTATATAAAACAGACTTTCTTAAGACAATTAATATATGACTAATCAGAATGCATTCGTATACACTATATTCATTTTTCAGAAATTGCCAACTATCATATCCTAGAGAAAATAGGAAAAGATTGAGAGATATCTAATAACACTGGCATCAAAACTGAAAAATTGTGGTCATAGCAGAATTCTTAATAATGTTTAAAATGTTAAAAAACTTAGCTAATGTTAAAATGCTATGTTAAAACACTTACTAATGTTATGTTAAAACAGTAAAAACACATTTCTTTTGTATCACTATGAAACTTTATTACCATATTAGGTATAGTTTCTTATATTAATATCTCTGTATCCAGGGATTGCCTGGAGGTCCAGTACTTAAGACAATGCAGGGGTTGAGGGTTTGTCAATCCTTGTCCAGGAACTATGATCCCTCATGCCTCAGACATAGCCAAAAAACCCCTCTGATTCAACAAAATTAAATTCACTAAACAGACAATGTCTAAACTGCTTGCCTCAGGTTTCCCAGGTTAAGGAAGAAGTCCTTGGCCTCACATAGGAAGAAGAGAGAGACCCGACCAGGATGGGGAATACGTGTAACTCTATGGCTGATTCATATCAATGTATGACAAAACCCACTGAAAAATAAAAAATAAAAATAAAAAAATAAAGAATCAAAAAAAATAAATAAATAAAAGGAGAGACAGGTCCTAATCTTGAAGGGACTAGATCCTTCATTTACTGCTCAAGATGCCAGAGTGGGAGAGGAAGAGGAACAATAGTCCACACACATCAAAGTTAGCTAGTATTTTATCTGCTTAAATGTCTCCAATCCAGAAAATCGTTTCCCAAAATTTAAGAAAAGCTTTCATTCTTGCAAACAAGAAGTTTGCAAGACTTTGAATAAGACATCATTTTGTTCTAGCTCCAGATTCATTCTTGGATTATAATAAATAAGAGAAAGGAAGGAAAGAAGTCCAATCATCTCTAACAATAATTATTCTTCCCCAACAACCATTTATTACTCTCATATATAAATTTGCAGGTAAAGTATGAGAAGGTATTTTTATTTACATTTTCCTGTAGGTGATTTATCTAGTCACTCGTTTTAATTCTTACCTGTATGCTAATAAAATCAAATTTGTAATTCAGCCAAGATATGTTCCTTAAATTTCAGATTGTGTATTCACTTTCTATATTTTCACTTGGATGTTTAATATCATGTCTAAAAGAGAACTTCTGTTCTCCCAAATTTTGTTTTTCAAGATAACTACCTTTCTGTTCATGTTCATAATTTGGGAAAATCCTTTACTTTTTTTTAATCCCTTCAAGTCAACTTTCTTCACACAATCCCTTAAGAGATTTCTGATAAAATAGAAATTTCTTTTGATATGCAATGTCCTTTATGATTGACTTTATCTTGAATGCTGCTTATTTTCCCAATGACCATAGAAAGAATATCCATTTCCCATAAAGCGATATGCTCTTTCCATATGCTAAAATTTATGGCTGGAATTATTTCCCCACCCAGTTCCTGATGACTTCCTAGCCATTCTTTACAATTTAACTCATGCCTCACTTCCTCTCTGAATGACCCTGATACTCAGGAGCTGCTTTTTATTTGTTGCCATAGCATCTTCTACCTACATAGAATTATTTTCACTTGGAATCTAGCAATATGAAATAATATAGAACTTTGCCGCTTTTCTGTTCCTCTTTTTTAGACTACGAAAACTTCAAGGCTAATTATTTTTTCTCTTTTTCTTCTTTTTGCCTTGCTTATCTTTAAATCAACAAGAATGTAGCACAAATTCTGGCAAAAGATGGTACCCTGCTAATATTTTGTTAAATAATAAATGCTGCCAAATAAAAAGCATGATTTTGTTCACTTAAGATAAATTATTTAAGAATTATTTCCATTATTGTATTAATTAGTATATTAGGCATTCAGTAGTTATATTCCTCTATCAATACCATCTTCACCCTTCAGTACCTGACAAACAAATCTGAAACCTAAAATACTTTCTTTACTCTGCTAGCAATACTTTCTTTACTCTCCTGTCTAGGGATAAAAATAATTTGTATGGAAACTGAATTTAGAATGAATTATTAAATCTCTAGTATAGTTTCAAAGTATAATAAATACCTTTATCTGTGAGTTGAGGTTTGAGGCATATTCAAAAGAGGAGATTCGAAGTTTGCATTTAGAGTGGTTTTACAAGGACCATCTCTACAAGCAGAGATGTTTTAATCATCTATAGTTAAAGAAGAAAGCCTCAGGGCTGAAAGAAATAAGAAGCTCTGGCTCTAGTTATATAGAGATCATGATCCCTGAGCAAAATTAAAGGTGAGAAACCTAAATCTGGAAGAAAAATATTTTAAAATTTTATTGAGAGAAAGGAATAAGCAATCTTGAAAAAGGAACATAAGGGTGGAAGTCAGCAGACCTTGACTCTGAACTTTGCTTATTGGGGGATGTTATGTAAATTTGTTTGTTCAAATAGTATAGGTATTTCTATCTATATTACAAATATCAAATATTGGTTCAAATAGTGTAGATAAAACCAGATATATCTGTCTTCACTTTCTGCCTCATAATAAGCAAAGGATAAGATGGGAAAATATATGAGGAAACAATTTTGAGAAAGGAAAACTCTCTGCTAACTTAAGTAATTATTACTATTACTTATAATGTAATTAATAAACAGATTTATCTAAAAAGCAATATTAATAAAACAAGAGGGACTCCTCTGGCAGTTCAGTGGTTAAGACTCTGAATTTCCACTTCAGGAGTCACAGGTTCAATCCTTGATTGGGGAACTAAGGTCTGGCTTCCAGAGTAATGTGGTCAAAAAAATTAATAAAACAAGATAACTGCTGATGGTGTTCAGTTTTAGGGAGAGTCTGCCAATGGATACTAACTTTGAAGTGTCAAGCTGTCCCCCAGATACCTGAAACTATCTTGTTCACCTTCTTCACCCATTTATATTCTGTCACTCCTTCACACTCAGATCAAGTTAGAGAATTTTAGAATTATTGGGTATTCAAAAATCATTAATCTAATTGCTCCTGCATTTCATAGCAAAGGAAGTATATAAAACCCAGAAAGATTGACTGAATGAATGAGAAATGTGCCCAGTCTTGTCTGACTCTTTGTGACCCCGTGGACTGTAGCCCGCCAGGCACCGCTGTCTGCAGGATGTCCTAGGCAAGAATATTGGAGCAGGTTGCCATTTCCTTCTCCAGCTGCAATCAAACCCATGTTTCTTGTGTCTCCTGCATTGACAGGTGGATTCTTTACCACCGCACCACCTCAGAAGCCCTGGAAGATTACAGAGTTTGCTCTAAATCCCTCTTTCAGGGAGTAGTAACACTACAAGGTCATATTTTTGACAACCACCAATTTGATGCCATTTTTGCCCCCATGAATCCCTCTATCTGCCTCCAGCATAGAATCTAACTGCTTGAGTTTACACAGCAGAAGATTGCAAGTGAGAATTAAATTCTATCTCTGTCACTGACTGTCTGATTTAGGCAAATCACTAATTTTCTCTGAGCATCTATTTTTCATCTCTAAAGCAAGAATATAATAAATGGAAAAACTAATTAAAGAATCATTCATAGTTTGCCAGATTTTGCACTTGGTCCTGAAGATAAAGATTTAATTGAAACAGACCACACTCCTAAAGATGTCACAAATTTTCAATGCAACACTTTATAAATTATACTCCTTGGCACTCTGATCCTTTAGGAAGTAAATACTGTTTGGACAGAAAGGTATGGGAAATGAGTAATTATCTGTCTGCTTTTGCAGATTTGTAATGCATGTTAGCATATTGAAGGCTTTCAGAACTTCTACTTTAAGTCAGCTTAATATTGACAAAGATTTGAGATATTTCTGAAAGTGACTTGTTAAGTATAAAATAGAAGACAGATACAACATTCATCCTGCTCTTTTGCAAATTCTTATTAATTAGAGTTTTTCCTACTTGTCTATTTTTAAAATAACTTCACTAATCTTTCTTTCTTTAGTTTTATCTCCTAACTAGTTAGTCATTAATGGATTCTAGAGGTAAATTGAGATTCAGCTAACACAATTGGACAGGCTCTAAGCTAAGCATATGCCATTGCTGTCTGACCCAGCACATAATAATCAGTGTAAAAACATTGGTTTCTACTGTGAGGATGAAGTTGAACTACGGATGCCTCTCTTAACCCATGAGCTGGAAGCCAGTACCCGTGAATCAGAGAATTTATCTTCAACACGTCTCAGAATTAAACTGCCACTTCTCATTAACACGTTTGAAAGTTGGTCCTTGAATAAATATATGAGATTTTGTTCTGAAAGTCACATTAAAACAATAAGAAACTGCTTCAGCACATTTAATATTGATGACAACAACTACTGATATTAATGAAGCACTTCCGGATGACAGGGTCTGTGTTACGTGAGAGGTTATGAACTGGGGAGGCCAAAAAAGTTCATTTCAGTTTTTCCGTAAGCTGATACAAACTTTTGGACCAACGCAGTACATAGGCATTTATCTCTTAAATTGTATCAAGTGCATTTTTATTGCTGGTGGTTTCACCCTGCTTTTTCCAGGCAACTACTGAGATAATCCTGTTTGGCGGAGTTTATCCTGTTAATGGGGTGAATTCAATTTGTTGATATTTAACTGTTAAAACCAAAATTGTATGACTGTGATAAAGCCAGCTTGTTCATGATATATTTTTGGGTTAAAACAGATAGTATATATGAAGAAAGTTCATAGTAATGTTTATTAAGGTTGAAAGTGAAAGTGTTAGTTGCTCAGTCACGTCCAAATCTTTGCAACCCTACGGACTGTAGCCCACTAGTCTCCTCTGTCCATGGAATTCTCCAGGCAAGAATACTGGAGTGGGCTGCTATTCCCTTCTCCATGGGACCTTCCCGATCCAGAGATCAAACCTGGGTCTCCTGCATTGCAGGCGGGTTCTTCACTCTCTGAGCCATCAGGGAAACATACAGGTCTGTACTTTTCTTAAAATGGTTTTAGGTTTTCGTGTTGGAGATATGGGCTTATAAATAAATTTGGAGGTGTTCCTTCATCATCTGACTTCTAAAATGTATTGTGAAGATTATTATGCTTCCTTCCTAAAATATTTTCACAAGAATGTCTTCTGGGCAAGAAGTGTTATTTTGAAAAAGTTTTGATGATGATATATTTAAACACATAATTGCTATTCATATTTTCTGTTCAACGTCTTATAAGCATTTTTTGAGTTATGCGGTTCAAAGAACTCATTCATTTTATCTAAGTCATCAAATTCATTGGCTTTAGGTCATTTATAGTATTTGGTTATTATCCTTATAATCTGTAGGATCTGAAGACATATTCCAGTTTTATTCTTGGTATTTATATTTTCTTCTTTTTTGATCTTTATCAATATAACAAAAATTTGTATGTGCATGAAAATATGTATACATATATGTTTATATGTAAATATATGTGTGTGTGCATATATATACATCTCTGATAATTCTTGTTTTGAGCTATACTTTATCTAATATTAATATAGCCACACTTGCTTTCTTGGCATAGTATATGGTTTCTATTTATATATCTATCTGTGATTTTATGTTTAAAATGCATCTCTTACAGACAGCATATAGTTGGGTAGTACATTTTTATCCATCTTGACAATTTGTAGCTTTTGATTAAAATGGTTAATTCAGTATATTTAAAGTAACTTTTGTATTGTTTAATTATAACATTTTGCTGGGTATATTTTTTGTCCCATGTTTTTCCTCTTTGTTCCTTCTTTTTTGCTTTCTATTCAATTAAATGAATATTTTTGAGTATACTCTTTTGATTTCCCTAATGAGTTCTTCAATTTTATTACAATTCTATGCATTACAATATGAACTTGACTTCTCAAGTCTTCTTAGAGTTAGTATTGTATTTGCTGTTGTTGCCGTTGTTCAGTGGCTAAGTTGTGTCCAACTCTTTGTGACCCCATGGACTGCTTCCCTGTCCTTCACTGTCTCCTGGAGTTTGTTCAGACTTATGCGCATTGAGTTGGTGAAGCTATCCAACCATCTCATCCTCTGTCGCCCCTTTCTTCTCCTGCCCTCAATCTTTCCCAGCAAAAAGGTCTTTTTCCAATAAGTTGGCTGTTTGCATCAGGTGGACTGAGTATTGGAGCTTCAGCTTCAGCATCAGTTCCTCTAATGAATATTCAGGGTTGATTTCCTTTAGGACTGACTGGTTTGATCTTGCAGCTGTCCAAACGACTCTCAAGAACCTTCCCACCACAATTTGAAAGCATCAGTTCTTCAGCGCTCAGCCTTCCTTATGGCCCAACTCTCACATCCTTACATGACTACTGAAAAAGCCATAGCTTTGACTAGATGGACCTTTGTCAGCAAAGTAATGTCTCTGCTTTTTAATATGCTATCTAGGTTGGTCATAGCTTTTCTTCAAAGGAGCAAGTGTCTTTTTATTTCAAGGCTGCAATCACCACCTGCAATGATTTTGGAGCCCAAGAAAATAAAATTTGTCACTATTTCCATTTTTTCCCCTTCTATTTGCCATGAAGTGATGGGATTGGATGCCATGATCTTAGTTTTTTGAATGTTGAGTTTTTTGAATGTTAAGCCAGCTTTTCCACTCTCCTCTTTCACCCTCATCAAGAGGCTCTTTGCTTTCTGCCATTATAGTGGTATCATCTGCATATCTGAGGTTGTTGATATTTCTCCAGGAAATCTTGTTTCCAACTTGTGATTCACCCAATAATATTGTATACTTCACCCTAAATATATATTAGATAATGCTCCTTACAACATTAAAACTCCATCTTTGTTCTCATTGAATGTTCTATTATTGTCATATATTTCACATGTATAAATATTATAAGCTTCATAAGGAAATGCTTTTTTCACTTAAGCAATCAATTAACTATAGGAAATGAAAAAGAAAACAATATTGTAGTCTACCTAGAAATTTGCATTTGCTGCCTCGTATGTTCCCTTCTTTCAAGAATCTGGTTCTACACTGGTTATTTTTCACTGTCTTTCAAATGTGTCGCATATTTAGCCATGTGATACTTGTTTACAGCAGGATGGCAATTTCAGTCTGCTTACTCTATAGCTTCTTGTCATGACTGGATGCAGAAGTTCTGTGATCATTCACTTACCTAAACCATGATATTTTAAATTGATTCTCAGAGAATAAAGGGTAATAATACACCTGAAGCCTATTACCCTAGCTTCTGAAACAGTGGCTAATTAGAAAATCCAAGCGATTTCAAATTTGATTATTTTCTGCTATAAACACTAGAAGAAAATTGTTGTTTTAATTGATGGACATGTGACAATGAAGTTATATTTCATAAAATAGATGCCTCAAACATAAAGTTGCTTATAAAGCTATAAGTTCTATTTGATAATTATACCTAAGAAGCTTTTTTTTAAATTTGGCATATTCATACTGGATTTTGATTATGTCTTATCTCACAGTGTTTATATCAAGATATCTATAACTTGATACATGAATTTTTCATTAAACCCAAATTCCTTCCTTGTTTTATCTTTAGTTTTCAAAATCTCTCTTTCAATCCATTATTATACTTTTTTATACCTACATCCCCCCTACCCTCCTCCCATACTGTCTGGCTTTCAAATCCATCTAATATTTTTCTTTATATGTTTGAGAATTGCATGTAGAGTCTGTTTCTTTGGAAAGATTTCTTTCTACTTACAAACTCCAGATTTATCATACTAGCTCAAAACCCTCTGGACTTGCTCTGTGTATTTCTGTTGGTATATCCACTTCCTAAAAATTAGCTAAAGACAAGATTTTCCCACTGTCTTTAATGCTCCAAACTTGACTCATTCCTTTTTTCTTAAGTTATTTCTGCTCTCTTTTTGGGACTATTCCTGAATAAATGAGCTTATCTATTAACATTTAAGAAAGTCATCTCAGAAACCTGGCCAGAGCTGCAGTTTTAAATCAACCTTCTGACAACTTATTTTACAGATGAATATTTAAAATAAAGAAGTCTAAACTGGAGGAAATAAGCAATCTTCTGAAATGGGCTTTACAAATAATGACAATAATAAAAACAACTTATGTACCCTATTTCTTTATGTAGCAGCCATGCCGGCTTTCAAATGACTGCTGTTAACTTAGGGTACAACATTAATTTTCAGAAATCTTTCATTTATAAAAGAGGCAAGAAAAGTCCTGCTTCCTGATAAGTGCCTCATATTTCCATTTCAGGTGAACAGAAATTGAATGGAAATACAGTTCATAAAAAAATGTAAGCTGAAAATAAGTAAATTCGTGACATTCAGTAGAAATGGCAGCTTAGATGGGAAAGAAAATTTTGTTCATATCCAGCATCAAATGTATCTGCAATATTATTAAAGAAGTAATGAGAATTTATCTCCTGAGGTCATTTAATACCCGTTACTAAGGGAGTTCTCAATTGCTTGTTCTGTAGGTACATATACACCTGTGCCTTTAGTGCACATACCGAAAGATATATTGCAATTATGCTGACTGTAGTTTCTAGGCCTAACATCATGTGACATGGTTTGGAAATGATATTTAATATTGCAATCAAGATAATATACAATATAGAATGTTATGAACATCATAATGTATATAATAGAACTTGAGAGAGAAAACTACAATAAATATTTATTATTATGCATTAGAAATATTGTATACTACTCTATTGACTTGTAACAACATCATTATTTCTAGGCAGGAATTATTTTAATATGAAAATTAATATATAGCTAATAAGTGAAAAGATAAACTGTGAATTAAGTTAGTCTGACTTACGTGTATGTGTGTGTTCAGTCAGGTGGATTCTTTCCCACTGTGCCACCTGGGAAGTCTGACTTATACAACATGTTAAAACATTTTATACATCTATCAAGAAAAAAAGATAAATTACAAAGCCCCTGAGCATTGAGGTTGACTGTGTAAATCGAGATATGTGCTTAACGGCTCAGTCCTGTCTGACTCTTCGGGGCTCTATGGCCTGTAGCCCACCAGGCTCCTCTGCGCAAGGGAGTCTCCAGGCAAGATTGCTACTCCGGGGATCTTCCTGACCCAGAGACTGAACCCATGTCTCCTGCGTTTCCTGCATTGCAGGATGATTCTTTACTGCTGAGCCACCAGGGAAGCCCAAATTGAGATACAGTCAGTGGAAATATAAAACAAATATTTATGAACTAGAATTTGCAGAAGTTTGCAAACACTTTTATGTTAGTAGTTTAGGGAAAGGAAGAATTTACAGAATACTCTAAGTCAGTAGTTCTAAATTCCACTTATATAAAAATATTTCTAGTAATTCCCTTTTGTTTATCATGAAATGAAATTTACAGATGCCTGAAAATTATCTACATCATAAGAAACTCTGGGCTGGAAGAAGCACAAGCTGGAATCAAGATTGCCGGGAGAAATATCAATAATCTCAGATATGCAGATGACACCACCCTTATGGCAGAAAGTGAAGAGGAACTAAAAAGCCTCTTGATAAAAGTGAAAGAGGAGAGTGAAAAAAGTGGCTTAAAGCTCAACATTTAGAAAACTAAGATCATGGCATCTGGTCCCATCACTTCACAGGAAATAGATGGGGAAACAGTGGAAACAGTGTCAGACTTTATTTTTTTGGGCGCCAAAATCACTGCAGATGGTGATTGCAGCCATGAAATTAAAAGACGCTTACTCCTTGGAAGGGAAGTTATGACCAACCTAGATAGCTTATTAAAAAGCAGAGACATTACTTTGCCAACAAAGGTCCGTCTAGTCAAGGCTGTGGTTTTTCCAGTGGTCATGTATGGATGTGAGAGTTGGACTGTGAAGAAAGCTGAGCACCAAAAAATTGATGTTTTTGAACTGTGTTGTTGGAGAAGACTCTTGAGAGTCCCTTGGACTGCAAGGAGATCCAACCAGTCCATTCTAAAGGAGATCAGTCCTGGGTGTTCAATGGAAGGACTGATGCTGAAGCTGAAACTCCAATACTTTGGCCACCTCATGTGAAGAGTTGACTCATTGGAAAAGACCCTGATGCTGGGAGGGATTGGGGGCAGGAGGAGAAGGGGACGGCAGAGGATGAGATGGCTGGATGACATCACCGCCTCAATGGACATGAGTTTGATAGACAACTCCTCCGGGAGTTGGTGATGGACAGGGAGGCCTGTCGTGCTGTGATTCATGGAGCCGCAAAGAGTTGGACACAACTGAGCAACTGAACTGAACTGAAAGATTATCCGCTTCCGTTTGTTAAGCAAAATTAGTATAATATTTTAAATGTGACATATAGAAAGAGAAATTAAAGGAAAGCAGTTTAAGCAAAATGTACTTCCCTATGCAAACCATAGCACAATCACCATGGGAAGGCATAAGGAAGTTGTTATGTATTGAATGGATGAATGAATGAATGAAAAAAGTGATTCTACAGATTTTTGCACACATATAAATAATAACTGAATACGACAGCTACAAATGCAGACTTATGGTGACTTAAACACCATGAGTTGTGTTGCCAACAGTGATATAATTTTCTGTAATTATGAAAATCTCTGGGCAATATTTAAGAAAAAGGACAGTTTACATGGTGTATAAATTTCTAAAAATTCATTATGTATTGAAACTGCCAAAAACTCTGTATGCTTAATGTTAAATGGTGTTAGAGTCAAAGCTGAAGGAATTTCAAAACAATAAAATGTTTTTTACCTTTCTAAATGTCTGGGAAATGAACATACCTATGAAACAAAAACAGACTTACATATACAGAGAAAAGATTTGTAGTTGCTTGAGGAAGGAGGATTGGGGAGGGAAGGACTGGGAGTTTGGAACTAGCAGATGCAATATAGAATGACTAAACAACAAGGTCTAGCTGTATAGCACAGGGAAATATATTCAATATTCTCAGATAAACCATCATGTAAATAAATATGAAAAGAACATATATGCATAACTAAGTTACTTTGCTGTAGAGCAGAAATTAAACACAACATTGTAAACAAACTGCACTTCAATAAAATTAAAATAAAATGCAATTCATCCAACGTGTGAAACAATTTTAGGGGGATGTGGGTGGCCTGATGTGTAGCATCTTTAGCCCCTATACAAGAAGTGCTACTGGTAACTCTCAATTCTCATGACAATCACAACCTGAAGGCCACACAGAAGTCCAAAATGCTACCTTAGGAAAGTATCATTTCCTTTGAGAACTGCTGTGCCAAGATCTTGAGCCTTGGTGTTATGGATGATGTAGATGTCATTCATAAAGACTGGTAATGTGTAAGAAAGAGCAAGTTTTGGAAGGACAGATAATGAGATCAGTTTTAAATGCATTGAGATGAAATTAATGTAATATATTCATGGAGAGTTATGTATGACATGTTAGAAATAAAGAGCAATAATTGAAAGAGAGACTATTCAGTAGCTTAGAACCACAAGAATGAGTAAATAGTCAAAGAAGAAAATAGAGAAGGAAAGAAATACAAAGACAGATCCATCCATTTAGGGGACTTGCCTTGCGGTACAGTGGATGAGAATCAGCCTGCTAATGTAGGGGCCACAGGTTTGATCCCTGGTCACAAGCAGCAACTACTGAGATTCCACACCTCCAACCTGTGCTCTGCAACAAGAGAAGCCACAGAAATGAGCGGCCTGAGCACCATAACCAGATGAAGCTCCTGCTTGATGCAACTAGAGAAAGCCTGCACACAAAAAATGAAGACCCAGAGCATCCAGAAATAAACAATTTTTTTTTTTTTTTTAATTCAGGGCAATGGTGAAATGGCAACCAGCAAATTAAACCAAAAAGCAAGATACAGAGTGATAAT
This sequence comes from Muntiacus reevesi, assembly GCF_963930625.1. NCBI lineage: Eukaryota > Metazoa > Chordata > Mammalia > Artiodactyla > Cervidae > Muntiacus > Muntiacus reevesi. The sequence continues at coordinate 135,515,926 of NC_089249.1, forward strand.
AGAAGTAGGATATATATATTTCGATGAAGAAAAGGGAAAGAGAGATTTAGAAAGAAAGAGTGGTTGGCAATCTCAAATATTTGAAAGCAATGAAGGAGAATAAGCAGAAGAACTGAGACAGTCCGGCAGAATTTGGTAGCATGACACAGTTAAACGCCACGTGTGGGAGGGACTGAGAGGAGTAGAAACTGAAGACATGGGAACAGGCATATGCATCGTTTCCTCTACCAGCTCTACTTGGCATCAGTCTCTGGAAACATTCAAGCTTTGAGCTTAGTCCAGAGCAGACAATTACTGAGAACATCTAGATAATCTAGAAAAAAAAAAAAAAAAAACAGCAACCCGGTAGCATTACAGGGGTTACAGGGGCCACATTTTCATGGGTATGTGGATATGGAATAATCCTATTACCTTCACAGTATTCAGTGTATCTTAGATGAGGTCTGGGCATAAGACTAGACATTCATAGGTCTCTACATTCTGTAGAGGTAAAAATTCTGCTGTGATAGGGCCTGTCTGAGGCAGTCTGCACACTCAGCCAGGCTCATGTTGCACCCTGTTTCTGAAACCACCAGTTTCAAAATCTCAGTGTGTGACTAGAACCCTGGTCTCACCGAATAGACCTTCTGATCTGTGGTCCTCTGTGGCTGGGTACAAGTTTCCCTACTATAAAGGCATCCTTAAAACTTTAACAGGCCATACCAAGTGACACCGGGATCCCTTTAGTTCCAGTCTTCATGCCCTCGTAGACACCATATTTAAAGTGTTGAAATACAGTCAGGAGTTCAGCTTCCTGCTTTTCCCCATTAACTTTTATATTCCTGTATCTATAAGAGCCAAACCTAAATGAACACACTCAGCTGAGGAAAGGTCTGCAGAATACCCATTCAAGAAATTTAGAGGTAAAAATGGAATGATGGACTTTCATCAAACAGTATTACCAATGAGATAATTGAATAGTCATCCTTGGGCTAAAACTCAGAAAGTGAATAAATGACAATATACTTTTAAGCTAGGGAGAGAGAGAATGTTTTTGTTGTTGTTCAGTCACTAAGTCACATCTGACTCTTTGCAACCCATGGACTATAGCTCTCCAGGCTCCTCTGTCCGTGGGATTTCCCAGGCAAAAATATTGGAGTGGGTTGTCATTTCCTTCTCCAGGGGATCTTCCTGATCCAGGGATAGAACCCCAGTCTCCTGGATTGGCAGGCAGATTCTTACTGCTGGGCCATAAGGGAAACCCTGAGGGACAGAATAATAAGACAAAAATTCAGAGTAAGATAAATCTACTGGAGTATTAGGGAGAGGGACAAGATCATATGGTGTCTTCAAAGGCAAGGGTCACATATATTTTCTCTCTTAAAATGGGTAGAAGTATGTATTTTCTTTATTATTTATGATGCATATATCAATATTACTGGGGCATATGTAATATTTCACATGAATAAAATTTAAATTTTTTAAGGAGTGACAGCAACCAAAGCGTGGTCAATAGCAATGCAATCATATGTTATTTGTATGTCATGTTTCAGATACTCTAATATTTTCCATGAATCTTAACAGAAAGTCTGTAAGGTAGTGATTGTTACTTTTATTACCTGCATGCTATAGAGCCGGGGTCCCCAAGTACCAATACTGGTCCATGACCTGTTAAGAACCAGGCTGTGTAGCAGGAGATGAGGGATTGTCTTCCACACCACTGGTCCCTAGTACCAAAAAGTGTTGGGACCACTGCTATAGAGGATCAGATAATAGTGATCATGAACAAAGGCCCTGGGTTATAAGTGCTTAGGTTCAAGTTTATGAACTGCCACCCACTAGCTGTATGTCCTGAAGTAGTTCAAACACTGTCTTTATGACTATACTTCCTCATCTATAAAATCGGGGTAACAGAGCTGTCTACTTCCAAGACTGATCACTTTAAAATCAATGTACTTTTTTTTTTAATAAAATAAAATAAAATAAAATCAATGTACTACTGTGTTATTACTATCATTCCTTTAAGTATTCCTAACTCAAGGTGTCATCCTCATAGTTCCAAAGTCCATGGTGTTTCATTGTTTGACTTAAGAGCAAGACTGGCAGACTATTTAAGAAAATAAGGAAAATTAATGTCAAAGTCTTGTGTAGTAGGAGAGTATGGAGCAATCTACTTCCTTTATAGTTTAGCCTAATAGGCATAACTGGATAGAGCAGCTAGTTTCTTTTTCAGAGGTAACTACTAAGATTTCCCTGCCCTTTTTAAAGCCAGAGATTTCATAAGAGCTAGATCTCAAGTGCTATGCTCAGCATCAAGAATATATACATTTGATCAGGTTCAAAAGGAAAAATAACACACCTTTGCTGAGGTAAAAGTCAGACAATATTTTTCTTTTTTTCCAAATATCATACTTGATACCTCATTCCACCAGGAATGCCTCAACATAATAAAAGCTATATATGACAAACCCACAGCAAGCATCACCCTCAATGGTGAAAAATTGAAAGCATTTCCTCTGAAATCAGGAACAAGACAAGGGTGCCCACTCTCACCACTACTATTCAACATAGTGTTGGAAGTTTTGGCCACAGCAATCAGAGCAGAAAAAGACATAAAAGGAATCCAGATAGGAAAAGAAGAAGTGAAACTCTCGCTGTTTGCAGATGACATGATCCTCTACATAGAAAACCCTAAAGACTCTTCCAGAAAATTACTAGAGCTAATTAATGAATATAGTAAAGTTGCAGGATATAAAATTAACACACAGAAATCCCTTGCATTCCTATACACTAACAATGAAAAAACAGAAAGAGAAATTAAGGAAACAATACCATTCACCATTGCAACAAAAAGAATAAAATACTTAGGAGTATATCTACCTGAAGAAGCAATTTTCCATATTTTAAATGCAGTATATACAAAACCAATCTAGGTATCAAGTAGGAGCCATAGATGGCTATTACTTCTACCTGAAAATATTTAATCTAAAAAAAGTCAGGAAGCACTTTGTAAAAATTGGACAGAATTCCATGGAACCATTTGATATTTGTTGTGCTGTGCTTAATTGCTCAGTCATGTCTGACTCTTTGTGACCCCGTGGACTGTAGCCCTCCAGGCTCCTCTGTCCATGGGGACTCTCTAGGCAAGAATACTAGGGTGAGTTGCCATGCCCCCCGACAGGGGATCTTCCCAACCCAAGGACTGAACTCAGGTCTCTTGAACTGCAGGCAGATTCTTTACAGCCTGAGCCACCAGGGAAGCCCAAGAATACTGGAATTGGTGGACTATCCCTTCTCCACGGGAACTTCCTGACCCAGGAATCGAACCAGGGTCTCCTGCATTGCGGGCTGATTTTTTATCACCTGAGCTACCAGGCAATATTTGCTATGGAATGCCAAGTGTCCATCAACAACAAGCAAAATGAAGAGGTTATTCTCATCAGAATGGGTTTTTCAGAGGTAGTGTAATGTGGATGTTCATACTGTGGGCTCGGGAGCCATAGTGCTTAGCTTCATATCCAGTTCTGTCACTCCCTAGCTGTGGGATCATGGGCATATTACTTAGCCTCTTTGTGCCTCAGTTTTTTTAGCTTTGAAATGAACTCATTAAGAGTACTGATCTCATCAGAGTTTCAAGGTTTAAGTGAGTTAGTACTTACTATATAGCAAGTTGATCTTCCCAGAAGGCTCTAGGAATAAAGAATCTGCTTGCCAATTCAGGAGATATAAGAAACACAGGTTTGATTCCTGAGTCAGGAAGATGCCCTGGAGGAGTACATGGCAACCCACTCAAGTATTCTTACCTGGAGAATCCCGTAGACAGACAAGCCTGGCAGGCTATGGGCCAAAGTGTCACAAAAACTTGGACACGCTAAAGTGACTTAGCGCAAACACACACAGCAAGCTGTTCTAAGAAAAACTGTAGGCACTTAGTAAGCCTTTAATGAGTTCTAAATGTTATGGATGACAATTATAATTCTTTCTTTATACCACTGACATTGTTTTATATCCAAAGTTTATTATAACTCATAGAGACTGTAAAACTTTGTGAGATAAGAAAATTTGATTTTCGACTTACAATGATTTTTAAAAAATCAGTCGAAGATATGCTTTTATCATCAGGTTGGGAGAAGACAATAGAAGCTAAACATAATATTTTAGCTTGAGTATAATCAAAATATCTACACACCCTTTGAAACAATAGTTCGCATAAGGTTATTCCTACCAGAAAGAACATTTCCAGATATTTGTGAAAAAATAGATATAAGGATGTTCAGGAGAGTATATTTAATAATGCTGAAAACTTGACAGCAACTTGAATGTCCAACAATAGAAAATTAATTTACTAAATTATGGTATAATAATGTATGCATTAAAATATGTCATTAAAGAATATTGGTGTAGAAAATTAAATGGCTACAAAACAGCAATTACATTATAATAATGTACAAAGGCAAGCATAATGTATTAAGATTTACATACAAATTGTATATACAAAAAGTACTTATAATGGGACATTTAATTAATGGAATTGGTGATTTTTTTTTCCCTTTATGCTTTTTTGTATTTTCCAAGTTTTTGGAATTGAACATACACTAATTTTATATTTACAAAAGGTTATTGAGATAAGTGATGACTAGAAATATTGAATATGTGAGTTATAAATTTACAAATATGAAAAATTCAAGTTATAAAAATAGTTAGAATATTCATTTCAAGAAAATAACATCAAAAAATTTTAAGGTAAATATAGACACAGTTTCCCTCTAACAGATTCAACAAACACAAGCCAGATGCTCTTAACAACTCCAAAAAAGGACAGAAATTTTTAAATAAATTGTTAGAAAATTATCACAGGCCAAAACTTTAGGTGGCTCATTATTGGTAGACATTAGGCACTCTATAAATCTGTGACTTGATTATTTATAATAAAGGATAGCAAAGCTATAAACAAAACATTATGTGGATTGTTGATATGCTGAAAACACTGATGTTTATTTCATTGCCAGAAATTTCACCTATTAAAAATGTATTATAGAATTCCTTTACATCCATTAACTGATTATTTTTTTTTTCAAAATCATTTACCAAATTCTTTCTAAATTATTAAAACCTCAGATGTGTCAACTTAAATAGAGAAATGAATTGTATGGTCTCTGCTCTAAACAGTTTATGCAAGTTATAATGCAGGGTTTTGCAGTACACAGTGCTGTCTTGTGTTATGAATAACGTGTTACATATAGTTGTGTCACCAGACACTTTCTAGATTCATGGACAGCCAATACCATAGAAATGAATATTGTTTCCACAAGACTTTTTGGCAAGCAAAGCTTTTTATAAAAATAGGTAGCTTCTGCACAGGGAAAAATGCAGGAAAAGAGTGCCAGCTCCCTGAGTAGAAAAGGGGTGAGTGGCTTTTGTAACAAAGGGAGGGTTTGTCTCATGATCACTATAGTTTTCAGAAATAGTCAAACTTCTCTGATCAGCAGCAGGTGACTCCATGGTGGCTATCAGAAACAGAAAGGCTTTTGTGAGGAGGAAGAAATACATGAGAATTTTCTACATGAAGGCAGAGGAACAGATAAGGTTAAAATTTACAATTTTAACTTGTGGCAACTAGGTACACTCTTTCCTGTAACAGAGAGAGTTAATCTTTAATTCCTGTGAACCTGGTTTTTGTCTCTGGGACTCATGCCCCCAAGGCCTTTGTTCTTTAACTTGCAAGGCCTGTTTTTCCCAAAGCCATTCCCTAGTCCTTTTCCAAAATGGCTGTAGTCTTGCCTTCATGTATCAGTTGTATATAGTTTACAACACAATGTGTTTTGATTAGCATTTAATAGGAAATGAATTTTGTTTCATTGTATTAACTCTTTCTAGAGCCTTGATCATTTAGCATTGAGAAATGTGACTAATCAGTTCACTTAATATCCCCTATCCAAATAGACACTGTATTCCAAACTGTGTGATGCAGTAATTTTTTAAAACTTATAGTCAAATACTCTCTCCTTTATCAATCCAACATCACCAAAATCAGCTTTAAACTACTTTTGTAGTTATTAGCCACTTATGGATATGGAAAAGTACCTCTAGATTGATTAAGATAGTGACATCTGAAATTCATGAATTGCAGTGAAGGACTAATACTTGTCCAATCAGCTGGGTTTAAATTTCTTCCAGCTCTTCACTTGGCAGGCAGTTGTCTAAGAGCTTGACATAATCAGGATTAAATGTTGTTAGGTATAAAAGAATGAGAGTATATTTGGATTTTCATGTCATTGACATTCCAAGGATAAGAGTGCACAATCAGTCACTCATCATTTTGAGTTGCAAAGAGATTTTGTGATTCAAATCAGAATTTTTTTTTTCACTGAATCATCACAATTGTAGAAGTGGTTTTGACTTGGATGGCACTTAAAATTAGTGAGGAAAATAACACCTTAAAAGCCTGCAGTTACATCAAAATATTAACATTACATCAGCCAGCATAGCAGTCTACCTATTCCAGGACTGTTTTAGCTTTGTATTTCAAGAGGATTTGTAAACCCTTAACTTCTCAGTCCACTATATACATTTCTCTGGGACTCTGCCAATCTTTTGGATGAACCTGATCTTATTAGTGTCCCTAAAAGTTGTACCCAGGACAACTCAGAAGCAGTTCTCCTACCTCAGATATAGTTATGACAGACTCAAAGTGTTGTGGAAGAAAAAAGAATGGAATCAAGAATTATTGGTCATTAATGGACAGAAATACTTCCTGTGCAAAACAACACATGGTTACCTTAACAGCCAAATCTGTTTAACCATGTCCTGCTTTTCACATCATGATCAAGTTCCCATGTCTACTATCTAAATGGGCTATGGCCAGGGCTAATTGGCAGGTGTACCAGGGCACCCAGAATTGGTGCTCTGGGATATCCAGAGGGACAGGGTGGGGAGAGGTGGGAAGGGGGTTCAGGATGGGGGGACACATGTATACCTGTAGAGGATTCATGTTGATGTATGGCAAAAACCATCACAATATTGTAAGGTAATTACTTTTCTTTTAAAATAAATAAATATTTTTTTAAAAAAATCTAGCACAGAAGCTCCTTGGAATATATGACTGCGCAAAATAAAGTGGTTAGCCTCAAATAACAAAAGTTTGTCTTCCTAGTATCAAAGAAGGACCTAGATTAGAGAAAAAAAATGTGAGGAGATGATGTTGAGGATGAAGATGGCAATAAGAAGCATTTTTAGAATTCTTTTTTTTTTTAATTTTCTTTTTTTTTTTTTTTTATTAGTTGGAGGTTAATTACTTCACAACAGTTCAGTGGGTTTTGTCATACATTGACATGAATATGTATTCCCCATCCCGATCCCCCCTCCCACCTCCCTCTCCACCCGATTCCTCTGGGTCTTCCCAGCCCACCAGGCCCGAGCACTTGTCTCATGCATCCCACCTGGGCTGGTGATCTGTTTCACTATAGATAATATACATGCTGTTCTTTCGAAACATCCCACCCTCGCCTTCTCCCACAGAGTTCAAAAGTCTGTTCTGTACTTCTGTGTCTCTTTTTCTGTTTTGCATATAGGGTTATCATTGCCATCTTTCTAAATTCCATATATATGTGTTAGTATGCTATAATGTTTTTATCTTTCTGGCTTACTTCACTCTATATAATGGGCTCCAGTTTCATCCATCTCATTAGAACTGATTCAAATGAATTCTTTTTAATGGCTGAGTAATATTCCATGGTGTATATGTAGAATTCTTATTAGTTGATATGCACTGTTATTTGTATACTTTAATTCATTTATTCCTCAAAGAAACTCCTATCATGTTAGTATTATTTTTATCCCCACTTTAAAGATATAAAAACTGAAACTCAGACAGGCAAATTAACTTGCTTAAACTCACGCAGCCAATACATAATACAGCAGGATTCCACTGGGGCAGTCTGCTCAAAGTCTGTGTTCTTAAGTCCTCTGCTTTGCCATCAGCAAATATTGAATGAGTGAATAGATGCATAGCAGCATAATATTTTCAAGAATCAAAACACACACACATAAATCATATATACTCTGAAAGTTCTTGGCCCTGTCTTTCAGAGATCTAAACAGTGATAAGCAACTTATGACTTACAGATCCCACAAAATCTAACTTCAAAAACGAGAGTAAATCAAAAAAGCTGACATGATATGAAAACTGCAACATGATTGCAGTTGATATTTGGCACCTATAATTACTGATGACAATTTTAATATCCATCTCATATTTTTTCATTCTCCAGGAAACAAAACTCTTATCAATGTTTGTTCCCTCAGCATGTTAAATGGCTGAAATCTCTGCTTCATTTCTCATCTTCGCTGCCTTGCTTTCTCAGCCTCTCAGCAGCTGTCTATGAATCAGCCAATGCCTGGCAGAGAAAAGTACTATGGACTTTGGATCACCTCTCTGGGTTTTCTTTTTCTCTGAGATTTTAGTCTCGCAAGACTTGTGTCTTGGTAGCTCTCTGATAACTGAAAATAGATTTGATTTTAAAATATTGTTTCTAGCTATTCCAACTCTTTTGAATGGGAGGCTTGGTTCAAAGCAAGGCAAATGAATCCATCATTGTTAATTAAAGACTTATCCTCCTATCTAAACTGTAAAGGGAGGTTTTTCTTTTTTCCACAGCAGAAAATAGAGACCTTTGATCATTTAACCATTAAGACAACTCTCAAATGCTCAGCAACTAGTACTGTGCAGCTAAAGGGATGTATTTTTGCATATACCAGGGCTTTCTGGGGGTAATGCACATCATTCAGGGACCATGAATTGGGAATCAGATGCAATAACTCTCTGAAGCTATGAACAAATTCTGAAGGGGAGAGAGAGAGAACATTTTTGTTATGAGAGGAATAGTTACAGTGTACTTACTGTTGATGAAAAAATGGAAAATTTTATTCGAGCCAAATTTGAGGATTATAACCCAGGAAGAGGATCTCAGAAAGCTCTGAGAACTGCTCCTCCCTTTAGAAGTCAAGGTACAGTTACATAAGTTTTTCGAGACAGATGGCTGTACCTCGAATGACATATTGTTGATCGTTTACATAATCCAGATCAAAGTGCCACACAGCCCCTTATCAAGAAGGAATATCATCTTTAAAGAGTTGTCTTACTGATGCTTGAAGAATATTACTCTTTATGATTGAGTGGGCTTTTCTTCCAATAGGGAAGGTTTGCTTATGCTGTACACAGTGTACAATGGAGGGAGAGAGGACGGCAAAGATTTCTTTCTTTAAATTTTTCTTGTCTTGCCATAAAATTTAATTTCACTTCACACTACTTATAAACATTGTTTAAATTGTGGTTATGAGATGAGATTTGTGTGTGTCTGTGTATGTACATGCGTATGTGCATGTACCATCCGTGAGACTGATTATGTTTTATATGTGTGGTTTTTTATAGCCAACCTTCTATGCTTCTTTCTAATACACTTTTCTCCCCTTTGTTTTTTTTTTCCCATTTATTTTTTATTAGTTGGAGGCTAATTACTTTACAATATTGTAGTGGTTTTTGTCATACATTGACATGAATCAGCCATGGATTTACATGTATTCCCCATCCTGATCCCCCCTCCCGCCTCCCTCTCCATCCCATCCCTCTGGGTCTTCCCAGTGCACCAGGCCCGAGCACTTGTCTCATGCATCCAGCCTGGGCTGGTGATCTGTTTCACCCTTGATAGTATACATGTTTTGATGCTGTTCTCTCGAAACATCCCACCCTTGCCTTCTCCCACAGAGTCCAAAAGTCTGTTCTGTACATCTGTGTCTCTTTTTCTGTTTTGCATATAGGGTTATCATTACCATCTTTCTAAATTCCATATATATGTATTAGTATACTGTATTGGTCTTTATCTTTCTGGCTTACTTCACTCTGTATAATGGGCTCCAGTTTCATCCATCTCATTAGAACTGATTCAAATAAATTATTTTTAATGGCTGAGTAATATTCCATAGTGCACCCCAGTGTTCATCAAAGCACTGTTTATAATAGCCAGGACATGGAAGCAACCTAGATGTCCATCAGCAGATGAATGGACAAGGAAGCTGTGGTACATATACAGTTTTCTCCCCTTTGGACTGCAAGGAGATCAAATCAGTCCATCCTAAAGAAAATTGGTCCTGAATATTCATTGGAAGGATTGATGCTGAAGCTGAAACTTCAAGACTTTGGCCACCTGAGGTGAAGAATTGACTCATTGGAAAAGACCCTGATGCTGGGGAAGATTGAAGGCAAGAGAAGGGGACAACAGAGGATGAGATGGTTGGATGGCATCACCGACTCAATGGACATGAGTTTGAGTAAACTCCAGGAGTTGGTAATGGACAGGGAGGCCTGGCATGCTGCAGTCCATAGGGTCTCAAAGAGTCGGACACGACTGAGTGATTGAGCTGAACTGACACCTTTTCTCTACTCCCTCAGTTCAAGATGGCTATTCTCTCGCTCTTAGCACATTCCCTGCCTGACCAGTGCCTGCATCAGCTAGTCCCTACTCACAAGACTAACCTTCTTACATACATGCCCCAGGCCCCAGCTAGTGATTGATCCAAAAAGCAGACTCAAACATGTATTAATCAGGGAAGTGAGGGAGTGCAGAAACTGAGGAGGAGCAGTCAAGAAACTATAGTTCAGCTCAGGACAACACCCTGGCTCCTGGAAGAATATACATAACAATGTATCTCTGAGCTCTTCTGTAGGAACTAAGGCCTCCACTGAGGCAGAAGAGAGTAACTACAGGTTCAAACCCCAGACAGCTTGAAAACCAGAGGTCTGAGTGACTGAGAGTCCTGGAATACTGACTAACCTGTCACCTCACCATCAACTAATCAGGAAAGTCACATACCCTTTAGCCCTCACTCCAAATTTTGCAAAGAAAAACTTCTCCCCAAAAGTCATAAGGGAGTTTGGGGGTTTTGAGCACGAGCCAAAAGCCCATCTCCCTTGTGTGGCCCTGCAATAAACTTTTCTCTGTTGTAAACTCCAATGTTTCAGCTTGTTTGGCCTCACTGCCCACAAACTCACATACCAGAACAAACCCACACTCTTCCTGTGACTGTCAGACCCAGGATTTTTGCAGGAATGATTGGCAAAGAAGCATGCGGTGTCTCTGTAATGGCTAAACTGGGATAATAAAAGTTTGAAAGCATCATAGGTCACCACAAAAATGTGGAAGCCTACCTGTGGGAGAAGTAGAACTGAGGAATGGAAAGAGATTCCCAATGATCTGAGTACTTCCTGATGACCACCTTTATCTAAAGGAGAAGTATGAAAGTGTTAGTCATTCAGTCATGTCTGACTCTTTGCTACCCCATGGACTAGGGCTCTTCTGCCCATGGGATTCTCCAGGTAAGAATATGGGAGTGAATTGCCATTCCCTTCTCCAGGGAATTGTCCCAACCCAGGGACTGAACTTGGGTTTCCTGCATTACAGGCATATTCTTTACCATCTGAGTCATTAGGAAAGTCCAACCTAAAGGAAAAGGGAACTACTATAGAAGGATCTCAGAGGTCCAAAAAAGGAGACAGTATACTATCAGAATTTATACATGTCCTCTAGTTTGGGCTTTTCAATTCATATCTGAAAGAATTCTAATTCAATTGATATATATTCTATGAATGCTTGATGGAGAGGATTTGCTAAGCCAAAAAGAAGTGGGAATAATTTGAAAGGAAGAGATATGAAGATTTCACTAATGTCAGTAGATGAAAGTCACTGTGACGCTTCCCATAAGACCCTTGAAATTAGGAAAATAAGATTGCTCTGTTTGAATTAAACCAAGAAATCAATGCTTAATGAAAAGAAATTAAGATATGCAAAGTCACACTAAAGCTAGAATGTGGATTTTGTTCTGGTTATGTAGTCTTTGGAATTAAAAAGGGGGTCTATGGCTTCCTCTTTGTCATTCTTAAGGGTTGGTTGAAAAGTCTTACCAAATAGCTTCATGGACATTTTCTTTTATCTTTATTGTTATTATTATTTTTGATTCAAAACGCATACCCAGGCCATTTTTCAACAAAGCAGAACCCTTCCCTGAACTGACCTCCCTCCCCATGTGCTACACTTGCCTCTTGTCTGTAGAAAAACTGTCACCCCCTAGGTCTTCCCTAAGTTCTAAAGGGTAAATTTAATCAGAGAAGTGAGAAAATGCATAAAGAAGCCATAGTCAAGCAAGACAGAATAATATTTTAGCCACTAAACAAAGTCAAGGACTTTTAGTTTCTCTTCAAAAGCTATAGGTAATACTCTGAGTCAAGTCTTCTGAGTTTCTTTGAAGATACTGAAACCCCTGTCAAGTAGGAGAAGTTAACTGTATGTCACCTACAAGCACATATATAGACACCCGATCAATTGGAACCAGAAGGTTGATGATGCTGATTCCTGATTAACCTCCATCAGACAACGAAGAATGGCCAAGAGCTGCTCACATACCCTATAACCCTTCTCTCTCACCTTATCTTTAAAAACCTTTCCTGCAAGCCTTCAGGGAGCTCAGGTCTTTTAAGCACCAGTTGCCTTGGACTCCTCACTTGGCACCAGCAATAAATGCTGCACTTTCCTTCCCCACAGTCCAGTGTCACTAGATTGGCTTTACTACACATGGGCAAATAGACCCAAGTTTGCTTCAGTAACAATGTGACCCAAATGTCATTCCAGTAGTCACATCTCTTCCCTTTTGTGCTGTAAGACGAGAGATTTAATTTATAAAACTCTGTGTAGAATGTAGAAACTAAGAGAGAGAGAGGAGGAGAGAGCAAGAGTTTCCTATAACTTGTTGCAAATCCACCAGGGCTCCAAGACTCACGTGAGAAGAGAGGTTGAATAAGGTTATTTTCAGTGAGCTGAAAACATTGTACTTTAATTATAAATTTGCAGGTTAAATAAGCTAACAAAAAGGAGGACAGGAAATTAAGACAGAGGCAGTTTGGGAACCAAGGGATTTCTCCAGTTGCTATAGCAGATGCTGGATTTCCTGCTGAGTTTCCTTAGAGATGTCTGCATTATGGAAAGTCAGATATAATAAGCTGAATAAGCTCAGGAATTCTATCCTATGGATTTTTATAATATATGCCAACACATAAACTTGTTTAATTACTTTTGGGGAAAACAAAGCTCAACTTGGCCAATCAAATCTGTGGTCTATAAAATACTGGTTTGATTGATTAAAAATAAAATGTACCTATTTTGGACTTCCCTGGTAGTACACAGGATAAGAATTCATCTGCCAAGAGAGGGGTGATGGGTTCAAGTCTCTGATCCAGGAAGATTCCACATGCCAAGGAGCAACTAAGCCCATGGGCCACAACTGCTGAGCCTGCATGCTGCAACTACTCAAGCCCATGTGCCTAGGGCCCATGCTGTGCAACAAGAGAGACCACCACAATGAGAAGCCCGTAAACCACAACGAAGAGTAGCCCCTATCACTGCAACTAGAGAAAGCCCAGGCAAAGCAGCAAAGACCAGCACAGCCAAAAGTAAATAAGTATTTTTTTTTAAACCAATAAAAGATATAACTATTTCAATTCATTATTTTGATGTCACATACAGTTCATATCTTTGGTTCCTGAACCATGGTAATTCAATAAATTTTGTAAACAAACAAGAAAGTAAAATTGTCTCAATGTTTCTACCAAACCTCAGTGAATTTGCTTCATCAAATTTGCAGCTGGTTTTATAGATTTAAATACTCTAGTAAGTCAAAATGCTTTATTCAATTATTTTGTGTTATGCTAGCTAGCTATTAAGATAAGTAACTGTAGCACAGCATTGAAATGAAAATGAGAGCAATAGGAAATTTTTCCTGGAAAAGAAAAATGCCAAGAAACATCTACTATTAGCTGCTTTTGGTTTGTGATGCAAAGATAAAAACGTACAAGTAACATACCAGAAAAGGATGCATTTCTATTTCATATAAGTTATTACACTGGATTTTGCAAAGTATATCACAGTTTTAATAATGTTGGTTGAGAAACAACTTTTAGAACTTACAAATAGAGCATGTTTACCATCCTTCAGACTCTCTTTACTCTTTGAAGTCTTCACAGTGGCCATATCAAGTGCCCACACCTCCAAGTTGGCAGTGTGTTTTCTCTGACCCCTGGGGACTTTTGCAATAATGATGCTAGCCCTTCAATGTCTACACGCAAATTTTTTGATCTTGAAAGTAGAAAATAAATACGTCTGCTTATTTCTAAAACCATTTTCACACAAGAAGTCTGTGTTCACTTTCTGCTTATTTCCTTGAATGTGTTGTTGTCCATTGCTTTTTTCTATTTACAAAATAGAATAGAAGTGCGTTATGACCTTTGAGTTTCCTTTAGCACCCCAGCTAATTGACCAGCAGCAATAGTAAGGTGTTTATGCAGTGACACCAAAGGGTCCAGACAGTGAGATCAAAGGATCTGCTTAGGCAAGAAATGTTAGCAAAACAGTATTTGAAAGAGCAAGTAGGTGGAAGCCCAGCAGGTGGCTGGCTGGTGGTCAGAGGCAACCTGGAAATCATAAAATGAACATCCACTTTGAGCCTTAGAGGCCGGTGTCAGCTACTTAGCTCCATCCTGCTCTGAGAAGACTGTTCCTATACAGGGAAATCCAGGAAATCAGAGTAGACTAGTGCCTAATTAAATGAAAACAAAGGACACCCTCAGAAGGAGTATGCTTTTATCACTTTAGAGAACCCTTTCTATCTCATCAACTGCATAAAATTAATGAGTGAAGTTTGCAAAAGCACTTGCCATAAAAAAAAAAAAAAAGGTTAACTGCAAAATATGTCTAGGATTCAAACAGAATTGATATGTACTAACATAAATTTACTTCCAAGTGATACAAAGCATAACCCTCATGTAAATGTAAGATTAGCATGTGTACAAAATTTATTTGATTTATTAATTAATGAAAAATCAGTATGACAATCAATGTGGTTCAAAGGGCATTTTAAAAACTGAGTATTTTAGGACATTTGATAAAGAATTTTAAGAAGGATTATTAGGTTAGATTTTAAAAAAAATTGGTAAATGTTATACAATACACTGTGAAAACTAACTTGCTTACAAAGAAATTATTAGCATTTCTGCCACATGAAATCTCCAAGTTCATATGTAACTTCACAATCTCAACTTCAGTCAGTTCAGTTCAGCAGCTCAGTCATGTCTGACTCTGCGACCCCATGGACTGTAGCATGCCAGGCTTCCCTGTCCAACACCAACTCCCAGAGCTTACTCAAACTCATGTCCATTGAGTCAGGGTTGCCATCCAGCCATCTCATCCTCTGTTATCACCTTCTCCTCTTGTCTTCAATCTTTCCCAGCATCAGGGTCTTTTCCAATGAGTCAGTTCTTTGCATCAAGTGGCCAAAGTATTGGAGTTTCACCTTCAGCATCAGTCCTTCCAATGAATATTCAGGACTAATTTCCTTTAGGATTGATTGGTTGGATCTTGTAGTCTGAGGGACTCTCAAGAGTCTTCTCCAACACCACAGTTTACAAACATCAATTCTTTGCTGCTTAGCTTTCTTTATAAACCAACTATCACATCCATACATGACTACTGGAATAAACACAGCCTTGACTAGATGGACCTTTGTTGGCAAAATAATGTCTCTGCTTTTTAATATGCCATCTAGGCTGGTCACAGCTTTTCTTCCAAGGAACAGGCATCTTTTAGTTTCATGGCTGCAGTCACCATCTGCAGTGATTTTGGAGTCCAAAAAAGTAAAGTCTGTCACTGTTTCCATTGTTTCCCCATCTATTTGCCATGCAGTGATGGGACCAGATGCCATGATCTTTGTTATTTGAATGTTGAGTTTTAAGCTGACTTTTTCATTCTCCTGTTTCACTTTCATCAAGAGGCTCCTTAGTTCTTAATTTAATAAATAATGAATAACAATGAGAAACAACCATACATTCTCTTAAAGAATTAACTGTTAGGGGATTCTGTCAGATACTTCAGTATGACACTAAAAAGATAAGCAAGCATTCTTTTGCCTTATTTATGCACCTTTAGATACTTTTTCCTAACAATACTAAGCAGATAGGCAGAAAATAATTCTTTGTATTTAAAACCAAGATGTGCCATTATCTCCTCAAAGTGTAATAGCCATAAATTTTCCTATTATGCCAACTAGTTGTTTTATGACTGATCCTATTTGGAGTTATTTTTTGCCTAAAATGCTTTATAGTTAGTTGAGGGAACTTGGCTTTCTCAATATAATCTTCAAGGGCACATAGCTGAACATGGTATTAGAATATCAAAAACAGACCATGTGATTTCAAATAAAAGATAAGGACTAGAGAGATGTTAGAATCTTCTCTTCTAGTGTGGTGGATGTAATAGGAAGAATAAGGACTGGAGAAACACTGGAGAAAGACTGTGATCCTGAAACTCGTAGAAGTTGGTAAAATCTCTCTGATTTCAATTTGGATTGGATATTATAACTTCTAATAGTTAGTAACATTGTCCAAGTTTATATGAGCTAGATAGCCTCTGATTTCTCTAATTTTACTTTAAGTCTGGTGACCCATGGCTAATATAGAAAGAAATCCAGATACTGATTGAAAATGATGTCTTGTGTAACTGATTAAAGATTTTCTTAAGAGAATATCAATCTCCCCTTTGAATCTCACTGGGATTAAACATGATAATAGACCTGGCAATGCAATCTTTATTATTAAAAAAAATCAATAATAGCCCTTTTATCATGTTATTAAAAACAATATAAATAAACATGATTTTTGTCTTTATAAAGTTGACCTCTGGCAGCTATGTGTGGTATAGGCAGAAAATTTCAGGGCATGCATTTAAGAAAAATATAAGTCAATATAACACTTGGTTGTGTCTATACAGGTAATTAATGAATTAGAATTTTACATTTTGTTATGTAAAAATGACTTTTCAAATTTTTAAAAAACACATTCATTGATATGAGGCAATACTTAATATCCTAGAAGTAGTTTATCAATCCTTGGTCTCTTCTAACAATTAGTTTGTGGGTGCAGTTTTTAATTTAAGTATATACGTGAAAGAGCAAATTTCTTTCTTTTTTTTTTCTTTTTTTCTTTTGGAAAATAAAATTTCTGGGTGAGGCCAGACTGGATATGCAGTAAGGAAAGTCAATGTGATTTGAAAGAATATCCAAACACCAAGGTCCCTGAACTGTGACCTATGATCTATAGGACAGTCCCTCAAAGGATTGTATGATCAAAATTCTTCAGTGGGAATATGAAGTCTTGAGAAGCAGATGTAAAGAACATGAAGAAGGAAGCAAGGGTTAATGCAGCTACATTGATACTATGCAGTTACACAGGGTGTGTGGGATACCAAAAATGGAAGAAAGACTTTAAAAAGTAGCATCACAGAATAGCTTTGGTGAAACCATTATTTTTGCACGTTAAACAACAGATTTAAAAATGCTGAGAGAATCTGGGTAACTACTATAACCAGAATCATTCTAGACTCTTTGTAGTCAACCCTGATTCTGTCAAATGATACTTCAATGTGACATTAAAAAGATATGCAAGCATTCTTTTGCCTTATTTATACATCTTTAGATACTTTTTCCTAAAAATACTAAGCAGATAAGCAGAAAATAATTCTTTGTATTTATAACCAAGATGTGCCATTATCTCCACAATGTGTAATAGCCATAAATTTGATGGCTAGCAGGATAATGATAATTGGGATTTAAGGAGAAAAAATAACCAAAATACTTGCTCATAGAGGCTGACACAGACTTAAAAGGAGAGAAAACTAAGCAGGCACAGAGATGGTTCACTGATAGAGACAGGTGGGTGACATGGTGTTGAAAGAGGAGGAGAAGGACTTGAAACAAGAGTTGAAACCAATAGGTGAGATCTAATTAGATTTACAAATGAGCAACACAGAAGTCAGACCAAATGGTCATGGAAAGGGAAGTTGCTCAGTCATGTCCAACTCTTTGTGACCCCCGTGGGCTGTAGTCTACCAGGCTCCTCCATTCATGGGATTTCCCAGGCAAGAGTACTGGAGTGTATTGCCATTTCCTTCTCCAGGGGATCTTCCCCACCCAGGGATTGAACCCAGGTCTCCCGCATTGCGGGCAGATGCTTTACCATCTGAGCCACCAGGGAAGCTGGCCTTAAACCCAGATACAAAAGGCATTCTAAAGGAAGAGAGATCAATCCATCTAACATATTTGGGAAACAGTTCACTGGGATTGGGTTTTGCAAATTGTTAGGTCTTTACTAGGTTGAATAGGGGAACTACTACAAAACAACTAATACTGGAAGCTTGCTAAAAATAACTAGCAGCTATGAAAAGCAACAAATTTGCCAAATTAAAAATAAAACACATATGAGAAGATAAAAAAGTGTAAAATAAGAATTTTTCTCAGTTCTGCTGCATATTTCTTTGCTTCTATTTAGTAAGTCTGTCATACTCACAGTGGGGTGTCCCCCAGAGACAGCAACATTTTTCAAATGCCAAAAAAATCTTCTATCTGATTGCTAAGCATGCCGTGATTAATGTACAGAAAGGTCAAATGCAGTAAAACACATAAAATAGAAAATTCTGAGATTTGACCTAAATGATGGCTATAAGTCAAACAAGCCCAATTGTAACTACTGGTTTAGACTGGAATACTTGCCCTTCAGGGTATTTTCACTTTTCAGTGGTTATTTCAGACCTTTAAGAACCATAGAACATTGATCGTGAATGGTGTTACATTTTTAAATTCCTAAGGAGATTGAGGAATATAGTCAGAAAAGCTATGAAAAGTCTGTTATTTGTGGTGGGAAACAACATATTTTTACTGCAATAAAAGCCCTGTTAAAATGCTTGACTCTATTACATTAACTAAATGAAAGGAGAAGTTTCTAATGAAGTTTTAGTGAGAGTTTTAAAAGAATTAAGTATTTAGAATTAAAGTACAATTATGTAATTCTAATTCCTAAAATTTTCCCCATATAAATGACAAAAATAAGTAAAGAAATGCAAACAGCTTATGAACTCTGCATTATATGAACATATTCCTAACTAAGAACTTCAGATTAAACAGACTTACTGGGAAAGATCAGAGGAAAAGCACACTATCTCAGTGGTGAGGGGTTCTTCAAATGAATTTTAATTATTTCCCCAGACTTT
The DNA here is from genome assembly GCF_963930625.1 of Muntiacus reevesi. Lineage (NCBI taxonomy): Eukaryota > Metazoa > Chordata > Mammalia > Artiodactyla > Cervidae > Muntiacus > Muntiacus reevesi. Next base: position 135,535,044 of record NC_089249.1, read on the forward strand.
ATTTTTATCTGTTAATATACTTTATGAATAATGAAAGCTATGGTTTGTTTTCATATTAGCTTCATTATTGTCACTGGGAGACATTGATTCTCTCTTTCCCTTGGCCTTCACTGCAGATACATGTAGAAGCACCATGAATGTAATTGCCTTATTCCAGTGGGGGGGATGTCTTTTTGTCTATTAGCCATGTTTTAAATTTTGTGATTTTCAACCAAAACAACTGTCCATTAAACTTTAAATAATTAGATTGAAACAAAATTAAATTCAAGGCAAATTGAATGATATAGAAAGCACCACTTTACAACCGTAATGTGCAAAACTGCAATGAGGACATATTATAGTTTGTCATGAATATTTAAATATTACAGCATCAAAATGTGTGTGTGCTAAGTTGCTTCAGCCTTGTCCAACTCTTTGTGACCCTATGGACAGTAGCTAGCCAGGCTCCTCTGTCCATGGATTTCTCCAGGCAAGAATATTGGGAGTGAGTTGCCATGCTGTCCTCCAGGGGATCTTCCTGACCCAGGGAGGGAAACTGTGTCTCTTACTCTCCTGCACTGGCAGGTACATTCTTTTCTACTAATGCCACCTGGGAATCCCGATAGCATCAAAACACCGAAGAGATAATAAATGCAGAAATGTATCTCTTTTACCTTATGTTAGATTGCATAGAAAATAGTGTAAGTGAGAATAGAACAATTTATAACAAAGGAATTAATAAAGTTGAATGAATACTGATCTATAAATATATTTAGTTAAAAAAAGGAACTCATCCATGTAAGAGTTATAAAAATGGACTACATATTAAAGAAAAAGTCATTTAATTTCAAATTTGAAATAGTACAGACTGTATTATCAGATGATATTATAATTCAAATGAAAATTAAGAGCAAAAATAGAAACCAAAAAAATTTCCAGCTATCTTAGGTAGGCTCTGAAGGGTTTGCCTTTCTGGGTATCACAGAGCATTCACACCTTGTTCCTATAGGTAAGTTTCAGGAGCCCAAGGATTTCTTTAAGTGAAACAGTCACAAGCTGCTACTAGAGAGATTTCTTTTGGCAATACAATTTCCTTAAAATCCTAGTATGCATCAGGATTATTTGATTGTGGTCAGTTTCATAAGAGAATAAACTAAACCCAAAGACAAAGATCTTAAACTTGAGGAATCACCTGTTGGTCACTGGTCTTTTTCTCTACCCATTTGTCAATTTGGAAAATAGCCACAGTTTGAAAACAAAAACAAAACACATCACATTTAATCTAGCCCTTGCCTGATTGTGCGTTCCCTTTGTTTGGCAAAAAAAAATTTTGGAGGAAATCTCTGGAACTTTAGTTTTGTCAATCTCATGCTTGCTAATTTTAGTGTTTCAATATTGTATAGGATAGATTAGAGCTCACATTACAGAAACCATTCTAGCTAAGCTAAGTAGAAAAGGATTTAACCAAGGAAAATTGGTGCTTACAAAATAAGCGGAGAGCTGGGGTTGGGTCTGGCAGGCTCTAGGCTGAACTTCTAGGAATGACTCACAGAAAAGCACTGCAGAACCGGCCCATTAAGAGCTGCCACCTTTGCTGCTGTCAGGAAACTGGGCATTGGAAACCACATAGGATCCTACTGTTTTGCCTCAAATTGAGCCAGCCATAGGAAGTCACTTGCTTCTGAACACTTACATGCTAAGTCACTTCCGTCATGGATCAGCTTAATAATGTTAAGTTTTAATTTCCTCATCTGTAAATAGGAATGGTAATAATATGACTACTGATAGAGTCATTGTGCAACTTAAGGGAAATAGTGTTCTGAAGTGCTTAAAACTTCACCTGGCACATAGTAAGTAAGCCCTCTGATGGTGAGACTTGTTTCTTTTTTTTCTCCACCACCTTACTACTTTTTGTTCCCTTGATTTTCAAGTACACCATCTCTTTAAGTCAAAATCTTACATCTGCCACTGTTGTTCTAGAGGCAATTAACTTCCAACATCACAAAATCCACTGATCTTTATTCAGCCCGCATTCAATTTGGTTACTCTCCTTGATTTGACATCATTCATTATTCTCATCCATTCTCACACCATTGACACTGATGGCGCATACCAGCTTTCATGCTCTCCCTGCCCAGTTCCGTCCCTCATGCTTAATCTGTCACAGTAACTACAGCAATATTGGTAATCATCTTTTTCTTTTTCATCTATCGTCCTGGAGCTAGCTCTCATTATCTTGTGCCTGTGCAGACTTTTTATTCACATACTGCTGGCTGACATTTTTCATTATCTTGGATTCAATTCATTTTGTGTACCAACCAACAAAAGAATATCTTTAAAATACTGATTATGTCATTCTCGTGCTCAAAAATTTTCAGTGACTTTCAACTGTCTATCAAATTAAGTTCGAATACATTGGTCTGGTTATCAAAACACTTCTCATTCATCTCCTACCGTGCCTTTTAGCTTCCCATCCAGTAATTTCTGAAATGTGGTGCTCATCATGTACTATGGTTCTATTGAGGCCTTTCTTCTTACAGAAATTTTCCGGGAATGCCCTCTCCCCAGCCATTTCCATCTCTTGAATTTTTATTTATGTCTCTAACTCTAGTTAAAATGCTTTTTATCCTTGAGTAACCCCAATTAGGAGTAATCAGTCTCCCTTTTCACAACATTAAAGATTGATATTCATCACTGGGTGCACAACATACATGTTAGAGCCACTTTTTTGGTAAATATCACCTAACTGGTATATTATACCAGGGTCAAAAATCTTCCTTAAAGGCCAGATAATAAATGTGTAAGTAAATATGGCTTAAGGACCATATGGTCTTTGTCACAATTACTCAACTCTTTAGTGAGAAAGCAGCTGTAGACTGCTTATGTAAACAAATAGGCATGGCCATTTCCCAAAAACACATAGTTGACAAAACAAAAACAGTTGGCCAGCCCAAGGGTTGTAGTTTGTTGATCACTGCACTAGACCATCAACTTCTGAAATGCTGTAACAATGCTGTATTTATTTGAACACACTTAATACTACCACTCCAAAATCACTGCAGATGGTGATTGCAGCCATGAAATTAAAAGATGCGTACTCCTTGGAGGTAAAGTTATGACCAATCTAGACAGCATATTAAAAAGTAGAGACATTAAAAAAAATAAAATAAAAAAATAAAAAGTGGCGACATTACTTTGCCAACAAAGATCCGTCTAGTCAAGGTTATGGTTTTTCCAGTGGTCATGTATGGATATGAGAGTTGGACTATCAAGAAAGCTGAGCACCGAAAAATTGATGCTTTTGAACTGTGGTGTTGGAGAAGACTCTTGAGAGTCCTTTGGACTGCAAGGAGATCCAACCAGTCCATCCTGAAGGAGATAAGTCCTGGGTGTTCATTGGAAGGACTGATGCTGAAGCTGAAACTCCAATACTTTGGCCACCTCATGTGAAGAGTTGACTCATTGGAAAAGACCCTGATGCTGGGAGGGATTGGGGGCAGGAGGAGAAGGGGACAACAGAGGATAAGATGGCGGGATGGCATCATCGACTCGATGAACTTGAGTTTGAGTAAATTCCAGGAGTTTGTGATGAACAGGGAGGCCTGGCGTGCTGCGATTCATGGGGTCGCAAAGAGTCGGACACAACTGAGCGACTGAACTGAACTGAATATTACCACTAAGGAGTCATTCACTATTCCACTATAGTCTATTTCAGGAACTATGGCAAATGCTTTTATATATTGTTTATAATCACTGCAGTGACTTTAAGGGTAAGTATTGCTATATTCCTTTTGCAGGTGAGGGAATTAAGGTGCTTACCACAAATCAAAATTCTTATTTTTAAGTATTTGTTTATAGAGTTTTAGTTTTCTCTAGAGGGAAACTATAAAAACAAAGAACATGTCTGTCTCCTTTGCTATTTTTTCTGGCACAACATAGATATTCATCAAGTGTTTATTTAATCAATTAATGAAGGAATTAAGCACAGAGCAGCTAACTCTTTTTTCCAGGGTCACATAGTAAACAATATGGCAAGAATTCAAATTCACATTTTCCTTCTCTCAACATTTCTTCATTTTTTCCAAGCAAAGATTTCTTGAAAACTCACCATATGCCGTGGGCTATGAAGAGACCCAGATTCAATTCCTGGGTGGGGAAGATCCCCTGGAGAAGGAAACGGCAACCCACTCCAGTATTCTTGCCTGGAGAATCCCATGGACAGAGGAGTCTGAAAGGCTAAAGTCTATGGGTTCACAAGAGTTGGACATGATGACTAAACCACCACATGAGTTTTCAACCACACAGGACTGCCTATCATATTGTAAATAATAATAGGCAACACTTATAGAGAACTTACCATGTACTAGGCTCTGTTCATATCAACTTATTAACAATCTTATAAGGTAGATATTGTTATTATCACCTCTACAGATAAAATTTAGGCTCAGAAAGCTTAGGCAACTTACAATATATAGTAAATGGTATAATCCAGTGCTTTTAAAAAAGTATACTTTCTTGCCTTTTGATAAGTAGTTTCTAAATGCTGATAAATACTGATTTTTCTCCTTATCTCTTCTTTTGTACTAGTCAGTTGATTATGTTTTATAATAAACTGCCTTATACTACACTGGGATCCACTGCCACCTAAAATTAAATTTTAATTCTGGTGACTCAAACCATCTCATTTTCACCTTTTCATTTGCTCTTACTACTTTCGTAATCTGGAATACCTTCCATTTTCTCTGTTTTTCTAAACTCTCTCAAAGTAGGGAGCTATATGTTTAATAACACTATCTCCTAGAAAATAGAAAATGCTCATTTAACCTTTAAACCAAGCTTGAATTTATTCAGTAATTAGTATTCTTAGAATGAATTTGCCTGTATTGTTGCTGTTCAATGGCTCAGACATGTTCAACTCTTTGCAACCCCTTGGACAGCAGCATGCCAGGCTTCCCTGTTCTTCACTATCTCCCTGAATTTACTCAAACTCGTGTCCATTGATTCAGTGATGCTATTCAAACATCTCATCCTCTGTTGTTCCTGTCCCTTCTCCTCCTGCCTTCAATCTTTCCTAGCATCAAGGTCTTTTCCAATGAGTCAGTTCTTTGCATCAGGTGGCCTAAGTATTGGAGCTTCAGCTTCAGCATCAATCTTTCCAGTGAAATTCAGGGTTGATTTCCTTTATGATTGACTGGTTTGATCTCCTTGTTGTCCAAGGGACTCAAATAAGCCTATGAGTGAGTGAGTGAAGTCACTCAGTCGTGTCTGACTCTTTGTGACCCCGTGGACTGTAGCCCAGCAGGCTCCTCTGTCCATGGGATTCTCCAGGCAAGAATACTGGAGTGGGTTGCCATTTGCTTCTCCAGGGGATCTTCCCAACCCAGGGATCGAACCCAGGTCTCCCTCATTGTGGGCAGATGCAGGCAGATGCTTTAACATCTGAGCCACCAGGGAAGCTCCCAAGTGAAAGTTCCTCAGTCGTGTCCGACTCTTTGCGACCCCATGTACAGTCCATGGAGTTCTCCAGGCTGAAATACTGGAGTGGGTAACTATTCCTTTATCCAGGGGATCTTCCCAACCCAGGGATAGAACCCAGGTCTCCTGCATTGCGGGCAGACTCTTCACCAGCTGAGCCACCAGGGAAGCCAAAACAGTGCCTGTGAAAAGTCGCTCAGTCGTGCCCGACTCTTTGCGACCCCATGGACTACAGTCCATGGCTCCTACCGCCCACCAGGCACCTCCATCCATGGAATTTTCCAGGCAAGAGTACTGGAGTGGGTTACCATTTCCTTCTCAAGGGGATCTTCCCGACCCGAGGATCGAATCTGGGTTTCCCGCATTGCGGGCAGACGCTTTATTGTCTGAACCATAAGGGAATCCCAATATGTTCCATTGAGCCCCTTTTTTGGGGGGGTGGGGTGGGGTGGGCAAGAATACCGGAGTGGGTTGCCATTCCCTTCTCCAGGAGATCTTCCTGACCCAGGGATCGAACCCAGGTCTCCCGCACTGTAGGCAGATGCTTTACAGTCTGAGCCACTAGGAAAGTCTAATAAGCCTCGTGGTAATACCTAATGTTTGACATCTTACAATAGCACTCCATTTCACATAATTATGAGCTAGTAATATGGACAAAATTCTGCATTCAATTTTTATCTTTTTGCACATTATATATAAAATGTATCATTATAGATCAAGTGAGACATTAGCCATCCTTTAACTCTTCTTTGAGGTATTTAAATATGTCATTCTTCCACTTCTGGATTGTGATTTGGCTAGAAGCAGATACTATGACTGATCCATCACAGTATTTTGTATAGAGTGCTCCTAGTCACATATGAAATGAACTAGATGGCTAGTTCATATATGCATATGCGACATCTACTTTATCTTCCTCTAATTAGAACTTAAATTAACCTCCTAAATACCTCTCAGTTCTCTGTTCTTGTTCTTATTTTGCCACAATTCAGGCCCCAAGAGCCTTTTACCAGCCTTTTAACAGCTATGAGCCAAGCCTCCTTATGCTTCACTTCACCCAGCTTCTCAGTTCATCCTGTTCTTTGCTTCCAAACCTGGAAATTTGGTTTCATAATGGATTATATAGTTGGCTGTCCATGTCCACAGGTTCCATGAGTCAACATTATAACTTAAAAAAAAAAAAAATTCCAGAAAGTTCCAAAAGGCAAAACTTGAATTTGTCACATTCTGGCAACTACGTACAAAATTACGTACAAAATATTTACATTTTTAACAACTATTTACATAGTGTTTACATTGTATTAGGCATTATAACTAACATGGAGCTAATTTAAATTATATAGGAGAATATGCATATGTTGTAAACAAATACTGTGCAATTTTATATGAGGGACCTGAGCATTTGTAGATTTGGGTATTTGAAGGAGGTAGGCAGGTGTGGTCTTGGAGCCAGTTCCCTGTGGATACTGAGGGAAGATTGTATACCCTTCAATGTCCTCCCTCCCATAGTATAGATGTGGGTCAAAGCTCCTTACAACTGCCTATAAGTCCTTCCCCCACCCCACTCCCTTGCCCAGCCATCCTGGTTCATTGCTCCCGTTCACCTGCATTCTGTATCCAGTTACACTGAGTAGAGTACTTCAAACTTTTGGAACACCACAAGCTCTTCTCTTCAACCTTGACATGTGGAGATGTGTTTCCTTCTGAATGGAATACCCTTTTTCCCTCTTTGTATGAAATGCACTTTTCTCCCAGTGTGACACTTAAATATCATTTACCACATGAAGCCTTTTGCCAAGCCAAAAACTAAAACTTATTCTCTCTCCTCTGCTCCTGTAGCCATCTTTCTTTCTGAATATAATATGTTTATATAGCTGTTTTTCCCATTGAGCTGGAAAATCTTTGAGAGCAGCAACCTTTAAACAATTGTAGCCTTGTCACAATGCTGCCATATAGTTAAGCCAAAATAAGAACTTTTCAATGAATGATTTAAGTAATCAACCAATAAATCTATGCTGATGTTAAAGAGGTTAAATACATGATATAGAGGTAAGTGTCATTCAAAACAAAATTTTGGAACTATAATGTTGACAAAAAGATTTTGAGTACAATATTCTTTAAAATCATGATATGAAAAAATAAATACATAAAATCATGATATGTGGTTATATATGATATCCTCATAATTTTATTTGGAAAGAAAATGTCACCTGTAAGTGATTAAATAGCTTAATCAAATGATAACTGGCACTTGAAAATAGATAACCTGAAAATTAAATTGTAAGAAGTTTCTATTTAAAAATGAACATATAAAGGAAACTGGCAACACTATAAAAATTAATTATAGACTTACATTAAATGTACCATGGATGTATTATTTTTCCTAAGTGATATTTAATTGTTGGTCTCCAATTTTCCTATTTAATTACTGCTAGTTGCAAATTTAATGAGTATTTACTTTGCTGAGAACAATACCAAAAAAAACCACTTTATTTCAAAAGAAAAATCTATACTAAAAATTGGAAGAATTGTTAGGTTACTGATGGGGCAGGTAGAGTAACATTCTAGTACCCTAACCTAGCTGGCCCTACCCCATTTACATAGTTTATGATGTTTGTGTGAGGGAAACTGCAAGCGATAAAGTGTCTGCTTTTACTAGCCAAATCAAAGGAATTGTCTGGTTTATTTTATCATCAATATCGCAGGAATTTGAGGCATCTTTAAGTTACTTAGTGGGACATTTGATCAGAAACAATCTTAGGAGACTGTCATAATATCGATCTTTTCAGAAAGAGAACTTTGATAGAGGGTGTGAATAAATGGTATCAAGATACCAGTCTTGGCAAGAGCACATTTCCTCAAGTGGCTCCAAGGTCTGTTAGGAATCCAAAATGCCTCTGCCTTAGAGAGTGGAGTAGAGGTTCATATTGAATCATAACCAAAGTTTCCCAGGGAAAATTATAATGCTTGAGCAAAATAAATAAAATTGTTGTTGTTCAATCACTATGTCATGTCTGACTCTTTGTGACCCTATGGACTGCAGCATGCCAGGTTCCTCTGTCCTCCACTATCTCCCAGAGTTTGTTCAAATTCATGTCCATTGCATCGGTGAGGCTATCTAACCATCTCATCCTCTGCTACTCCCTTCTCCTTTTGCCTTCAATCTTTCCCAGCATCAGGGTCTTTTCCAGTGAGCCAGCTCTTTGCATCAGGTGGCCAAATTATTGGAGCATCTGCTTCAGCATCAATCAGTCATACTAATAAAGTAGAAAGGAATATTCAAGTGTGGTACATTTTTTTAACAACTGGTAAGTGTTATCTGGCAAAATATAGTATTTAGAGCTTAAGATGAAGTTATTCATCCAGTAGGAATTCAATAGATACTGGTTGAATGAGTGAATGCTGTAATTCAAGTTATAAATGTCCCTTGAAATAACACACTCACTTCTCTTATAAAAAGAAGAGAAGACTCCTAGTTGGAGAATATCCAATTTTAGGATGTCGGAGTTACATCCAATGAATACAAATTAGCCTTTCCAGTGGTTGCCAGTGAAGCCTCTCACAAATTTTAACTAAATGCTCATAAAGAACAGGGGAAAAAAATGTTTGATTTTCATATTTATTGACAGAACCTGGGAAGTATTATAAAAGATCATAATGATTCTGGTTTCAGCGAATAATTGATGGTCACAGAAAGAGTCAATGGACATAACTTTGAGCAAACTCTAGGAGATAGTGAAGAACATAGGAGACTGTTAGGCTACAGTCCATGGGATTGCAAAGAGTCAAACACAGCTGAGCACATGAACTAACAACAGACACTTCATCTCATGAAGAAATCCCCTCTCTCTGCTTAAAATAAAATTGGAAGATAATGTATCCCTATCCTCTACACCATTGTCTACACCTTTGCTAAGAGAACCAAGACATGTAAAAACCATAAAATTTTATAGCTGCCTCTCCACCTTGGAAAGCTAGTCTCCTGAGGACAAAGTGTGTTTATTTTAGATCACTGCTTAATTGATGATGTCTGATACCTACTTCTGTGTTTAGTAATTATATTTCAAAACAACGAGTTATCATAAAACATTTTTTTTAGTGTTATGTCTCTAATTTTAATTCTCCCTTCTCTCTGTGGACCCCACAAAGAAGTTCTGAAGAAACTTATTAGTGAAAATTAGATAATGTACCTTTCTTTATGGTGTCCGATTCTTGCGACCCCATGGACTATAGCTCACCAGGCTCCTCTGTCCATGGGATTTTCCAGGCAAGAATACTGTAGTGTATTGCCATTTCCTTCTCCAGGGGATCTTCCCAACCCAGGAATCAAACCCAGGTCTCCTGCATTGCAGGCAGATTCTCTACTGATTGAGCTATGAGGGAAGCTTTCTTTATACATCACCAATTAACCAGGCAAAATGACTGGGAGAATATCCAATTTTAGGATGGCAAAATTATGTCCAGTGAATGCCAAGTAGACTACAAATTTTATCTAAGGAAATGGAAATTCACCTGTCCCCTAGGAAATGAGGTGCTATATTAAAATATGTTTACTGTGTGGTATATCAACCGATACTGAAGGTAGGATGTAAGTCCTCATTTGTGGTTTTTGTTGATTTATATGGTGTAATTTAAGACCATAAGACTTAAAGCAGTAATGGAACTACGTCCAGGATACTACTACCTCCAGGTACTTATACCTTGGTAACAAACTCTTACACAATAAACAAACAAAATACATGCATGATATCAGTTCAGTCACTCAGTCATGTCTGACTCTTTGCTACCCCATGAACTGCAGCACACTAGGCTTCCCTGTCCATCACCAACTCCTGGAGCTTACACAGACTCGTGTCAATTGAGTAAGTGATGCCATCTAAGCATCTCATCCTCGGTCATCCCCTTCTCCTCCTGCCTTCAATCTTTCCCAGCATCAGGGTCTTTTCCAGTGAGTCAGTTCTTCCCATCAGGTGGCCAAAATATTGGAGTTTCAGCTTCAACACCATCCCTCTAATGAATATTCAGGACTTATTTCCTTAAGGAGGGACTGGTTTTATCTCCTTGCAGTCCAAGGGACTCTCAAGAGTCTTCTCCAACATCACAGTTCAAAAGCATCAATTCTTTGGAGCTCAGCTTTCTTTATAGTCCAACTCTCATATCCATACATGACCACTAGAAAAACCACAGCCTTGACTAGATGGACCTTTGTTGGCAAAGTAATGTCTCTACTTTTTAATATGCTGTCTATGTTGGTCATAACTTTTCTTCCAAGGAGCAAGCATATTTTAATTTCTTGGCTTCAGTCACCATCTGCTGTGATTTTGAAGCCCCCCAAAATAAAATCTCTCACTGTTTCCACTGTTTCTCCATTTATTTGCCATGAAGTGATGGAACCAGATGCCACGATCTTAGTTTTCTGAATGTTGAGTTTTAAGCCAACATTTTCACTCTCCTCTTTCGCTTTCATCAACAGGCTCTTTAGGTCTTCTTTGCTTTCTGCCGTAAGAGTGGTGTTATCTACACATCTGAAGTTATTGATATTTCTCCTAGCAATCTTGATTCCAGCTTCTGCTTCATCCAGCCCAACATTTCCCATGATGTACTCTACATATAAGTTAAAAAAGCAGGGTGAAAATATACAGCCTTGATGTACTCCTTTTCCTATTTGAAACCAGTCTGTTGTTCCATGTCCAGTTCTAACTGTTGCTTCCTAACCTGCATACAGATTTCTCAAGAGGCAGGTCAGGTGGTCTGGTATTCCCATCTCTTTCAGAATTTTCCACAATTTGTGGTGATCCTGACAGTCAAAATCTTTGGCATAGTCAATAAAGCAGAAATTGATGTTTTTCTGGAACTCTCTTGCTTTTTCGATGGTCCAGCAGATGTTGGCAATTTGATATCTGATTCCTCTGACTTTTTTAAAACAAGCTTGAACATCTGGAAGTTCACGGTTCACGTATTGCTGAAGCCTGACTTGGAGAATTTTGAGCATTACTTTACTAGCGTGAGACTTCCCTGGTGGAGCAGATGGTAAAGCGTCTGTTTACAATGCGGGAGACCTGGGTTCAATCCCTGGGTCAGGAAGATCTGCTGGAGAAGGAAATGGCAACCCACTCCAGTATTCTTGCCTGGAAAATCCCATGGATGTAGGAGCCTGGTAGGCTAGAGTCCATGCGGTTGCAAAGAGTTGGACACGACTGAGTGACTTCACTTTCACTTTCTTCACTAGAGTGTGAGATGATTGCATTGTGTGGTAGTTTGAGCATTCCTTGGCATTGCCTTTCTTTGGGATTGGAATGAAAACTGACCTTTTCTAGTTCTGTGGCCACTGCTGAGTTTTCCAAATTTGCTGGCATATTTGGTGCAGCACTTTCACAGCATCATCTTTTAGGATTTGAAATACCTCAACTGGAATTCCATCACCTCCACTAGCTTTGTTCGTAGTGATGCTTCCTAAGGCCCACTTGACCTTGCATTCCAGGATTTCTGGCTCTAGTTTGGTGATCACACCCATGTGGTTATCTGGGTCATGAAGATCTTTTTTGTATAGTTCTTCTGTGTATTCTTGCCACCTCTTCTTAATATCTTCTGCTTCTGTTAGATCCATATCATGTCTGTCTTTAATTGTCCTTAATTGTCCTAATCTTTGCATGAGATGTTCCCTTAGTATCTCTAATTTTCTTGAAGAGATCTCTAGACTTTCCCATTCACTTTTATAAAGAGGTTCTTTAGTTCTTGTTCACTTTCTGCCATAAGGGTGGTGTCATCTCCATATCTGAGGTTATTGATATTTCTCCCGGCAATCTTGATTTCAGCTTCAGCTTCATCCAGTCCAGAATTTCGCATGATGTACTCTGCATATAAGTTAAATAAGCAGAGTGACAATATACAGCCTTGATGTACTCCTTTCCTGATTTGGAAACGGTCTGTTTTTCCATGTCCGGTACTAACTGTTGCTTCTTGACCTGCATACAGATTTCTCAAGAGGCAGGTCAGGTAGTTTGGTATTCCCATCTCTTGAAGAATTTTTCACAGTGTTTTGATCCACACAGTCAAAGGCTTTGGCATAGTCAATAAAGCAGAAGTCGATGCTTTTCTGTAATTCTCTTGCTTTTTTGATGATCCAGCAGATGTTGGCAATTTGATCTCTGGTTCCTTTGCCTTTTCTAAATCAAACTTGAATATCTGGAAGTTCATAGTTCATGTACTGTTGAATCCTGGCATGGAGATTTTGAGCATTATTTTGCTAGCGTGTGAGATGAGTGTAACTGTGTGGTAGCTTGAACATTCTTTGGCATTGCCTTTCTTTGGGATTGGAATGAAAACTGACCTTTTCCAGGCCTGTGGCTACTGCTGAGTTTTCCAAATTTGCTGGCATATTGAGTGCAGCACTTTTACAGCATCATCTCTTAGGATTTGAAATAGCTCAACTGGAATTCCATCAATTCCACTAGCTTTGTTCATAGCGATGCTTCCTAAGGCAGGATGTCTGGCTCTAAAAAAGATGTCCTTTTCATTATAGGGGACTGGAAGGCAAAAGTTGGAAGTCAAGAGACACCTGGAGTAACAAGCAAGTTTGGTCTTGGAGTACAAAATGGAGCAGGGCAAAGACTATCAGAGTTTTTCCAAGAGAAAGCACTGGTCATAGGAAGCACCCTCTTCCAACAACACAAGAGAAGACTCTACACATGGACATCACCAATGGTCAATGCTAAAATCAGAAAGCAAGAGAGTTCCAGAAAAACATCTATTTCTGCTTTATTGACTATGCCAAAGCCTTTGACTGTGTGGATCATAATAAACTGTGGAAAATTCTGAAAGAGATGGGAATACCAGACCACCTGACCTGCCTCTTGAGAAATCTGTATGCAGGTCAGGAAGCAACAGTTAGAACTGGACATGGAACAACAGACTGGTTCCAAATAGGAAAAGGAGTACGTCAAGGCTGTATATTGTCACCCTGCTTATTTAACTTATATGCAGAGTACCTCATGAGAAATCCTGGGCTGGAAGAAGCACAAGCTGGAATCAAGATTGACAGGAGAAATATCAATAATCTCAGATATGCAGATGACACCACCCTTATGGCAGAAAGCAAAGAAGAAAATAATAGCCTCTTGATGAAAGTGAAAGAGGAGAGTGAAAAAGTTGGCTTAAAGCTCAACATTCAGAAAACTAAGATCATGGCATCCAGTCCCATCACTTCATGGCAGATAGATGGGGAAACAGTGGAAACAGTGGCTGACTTTATTTTTGTGGGCTCCAAAATCACTGCAGATGGTGATTGCAGCCATGAAATTAAAATATGCTTACTCCTTGGAAGGAAAGTTATGACTAAACTAGATAGCATATTAAAAAGCAGAGACATTACTTTGCCAACAAACGTCCATCTAGTCAAGGCTATGGTTTTTCCAGTGGTCATGTATGGATGTGAGAATTGGACTGTGAAGAAAGCTGAGCACCAAAAAATTGATGCTTTTGAACTGTGGTGTTGGAGAAGACTCTTGAGAGTCCCTTGAACTGCAAGGAGATCCAACCAGTCCATCCTAAAGGAGATCAGTCCTGGGTGTTCATTGAAAGGACTGATGCTGAAGCTGAAACTCCAATACTTTGGCCACCTGAAGCGAAGAGCTGACTCATTGGAAAAGACCCTGATTCTGGGAAAGATTGAGGGCAGGAGGAGAAGGGGACGACAGAGGATGAGATGGTTGGATGGCATTATTAACTCAATGGACATGGGTTTGGGTGGACTCCAAGAGTTGGTGATGGACAGGGAGACCTGGCCTGCTGCGGTTCATGGGGTTGCAAAGAGTGAGACCCGACTGAGTGACTGAACTGAACTGAAATCAGATTGATTGTATTCTTTGCAGCCAAAGTTACAGAAGTTCTATACTGGCAGCAAGAACAAGACTGGGAGCTGACTGTGGGTCAGATCATGAACTCCTTATTGCCAAATTCAGGCTTAAATTAAACAAAGTAGGGAAAACTTCTAGACCATTGAAAGTGAAAGTGAAGTCGCTCAGTTGTGTCTGACTCTTTGCGACCCCATGGACTGCCTATAGCCTACCAGGCTCCTCCATCCATGGGATTTTCCAGGGAAGAATACTGGAGTGGGTTGCTGTTGACCATTGGGTATGACTTAAATCAAGTCCCTTATGATTATACAGTGGAAGTGACAAACAGATTCAAGGGATTGAATCTGATAGGCAGCATGACTGAAGAACTATGGACAGAGGTTTGTGATATTTTACAGGAGGCAGTGATCAAGACCATCCCCAAGAAAAGGAAATGTAAAAGGGCAAAATGGTTGTCTGAGGAGGCCTGACAAACAAATAAATGATACTGTAAAATAGAATAATATAAAAGTCTTCAACACTATTTGCTAAGTACTATAAAATTCCTTTACTTTCTGCCTATCTATTCATGTATTATAGTATTTATTATTTTTATTATGAAAATGCTATGTCCATCGCAGATTGTAATTTACTTATAAGGAAAATGTTAATCCAGTTATTTATTCAAAAATTTTATTTTTTTTTGTCAACTGTATGAATTCTCTATATTATAAAACATATTAGACTTACTACAGAGTGGATTTGAAAACAGGTTTTTTTAATAAGCTAAATTCTTTACAGATTCTCTGTAGTCCTGTCAGTTGCCCAATTTCCTCTCTGACTGATAGGCTCTTGGATATCATACATTTTCAGGTAATATTTGTTATTTGCACTACTCACAAGAAATTTAATTTTTATATGTCTTTACCTATATTTATAGATAAAGAACTCATATCCAAAACACAATAAATTTCTTCTAGGTAGAGATTGGATTTTATTGTTCTGGGTCTTTAGAACCCAGTCAAAAGATTTTTATAACTCAAGAGTTCTTTTATAGCTCTTTGGTTTCTAGCAAATTAGATTCTCAATAAATATTGGTTGCATTTAACAGAATGATTTTCTCAAGCTCCTAAATAATTCTTCAGTTTCTTGATGTAGCTACAAAATTTATATGAAAACTAAACATGTCACTGTTATAAAATATTGGTTTAAAGGCTATATTTACTCCTCCATTTTAAAAACTATATATCCAAAATATATTAATGTTTGGGATACAATGATAACATGAAATTTTTCTAACTGGCTAGCCATTGGATATAAACCATACCATATTGCCAAATATAAGAGAAATATATTTTATATATATATAACATTAATAAATTATTGAAATAAAATTGTTAGCCCCTCTGTTGAACATTTTTCCATATTAACAGAATACATTCCTTGAATATCTCCAAGTGTTCTTTAAATTAGGGGAAAAATGATTCTAATAAAATCTTTAAGGTTACAACCATACTAACTCTGTATTTTGCTGAAATAACAAAAGGTTGTTAATCTAAAAATATAAAGAGTTGGAACTAAAGCATTTTTGTCTCTCCATCCAGATATGAGATACCTTGCAAACAAAGCTACTCATGAGTGTGCCTCTGCAGTATTTCTTTTAAATTATGAAAAAACTAAAAAACAGAAAGAAAAGTGTAAACTGACTCTATGTTAGGTAATCTATTTTCTTTTCGAAGTAATGAATAAAGAAGTATACATGATCTAAGCTGACAATGCCATACTCCAATAAATATACTCACAAGGGTATCATATATCCTATCAAGCAGGAACTATAAAACTGCCTTCTATGAATGTTTTAAATGATTTATTAAATGTCACATTCACCAACATAAGGTGTGGCTTTAGAATTGGCATTGGTGCAGTATCCAGTGAGAAAATTCACTTAACCTTTTTCACAATTATTCTGTTATAGAATATGTATATTTTCCTCCCTATTCAATTTATGTTTCATTTTAATGTAAGTCCTATTTGATTTTTGAAGAAGTGATACATTTACCTATTCAAAAAAAAGTACAAAGTATACTGTAGAAATTCTTTCTACTACCATTATCAGTTTTTCATTACCAGTTCTCTTGTCTATTGCTGTTGTTCAGTCACTAAAGTCTTGTCCAACTTGAGATGTCATGGTCTGTATGTAGCATACCTGTCCCCCACTATCTCCTGAAGATTGCTCAAATTCATGTCCATTGAGTTGGTGATGCTATCTAACCATCTTCTGCTGTCCTCTTCACCTGTTGCTTTCAATCTTTCCCAACATCAGAGTCTTTGCCAATGAGTCACCTCTTTGGATCAGGTGGCCAAAGTCTTGGAGCTTCAGCATCAGTCCTTCCAATGAATATTTAGGGTTGATTTCCTTTAGGATTGTCTGGGTTGATCTCCCTCCTGTCCAAGAGTCTCCTCCAGCACCTCAAATCAAAAGTATCTATTCTTAAAAAAAAAAAAAAGTATCTATTCTTAGGTGCTCAGCCTTCTTAATGGTTCAACTCTCACATCTGTATATGACTACTGAAAAAAACCATAGCTTTTACTATATGAACTTTTGTCAGCAAAGAAATGCCTCTGCTTTTTAATATGCTGGCTAGGTTTGTCATAGCTTTCCCTCCAATTAGCAAATGTCTTTTAATTTCATGTCCGCAGTCACCATCCACAGTGATTTTGTAATGTAAGAAACTAAAATCTGTCACTGCTTCCACTTTTTCTCCTTCTATTTGCCATGAAGTGAGGGACCAGATTGCCATGATCTTAGTTTTTGAATGTTGATTTTTCACTCTCCTCTTTCACTTTCATTAGGAGACTCTTTAGTTCCTTTTCACTTTCTGCCATTAGAGTGGTATCATCTGCATATCTGAGGTTGCTAATATTTCTCCTGGCAACCTTGATTTCAGCCTGTGATTCATCCAGCCCGGCATTTCACACAGTGTACTCTGCATAGAAGTTAAATAAACAGAGTGACAGAATACAGCACTGTAGTTATCCTTCCCCAATTTTGAACCAGTCCATTGTTTCATGTAAGGTTCTAACTGTTGCTTCTTTATTTGCATACAGGTTTCTCAGGGGACAGGTAAGGTGGTTTGGTATTTTCATCTCTTAAAAAATTTTCAACAGTTTGTTGCTATTCACACAGTCAAAGCTTCAGTGTAGTCAATGAAACAGAAGTAGATGTTTTTCTAGAATTCCCTTGCTTTCTCTATGATCCAGTGAATGCTGACAATTTGATCCCTGGTTCCTCTGCTTTTTCTAAATCCACCTTGTACAAGTGGAAATTCTCAGTTTATGTGCTGCTAAAGCCTAGTTTGAAGGATTTTGAGCATAATCTTATTACTGTACTAAATGAGCACAATTGTATGGTAGTTGAATATTCTTTGGTATTGCTCTTCTTCGGGAATGTAATGAAAGCTGACCCTTTCCAGTCCAGTGGCCACTGCTGAGTTTTCCAGATTTGCTGACATATTGAATGCGACACTTTAACAGCATCATCTTTCAGGATTTTAAATAGCTCAGCTAGAATTCCATTACCTCCACTAACTTTGTTTGTAGTAATGCTTCCTAAGGCCCAGTTGACTTCAAACTACAGGATGTCTGACTCTAGGTGAGTGACCACACCATCACAGTTATCTGGGTCATTAAGAACTTTTTGTATAGGTCTTCTGTGTATTCTTGCCACTTCTCCTTTATCTCTTCTGCTTCTGTTAGGTCCTTGTCCTTTATTTCCTTTATTGTGCCCAACATTGCATGAAATGTCCCCTTGATATCTCCAATTTTCTTGAAGAGATTCCCTTGCCTAGAAGCATTAAATGTTGCATATTTTTATTCTACCCTTCCCTATGCATAATATACACCAACATTTTTTAATAAAAGAAAAGATACCATTCAGGCCTCCTACATCTTACTATTTTTTGCAATTTAGCAATACATATTTTAGGAATCAGTTCTTAACAGTGCATAAAGCTCTTCCTCGTGTTTTTTTTTAGTAGTTCCATAAATTTCTATTGAATAGCTGTTGCCATAATGTATTTAAACAGGTGTCTATTGATGACCTTTGAGGTTGTTTCAGTTTCTTACTAATACAGATCTTCCTTGATTTAAGATAATATTACATCCTGACAAATTCATCATAATCTGAAAATATTATGTCAGGAATTCATTTAATACACTTAAACTACCTAACACCATGGTTTGGCCTGTCTACCTTTAATTGTGCTCAAAAACTTATATTAGCCTACATTTGGACAAAATCATCTAACACAAAGCTTATTTTATAATAAAGCATTGCATATCTCGTGTATTTATTGAATAGTGTATTGAAAATGAAAAACAGAATAGTTATATGGGTGCAGAATGACTGCAAGTGCTTTGGTCCTTTACCCTTGTGATTGTGTGTCTGTGTGACTGGGAGCTTTGTCACTCTGCAACTGTCCAGCATCATGAGATGTCTAGCCTGGCAAAAGATAAAAATTTAAAATACTGTTTCTACTGAAAGTATATCATTTTCCACTGTTGTAAAGTCAAAAAATTATGAATCAAGCCATTATAAGTTAGACACAGTTAGTATAAACAATGCTGATATGAATATCATTGAACATACATCATTTTGCTCATGTGTGAGAGTATCTGAAGAATATAGTCTTTGCAGTAGTTTTGTGGGGAAGAGGAATGTGTGCATTTGTAGTTTTGATTTTTGATGCAATAAAAATTGACTTCCATAGAGGTTGCATTAATTTATATTTGTACTATCACTGCAATAGAACATTTTCTTCTTATTCCCCAGTTAAAATACTTCTTATATTTCTGCCATTTTCATAGTTGAAAAACATAACTTCATTTTTTAAAATGAAAAGTGATACATGTTCTGAAAAATGTATAAAATATTAACTGGATTAATTAATTTTTACCAGGTGAACAAGTTCATATAAGAGAAAGGAATTAATGACTAAAAAATAAAAATAAAAAGTTGAAACATAATTGGACTTAACAAAGTAGAAATATGTGTTCATTCCACTCTTAGTTTCTCTTTTTGAAAAATATAGTTTCTATATTGTCTCATTTTAAACTATCCACATTCCCCTTTATAAGCATATTACTTAATTTATTTAATATTAGACCCACTGTCAAATATTTAATGCTCACTAATGGTTCTTCTCTATAATGTCCCTGCCAGGACAGGATCAACTGAAAATAAGAAAATTTCTACAAGCAAGAAAATTCAGTGTCTGTATACCAAAACAGCATAAAGAAATCAATAGCTTTTCTATACACAGAAAAAAGAAGCATTTTAAAGATATAGTGAGGAAATGTGTCTATTCACAACACCAATCCAATTATTAAAAAATAAATATAGGAAAAGATATAAAATCTCTATTAAAAACTGTCACTGAGGGAGGCCAAAAAATTTAGAGAAACAGAAAAGCATATAATTTTGAATAAGAAAACTTAAAGATGAGTTTTTTTTAGTTTACTCAAAAGTTAGTGCAAAAACAATAATAATACTTTTAACATTTTATTTTTAATCATTATTTCTCTTGTCTTAAGTGACTATATATAGTCAATACAATGTAATTTGCTATTAATAGATACAGTTTTTATGTATTTTACATCATAGTCTACATGATTAGTCCCAGAATGAGAAAGATTAGAACTACTGGATTTTGGTTTCATTTCTTCTTGTGACTTTCTCAATTAATTGCTTTATTAATAAGATATTTTATCATTTAGCACTTAGATATTAATACTCATGTTTTTTTAATACTCATATGTTATGTGTGAATTGAGGTCTTATCATTACAAAGTGATTCTTTTCTCATTTGACGTTTGTTTTCTCCTGAATTCAACTTTTTCTAAAACTATGATAGTGAGCCGTGATTCTTTTTGTCTGCATTTACCCTGTATAACTTTCTCTCCTTCCCTCCCGCCATTCCCCCATGTCTATATGCATTTTTATGTGTTTGTATGTGTGTTTATAATTTTACATTGTTTCTTGAATATAACAGATCTAGATTTTGTGTTAGGATCAAGTCATTATAATCTGTTTGCTTTGTTTGGGGTACCTGTATCTTCTGTTATTTTTCAATGTTTCCTTTGCTTCTAATGGTTAACAAAGTTGTATTTCTGTATAATACCCTGATTCTCTACTTCTTTAGATAATTTCTACTGATTTCTCACCTTAACAAATGTCATTATTTTATCTTCTCCTGTTCACTCTTCCTTTTCCTTTCTCCCCTTTTCTCTTTGCAGATTATTTTATTTTTCTCCATGTTTTTCTTTGTTTTATTAAGTATGTTTGTACTGGATGTTATCCACTTGTTTCTCAAGAACTACTCACTATCTGTAATTCTCCATTCTAATCAGTGACCTAAGATGTTGACATATATAATATGGGCTGTATCAAGAGTTTCTGTTACCTTCTGGCTTCCATGTGGATCAGTCCATGGAAACCCCCATTGAGTGACCCTATACCATATAATGGGCTTCCTGGGTGGCACAGTGGTAAAGAATTCATCTGCTAATGCAGGAAATGCAAGAGACACAGGTTTGATCCCTGTGTTGGGAAGATCACCTGGAGCAGGAAATGGCTACCCACTCCAGTATTCTGGCCTGGAGAAGTCCATGGACAGAGAAGCCTGGCGGGTTACAGTCCATGGAGTTGCAGAGTCAGACATGACTGAGACACACACACATACTATGTAATAGAAACTCCCTTGCCTTCATGTTTAGAGTACTGAGAGTTCCTCACTGTTGCTAGCTCCTGGGGAATTTACCATTTCTAGCTGGTTTCTTTAACTTTGCCAGCATTAAAAAAAAAAAAAATCCACTTGTTAAATCTTCTCAGTTATCTCATAGAAGCATGTCATCTGTCTCCTGCTGAGACCCTGTCCAATATATTATTTTTAACCCTGCTCACTGATTTCTGATTTATCAGCTTCACATAGTATCTCTTGAAATTTTGTTAATAAATATGAGAAATTAAGCAGCTTATATTCCCTCTCATCATCTCTCCTCCTCCCACTCTTACTTTTTCTTTTTGAAAAATATAATTTCTGTGTTGTCTCAGTTTAAAATACTCACATTCATTTTATAAGTGTATTACTTATTTTATATTAGACCCACTGTCAAGTATTTAGTGTTCACTGAACTAAACTGAACTGAACTAAACTAAACTGAACTGAACCAGTTCTTCTGCTATAACATCCCTGCCATCCTTGGTTATGGAAATTTGTATTGTGTTTTTATCTTTAAGAAAGAGTCAGGAGATTCTAACATCTTTCATTTCTTACTTCTTACATGTTGAAAATATTGGTGCTTCACATTTGAATTATATTTGGCTGAGTAAAAAAATTTTAGGTCACAATTGTATCCCTTGAAAACTCTGTAGGATCCTCACTGCACACTCTTCTTCTCCATGCCCACAACACTCATCTTTATCTATACATCCCTGGTGGTTCAGCGGGTAAAGCGTCTGCCCACAATGTGGGACACTGGGGTTCAATCCCCGGGTCGGGAAGATCTCCTGGAGAAGGAAATGGCAACCCACTCCGGTATTCTTGCCTGGAAAATCCCTTGGACGGAGAAGCCTGGTAGGCTATAGTCCATGGAGTCTCGAAGAGTCAACCATGACTGAGCAGTGACTTCATTCACTTTTACTTTCAATCTGGTAAAGAAGACGAAGATCTTCCTCTTTTAAAAATCTTGAACTTTTTAATACAGTTACTATCTTTTCTAAGATTTGATTTTTAAAAGGATTAAGAGATTTGACTCTTTGGCTTGATTCACACAAATTTTGTGAGGCAGGCGATTTCTTTTTTTAAATTTATTTTTAATTGGGAGAAAGTTCGGCACTTTCAAATCTTCTTTTAATTTTGAAAGTTTTCTCTGTTCCTTAATTGTTTATTTCTTCTTTGTGGAATCCTATAAATTATACTTCAAATCTCCTTTTTAAAAATTTACCCATATTTATCATTCTCTCTTGGCAACTCACTCTAGTATTCTTGCCTGGAGAATCCCACGGAGATTGTAGAATGTAGCCTGGCAAGCTACATTCCATGGGGTCGCAAAGAGTTGGAAATGACTGAAACAACAGCACATCATTCCCTCTATCAGTTCAGTTCAATTCAGGTGCTCAGTCGTGTCTGACTCTTTGCGACCCCATGAACCGCAGCACGCCAGGCCTCCCTGTCCATCACCAACTCCCGGAGTTTACTCAAACTCATGTCCATCGAGTCGGTGATGCCATCCACCCATCTCATCCTCTGTCGTCCCCTTCTCCTCCTGCCCCCAATCCCTCCCAGCATCATGGTCTTTTCCAATGAGTCAACTCTTCGCATGAGGTGGCCAAAGTACTGGAGTTTCAGCTTCAGCATCAGTCCTTCCAGTGAACACCCAGGACTTCTCTCCTTTAGGATGGACTGGTTGGATCTCCTTGCAGTCCAAGGGACTCTCAAGAGTCTTCTCCAACACCATAGTTCAAAAGCATCAATTTTTCAGCACTCAGCTTTCTTCACGGTTTGCGGCGGCCGAGGGGACCTTCCCCACGTCCAAGGAGCGGCGGCTGCAGGAGGGCCGAGAGGAGCTGCTCCGCGTTCAAGGTCAGGAGGGGCGGCCGTGAGGAGATCCCCCTCGTCCAAGCTAAGGAGCGGCGGCTGCGCTTTGCTGGAGCAGCCGTGAAGAGGTACCCCACGTCCGAGGTAAGAGAAACCCAAGTAAGACGGTAGGTGTTGCGAGAGGGCATCAGAGGGCAGACACACTAAAACCATTCTCTCTATAATCTTTGTCAAATGTCTGTTATCCCCATTTATTTTGTTCATTTGTATTATTCTTACTTTCTAGGCCCCTTACTGCATTTTCAGCTACTTATTCTTTACTCGCTTTCAGTTTTATCTTTATTTCTTCTATTGTTCTCATTATCTCTTCCCTGAAGGCTTGTATTTCTGCCTTGTACTTTTTCTTTCATACAAATTATTTATTGCATTACTAATTCTGAAGAGTAGATAGCCATATTTGAGCACAATTTTCTCTTCCATAATAACATTTTTAAATTAGGTGATTTTCATCTGGAGTGTATTTTTCCTGTTCCTTATTTTTGCGTTTTCTCATAATATTGATATTGTGATCGTTCTTATAGATTCTTCATGTTGGAATAAAGGTAGGAAGTTTTTTTTTTTTCTTAATTAATTATTTGCAGAAATTTTCTGTTGACAGATGCCATGGCAATGTTTTGGGCCAGCAGAAATTTTTCCTGGTATTTAGTAAATTCTTTTAGCCTTAACCTCTTTCATAGTAGATCTAAGTATCTGTAAGATTGCTGTTTACAAGACTCTCTTTCCTACTCTGGTACTTAAAACCAAACAGTATAAACAGAAGAGACCATTGCTAACATTGTGCGTCTTATGTCTTTCCCTGTAGATACAGATTTTGGTTTTATATTTAACATTGTTTCCTTTACCTTTGGAGGATTTACTCTGAAATGCTTCTGAGATCTGAAGCCTTTGGCATTCTCTCTCTCTCCCTTACTTTTACTGTGGCAAAATATATATAACATAATATTTACCATTTTAATCATTTTAAGTATACAATTCAGTGGTATTAAGTATATTCACAATGTTGTATACCATCACTGCTATTTGTTTGCAAAGTTTTTCACTATTCCAAAAGGAAATGCTATACTAATTAAGTAGTAACTCACCAACCCTCACCCTAGCCACTGGCAACATCTATTCTCTTTTTATCTTTATAACTTTGCCTGTTCTATGTACCTCATATGAGCAGAATCATATATTTTTCCCTTTATTTGTTTAGTTTACTTCACCTAGTGCCATGTTTTCAAGGTTTATCCATATCTGCAGCATGTATCAGAATTTCATTCCTACTTATGGCTGAATAATATTATATTCCATGTATATACCACATTTTCTTTATTTATTCAAGTACTGTTGGACACTTGCATTATTTCCACCTTTTAAAAGTTATGAATAATGCTGCTATGAACATCAGTGCATACGTATCTGTTTGAGTCCCTGCTTTTGATTCTTTGGAATATATACCTCGGAGACGAATTGCTTGATTGACATTTTTTTTTTAATGTTAATTAAAAAAAAAACACCTTTTTACTTTTGTTGATGTTCATAGTTTGTGGTAATGCTTCCACATATATTATTGATTATATCCATAAGACAGCTTATGGATTTGTTACAGAATGTGTTTATATTTCTGGTTTTTATTTTTCTTGCTGGTTTTGGGTATCATCTGAGAAGAAAATGATAATTTTACTCTACTACTTTGAGCCACAGCATTTAACCAATTCTTACTGTCAACTAATTTGTCCAGAAATACAATATAAATGCTAAATTGAAGTTTATCTCTATTTTTCATGTATACAAAAACTAATAATACAGTTTAGTACCTAAAGAAAAAAATGAATAATAGTTCAGCACCTACTATACTCTGGAATGGATGCTTGGGGATTTAAAATTATATATTATTACTTAATTATTTAATTTAATTGTTAAAGTAGCCTTAATATTTATTACCCTTATTTGTTACATAGGGTAAAATCTGTAACATAGAATTTGAGTAACTTTTCAAAGCTACATGTCTAGCAAGCTTTCTGAGAGTATACCCAGTTCTTCCTAACTCTATAACTCATGTTATTTTCTCTGTACCAAGCTCTTACCCACTGTAACAGGTAGTTTAGTTTTCAGTAAAATCAAATACCTCAGCTTAGATCACGAAAAATTAGAAAAGATAGGCATTAACCAATTGGCGACTTTTAAACATAAGTGCAGAATCTATTCGGTCCAATTCATTGGTCCAGAATCATTCGGTCCAGTGCATATATATATGCACTCACACATATACAACAAAGCAAAAAAAGTCCAAAAAATATTAAGGCGAAGTAAGAGTTTTGACTTGATTTAATCTCAAGAGACCAATGTCACACTTAAAATAAGAAAAACATAACGTCAGCAGTTACCTGGTTATGAATTAAAAGATTGATCAACCTGCCATTCTATTGATCTTTTCATATTTCTCTGGCTTTTGTACATACATCACAGATAAACACTGAATACTGACATATCTATAATAAGGACTAGCAATGAACACATATATAATAAATAAATATGATATATATTATTCTGCTACTGCTGCTGCTAAGTCGCTTCAGTCATGTCCGACTCTGTGCGACCCCGTAGATGGCAGGCTCCGCCGTCCCTGGGATTCTCCAGGCAAGAACACTGGAGGGGGTTGCCATTTCCTTCTCCAATGCACGAAAGTGAAAAGTGAGAGTGAAGAAACACAGATGTCTGAAAAAAAAAAAACGATCAGATGGATACATCCAGAGGATACTTAGTATACTTGTTACAGTGCGCGCTCAGTCACGTTTGTTTCTGTGTCACCCCATGGACTGCGTCCTCCAGGCTCCTCTGTTCGTGGAATTCTCAAGGCAAGAATACTGGACTGAGTTGCTATTTCCTTCTCCAGGCGATCTCTATCCAGTGATGGAACCCATGTCTCCTGCATCTCCTACATTTGCAAGAGGAT
Organism: Muntiacus reevesi; assembly: GCF_963930625.1. NCBI lineage: Eukaryota > Metazoa > Chordata > Mammalia > Artiodactyla > Cervidae > Muntiacus > Muntiacus reevesi. The sequence goes on from NC_089249.1 coordinate 135,560,927, forward strand.
TCTTTACTCATGAGTCATCAGAGAAGCCCCTTGTCCAGAGGTTAAATGAATACATAATCACTAAATGTTGTTGCCAATAAAATATTAAGATACAGGAAGATATTTATTATATATTGATAAGTAGATGTCTGGTTAAAATGTAGTATAGTTTAATTTACAAATGTGTACTGTTGTCTTTTTCCTATCTAAACCTTTAGATATGGATTCTTATTTGGAGATGTTGAGGTTGTGTGTGTGCTATGTCACTTTAGTCTGACTCTCTGTGATCCTATGGACGGTAGCCTGCCAGGCTGCACTGTCCATGGGATTCTCCAGGCAAGAATACTGGACTGGGTTGCCATTTCCTCCTCCAGGGGATCTTCCCAACCCAGGCATCAACCTGCGCCTTTTATATCTCCTGTATTGGCAGGCAGGTTCTATACCGCTAGTGCCACCTGGGAAACTCCTCTTGAGATTATTTATGGGTGATTTATTTTCACTTCTGATTTTTTAATTGATATTACCCTCTTCAAATTTTCTACAGTGATCATGCACTGCATTAGTAACCAGAAAAATTATTTCTATGAAATAAACCAGTTGAAAAATGAAAGAAAAACAAAGGTAGGGACATATGTAGGTACTGAGCATTTAGCAAAACATGGATCCTCAAATGACCTAACCATTTAATCTGAACTCTTAGAAGTCAATAAGGAGTTTAACTTCATTCATAAAAGGAAAAAGGAATTGTTCAAAGGAAACCAAGCTGTCATGGTATTAAGGTCAGATATGAATTATTCTAAGGTTGCTTTTTAAAAACAGCATTCTGAGATGAAAAGCAATATCTTTGGTAACATCCTTAAGACAAAGGATTTAATAATAGTGTACCAAATGGTCCTTTTCCTTGACCATTTTTCGCTCATCCTTCAGATCTTTAATTGGGATAGTGCTTTCTCTAGCAAGGCTTTCTGAAACCTCTAGATTAAGTCCAAACTTCTCTTCTTGGCTCCTAGGGCACCTTGCATTGTTCCCACAATAGCACTTTCCTTTCTAAGTTGTATGTATCAGTATATACCTGATATGCATTCATCACCAGGCTCCATAGGAGTCAAAGCATCTCTTTTGGTTTGCTGTCATATCCCGGGTCCTCAGCCCAGTAGTTAGCACATAGTAGATGCTCAATGATTGCTGAACTAGACTGAATTTCATATGATGACCTGTTGTTATAAATTTCAGTGTAAGCTGTTGGCATCATCAAATCAGAGAACAATTTACAATAAGTGATTTGGGATATGTAGCCTTCATACTATACTTTGTTTACCTCTCACCTGGTCTGGCTTGGTATATTAGAATATCTGAGAAGGTGAATGGACTGCTTGTTCTGCATAAAATTGTTCATGTACACTGTATCTCTCAAATAAATATTGGAAAGTATTTGGTTTTAGTAAGTTTAAATTTGTTTAGTAACTGGTGCAAGGTTCTGATGCACAAATATTTTTTTCTTTTTCTTTTTTTTTGGTATCAGTTATATAAAGACTCATAAGCCTTAACAGATCATGGAAGATAATGATAAACATCCATCTTGAAAGTTGTCTGGAAACTCATCAGTAAGATTAACTCTTTTCTTTGAAATATTTTGATTTCACTTTTGCACATGAGCAAATTTAGATCTGAATTATGTACCTTATTTCACTGATGCAATGACTATATGCTTCAAATAGAAGTTAGGCAATGCAAATTCAGCTGTCTTTGCAATCATTAGAAACACGATAGGTCAAAAAATACCCAGTCATTTGATTTATGGCATTATGTTTTTTATAAAGAAGTCAAAATTTTGAAATCATTTAGTAAGACACTGTAGTGGTTTAGTCGCTCAGTCATGCCCAACTCTTGTGATTCTATGGATTATTCCCAGGCAATAATACTTGAGTGGATTGCCGTTTCCTTCTCCAGGGGATCTTCCCAATCCAGGGATCAAACCTGGGTCTCCTGCATAGGTGACAGATTCCTTACTGATTGAGCTACCAGGGAAGCCCCTAACTTTACTCATAAAATTATTGATTTTAACTCTGTTTTTTGGCCACAATTATGCACCAGAACCAATCAAATGCTATGGCTTGAACTTCATCATGTGGACTACAATTGGTGAACCTAAATCAAGATCAATATTATCCTTCTAATTTTAATATTAACCAGGTGACAAATGTCCCCAAATATAAGAATCTCTTGCTAACTAGCTATACAAAAATGTTAATACACGTTTGAACTGCTAATAAAATTGATGCTATTAACTCAAGTGACAAATGTAGATATTTCAGACTTCTACAAAAAAAGCTAGATAGTAAGGAGATTAATTAGAAATAGAATTAAAACCTATCATGAGTGCTTATTCAAATGTGTTTGACAGTTTATCAATTTCCATGAGCTTAATCTTTGTGTAAACCTACAATGTATCTTTCACAAAACTGAAGTAGAACCACTGTTGCTCACATGTTAACTGTAGTGCAAGAATGATCTCTATAACCCACTGGTATATTTAATTACTTTGCAAAGAATTGTTGGTTTTAGACATCAGCACTCAATCCATAATGGTTGATGGTATTATTCTTCACTTTATCAATTCAATTTATATCAGTTGTTTTCAGTAGTTAATGTTATCATAGAATGTCATTTATTTAATAAGCTTGAAGACTATTTACTACTTTCTCCTTGTTTTATGTAGGGACACAAATGGCTAAATGACTCTCAAAATCCAGAGGTAGTTAGTGATAAAACTGGGACAACTTCTTCATTCTCTTAACTCTCAATTTAGCACATTTATCTCCCACAAAAGAAATTTTAAAATTTAGATGCAAGTTATTTACTTATGCCTAAATGTATGTTTATAGAAATTTTTGACATATTTACTGAATCCTTGGGGTACAATATTCCATAGACTTATTTTTGAATCATTAAATTCAGTTTTTATTTGTAGACAGATAAAAGAGAGATATGTCTCTGCTTTACTCAGGACAAATTTTAATAATATTGTTTCAAGAGGAAATGACTTGAGAGATAGCAGTCCTAAGAAACATCAGTATAAGTTGGTCTCTTCTCAAGAAACTATAGCCTTTGCATGTATTAGATTCTTAAATTTATTTTCCATATTGAACAAATCAGTATTTACATTTTTATTATTTACCCTAAAATATAATGTTAAAATAAAATCATATTTATTTTTCCATTTTTGTACTTCTGAATTGCTCTGATACTTAACTTTTCAAAATATCCAGTTAGATATAAAGTGTTAAAACAACTGCCATCTCATGACCATCATTCGTGATACTTCTGCTCTCTGTCAGATGATGCAAGGTATATACAATACCTTAACAGATTCTTTTTAAAATTCAGGATGAACGAAAATTTAAGTCAAGGAATCAATCATTGTGGGGAGCACAAAATACTGTTCAACTATTTTTTCACCTTTAAAACTCTTATTTTCAGAAACTGTTGGAAGCACATTTTGGTAATAGATAAACTATCAAAATCCATCTTTATATGAAAGAATGAGATATATAAGGAAAAGTGCTTGTAAAGGTCAACTGCTTCCTGATGTTTCCCTCAGAATTTCAAGTTATTCAATACAATTTGTGGAAAATATGATGGCAAATTATATGTAATCTCTCTGAAAAAGCATTGATTAATTAACTTTTGACTAAAGACCAAATATAATTTGTTGGTTTCCAAGACATAAACACTATTCCTTGCACAGAAGCTGTTGGATTATTGCCAACATCTGAATTCACTTATTTAGCTTAAAACAACAGGTCCCTATATTCCTAACCACAGCTTTTCACAATCAAAACTGCCATATTCTTCACATAATTACATTAAACACATCATTAGCCCTCTTAACAATTGTCTCCATGTTGTTTGTTTTTAACTCTTACAATTGAAATCCATAACTTATCTCTAAATTTTTCTTAGCGTTCTGACATTTAAAAAGCAGCATGCTACTGTTTATAATAGCCAGGACATGGAAGCAACCTAGATGCCCATCAGCAGATGAATGGATAAGGAAGCTGTGGTACATATACACCATGGAATATTACTCAGCCGTTAAAAAGAATTCATTTGAATCAGTTCTAATGAGATGGATGAAACTGGAGCCCATTATACAGAGTGAAGTAAGCCAGAAAGATAAAGAACATTACAGTATACTAACACATATATACGGAATTTAGATAGATGGTGGCGATAACCCTATATGCAAAACAGAAAAAGAGACACAGAAATACAGAACAGACTTTTGAACTCTGGGGGAGAACGTGAGGGTGGGATGTTTTGAAAGAACAGCATGTATATTATCTATGGTGAAACGGACCACCAGCCCAGGTGGGATGCATGAGTCAGGTGCTCGGGCCTGGTGCACTGGGAGGACCCTGAGGAGTCGGGTGGGGAGGGAGGTGGGAGGGGGGATCGGGATGGGGAATACATGTAACTATATGGCTGATTCATGTCAATGTATGACAAAACCCACTGAAATGTTGTAAAGTGATTGGCCTCCAACTAATAAAATAATATTAAAAAAAAAAAAAAAAAAAAAAAAAAAAAAAAAAAAAAAGCAGCATGCTGTATTTACCATTCTATGTTAACTTCTTTGACTCCATGAATTTCCTCCTTTACTTTTTGCTCTTTCCTTGTTCCAGAGTTACCTTTGGTCTTCTGTGCCAGTCTATCTCCAGAACATCCCATTAATTTTCTTATCTTTCCTGTAATTTTTCTATCCAGAATAGTTTCTGCCTGCTTTCATTGATCAGTTCCTCTTGCAGGTTTAATCCTGGAAGACAACTGTTTCCGTTATAGACCTTGTATTTTCTTACATATGCTTAAGACCCAGAGCAAAAAACAATATCCGGCAGCAACTTCTTATATTTATAGCATCATTCTTATGTCTACTTATTCACTGAATAGACGCCTTTCTAGATGGGGGTGAATAAAGATCAATACAATATTATCCTTTCCCACATGGAGAACTAGTTTAGAAAGGAAAACAGTTATAAATAAATAAGTGCAACAATACAGGTTTCAGTCAAGAAACTAATGAATCAAACATTTTACATGCATCTGATTGAGGGCCTGCATAAGGCAGGCAATGTACCAAGCCCTGAGAGAAGATAAGAAATAAATAAATAAATAAACATGGTTTATCCTCCCTTGTGGAATTTATATCTCAATGAGGAGATAGAAATTGAATGTAGTCATTTAAATAGCACTTTGGAGACTGCTAATTTATCACCTCTATTTCTTTAATGCTGGAACTACATTTTCATGCTTCATATTCTGAAGATAAATATGGCATTAAACAGAATGCTTTGACCTACATTTTATGTATATCAGGCTTCCTGTAATAATGGACTGAAATCACAATGATCATTACTCCCTGGCTATTATTTGCTGCAGCTGCATCTGTGAGCTGAGAGGCTTCCAACCATAAGGCCATGTGGAATTGTTATTTATCTTCATTCTGCAGGGTAATATTTCATCTCACCAATATCCCCATATTGACAAAGTTTACAGGGAACATTTTTTTTTCCTTATAAATCTCTGGGCATTGGACATATTGAAACAAATTTTTCTAATTTATAGATATCATTATTTGCCAAAGAAAATCAAGGATAATGACAAAGTTTGCTTTCCTAGAGGAATGAAATCTCAGTGGATTAAAGCAATGATTCTTCATAAAAATGCTGTGGAATTCTGAAGTAAAATCAGCTAATGAATCAAAAGCACAACAATTTTGTATTATCTGCTTTGATTTTTACAACAACTTTTTGGAAAAGGTAGGACAGGTGTTACAATCTTCATGTTAATAGGGAGAAATCTGAATGATTCAAGATCATTGTCCACAACGGTCCTTTGGATTCCAAAGTGAGGGCTCTTCTACTACAAATGGAGAGAGGGATAGGAATGCATCTGGATAAGGGAGAATGTCTACTTTGTGTCAGGAACTGTATGGGTGGGTCAGGCATGTAATCCTACTTAATTGAACAAAAGATATAAGAGAGATTCAAGGATGGCTGACAAGCTGATATCTAAAGAAGCCTTTCAGAATAAGAATATAAGAATGTGCAAGTAGGCCTAAGTAGTAGGCTCATCTGGTTCTGTGTTCATATCTGCTTGTGCCGCCTAAGTGCAGGGCATCTGTGACTGGACCTCAAAATTTTGGTGTATCACCTACTTTAGTGATGACAATGAACAAGAGATATATATAGAAGACACTAGCCTGGCACGGCAACCTAGGTTCTAGTTCCAAATCCCCAGCACATTCATACACACACACACACGCACACACACACACACACACACACACACACACACACACTTACTACTAGCTTTATAACTTTGAAACACTCAAATTTCTCTGAACTTCAGTTCTCATGATCTTCTCTTCTCATTAATATAGTCATTTTTACCCGTAATATTATATTTATTGTTTATTTATTTAAAAATAATTTTGACTGCACTGGATCTTCATTGCTGTGTGTGGGCTTTCTCTAGTTGCAGTGAGTGGGGGCTTCTCATCATTGCCGTGCAGACTCTTCTCATTGCAGAGTCTGCTCTTGTTAAGCAGCACGGGCCCTAGATGCATGGGCTGCAGAAATTGGGGTGTGCAGGCTCAGTAGTTGTGGTGTATGGGCTTAGTTGCCCAGTGGCATGTGGGATCTTCCTGGACCAGGGATCAAACCCACGTCCCCTGCATTGGCAGGTGGATTCCTAATCACTGGGCCACCAAGGAAGTCCTTTACCAGTGAGAGTTAGAGTGGCGTTATAGTTACCATAAGAAGCCCAAAGTCACTGACTCATTGAGTTCACTGACTTCTTAACATAGTTTAGCTGACAAGGATTAGAGAGAGGTTTGCTTAGGGGTAAAACACCATCTGCGGCAAAAAGAAAACTCGTTTATTTTGTTCCCAACCTCATGTTCCTTTGAAGGCATATAGGCAACTTCTGATCCTGATGAAGAAATTGTGGCAAGGAGATAATTCCCTGGTGCCAACTCTCATTGCTGCTTCTGCAATCCATAAAATTATATGCACGATTTTCTTCTTTGTTAGCAATAAAGCTAATAACTAGGCTGGCTTATCCAGGGTATTTCAGCAGCATTCTAGGATTGCTGTTCCACTTTACCTCTGCAGAATTCTGCTAAAACATCAGACTGGCTATATTACCAAGATGCACCAATCAAATGCTTGGTAGAACTGATGAAAAATTTTCCAAATAAATACCATAGCAAAACAATTCTACTAATTTGGCATAAAACTGTGAGATGTTTTGACTTTATGATAGTTGCTAGTCAGAAGCTCACTATTGTTTTCCATGCAGAATTTCAAAATGGACATTGATCTTGGCAGTGACATCCTACAATTCATTTTTTTCCTTTAACATGAAAAGAGTACTTTAATTGGTGAGGAGACACAACTGTGGGACCTTTATGTGGCAGAGTCCTATTGATGTTTGAGCCTCAGCATATATACAACATCCTTGGTTACTCTTTATCTTTGTACTTTTTCTCCTTTTCTTTCTCTATGAGTTCATTTCATGGGTATCCTTGATGGGAGAACAAGAGGATGTTTTTTCAAAAGATGAAGTATACTGGAGTCTTAACATCCTTTACACAGCAGGGAAACCAAATAAAAGTTCTCTTTTTCAATATTGTGCCTAACTGTGCTCTCAAGAATGTTAATTAATTGAGAAAAACTACCAGAAATAGAGGTATAAGCATTAGACTTTGAAGATGAACCTGGAGTCACATATGTATTTGTTAATGGATAAAAGAAAAGAATGCTTTCAGGAGGGATTGCTGAGTCTTTATAAGGTGTTTTTAAGATAGATTGAATGTAAAAAGTTCATATCTACTGGGTACATTTTTCTCAGTTCTTGTTCAAAAACAGCAGTTTTTGAAATGAATGACACCAGCCTAAGATATTATATAATGTGATATCCTAAAAATAAAATGTCTGAACATCAAATTTCCTCAGTGTCCTGAGGTTCCCAAGATGAGTGGGAAAAAGGTTCTAAAATAGGGCATAGGACAGTGAGCTGTGAAAAGAAAGTAAAAACATACAAAACAAGGGCAAAGAAGCTTAGAAAGCACTTTTATCTACTCATTCCATCTACATTTCTGCTGGAAGTAGCGTTTCAATTAACTAATCAATCTACTTTCTCTTTGATCTCATAATGCAGTTGTCTTTTATTATTTTATTTAAAATATTAGTTTTCTTACATTTGTATTTCATCTCAGGATAGTGTTTGCAAACTCACAAGGGGTTTGATGTTTCACATCCTATTATGCAAAGATTCTAAAGCTATACATTTATATGCCAGTTTCTCATTTATCCCATAAACTGAAGTTACACGGACTTAGGCAAGAATTTACACACATCCTGACTCATTATTTAACTCTTCTCATGCCATCTCTAGCCTATTGTTACCCATAACCCTGCCTTGATTACTTTCCACATTTACATTCTTGAAATATATTAGACTGAGGTTCTGTGACAATACTATATTTCTTGTCTTTACTAAGTATAACTGGGTTTAGTAAATATGAAATAGAGGAAGGAAAGGGATATAATCTCTCAAATTATATCTCTCAGGTAGCAAAGCAATCTGTGACCTTTTTCTTTTCTTTGGCAGAAGTTAGCTATTTCTTCAAGAATTCCTTCAAGATGCTCTGTGTATCGATAGTAACCATCGTTACAGTACAAGAATTCTGTTCATGTCCCAGATTCCCAGATAGAGTTTTGAAAGTTTTTTACTTTGTCTTTTCTTTTTTTGATGCTGTTTCTGAGCACCACCAGTCCTGAGTATCTATAAGTAATTCCTGCTATGAGTGGTAGAAGAGGAAAGGAAGAATAATTGCATATTTTTCCCTTGTAATTTTCACTTTTCTTGTTTCATGCCTTAAGGAGCATCAGTCTAGGAGATTTGAAGGTTTATATCTTGCTTAGAGAGCTTTCAAAATTAATCTCTCCTATTATCTCTCTCACAACACTGTATTATTTTCCTATAGGACACTTATCATAATTTGTAAAACTGTGTATTGGGAATGGCCTGAAGAGAGAAAACTTGTTTGAAGGAGAACTGCAAATAATAAACACGGACATTCTCCCCTCCAGGAGGTGAAGCTGATTCTCCTCCGTTTGTAGGTTGGACTCAGTGACTCCTTGCTGATGAAGAGTAAAGGAAGGAAAAATAGTAACCTTCCAGGCGAGAAAACTGGCTCTACTTCTTGGCCAAGGTTAACATCACCAATGATGTCCTGCTGAGCATGTGTATTTCCTGGTATAATATGATGAAAGTGTATTTTACTCCTTTTGCATTTCAGTCCCCTATAATAAAAAGGACATCTTTTGTGGGTGTTAGTTCTAGAAGGGTTATAGGTTTTCATAGAACTGTTCAACTTCAGCTTCTTCAGCATTACTGGTCGGGGCATACACTTGGATTACTGTGATATTGAATGGTTTGCCTTGGAAACGAACAGAGATCATTCTGTCATTTTTGAAACTGCATCCAGGTACTGCATTTCAGAATCTTTTGTTGACTATGATGGCTACTCCATTTCTTCTAAGGGAATCCTGCCCACAGTAGTAGATATAATGGTCATCTGAGTTAAATTCACCCATTCCAGTCCATTTCAGTTTGCTGATTCCTAAAATGCCTATGTTCATTCCTGCCATCTCCTGTTTGACCACTTCCAATTTGCCTTGATTCATGCACCTAACATTCCAGGTTCCTATGCAATATTGCTCTTTATAGCATCGGATTTTACTTCCATCACCAGTCACATCCACAAGTGGGTGTTGCTTTTGCTTTGGCTCTGTCCCTTCATTCTTTCTGGAGTTATTTCTCCATGATCTCCAGTAGCATATTGGGCAAATACTGATCTAGGGAGTTCATCTTTCAGTGTCCTATCTTTTTGCCTTTTCACAGTGTTCATGGGGTTCTCAATGCAAGAATACTGAAGTGGTTTGCCATTCCCTTATTCAGTGGACCACATTTTGTCAGAAAAAGCAAGAGAGTTCCATAAAAACATCTACTTTTGTTTTGCTGACTATGCCAAAGCCTTTGACTGTGTGGATCACAACAAACTGTGGAAAATTCTTGAAGAGATGGGAAAGCAGACCACTTGACCTACCTCTTGAGAAATCTGTATGCAGTAAGGAAGCAATAGTTAGAACTGGACATGGAACAACAGACTGGTTCCAAATTGGGAAAGGAGTACTTTAAGGCTATGTATTGTCACCCTGCTTATTTAACTTATATGCAGAGTACATCACAAGAAATGTTGGGCTGGATGAAGCAGAAACTGGAATCAAGATTGTCAGGAGAAATATCAATAACCTCAGATATGCAGATGATACCACCCTTATGGCAGAAAGCAAAGAAGAACTAAAGAGCCTCTTGATGAAAGTGAAAGAGGAAAGTGAAAAAGTTGGCTTAAAGCTCAACATTCAGAAAACTAAGATCATGGCATCTGGTCCCATCACTTCAGGCAAATAGATGGGGAAATGGTGGCAGACTTTATTTTGGGGGGGGCTTCAAAATCACTGCAGATGGTGACTGCAGCCATGAAATTAAAAGACACTTGCTTCTTGAAGGAAAAGTTATGACCAACCTAGACAGCGTATTAAAAAGCAGAGACATTACCTTGCCAACAAAGGTCCATCTAGTCAAAGCTATGATTTTTCCAGTAGTCATGTATGAATGTGAGAGTTGGACTATAAAGTAAGCTGAGCGCACAAGAATTGATGCCTTTGAACTGTGGTGTTGGAGAGGACTCTTGAGAGTCCCTTGGACTGCAAGGAGATCCAACCAGTCCATTCTAATGGTAATCAATCCTGAATATTCATTGGAAGGACTGATGTTGAAGCTAAAACTCCAATACTTTGGCCACCTGCTGCGAAGAACTGACTCATTTGAAAAGACCCTGATGCTAGATTGAAGGCAGGAGGAGAAGGGGACGACAGAGGATGAGATGGTTGGATGGCATCTCTGACTCAATGGACATGAGTTTGAATAAACTCAGGGAGTTTGTGATGGACAGGGAGGCCTGGCGTGCTGCAGTCCATGCAGTCGCAAAGAGTCAGACAAGACCGAACGACTAAACTGAAGTGAACTGTACTTACTCCTGTAATATCTTTCCCCTAACCCACAATCTCAGTCTAGTCATGAGGAAAACATCATACAAAGTCAAATTAAGGACTATCTACAAAATTCCTTACCAGTATTCAAGATCATGAAAAATAAGGTAAAGCTGTCACAGATGGAAGGTGGCTATGGAGACATGATTTAATGCAATGTAGTATCCTAGATTGGGCATGAGAATAGAGAAAGAACACTAGTGGAAAAACTGGAAAAAAAACAAAATCTCTGACTAATAGTATTTATCTAGGCTAATTTCTCACTTTTAGCAAACATGCCATAGTTATGGAAGATGTTAATAATAGGATATCAAAATATCCTATTAAATATACTATTAAATAGGATTACTATTTAATGTACTATTAAATTGAAATGTACTATTGAAATAAATAGGACCCTGTGGGACTCCTGAACACATGATCCCCATTTTTATTTGTGGGTAATAGACACACAGCTTCCATGACGTTCCCTGTGTTGCAAAGGGCAGATTGAAACAGTTGCCAATCAGGGAAAGGAAGGAATGCATAGACAGAGGAGAAGCAGTTAAAAAACAATAGTTTAGCCTTGGGGCAGAGTCCTGGTTTCCCTCAAGGGATACTGGTAACAACGTCTTTAAGCTCTTCTGAGTGCTTCACAGATGGTGTTCCCAGTGGTGAAGAACCCACTTGACAGTGCAGGAAAGGTAAACTCAGGTTGGATCCCTGGGTCAAGAATATCCCCTGAAGGAGGACATGGCAACTCATTCCAGTATTCTTTGCCTGGAGAATCCCGTGGACAGCGGAGTCTGGCGGGTTACAGACCACAGGGTCACAAAGAGTCGGATACAACTGAAACGCCTTAGCATAGCTCACAGCAGAACTAAAACCTCCATCAAATGAAAGATGTTTCAGAGAGAAGGTCACAGTTTGATAACCTAGAGAAGTTCAACATGGGGCCACCTGAGGCCAGATTAAAGGAACTACTGAAACTCATGAGAATACATCTGAGGCCAGGTTAAAGGAGTTGCAAGCCCTTCACATACCTTGATCCTTATCAGCACTCCACCCTTGAACTGTTGCTATAAAAGCCTTCACCAAACCCTCCTGGGTTGGGACACACAATTTTGAGGCATGAGCCTGCTGTGACCCCTTTGCCTGGCAAAATAATAAAGCTGTTCTTTTTTACTTCACCCAAAACTGTCTCCAAGATTTGATTCAGCAGAGGTGCACAGAGGACAACTTTTCAGCATCAAATTCTCTCTTTCTTTTGTGTAAGTCTAAAAGTATTTTACAATAAAATTTTTAAAGGAGAGTGAAAATGTTTATTGGGTACAGATTTGTTTAGTGTCTACCTTGCTCATGATACTGTAAGCTTTAAGAAGCCAAAGAACATGACTACTATATAAATCTTTTTTTTTCCCCCTAAGGCCTGGAATTGTAGTTTCCTGGTAAGACCTCAGGAAATTGTGATGTTAGTCACTCAGTCATGTCTGACTCTTCACTATCCTATAGCCCATCAGGCTCCTCTGTCCTTGGAATTTTCCAGGCAAGACCACTGGAGAGGGTAGCCATTCCCTTCTTCGGGGGATCTTCCTGACCCACGGATCAAATCTGGGTCTCCTGTATTGCAGGCAGATTCTTTACTATCTGAGCTACCAGGGAAGCCTGCTTGTCTAAATAAGTGTGTAACTGATTCAATAGACATGGATATGAGCAAACTCTAGTAGATGATGGACAGTGAAGCCAAGTGTGCTGCAGTCCATGGAGTTGCAAAGAGTAGGAATGACTTAGTGACTGAACAACAACAACAAAATAAGTGTAAGTGCATGCCAGGATTTCTCCAATATCTGCTGTTTGCTGACTTTACCAGGATTTATACCCACACTGGGGTGAATTCAAGACAACATGAGCATAATATGAGACCCAATACATTCTCTCATTGGAAAAAAATGTGTACTTTGTCCTATTGTTTCTGTCACAGAACTAGGTTCATATGCCTGACATATAGCAAGCCAAACACTAAAGGTTTATAGCAGAGAAATGGTTAAATCACAAGGCAGCCAAACAAGGGGGTAGGGAAGTAAATTTCAGATTTGCTTCTCCAGAAGAGAAGGGTTAGGGCTATTTTGGTGGCTCAGGTGGTAAAGAATCCACCCTCAATGCAGGAGACCTGGGTTTGATCCCTGGGTTGGGAAGATCCCCTGGAGGAGGGCATGGCAACCCACTCTACTGTTCTTGCTTAGAGAGTCCCCACAAACAGAGGCTGGCTGAAGTTGATGGTGTTGCAAAGAGTTAGACATGACTGAGCAACTAAGCACAGACACAGCATCGGATAAGAGGCAGAGTGGTCTAAGGCATGGGCAAAGCTGATTGCAGGCAAGAGAAGTGAGGTAATGAGTGGTCTGTGCAAGCGTGGTCTAGCTTCACGGCTCTGTAGGACTCAAGTTCAGATCACGTTCTGAGGGTGGAGTATTGGGTCCTCTGAGGTCGAGAGGTCACCCATGGGACACTCACATAGGCCCATTTGAATGGTTGGTGGTCTCAACAGGTCTGAACTGGGTGAGAGCTAGCTAAATGTTCCTTAAAATCAACTTAAACATTATGATGAGGAGGTGGGAGTTTAGTTCAAAATCAATTGAAAGCAGTGACTAAAAGCAAGTGAGGGTACTTCCCTGGTGGTTCAGTGGCTAAAACTCTGCTCCTAGTGCAGGTGGCCTGGGTTCAATCCCTGTTCAGAGAACTAGATCCCTGACCTCAACTAAGATCTGGTGCAGACAAATAAATAAATAAAAGCAAGTGAGGTGGATTATGCTTGGTGGTATTAAGCAGGGTAACCCCTGCTTTCATTTTCATTGATCACATTTTAAAATTTCTATTTCTGATGCAAATTTCTTTGGTATGTTGATGGAGTTCAGGATAAGCTATTCTAAAATATGACAACTTGGGATTGAACCCAGGGATCGAACATGACAACTTGGTTGGTAGGTCTAATTGCTAAGCCGTGTCTGACTCTTGTGACCCATGCACTGTAGCCAGTCAGGCTCTCTGTCCGTGGGATTTTCCAGGCAAGAATACTGGGGTGATTTGCCATTTCCTTCTGCAAGGGATCTTCCCAACCCGGGTTCAAACCCAGGTCTCCCACACTGCAGGCAACTATTTACCATGGTATGACAACTTAGCATGATAAATATTTGAAGATGAAGGAATTTGAGAAATGGCAAATGCAGGGAGGACTTTCTGACCTTCCCTTGAAGTCGGCCTTAAAACTCTTTTGTGAGAAGTGATATCCCAATGCTCAGAAGAAAGGAACATTCTTATCTTTGAAGATGAAGGGACAAATAGAGAACTCCAAACAAAAAGGCCTTGCTAAGCTTCCCTCAGTTTACTATACTTGGCTCACCTTTGTCCTTTCACATCTTTCTAGGACTTTCCATTATTCATCAAACTTAGCATGAAAACACTCATGTTTAACTATTTCTCTGTTTCTTTATTTTCTTCTGAAGCCTCCTTCCTCATAATATTCCTTATGAAGTATTATGTCACAAAATATTTATGTTAAATCTGTATGCTTGTCTCTTGTAAGTCTGTCTTCTGTTAGGAGGAATCCAACTAAGAACTTAAACAACTAGGGGAAAAAAATGATTTTTTTCCCTCTGTATTGTTTTGATCCAATTACTAAAAGCCAGATCTGACAATGAAGTCTCCCATTTGGAATCTTAGCGTTTTAGAGCTAAAAATGCATTCAAATAATAAGGGCTTACTTTATCTTTAAACAAAACAGTTAGTGAAATTCAAAGAGGGTCAAGAGCTCAGCTGCTCTATTTTACTTGAAATCCTACTTATGTGACTTCCTCCTTATACTTGCAGAACTTCAGGAGACCTGGAGCTCTGTGGAACCCAGTTTGAAAACCAGAGCCATCATTTTATTGCTAGGGAATACTAAAGCCCTAAGAAGCAAAATGATTTGGCCAAATATAACTCATAGAAATTTTGATAAGATCAGGAAAAAACCAAAACTTTCTTGAGAATCATTCCTAATGAACTCAGTTAAGTTGCTTAGATGCAAAAGAACTGGGCATGGAACAACAGACTGGTTCCAAATAGGAAAAGGAGTACGTCAAGTCTGTATATTGTCACCCTGCTTATTTAACTTATATGCAGATTACATCATGAGACACGCTGGGCTGGAAGAAGCACAAACTGGAATTAAGATTGATGGGAGAAATATCAATAACCTCAGATATGCAGATGACACCACCCTTATGGCAGAAAGCAAAGAAGAACTTAATAGCCTCTTGATGAAAGTGAAAGAGGAGAGTAAAAATGTTGGTTTAAAGCTCAACATTCAGAAAACTAAGATCACGGCATCTGGTCCCATCACTTCATGGGAAATAGATGGGGAAACAGTGGCTGACTTTATTTTGGGGGCCTCCAAAATCACTGCAGATGGTGACCGCAACCATGAAATTAAAAGACGTTTACTCCTTGGAAGGAAAGTTATGACCAACCTGGATAGCATATTAAAAAGCAAGACATTATTTTGTCAACAAAGATCCTTCTAGTCAAGGCTATGGTTTTTCCAGTGGTCATGTATGGAAGTGAGAGTTGAACTATAAAGAAAGCTGAGTGCACAAAAATTGATGCTTTTGAACTGTGGTGTTGGAGAAGACTCTTGAGAGTCCCTTGGACTGCAAGGCGATCCAACCAGTCCATCCTAAAGGAGATCACTCCTGGGTGTTCATTGGAAGGACTGATGTTGAAGCTGAAACTCCAATACTTTGACCACCTGATGCAAAGAACTGACTCATTTGAAAAGACCCTGATGCTGGGAAACATTGAGGGTCGGAGGAGAAGGGGACGACAGAGGATGAGATGGTTGGATGGCATCACCAATTCAATGGACATGGGTTTGAGTGGACTCCAGGAGTTGGTGATGGACACGGAGGTCTGGCGTGTTGTGGTTCATGAGGTCGCAAAAAGTCGGACACAACTGAGAAACTGAACTGAACTGAACCGATGCATTTTCTCCATCATATTGAAAGTCAAACTTATTTTCCCTAAAAAAAAAAAGAAGACATTTTTGACCAAATAAGATAAGAAAAATAGTACTCTCCATCTGCCCATCTTCCTCTTGCTTTTCTTCTTTGTTTTATGAGATTTTTTTTTCTTCTTTCAGAACCCACCAATATATATATCTATGGGTAGAGAGAAGTTGAGGTCTTTCATGTAAACTTTGTAAATTATGTTTCTCAAATCTTAGTTTTCATGATGATGGTCACACTCATATGAAGACTTACAAATTTCTCTAAAAGTTGATCTACCTTGTGTACAATGAAGTTAAATTTTAAGAATGACATTTATATGAAGATTTGTGAATCTTTCTGAAAATAGACCCTTCCCAGTATATAATGAAATACAAGCTTAAGGAGGAAAAAAAAATTAGAGTGTGTATTCATCCTTTCCAGGTAACTCAGAAAGAAATAAATGACATCAGGGCATAAACTATGTTAATTGAAAGTAACAGTATAATATAGTAGAAAACTTACTTGAGTAGAGCATCAGGGAAATCTGGACTCTACCTCTGATTGTTTCATACATTCTACATATTCATTTTGAAATTTCTGAGCTTTGAAGGGGTGAACAGGAAAAGATGAGGTCCTTTTCAAATGTATGTCTAAATCTGAATTTACAATAACATCTTTGCAGGAAGTGAAGTGAGAGTTGCTTTTAGAGAGGCATTTCCACTACTTTTCCAGACCACCTGGAATACTTCAGACATGTGTAAAGAATTCTGATACCTGATGTTTACCTTCATGCATTTCTCATGCCATTGCACCTTTCCTATACTAATGAGGCTTTTCTGTTAAGTCTTTTCCTGCTAATGATGTCTAAAAACGAAAGGCCAAGTAATGAGCAGATCAATAGCTTCCATTAAAGTCTCCGTAGAAACTTTTCTAATTTTATCTCCTATGGTGTGACCTCCAATTTGCATAAGAGAGATAATACTTAAACTTACAGGCAGGATTGATTGATTGACTGAACCTGACAAAGGTGGGAGAGTGAATGCTTAATTTAAATCACATCCAAAAGATGAGGAAATGATTAAGATCTGTGCTATAATTACTCTCATAATTCTTATTTCTGCTATTTTTTAAAAAAATAAGTTTTAGGCACACATGTATTTATGTGGCAGGGCTGGGTCTATTTTGCCGTATAGGCCTTTCTGTAGTTGCCGTGAGTAGGGGCCACTCTCTAGTTGTGGTACACGGGCTTCTCATTTCAGGGGCTTCTCTTGTTGCAGAGCACGGGCTCAAGGGAGCTCAGGCTTCAGTAGCTGTGGCTCCTGGGCCTTTAGAGCAGAGGCTCAAAAGTTGTGGCACACAGGCTTAGTTGGTTAGCATCATGTGAAATCTTCCCGGACCAGAGATTGAACCTGTGTCTCCTGTATTCGCAGGCAGATTCTTTACCACTGGGCCACCAGGAAGCCCTCTCCTAGTTTTTAAACTTAACTTTCTCATATAATTTTCAAATTAATACCCCCTAAATTTTTGTATCTCTTAGGTCAAGGAATAAATACCACTAAAATAATTCTAAATCAAAGGGCAATGAACAAAGCAGCAGGCATTTCAGGTACTAGAAGCAGAATAAGAAATGCTTTATTGAAATATATTTTGTTGCCTAGAGTCCAAAATGTTACATTCTGGTTTGTAACATCCTCCTAGGGCATTCTTCCTATATTTCAACAGTCAATTACTTTAATGTGTTTGAGTTGGCCACAGAGATCCCTCTACCGCATTCACTTTCAGCTGCTCCCTTATTCTTATATCATACTTCCAATGTTTTCTTTGCTGACCAGGGTCACATCTCTTCTTTCTTGGTGCCTCTCTTTCCAGATAATTCTCTCACCCACATCTCTTTTTGTGGAAAATGTCTATTTTACAATCTAGTTTTTAATACAATAAGATCCTAGAAATGTTTTCTTGTGTTTTGAGTGTTCCTATTCAATTTATCTTTCTCTATTATTCCTGTTACCATCACTGAATGCATGTCCAAGGTTTAGAGAAAGTACATCATTGGACACAGTAGCATTAAATTGATATTTAAAATTATAGCATCTAATATATACCAGGTACTTACTATGTGTCTGGTCTTGGGGTAAATACTTAAATCATCTGACTATTCTCATAATATCTTTATTAAGTAAACACCCAATCTGTCCCCATTTGTGATGAGGAAGATAAGCCTTGTTTAAAAAAATTCAACAGAGTAAATCTGGAGATCTAATTGGTTTTATTTAATGGCTCATAGACTGGGCAGCATCCCATCTAGACAATGCAGGAGTCGGAGACGACTGAGCGGCTAACACATACACACACACAAGGGGTCGCCCCAAGGTGGAGCAAGAAGTTATGAGCAGAGGAAAAGAAAGAATTGTTTCTGGCCAGGCCACCTTCTTTTGGGGAAATGGAAAGGCAGGGGTCTTTACCATGCAGATTATTTCCTGTTAACCAGGAAATTTTAGATTGACTCTTTTCAAGGTCACATTTCTGGGATGGGTTGAAACTGCAATTAAGCATTGTTTTGCTGTTATATGGGGCAAATGACTCCATTTTGGCCTTGTTACTTCTTTCTAACAGTTCTTACCTTTGATCAAACTCTCTGCCTGAGAAATGTGATCAAAATTGACAGCATTAAAGCCACTCTAGGCTACTGCTCTATAGTTCTTACAGGATTTTCTGATCCTTTGTGTGGTATCATTAGGTCATGATGTTTTTGCTTAATCCCTGTGACATTCTCAGGTCAGGGCTTCAGGTTTGCAATCTTTAAGTTAGTTATTCTCTTGGCTTTTTTCTTGACATTCCAGTATTATGGAGATCATGTCTAGTGGTCAGCAGCTACAAAAAAATGCATTTAAAGCTTTTGATAAAATACAATGTGCCAGGAAGAATATACGCAGGATAATTCCAAAAGTTTGGAGTGGGCTTCAGAGCTATGATCTCCACAAAGTGAAGTGAAAGTTGCTCAGTTGTGTCTGACTCTTTGCAACCCTATGGATTATACAGTCCATGGAATTCTCCAGGCCAGAATACTGGAGTGCATAGCCTTTCCCTTCTCCAGGGGAACTTCCCTACCCAGGGATTGAACCGGGATCTCCTGCATTGCTGCTGCTGCTGCTAAGTCGCTTCAGTCGTGTCCGACTCTGCGATGGCAGCCCACCAGGCTCCCCCATCCCTGAGATTCTCCAGGCAAGAATACTGGAGTGGGCTGCCATTTCCTTCTCCAATGCATGAAAGTGAAAAGTGAAAGTGAAGATGCTCACTCGTGTCCAACTCTAAGCGACCCCATGGACCTCAGCCTACCAGGCTCCTCCGTCCATGGGATTTTCCAGGCAAGAGTACCGGAGTGGGGTGCCATTGCATTGCAGGCAGATTCTTTACTAACTGAGCTATCAGGGACTGCCTGAGCTCCAAGACCTGAACCAATTAAAGAAGACTCTATTGAAGTTTCCCTAGTGGCTCAGACGGTAAAGCATCTGCCCGCAATGTGGGAGACCTGAATTCGCTCCCTTGCATCAGGAAGATCCCTTGGAGAAGGAAATGGCAACCCACTCCAGTACTCTTGCCTAGAAAATTCCACGAATGGAGGAGGCTGGTAAGCTACGGTCCATGGGGTCACAAAGAGTTGGACACGACTGAGCAACTTCACTTATTGAAGGCCACCCTTTAAAGCCAATGGCTTGCTTCATGATCTTATGTAATTGAGTTTCAATTTTCCCAGAATTTTCAACCTGGGCCCAACACAGGATGTTGGCCACAGCAAAGATATCTCTTTGCTTTGCTAAAAGATAACCAAGGGCTATCCTGTTGTTGGGATTTCCCAGTTGGTTCAGTGGTAAAGAATCCACCTGCCAATGTTTGATCCCTGGTGGGGGGAGATCCCCTGAAGAAGGAAATAGCAACCCACTCCACTATTTTTGCCTAGGAAATCCCATGACAGAGCTGCATGGCAGGCTTATAGTCTACGGGGTCACAAAGAGTGGGATATGATTTAGTGACTAAACAACAACAGTAAATCCTATCATGAGTAACAACTTTCACCAGAGAGTCTATGGATGCTTTGGGGGCAACAATTTTCTTAGCAATGGAATGTGTAATGTTTCTAAGAGTCAATGAGTGACTTCTGATCATATTTTCATTTGTATTTACTCCTAATCAAGGACTAGATTTACTGTTGGGAATTTCTGTGTTTACCCATTTAATCCAGGGATTAGTCAGGTTTTTAGTGTATGTGGGAAGAGAATTTCCTAAGGCTTCCCACAGAGAATGTCCTAAGGCATTAGTGGAAAAGAATCCACCTGCCAGTGCAGGAGAGATAAGAGACATGGATTCGATCCCTGGGTCTGGAGAATCCCCGGGAGAAGGAAATGGCAACTCACTCCAGTATTCTTCCCTGGAGAATATTATGGAAAGAGGAATTTCCTAGCTTGAGATAAATTCATTCTCTGATTTGGAAAGAAAGTTTCTTCTGGTGAAATCTCTTATTGAGTAGGGGCAAATCTGACCTACATTAGCATGAGAATGTGGGGTGAAGAAAGGGCCTTGTCTTTCTAGGAAAATGTGAGAATAAAGAAAGGAAGAAAAGGGTTCATGTTCAGTAGAAGTATGAAGTCTTGATCTGTCATCTGGGACAAAAGGAGTCTACCTCAATGTCTATTTCTCCTCTTATCAGTTTGATTCAGAGGTCTCCAGAATTCCTACAGGTGTTATGTGAAATCTTTAGCTATGAGATGTGAATTCAGGGCTCATGGCCTTCTAGTTTTGCAGTAATGTGATCAGTGGTCAGGGGGCACTTGCAAGGTCCTTTCCAATGGAGTTACATGAGTGTCTTAGTTCTGAGTGAGTGGGTGAAAAGCGTAAACATTACTTTGTTGAATTGTAGCCAGATACTTGAGGAAACTAGAGTTCAAACTTCAGTCCAGTTTAAGGTATACAACAAGACCTCAAAGACAAATAAGACTAGAATCTAATATCTAAAAAGGTTCAAACATAATTTTTCTCTGTACAGTTACCTTTTCTTTTTAACCAAAGATAATCACAGTAAAATGAATTTGTTTGACAAGGAATATGAAAATAAGAGTACTGACTGAGAGTTTCTGAATTCTGAGGAACAAGGTAGGAGAAAATGTAGATGTTTTACTTCTTTATGTAAAGATATATCTCACCAATTACCAAAGTGTTGATAGTTGTAGAGAAAAGATTTCTTTAAATCTGGAAAAAAGTTAAGAACCTGTAATATTTTAAACACAAAGTCATAAAAATTATACTCTTCCTCATCAGTTCATTTAATTCCATGTATCCATTTTTTAAATTCTTTTGACCTTGACTAATTATTGAGGGTAAGAGGGACAGTAATAATTCATGGATGTTTGCAAACTTTTCATTAAGACTCGTATGAGTTCCCAGTAAAGTGGGTGCTTTGATCACTGAAAATTTACCACAAATGAGAAAAAAACACTTTCTAACTTTCTTTGCCACTGTGATGGCATTAGCTTTGTAACAGGGAAAGACTTTAACTCATCTGGAAGCTATATGTACAATAACTACAATATATTGATGTAGTTATCAACCCATACTAAGTGGGAGTTTAATGAAGTCCAGTTGCAGGTGTTCAAAGAATCTGTAGAGACGAGGTCTGAGGTCTCTAGAGATGAAAATAATTTTTTCTTAAATGCACTGTGGTGGGTGAAGGAATACAAAACCCAGAAAATAGGCTTTCTAAGGCACCAGAAGAAACCAAACAGTTGTCTTGTAGTTCCATGGCCAAGCCCAAAATGTTCATTAATTTACAGTTATATTTACTTATCCTAATTGCTCTAATTTAGGAGCAGACTACTGCCATGTTATTAGGACATCAGGTTGGCAAAAGTCTGACAATTGAGTGAGTGGTCATTTTTGCAAATGCAGAACAAATTTTACCTACTTTTTCCATAATCCTAATAGATTTTCTTGTTCCTGCCTTTGCATGAAAGTCAGCTAGGATATTTCCCTGAATATTCAGATTCAGTCCATTTAGTGCGAACCTCAATTTTGTCATCAAATTACTTTCAGAAAGAGAATAGCACTGAGAAGATCACCTATTTGTGGTCCATTTCACCATGGTCCCAGAGAACATCATACATTAAAAGACAATGTCTAGAATTACAAGTGATTACATTATACCAGGGCATATCACCTTTCCAGGAATTTCACACAGTTTCTAAACACTTCCATACCTATCGCCATACAAACTAAAGAAGGCCTACCATTTGCTTTAAAATTATATTAAATATTTACTAAACACATAATATACCAATAGCACATTATACCAAACAAATATTTAGCATTAGCATATATTTAAGTATTATAGATCACAACTATCCTAGAACAATGTTTGATATATAAGAGCTATCCGATACATATTTGTTGAATATATAGCTAAAAGAACTTCAAATGCATGAATCAATTTGTATCAGTATAACAGTAAGCCTTTAATATCAAATAGTGATCTGAAGATATCTAGAAGGTAAAACTATTACTGCTTGTGAGCCATTGTTAAACAATACGGGAGGATGACCCACATGTTACAGCAAACATGGGAAATTCCTTTTAATTTTACTTATTTTATTTTTGAAATTTAAATCATCTTAATTGTCAAAAAATATGCAATGCTCTTTTACTTGAAATATAAGGAAAGGAATATAAATTGTTGATCTTACTGTACTGTAACTGTCTCATAGGAACAATTATACATAAACTTTGAAATGTCTTGCCCACTCTCTACCATGTAATGTGCTAAGTCGCTTCAGTCGTGGCCGACTCTTTGTGACCCTATGGACTATAGCCCACCAGGATCCTCAGTCCATGGGATTCTCCAGGCAGGAATACTGGAGTGGGTTGCCCTGCCCTTCTCCAGGGGACCTTCCTGACCCAGGAGTCAAACCCGCATCTCCTGAGACTCCTGCATTCCAGGTTGGTTCTTTACCGCTGAGCCACCACCATGGAATAACCCCATTTAATTAAATTTGTTGTCAT
The DNA here is from genome assembly GCF_963930625.1 of Muntiacus reevesi. Lineage (NCBI taxonomy): Eukaryota > Metazoa > Chordata > Mammalia > Artiodactyla > Cervidae > Muntiacus > Muntiacus reevesi. The sequence continues at coordinate 135,584,139 of NC_089249.1, forward strand.
TTATTTTTAAATACTTTTTTCTATTCTTTTTCAAATTCTTTTCCCATTTAGGTTTTTATACAATACTGAGCAGAGTTCTTGGTGCTATATAGTAGGTCCCTACCAGCTATATACTTTAAATATAACAGTGTATACATGTCAATTCCAAACTCCCAGTCTATCCCTCCCCCCAACTCTTGCTAAATTCATTCTCTAAGTCTGCAATCTTGTGTTTGTTTTATAGATAAGTTCATTTGCATCTCTCTTTTTTTTTTTAAGATTCTGCATTTAAGTGATATCATACATTTGTTATTCTGTCTGACTGACTTTGTTTAGTCTGATTATCTCCAGTTCCATTCATGTCGTCGCTACAAATGGCATTATTTCAATCTTTTTTTATGGCTAATATTACATTGTACATATGTACCACATCTTCTTTATCCGTTCATCTGCCAATGGACATTTAGGTTGCTTCCATGTCTTGGCTATTGTAAACTATGCTGAAATGAACACTGAGGCACATGCATACTTTCAAACCAAGTTTTTCTCCAGATATATGTCCAAGAGTGGGGTTGCTAGATCATATGGTAGCTCTATTTTTAGTTTTTTAACAAACCTTCATATTATTTTGCATTATATTTTATTTAGCAATGCTTTCTAGGTAATTTAACATATCAAATAAGCTTATGTACTTGAATAAATCATTTGGAATGTTCCAGAGACTCTGAAAAATTCCCAAGTTAGTTTGCAGTCAGAAGACCCCATGTAAAATTTGATTTGGGGAAGTTTGTCAAAAATGTCAAACTGTTCTAAAACACTTGATGAAATAGGATTACAGATTATGATGACATGGTACTTAATATCTATTAACAAAACTTAGCTTTTTAATATTAGGAAGTTAATATTAAGCTTTCTTAAGTAATCAAAGAGCTGATAAAAACAGGAAACACAGATGTTTATCTTGATGTGACACAAAACCTTTGTTTCCTAGACCAATCACTTAGAAGATAAAGAAAATCTTTGTTTACAATTTCTTATTAAGAGGTGATCAACAATCCAAGAAAATTTGTCCTTTCAGGAGATAAAAGAAAACTGGAGTTTAGTTTCACATAATATAAAAAGCTATTTCCAAAAACCCTTTAATAGCAACACTTTTTTAAAGCCAACTTGACCATTCAAGGAAAGAATCTCTCTCTCTGAAACAACCAAAAGTTTTAGATTAGATAAAACTACTCTAGTGTCTCTTAACAAGAATGTATCTCCATAGTGTTGGTCGCTCAGTAATGTCCAACTATTTGTGACTCCATGGACAGTAATCCACCAGGCCCCTCTATTCATGGAGTTCTCCAGGCAAGAATACTGGAGTGGGTTGCCATTCCTTTCTCCAGGGGATCTTCCTGACCCAGCCATTGAACCCATGTCTCCAGCACTGCAAGCAGATTCTTTACCATCTGAGCCACCATGGAAGCACATACTTTTTCTTAATCAAAAACACATCCTGCTTCCCTTGCAAGGAAACAACTCTGTTGTTTCCTTTATTATTTCTAGTAGTTTCAATTATACACATTAATTTTTTTAACCTTTAGAAACCTTTAATTTCTAGTGAAAACTAAGAAATAAGCAATTATAGGCTGTGGATTGTCAGATTTATACTCCCTATAATTCCTGAAAAATGTGCTTTTTCATAGAAAATATCCAATGTGACAATAACAGATTTACAGTAGATACAATTTTATCTTTTGTTTCTCCACAATAGGAAGTCAAAAGTAGATAAACCTTGTAGCGTAAGGGAGTTAGAGAAGGCGAGGTTTGGAAAAAGAATAAGACCGGCACTTTACGGGTACAGATCACCTGTAATGAGGCGAGAAGGGGCAGCAGTCAGATTAGCGAGCTGCTGCACTAACCCAAGAAAAGAGTAAGTATAAAGAGGCATGCATGTGGAAATCTACTGTCTTAAGGGGGCCTGTTCTTCTCCAAGGTTGTTTGGAGTAGTTATCTCTTAAACAGCTGGGGCAAGGAATTCTGGGGTTCAGCCAGAGGCTGGACTGGCTGGGAGCTGGGCGTAATCAACCTTAATGTCCATTTTTTTCTTCAGGTGAAGGAGTTCTTTGTTTTGCATAGAATGGTGGGGAGGACTTGGAGGAGAGTTTTAACTCCAGGCTATTTTGAGCCATGTAACTTTCCTTCAAACCTAGTTTAGTAATTAGTGTTTCATTATTTTATCTTGCTATACCATTCAGAGGTAGAAAAACATCAAACATCTACAACACACACAGACACACATACGTACACACATATATATATAGACAATCATGAACATATAGGCAGACACAGAAGCTTCATAGCTTCCATTCTAAAAACTTAATCTTAGGATGAATATGGTAATACAAAACTTGTAACAGGAAAGAACAAAGTCTGATTTCATGTTGGATCTATTTCTTTTTAACCTTTGCTTTCTGTTGTTTCCTTACTATAATCACTAAAAAATTTTGTCTATAGCTATACCCGTACATAATGGCCTGCCTAGGGGAACACTACCCCTCTGTCTGAATGTTAAACTAAAGTGCCTTTGTTCAGCTCATAGGGAAACATCCTGATCCTGCCCACTCAAATACCTGCAGGGGAAAAAAGAAATTAGCACACACCCCACACCCAGACTGGCCAAACTTGGAGATACTTTGAAAGACTTTTTACTTTACTTCTTTATTACCTCCTCCTCTCTGGCCTATAAAAGATACGAGCATCCAGAACCCGATAAGCTGGTACTTTAGGACTCTAGTCTGCCATCTTCTTTTATTCCAGCTTTCCAAATGAAGTCCCTTTCCGAGCCTCAACACTTGGTCTCCTGACTTATTGGCCTGTCCTATGGCAAGCAGACTGAGCTTGGACTCAGTCACAAACTCACTCATTTATAAAGGAACACTTGGATCCAAACTGTTTTTCTGACATGAAGAATAAGTTGTTCCCTGCTCCAATGACTAAAGTTGGTGTGTGTGTTAAAAATTTTTGGAGAAGACACATAATGTTTTTTAAGTTTCAAATGACCTGTTTCTAATGATCCTTCCCCTTTCCCACAAGAATTACTTTCCTAAAGTTTGCATTTCAATGAATGGCTGTTAGGTCATAGAGAAATGAGAGTAGAAAATCCGCATTATGAAGATAAAGATCAGGTGCAGGGCAGTTCTGTTTACAATGCCATCTCTTCAAGCGGGTTGAGATGAAAAGTTAAGGCAATGTGTATTGGCAAAGAAAAAAAAGCAAGTAAGCTTTGGACCTACAGAGCCATATCTTTGGCCTGTAAATATTTGATTTGTCAAACAAAAACAACTGTATTATTTTGAATGTTTTTCTTTCTCTCTGAGCACATTTAAACTTATGGAAGAAGCTAAAAAAAATCCTATCAGGCTCTGAATATTAGCTTCCAATTTGGTCAAATTTTTGACTATAAAGTTATTAAATTCATTCAAATATCTTGTCAGGTTTCAGCTGGGAAATCAGTAAATATTTCTGGCAGTACTGAACAACTCCATTAATTTTAATTTATAATTTCCCCTTTACTGTTTAAGGTAATAAACTTAGCAGTTTAGTAGAAAAATCCCTCAGAGTCCAGTCAACTTTGGGAGGAATGCTTGTGGGAGTATTTGAGTTGATTTTGGTGAATTTTCTTTGAACCTTTGAGGACAACCTCTTATCCAATCTCCCAATTGATTACAATTGACGTATCAATTTCTGGGACAGTGTTTTGATGATGAATCCCTAGGAGAGTGTAACAGAGGAGACCCAGGTGTTATTGTGGGTCTCTGGCCTTGGAGCTGAGGCAGCTACAAAGCTATTAACTTTGCAGATTTCTGTTTGAAATTTTGTCCCAGAGTCCTTTCAAAATGCTCAGGATAGTCACAAGTTCAAGCAGGTTAATGGCCTTCTATCCCAGTTTCTGCCTTTTTAATCCACTAATTTCAGACGATAATCCATTCACAAGTGGGCAGTTAGAACAGGTTGGGTGACCTTAGTACCTGTATGGAACTCCAAATGCCTTAAAAAGAGAGCTTCCCAGTGGGCTTTAAAGTCTGCCACAGATTCATCTTTCTTTTGTTTACATGATTGAGTAACAGACGAGTCTGGTGGGCAGGGAAGATGTTAGGAAAGGATCATGAGTACACAGGTTGAAAAGAAAAGAGGAGCCCGTGGTAGTCATATCAGTAGTCACATCAGTCCTTTCACCTTTTCTCTTAGATATCCCTAATGTCTTTAGTTTTTCATTAGCCTTTGGTAATGACTCTTTTAATGTAGCTATTTTGGAATCTTAAAGCCTTTTATGAGCTTCTGCATACTAATTAAAGTAGGAATTCCATTCTATCTGTCCAATTTGGGATCTCTTTCTCTCAAGTGCATTTTCTTAAATGAGTGACAGGTGTAATGGAACGTTACCCATAATGGCCATTATAATTATAGATTGTTTTTAGTAACATATGACCATCTTATTAAATATCTTAAACTTCCAAGACTATAGTTGTTGAATATAAAATGAACAGGTGTGCTGGAAGGTGGTACACTTAAGTTTTGGATATAAAGGATCCCATTTTTTTAAGCTAGACTTTTGTTTCTCTTAGAGTTAAACAAATACCTAGGAGGGATAGCCATGGGGTTGGGAATTACGGGGTGTTTTACAGTGTATTTTGTTGCACAGAAATTTTCTTGAAGTTGGTGGGTGACTAGTGTCAATCTAACCTGTTCCATAATTAACTTATCCTATCACAGGAGTCTTCTTGAGATGACAAGCACTCTAACAGCTTTTAAATGCCTACACTCATGCTCATCAACTTTTGTGACTTTTTGGTTTCTGGAATTTCCATAAGCAATGTCCTTTACCTCATGCACATATCAACAGAAATCAGCAGTTAACTAGAAAAACTAGTGGCTGGGAAAAGGATTGAATTAAAAGTTTTCTGAGACCTGCAGATTGACTTCTAACAAATGGAGAACTGAAGTTTCCACCAGCAGTTCCCAGAGTGGGATCTGGGGAAGGATTCCAAATAAATGAGGAACTACAGCAGTTTCCAATGCAGTGCCTAGGAATAGAATTAAGGGCTGAGGTTTCTCATCCAAGGAATTTTGGTCTAAAAAGCCCAGGGATTAGGCTTCAGGTAGAACTGTCTGTCAGATCTGTTGGACTCCAAGCAGAATTGTTACTTCCCCTATGACTCAGCTGGTGAAGAATCTGCCTTCAATGTAGGAGACCTGGGTTTGATCTCTGGGTTGGGAAGATCCCCTAGAGAAGGAAAAGGTCCCCCACTCCAGTAGTCTAGCCTGGAGAATTCCATCGACTGTATGGTCCATGGGGTCACAAAGAGTCGGACACGACTGAGCGACTTTCCCTAGCTGCCCTACCCTGTAAAAGAAAGCCAATCAGACTGGGAGTCTGAACACAAAGAGGGGAGCTCAAACCAACAGGAATGAGAAAGTGACTAATGGTCCCTGAGAATTATAAGAAATGCAGTGAATTCAAAAGTATTTGTGGAGTGCCGTCTCTGTGAATCTCATTTTCCCCAAATGCCACTAGAAGTTTGCCTCAGATCCCACTATAGCCACCAATTTGTTAAAAAATAAATTTCAACAGAGTGCATTTGAAGATCTGATTGGTTTTGCTCAATAATTCATGAATTAGGGAGCATCCCGTCAGATAAATAGAAGGGCATGCACTCAGAGGGCTATTCAAATGAAAGGTTTTTATAGGCCAAAGGAAGGTGGAGTAAGTACGTATTAGCAAAAGAAAATATAGTTTCTGGGAACAACATCCACAAACATCACAGGACAGGAATGATGCCTGGTGAAAGGTGGGGATTCAGGAGATTCTTTGCCAAACTATTGAATCTAAGAACACATAGCTGGAAGTGCAAACCTTGGAACTAGAAGAAAGGACCAGAAACCATCCCCTCTTGATACTAGACACTAGTGCACTGCTGCAGAAAATGCTCATGTTTCTATGATAATTTCAAGCGGTAGAGTAAACTAAGTGTAATGCGGTCTACCTGGCCTACATGTTCTCTCCCCTACCTTTCAAAACTTTGGTGAATGCAATCAAAGAAGTGAACCTAATATGTCACCAGATTCTGGCTACAAGGGAATCTGGAAAATGAAATTTTTAGCCTTTTGGCCTCTACTGTAAAGGGAGTCATCGTAGCAGGAGTCGAATAGATATGAAGTGCCAACCAAATAAGCTAAATCCAACAAAAAGAGTAAGTGACTGTGACACAATGCAGAGAGAGTAAACTGGGAAGATCAGAGTACAACTCAGGCTGACTTGTTTGCAAAGTCCGACAATTAACCACTGTACTACACTGCCTCTACAGCAAGATGCTCCAAATTCCCAAATGTTTTGAGAAACATTAATTTTAACAGGAAAAAGCACCCTAAAAAGGAATTGAAAATAGAAAAACTATTACCTGTTATCTTTCCTTTATTCAAAGTTATTAGCTTTATTACAGTAATTAATAGACTTACATACATTTTTTGATGTAGATAAAAACATACTTACTTACTTCATGTAAATTATGCCAAACCAGAGAATGTGGCTCCTTTGAAATATTCTGTATTCAAATCTTATCATGCTGTGAACTGGAGGGAGACAGATTCTTTTGATATTATTGTTATAATTTTATAGCCTTCACAATCTATAATTTAGAAGTCTAATTTTTATTTCAGGAGGTTTTGTCAGATTCTGTTGGTATCTTCAAGGTTCTGGGATAAGCATCTACAATTGTCAAAATGTATCTGACTTTGGTACACATGGTGTCCAGAGATGAGCTGGGCTGACAGCATTCCTCCACCAAAGGAAGTGCAGGGAAAACAAAGATGCTAAGAGCAGAGGCTACCCTCCTTCTCCCTACCAATGGGAAGTGAAGTGACAGATACTGCTACCGCTATCCCACCTGCCTCATGTTCTTTAAGATATTTATGTACCTTAGGTTTTTATATACCTGTAAGATTTACTAAGCAATTTTCTGAAACTGAGAACTTTTACTTAGCCTTTAAAAAGATGTTGCTGTTACTGTTTTTACCAACTTCAGTGACTTTTCTCTTTCACTGGTAGGTCTGTGGAAAATTCAATAACTGTATTCAGTGTGTTCATGAGACCAGGGCACGTGGCTGATAGTCAGCACATCTGACTTCTCTACCCTTGACTTAATGTGTAAACTGGACAAGTCACTCCACTTCTCTCATCTCATTCATCCTCAAAAAATAGAAGACACATCACTGGATAATATTTGAATGAAATAAATATTGAAAAGAATCTCAAGATTCCAGTTTCACATATCTTCCTGGACTCCCTATTTTATTACAATAATAAAGAAGATGGAAAAAATAAAATAATATAGAAGATGGAAAAGTCTTTTTACATAGCTTTCAATCACAGGGATAAGAATAGAAAGTTAATGTGGCATTTGCCATATTCACTAATTTTTTCCTTTCTTTGGTTTCTCCTTGCCAAAATGTTTTGTATTATGCTGCAAGGAAACTACTGCCTCCAGTAAGACAGGTAGCTTGATTTTCTGAAGAAAGAAGGGCTAGTTGCTACTTCTTTTTGATTTTCACAATTGCAGTGGCAAGATAATAAACAGGCTGCCAAAAAGTATGTAAACATACTCTTTTGTCTAGTCTCCTGAAAAAGTCTCAATAAATAGGGTCAATTATTCAATAATGATCTTTGCAGCCATGAAATTAAAAGATGTTTTCTCCTTGGAAGGGAAAGTATGACAAACCTAGATAGCGTATTCCCCTGGAGAAGGGAATGGCAACCCACTCCAGTATTCTTGCCTGGAGAATCCCATGGACATAGGAGCCTGGTGGACTGCAGTCTATGGGGTCGCGAAGAGTCAGACATGACAGAGTGACTAGCACACTTTGCCACTTTGACAAACAGTGTATTAAAAAGCAGAGATATCACTTTGCCAACAAAAGTCCATATAGTCAAAGTTATGGTATTTCCAGTAGTCATGTAAGATGTAAAAGTGGACCATAAAAAAAACTGAACACTGAAAATTGGAAGGTGTTGAATTATGGTGTTGGAGAGGACCCTTGAGAGTCCCTTAGATTGCAAGATGATCAATCTAGTCATTTCTAAAGGAAACCAATCCTAAACACTCATTTGAAGGACTGATGCTGAAGCTGAAGCTCCAATAGTCTGGTCACCTGTTGTGAAGAGCCAACTCATTGGAAAAGATCTTGATGCTGGGAAAGACTGAAGGCAAAAGGAGAAGGGGGCCACAGGGAATAAGAAGGTTAGATAGCATCATAGACTCAATTGACATGAATTTGAACAAAGTCTGGAACACAGTGGAGGAGAGAGAAGCCTGGTGCTCTGCAGTCCATGGGGTCGCAAAGAGTCAGACACGACTGAAGTGACTAAGCACACTTGCATTTGTTGAGCAATGTAATAAAAATCTTTCTTTCTTACATTTGGCTTGATTGCCAAGGACCTCTATTCTTTTTTTTTTTTTTTTCTTTTTCTTTTTTTTTAATTTTTCAGTGGGTTTTGTCATACATTGATGTGAATCAGCCATAGAGTTACATGAATTCCCCATCCCGGTCTCCCATCCCACCTCCCTCTCCACCCGATTCCTCTGGATCTTCCCAGCCCAACAGGCCCGAGCACTTGACTCATGCCTCCCACCTGGGCTGGTGGTCTGTTTCACCACAGATAATACACATGCTGTTCTCTCGAAACATCCCACCCTCCCCTTCTCCCACAGAGTTCAAAAGTCTGTTCTGTACTTCTGCATCTCTTCTTCTGCCCTGCATATAGGGCCATCGTTACCATCTTTCTAAATTCCGTATATATGTGTTAGTATACTGTAATGTTCTTTATCCCTCCGGCTCACCTCACTCTGTATAATGGGCTCCAGTTTCATCCATCTCATTAGAACTGATTCAAATGAATTCTTTTTAATGACTGAGTAATATTCCATGGTGTATATGTACCACAGCTTCCTTATCCATTCATCTGCTGATGGGCATCTAGGTTGCTTCCATGTCCTGGCTATTATAAACAGTGCTGCGATGAACATTGGGGTGCACGTGTCTCTTTCAGATCTGGATTCCTCAGTGTGTATGCCCAGAAGTGGGATTGCTGGGTCATATGGTAGTTCTATTTCCAGTTTTTTAAGAAATCTCCACACTGTTTTCCATAGTGGCTTTACTAGTTTGCATTCCCACCAACAGTGTAAGAGGGTTCCCTTTTCTCCACACCCTCTCCAGCATTTATTGCTTGTAGACTTTTGGATAGCAGCAATCCTGACTGGCGTGTAATGGTACCTCATTGTGGTTTTGATTTGCATTTCTCTGATAATGAGCGATGTGGAGCATCTTTTCATGTGTTTGCAGATGACATGATCCTCTACATGGAAAACCCTAAAGACTCTTCCAGAAAATTACTAGAGCTAATCAATGAATATAGTAAAGTTGCAGGATATAAAATTAACACACAGAAATCCCTTGCATTCCTATATACTAACAATGAAAAAACAGAAAGAGAAATTAAGGAAACAATACCATTCACCATTGCAACAAAAAGAATAAAATACTTAGGAGTATATCTACCTAAAGAAACAAAAGACCTATACACAGAAAACTATAAAACATTGATGAAAGAAATCAAAGAGGATACAAACAGGTGGAGAAACATACCGTGTTCATGGATTGGAAGAATCAATATTGTCAAAATGGCTATTCTACCCAAAGCAATCTATAGATTCAATGCAATCCCTATCAAGCTACCAACGGTATTTTTCACAGAACTAGAACAAATAATTTCACAATTTGTATGGAAATACAAAAAACCTCGAATAGCCAACGTAATCTTGAGAAAGAAGAATGGAACTGGAGGAATCAACCTGCCTGACTTCAGACTCTACTACAAAGCCACAGTCATCAAGACAGTATGGTACTGGCACAAAGACAGAAATATAGATCAATGGAACAGAATAGAAAGCCCAGAGATAAATCCACGAACCTATGGACACCTTATCTTTGACAAAGGAGGCAAGGATATACAATGGAAAAAAGACAATCTCTTTAACAAGTGGTGCTGGGAAAACTGGTCAACCACTTGTAAAAGAATGAAACTAGAACACTTTCTAACACCATACACAAAAATAAACTCAAAATGGATTAAAGATCTAAATGTAAGACCAGAAACTATAAAACTCCTAGAGGAGAACATAGGCAAAACACTCTCTGACATAAATCACAGCAAGATCTTCTATGACCCACCTCCCAGAATATTGGAAATAAAAGCAAAAATAAACAAATGGGACCTAATGAAACTTAAAAGCTTTTGCACAACAAAGGAAACTATAAGTAAGGTGAAAAGACAGCCCTCAGATTGGGAGAAAATAATAGCAAATGAGGAAACAGACAAAGGATTAATCTCAAAAATATACAAGCAACTCCTGAAGCTCAATTCCAGAAAAATAAATGACCCAATCAAAAAATGGGCCAAAGAACTAAACAGACATTTCTCCAAAGAAGACATACAGATGGACCTCTATTCTTTAAGAAGGTGAATATCCAAGGGAAAAATAAGTAACAGTAGAAAAGTTCTCTCCTAAGATTTACATGGCAATTATAATATATATATATCAGTTCTGTCTAAATTTGTCAATTGAACCAGAGTACTCTATAGATTACTTGCAATGGATGTGAACTTCTGAAATTCAGACTCCCAAAATTCAGGAAGTCAGTATGAATCTCTTTTTTATCATGTTTTAGAGCAAAGATAACTTCTGACTCTTTCAAATCAGTTGTAGCATTTTGCCTTCTTCTTGTGGCCCTGGGGAAGGATGTGGTTCTGACAAAATAGTAACCTCTTTGACAAACTGATCTTCTAAGGAGGTTTTCTTTCTTTTGCTTGCATCCCTTTTTGATTTTGTTTATTCTTCCACACATTGTTTAAAAGATATTTCCACAAGAAGGAGTACTTTTCTTTGGCCAAGGGTATTTGTCTCTTTTTTACACCCACTATATTTTAGATTCACTGAAGCATAGAGTGGACGTTCTGTCTTAATTATCCTTTTATTTTCCCATAGCTGTATTTTCTTTACCTACTTATAGTATAAAACAGCCATCAATCATCTTTATCAAATCCATATTTTTAAGTGTGACATTTCGGTTGTGTCAGGCCCTCTACCAAGTAACTTAAGGTAGAGTGATTACTGACCTCTTTGAATTTATTTCCAAAAGAGGCACTGCTACAAAAATAGTTCTTGGCATTATTCATATTTTCATCACTATTTCATCATTTTTTATCACTTTCTTTTCCCTGGTATTTTGCTCAATCATGACCATATTTGTCTGTCTGTTTTTCCACTTGATTAATTCAGTGAGAGACCATCTTTGTTCTCTTTACCACTCTATCAGCCACCTTGTGGTAATTGATTTTATATCCATTGTATCACTTAAACATCAAAAGCAGCCCATGTTTAGGAATCACTATCTTCCTTTTACAGACAAGAAAACTAAGCCTCCAAGATGTTAAGTATCATTTTAAAAGTCACACAGCTGGTAAGTAGGGAGGAATGATTATTACTAAGAGATCTGTGGCTCTCACACATACTTTCCACAACATCTCTACAATATCTCACTGCTGCTGGAGTTCTAAAAGTGGAAGAAAAATATGTTCTACATGTGATACAAGACTCTAGTTCACCTGTAATTCTGAATCTACCTTGTAACATGAGAACTGACAAAACTTGTTTTGATAAAATAACAGCAGAGACGAACAGCTTCCCACACCCCTAGATGTGGTCCAAGCATCCAGAGTGTTCAGTTAAAGGTGTTATATAAATAGGTAATCCCGGGTGGTGCAGAGGTAAAGAACCCAGCTGCCAGTGCAAAACACACAAGAAATGTGGGTTCAGTCCCTGGGTTGGGTAGATCCCCTGGAGAAGGAAATGACAACTCGCTCCAATATTCTTGCCTGGAGAATCTCATGGACAGAGGAGCCTGGTGGGCTACAGTTCACAGTGTCACAAAGAGTTGGATTATATAGGTGACAATGTAATTTTTAAATTTTAATAGTTTTATCTTGGTTTATTTAATCCTTCTACCTAATTAGTTTCTTAAATATGCCACCTGACTTCATACTCTCCAGAGAACATTTGCTGTTTATATTATTTAAATATATCCAAACTCGTTTCACAGTAATGTGTAACATAATGACATTAACAGCTTTCATTCATGAAGTATTTACTCTGTGCCATCATTCAGTTGCTATCTTCAAAGCAAGACATTAATACTTTAAATAACCTTATGGAACATTCTATCCTATCATTATTCTCATTTTTCAGATAAGGAGACTGAGGCTTATTGAATTTTCTTCATATTTAAGGCTCAACTCATGTGTCACCTACTTAGAGAGTTTTCCTAATCACCCTATATCAATTTGTATTTGGGTTTCCCATGCCCCCATCATCTCGTGTTACGTACATTTACAAACAAAAACAGACATGTAGAACAGAGTAATGGAAAACTGAGTGCCAAAGAATTGATGCTTTTGAACTGTGCTGTTGGAGAAGACTCTTGAGAGTCCCTTGGGCTGCAAGGAGTTCAAACTAGTCAATCCTAAAGGAAATCAGTCCTGAATATTCATTGGAAGGATTGACGCTGAAGCTGAAACTCCAGTACTTTGGCCACCTGATGCAAAGAGCTGACTCATTGGAAAAGACCCTGATGCTGGGAAAGATTGAAGGCGGGGGGAGAAGGGTACAACAGAGGATGAGATGATTGGATGGCATCGATGACTCAATGAACAAAAGTTTGAGTAAGCTCCAGGAGTTGGTGATGGACAGGGAAGCCTGGCGTGCTGCAGTCCATGGGGTCTCAAAGAGTCTGACAGGACTGAGTGACTGAACTGAACTGAACACTACTATTTGTAAAATAAGTAACAAATGCGTGAAATTATACAGATATGATTCTTTATATGTTTTACATATAAACATATACACATGTATATATATGACAACTTTTTGTTGCTGTTCTGTTTTATCCAATTGCAACTAAAATCTATAATGCTGTGAGCTTATTTTGTTACCACTGTATCTCTAATATCTGAAACAGCCTACAGCACAGACTTAATGTTAGATAAAACTCATTAATGAATAAATAAATTAATGAGACAATTGATTTAGAAACAATGTTCAGAGCTGAGAAGAAGGCCAAGGTCTTTTTACTTCTAGTTCAATTTTCTTTGAACTATTAATATGTTATATAAGGTTATACAAGAAAACTGAGTTTACAAAGTTTGGGAATAGAAATGCTGAGCTTCGTTTTTATTTTATTTATATCTATATCGTTTCCCTTAAATTGTACTAGGTTAGTGTGATTGAAAGCAGAAGTTTTTAATCTTCTGGAAGAGCAATCTCTTCAGAGAACTGTGTGTGGTTTGGTGCTTTTATGCATAATTCAATTACATTTGTTTATGAGAGCAGGAATCCTCATCGAACAATAAGATATTAGCCGAAAGTTTGAGTTACTATACTATTCAGAATATATTGTTTTAATTTCTTTTAAAATTGCCTAAACTTCACACTTTTACTCTCTTTGATTAGTTGGTAGCAGTAAAGCCTTACTCTGTGTCTACATAGACTTCTTTGATATGGCTTGCCGTCTTTGAGTCAGAAAATTGACTTTTTATGAAACCTCTTTTGGTTCACTTTGCTACAAATTAGAAGAACTAAAGGAATGAGAGCTCAAGAACTGAATTTGTAATAGGGTGACTTTTAAAAGAACAAGTCAATTATCAAAGAAATTTGCAAAGGTGGAGTCATTTCATTTGGGAATCTGCCAGGTGGGGTCCTAATGGTTACATCTGATTAACCTGGCTGCTTTTCTTTTCTAGAAACCTGTGTTCTAGATGGCTGAGTCTGGGGACCAAGTTGTAGCAAGGATGTGTGCAGCAAACCTGCATATATTTTAGATGAAATTTATTTGAAGTTGATGCCAAATGTGGGCGATGGACCTTGTAAATTCCAGTTTGAAACACTGGATTTGCAAAGCATCTGTCGTATGCACTGTTTTTGCTTCAACTGGACTTCATTTTATTTTAAAATTCTTGTTGGGGGACTTGCCTGGTGGTCCAGTGGTTAAGAATCTGCCTGCCAGTGCAGGGGACTTGGGTCCAATCCCTGGTGCAGGAAGATCTCACATACCTCAGGGCAACTGAGCCTGTGAGCCACAATTACTGAGCCTAAGCATCCTAGAGCCCATGCTCCACAAGAGAAGCCACTGCAATGAAAAGTCCAAGCACCACAATGAAGAGTAGCCCCTGCTTGCTGCAACTAGAGAAAGCCCACTTTCAGCAACAAGACCCAGCATAGCCATAAATAAATAAATAAATAATTTTAAATAGTTCTTTTTGGATAGATGCAAGATCATGGCAGAATATCTCAGCAGGCGAATTTTATCACATGATCTTAAGGTTCTCAAGTGGCTACATGACTTTTCCTAAATGAGAATACATACACAGAGAATAACACACATACTACCAAGTTTGGCATTTAACTGTATCACACCAGCAATGAAGAAGCACCCGGTATTCAGAATTACAATTTTAGGAAGAGTGTAATGCATTGGGTGCTCAGTCTGGGAGTTGGCATAAGCCTCTGTGATCTCAGAACTGAGTTGAACCTGGGGGGCAGCAGGTGGGGGAGAGGTTTTTTCCAAGGATGGAATGTGGCAGCAAAAACATGGCTGTGGACCATAGTTACTATTTAAAGGTTTGATCCAGGGACTCAAATTCAGAGTGTTAAGTTAAAAATTATCCTGGCATTTGTTAAAGATGGTAAGGAAGCCTGTATTTAAGGGACTACTGCAATGGTGTTTTGCAGTAGAGCCGAGGAATTAGACTCAACTGTGAATACAAGGAAAATTAGAAATTTATAGCCAAGGAGCATGTAGGGCATCTGTGGATGGAAAAATACTAAAGGGAAATATCAGAAGTTAAGGAGGGGGGATTCTGGGTAATTAAACTGACTGGACAGGATTCTTGCTGAAGGCAGGTTAGGGTGATCAGATATCACTGGGAGAATGACAGGAATGAGTAATTTGATCCAACATTTGGGGATGGTCATGTATATAAGGTGGAGGAGCCTCTCTAAACTGATTTAGCATGGTTCTTGCTCTTACAGACAAAGCCCAGGGATAGGGCCAAATCAAAAAATTGTCCAGAGGAACCTGCCTAAAGTTTGGTTAAGGAAAGAGTCTTCATCAAGGATAAGGCTATAAATATGCAAAGGCAACAAGAAAATGGTTTATACAACCAAGGTCTCCTTCAGGGACATCAAAGAATCAGCAGTGAAGGGTAGCTCAGGATAAGACTCCATGCATGCAGAGTGGTCAGTGGAGTTTCCTTTATATGCTGCTGTCCAAGATTATGAGGGTGGTAATCAGGACAGCTTGGAAGAGGAGGAGAGGCCTGAGTATAGTGATCAGTTCTTTGCTCCCTAAAATGAGGGCTCCCTAAAGCTAGCATTGTAACAAAAATGAAAGCAGTGAGTGAAAAAACTGTTCTTGTTCTCAAATATGAAGCTTTTGGTATCCTATCAGCTATCATCAGCCTTATCTAGATTTTTCATCAGCTTTTCAAAGCTATTATAGATGTGTTTTGTGGTAACATTCCCAAATCCTTCTTTGAAGTCTATTCCCTTTCTAAGGGTCATAAAGGTGATCATTAATTTCCTAATATTAACTAAATTCAAGCAGTTTTTTAATGAAAATTTTCTAGGTACTTTTATATACTTTATCTTGCAACAGTCATAAATGGTATGTGTATGTGAATGTTTGCATGTGTGTCCATTAATGTTCTTTCAGGATAAGAAACAAAAGCAGAGAGGTAAACTGACTTGGTCAAGGGAAGTAGCAGCTTAGAAGTAGCAGACATGGGACTTAAACATGAGGTTTCCAAATCCAAATCGTGGACCTTAAAACAATATTTATATCAGAACATTAAACACAATAAAAAGCATGTATGACTCTTTACAACCCTAAGGTCTATAGACCCCCTGACTCCTCTGTCCATGGAATCCTCCAGGCAAGAATACTGGAATGGATAGCCATTCCCTCCTCCAGGGGATCTTCCCAACCCAGGGATTGAAGCTGGGTCTCCTGCATTGCAGCTGGATTTGGAAGATGTTATATATTTTTTCTTGTGTTAAAATTGTGTCATCAAAAAACAGAGAGGGCTTCCATAATTTTCATACCTACTTTCTCAAAAGATAATATACACAATTGCTTGTTTGATGCTTGCTAAGAACCAAAATACACTCCTGTTAGTGCCGGTCTAGTCATCAAATAATGGAAATTTAAAGGCATCTAATTTTTCAGAAGTATTTTCATCAAGCCACATGGAGCCTCTGGGAGTTTCAATACCTGCAAATTCACTAAGGGTCAGTTTTTGTCAGTTTAGGTGTTTGGGGCCCAGGCTAAAGAAGCCATGATGGAAGGCAAAGCTCTTGGGAGAACCAGTGGACTTTCTTCTGCTCTAGTGTCAAGTGCCTCTTCCTGACTGCTCTACTAGTAACTGAAAGGGAAACTACAGCAGAGGACTCTGGAACTCTGGCTGATGGATTGATGGGCTGGTTCATTTACTCACGTACAGTCTACTTTACACTTTGCAAACTATCGGCAATTCTAAGAGGAAAGACAATGTGGTCCTCTTTTCAAAAAGTTTGTTATTTCTTGTTCGGTGGTATGGAAATACTTGCAATATCATGAAATAAACAGAAGGTAGGAGAGTAGCATGGACACCATAATTAGAGCACAGACTCTAGGGTTAAACTGGCCAGGGTCCGAATGCTCTATGTACAACTTACAAGCTGTGTGACACGAGGTATTCCACCTCAGGATCTCAGCCTGGTGCTCTTTGATGAACTAGGGGGTGAGACGGGTGGTTGGATGGGAGGTTCGAGCAGGAGGGGAGGTATGTATAACTGTATACTTGTGGTTGATTCATGTTTTTATACAGCAGAAATCAACACAATGTTGTAAAGAAATTATCCTTCAATTTAAAATAAGTTATAAAAAACATATTCCACCTTCTTTTGACTCAGTTTCCTCATCTGGAAAATGAGCATGAAGTTACAGTGGTAGGGCTAATTTGATGATTAAATAGGTTAATATTTTTAAAGAGCTTGGCATTTAAGCACTGAAAAGGTTTTGCTAAAGAAATAAAATTAGATATCTTGAAAGGCAGGAAATAAAATTGGAAAGGCGATCAAAATGAACATTGTGGAGTATTTGTGAATGCCAGGTACTCTATAACCTTTAACTTTTAGCTATCAAAGTGACATGAGTCAATAGGCTTATGATCTCCATAATGCAGAGTTCTTCAACCTCAACACAATTGACATTTAAGAATGGATAATTCTTTATAGTGGGGAGCTGTCCTGCGTATAGTATTATATTTAGTAGCATCCCTGGTTTCTGTTCACTTGATCCCAGTGGCACCTTTCTCCTGTTTGTAAAAATAAAACATGTCTGTACAATTGACAAATGTCCCCTGGGATACAAAATCACCCTCAATTGAAAATCAATGACTGCTAAAAATCAGGAAAATGAGGCTGAGAGAGGTTAAGCAATTTTTCCAAGTTACACAGTGAATTACAGTAAAACAACAATGGGAAATTAGTCTGTATGACTCATGTAAAGACAAGGATATAATGAATAATTTTCTGTAAAGATGAGAGAATAATGAATAAACCTTAAGGAAGTTCCAGTATCGGGTTGTGAAATCCATTCTATAGTAACTGACCTGATTTTTCTTTGGGCAATAGAATTAATTTGATCAGGTGTATGTTTTGTGTATAACATGACACATAGATTGAGGAAACAAAGAACTGAAAAGTGAGAAGTTATGCAGTTATCTAGATGTGGCATTTGAACTCAGGCTATATAGAACAAAAGAAACAACGAATAAAACCATTGCTGAGTACAATCTGTTGAAATTCTTCATCACTGTATTCAGGCTATGTGAAGGACTCCATATGCCCTTCTGATTTTACTTTTGGTACCCTTGCCACAAGATAAAGATGCAAGCTTAATCACTCAAGTCGAGTCCGATTCTTTGCGATCCTTTGGACTCTATAAGCCTGCCAGGCTCCTCTGTCCATGGGATTCTCCAGGCAAGAATACTGGAATGGGTTGCCATTTCCTTCTCCAGGGGATCTTCCCGACCCAAGGATGGAACAGAAACTGTTATTTGACTTCACACTTTAGAGATGTGGCTCAAGTCCTGACAGATTAATTACAAGCACGCAAGGTCATACAGATAGTCATTGGTTCTTAGTCTTTCATTTTAATCCCTGGAACACCGTGTCTCCTTACACTTCCTTCTAATCTAAATGATCTCCTGTTACTGACTGCAAGAAAATGGATACTTACAAAGCTAATCAATACCAGTTTAATGTATCTGCTTCAATCCACTTTACCTAATAACGGCACAATCCTGAATAGCCTTTTCAAACAGGAGAGATGCAGATCCTCTCAACTGTTAAGTCTGATATAAATCTCTTCCTCTTTCCATTTATCTCCTTGCCTTCCCTCCATCTCTCATCATTTCTTTTCCTCTCCCTCTTCTTTCAGTGTGATACAAGGTACACAAAGCACATTGAAGTTAATAATCATTATAATAGGATCAACAAAACAACTAACATTTAATATTTTGCCATATGCCTGGCACAATTTTAAGCTTCCTGCATTTTTAGCTCATTTAATCTTTACCACAGTTTTGTAAGGAGGATATAATTATTATCCCCATTACACAGATGAAAAGCCAGGCATACTTACTTCCCAGCATTATGAGAGTCAGATGAGTTAGTAGATGCACCAGCAAACTGCAAGACATGACAGATTTGAGCTGTTGTTATTAATTCACTTTTCTGACTTCATTATCTAATAAAGTGAAATCTGACAACTCTACTTAACCTAAACCCTTAAAACCTACAAACAATAATTGGAATAGAGAGCAGATGCTTGCTATTTAACAAGGCTTGTTCTAACAAACAACAAAAGCTCTATGGTTCCTATTTACTTAGTTGAAAATGAATTTTGGTTCACTTTAAATCAGGTCAGGCATAATTAGGATTAAGGACTAACTGGACTTGAAAAATGATTGAACATAAGTGTCATCTATCTGGCCAATACACCTGTATTAAAAGAATTAACATGAATGACTGAAATGCACTGACCTTGTGCATTTGATTTCTCTTCTCTATTCAAAATATTGAGGGATGGATATAGTGAGAAATAGACTTTCCACCAGAGGCTAATTTTGTTTCTCTACCTTATCACAGCTATTAAGACTAAGTACACAAATCGAGCTAAGAGGAACATACTATGATGTTGTGAAAATCTGATTTTCTCTTAAAACTTAAATATACATCACCAGCCCACACAAGCTGTCATGGTGTGACTTCTTTTCTGTTATGATCCCTACTCATTTTTCATGAAAGGGCTTCCCTGGTAGCTCAGCTGGTAAAGAATCTGCCTGCAATGCAGGAGACCTGGGCTTTTGATCCCTGGGTTGGGAAAATCCCCTGGGAGAGGGCATGGCAACTCACTCCAGTATTCTTACCTGGAGAATTCCCATGAACAGAGGAGCCTGGCGAGCCATAGTCCATGGGGCTGCTAAGAGTCGGACATGCCCGGGAGACTAATCACAGCACAGCACAAGCTATGTTAAGCAATTCAAGATGGATTCACATTGGCCAAGGTGGACCCCGTGATAGTTGCTTTCAAGGGTGTGATATGGGACTGCAAGTGTCTCTGTGTGATAAATAAGACTTTACTAGGACAAAATGAGCAATTATGTGCTTCCCAGATGGCCCAGTGTTAAAGAATCTGCCTGCCAAAACAGGAGATGCAAGAGAAGCAGGTTTGATCCCTGGACCAGGAAATCCAGATCCCCTGGAGAAGGAAACAGCAACCCACTCCAGTATTCTTGCCTGGAAAATTCCATGGGCAGAGGAGACTGGTGGGGCTACAGTCCATGGGGTTATAAGAGTCGAGCACGACTGAGTGAACACTCATACACACACAGAAGCAGCAAATGACAGAGATAAGACTTCTTAACCGTGTGATAGAGACAATCTTTCTAACCAAGGGTGTAACCATTAGGGAATACTAGCAGATTCCTTAAAATGAGACCACTGAGCCAAGCCACTTGAAGGCTCCTTGTAGAAGGCCTTGACTCCAGGCTGCTGGGAGCTGCTTTAGTTGGCACTTTCAGAAGCCCTATTGGAGCAAAGGGTGACTTTCCACTCAGACTCTTTCAAGATCTGCTGCAAACTGGACTCACTGCTCATCCCGAGACACCCCTTGCCCAAACTTCTCCCTGGAGTGATTTCTTACCTCCTTTTCTAATTTCCCCACTCGGATTAACCTGTGTTGTGTACTGATCGTGTGCAACATACTGAGTGATTTGTCAATTGATTCGCTACTTTTCAAATATTTCCAATCTGTGATCTTTACCTGGGTTTTCCTCTGGGCCCTGTGATGAAACACACAAGCTATATCTCATCTCTTTTACCACAGTATTATAAGTATCTTCTCTAAACTGATTTCTTTTCCATTACATCCAAGTTGAAATGGTTGTATAAGTGGTTCCATCAACTACCAAAGAATGTCTGGTGGTCGGATACAGTGGCATCATGTCGGGCTTCATCCTTTCAACTATTCCTCACCACTTTTCCTTGAACTTGCTTCACTTTTCTCCTCTTCACTCCTGAATTTCTGCTTTCTCAGAATATTCAGTTTAGAGGGTCCATCTCAGTCTTTTTTCTGTCTCCTCCTCTTCTCTTCTCCCTACTTGCCTCTTCCTTCCCTCTCATCCTCTCCCCACTCCCTCCCCTGACACTCCTGTCTCTTTCTCTTTTATTCTTTCCTATGGACTCAAGTGATACATTTGTCTAGATGATGCTTGAACTCAAATGCTTTATGACTTTATAAATGTTCTCATAGTCCTCAAAATAGTGGCAGTCTCCCTCACTGAGCTAAATTATACTTTAATGTCTCTGGTTGTGATTAAAAATATTTCAGGACATCCATAGACCAAATCCAGTGATATGGTCTCACTTTCCTTTAATGCTCATGAAACAATGCCAAGAAATACTTACTTAGTTCTTGTCCAAGGTGGGATTTATCAATGTTCTGAGAAGTCCAGCCAGGGCTAGCTGAGTGGAAAAAACTTCATAAAGAAGGATTCTTGCTGGTTGCCAGGCACCTATGAGCAACTCTTTCATCAAAAAAGAAGGATTTGTTCAGACTCCTTTCATTATCCTTCTTGTGAAGAAATTAGGCCACATCCAAGCATAATTTTGTTTGGCTTTATTCAGTATTCAAAGGGACATATTTTCCTACAAGTTATTTATTTAAGCATAAATATACAAAGATAAATACACATGATTTCTAAGTAAAATGACTTTTTAGTAGGAAATTTGCAGATGTTGTGTTATCTCTTAATGTGAGAAAAGCGGCCTACCTCCTTGGAAAGGGCAATCACATCACTAAGAATCTCTTATTTAAGACCAACAGAAAGTAGTCACCATTATTAGTTCAATTTGCTTTCAAAGCAAAGAAAAAATTGCTACTTGGTGGTATAATGGAGAGGATTCTCCCAGAATAGTCCTCTAACACTACGAGGTTTGAGCTCCACATGTATTTCCAATCTTTTAGGCAACAACAAAGAGATGGCAGGCAGATTTTTTAGCCAAGTTACAGACAAAATTAAACTTACTAATTTAATTGCAAAATCTGCTCAATGACCATATTTCCAGGTTCAAATTATATAGTCAACATCAAGCTAACCCTTCAAACTATAAAACTCAAAGTTGATTTTTTTCTTCTCTCTCTTCTTTACCCTGCATAAGCAATCAGTTCCAAAATCCTGCTGTCAGGCATTATTTATTGAACATTAAGTCCATGAAAGTTACAAAGACCTCCACCCCTTTTTCTATCTTTGCCACTGCCTTAGTTAGCTCTCCTATGAGCCTATTGCTGCAGTCACCTCACTAGCATTCTGGCATTCAGTTTCTCAGCTTCCAATTTTATCTTTCCTCTGTTTCCTCCTTCCTTTCTACATCTCTAGGCTTAGCTCTTCCTATTGCTTCCTTGAATATTTCACTGAACTTTTATATTTTCTAGCCCTTTAAACATTTTTCTTCCTTCTCCCCAACACTTGCTTATATTTCATACTGTAACATAGACGCTGCTTTATTTCTTACTAATTGCTCTTCACTAACCACTCTCCTGAAAAATCAAAAATAAAATAAATATGAAAATCCGTAGCAGCTGAGTTAGGAAATTTCCCTAATGTGCTCAAAGGCCTTTCTCCTTCCCCACCGTAGTACTCATCTCATATAGCAATGTCATTGCTGGTGACACATGTACCATTTCCTTTTTCTCCCATAAGCACCTGTCCATTCACCCTGTCATGCCACTCACCATAAATATGCATCAGTCTGCTCACTACACAGATGTTCCATGGATATTCATAACTCCGTGACTTTAATCTTTCTCCAGGTTCAATATTCAATATACACCAATAAATTATTTGTATTCATTCACTTAATAAATACTTATGATTTGTTAATTGGATGTATGTTAGCTATTGGGTTGATGCTGTGGGTTCACACATCATAGTGCACCTTCTTTTGGGTCTCATTCTCATTATTTTGAACTTTTATCCCTAGACCGTGTTTCTCAGCTCATGTCCATGAAATCTTCCCTGATAACACATCACATTTAACGCTCCCTCTCCTCCCCCACCTCCATAAGTTGTTTCAGTTGTGTGATTTTGTGTGACCCTGTGTACTGGAGCCAGCCAGGCCCCTCTGTCCGTGGGATTCTCCAGGCAAGGATACTGGAGTGTGTTGCCATGCCCTCCTCCAGTGGAATCTTCCCAACTCATGGATAGAACCCACAACTTTTACGTCTCCTGCATTAACAGGTGGGTTCTTTATCATTAGCACCACCTGGGAAGCCCTCTCTCTCCTCAACCTCTCCCATATTCACAAGTCTACTTACTACTTATTCATTCTGCTTTCTGTTTGTGGTCACTTGCTTACATAAATCTGTCTCTGTTAGACCTCTCAGAAGACAGAATATGCTCTATTCACTTGCTGATATCACAGTTTCAAGTGCATATAGGCTTGAAAAAAAGGCTTAATAAACATGGAAACCCCAATTACCCAAAACAGCAATTGCTCATCAAAGAGAAATGTTGCCTGAGAGTTTCCTGTAGAATGTAATAAAGGAAAAAGTTTACTATACCCTGGCTTATTATACCCTGGCTAGTCTGTCACAGCATCAGTCCCATTTGTTTGGCTCACATGTGTGTTCTCAGCACATGATGCAGTGCCTGAACATCCTAGGCTCTCAATAATTAGCTCCTCAGTGAAGAAATAGATTACTTACTCTTCTGTTGACTAGCTATGTGCCTAAAACGTCAACTCTTTGAGCTTCAATTTCAGTTTATAAAATGTTAAAACAAATTTTAACCCACAAGCTCTTTGTGAGGCTTAAACAAGTTAGACCTCACTTGTGAATGATGAGCTATTATTATCATTATTTGCTAATTTAAAAATCATGTCTTGGGAGTCTTAATCACAATTAAGGTCAGCATGATTTGTGTGCTCATTAATGAGATAATTTAAATGAACACACTTACTGGTCTTCTACAATTTTTCTTCATTTTCTCTGCTCAAAAAAGGATGTGTGCATACTCAGTAGCGTCCAACTCTTTGCAACCCCGTGGACTATAAACTGCCAGGCTCCTGTGTCCATGGGATTTTCCAGGCAAGAAGACTGGAGTAGGTTGTCACTTCCTCCTCCAGAGGATCTCCCCGACCCAGGGATCAAAGTCTCATCTCTGACATCTTGTGCATTGGCAGGCGAATTCTTTATCACTGAGCCACCTGGAAAGTTCCCTAGAAAAAGTGTACAGGTAATCAAAAGCAGGCAGTATTTCATGTTCCCTGCTTCACACCCTGGAATTCTAATATATGGCTCATTTTGACAAGGAAGTTTCAATGTATTTCATAAATATCATATATATTCATATAATTCATATTAATATATATTTCATAAATATATATATAAATATATATTTTTAAGATTGGCTTGGACCATTGTAGTTAGCTTATTCTTTCTCCTCTTAATGAATGCACATTTTAATTTTCAATAATCGTTACTTCTTATCATCAAACCTCAACCTTAATACCTCTGACACTAGAAGCTTAAATGCATGATGTCTTGCCTTCTCTTGTAGTGAAAGTCCACCCTTTCTCAGTTTTCCTTTAACTTTTAAGAATTATTCCTGTTCACCTTCTAGAACTGCACTGGAAAATCCTACTTCTCCTTCTGATCCTCTGAATTGTCACCATCTTAAGGCAGTTATTAATTCATCTTTAGATAGTTTTTATCCAGCTAAGTATTTCCAAATCCTACAACCAACCTCATACTATATGGCTCTTGTATCTTCTGGTATTTTGAATGTCTTCCTGCTAAATCAGATTAACTTTTATTTTCCAGATAGTGTTGTCTACATAATTGGAGGGGGGCCGTACAAAATGAGAATGTGAAACTCTTGTTAAAAATCTTCATAATTTAGTATGACAATAGCAGAACCCTAAACTAACTGCCGAGTCCTTCTAGGTATGGGAATCTGTGTAACAGCGCAAGTTCCATGCTGATGAAATTCTGGAGAAATTTCATTTGCATAGTCTTTCCTGACACCTCAGAAAGAGCTCTGAACTCTATTGTATGGTCACTTTGCACACTATTTTCCTTTGTGTGTGGTTTAGTCGCTAAGTCGTGTTTGGTTCCTGCGATCCCTTGGACTGTAGCCTGTTAGTCTCCTCTGTCCATGGGACTCTCCAGGCAAGAATACTGGAGTGGGTTGCCATTTCCTTCACCAGAGAATCTTCCAGACCCAGGAACCAAACCCAAGTCTTCTGCATGGTAGGCAGATTATTTACCAACTAAGCTACAAGGGAAGCCCTTCCTTCGTATATGGTGACATATATTCTATTCCTGATTCATATCTGTTTCCACACTACAATTATTATATTGAAACCTTACACTATACTCATTTGGATATTAAACCAAATGAGTATACCTCTGAAGCAGGAATCAGATCTATTTTGTCCATCACTGTATTTACTAATCCTTCACAGTGCCTATAAAATAATTGATCATATAGTAAACTAAGTGATACTGATCACAATGAAAGAAATTGGGGAGAAAATTTGGCACATTAACAACTAACACGAAACCTCAATTTTCTTTAACTTTTGTGCCATGATGTTTCATATCAATATGTATGCTGCTGTGCTATGCTAGCATATTAAAAAGCAGAGACATTACTTTGCCAACAAAGGTCCGTCTTAGTCAAGGCTATGGTTTTTCCAGTGGTCATGTATGGATGTGAGAGTTGGACTGTGAAGAAAGCTGAGCATCGAAGAATTGATGACCTGTGGTGTTGGAGAAGCTTCGTGAGAGTGCAAGGAGTTCCAAATAGTCCATCCTAAAGGAGATCAGTCTTGGGTGTTCATTGGAAGGACTGATGCTAAAGCTGAAACTCCAGTACTTTGGCCACCTCATGCAAAGAGTTGATTCATTGGAAAAGACCCTGATGCTGGGAGGGATTGGGGGCAGGAGGAGAAGGGGACAACAGAGAATGAGATGGCTGGATGGCATCACCGACTCGATGGGCATGAATTTGAGTTAACTCCGGGAGTTGGTGATGGACAGGGAGGCCTGGCGTGCTGCGATTCATGGGGTCGCAAAGAGTCGGACACGACCGAGCGACTGAACTGAACTGAACTGAACTGCGCTATGCTTAGTTGCTCAGTCGTGTAGACTGCCAGGCTCCTCTGTTTATGGTGATTTTCCAGCAAGAATACTGGAATGGGTTACCATGCCCTCCTCCAAGGGATCCTCCCAACCCAGGGACTGAATTCCAGGTCTCCCACAGTGCAGGCGGATTCTTTACCATCTGAGCCAGCAGGGATGCATGGCGCTGCTGCAGTGAGCAGCCGCTACGCGACACTGGAGCGGCAAGCTGCCGAGAGGAGACACCCTACATTCAAGGTCAGTAACAGCGGTGGTGAGAAGATACCCCACGTCCAAGGTAAGGAGCAGTGCCTGCGCTTTGCTGGAGCAGTCGTGAAGAAATACCCCATGTCCAAGGTAAGAGAAACCCCAGTAAGATGGTAGGTGCTGAAAGAGGGCATCAGAGGGCAGAAAGACTGAAACCACAATAACAGAAAACTAACCAATCTAATCACATGGACCACAGCCTTGTCTAACTCAGTGAAACTAAGCCATGCCGTGTGGGGCCACCCAAGATGGACAGGTCATGGTGGAGAGTTCTGACAAAATGTGGTCCACTGGAGAAGGGCATGGCAAACCACTTCAGTATTCTTGCCTTGAGAACCCACGGAACAGTGTGAAAAGGTAAAAAGATAGAACACTGAAAGAGGAACTCCCCAGGTCGGTAGGTGCCCAATATGCTACTGGAGATCAGTGGAGAAATAAATCCAGAAAGAATGAAGGGATGGAGCCAAAGCCAAAACAACACCCAGTTGTGGATGGGACTGGTGATAGAAGCAAAGTCTGACACTGTGAGCAATACTGCATAGGAACCTGGAATGTTAGGTCCATGAATCAAAGCAAATTGGAAGTGGTCAAACAGGAGATGGTAAGAGTGAACATTGACATTCTAGGAATCAGTGAACTAAAATGGACTGGAATGGGTGAATTTAACTCAGATGACCAGTATATCTACTACTGTGGGCAGGAATCCCTTAGAAGAAATGGAGTAGCCATCATAGTCATCAAAATAGTCCAAAATGCAGTACTTGGATACAATCTAAAAAATGACAGAATGATCTCTGTTCATTTCCAAGGCAAACCATTCAATATCACAGTAATGCAAGTCTACGCCCTGACCAGTAACACTAAAGAAGCTGAATGGTTCTATGAAGGTCTACAAGACCTTTCAGGACTAATGCCAAAAAAAAGATGTCCTTTTCATTATAGGGGACAGGAATGCCAAAGTAGGAAGTCAAGAAACACCTGGAGTAACAGGTAAATTTGGCCTTGCAGTACAGAATTAAGCAGGGCAAAGGCTAATAGATTTTTGCCAAGAGAACACACTGGTCATAGCAAACATCCTCTTCCAACAACACAAGAGAAGACTCTACACATGGACATCACCAGATGGCCAACACTGAAATCAAATTGATTAAATTCTTTGCAGCCACAGATGGAGAAACTCTATATAGTCAGCAAAAACAAGACCAGGAATTGACTGTGGCTCAGATCATGAACTCCTTATAACCAAATTCAGACTTAAAATTGAAGAAAGTAGGGAAAACTACTAGGACATTCAGGTATGACCTAAATCAAATCCCTTATGACTATACAGTGGAAGTGAGAAATAGATTTAAGGGACTAGATCTGATAGACAGAATGCCTGATGAACTATGGACAGAGGTTTGTGACATTGTATAGGAGACAGGGATCAAGACCATCCCCAAGAAAAAGAAATGCAAAGAAGCAATATTGCTGTCTGATGAGGGCTTACAAATAGCTGTGAAAAGAAGAGAAGCGAAAAGCAAAGGAGAAAAGGAAAGATATACCATTTGAATGCAGAGTTTCAAAGAATAGCAAGGAGAGATAAGAAAGCCTTCCTCAGCAATCAATGCAAAGAAATAGAGGGAACCAATAGAATGGGGAAGACTAGAGATCTCTTCAAGAAAATTAGAGATACCAAGGAACATTTCATGCAAAGATGGGCTCAATAAAGGACAGAAATGGTATGAACCTAACAGAAGCAGATGATATTAAGAAGAGGTGGCAAGAATACACATAAGAACTGTACAAAAAGGATCTTCATGACCCAGATAATCACGTTGGTATGATCACTCACCTAGAGACTGTTGGTCTTTTAGTGGACCGGAACCTGGTGGTCCGGAGTCGACGATGAGAGAGTGAAAGAAGGAAAGAGGCTAATATTCCCTGGGTTACACAGCCAGCTTTCGCGTTCCAGGGAATCAGCCAGAAAGAGAAAGAGAAAGAGCAAAAGAGGAAGACAAAGAAAGAAAGACAGGGGGACCAAAGCTATGGTGGAGCAAAGGTGTTTTAATCAACATGGTGTGGGGATATATACTGTCTTACAAGGTAGTTATTCTCAGCAAAGATAAAGATTAAAATTCCAGACTTACAAAACACAGGGCAGTCCCTATTAAAGAGAGAAGAGGGTACTTGTCACCATAATGAGAAACTAATGAAAGAAATGCCTGGATTCCTCAGCCCCGGGAAAGGCATGCCTCTCCTCTTAATTCCTGAATATTCAAGAATTAATAAGGGCCAAAGGTTTCCTGACAGATCCAAAACAGCACACAGGGAGCCTCCTGTTATGCATCCTAACAAGAGAGAAACATCCTAGAATGTGAAGTCAAGTGAGCCTTAAGAAGCATCACTATGAACAAAGCTAGTGGAGGTGATGGAATTCCAGTTGAGCTATTTCAAATCCTAAGAGATGATGCTGTGAAAGTGCTTCACTCAATATGCCAACAAATTTGGAAAGCTCAGCAGTGGCCACAGGACTGGAGAAGGTCAGTTTTCACTTCAATCCCAAAGAAAGGCAATGCCAAAGAATGCTCAAACTACTGATTGCACTTATCACACTTGCTAGTGAAGTAATGCTCAAAATTCTCCAAGCCAGGCTTCAATGATATGTGAACCGTCAACTTCCAGATGTTCAAGCCTGTTTTAGAAAAAGCAGTGGAACCAGAGATCAAATTGCCAACATCTGCTGGATCATTGAAAAAGCAAGAGAGTTCCAGAAAAACATCTATTTCTGCTTTATTGACTATGCCAAAGCCTTTGACTGTATGGATCAACATAAACTGTGGGAAATTCTTCAAAAGATGGGAATACCAGACCACTTGACCTGCCTCCTGAGAAACATGTATGCAGGTCAAGAAGCAACAGTTAGAATTAGACATGGAACAACAGGCTGGTTCCAAATAGGAAAAGGAGTACCTCAAGGCTGTATATTGTCACCCTGCTTATTTAACTTATATGCAGAGTACATCATGAGAAATGCTGGGCTGGATGAAGCACAAGCTGGACTCAAGATTACTGGGAGAAATATCAATAACCTCAGATGTGCAGATGACCTCACTCATAGCAGAAAGCAAAGAAGAACTAAAGAACTCTTGATGAAAGTGAAAGAGGAGAGTGAAAAATTTGAGTTAAAGCTTAACATTCAGAATACTAAGATCATGGCATCTGGTCCCATCACTTCATGGCAAATAAATGGGGAAAAGTGACAGACTTTATTTTTGTGGGCTCCAAAATCACTTCAGATGGTGACTGCAGCCATGAAATTAAAATATGCTTGCTCCTTGGAAGAAAAGTTTTGATAAACCTAGACAGTATATTAAAAAGCAGAGACATTACTTTGTCAACAAAAGTCCTTGTAGTCAAGGCCTTGCTTTTTCCAACTCATGTATGGATGTTAGAGTTGGACTAAAAAGAAAGCTGAGTGCCGAAGAATTGATGTTTTTGAACTGTGGTCTTGGAGAAACTCTTGAGAGTCCCTTGGACTTGCAAGGAGATCCAGCCAGTCCAGCCTAAAGTAAATCAGTCCTGGATATTCATTGGAAGGACTGACATTGAAGCTGAAACTTCAATACTTTTGCCACCTAATGCGAAGAGCTGAGTCATTTGAAAAAACCCTGATGCTGGGAAAGATTAAAGGTGGGAGGAGAAGGGATGACATTGGATGAGATGGTTGGTTGGCATCACTGACTCAATGGACATGAATTTGAGTAAACTCTGAGAGTTGGTGATGGACAGGGAGGCCTGGTGTGCTGCAGTCCATGAGGTTGCAAAGAGTCAGACATAACTGAGTGATTGAACTGAACTGAAATCTAGTTTGTGCTGGCACTGGTTCTGTGGAGAGGGCACTACAATGGATGTAGAATTGACATAATTCTAGAAGTAGCTCTACTATTGATTGGCTGTATTACCCTAGGCAACTCATTTAACTTTTCTTAGCTTGAGTTTTCTTATCTATAAAATTATATAACTAGATTTTAAAAAGCAAACTATATTTTGCCCTCAAGGTCTAATATTCTCCAATTCTGTGGGTTAAGTGCTTCTGTTGTACTATAGAGTATACTGCTTGGTTGTTCAGTCACTAAGTCATCTAACTCTTTTGTGACTCCAAGAAATATAGCCCACAAGGCTCTACTGTACATGGGATTTCCCAGGCAAGTATACTGGAGAGGGTTGCCACTTCCTTCTGCAGGGGATCTTCCTGACCCTGGGAGCAAAACTGCATCTCCTTCATTGGCAGGCAGAGTCTTTACCACCGAGACACCAGGGAAGCCCATGGGGTTCACATCTGAGGTCTATATGATTTGATTATATAGAGCTTTAAAAGGAAAAAAAAAAAAAGAGTTAATTATATTCAGTTCAGTTCAGTTCAGTTGCTCAGTCATGTCCAACTCTTTGCGAAGCCATGAATTGCGCATGCCAGGCCTCCCTGTCTGTCATCAACTCCCGGAGTCTACCCAGATCCATGCCCATCAAGTCAGTGATGCCATCCAGTCATCTCATCCTCTGTTGTCCCCTTCTCCTCCTGCCCCCAATCCCTCCCAGCATCAGGGTCTTTTCCAATGAATCAACTCTTTGCATGAGGTGGCCAAAGTACTGGAGCTTCAGCTTTAGCATCAGTCCTTCCAATGAACACCCAGGACTGATCTCCTTTAGGATGAACTGGTTGGATCTCCTTGCAGTCCAAGGAACTCTCAAGAGTCTTCTCCAACACCACAGTTCAAAGCATCAATTTTTTGGTGCTCAGCTTTCTTGACAGTCCAACTCTCATATCCATACATGACCACTGGAAAAACTATAGCCTTGATCAGATGGACCTTTGTTGGCAAAGTAATGTCTCTGCTTTTTAATATGCTATCTAGGTTGGTCATAACTTTCCTTCCAAGGAGTAAGCGTCTTTTAATTTCATGACTTTACAGAAGGCAAAATAAATTCATGCAAATATGAGACTTTGTAAATGTCATAGGTAGCGTTAGAAAGCAGTAAAAATTTGAGACATTAAATAAATTGTACTGGCACAGTTGACTTATATACAGAAAAAAATAGTATTGATATCCTATCCCACACTTTATATAGAAGTAAATTCCATGTTGACTACAGATAAAAATGTGCTAAGCAATACTTTAAAGCTTTTAAAAGAGAATGCAGGAGACTATATTTAGGTCCTATTTGCAAAGGCTTTATAAATAAGTTAGGGGAAACAAGTAACAAATCATAAATGGGAGCATCAATAAGTCAGTGCTGTAAGCAAAATTAAAAGAGAAACCATGCCCTGGGAGAAGATATGTACAATGCATGTAAGAAAATAAAATTCACATTCAATATATGTAAAGAAAATCTACAAATCAGTAAGTAAAAGGCAACCCATTAGTTAAATGGATAAAGGATGTGAATAGAAGGATAAGGATATACTTAAATAAAGGACACTCAACCATACATTTCACACCCATCAGATTTAAAAACTTAACAATCTGCTAGCATAAAGTATGCAAGATTTAGAAAAGAGGAAGTGTAAATTGAGAATGGTATTGTACTCATTGGAGAAGGAAATGGCAACCTACTCCCGTACTCTTGCTTGGAAAATCCCATGAACAGAGGAGCCTGGTAGTCAGGGGTCACAAAGAGTCGGACAGGACCGAGCAACTTCAGTATTGTACTCAAAGACGGGGCATTCAGGTGGCCTTCCCAGAGATTTTGGAGGAAGCGATTTAGGGGTCTGTCATTTTAGACAAAGCTTGCTGAAATGTGATTAGGAATTTAACAGGTTTCTCAAGTGGCACTAGTAGTAAAGAACCTGCCTCCCAGTGCAGGAGACTTAAAAGGTATAGGTTCAGTCCCTGGGTCAGGAAGATCCCCTGGGGGTGGGTACAGCAACCCACTCCAATGTTCTTGCTTGGAGAATCCCTTGGATAGAGGAGCCTAGTGGGCTACAGTTCATAGGGTTGCTAAGGGTTGGATGTGACTTAGCATACACACATGCACATTTTAACCCTAGAACATCTAAGGCATCAAGTCATGGAGGTAGTAAGTGGTTCCTAAAGTTGATCACTTTAAGAAAAAAAAAAAAGTATAGTAGCAAAAGAGGTGGAATCCAAATGGTTTAAAAAAAAATCAGATAACCTTATGCATGTCTTGCCATTATCCAAACATGAAACTCTTTACTTTAGGCTTGTCCTGAATTTGCTTTCTAGGACCTTATGCCACTAATCATTTTGTTTTATTCCCTTGGCATAATGTTTCCAGTAATAGCTTTTCCCCAGTGACTCTGGTTTTATAACTTGGTTCTTCCTTCTCCTAGCTAACTGCTAATTGATAGCATTGTATATATTCATATTCAGAACATACATATATGTATCTCTGCTCAGCCATTCCACCTTTTTTCATCACCTATCAGAGGCCAGTTTTAGTCAATTTCTGACCTCTTCTACTACCGCTTCAGACCTGGGTTGCCTGTTCTTCAGCCTAGGACCTGAAATACCCAGTACATTTTGGGAAAACACAAGAATCCCAGACTGGTTGAAATAGACTAGATTCATAAAAGGACATCTTAAAAAGTGTGTTGGAGCTACATGATGAGTGACTTGATTACTATCAAGACTAATGGTTTGGCAAGCATTTGTTCCACCATATGAAATAATAACTTTGGTTGGATCATTTGTTTTTGTCAACTGATTGCTTCCTGTGTTTCAAATTCAACAGTTACTTCTGGCTGATTTATTTTTTTTCCATTTCCCCGCTTCACTAAGAAAATAAGATTTCTTCCCCTTCTTCAGAATTTATCTTATTCTTTGTGACCTCTGGCTTTCTCTGATAAATCAGGTATCTACATTACTTGCTGTTGTCTCTACCATGGAGACACTTTCTGTGTCACTGCTGACACCAAGATTTTTTTAGGCTGATGAGTTGTTGTTGTGTGAAAATATTTTGCCTTCATGACATGAACACATACTCCTGGGTATGCAAATGGAATTAGGCTTGCTAGGCTGAATCAGTGCTGGTTCTGAAATAGGGGGAGAAATAACAATAATTCACATGAGGAAATAGAACTTTGGAGATCTAGAAACATAGATTTTGAATCGTCTGGTCAGTCATCTACGGGAAATTAGAAACATTAATTAACCTTTCTGAATTTTAGTCTTATCACACATAGAGAGTAAATTGTCACATTTTCTTAATTTTAAGACATCAAACATAAGGCATGTCAGCAATTTAATAACAGCATTTCACAAAAATTATAGCTATATCAAATGCAATGTATGCATTCATATAAAATGTATAAATGAGGTTTTGTAATAAAATAAAATGTTTTCTTTATAGTAGGCACATCTGTAGGTATGTATGGCACATAGTAGCCATCATCCTTATTTAACTGAAATATCAAATTATATATCACTATTTTTAAAAAAAATTACAAAACTGACCTGAACCTACAAAGTCTAGTTATGTCTAAGTCTTCCTGACATTTCTGCACATCCATCTGGATTTACACCCTCCCTATAGCTCTTGTTCCTGGTGCTTGCTTCTCTTAAGCTCTGACTCATCTCATTTTCTGTGTCTGTTTTCTTTTCTCACCTCTGATTTTCCTTTGATTTTTTTTTCTCTCACTTAGGCTTTTGTGTGTATGACAGGGTTTATGAACATTTAGAGTAACTGGATTTGATCACTATAAAATATTAAAGATGAATTATAAGCTAGTTATTTCTGTTCATAAAATCCCCTTGTCTGCTTGGTCAGAAATTTTTTCCTAGTTATGTTTTCCTCTGAGTCGAGTTCTGCCATGTTGCTTTCTTTCACCAACACATTCTTCATTTCCTACTTTTTCTGCTACAAAAACCTTGGTCATTTCTCATGCAGAGTACTTTTTTTTCTCTATGCATATTTAATTATATCCTTTTAACCTATGTACTTAGAGTTCTACATCCTGCATCAACAAGACTAACCAATATACACTGTGACATATACAGAATTCTCTTCTTAATAAGTCAGATGCTGGTTTTCAATGTATTTTCCCAAACAGTTACAGTTCACACAGGACATGTTCAATGTTGTCAAAAATGTTAAACCCAACTTTCCATCTACCTACAACACCCATACAACTGAATATGGCCGGAGAGAAGCAACAACTATGCTGACTGGTCTTACTTTAAATTTATGACCATGATCTTCAGATATGCTCTTAGTGCTGCCTAGAAATCATACTGTGCTTCCTCACTCAACACATTGCCCCCATTCTCATAAATGGCCACTTCACAATGCCTCATTATTTAACACACATCCATGCATGTACATACACCTCCCTTACCACACTTCCTCTCAAGCTTACTCCCTTGTATCCAATTGCTTACATCATATCTCCATGTGAAAGCCAGATAAGTATTTTAAGTTTCTGTGTGGAACTGCTGCTTCCTCATCCCTCCTCCACAGTTCTTTCCATTGATTACATTCCAAATCTTAATTGATGGTAACTTCATTCACTCATTCAGACCTCAAATCTTAAAATTTGATGCTTCTCTTTATCACATGCCACCCGAAAGAGCAAATTCTGTTGCTTTTGTCCTCCATATATCACAGATTTAGCCACTTCTTAGGACCTTCTTTTCTATCTCTCACCATCATTTAGCTACTGAACTATTATAATATCCTCTTAATTGGTCTCTTTTCTGGCTTTCCCATAGATTCTTCTCAATAGCATATTTAGAGATATTCTGTTAAAATCCAAGTCTAATCCCATCATGATTCCACTAAAAATGCTCCCATGGCTCCAGAATTTCCCAGAGTAAGAGCTAGTCCTTTTAATGATCACAAGGCTCTGGTAATCTCTGTGCCTCACCACCTCTCTGTCCTCAACTCCTATGAGTGGCTCATCTCTCACTCTACTCCAGTCACATCAAGAGCCGAACGCCTCCTGAAACTCACTAAGCACCCTCCTCCCTGAGGATGCTTGAAGTGGCAGCTCCCTCTGACAGAATGCTGTCTCCTCATTATCCACACAGCTCATACCCTTGACCCCTTCAAGTCCTTCCTTTAATGTCACCTTCCACTAAATCCGGCCTCCAATACATCATTAAAATTAGAAATACTTTCTGTACCCTGGCATTCCTGAAAACTTTTACTCATCCATTTTCCACATAAAATGTATTATTTTCCTGCTTAACATTTAATTTACTTACTTAATTTTTTGTTTAATATCTCATTTTCAATATCAGGGTTTAAGTTTTGCATCTTTTTTATTATGGATCTCTAGTAGCTGGAATAACAATCAGTAAAGCATAGACACTTAGTTAAGTATTTATTGAATGGATAAATAAGTGAATTGAATTGAATTACCTATTGAATGAATAAATACATACAATAATTCACTAATTCATTCAATTATAACACAGAGAAAGATACTGAAGCTACAACATGAATACGTTTTAACAACTGAGGGTTTTATTGGGAGAGTTAAGTATATAAATAAAGGTAGCATGAAACAATAAAATATATCATTACAGAGTTATGAAAAAGAATTCTGTGAGCATATAGAAGACTAACGTGGAAAATATGGGCAACTTTAAACAATGTTTTGATGGTTCATAGGCTATAACTGAGAAATGAAGGAGATTATAACCTAAATAAAGAGACTGACATGTATAGTAAAAGGCAATGAAAGTCTTTTTATTCCATTTCTTTCTAATACTGCATGACTGATCAAGTCAATTCAAAAGAGGTGTGCTCCATAAGTGAGACATTTCTGCCTGCTGTATTCACTGCTATAGCCCCAGGACCTGGAACAATATTTGGCTATGGTGGAGTCACAGTATTTCTCTGTAGAGTGAATGAATGGACTTTCTGTTAAAACAAGAGGGTTTTGTCAAATGAATTTAAAGTATTTTTTAGTTACATTGTCCTAAGTTACAATGAGTATGCTTTGAATTGTCAGGAAGACCCTCAGTGATCAGACCAGCCTCAAATCAAAGCGGTTGTTAGAGAAGCTGGTAATCTCCCCTATCAATAAGGCTTTGGGTGTTTAAAGGTCTACACAACCCCTTTCCAAGACATTGAACAAAATATTTCTGAATCTGATCAGGAGTTATACTAATGGCTGTTTTGAGTCTGACGCTCTGAAGATGACTTTAAAAAAAGTCCATGCAGTCCTCTCAGAAGCCATAGGGTGAATGAAAAAAAAAAAAGCAACAACCTAGCTTTTGCCAGCTCTGTGCTTCATTTGGATAGATCCCTGGTTAGCCCATAGTCTTAGGTGCTGTTGTTAACAAAAGCATTTACCTGAATGTGGGCTATCTTTCATAGCCACATAAGTAATTAAATTGCAACTCATACTTAGAAGAGAAACTCAGAGAAAGTATTTAGAAACTATGGGCACGGTTCTGTGATCACCAAATTCTCTTAAGACCTAGGGAACATCAAAAAAGAAAAACAAATGTTATAAAAGAGGATAAGTTTTATTTTGTGGAAATTATAATAGAAATGTTACTATTAGGCAGTGTATATATATTAAAAACTTCATTAGTAGATTGTACTTATTATAGGACCTCAGAGATACTGTTTATATTTTTAACTCAACAACCTCTAAAACCAGCTGAGTCTGCTCAACACACACCTCTGTTGGAGTGCCATTTAATCACTAGAGAGGACTCAGAGGGTCAGGTCATGACTCTGATGCAGGAACCCCCTGACCATCTGATACAAAATGGACAGTTTTATTTGGACTAATTTTACTTAAAGCTTTTGGTTCTTATTGAAATGAGAACTTGTTTACAAGTCCCTTGAGTATCAGACTCTAATCCAAATAATTCTACAGTTTTCCATTGTCTCCGTGTTTGTTCCTTGAGGATCTTATGGCAGAGAAAATTTTAAAGTTCTGCAAACTCTATTTCTGCTAAAATTCACTCCTACCAGGTAAACTAAACAGGATGATGAATTAACTTTTGGGGAACTTTTCTTTTGACTTTCCCCTTTAAACTCTATAAACTAGAGCCAATCCAATCACTCTATACTTTCTTTCCTCTTTGGAAAGGATGCATTATAGTTTATTGATACTAAGCATGGGCTCCAGTAACAGACACACCTATGACCTATGTTCTAATCCTAATGCGTAATACTGACTTTGTGATTTTGGGTGTATTAGGTGACCTTTTTATACATCAGTTTTCTCATCTGTACAATGAGAATAATAATATTTGCTTCATAGTTATGAAGAATAATTGAGATCACATGCAGTAGGCATAAAGTACCATGTCTGACTTATATACTAAATATATTATAAGTTACAGTAACTTTTATGTAGGGCAGTTCATTCCTCACTTACCCTCAGTTATATCATACCAGCTACAGGATAGAATAGAGCAAATGGCCTTCATCCAAATTGATGTTTGATCTATTTAATTTTTCTATGAAAGATTTCACTTCCAGTCCTTTGAAAAGATACAGGGAGTTCCCATGTAGAGATGCCTCATTTATTCAATTTTTCTTCACATATGTGTTTGATGCCAGCACATCCACATGACGTTAGGCCAAAAGGCAGGGGGGTGGGGGGCGGGCTCTGTGATCAACACCATTTCCCTTTAAAGTGTTCATACTTCTTGAAAAAGTTGTTTCTATACTATGTGGTCATCAAGGTGAAAACTTTTGGGTTACAACTTTACATTAAAAATGGAGCTTGGGAAAAATAAACATTGTATGCAATGTTCCATAATTGAAGATACCCAGGTAATCTGTCATTCTATGAGGAGGTTACATTTCTGAGAACTACTCAGTGGTCTCAGGGGACAGATATCTAGAATATTATCCTGCTGCCACTGCATAGGATGAGAAGAGGAGAATGACTGATGGGTCCTGGGGCTATTCAGTGATACTGTGCATTGCCAGAAATAGGACACACAGGGGACAGTGACACAGTGAATATCTTTTTATCAGAGACATACTAGTACTCTTGTGCTGTGGGAAGAGAGTAGAAGGAATCTAGATCTTCCGTCTGGACATCCAGATGACACTATGCCAGTTGCTGCAACCAGAGTGGTTGCAGAATTCCAACCTGGTTGGAATGCTGGTTGGTTCCCAGAATTCCATACTAGTGAGCCCATGAATCATTTATTCATCCAGCAAATATTGACTGAGTGCCAGCACATTCCCAGATGCCAAGAACACATTGGTAATCAAGGCAAAAGGAACCCCTGCCTTCAAATATGTTCTACATCAGAAGACACATAAAATGAGAGTTACTATAAAACTCATAGAAGTTGGAACCACAGATTCCCCGCTCCTCTCATTTCCATCTTTTCTCGCCCCCCTCACTCCTCACTAACGTCTTCCCCAGCAACAGAACGCCTGCCTGCATGGTGAATTGCAGGAGAGAACTGAGAAACCCTCTGGTTTCTCTCTTTTGAATAAAGAACCTCAAGGGATTGCACACCTCTGAATCCTCACTTCTCTAAGAAGATAGTTCAGCAGAGGGACTTTGGACCTGCACCATGAAAGCTAGAAATGGTGAAGATTGGTTTAATTCAAACTTCAGTATCAGAGCCAAACTACATTCTCCAATCAACTTTACATATCTAAAAATGAGCTAATATTTTGATAGTCATCCATCGGTCCTGAGCTTAATTTCTCAATAGATTCTAAACTTAGAAGAGAAAATAAACATGTTATTTATTGATGTCCCTTATACACCATCATCTTATAGTATTTCCCAAATATCTGAGAAGTGTATGCAAGAAACTGGCATTTAAGAACCAAATTAATCCATTGCAAATAGAGATTGAGGGTTTTGACTTAAACTGAGGAGATACTGAAATTGGCAGTGCTTTAGGAAGTGTATCTGTGTGGGGCTTTGACTTTTGTTACTAGAGATGGTGACACTGGCTTGTCACCAGGGACTGCAGCCTTTATGACTGACTTTGAGATGTGATCTAAGAAGACACATAGGGATCAGGTCATAAAGGAAAGAAGTCTGTGTCCTACCTAAACCTCATCTTAACATAGGCAGTACTTCAATACATTGACTTTTTCAGGTTTTACTGAGC
Source organism: Muntiacus reevesi (assembly GCF_963930625.1). NCBI lineage: Eukaryota > Metazoa > Chordata > Mammalia > Artiodactyla > Cervidae > Muntiacus > Muntiacus reevesi. The sequence continues at coordinate 135,623,321 of NC_089249.1, forward strand.
AGAACAATTTTTTCCTGCATTTACTGAATTTCTCAATGAAAACTACAAACTCAATCTTCAGATTCTAAAGACAGCTAATCTCAGTGAGGGCTACCAAACACTGATACATATTTTGTGTCATGTATAGGGAAGAAGTGCAAGCTTATATACCCCAAATTCTGCTTTTCTCTATGTAGACCATGGTTTAGAACTAATTGGGGGAACAAATCATGGCTAAATTCTAGGATTCATTTAGGTTATCTACAAGCTTCTGTCTTAGGTTAGTACTGATTTATTGGTTACTTAATCCTTGACCAGACTTCCCTGGTAGCTCAGCTGGTAAAGAATATGCCTGCAATGCAGGAGACCTGGGTTCAATCTCTGGGTTGGGAAGATCCCCTGGAGAAGGGAATGGCTACCCCCTCCAGTATTCTTGCCTGGAGAATCCCATGGACAGAGGAGCCTGGAAGGCTACCATCTATGGGGTTGCAAAGAGTCAGACACGACTAAGCACAGCACAGCAAGCCTTGACCATGGTTTTTAGATTACAGGGATCCATACCTTGGTATTGATCACAGAAGTGTGTTAGTTTTTATTAATTAACAATTAATTAATATTTTGAAAGCAATGCAGAATCTGGCTTCTTTTTGACTTGACATAGAGAAACAACTCCATGAACTTTTTGCGAACTCATGAGTTAACTCATATATTACTCAGCCTTTAGAAATCAAACTTGCTGAACAAATGAAAGAGGGAAAGATAATTTAAAAATCTGTGTATTTCTTGTCATTGGAATAGTAACAGTAGAAAAAATTAAGTTCAAAAAGATCAAAACGAATTAAAGAACATGAGAGTTGTATTATTTCTAGATCAATAATGATAATGAAGTACCATGAACAGAAAAAGAGAGTTGAGTTTTTAGAAGATCAGGGGTTACTTCTCTAAAGGAGCCTGGAAAGGTAAGGTGTTGAGGAGCAGATGGCAGGTGTTTTGGTTCTCACTAGGCCCGTGTTGCTCAGGTTCAGAAGCATCAATAATATTTACATGCAGGAAACTGATTCTTTAGTATAAACCAATATGGGAAAGAAATACCAAGTGTTAAAGAATTTTCATCACAAGAAGTAGTAGCAATGACCAATATGGCAGAAGACAAAGATTTCTCATAAGAAGAGGGTGGAGCCTATGTCACTAGACAAAACACACAACCCAGCCTTAATGCTGGGGAGCTAGAGGGGGAGCAGGAAGAAGAGATTTTGTATATGACAGATGGGGAAGAGGCAATGTCTAATAAGATCTCATAATGGGAGTTGCTACTTGTTCTCAGTTCTATTGTCTTTGAAAGATGGTAGAGATGTCTCCAATGCTGTTCTCTGAGGCTTGAGATAATATATATAGGTAGATCTTTCGTCTCTATTCTCCCCTTGAAAATGGCAAACATAGTATTACAATTAAACTTATAGGAGCTTTTCCTAATAAGAGTTTAACTTCATAGGCGGAAACCTTCAGATAGGCTTCCCAGGTGGTGCAATGATAAAGAATCTGCCTGCCAATGCAGGAGATGCAGGAGAAGTGAGTTCGATTCGCTGTGTCAGGAAGATCCCTAGGAGATGGAAATGGCAACCTACAGCAGTATTCTTGCCTGGGAAATCCCATGAACACAAGAACTTGGCAGGCTACAGTCCATGGTGTCACAAAGCATCAGGCACATCTGAGCCACTAAGCAACAGAAGCCTTCAGATAACTGATACAAAGTAACAGGCATCTTGGTAAATCTCTAAAATGAAGATTTCCCTGTATCACTCCTCTTTCCTCAGCTACTAAGCTTCAGCTCTCATTTTTCTGGCAACAACAACATGGGTCTGAACTGTACAGAGTTTTGGGTTCTGGGAACTGTATCTCTGTAGAGGCTAGAGATTCGATTTTTAAATTTTGTAGGTTGGGGTTGATGTTGTGATATTCTTTCACATCTGAATATTAGAAAAAACTATGGAACATAAGAGATTTTAGGTTGGATTAATTCCACAATGAACATGACTTAGGAACTATACATTTTAGTAGAAGCTGTCTACCCAGTCACAACTCTACCCAGTCATAACACTGGAGAGCTCTCTGAGTCAGAATGAGCAGAATAAGAAACCGGGTGAGTGTGATGAAAGAATCTTACATTCTATCTGGTCTTAACTTGTAAAGGAAAAATAATATAATCTTTAGATCTCCTTTCGGATCCATGTTTTTCATAATAGGAGATTTTTTTTTATTCAAATTTGGGACTACTTTAGGATTGCTTTTAGAGAACATGCCTAGTTGTAAATTAGGATGAAAAATTAAATAAAGAATGCGGTTTTATCCAGGGTTCAGAAGTTGGTTCCATTCTGGCTCAATTCAGAGCCTTTTAGAGGCAAAAGCTAAATTGCCCACCAGTTGCCTAGAAGGACTCTGAAGGATAAATGTTTGATATGATGAACTAGCCTCAGAGAGGTGATAGCATTATCATCCTAGTATCTTCCCACCAGTAAACCAGCGACATCAATAACTGACCATTTACTTAATGAATAAACTTAGTGGGTTAAAGAAATAAAAAGCTGGGGACATTGGAGACAGATACTAATTTTATATTCCTGATTTTTCAAAGGGACGGGGACTGGAGAGAGGAGAGAATTTCTACTCAACTTCTGGAAAAGAACGTTTAGATAGAAGGTTCTCAGTTTCCCTCTAGTTCCCCCTCTAGAGTGACTTGTCTGACACATCAGTTTTGGAGAAGAAATTCAGCTCAGTCCTTCTGTTTTTCCCCTGCTTTGGGAGCAACTCTCTGGCCTGCTCTTTACAACACCTGCAATTGAGAGATTAAGTCCAGTTCAGAGAGAGTTGTACAAGTCCATCTGGCTGCCAATTTATAATTATATTATTCAGTCAATTTTGCTTTCTCTCTGTTTGTCTTTATCTTATTTTTCTCAGTTGGCCCTAATTTGAGATTAAGGCAGGGCTTTTATTTATTGCCTCTACTGAAATCATAACAATGGCAAGAGTATACAATATTGGCATTCCTGGTGAACCTTTTAAATATTTAAACAAATATAAGTTGTTGGGCTGGGCATAAAAAGTAGTAAGGATGGCTGGTGGTGGAGCAGAGATCTTGCTAGACTAAAGGGAATAGCTATGCAAGGTCATGGTGCTGATAGGGCAAAACTCATTAATAAACTGAAATAAGTACAATAAGATCAGAGCAAAAAACATACCAAGTAAATGTATCTATACTAGAGAAACATTATGAAGAGCTTGGCTATGAAGTTGAGACTTTTGCCCCAAGGTGGGTTTGCCAGATTAAGTAAACAAAAATATAAGACTGTTTAATTTGAATTTCAGATAAAAAAATAATTTTTGGTGCAAGTATATCCCATGTAACACTTGCAATATACTTATAGTGGAATATACTTACACTAAAAAAGTATTCCTTGTTTATCTGAAATTCAAATTTAACTAAGAGTCCTTTATCTTGTAACTCTATCCTTATGGAAATGGCAAACCACTGAAGTCTTGAAAGCATTCAAGTGACATGATCAAAAATCAGAGAGAAAGAAAACTAGTGACAGCAACAGGCCAACATCTCTTTCCAGACGTTCTGTTTTCTTTAGCACTCCTTCCAAAGGCCTCACCATAAAACCTATAACAATGAGAGCCTGTAATATCCCATGACTCATGATAATGTTGTAAATACAGGTTAATAAAGATACATTGCAGTCTCAGTAATATGGCAAATGAGGTTGACAAAAAAAATGGAGCTTGGATTCTATCTCTTGGCATTCGTGATCTATAGAGAAAAAGCAATATACACAAAAGTGCCTGACAAACATTAATTTCACTTGCCGAACTGGGTTCATTCACTTTGCATCCATTGAAATCTAGATTCTACACTTCCCTAATCTTCTACAAAGCCTTTGTTTATCGTGCCTGACTTTTTCAGAATGCAGTGACTTCTGCTGAGTTCATGGCCATTTCAATCTTATTCACAGCAAAGTGTTTTAAATGGACTGACACTGCGATTATTCAAACATGAACCATCAGAAAACAAACCGAGGCTATCTGCAGGACAAATGGGCACAAAGTCAGTGAACAGAAACGGTTCTCCTGACTTACCATCCATTTGCTAAACACAAATCCTCATTTTCATTATGACTTCATGTGTTTCCTAAAAACCTCTATGCCCCTTCTTTGTAACCTTTTCTCTAGGAGTTCTCTCATATGGCAGTTGTTAGAATTCTAATTGCAACTCTCTGGAACAGAGTAATGGTCCAGTTGGAACAAGTTACTATCACCGACCAATCGGTCAATTTGTGGGCTTGCAGCTCTGTGAGTACACGCATCACCAGGAAACTAGTCTCTTTATAGGAGGTCAATAACCGTGAGCAGTAGGAACAGTGTTAAAATGGAAAAGAAAAGGCCAAAGACAAAGTGTGAGAAAGTACTGACATCTTTTTTTTAACAAGGCCAGGAACATAGCTGCAACACATTGTAGGTAGTTGGGAACACCTCCCTATTCCAAAAATGTAACACATTATTGCTGATGTTCAGTATGTCCATCCAGTCCTACTATCAGTATTACAAAAATGAAACTGAGGTACAGGAAACCCAAGCCTGAGTATGTGGCCAGAATTTCTAGCTTTTCAGGCACGCCAAGGTCATGCTACTTGAGACAGAGTTCAGCAAGGTAATATCAGCTCTGGCTAACACTTGATGAATCCTGACCATGTGCGAGGAACTGTCATCGAAACTTTAATTATAACTATTTAGTGCTAACTGGAGCTTCCCAGGTCAGTGGTAAAGACTCTGCCTGTCAACACAGGAAGTGCAAGTTTGATCCCTGGGTCTGGAAGATCCCCTGGAAAAGGAAATGGCAACCTACTCCAGTATTCTTAGAGGAGCCTGGCAAGCTACAGTCCATGGGGGTCGCAAAAGAATCAGACACAACTTAGTAACTAAACAACAACAATTTAATATTTACTGCAGTTCTACAAGATAGGTCTTATTATTTTTGCTATTATACAAGTGAGAATTGAAACACATGAACACAAGTTATTAGCCAAGATTACACAGCTCAAGAGTGACAGATGAAAGATATAATCCAGGCAATTTGACTCTTAAAGCTGTACTTCAAATCACTATACTACTCGTTTTCTGGGAAAGGAGCCCCTTTTAACAGTGGAGAGCCCTTGCATGGTCTACAGAATACAAATGGAGACTAACTTACATTGCTTTGCTTTGGTAAAAAGTTTAGGTCTAACAAGGTTCTCAGTTTCCCTTTCCTGTTCCATGATTCTAAGTAACTTTGCAAGAATTTATCTTACATACAAAAAGTAGGTATGGTTGTGAAAAATACCTGCTCAAAGCAACAATCAGTTCTGTGCTTTGATTGAGTCTATATCCAATTCATTGAGTCTATATCCAAATACTGCTCTTTATTCAAAACTCATGCATGGAGTGCCTGCTGACTGAGGTGCACTAAATTTGGTTATCAAGACATTGCTCATGATCACAAAACTTGCACAGCCTATAGGAACATATAGGCATGTGAGGAGACAATTAGAATGGTAATTACATTGGCAGTTTAAGCTTTCTAACTGTAGGCTAGGCCTTTAATGCTCTGTGAATGTGTTAATTGCTTAGTTGTGTTCAACTCTTTGCGACCCCACGGATGGTAGCCCACCAGGATTCTCTGTCTATGGGATTCTCCAGGCAAGAATACTGCAGTGGGTAGCCAGTCCCTTCTCCAGGGGATCTTCCCAACACAGGGACCACAGATTCTTTACCATCTGAGATGCTCTAGAAACTTGTAATTCAGTGCTTTAAAGAATCTCTTACTTTTTCCCCTAACTGCTCACTTGGGACCATCTCGCCTCTTGCAAATTACCCCCAGTGATTTCTAGAAATAACCATGGATGCTTCTTTTGGTAAAGGAACTGAACCGTTAGCTACAGGACTTTATAGTAGACACACTGATTAGGAAAGCCACAGGAGAAAAGAAGGAAAACTGTCTTGTTTTCATTAAATTGCTAAAGGGAACTTCACTAGGGCCACTACTGATGGTGGTGCTTAGCCACACCTCTCCTTTGGTCAAAGTAGTGTGGAAAATTTGCCCACGATCTGATTATGAGTTACTTAGTAGGGTTTGGTTAGTAGGGCGTTCTATATTATAGCACAGTGGTACTCAAAGTCTCAGAGACTCTCAGAAAAGCAGTATCCCCAGTTGTGAATCTTCTTTTCCTAAAAAAACAACATATCTAAAGGATTAGGCAGGAACATATGTTTCATTGTTTTTCATTTTTGTTTCTCTCTTAAGAACTTGAAACAAACAGATAAAGCACAAATAAAACAAACCTTTCCCTTGTTCTTTAGCCAAAATACATAAAAAGTTTCATGCAAAATATTCATGTGAATCGTGGCCACCAGTCTGCTAATAACGTGCACACCCTGATTTAGTTTGGATTCAAATAGGACACCCTGCTATACACAGGACGTGGTAAGTGACATAAGGCATGCAGAGGATCACTGCCATGTCTGGGAGTTCTGGAAATCTTTGTCAACCAGTGACTGTTAGGCTCGATCACGAAAAGTGAGCAGTGGTTTATTGTTGGATGAAGTGACATTATGGCATTTGGGATAGGAAACTGTATAAAGGGTCTGGGTATATGGAAGAACCTGGAATTCCGGGATGAGTGGGTGGTGTAATGCTTGTGTTAGGCTGTCCCTGTGGGGATGCAGTTTGGAGAAGTGAGACTAGGGAAAAAAAAAAAAAAGAAAAGGATGGGACCAAACTCAGAGAGGCCATTATTCTGGGATATTTTCAGTCAAAACTTTTCTAAGTGGACCTCAGTTTAAGAGAGGAAAAAACTATTTTTCCTTTCTATCCATCTGAGGTTCCTTGGCTGGGGTCCTATAAATCAGACTGATAAAAGACAGATGACAAAGAGGAAGGCAAACAAGTGTATTAGCATGCACATCACAGACAGACACAGGGGGGTACTCAGATATGAGTAACTCACAGGGGTGGGTAGCACTTGAGTTTGTATAGCATCTTTTTTTCTTCTTCTAAGCTTAATTCACTTTTATTTTAAAATAAAACCAAAAAAAAATTGAAATCAATTCTGTTTTAAACTAAGAAATTTGGGAGAAAATATATTATGATTACCTGAAGAAAGAAGATGTTATTTTCATGGTGGGTGTGTGCTAAGTTGCTTCAGTCATGTCAGACTCTTTGAGACACTATGGACTGTAGCCCACCAGGCTCTTCTGTCCATGGGATTCTCCAGGCAAGAATACAGGAGTGGGTTGTCATTCCCTTCTCCAGGGGATCTTCCTGACCCAGGGATCAAACTCGGGTCTCCTATATTACAGGCAGATTCTTTACCATTGGAGCTACCAGGGAAGCCCAATTTTATGATACATGTGGGTAAAGAAGGTGCTTTTAAAAGAGCAGTATTTAATGCTGGGTTTAAGAGATGTATAGGAATTCAATAGACAGGTAATACAATTGAAAGAAAGGGAACATCACACATAAAGGCATGAGAAATTGGATCTTCAGGGAAGAATAAGTCCTCTGTGCTCATAATGGTGTTCATCTATAGCATCTTAACAAAATAGTAATACATTTTAGAGAAGTGACAAGACAACAGCAAAGGGCTTGTAACTTCTAGGAGCAGCATATGCAGAAAGCAAACATATGGAAAAACGAATGGTCGATAAGAACCAGTTTGAGCAAAGTTTGCTACGTTGGTTCCTTTAGTGCCTTCTCTGTGTTGATAAGGATTTAGACTTGTCTCCAATAACTAACTGTTCTTTTTCTTTTTGGCTGTGCTGGGTTCTTCGTTGTGGCATGGGCTCTTTGGTTGTGGCATATCAGCTTAGTTTCCCTGTGGCATTTTGGATCTTAGTTCTCTGACCAGGGATCTAACCCAGGTCCCCTGCATTGGAAGGCATAGTCTTAATCACTGGACTACCAGAGGAGTCCCTCCAATGATTAACTTTTGTTCTTCCTTATGCAGAGGGCAGGTGGGGATAACTTCATAAATTGAGGTCCTACTTTTAGGCAAGTATTGGGAGGGCAGAAAGCTTTTCTCATGTCTTCATATTCTCAATTGACTTAGCTATTAATCTCTACTGCTCACATTGCTTTCATATAAATTTCCCCTTTGATCTTCACAATAAGTTTATGGAGCTGGAAATGCAATGGCATTATTCCCGTTTTATAGATGAGGAGACAGTACCCCCCAAAATGAAATGGCTTACTCAACCTGTTCCACTTTCTGGAAACCCATATTTTGTCATTTAGAGAAATCCACCCATATCCTGGATGTCCAGTCCTACCTTTGTAGTGTAACGGTAGGATTATAATTTTGGAGTGGTGAGGGCGTTGGCATGAAAAAGGGAGGCTCCATATCTTTGCTCTGGTCCCTACTAGCTAAACCTTTAAGTGAGTTACTTATGGTCTTTGGAGCACATCTCCTACTCTGTGACATTAAAATGGCAATCCCTGTCTCTCAGGGTTTTATGCGTTAACTGAGAAAGTATATATATATATATATATTAATATAAACAGTGCCATACCTGGTACTTAATAAGAACTAAACATATCAGTGTTTAATATTATTATCATTATTATGAAGTAGCAGTAAATAATAAGAAATATAGTATGCAAATGAAGGGACATGTAGATTCAGGTATTTTTTCTGATTCCCTGCCATGACTTTCAAATTCAGATTCCCTGAAAACAAATTTTTACTTCCATCCATATGTGCTTGCATTTGAAAAATTCAATTAGGTCTGACGGCTGCTATTAATGCCAGAATGCCGACTGAGCTTGGTTGCTTTACAGTCTGTCACAGCTTTGTAAAGGTAAAAAAAAAAAAAATCCCTTAATTATTGTGGGGGGTCATATTTATGTATTATTATTTGTGTTGCTGGACCACTGTGAGCACTCAAATTTGTTTTTATGATCATGCTCACTTTTGTGTAACTTAAGGTTATTTATTTGGTCAACTAATGACTGCAGTATTAATAAAATTATGAGGTAATGATCTAACATCACTATTCCAACAAAATGACTTATTGATATGTAATGTAACATTAACATTGCCTTAGAAAATCTCTAATACATGCTTTGAACATGTATATCCATATTCTCCCCTGAAAGAAAATTCTATTGCTTATTTAATGAGTCAGTTAAGCTGAAACCAAAGACTATATTCTATTTTTCTCTGTATATAGAAATAGTAATGTAATTTGACCTTCTGTCATCAAAAGTAAATGTATGAAGAAAATCAATAGTCAACATTTTCCAGTGTAAGCTTCAGCTTATTCTTGTTGGCTGTCTGAAAGGGGCTGCTGCTATGAGAGGTGCTTGCGTTAAAGATTTCCCTATCCTTGACACCTGGGATAACTTCAGTAGCAGGCGCTCTGAAAATCTAAATTACTCATCTCTGCTTTGTGTTCATTGCTGTCATTCAGCTGAATGAAATTAAACTTGCCACTTGTATCATCACACAGAAGAAAGTGATAGAACAACTTTTTTTTTGAAAAATGTTATTTCATTTAATTAAGGAGTAAATAGAATTCTGTCCTTCAATTGTTTGGTATAAAAACTACAACATAAAAAAAAAGGGGAAGTAGTATGAGAAGGGGAAGTTTCTATGAGAAACTACAACATAAAAAAAAAGGGGAAGTAGTATGAGAAGGGGAAGTTTCTATGAGAAGTTCAGCAAGTAGAAGAAAAATCACAGATGGGCAGTACTTTTAGATATTCTTTATACTTTATTTATCAGAAGGACTCACCAATAACCAAAATTTTACCATTCTTGCTTCCTTGTTAATTTCTGTCCTTAGTATTTGGGGGTGGGAGTGGAGAAGAGGTTCCTCTTGAAATTACTTTCATGTTTGGAGATGTTTGATTAATTTCTTTTTTTTTATATTTTTCACAGTTGAAGGATAATTACAATACCATGTTAGTTTCTGCTGTACAATGATCCTAAATCAGTTACAAGTATATATATCTGGACCCTCCCTCCCCCTTCCCATCCCACTCTTCTACCTATAGGTCATCACAGAGCACAGAGCTGAGCTCCCTACGTTATACAGTGGTTTCCCACTAGCTGTTTATTTCATACATGGCAGTGAATATATTCAACAGGGAGAAAACAATAAAGAAGTCTGGGGCAGATCCTTTTCTTGGTTCTCATACTTCTCTTTGTGTTCACATTTAAGAATGCATAAATTTCACATGAAAATTGGGATTGGTGGGTTGTTTTGAAAAGTCAGAAAATCTGGCCATGCTAAGCCTATGTTTTGGCACGACAAACACCAGTGGGAGTTGAGCAGCTGCCTGCTTTGAATGGACGCTTGAAATCTAACCGCCTGCAGACCTCACCAGTCTCTATTGTCTCTCTGCTCAACCAGCTTGCTTCACTTGGTTGAATTGCTGGCATGAACCTGAAGGTATTTGTATTTTTATATATATTGACCTATCCATCTATATTTAGATTGATATTTACTATTATTGCTATTATTTCATCAGTATTACCATTTTTTAACAGCAGAAGAATACCTACAGGGACAAAGTCTATCTCTGATTACTTTAAATATTTTTCTAGGTTATTGATGACTTTAGGCATTTCACATAGATAATTTTTTCATTTGTAAAGCTGGAGATAGTTTTAACAATTCCTATCTTTTTCAGTTATATGACAGTTAATAATAGGATACATATAAAGCATATTGCAGAGTAGGTATGCAATAAGTGTTGGCTACAGTGTATTGTGATACAACAAAACAAACAGCTTTAAAAATTGATTCTGCATTCCTATCACTCCATTTCATATAAAAGATGCCATGGATCAAGATCTTTGATTTTCAGTTGCATTTTCCCCCTTGAGTGGTCGGGGATAATTGCCAATGGACATGGGGCTTCTGTCATTCTGGGTGAATCTTTTGGTCTTGAGCTTTGAGCAGGATAATGAATGAATTAGGAAAGCGGAAGCAAACATGTGGGTGGATATCCCTTGTCAGAGCTTTGATTTCAATTCCTTACAGAACAACAGAAATATTCGTTATATTTTCATCCCTTTCAAAATGCAAAGAATAGCAGAGCTTCAAAAACAGGACAGTAAGGCACTATCCTAGAGGAAGTTGTTTTAGCCAATTTAAAAGCAGCCTTCGGGAATCAGGGCATAGATGCTTTCCTCATTATTCCTCCTGCTCATTATTTGGCACCATTATCTGTTTTGATCCCTTTCTACAGATTTTTCAACGTTAATGTGGTGCAAATGGGACTCTTGGATCTAATAGAGGGTCTGCACCTCATGCTAATGAACACAGTACATCATTAAACAGATTTCTGATTTACTACCTCTAATTTCTTCTTCAGGAGCAACAACAGAAGCTTGGTGGTGGAGGTGGAGGATCTCTGATTACAATCATGGATAGAGAAATGGTTTCTTCTGACATTTTTCTTTCAGAGAGACTAAGCAAAATTGCAGTAGAGTTTAACAGTACTCTTAACTCACTGCAGGTTGCTATGGAAACAGGAATCTGGCACCAACATGAAAGGCATTTAGGGAATCTGTTAGGCTTTAACATTAGCATGATCTAAGCATTCTTGCTCACCACTAACAAGTCTAGCATCTCTTTTAGAATAACATTAATATTCATTAAATTTCTCTGCATGTGGTTTGGGGATCTTCATATCGAATTTGAGGTCATTTTTTTGTAAGTGACCAACTCATCAGAGAACATGCCTTTTGTGGAACTATACTTAGCTCATCTAGCATATGAAACAAGATTCACTCCACTTACACTGTTATTTTCCCATGATCCAGATTTAGATTTTAATAGAGAAGAATATGATTGCAATGGCAATTAAAGAAATCTGCTAATAGTTAGGAAGTTTATTTATAATAAAGAAGAACCAAATGGGAATTTTTGTTCTATAAAAAAATGTTTAATAGAAACAGGCCCTTTGATCACTTACTTGTGCTAGGTAACTTTTAGGTTAGCTCTCATGTGTAAGTTTTGTTTGGCTAAGTATGTACATATATATTAGTATTTGTTTTTGACGACAGTTTACTTTGGAATCTTATAACACTAAAAGCTTATGTTGCTGGCAAAATCAGTTGGACTTTTTGTTTTTCTCTCAAGGGCTATATGACTGTGATTTAAAAGCCACCAATTTGTTTAAAGCAATTATAGCAATGACTAAATTATAATTTTATTTCACAAAAGAAGAAAATTTTTGGTGGACTTATTGGGAAAAAATGAGAGACATTATTTTTGAATTATGTTTCAAACTCTTCCAATTATTTTTATGTGAATTAAGTCACTGGTTCATCAATTAGTCTCCTTCTCCAGTTGACCTCCCAAATTGGCTCTGTGTCTTTCCTGTTGAAAGTTTCTGAGTGGTATTTAATGCCCATTCCTAGGGCAAGCAGCAAGTTTTTTGTGATGAATATATCAGATTTGGAATCAGAAAGCCCAAGTTCAACTCTCAGCTCCACTGTTTTCCAACTGGATGACATTTTGGGTAAGGTATCTAAACACTGTACCTCTCTTTCATCCTGTGGTTGTTATAAAGATTGAGATAATGCTTATGCAGTACTTAGCAGGTTTCTGCTATAATGTATACATGCTAACATATAACACTCAGTGAATTTTAATTATGTCATTATTATATTAATTTTATAGTTTGAATAATCTGACAATACTGCTAAGCTAATATTTCCCTTTTTATTAAAACCAAACATCCTAGCAGAAATTAGTTCTCTTTCTTTTTCATGAGCTTGCTGTTCATTGTCATGAAAAGTGGATTACAATTAATAGTCTCCAAAACTCAGAAAACAGGTAAGAAATGAAAATAATGAGACCATGCACAAACTGGAAATTTGATTGGTAGGTGACAGGTTAAACAAAACCAACCAACTCTTCAGCTGTAGTTGAGAAGAGTCAAAATGCGTCTAGCAGCAGTCGAGTTGCTGGCTCATCTAGCTTTTAGACAAGAATCAATTTGTCTGTAATAAATTATTTATCATGAACAGATTCAGAATCTATGATTATTTTAACTTGATATTTAATTTCTTGAATGTTGAGTTTTAAACATGTAAATTAAGTATTTCCCTTTCCAAGCCACCTGACATGGAAGCAAAGTGTAAAAACAAAATGGTATCAAATGGAGACAAAAGGTGAACTCGATTAATGACATAAGTAATTAGCTCTTGAGAATATGGCTTAGCTTTGTGGTAACAGTGGAATTTTTTTAAGTTTCATCCCAGAATTAGACAAATGTAAACACCCAGGTACTGGAAGCACTGGGAAAGAGTTTTAGGGGCTAAGATCACTACTATAAAACTTGTAGCATGAATGAGAATAGAATGATGGTCACAGTAGGCAGAAAGCTTCCAGAGACAAAGGTGAGAACAACTGAGATGCTGAGGTCCAGTAGATGCTCTGGCCAACATCAGGCTGGAGTACATGCTCTGTGGAGGCAGTCAGATCCTAAAAGAAAGGAGTGGGGAGAGTAGAGTCAAGCCAAGCTTTCCCAGTTTCCTATTGCCCAAATCACCAATCAGATGAGAGGAGTGACTAAAGTAGGAGTATTATTCTGATTGATGGTCCCCCATGTTGGTAGAGAATAAATGCATTAGGTGATGATGCTGTAACAAAAGATCACAGAGTGGCTGATTTAAACAACAGAAATGTATTATCTCACAGTTCTGGAGCTAGAAGTCCAAGATCAAAATGTAGCTTTGGCTTTTTTCTAAGCACTCTCGTTCTTGTTCCTTTGGTCTTGCAGATGACCCCCTTCTCAATGGACTTTCCTTTGTGTACTTATAGCATCAGTGTCTCTCTGTGTAGCCAAATTCCCTCTGCTTATAAGAATATCAGTCAGATTGGATTAGGACCCACTTAATGACCTCATTTTAATTAATCATCCCTTTAAAGGCCCTATCTCCAAACACGGTCACACAGTGAGATACTAGAGATCAGAACCTCAACATAATTATTTAAGGGGAACACAGTTCAGTCCATAACAACCAAAGTGCCCCATAACAGCCTAGTAATAACTAGAGATTGCACATCATGATTAATACTTCTGTAACATCCTTTTTTCTTTTCTTCTTAGACTTTTTTTTTTCAGGAGCTAAGCTGCCTTCACAATGAGGCACGATAAAGGGCAAACCTGTAGCCAGTAGCTTATGGTATTAATGATGTACAGAAACAAAATGAGAAATTGCTAAGGCTATCTTTAAAAGACCATTTACCACCTGGTTTCTTGATGGACATTTTAAATTCCAGCAAGTTCAAAATGTTCCAAAATGGCTAATCTTTTCAGAAGTGCCAATAAAAACGAAAGGATAATTTATTTTTTGAAAAATGAAGGATTATATTTTACCAGATATATTTTGTTATATTTCTGTGTGACATGGAGTTCTAAAATTGCATTGAAACAATTTCCTCCTGGAGAACAGTTTGTTTTAATAAAGTTAAACACAGAAAGTAAAAATAATGATAAAGCCTATTAGCTTTGGAACAAATAACTATAAATAAAATGAAATTAAGTGAAACCATAAAGAAAAATCTTTTTTTTCCCCATAGCATCTTTCCACAGAGACATCAAGAACTTTATAAATGCTCATTAGTTAGGTTATCTGGTGTACTGCACCGTGGAAATTGTCTTTGTAGTCAAATCTAAACTTTTGAGATCTTGCAACCTGACCATGGAATCCAGAAAAAAAAGAAGTTTCTTTAAAAATATCCAGATTCATACCTTGGTTCCTATGTTCTTCTCATTCTTTGCGTATGCCATGTAAATGGAAAAGGTTTATGACCAGGCCTTACCCCAAATTTCTAGATTTCACTTTAATCCATAGATAGATACTAGAAAAAAATGGAATCTGGAAAGAAAAAAAAAAAACTCAGTCCCTATTTTTTCATAGCATTTAAATTACTAATTTTAATATCAATAATTAAGACTAACTGAGTACTATACTAGACATAATTCAAGCTACTTTTGAACACAGTGACCATGGCAGTCTGGGTTATGGAAATACCAACATATGGAATGAAACATAGTGTCTAGTCCCAGGGTGTTCACAGTCTAATTGGGAAATTAGACATTAACAACTGTAGCATAATCATAGGTTATATAGAATTTTATATGTAATAACTGTAGTACTTGCTCATGAAGTCTAGGTTATTTAATAGAAACATAGGAAGCAAAGACTCACTTTGTTTAGATAATCAAGGAAAGGTTCTCAGAGAAGACAATTAACCTGGGTCTTGAAGGCTGTGAAGAGTTTTGTAGGAAAGTGTTTCCCAAAGGTTAAGGCAGAACATAAGAGAACAACAGGGAAAAATACATATAAGACACAGTGATGGAACACTTGGTGTGAAAAATCAGATAATAGAGGATTTTGACTAAGACTTTGAGAAATGGGAGAAATAAAAATACTTGTTCTCCTGGAAGACAGTTCTAGAAGCATGTGAGGGTGGCATGCACATAGGAAAGCAAACAGGCAGACGATTTCTCCTATGAGAGTTTACAAGCCAGGTTTTCAAGGGCAACATGAGCATGATGTTCTTTCTTAGTTAACTTCTTGTTCCACATATCCAAGAGCTTTGAAGATGTGGTCGCTTTAACACAATGTTCTCACATAGTCTATCATCTCCTCCTTGAGGAGCATAACATAATCATAAACAGATAAATTCTGATTTGTCTCATCAACACAAAATCTAAATTCTTTCCAGACCACTCCTTTATTGAACACTTTACATGTTTTTACATTGTTTATGGTTCTCATTTTTCCCCAGACTCTAAACAAAATCCTATTCAAAAATCAGGTAGTCAATGATAAGCATGGCTTTTTGTCTCCACTTTACAAAATCTCTCTCTCTCTTACCTCTGCTACCTCTTACTTGATTGTGCCATTCATTACATTTTCAGCCCATATGCCATTAAAAGTGCAGCCAAATGTTGGCTGGAAGCCATTCTCAGATGTTGTAGAGAAACAGATTGGTTAGCATCACAAAGTGTTTACCCCCAATTCTTGGCTGGTGAAACTGGGGAGAGATTTCAACTTCACACTAAGGCTTTTATTCTTTTAAACAAATTCATGGTGTCTGTTGATTAATGTTCATGAAACAAATTACACTGGAGTCTGGGAGTTTTTACCTGTGTTGGCAAATTGCTCTTAGTTTTTGATTGGCTTTCACTCAACGATAACTCTAAAATGTATGAATCTCTCTGTATAGTCTCTAGCACAACCAAATGTCTGGTTGACACCTCCACTTGGCTTTATCACTGACATCTGAAATCTAACATGTCCAAACACAGGCTGCCTCCCACAGCTCTCCTCTCCATTTCATTAAATGGAACTACTATTCATCCAGCTGTCCAGGGTTTATACTTCAGAGATGTCCTATGCTCCTTTCTCTTTCTCATCCTTTAAATGCAATCTATCACCAAGTGTTATTAGTTGAAGCCTCAAAATACATCCCAGCTGTAAGTTCTTCCTACCAACTTCACCACTGTTTACCAAGTAAAATGGCCTGAATTGCTGCTTAATCCTTTCAATTAATGTCCCTGCTTTTGTCCTTGAGTTATACCTCCATTCTTACTGTACCAGCAAAGCAATACATCTTATAAACATGTAAATCCTATCCTATAACTCCTTGGCACAAAATTCTCCAATACTTTCCTACTGTGGTCAAAAAATATCCTTTTCACAGCCCACAACTAAAGTCCATCACCCTTTACCCTCCAACTGGGCAAACTGATTAGAAGGCTTAACTGCACCTTCCTTTGGTGCAGGTGAAAGATTCAAAACACACAATATCCTGACAACATGGGAGCTATTGGCCCAACCCTCCTCCAACCACAATGAAAACCCTAAGTCAATCTCTTTTCTTGCACTGTCATTTCTGAATCAACTCAGGAAGCCTACCCTGTTCTTCCAAAAAGCTATGTAAGGAACAAACCTTCTCATACTCTCTTGGTGTGTGTATGTGGTCATTGGTCTTGACAACCCAAACAAATTTTGAGTGTGGGGAGGTCCATCCTTACAGTGCTACTATCTATCAATCTATCTATCTATCTATCTATCTATCTATCTATCTATCTATCTATCTATCATCTATCATTCATCTATTTATCTTCTCTCCTCATCATCTGGAGTTTTCATATGTGCCTCATTTACTTTTGGTGGTGTGTATACCTTTTGCTCCAACTTCTCCACATTTAAAATTTCTGTAAAAAGACCCCCATCATTTCTACATATAGACTTAGAGTTTAGGCCTTTATTCCTTCTCCTAAAAACTTTCTTTATATCATTTATTACCAATTATTATCACTGAGAATGACTCTCTCCTGAACCAAACTCTGATAGGCTCCTCTGAGCCTGACTCAGCCCCATCTTTAACATGTTTTCAAGAGCCTGGTTTAGTAAAAATCCTGTGTAATCAGTTTGGCAAGGATTCCCCTTCCCCTGGTGTTTATACTTAGTAGTTTTCTATCCACAGACCCCTACCCTGCTCTTTGGCTATAAATTTCTCTTTTTCCTTTCTGTCTTTAGAATTGAGCCCAATCTCCCCAATATTGCAAAAATCCATTGCAGTAGTTCCTACACCTACCAAGATAGTTTTGAATAAACTCTGTCTTTCCATTCTAACAAGTGTCAGAATAAATATTTCTTTAGCACCACCCTTGGATATTTTGAGAAGAGAGAGAGAGTTCTGTTCCATTTATCAGCTTGCTTGTCATTAAGAACAGTTCATTTGCCCTAGTGGGAATTTGACCTTCTTCTATTTATCTCTGTCAAATTTTCTAGCTTTTGAGAAATTAATTTTAAGTACTGTCATATTATGGTCAGAAAACACAATGTTTGTCACTTTATTACAATCGCTATTCATACAAACTCTTATCAAATTTCTTGATAATCACTTCACACTTTTGACAATACTGACCTCCCATATGAGCACAGATATTCAAATCCAGAGTCTCTAATAGTATTCACCTACAAATAATACTTTAATGTGTAGTTTCTCTGATTGTTTTTATTTCCAAACCTGGATACCAAGAGTAAATGAATTTACTCCACATTCCATACTTTATGTTGTACAAATGCTATATTCTCTGGGAAACTTTCCTCATTTGCATTTATAAGGAGCATATAATCCCAAATCTCATCCTCATCCCTGCATAATAATAGCTATAGTTTTTGTTTTGACATTTTTTGTCTCTCTACAATAAACGCAAAAAATACCACTCCCCTCTTGGGTTGGTGATCAGTGTTTTCTCATCTGCCATGGCACACTCGCTGTCACATGCCTTCCCTTTCTCCATGGTGAATGTCTTTTATGCTCTGAATAATGCTTCAGAATTCACTCAGAACAGTTTGCCAGGTGGCCATTTCAATATATTTAAATGATCTCAAGAGATAACATCTATTTACCATTCAGTGTCATTGTCAAGAACCCTTAACATAATCTCTTATCAAAACATTTCCCTTTTTTCTTCTATCTTTTGTAGTTAATGACTGAGACCTCAGACAGCTTTGCTGGGCTACTCAGTCCAGGTTTTATGATTGAGCCTGGATTAGAATCCAGGAACCAGTCTTCTGCTTGGTTAGTTACAGTACCACTTTATTGATGCTCTCACTAAAAATTCCACTGACTGAGCTCACAAGAAATTGAAACATAAAACAAAATGTTCCTCTATAAATAAATAAAACATGATAAAACTAACCAAAGCCCAGAGTGTTTATACTGTTTGATTAGCACATTCTATTTCTATGAAAACAGCTGTATGGGAAACTATAGTGTTTTCATGTGAATCTGATATGACAACAAGGCTATCATAAAGGCTGGTATCAGAGACCTACCATATTGAGATGAACTGCCTCCATGTTCAGGAACAATTCTGACAAGCAGAGATTCAGACCTTCCCTTGGATGGTTTTCTTCTGTCCTAGTCTCCAAGTAGACCTCTTTCTCTCCATTCACATATTCCTTCATGGGACAATAGCTTCAAAATAATAATAGCAATCTTATAGTAAATGCCTATAATGCTCCTAATGTTTTAAGAAAATAATAATAATGATAATAAACATATTAACTACAAATTTCAGATGTTGTTCTAAACAACTTGTCTATCCTCATAGCAACATGATGAAGCAGGTGCTTCTTACAACCTTTATTTTAAAAACTATATTGGGAAACACATATTCTTTACAAAGAGTGTATAAAATGTAAATATTGGTAAAAATAAGCACCTAAATATCCACTACCCAGCTTAAGAAACAGAACATGCATCTCCCTCCTTTCCTACATTATCTCAATGGAGCAGTATTTTGACTGTGTTGTTAGTAACTCCCTTTTTTCTCTCTGGGCTTATTTGATTGACTTTTTATCTTATTGATTTGGAAGGCTTTTTTCTCCACTATATTCTGAATATCAGTATTTTATGTTTCCTATAAAATGCTAATATCTTCTCCCAGTTTATGGTT
The DNA here is from genome assembly GCF_963930625.1 of Muntiacus reevesi. Lineage (NCBI taxonomy): Eukaryota > Metazoa > Chordata > Mammalia > Artiodactyla > Cervidae > Muntiacus > Muntiacus reevesi. The sequence continues at coordinate 135,642,837 of NC_089249.1, forward strand.
TTTCTTTTTACCATCTTTACTGTATATTTTGCAATTAATTTTAATGTAGTCCAATTTATCACTCTTTATAATTTAAAATTATTTTTTTCTTGTTGAAAAAAAACTCTTCCTAATCCTGAGATTGTAATAATATTATTCATTATTGCCTTCAAAAAATTTGGTGGTTTGGCTTTCACCCTTTAGAAATGATTTTTATGAATGTTGTAGCAGGAAGGTAATTATTTACATATTCTAGATAAACAAACTGAGGCAAGGACATTGTCTTACTCAAGGTTTTCAGATGTTAGGTTGTAGAGCTAAGATTTAAACCTAAGCAGTCTGCTTTTGAAGTCCATACTTCTATATCTGCCTCAGAGGGTATTATTAGAGAAATTATACAGACATGGGAACTGAGGCCTAGCGAGGTTAAGTGACTTGCTCAAGGTTACAGAGTCAACAAGAGTTACAGACAGTATGCAAACTTCAACACGCCTTAGACCAGAGTTTGTATATTTCTCTTTATACGTCCTGTCTTCTAGAGACCACATGCTGGTCTGTGGATTCTATTCCCATAAATGCTCTGCTCTCTGTTTTATTTTGGGAGTCATTTTCTTCTCTTCTGCAAAAACTGGCTTTACTTGTACTCTTTGCACTTCACTTGTTTAACCCACAAATTAAAAAATTTATCTCCTAGTTTTGTATTAATCTTATCTCAGCTTTTTCTGATTCATCATATCACTTTATTTATTAATCTGAATTGATATGTAATTTTCACCCCTTAGAGCCCCATCTGCTGACCTTCTGATATTCTGCATTCAGATTCTATTTATAGAGGATAATCTTACTTTGAGCTTCAGGTTACCTTTTTTTCAGTGATTGCAATTAACACTTCAAGGATTTCTTTGATCTTGCTTCTTCCCTTATCCTTGTGTTCATCTTTTACTATTTCTTCTACTTAATTTTGTTTCATTCTTTCCTTCATCCATTCAACCAGCACACACTCAATTCTACATCCCAAGTCTAAGGCACTGTTCTAGATGCTGAAAGAAAAGCATGCTCCCACCCTCATGAAGCTTGCATTCTAGTGGAAAGGCAGATAATAAGCAAACAAGTAGATGCATAACATGTCAGATGATGTAAAGTGCTATGCGAAAGGAAAGGAAACAGATCAGCTTGAGTTTTTTTTTTTTTTTAATTAATTGATTTATTGGATTGCTATGCATAAAGAACTAACAATTGACAAATATCCTAAGTCCTAGATTTGGCTTACTGTTTTATTTATTTAGAATTTTATTATTTTTCAAATATTTTTATTCAATTTCACTTACACTCAGCTATTTCTCTAGAGTCAATGACAATAGCTGACTTTTCCTTGTCATGCCTTGCAGGGGCAGAGTTAAAGGTAAACTTGATAAAAGTCGATTACTGTTTCTGACTCTTAAAGATAATATAAATGTTCCCTTTTGTGGTTACTGGCAGTTCAAAGGAAGCAAACCTGTCACTTCTGGGTTTTAGGGTGTCCTTGATTCAGCCTAAATTATCTCAAAGTACAGCCTTTTATGCATACAAGTGACTCTTTCTATTTTACTGATATATATACCTCTGCTCAAAATGCCATTTGTTCTGTTGTCACATATTGAAATTCTACTCATCTTTCAAAATCCAAATCAAATATCATCACCCCATATCTTGCAATGAATATTTCTCTGACTATCTGAAGCAAAATCCAAGTGCATACCCAAGCATGCTTCATCTCTCTTAGCTCATTATATCTACTCTTGCAGTGTTTTAGTATCAAACACATGGAGTCCCTTAGTATATGCAATTGCAATTTCCTTAGGGTATAAAAAGACTGACTTTAGGCAACCTCAGTTACAATAATATTTCTTATTTAAGACTGTAAGTTCTCCAACAACCACAATCTAATAGATTTATTTTATAAGCTTTTAGATGTATTTATTGGACCAAGCTGAATGGCATGATTTGTTGGATTGAATAGTCTTTCCTTTTCCATGAAATCATTTAAGATCTACTCTATGCTTTCAACTGTGTCATGAATATAACAGAGATCCTATCTCATAGACTGGTAAGGGAGGCAGGTGAGATGACAACATGCAGTGTAGTGGAAATGGAGAAGCAGAGAGCCAGCAGGATTTCTTAGTTACCAGCTTTGACACTTGCTTTTTGTGCAGCTTTGGATATGTCTCTTAATCTATTGGTACCTAAAATTTTTCATTTACAAAATGAGAAGAGTAAATTCCCATCTTTCAAGGAGATTTTTAGATATAGCGATAAAGTCCAACATAATTATCAATAAATGGGAGTCATTATTATCACTGTAGTATGATCTTGCAAAAATGTGAGAGTGTTAGTTGCTCAGTCATGTCCAACTCTTTGTGACCCCCATGACCTGTAGCCTGCCAGGCTCCTCTGTCCATGGAATTCTCCAGGCAAGAATACTGGAGCGGGTAGCCATTCCCTTCTCTTCCTGACCTGGGGATCAAACTTAGTCTCCTGCGTTGCTGGTAGATTCTTTGCCATCTGAGCCACCAGGGCACATCAACTAATTTGAAAGCAGACAAGACTGTTAAACCAGTTTAGGCTGGAGGGTAAATCCAGATGATAAAATCAATACCGTGGTATGTCCACTCAAACCAGACTTGTTCTTAGGGGCACAACACTGCTTATAGAGATGACCACTGTCAAGATGATCTCAAAATTCATGTTTAAGAGAATGGGAAAGTAGGTAACAGTTATTGAATCATCATTGCTTGTTAGATTTTTATTAAGTGTTTCATGTACATTATTTCATTTGATCTTCACAACAGCCATTCAAGGAAGTGGGCATTGTTATTCCCTTAGTAGAGGCATAGAAAGTGAGATTCAAAGAAGTTAAATATTTGCATTTCTAACATTATAGTCTAAAAACAGCCAATTATACTTCAACAAATGTGTATGTTTGTGTATAATACATAAAGAAACTATAGCCATTTTACTACAGAGTATGTTATTAAACAGTGATTTTCAACATCTCCCCTCTAACTATAATTCAGGTGTGTTTATAGAACAATGCAATCCCTTTGCCAAGTCAACTGATGCATAATGTACTGTCTAACATAACAACTAAAACCTAAGGTGTCCTTTGAAAATTTCCAATCTGACTTTTCACGATGTAGTAGACATAGGACTACTGTCCAATAGAAGAGTCGTCTTTACCCTTTCACATAAGTAGACAGTTATTGTACCTCCTAGGTAGTAGAATAGTAGAATATGATTTCTAGATGGAATCATCTATATGTTGGGATCATCCCTGTTATTACATAATCTAGTCTATGTTAATACAAAAAGCATAATTAAACATTGTTATGACTTTTGTCTGTACCTCCAGTGGCAAACCAGAGGCTGTTCTCTTTGCTTCTTTTTCTTTGAATTACTAGAACATTGTTCACTGTACCTTGTATTTCATATATTCTGAGAGATAGTCAAGCCCTTGATATTGTAGTCCTTTAACTAAGAAAATATTTAAAACTGCTTTTATGAAAGAATATTGATGTATATTCAAGACTGAACATTAGTGTTCTTCTTCTCTGCCTCAATGATTTTTTTAAAAATGTAGATTCATATCTATGTATGATATATATATTTAATGTTGTTTATTGATATTTTTGAACTTTGGTGCTGGAGAAGACTCTTGAGAGTCCCTTGGACAGCAAGGAGATCAAGCCAGTCAATCCTAAAGGAAATCAACCCTGGATATTCTTGGAAAGATTGATGATAAAGCTAAAGCTTCAATACTTTGGCCACCTGATGTGAGGAGCTGACTCATAGGAAAAGACCCTGATGCTGGGAAAGATTGAATGCAAAAGGAGAAGAGGGCGACAGGGGGTGAGATGGTTGGATGCCATCCCAACTCAGTGGACATGAGTTTGAGCAAACTCTGGGAGATAGTGAAGGACAGGGAAACCTGGCATGCTGCAGTTCATGGATTTCTAAAGAGTCAGACATGACTTAGCAACTGAACAACAATGTTTTTTATGTAAATGAATACTTTTAAGTGTGTACATTTGAGTCCATCCATCAACAATATTCTTCCCAATAAACAAACAAGAAGATAAATAATGAGGATGCTTTTTCGAAAAAATGAGCACAGTGATAAATGCTTCCTTGATGATTCAGTAAGTTAAGAATCCACCTGCAATGCAGGAGACACAGGAGACATGGATTCAATCCCTGGGTCAGGAAGATACTCTGGAGAAGGAAATGACAACCTACTTCAGGATTCTTGCCTGGAGGATCCCGTGGACAGAGGAGCCTGGTGGACTACAGTCCATAGTTGTGAGGAGTTGGACAGGATTGAGTGGCTGAGCGCGCACACACACACACACACACACACACACACACACATACACAGAGTGACTAATGTGCCCAGGTCTTCAAATCTAAAGGTCATTCAGCTAGGATTTTTAATATCAAAGATAAAAATGACAAGTAAAATAAGTATCTTTTTCTATGATAAAAGGTAAATGACTGTTTCAAGTTGAGATCTGTCATAACTGAAGTGGCCTTGTGGTATTGCATCCTTAGGCCTTGGCAACAAGGACAGTGAGAAGAAATAAAAAAGACAGGGCCAGACTCTGGGAGACTGGCTCTCTTAGCATACAAGCCCTAGCATGGTTTGGGCAGACCTCACCAGGCTGTGCTCCTGGGAGGAGTCGGAAGAGGAAAGTCCAACCTGGAGAGGCACAGCATGGCCTCTGAACAGTGTGGGTGGTGGGTACCTAATATCAATCCTGCTGTCAGGATGCTGCAATGACTCTTACCATCTTGGACAAGAAATCAAGGGACCACTAAAGAAAGGAGAACAATCAGCTTGTAAGAGCTGGACAGTTTCAAAGCAGTTCAAGTTATTAAGCAAATGGAGAAGGCTAAGGAACTTACCTTGTCTTCTGGAGATAAAAGTGTAAACACAGTATAGAGATTGTGGAGCAGAGAATTCTGTCTCAGAAGCATTTTGGACTTAACCAGGAGCTTTTCCATGCACGCTGACACTGGGCCCATTGACTTCATAATGCAATTCAAAGCCCCTCACATGACAGCAAGAAAGCTTCTATAGCCTCTGACTTTGCCACCACTGACTCAGAGAGACAGAGAGGTGGGCAGAAAGCTTGAAAAGGTAAAGTTGGCTGGAAATTAGATGGACCTGTAATTGTAGTCTTTTACTGACCTATCAGATAGGTCTGCCTTGAGAGGCAGAAGGAATAACTGCTATTCTGCACTAAGGCTAAAGGTATGCCCTTTGCAGCTAATATTTCAAAATTCTTCATTAGGGATTTCCCAATTTGAAAAACAAAAATCTTCCTATCCATACGTCCAACTCAGCATTTTGGGGGACCATAGTTACCTGAAGAAAGAATAACAGTGAATGTCAAAAACATAATGCCTTAGATTAAAGGGCCAAGGCAAAGACAACCTTCATTTCTGTGATGTTTTTCACATAACCGAATGTCCCCAAATACTTCACAAAGCATTTAATTACATGCTAGCAGCAGAGGAAATGCTGGCATTGCTGTGTGCCAGATTCAGCCCACGTAAAGCAAGGAATGTCAAGTTAACTCACTAAGTGTAAGGAATTTACAGAAAGCTCACTCCCAGCCTTTTCTCTTGGAAAGCAAAGCACAGCTTCTCATTTCTTATCACTTACACATTTCATGGGGAATGAAATAGCCTATATATACTGCTTCCTACCAGGCAGTCACGGGATGGTAGTCAAGACAAAGTGGTAAAAGTGGGTCCTATCTGCAACCTAAGATTCCACAAAAAAAGACCTGAACATCTACGTGTATGTAAGAATGGTGGGGAGGAAAGCATTTGAGAACTTCAGCTGGAGAGAGACAGAATTGGCAAGGCCAAGTATATATAAAATAGGCTGGGACATTTTAGCTTTTGCTTTAAAGGTTGGCCTACATTTCAGCACACCCACTCTCTTTAGATCCATAGGTAACAAAGAGTTCCCACAAACTCTTTGCAGGAGCATTTAGTGCAAGGATATCATGCTTGACCAGACCCTGAAATAGTTCAGCTATGGACCTGGGTGACCCATGGCCTTGAAGGCTGGAACTCTAACACCCTTATGTATAAGAACTTCTTATATTTTAGCAGAATGCATGCTTAGTCACTCAGTCATGTCTGACTCTTTGCAACACCATGGACTGTAGCCCACCAGGTTCCTCTGTTCATGGGATTCTCCAGGCAAGAATCCCAGGGTGGGTTGCCATTCCCTTCTTCAGAGAATCTTCCCAATCCAGGGATCAAACCTGCTCCTCCTGCATTGCAGGTGAATACTTTGCCATCTGAGCCACCGGGGAAGCCTTTAGTAGAATGTGATCATGAATAAATATATAGATAGCAGAGTCTAGATTAAGCAAGAACCTTATGAGGAAGAAGCTGATGTCCCACTGAAATGAGTTCAGGGTTTATTTTGTAGACAAAAGACATCTATTAAAATATTTTAAGCAAATGACAAGATATTTATGTATTAAATTTCTTAGAAAATATGTACTAAATATCTACTTGTGTGCCAGGCACTGGGGATAAATGAAACAGCCTTCATGGTAGCGGGCTTCCCTGGTGGCTCAGACCTTAAAGAGTCTGCCTGCAGTGCGGGAGACTAGGGTTCGATCCCTGGGTCAGTACAACTTAGTAGAGAAAAATTTTTGTGTAAATAAATTTGTATAGTTAGATATCAGTAGTGCAATAGTAGTAGTATATTTTATGTTTATTTAAGGTCGACAAAGAGGTAAAAGGAGTTGGTTAATTTAACCTGAATGTTTAATGTTAGAGGTTTAAGAAATACAAACTAAAAGAAGGGGCTCATGAGAAACTTCTGAAAGATCAGTAAGACCTCATTTGGTAAAAGAACAGAAAAAGGGCATTCTGAGTACAGACCAAAATGTGGCCGGGGGCATGGAGACTTCAATCAGGCTGTCTTGTTTTGAAAACTGGAAGTAGTTGCGTATATCTGAAGTGGAGAGGTGAAGCAGTGTGTTGGGAAGCAGCTAGAGGGGCAGATAATCATCGTGAAGTCTGCACTTGAGGTTTTGAGTCTAAGAGCAGTGTGGAAAACAAGTTAAGTTTGAGGTCATTGAACTAGTTAAAAGATTGTCATAATTACCCATTCAGGATAGTTATTACCTATTTGCAAAATATTTGCAAGACACACATATGATAAAAAACCATTATCAAAAATGCACAAATAACTCTTAAAACTCAACAGTGAGAAAATAAATGATTAAAAATTAAGCAAAAGATCTAAAAAGACACCTCACCAAACAAGATGCATAGGTGCAAAATAAGCATATGAGAAGATGCTCAACTTCATATGTCATTAGGAATTGCACATTAAAAGTAAAAATGAGATATCACTACATATCTATTGGAATGGCAAAAATCCAAAACACTGATAACACGAAATGCTGGTGACATTTTGGAGCAACAGGAACTATTATTTGTTTTTGGTGGAAATGCAAAATGGTTTAGCTACTTTGGAGAAAAGTATGGCACTTCACACAAAGCTATACATACTCTTATCATCACACTCCCTGGCATAAACTCAAATGAGTTAAAAACTTATGTCTAAACAAAAACTTGCACGTGGATGTTTGTTGTTGTTGACTAGTTGCTAAGTTGTGTTGGACTCTTTTGTGACCTCCTGGAAGCCCACCAGGCTCCTCAGTCCATGGGATTTCCTAGGCAAGAATGCTGGAGTGGGTTGTCATTTTTTTTCTCCAGGATATTTTCCCAACCCAAGAATTGAATCCATGTCTCCTTCATTGGCAGGCAGGTTCTTTACCACTGAGCCACCAGGGAAGTTTACATCAGTTTTATTTATATCTGCCCAAACCTAGAAGCAACCAAGATACCATACAATAAGTAAGTAGATAAATAAACAGCGATTCATCCAGACAATGGATTCAGTCCTAAAAGGAAATGAGCTATCAAGCCATGAAAAGACATAGAGGGAACTTAAATGCATACTTCTAAGTGAAAGAAATCAATCTGAAAAGACTGCATACTGTGTTACCCAAATACATGACATTATTAGGAAAGGGGGATGGAAAGGGAAACAGATGACAGAGGATTTTCAGGGCAATGAAACTACTCTGTACAATACTATAATGGTAGATATATGTCATTTTGATATTGGGTTCAGTTCAGTCACTCAGTCATGTCTGACTCTTTGCGACCCAATAGACTGTAGCATGTCAAGCTTCCCTGCCCTTTACTATCTCATGGAGCTTGTTCAAACGCATGTCCATGGAATCAGTGATGCCATTCAACCATCTCATCCTCTATCATCCCCTTCTCTTCTTGTCTTTAGTCTTTCCCAGCATCAAGGTCTTTTCTTATGAGTCAGTTCTTCACATCAGGTGGCCAAAGTATTGGAGATTCAGCCTCAGCATCAGTCCTTCCAATGAATATTCAGGACTGATTTCCTTTAAGATGGACTGGTTGAATCTCTTGGCTGTACAAGGGACTCTTAAGAGTCTTCTCCAACACCACAGTTCAAAAGCACCAATTCTTTGGTGCTCAGCTTTCTTTGTGGTCAAACGACTTCCCCTGTAGCTTAGTCTGTAAACAATCTGCCTGCAATACAGGAGACCAGGGTTCGATCCCTGGGTCAGGAAGATTCCCTGGAGAAGGAAATGGCAACCAACTCCAGTATTCTTGCCAGGAGAATCCCATAGACAGAGAAGCCTGGCGGGCTACAGTCCATGGGGCCACAAGAGTTGGACATGACTTAGCAACTAAAACCACTAAAACCATCTCATCTCCATACATGACTACTGGAAAAACCATAGCTTTGACTCTATGGACCTTTGTTGGCAAAGTAATGCCTCTGCTTTTTAATATACTGTCTAGGTTTGTCATAGCTTTCCTTCCAAGGAGCAAGCATCTTGTAATTTCATGGCTGCAGTCACCATCTACAGAGATTTTGGAGCCCAAAAAAATAAAGTCTGTCACTGTTTCTATTGTTTCCCCATCTATTTGCCATGAAGTGATGGGGACCAGATGTCGGGAAGGGATTGAATATTGTGTCTGTAATTTAAATCTTGAGTATTATGAATATTTTTGAAACCTGAGTACTATGTAATTTAAGTATTATGCCTATAATTTGTATTCTATTCTGATTCACAGTCTAGTGATTACTGTACTGAACCAAAATAGCCACTTTTTAGACAGAAGGAAAAATATAGATATCAAGCCACAGTCATATACCTAGGATTGAATCCATCTAACCACGTGTACTCTGGATCTGTACTTTCGAAATGGTAATATCTTTCTCATGAGGCTATTTTATGCTTAAAATGAAATGAGATGATGAAATGTCCCATAGAAGACATTCAACATGTTAAAAGAATCTGCTTTGATCATATATTGCCCTAACTTAATGCAATTCTTTACATTTTTCATTCCTACCAGTTACTACTAATGTAGTAGATGACCACTACAGAATCTAGTCATTGCAGTATTGTTAGATACGATACATAAAGGCTGTTTAAAAAACTCTTCTCTCTTGTACTCCTTAAGAAAATCTGAACATTAACAAGTTACATAAACATGCCTCGGACTAAATTTTGTAACAGATGGTCATCTACTAGCAGGCAGACATGCTGATGGCCACGCACATAATATATGAGGAAGGTAAAAGAAAGTCTCAGGTCTCTATCATTCTAGGTTCTCTAACAGTACCTGACTGAAAGATTAACTTCAGAGAGTTACAAAAGATCCAGTGGCAGGATTCTAACCTTATTGTTGTAGTCTTGTGGGAAAAATTTCATGAGAAAAAGTGGTCTAACAAAGAGCCAGTTATGAATTCTAACCCTCGGCTCCTCTTCTGCCTGATATAACTATTGAGTTCAATAGGCATCATATATATAATTAGGTTTAATACACTTAACATTTAAATAAAAAAAAAGTCATATACTACAAAATAAAAGGGAAGTTCCATGAAGCAGATGAAAAAATTTGTTGGAATTAGGACATGTGAGTTTTGATCTCAGTCCTGCCAAAAACGGGCAGAATAACTTTGGGTAAACCACGTTGCTTCTCTGAGCTTCCATGAATTTTACAGCACATTGCAGTGAGTTATAGAATTTAATATAATATCCTTTGTAAGGGAGCTTTATAATCTCTAAATTTCTAAGTAGTTAAAGATGCTGTCTTTGTTATAAAATAGTCAACATCAGCATTATCACTTCAAACTGAAATTTAGTTTCAAGTTTAGATTATTAGTCAAAATTGGAATGTAACTCAACATCAGTAGGGATGGTCCACACAGTCCACTAGAAATATTATGCAAGACACATATACAATTCTAAATTTTCTGGTGGCTGTAATTAGAAATGCAAAAAAACTATGCTAAACCTTAAAATCTGATATATATTTTACACTTTATCCCATCTCAATTAAATACTAAATATTTCATCAAAAATACTTGATCTGTATTTAGACTTCCTAAAATGTAGAGAAAAGGTAAAATCACATATCCAGCTGGCCCCAAACATAAAGTTTACCCATAACTGAATTTAGTGTCAGTCTCATAACTATTGAAAACTTATTTTTCAGGGTAGGAGGGAAATCTTAACCTGTTTAAAAATGAGAAATTGATTTCAACACTCAGAATGTGCCCAGGCAGAGTCAAAGTCCTTATGGCTCTGGCAGAGAATTCCCTTAGGAAGAGCCACATCCTATAAGAAGCTTCCCACATAATGAGCTTTCTCAGTTCCATTGATCGTAGCAGCTTATTTTCTTCAAGAACTTGAAGCTATCTTGCTCCATGTTCCTGCTATCAAGCACATCTATTTGCTATCTCTGGGCACATCTGCTCCACCACTCCAGCTGTCTCAAGTGTCTGATCAAGAGGCAGGTGTGAGTAACAGGATCTTCTTTTTCTGGCAGGGAAGGTTTATTCCTCTAGTGGCCATGTACCTCTCCATCTGACAGCCTGGCTCTGTTGGTTTTGATTCTGAGACCCTCCACATAAATCTAAATCATCATTTCCTTGTTCTCCTGAAATAGCAAAGAGCAAAAAAAAAAAAAAAAAAAAAAATGTAGACCATTTTTCTCATTTCGTCTCTATCTTATATTCATTGGGCTTATCCACATTGCTGTGCTGAAGGTTACATTTAAAATATCATGTAATACAAAATTTCCTGCCCATTGAGAATGTGTCAAGAATGTTACTTAGGGAAAATAAATTTCTTCTGGGAAAAAATTAGATATAGAACTTAAGAAATGAAGTTAAATTAAATGGGATGTTTTAGTTTATATGGAAGTTTAGTTATGTGCTATAAAAAGAAATATTTTGTTTTGAATTTCATCATCATGGTTTGTATCAAATTTTTCTTTGTGTTATATAAGGGAGGGAAAAAAAGGACAGACTCAAAAAGGAAAAAAGCATAGGAAAAGAAGAAATAAAAGAATAAAAAAACTTAGCACTTTGGGATCTTAGTTACTTTCATCATGTTTTATTCTGGCACTGCATTTTACTTTTTATAATCAGCCTGCCCCTGTTCCATGAGCCTTCATGATATAAAATCAAACATCTAGCACCCCTCATAAGGACCTCATCCTAAGCCTCTTTTCCTGACTCAGGCTGTACACCACACTGAACTTTCTCCAAATGATCATTTTGGGGTCAGATGCTTTAGCAGAACACTTATAGCTTCAACTCAAGGTTTATTCTCAAATTATGATTAAAATAGTCTTCAGACTATAATGCCTCTGCTTCTCTTTATTTCCTCTTCCTTTTACAGCTCTGAACCTGCTCATCTGCAGGGACTGCTCAGTGTAATTATACTGAGAGACCCTCCTCTGGCTCAGGAAATATTCCATTTGTGTGTCCCCAGATAGAGAGGAGAGAACACTCTGTGGAGGTCTTGGTATTGCCAGAGCTTGATGAATAAGTGAAGGGTGAATTGATGGAAGGACAGACTGATGCTTGAGTGATAGGATATGCAGAACAGATTGGAAGAAGGAAGCAAAACACAAAGTGACTATAAGAGGTTCTTTGTTACCCAGTATTCTAATACTTGGCACTTCACCACTTCTGCAACACAGCGATAACTGAAACAGCCAAAAGTGGCCCTGAGGCTCTGAGAAAGCTAAAGTGCTTTCTGAATTCTCAAAAGAAAAGTACATTCAAAATAATTCCATGCTCAGGATATTGGGTTCAACTCAAAACTGAACTGGTAACCCAAGTAACTCTGAGGTATATAATGTAGATATGATTTTAAAAATCATAGAAATTAGAGATGAAAAGGTAATTTGAAAATTATTTAGCCCACCAGTCTTATTTAATGAATTATCTATATTTCCTGTGTCTACTTGCTCTTTAATTATTCACAAGAAGTTGCTCAGTCATGTCCAACTCTTTGCCACGCTATGGACTGTAGCCTACCAGGCTCCTCTGTCCATGGGATTTTCCAGGCAAGAATACTGGAGTGGGTTGCCATTTCTATCAGGTTTGTTCCCATTACTCTCTCAAATCGCATTTGTCATGAATATCAATACCCTGAACAGTACTAAATTCTAGGGTAAAGTCACAGTCCTTGCAGTATTCAACCTATTAGCAGCTTTTGAAACAACTGACCACTCTTTCCTTGAAGCTACTTCTTCACTTGGTTGTTATACCTATTCCATGGGTCCCTGCTTCTCAGTCTCCTCTGACGGTTTTTCTTTGGCTTGTAAACCTTGCTTAGGACCCTTATCTTCTCTACCTTCGCTTCACCAACTTTAAATTCTGTGGCTGTAAATTTATCTATGTTAATTTAGGTCATTTGCAGATTTTAATTTCAAACTTTGAGCCCCTCTACTTGTATACTCAATTATCTTACTGCTGACTTGAGACTTCCACTTGTATCTATCTATATCTGTATCCACATCTCTATCCATGCCATATATGTGTGTCTATGTCTAAGTCTATGTCTATTTACATCTAAGATGGATCTTTTGTTCTTATGCTTTTCTCAGTGTTTTTCACCTCAGTAAATGGTGGAAAATTAAATCATCACAGATTATTCTATTATACATCTCACATCCAATTCATCAGCAAAAAAGCTATGCTATCAAATCTATCTTTAAAATGTATCCGAAATCTATCTCTGTGCTCTGCTTTATGGGCTCCCACCTAGCCTAAGTTATCAGCAGTGGTTCCTACCTAATCTTGCCTCCAGATTTGTCCCCCTAACAATATTTACTCCATAGAAGAGTCAGAGTGCTTTAAAAGAGCAATCAGATTGTACCTCAGATCTGCTCAAAATCCTTCAATGGGTTTTTCTGTAACTCAGAATAAAAAGGAAACATCTCACCACTTGCTACTGAATGGCTTGGTCCTGCCAACTCTGACCTTGTCTCTTTTCACAAGCCCCTTCTCCACTCTGCTCTGACCACAATGGGAGTCTTACTGTTTCTGTAACATGATAAGCATGATCTTGCCTCAGGCTCCTTGACCTTGCTGTTCGCTTTGCCTGGAAGGCTCTTTCTCCAAAAATGCACAGGCTCACTGTTCTCTGCTCAACTCTCACCTTATCTGAAATGCCTTCTCTGACCATCCCATTTCAAACTGAATCCTCTTGCTTCTTTAACCTCTTTATCCTATTTCACTTTTTATAACTCTTACAGCAACTTGACACACACTATATGCCTACCCATTTGTTCTTGTCGCCTCACTTACAATGGGAATTCCATGAGAAAGGGACTTTGCCTATTTGGGCCAACAAGGGACTTCCCTGGTGACTTAGTGGTAAAGAATCCACCTGCCAATGCAGGAGACGTAGGTTCGATCCCTAGGTTGGGAAGATCCCCTGTTGAAGGAAACAGCAACCCACTCCACTATTCTTGCCTGTGAAATCCCATGGACAAAGGAGCCTGGAGGGCTATAGTCCATGGGGCTGCAAAACAGTCAGACATGATCTAATAACTAAACAACAACATCCTCAAAACCTAGAACTGTGTCAGCCCCTAATAGTGACTCAATAAACAAATATTTTAAGGTATGTGAATGAAATAGAGGCTCAGACACTAGCTTGGATAGTCAATAATAGGAACCGGACCTTCTGACTCTTAGTTTGGTGGTATCCTGCCTGCACACTAATACACCAAAAACCCAATCTCTGACCTGGTGGGATTACAGAAAGGGTATTGTGCTCACTCGTATACTGAGTGTAGAATATCAACAATTCATTCAGTAATCATTGTTGTGTGCCCACTTTGTGTCAGACACAGAAGAACTGACATGAATAATACTGAGTCCCTTCCCTCAAACTACAAATTCTCCGCTACTTGTGGTGTAGTTGGAACGCAGGCAAAAAATTCTTCCAGGCTCACAGGTGTTTGTGCCATCAAAAAATGATGTCTGGTAAGCCATGCAGAATAAAGAAATAGTGGCCAGGTAGCCAAGAAGAAAAGGTACATTTTAGTACATATAACATACGTGAACGCCCGGAGTCATGAGAGCACCCAGCACTGCTAGGAAATTATAAATATGGGTGAAAGGAAAGCTGCAAGGAGAGGAGTGAGACTGAAGAGCTAAGTAGGGACCACAGGGTAGAATGCTTGAGGGGATAATTCTACAGCATGTGGACTCTAATGCTAAAGACTGGTGGAAGACTCTGAAAGGTTTTAAGTAGAAAAACAGCATGCAAAGATTTGAATTTCAAAAAGAAAATTCTATTTGTCAATATTGAGGCGCACTCTTGGAAAGGAGGCAGGAAGGCCAGTTAGGAGGCCACTGTCACAGAATTGGCACAAAGTAATGGGGATCTAAAGTGATGACAGTGAAATTTATTCTATTATGCAAATCCTATTGGGATTACAGCATTTCCGGTAAACATCAACATGATTCCTCTATGTTCCTGAAAGGAAGCAAGGATGGCAAATTAGGATCATGATAATTATAAAACATCCTTTATGGCCAGCATCCAAACTTTGTCTCATTCAGAGAGCAGAGGCATATATATATATATATATATATATATATATATATATATATATGAAAAGATTAACCTCTTGATGATTAACTCTGACAGCAGAAGTTGGTAGCAGTGACAAAAGTAGAAAAGATGAGGAGCTTGTAATGGTATATCTGAGATAAGCACGTAGGTTTTTTGAAAAGACAGAGAAAAGCAGAGGCAATTCAGACACCCGCCTGTAAGATTAGGGTGGACTGAGGTGTGGTAAAAGAGGTTTCCAGGGAAGTTGGAAACAAGACACTGAAAATGATATTCTTTTGGGGGCTGGAAGCACCCCAAGACCCAGTGAGAATGTTGTCACCATTTGTACCACCTTGGTTTATGAAAACTTGGTATCTTTCTTGCTTTTTTGTTGTTGTTGTTGTTGTGCCACACGGCATGCAGTATTTTGACTGGGAGTGAACCCATGCCCTCTGCAGTGGAAGCCCAGAGTCTTAACCATTGGACAACCAGGGAAGTCCTCAACCTTACCTTTTTTAGCCTTGCATCTTTTTCTAAAGAAAAATAATTGC
Source organism: Muntiacus reevesi (assembly GCF_963930625.1). NCBI lineage: Eukaryota > Metazoa > Chordata > Mammalia > Artiodactyla > Cervidae > Muntiacus > Muntiacus reevesi. The sequence goes on from NC_089249.1 coordinate 135,658,360, forward strand.
AACTGTGAACAAAATCTTACAAGGGAGAAGCAGAAAGATTGACAAAATAATCTTCTGACTGAGAGAATGATTTTTCATGATGTAAGGCTCATTGGCAAGTGGCTTGTTTCTTCCTAATAAAGACCAGATTTTTGAAGCTTGAGTTCTGATGTCTAATGATACATGTGTGAGCACAGGGAGAGAGATTTGAAGAATGTCAGAGAAATTAGAAGATGAAGTTTGAAAGGTTTGTCTTCTAAATCATAAACATCTTTGTTCGTTTTTCCTCTCACATCTAAAGTAAGGGTCGTAGACTCTACCCTGTCTGCCACAGGGTGTGGGAGAATTAAAAGAAAGATGAAGCCACTTTGCAAATTGTATATTATTAAATAGCTCCTTTGGGAGAGCTTTCTAAATGATAAATAAATCATGCTGTATGTTAAAAATTTAAAGCTCACATTAAGCGATACTTTTTCATTTTGCTTTTGTTGCTCATTTTCCCTCATGAAATGCTAAAGTCATACTGAATTGTAAATGTTCAAACACACACACACATACAATGAGGATCTGGCTTCCTGGTTAAGTTGCCGCTCTATTTTCTCTTGTCCTTTTCTTAGCTACTTTTAAACTATTTGTTCAAAGTGATCATCGGCCAGCAGGTGCATCTGAATAGGACTTTGTAGCTTCCAAGATGACAGGCACACAAGATGAACAATGAATAAGTGTAAAGAAAATGTGAATAAACCTCAAATGTTATCTTTTCTCACAGTCACTGGCTATAGGATTTTCAATATTGACTGTGACAGATGCACACCAGCGATTGTACACCTAGGACTCAGATGCTTAGGAAAAAACAGACTGATGTTAAACCCTATGATCCATGAAGCATCCTGATTCAGTTTAAAGTTTTAAGTTCAAGACTTCTTAGAAGTTTGAAGGCACTGGTCCCTTCCTGTCCCTGCTTCCTTTACAAGGTGCTATTTCCAAAAGATATAAAATGTTGGGAAATGTAATTGAGAAGAAATATGTCCCTAATGTCAGGGGCAAATATCAAGACTTGGTTAGCAGAGAAAATCACTGATCCAATAGTCAAATCCCTGGCTGTATAGGCGCAAGGCACCAGGTAAGCTAGTCGGGACATCAGAGCGCTGATGAGAAGAAAAGGGTGAACCGTGTATCTTGGGCAGAGATACAGCTGTGCCCTGACAGCACACGTCACAGCTGTGAAAGCAGGTTAATTTGCAGAAATTAAAGCAACTTAGTATGTGTGGAGCCTAGACTGAAAAATAAAGTGTAGGAAAGAAAGATAGGACTAGACGTACAAGGGAAGCAGGACAGATGGGCTTTCAATCAGTCTTAATGGTGGCTCTGGGCATATGTGTATGTGTGTGTGCTCAGTCCTGTCAGACTCTTTGCAACCCCATGAACTGTAACCTGTAAGGCCACTCCATCCATGGGATCCTCCAGGCAAAAATACTGGGGTGGATTGCCATTCTCCTCTAGGGGATCTTCCTGACCCAGGAATAGAACCAACATCTTCTGTATCTCTTACATTGCAAGCAGATTCTTTACCACTGAGCCACCTGGGAAGCCCTAAAGGTGGAGGATTGTCCTGACTATTTGGGGTTGGAGCAATGCCTGGATTGTGGTGTGCAGAGCGGCTCTGGCTTTCGAACACACTGGATCAGGGCCTGAATGGCAGCTGTTTTCAGAGTTTTTTGGTGGTTGTGCCCTGTCACTTCATGGTTAGGAAGGCTTGTGAAAAAGAGATACTATAGCTTGAAGGTTAAAAATCTAGTTTTCTGCCTGAATCAAAATTTCAGTGAGCTACGCAGCTTTGAGCAGTTCTAATTAGCTTCTTAAGTCTCAATTTCTCAAACTGACGGAAATAATAGTGCCTATTTCATTCAGTAATTGGGGAGGTTACAAGAGTGTTTAGCCCAGTGATTGGAACATATAGGCAAAAAGCAAACATGTTTGCATGTATTATTACAGTTATTATTTTTGTGACTTCTACAGTTTCTCCAGCATGGAACATACTTGTGTGTGTGTGGTTAGTTGCTCAGTCATGTCTGCATTTTTGCGACCCCATGGACTGTAGCCCACCAGGCTCCTCTGTCCATGGGGATTTTCTAAGCAAGAATATTGGAGTTGGTTGCCATGCCCTCCTCCAGGGGATCTTCCCAACCCAGGGATCAAACCCAGGTGTCCCACATTGAAGGATTCTTTACCATCTGAACCACCAGGGAAGCCCATAACATACTTATTGAATACCTAAAATGGGTAAGGCCTGCAAAACACTGAAAACCACCCACTTTAGCAGTGTAGAAAAGCTACGCAATACAGTCTGCCCTCTGTATTTATGGATTCACATGCAAGGAGTCAATGAACTATGAATGAAATCTGCATATAGCAAACCTGCAGGTATGGAGGACCGACTACTCATGGTACTTCGTCATTTTATGCTAGGGACTTGAGCATCCGTGGATTTTGGTCTCAGAGGGGTCTCCCTGTACTTAGGGACAACTGTTCAGGCCTTTGGTTTGAATGGAGCTCAGGGCACCATTGACACTGCCTTTTATCCGCAGAGTCTCAGCAAGCTTCTAGGAGTCTTATTTCTGTTTCAGCCTGTTGACAGAAGCTGACTGTCAACTGAGAAAAAAGAGAAATCAGATTTTGTGCTCCCAGGAACATGGGAATCTAAGGGCGGGGGGACTCAGGATCCCCTTAAAAACTCAGGGTGTTTAAGCAGGATCAGGTGGTTTTTAGTTCAGTCTCCATTGGGATCTTAGACCTTATATTGTGTCTCTCCTGCAGAGTGATCTGAGATTAATTGCAAACTCTCTTCATTATGCCTGATGGAAGTATAGGTCCATATTCAAACATTTTCCTGATGACCAAAATATCTAGAAATTTTTTGGAGACAAATTTGTCTTTTGCAATAATTGTGTGTGTGTGTGTGTGTGTGTGTTTGTACACACATATATACAGATCTGAGAGTTTTGTTTTTCTCTCTGTCGAGTGGGTAAAATTAGCATTTACTATGCATCAGGTACTGTGAAAAGTGCTTTCTATCCATTACCTTATTTTACTATCAGACTTTTCTGTTCTTCACTTTGCTTTTATAAGTGAGATCTCATGGCTTTTAAAGGGTGAAGCCAGATTACAACCTAGACTTATCTTATTTAAAGTTAAAGTTCATAACCATTATACTAGAATGCCTACTGTGCAATTTTCTGTTAGGATTATAATCCAGATCCCTATAAAGACTTCTATTTGTATTTCTTCCTTTGGGATTACCATCCACATAAAATATAGGGTACTATACATGCTCATATAAATCTAAATGCATCGTCTTTCAGGAAGAAAGACACCTTTACTGAAGGCAATCATAACATACATCTACATATCAATGGTGCTCAATAAACTGTGTACATGCAAACTATTAATAATTTATACTAATCATTAGTATAGTCTTCTATCTACAACTAATTCACAGGGAAATTCCTTTCATATGCCCATGAGAGGACTTTTTCATTTTATGAGTCTCAATGATTTCTCATAATTTCACATGTTGTCTGTAGGATGATATTAATATCCTCAATAACAATATCAATCAATAATGTCAACAACCACAGCAATAATAATACAGATTACTTATTAACATCAATGTTATATGATTTATAAAGTAAGGTATGTAAGATTTATAAAGTAAGATTTATAAAGACAGGTATGCATTACTTGAGCATATTATATATGTCATTATATATGCATAAATATATATACATATATGCATATATGTAAAAACTATCTCCATTTACCATATGAGGAAACTAAGATTCAAAGAGCAATGTGCATGGGGTGATACAGGCAGCATATGGTGAAGTCAGATATCAAATATAAAGAGAAGTGAATCCAAAACTATATGTGTTCTTTCTACTTCCTGGCCTCTACCAGAAAGATTTTATTTTTTTTTTCATTCAGCACCATTTGCTTTTACTACTAATCACACATATTTTACTCTTCAATGTTCTGGAAGTATTTAGAAACATTGTTCTCTTCAATCTCCCCTCTTCTATCATAGGACTGAGGGAAGGCACAGCCCACAGGGTTTTATGAGGCTAGAGTTACGAAAACCTTGGGGAAGGGAAAGGGAGGGGTGTAGGGGTGCTGAAAATAAATTGTAAAACAAAATGGGTCCCAAATAGAATACCAGAAAAATCAAAACAGTAAGTCTAAAAACTCTGTGAAGATTCGAAGAAATGGAGTCTTCCTTGCCATATCAGTAAACAAGGCTGTCACAGTCCTCAGTGATTCTGGCCCTCCAAACGTGAATTCCTGAGCCCTGAGGACACTCAGGAAGGAGAAAGAACACCAGCATGATCTGCTGGCCATCAGGCTGCAGTCACTCCCTATGGTGAGCACTGAGGAACTCAGGATATGAAAAGCAAAGGGTACTGGCACCCGATAGCTGAGATGCATATGAAAGGAATGATTTCAGTGAGCCCAGACTCTCACATCTTCCTATACATAGTGCATGTGTGCATGCTCAATTGCTTTAGTCGCGTCTGATTCTGTGTGACCCTATGGACTGTAGCCTGCCAGGCTTCACTGTCCATGAGATTCTCTAGGAAAGAATACTTGAGGGGGTTGCCATGTGTTCTTCCAGGGGATCTTCCTGACTCAGGGATGTAACCTGCATCTCTTCTGTCTCCTGCATTGGAGGGTGAGTTCGTTGCTACTAGCACCACCTGGGAAGCCCTCCCATACATGTAAGAGCTCTGAATTCCTTAACTTGGGCTATCTGGTTTTCCTTTAATTCACAATAGTCTTTTTAAGTTCAGACTACCTGACCTTTGTTGCAAAACTTCAATGTAACCTGACTCCTCCCTTTGACTCCTCTGAGTTAGTTAAGGGTTAGTTGAGATGCTGTCTCCTGGGCTAAAATTTTCCACTGAATAAAGCATAACTCTCAACTTTTAGGCTGTGATTATTTTTTAAGTTGACAATTCAAAAAAACTGAAAAAGCCAAAAGATTTTGACATCTGTTGTATGTATGCAATTTATAAATTTGAAGGCAATATATGTGTGTGTGCATGTGTGTGTGAGATGTATTTGAATTTGTAATCTAGAGGTAGTCATTTCAGGAATTCATAGTTGATAGGAATTTGAGAGCAGAAAGACCTTGCTCCAGAGGTGGTTGTTACATGAGTTAGCTATATTTTCTTTCTGATCAATACCAGAGGATTTGCTAATTAACTTAATAAATATTAAAGAATGGGTTTTTAATGGTGACAAATTAGTAGTATTCAAGATCTATGTTTTGTCTAAGAATTTGGAGACATTCCTCACCCTAGCATAAATAGGAAGTCCAGTGAAACCTCCATTCTTCACTCTTCAGGATAGTGCTAGAGGCTAGATTCTGAAATTATAATGTCAGAAAAATCTGTTTACCTGATGGTGATTGTAAAACTAATTGAATCCTGCTTCTATATTTCACATCATCTCAGTGAACCCAGAGACAACATGTTATGCTCACAGAACCTAAGGAACAGGGAACTGGTACATCTTTGAATTTACAGAGGAGGGCTGTTGAGCTGTTGTCTAGTTTTTTAAACAAATAGTATTTATTAAAAATATCTTCAAGTGTGACTGAATCCTCTTTGACACTTGCTTTTATAAGTGTTAGGTTTTGATGTTGTCAAAGAGTAACTAACACTCATCTCTAACCAGAGCAGCTACCAAAATCTACCACAGATAATCTAATAAATGTACACAGACAATTGGCTTAAGTTAGTTCCTAACAACAACAAAATTCTAAACCATAGAAATGAGAGCAGGGATGGAGGCTTGAATATAAATAGAGAATGATCTCTGGCAATTTGTCAGAATAGGTATCAATGTCTTCTTTTTGCAATTTTGGCACCAGCTGCCTGTAAACATCTGAGCTGTAAAAAGTGGGGTAAAGTTGCTACCCTCTTATAGCCAAGATTTCCTTATCGATGATCTCAATTTGCTGAATAATTATAAGAAAAATGAATTATCAGCAGATATTATCTCTGTCATATGTCAAATGCCTGGTTATTTCCAAGAACCCAACAATTTGTCTCCATGCTGACCTAACAGGCAAGCTACCAATTCTCCAGCTTAATATCTGCCTAGACCAGCTTCACATCCTTTCATCAAATATTTATCCAGTACTTAGTTATGCTGTATGTCTATTACTGATTTCCTTAGTGAAAAACCTCAATAAACTTAGTGTGGTCCTACAAATTGTTCTGATCAAATGGTCATCTAAAACAGAGTTTAGTTCACTGTAGAAGTTGATACTGTTCTCAGTCTTCATGATGACTTTCCGTTTCCCTAAACACAAGTCACATTTTGGATTCACTTTTCCATGTCCTTTTCCATTAATGTCACCAAAGATCACAAACTTTCTAGAGAAAACCAAAGTCTATGTGAAGCCTTTCTGTAATGAATGTAGGTGAAACATGCTCTCAATTCTTAAGATTGCTATAAACACATCAACACATAAAGGAACCATTTTTCTTTTCCTTTTTTTTTCTTCCCCTCATAAAGCAAAAATAAAGCAAAAGAACAAACGAACAACGCACACACTATTCACACAAGCAAAAACAAAGAATCTTTTCTTAATGACTTTCTCTGGAATGCTAGAGATCCTTTGCTATAATATTGAGAGAGGGCTAGAAACCGATCAACTTCATGGCCCTTTATTGCACTGTTCAGCCGGTATAAGTCATACTGCATAAATCTGCTCCTCTTTCTTTAGTATGTCCAAAAAAAGAAGCAGTAAAACCCATCAAAGTGTATTCTAAAGAAAGCCAGTTTTCTGCTTTGGTTCTACCTGTTTGTGCCTGTGTTTACCTTTGCATTCAGCACAGAAAGGTCAATATTTGGAAGAGAACAAGAAGGATATTTATGAAACTATAGGAACACACATTTCATTTGGAAGTGCTAGCTGTGCCTTCCATACTTTTCTGAGTCATCTCCATAGGAAGCCAGCATAAATGCTACCTATTATTTTTGGGAATTGAGCTCTTAATTTGCATCTGTTTTCTATTGGATAACTCCGGGAAATTGAGATCACAAAGTTTAAAAAGGAGAATACCTGTTTAATGTTCCATGGCAGTCAGATTTTGTGCTTGATGCTTGCTCACAGCAAAAGCCTTGCAGGCAAGAGGCAGAATGAGCAATTTAACCAATCATTGACTGCTCAGAGTCCATTATGTAAATGGAAAATAAGGCCATTGTATTAATGGGGAAAAATGGAAAAATAAAGTCCTGTCTTAGAAGTTCATTGTTTAAAGAGGGACTTATTTTAATATCTGTCATATAAAATGGGTTTTGTAAAAGCAATATATATAAATGCAAAAGGGAAGTCTACTCTGGAATTACAAACACACATGAATCTAAAGTTAAGTTTCTAATACAGCATTGCTATTTTTTCTTTGTTGTATCTAATAAATACTGTAGGAATCACAAATATTAAAAAAGATTGCATTTTGAAAAGTTTATAGACCTTTATTGAAAGTTGACTTCTTCAATCTCAAAAACCAGCCCTTAATAAGTGCTGCTGTAATGCAGGTGCTTTGTGTATTCGTTTGTTTTAATCCTTACAATAACCTTGTGAGGCAGTAGTTTCTTTCGTTTCTGGTGAGGGCATGATGTTATAACTATCTGATGATCTTTCAGTTACGTGTTGTTGAGTAACAAATAACCACAGCTCTGCATGATGTACAACAGACAGTTGATAACGTACACATCTGGATCAGCTCTCCTGATCTTGGCTGGCTTCCCACACATGTATAGAGGTTGCCTGGCTGTCAGCTAAGGTGACTGGAGCAATTTGGCTGTGGTCCATGTGTCTCTCAAACATGTCTGGCTGCCCCAGACATGTCCTTCTCGTGGCAATAGCAGAGATATAAGAGGACCAGACCAGCGGAAATGTGCAGTTCCTTGTATAAGCTTCTGTTGGCTCATTCCTATTAACATCTCATTGGCCACAGTGATACAGAGAGAAAATATATTCTGCCTCTTGATAAGAGGTGCTCCAAAGTCCCAGGACAAGGAGTGAAGAATTGAGTCCATTAAAACAATCAATCTTAATTAAAGCAATCAATCTCAAACAGATGACAATGGCTTAGTATTGTCTGTTTATTTAATCAAATTGCTGTTCAGGTTGTACTGATTTAACTTTTAACATACCTGTAATACTTACAACTTTTCTATACAAACTAAAAAACTGGAAACCAAACCAGACTCTAAACAGTTATTTCAAGGATCATTTCATCTTTCCAAAGCTTTCCCAACCCATTTATTTTTTTTCTTAGTAAGGAAGATGGTGGTAGTGGCCATCACCATTTATTGACATCTACTATGTGCCAAACAGTAAGTAAACACTTGTAAATCTTACAGTGATCCTACTGAGTGAGCACTATGATCCCAGTTTTATAGATGAGGAGAAAATGAGCTGTAAGGAGATTGAGGAATTTTTACAAGTTTGTCCTATTAGTAAGTACTGAAACTTAGATTGAAGTCTGGGTCGTTGGATGTCAATACCCAGCTTTCAACAGCCAGTCTACCACATTTTAATCTATCCAAATGCTAATAGTTAGAATTGCCTACATATTGTTATCTCCTGTCATTCCTCTCTTAGGAAGATTACAAACATTTCTGTTTGCTTTTGGACTATTGAAAAAAGGCTATGTTGTTTTAGTGACACACAAATTCAAACATATTCTGGGCACAATTGTATCAGAATTTTTTTCCCAACAGACAGGATTTGTTCTAATTATGCAAAGCACTCAACTGTGGCCTGCAGGGGCTTCCTCTTTCCTTCTTTCCTGTCTTTGTACAGACTGGCTTGGGCCCTTTCTAAGAGTATGGCCATTTAACTGTCTGCCTTCAAAATGTCTCTAATTCAAGGAATTAAAATGTCTACTCCAGTTAAATGACACTTTCAATTTGTAAAGCCATTAAGGAGTTTACAGAATGATTTTACATTTATATATATATTACTCACTTTCACTTTTTTCCCACACATTTTTCAATTCTTATAACAAGTATAAGGGCAGATAAAAATATAACAATAATAGGGTTACTTCTCTCTATTGAAAATAAGAGAGGATATCCTTCACTTCTTTTATTCAGACTATTTACTTTAGAAAACTTAAATTTATAAGTACTTTCTCTTCTTTTTGAAATGCATATAAATTCTTTGAAAAACTAGATAGGTCCTTTGTCAGCTTTATGACCAGGAATGTCTTTCTCAGATACCTGGGAACCATTTACTTGGAATAAAAACATCGAGGGAAATAGCACCCCTACCTCCTGGTTTCAGTGGTAGGGTAGGAACCCAACTTCATGGGTTGCTCCAAGTTGCATAACTGCTTCCTTTATTAAAGATATAAAACGTTTACTTTTCTTCTGCATAAAGTCAATTAAACATACAGATGTTTACTCCAACTGTGAAGTGAAATTGTGATGAACTATGTGTGGCAAATGGTATTGTGAAGTCCTCTTACTTGAGGACTATTTATTCTTTATCTCAAGCACAGGTATGTAAGATGAAAGGGTGAGATTTCTTTCTGTCTTTGCAGTCTCTTAGCATATTGTCTGTGATGTGCAAAACTCCGTTTAATGTTTTTTTGTTTGTTTTTTTTTAAATAGTAAAACTGTTTTCTTTCCCTGCTAACTTTATAGAGAGGAGTTTTAAGTTGGGAGAAAATTTTGTCTTTAATTATATTTCTCCAGCACCATCTGCAAGCTAAGTATTACTACAGTCATTTTACAGGTTAAGAAACCAAGGTTCCAAGAGATGAAGCAACTTGTCTATACAGACAGTCCTACAACTTATATAGCAGAACTAATGGGTTTATAAATTCATGAAGATTGGAATCATGTCGATCTTTCTGATAATTTTATTCCCAGTGCTCCATGAAAATTTGGCAATATGAATGCACGCTTAGTCTTTTTGGAAGAATAAATATCCCCGAATCCCAAGACCTTTCCAATATTATATTTGATGTTATTTTTTAGCAATTTAGAGTTAAAGTGTGGTAACATCAACAGTTAGGAAATTAAAGAGAAAGATTATTATGTGACTGGGAACGAGTGAGAATGAAATATAATTGATCAAAGTAGGGATATTTAAAAGCTCTGAAAGAGAATATTTTAACACCTAGGACTAAACTATACCTTAAATATAAAAAAGGCATAAAGAAATAATGCCGTAACATTTGGGGGTGGGGTGGGCTCAACCATGGGATCACTGAAAGGTAATAGATGTCAGTTTTAACAGGACCCATCCTGTTATTGGTCACATTGGTAAAAAGCAACTTCAGCCAACAGTGCCGTGGCAAGTTCAGCCCTAAAGTGAAATGAGAGGATCAGATGATCTTGTCTTGATCCTATTAAATTATATTACTAATCCCTGTAGTGCCTGGATTAATCAATAGATTTCAAATTCTTTTAGTCTCTATTATTTTATTTTCTTATAGTAAGTCAGTTAGTAGTTTCCAGTTCAAGTCTGCTTTCTCATCAGGTGTGACTAGCATATGATAATATTTGACATGTCATTTTTATGTTGTCTCAGTACCATTCTAGTTTCACTAGCCCAACTTAGCCAATCACTCTGGACTTGACCCCTTCTGGGCACTGACATGTGTGAATTTCTGGGACTTCAAAGAAGAGAACCAGATTAGATGGGCCCTCTCTTACACCACTGGGTCTCAGTCCATTTTATGAAAGACGTACATGACAAGATGAGCTCAGGAACCTGAAACACCATCTCCAGGAACCATTCCCCAGCTCTAACCTCTCCTTTTGTTGCCCACTTGAGAAAGTTAATGGGAACATAAATAAGAGGACATTACAACTTAGAGCGGACTTTCACAACGACGTGCCCCATAAAAAATTTCCACACTTAACCAATAAGCATGCTATTAGACAAAAGGTGGGGAAAGCTGAACAAGTTTAGAAAATTGTGGTATGACTAAGCAGTAGTTTGTTGGAGCTGGTTCATACCAACTCACAAGAGCTAAAGTCACATGGATTCTTTGAAATAGGCCAAGGCATAAGGGTATTTGACATCATAAAAATCTACAGTTACAGCAAATAGGAGATTTTTTTTCCAGAGAGCAGTTTATCAGCATACATTAGGATGATAAATTTTTATCCAGTTCCTTGGATGAGAGATTTTTTAATCATAATACCCCTGATGTCTTTAAGATACTTGGCCATTAAAAAAAAAAAGATACTTGGCCATGAAATACTTCTGGCAGCGATGCCATGTTGAGACAAAATTAGACCCTTCATAAACTATAAGAAAAATGAATTAACTTAAAAATTATATTATCAAATATTTACTGGTTAATTTTATGTACATACCACCCTTTTTTATCATATCTTCACTTATTGATGTATTTATTCAATAATTATTCAAGAGCTTCCTAAGCAACAGATACCATACCACCAAGATACAATAGCTGAATACGGTCCCCCAATGCCACTTCCAGCTGTTAGAATATTCTGAGTTTTACTGTTTCACTGTTGAGATACTCATCCACATGTCCCTGAAAGCAGATCCCCTTTTAGGCATGGGCAAACAGTGGGATACTCCATGACCCCCCCACAGGACTTAATATCTGAATCATCATGTTAAGTTCTTTATATGCATTATTATGTCCCTTCCTTGGGTTTCCCTGGTGGCTCAGATAGTAAAGAATCTGCCTGCCATGTGGAATACTGGGGTTCAATCCCTGGATTGGGAAGATCTCCTGGAGAAAGGAATGGCTACCCACTCCAGTATTCTTGCCTGGAGCCTATCATCCGATCCTTATCCTTTGATGGCTCTGTATTTTATTATCCCAACTATTACAGGTGAGGAAACTCAGTCATATAGAGATGAAATGATCTGTTTAAGGTCACATGACAACAAATGCTAATATCAAAATTCAAACCTAAAAAAAGAAAAATAGATCATAGGTATACTTAACACTATGCTTTGTCACCTCTTGACAAGATATTTAAGTTTATATTTCAACACCTCCACACACTTAGAGGGGAGGAACAGGCTGAATATATTCACTCATCCGTTCATTAAGCATTTACCCAGTACTTACCTTGAGCTTTGCTAATCTTGTTTCTCAAAATACATTGTATACACCAGGTGTGCTAAGAAGTGCTCCATGGGGGCTCCATGCAGTCTCAGAAGAAATATAGCTTATCTTCCCAGAATTCAAAATTTCTAAGGAATGGAGAATATATTCTCATGTTAAAACAAACAAAAGATGTATTGGGAATAGAATGCAAAGTTTATATAAGTTTAAGGAACACTATAAAATTCTCTGAGATTTTACACTTTGGAGTAGTAGCTACTTGGTTGAAGTGTTAGAATTTTTGTGGTCCACTACTGAGCTGAGAACACTTTGTGACTGAAAACTGTTATCTATTTTATTAGAATGCAGGTTCCAGAGTCAGAGGGCATGGATTTACCCGACTGATCTGGGTTTTGTCATCTTTCCTGCTCTGTTCCCCAGGTACACTGGACTTCTTTCTATTCTTATTACTCTTCACCTTGGCTGGAACTCTCTCTGGATCTCATGCCTGGTCTGCCTCCACTTTGAGCTTCAACTAGATTTTCATTTATTCAAGTTTTCTTTGACTCTCTCACAGTCTAATTCTATCTTGTTTTGAGGAAACTTTGTAACATTTTTCTATTGTGGGTGCACCAACTTGTGTTGCCACCAACAGCGCAATAGTGTTCCCTTTTCTCCACATCCTTGCCATTTGCAAAAACACAGAAGGACCAAAAGTATGGACAGATATCAGTCAGTTGAGTTCAGTTGTTCAGTCATGTCTGACTCTTTGGGACCCCATGGACAGCAGCACACCAGGCCTCCCTGTCCATCACCAACTCCCAGAGCTTGCTCAAACTCATGTCCATTGAGTCGGTGATGCCATCCAACCCTTTCATCCTCTGTTGTCTCCTTCTCCTCCTGCCTTCAATCTTTCCCAGCATCCAGGTCTTTTCAATTGAATCAGTTCTTTGCATCAGGTGGCCAAAGTATTGAACTTTCAGCTTCAGCATCAGTCCTTCCAATGGATATTCAGGACTAATTTCCTTTAGGATGGACTGGTTGGATCTCCTTGGACTCTGCAGAGTCTTCTCCAACACCACAGTTCAAAAGCATCAATTCTTCGGTGCTCATCTTTCTTTATAGTCCAACTCTCACATCCATACATGACTACTGAAAAAACCATAGCTTTGACTAGACAGAACTTTGTTGGCAAAGTAATGTCTCTGCTTTTTAATATGCTATTTAGGTTGGTCATAACTTTTCTTCCAAGGAGCAAGCGTCTTTTAATTTCATGGCTGCATTCACCATCTGCAGTGACTTTGGAGCCCCCCAAATTAAAGTCTGTCAGTGTCTCCACTATTTCCCCATCTATTTATCATGAAGTGACTGGTTCATGGGGTCACAAAGAGTCGGACACGACTGAGCGACTGAACTGAACTGAACTGAACTGATGAGACCGGATGCCATGATCTTAGATTTCTGAATGTTGAGTTTTAAGCCAACTTTTCACTCTCCTCTTTCACTTTCATCAAGAGGCTCTTTAGTTCTTCTTTGCTTTCTGCCATAAGGGTGGTGTTATCTACATATCTGAGGTTCTTTATATTTCTCCTGGCAGTCTTGATTCCAGCTTGTGCTTCAACCAGTTCAGCATTTCTCATGATGTACTCTGCATATAAGTTAAATAAGCAGGGTGACAATACACAGTCTTGACATACTCCTTTCTCAATTTGGAACCAGTCTGTTGTTCCATGTCCAGTTCTAACTGTTGCTTCCTGCCCTGCATACAGATTTCTCAACAGGCAGGTCAGGTGGTCTGGTATTCCCATCTCTTGAAGAATTTTTCACAGTTTGTTGTAATCCACACAGTCAAAGGCTTTGGCATAGTCAATAAAACAGGAATAGATGTTTTTCTGGAACTCTATTGCTTTTTCTATGATCCAACGGATGTTGACAATTTGATCTCTGTTTCCTCTGCCTTTTCTAAGTCCAGCTTGTACTTCTGCAAGTTCACAGTTAACATACTGTTGAAGCCTGGCTTGGAGAATTTTGAACATTACTTTGCTAGTGTGTGAGATGAGTGCAATTGTGTAGTAGTTTGAGCATTCTTTGGCACTGCCTTTCTTTGGGATTGGAATGAAAACTGACCTTCTCCAGTCCTGTGGCCACTGCTGAGTTTTTCAAATTTGCTGGCATGTTGAGTGCAGCACTTTCACAGCATCATCTCTTAGGATTTGAAATAGTTCAACTGGAATTCCATCACCCCCACTAACTTTGTTTGTAGTTATGTTTCCTAAGGCCCACTTGACTTTGTATTCCAGGATGTCTGGCTCTAGTAATTACATCATGATTATCTGGGTTGTGACGATCTTTTTTGTATAGTTCCTCTGTGTTTTGTTGCCACCTCTTCTTAATATCTTCTGCTTCTGCTAGGTCCATACCATTTCTGTCCTTTATTGAGCCCATCTTTGCATGAAATGTTCCCTTGGTATCTTGAATTTTCTTGAATAGATCTCTAGTCTCTCCCATTCTATTATTTTCCTCTATTTCTTTGCACAGATCACTGAAGAAGGATTTCTTTTCTCTCCTTGCTATTCTTTGGAACTCTGCATTCAAATGGTATATCTTTCCTTTTCTCCTTTTTTTGGATAGACCTAGAGGGTGCTATACTTACTGAAATAATTAGAGATAAATACTGTATGTTATTATTTATGTGTGGAATCTAACAAATGAAATGAAATGTATGTAACAAAAGAGAAACATAGATACAGAGAAGAAACTAGTGGTTACAAGTAGGGAGAAGGAAGGGAGAGAGGCAAGATCCGGGTAAGGGATTACAAAACACAATCTATTATATATAATATAAGATGCAAGGCCATATTACAAGCGCAGGGAAAACAATTACTATTTTATGACTTTACTCAGAGTATTATCTATACAAATATTGAATCACTACACTACATAACTAAAACTAATACATGGCTCAGTGGTAAAGAATCTGCTGCTAATGTAGGAGAGATTTCGATCCCTGGGTAGGGAAGACCTCCTGGAAAAGGAAATGGCAAGCCACTCCAGTATTCTTGCCTGGGAAATCCTATATAAAGAAGAGCCTGGCAGGCTACATTCCGTGGGATTGCAAAGAGTCAGACACAACTTAGTGACTAAACAGCAAAATTAACTATCCTTAAATCAAAAAATAATTTAAAATAAAGTCACACTCTATTACCATATCTACTTCATTTAGAGCTATATATATATATACATATATATATGTATGTATATGTATATATATATTTTATAGCATATATCAGTATTGGAAATTATCTCATTCATTTTATAATTATTTTTGTTTTTCATCTCTATCTCTTAAAGGAATCTAAGCATTCTAAGTGTGAGAACTTGTCTATTTGTCCACATTTTTACCATAATCCCCCAAACTATACCTAGTATAAAAAGGTATTTAATAATGCTTGTTAAATAAGTTAATAAATGATGAAGTGTATAAACATTTGCTACTTAATTAACCCTTCTCCCTCAGGTTCTATATCTATTCAAAGAGTGAAAGTATGGCATTTTTCATAGCATCATCATGAAGATTTACAAAATATATAAAACATGCCTATAATAATGACCAGCATATAGCAAGCACTTAATAAGTTTAAGTTATTGTAACTGAAAGACACAAAGAAAAAAAGAAAGTGTACAACAATGTGTACAACAAAGAAAATCACTTTTCTGTAGTTTCTGTATTTCATTGGGACTGTATTGAAGAAACATTCTAAATAAAAATACTCAGATTCTTTAAACCCACTTCTCCAAAACACAACTAAGCATCAGGTAGATTTACGTTCGTCTTGTCATCGTGGACATAAGCTGCATTATTCCCAAAGAGTGGTGCAAATCATAAAATTCTTCTCTCAAAAAAGGCTATAAAGTGTTAGCAATAACGTAAAAGTTGATGGCCATAATGATTCATTGCAAGGGCATGGGCAGAAAGCTGTGTCATCTGGTTAGTATGTTTTAAATGTTTATGAGTTGTGGATATATTTGTTTATGCTTTTATGTATTCGGTGCTGACCACTCACATAGAAAAAAAATGACAGTGACGCTTGCCCTTTTGTAAATTTGAAATCGCAAAATCTTTCATTTAGGCTGCTACGCTGCTATAAAAACTAGCCTGTGTGTTCATTCTAAAAAACTTTCAGTTTTAGATTTTCTTCCATGTTAATAGAAACATTTTGGTGTAAAGTAGGCATTTTACCCTAAAATCCTATTTTACACAATCTATCCAAAAATCGGGGTTTATTTAACTGTTATAATTTAAGAATTACAGTTTAAGTTGGAATTCTTTTTCACAGGTTGATAAACAGTCATATCTAGTTCATTTTTGAGCATTAAAAAATACTGTTGGCTAACCTATTATGAATTCTGTTATAGGTAAGGGGGGATAAAAGTCACTTATATGGTAAACCAAGTCCCGTCAATGATGTTTACATTCCAGGGTTGGAGAGAGGGACAAAAGAAAGTAAGTGTCCAGAGCATTCTGAATTTCAACTCTGGGTCAAGTGGTCTGGTGGATCTGAGGGACATTTTTGAAGTTTTGGCATCTGAACTGATAGGCAGCCAGAGTAATTGCCATGTTATCAAGCACTGCTTTCTAACGGTAAGTTAAAGAAAGCTTCTTTCTTAAGACGGTACTCCAGTTACTTAACAGCTGGTACTAATTAACTCTGTGTATTTGTCTTTCATTCAGTGGTAACAAGAGTCCTGACTGCCATTCTTCAACTGTTTCCCTGCCTCTTGCACCTGCTATTCTTGTTGTCATAGTATTTCTTCTCTATTTATGTAGTTCAGTCTTTTCCTACTTCACTGTCTCTGTGCTCTGTATATACCTACTCTACTGTGAACAAATTGACTTCAAATTTTGCAATATTTTTTTCAGATCACGAAAGAAATGCATGTTCAATGTAAGACACTTATAAAATTATATATATATATATACATTAAAAGGAACATTAGCACTGACCCAAAAGCACAACCCACATGTAACACTTTTGTTATACTGTGTTTGTCTACAATCTTTTCCCCCACATGTATATCATTTCTAGGCAAATGATCTTTTTGAAATTGCTTATGTTTTCTAAATTGTCGAGGAAGCCAATTAGAGTATCACTCTGGTTCTTAATTTATCTATACACTGGTTCTTGGTCTTCTTAAAGGAGGAAAAACCAGATTGGAGAGTTTAGAAGAGGAAACTGATGCATGAGTTGTCTAGCCCCTTCCTTTTTTCCTCCTCTTGGGACTCAGTGGCCTAGAAAGGAGCACACCGCTTTATTCCTCCATGTGGTAAGTCTTTGGGATTCCCTGGTGGCTCAGATGGTAAAGAATCTGCCTGTGATGCAGGAGACCTGGGTTTGATCCCTGGGTTGGGAAGGTTCCCTGGAGAAGGGAATGGCAACCCATTCATAGTACTCTTGCCTGGAGAAACCTGAGTCTTGGTAAGGTGGTTACTCAGTGGGAGGCCTGTCCCAGCCCAGCTCTGCTGAAAACTGAATGGGAAACTCTAATTCTAGAGTGTTACAAAGACCACATGCCATTTTCTTCAATAGCAGCTTTTTTGGTAGTAAAGATGTTATTTTAGCCTTGATCATGGGGAGCTTTTAATCTTCCTTTTTCAGTTTGCTCAGTACTTGCACAGGAAAGAAGGCTGTTGCTTTATTCTTCACACACAGACCAAACACACGTGCTCTATGATGGATGCTGTGATGTGCCATCTAGATGTCTCTTTCATAAAGTCTTATTCTCTCAGCTTCTGGAATTAGCACCAGCATAGGATGGAGAGCCCCTTCAGGGACCATCTCAGGTGCAAAGAGCATCCCACCCAAGGTTGTGAACTTACTTTGGAAGCTTCCATTCAATAACTGATTGATATGTGTGTGTGTGTGTGTGTATGTGTGTGTGTGTGTGTGTGAGTTGCTCAGTTGTATACAACTCTTTGTGACCCTGTGGATGATAGCCAGCCAGGCTCCCGTGTCCATAGCATTCTCCAGGCAAAGAATACTGGAGTGAGTTGCCTTCTCTTCTCCAGGGGATGTTCCCAACCCTGGGATCAAACAGGGGGATAAAGTCCTGGCCCATCCTTTGAGACATTCAATGGTCATTCTAGCTCCGGAGCTCCCTCAGCATCAAAGAGATTATCACTGGGCATAAGCCAGTGGTATTTGGCTTGGCTTTTCCTTTCCCTCACAACTGCTTCCTTTTTCTCTATTATGAAGATGTTCACAAGGGCTCTCCATAAGACATATTCAGCATGCCAAATTCTGTCTCTGAGACTGCTGAGTCTGCTTACTGAGCAATTTAACCTCTCACATTTATATGTACAAATACATGCATATCATTCTATTAAAGGTATTTGTTGTAATAACCACATACTGTTAAAGAGACAGTCTAATAATAGAGGAATAATATTGTATTCAATAATTATTCCATAATTATACTAACTCTTGTTCTTGGACATTCTTTGTATTTCTAATTCCTGCTCTTTTAAATGTCACATCACACAAAAAAATTTGTTTACAAATATTTTTGCACATATCTAATTAATTGTGAAGGATAAATACATTCAAGAAAGAGTGAAATTACTGGGTGAAAGAAAATGCACATTAAAAAATTTTTGACATTATTGTCAATTTACTCTCTGAAAAATCTCATACCAATATACACTCTCACCATCAAGGAATGTGAAAATCTATTTCAGACCACACTTACTAACATCGATGTTTTAAATTATATATTTTCTAGTTATTTAATTATGTTTTTATTTTCCTTATTAATGAACTAGAAAATTTGTTTATATATTTATTAGCCAATAACTATTATCTCTTTCTTTGTGGATTATATGTCTACAAACTTGTTTAGTCTTCTAGATTGTTTTTTTCCTTAAAAAGTTTTCTAAAACTTTTCAAAACTGAAGAGTATTGACATTTGTATAGTACTGAGATTATCACGAGAGAAATTGATTGTTCTATCCATTTAAGAGGGTTTTTTCATGATATAGTGTATAATAATGATTCTCAACTCCTGTCAGTTTTGCCTCCCAGGGCATCTGGCAATGTCTGGAGACAATTTTGATTGTCATGACTTTGAAGGGAGGGGAGGAAAAGGAGATACTACTTAAATATAGTTAATATCTAATGAGTAAAGGTTAGGGATGCTGCTAAACATCTTACAAGAGGGAAGTCCACTAAGACAAATACCTACCCAGCCAAAATGTGAGTCATGCCAAGACTGAGAAACCCTGATCAGGTCTGTACAGAGAGTTCTGCAAACTTCCTGCATGAGTTTATTCATAGATTTGTATGTGTGTGTGTGTGTGTGTGTGTGTGTGCGCGCATGCACGTGTGCGCATGCACAAGTGCAGACAGATACATTTTTTTCAATTATATTTTCCGACTTAATGTTGGTTGAAATAAATCACTTTTTATGTTTATGTTTTGAAACTCTAAACTTTTTTTGGTATTTGCATAATTGTTTTGTTTTTTTTTTTAGTCTGCTGGGTTTTCTATCTAATGATTTTGTTCTTGATAGTAATATAGGTGTTGCAATTTTGGAATTATTTTGTCTATAATGTAGGTAAGAAAAATAACTAATTGTATTGACATTATCGGAAATCAGAGTTTTCAATTCCTTTTGTACTGTGGTGTTGGAGAAGACTCTTGAGAGTCCCTTGGACTGCAAGGAGATCTAACCAGTCCATCCTAAAGGAGATCAGTCTTGGGTGTTCATTGTTAGGACTGATGTTGAAGCCGAAACTCCAATACTTTGGCCACCTCATGCAAAGAGTTGACTCACTGGAAAAGACCCTAATGCTGGGAAGGATTGGGGGCAGGAGGAGAAGGAGACGACAGAGGATGAGATGGCATCACCAACTCGATGGACATGGGTTTGGGTCGATTCTGGGAGTTGGTGATGGACAGGGAGGCCTGGCGTGCTGCAATTCATGCGGTCGCAAAGAGTTGGACACAACTGAGTGACTGAGCTGAACTGAGGACCCTATATTCTATAAAGCACAACTGCTATTTTATGTATAGTATAGTGCTATTTTTTCCTAATATAAGGGCTTTCCTGGTGGCTCAGATGGTAAAGAATCTGCCTGAAATGCAGAGACCCAGGTTCGATCCCTGGGTCAGGAAGATCCCCTAGAGAAGGGAATGGCTACCCACTCCAGTATTCTTGCCTGGAGAATTCCATGGACAGAGGAGTCTGGTGGGCTACAGTCCGTGGAGTCACAAAGAGTTGGACACGACTGAGCGACTAACACTTTCACTTTCTAATATAATAGCATCTCTAATAACAGCTGCTATTTGTTGAGTCTCTCTGATGTCTGTCTGGTTTTGTCACTCTACTCACTGTTACACATGTAATTTTCCATTTGTTCCTCATAATAATTCTATGAAGTGGTTATTATTTCCCCTACTCTACCAAGGAAGTTCAGAGATTATAAAAAATGTGTCAAATGCTTGTGCTCAACTCCTAGGCTATGATCTTTCTATTTAAATATCAAAAATGAAGTTAAAATAGCTTAGTATTCAGATCTTTAGCTTATAGCTGATACTATTTGTTCTTGCACAGGAAATCTGAGGATCCTTTTGCCAGATACTATATACCTCTGAGACTTTGATCAGAATTGGACAAAGAAGTATATTTAAGTTATTTTCAATTATCCATTGATCTAAACAATAAATGTTTCCTGCCAGGTCAATAATAAGAGACACTGATACTTATCTTTCAACAGCTTCATGTTGAAAGGACAACAACTGATATTGATCATCAGTGTGAACATTACTTCAAAGTCACAAATTTCTGAATAGCTTTTGGGTTTTATCGGCATTGTTTGTTTACATATATCATTCTTACACAAGATGTCAATTCCTAACATATTTATTTTTCTCTTAATCTTCCTCAACATACATAAAATGTCAGTGTGAAATAATTATAAGTAGAGCAAATTATGAGTCACTGTAAGTGACAGGCATCTAACAGCTTCTAGGACCTGGTCACATCGTAATTCTTCTCTGTTGAAGTGCTTTTCTGCTTCCAGGGAAAGTTCTTTGAGGCTGAAGCTGTTCTCTCCTCCCAGTTTGAGAGAGCAATAAGTTAACTAGTACAATTATTTGCAGGTTCATAATTTGAAGAAAGCAAACATCCTGCTTTCTGGAGCTTATAGGAAAGAGAGGAAAGATTAACTAAGAGAAGTGAAAGGGCTTCCCAGGTGGCCCTAGGGGTAAAGAACCCGCCTGCCAATGTAGGAGACATAAGAGATGTGAGCTCGATCCCTGGGTTGGGAGGACACCCTGGAGGAGGAAATGGCAACCCAACTCCAGTGTTCTTGCCTGGAGAATCCCATGGACAGAAGAGCCTGGTAGGCTACAGTCCGTGGGGTTGCGAAGAGTTGGACAAGACTGAATCAACTGAGCATAGCACACAGTTCACAAGAGACGGAAGGAGAAGAGGATGGTAGGGGGTGAGATCACCAACTCGACGGACATGAATTGGAGCAAATTTCAAGAGATAGTGAAGGACAGGGAAGCCTGGTGTGCTGCAGCCTATGGGGTCACAGAGTCAGATACAACTTAGAGACTGAACAACAGCAACAAAGAGAGGTGAGCTTCCTTTGTCATTTCTCTTCAAGGAAGCTTCACACTTAGCACCGAGGGACAACAAAGGTGCTAGACCGTTAGAAAAATAATTGCAGAACTGAAGCTAAGGACTGTTGTGAATAGTGGCAAGTGGAGAGAATTGATAGAGCTCAGGAAGTTCAGCAATGGATTCCTGTCTTGACCAGTTTATAACGAGCTGTGTTAAAACCTGAGCAACTCTAGAAGTCGGCTGGACTACATGGTCTGTTTCTGTGACCTACCCCTAGAATCTCATCATAAATTCTGTTTTGCTTCAGCTAGTTCAAGTGGGTTTCTTTCATTGAAACCAATGAGTTTTAACTAATTAAAGACTACAGTAACTAACTCAAGATACTGAATCCTCTGGGAAAAGGTAAATTCCCTTGTTTGAGCATTAATCCTTGGGCTCTGGGAGACAGGCAAAACATAGATGGTCCCTCAAATGAAAAACTCAGCTACTCCAAGAAATCTATTTGGTTAGCTGTAGAGTTCTTTTGCCAACTGGTATACTGAATAGCTCGAATCTATGAGCCTTTTTCATGGGGCAGGTTGCATTTCTATAATTGGTCAATTAGACAATGAAAAATCACTTCTCAAATTTAATTCAATACACCCCACTGCCCTTATGTTGGTTTCAGCAAAATGTCTAAGATATATATTTATATGCCTTGAACAAAAGGGTTCAGTAATTTGTCTTCAGCTGCTGGTCACTATTCATTCAGTTCAATTCATTTTAAGTGTGAATGTATACAGACTTTTTGTGATCTGATTAAGGAACCAAAAAAGACATGTAACTTCCCTTGGGAAATTTGTATTTTGGTGGTTTACATTTCTACTCTGAACGCAATCAATAAGTACTTGGTTACTTCACTCCTTTATTTTTATTGAATAAATCATATTTTGGAATCATAGCTTTTAAATTCCAGGTGATACTGCCTAAGTAAGTAAAAGCCATGTGGCTAGTTCAGTGATCCAGAGAAAATCAATTTACCTTCCAAACTGAGAGATCTCTAAAGAAAACAAAACAAAAAATGGATGACTATAGTGAATCAGACTCTTAAAGTTGTTTTCATCTCTAATAGCTATCACTCAATGACCTCAGAAGATAAATGTATGAAAACAAGAAAGAAAGACTTCACCTGAATGAAAAAGAAAGTCATCCACTAAAGATGAATGATTCATGAAATATTTTCCCTACTTCTATCTTTAAAAACTGGTCTTCAGTAAAAATCTTTTTGAATGAAAAACTACAGTTGGCAGATCTTCTTTATGGACTCTAATGTTTATTTTTCCCTCCTATTTTGGTTCTTTGAAAATGGGTTTTATCCAGGTAACTTCTCCAAAAGGTAGCTTGAATAATATTAAAATGATGGGTGCATCAATAATGCATTTAGTGGGTAGTCATTAAGAGTTGGGTTTTGGAGTTGGTTCGGTTTGGTTTCATTTAAAAAAACGGTAATATTAGGCAAGTAACTGGAAAATTAAGATTTCTTATCTGTAGAATGGAAATGAAGTTAAGTGAAAGTCACTGGGTCGTGTCTGACCCTTTGTGATCCCATGGACTGTATAGTCCATGAATTCTCCAGGCCAGGATACTGGGGTGGGTAGCTGTTGCCTTCTCCAGGGAATCTTCCCAACCCAGGGATTGAACCTGGGTCTCCAGCATTGCAGGCGGAGTCTTTACTAGCTGAGCCCCTAGGGAAGCCCTAGGGAAGCCCCTAGGGAAGCCCAGAATGGGAACAATAGTACTTATATCTTAGAGTTCATGTGAGAACCAAAGGAAATAATTCATGTAAAAATGTTTGAAGTTATAACCATTTTTATTAATATAAGTTCATTTATCCATTCAGCAAGTATCAATATTTACTGAGTGATCCCTATGTGTCAGGCACTGTTTTAGGTTTTTGAGATGTAACAGTGAGCAAGACAAAATCCATTTCTTCAGAGATCTTATCTACTAGTGAGAGAAACAGATATTAAAATTAAATAAATATATGTTATAATATTTAGAAATGATTTTTCCTATGAAGGAAAATCTTCATTTTAGTAGAGCTCTTAAACCAAAAGCCTTGATATATCAATAGGATATCATTAACAGGAAGGATGAATAGATTTCTATGGCAGGGTAGAATAATCTTAATGGAATCATGATGCTGTCCCACTAACCATCTAGACACATGGCAAAGAAACTTGAAGTTGAAGAATACAATGGAAGTCAAACTACTAGGGGTTAACTATATTGTGAGTTTTGAATTCTTTATCAAAGTAAAAACTGAAAAATAGGTAAATTGTACCTATTTTTTGGAAAAAAAAGGTTGATAATTTTTTATTTGGTTATCTTTTTGAAGTAGGTTAATGAAAAGAAAATGTAATTGGCCAATATTTCTGAAACTCAATATTCTTTCTGCCTCTAAAGAACATATTAAAATAGCAATGATAATAGTGACAATGGTTAATAATACTTATAAGAGCAATAACAATTGTTAACATTTATCAAAAGCTTACAATGTATCATAGTTTTGCAAAGCCCTTCAAGAGCATAATCGTGTTGAATCTTTAAAACACTGTGAGGAAACAGGAACACAGATATAGAAAACAAAATTATGGTTACTACATGGGAAAGGGGTAGGGAATAAATTAGGAGTTTGAGAATAGCAAATAAGACTACTATATATATAGATAAACAACAAGGTTCTAGTGTATAGCACAGGGAACTATATTCAGTATCTTATAATGAGCTAAAATGTAGAAGAATACACACACACACACACACACACACATATATATATGTATAACTGAATCACTTTACTATACACTAGAAACTAACACATTGTAAATTAACTACATTTCAATAAAAGAAAACACTGTGCATCATGTGCCATTATTTCCCTCAAATTTGCAGGTAAAGAAACCAAGACTTACAGAAGTAAAGTCTTCTTAAGGACACATAGTTGGTAGAGAAGCATGTCAAAGGCTGTTCTATTGATTTCAGAGCTCTAATAAGAACATTGCCAATACCCTTTGTTCTTACTAGATTATAAACTTTTCCTTCATTACCTATTCTGTATAATTTATTTGGCATCCTTCTGTATTGGGTACCTTATATATTCTGTTTTTCTTAATTATCTAAAAAATATGATGAGGTATATTTTAGCTATTTGTATATAGCAAATCATCCCAAAAATGAGTGGTGAAAACAATAAGCATTTTTTTTTCTCACTCATGGATTTTTGAGACAGACTGGGAGCCAGCTAATCTAGCTTGGGCTCAGTTAGAATTGGCTCCAAGTCACAGATCACCCAGATACACTCTACATGCCTTTCATTTTCTTTGGACCATTCAGCTAACTTGAGTATATGTTTTGCGTGACAATGACAGAAACATGAGAGAAAATCCCACCAAACATAGTAAGCAAATGTCAAGCCCCTTTCTCATCACATCCAATAAAACTTCTTTGGTCAAAGTAAGTTACTATGGGTAACGCCTAAATCAACAGAGTGGGACAATACACTTGGACTTAGGGGAAGTAATTGAAAAAGTGTAGAAAAAAGACATGTATACAAAGGTGATAAAGATTTGGTGACTTGATGATAATGATGTAATCTACCACAAGTATCTATAATATTACCTACTACATATTAATATTTAAATAGAATAATATTACATATAAATAATATTACAATATAATATTTACAGATATTATTAGAGATGAAGAATTAGAGACTGAGGTTGCTTAAAAAGCTTGACTTTGGTTCACTAGCTCTCAACTGAAATAGTAAACTTTTTATTCCCATTCTCAAAGAAAAACTGCTTTCCCATAATGGGAGATGTTAAGAAGAAAGAAGGAACTTAGGTGAAGTTATGGCATATGCCTCTATTCATTGTCTATCCCTTGCAATACCTAATCTTGTTCCCAACCCACAATGCATGGTCAATAAATGTGTGATAATCAAAAAGTAGCCATCAAAGACTCCAATTAAACCAGAGGCAAATGCACAAAAGTGATAGTGTTGAGTGGCACATTTTTATAGGTTCCTTTTCTATAGTAATGGTGTTCATAAGAAGGAATTTTAAAGTAGTGCAAAAGTAGAGTTGGGCTTTAAGCAAAGAAATAAATATATTTGAGAAGACAGATAATCAAAATGAAACACTGGTATTACTTAAGTAGCATTATTAAAACAAACTATTTAGCAAAACTATTATCCTCCCCAGTTTTTACTAGGGAAAAAAAAAAGCAAAACAAAAACAGATAAAACATGATTACAGAACTTGTGCTTCCCAAATGGAGGTAAATTTGGCTCTTTGTTTCCTCATTCTTCTAGTGATGCAAATTGTGGCCTTTTAATAGATAGTATTAACTTGATATGCTTCCAACTCTGTAGTTTTAAGTATAATTGATGTCAAGAAAACAAATGTTACAGGGCAGGTACAATTCTTTTACAATTAAGAGATCACTTGGGTCCACTGCACTGCAAACACATTGAAATTAGTGATGATATAAAAGAGAAGCCAGAGATGCCCTATGAAGAATGTGCCAATGACTACAATAATAAGAGGTAAAATTTATAAAATGCTTGCTATGAAGCAATCAATAATGCACTATCATAATCTGTGTTATCATTTTCAGCCCTAATAAGAAGTCTTCACTTTTTCAGGCATTCAATAAATACATGGTGACCATCTATTCTTTACTAGACCCTGTGTTGGCTGGTGGCAATAGAGTGAGGAAAAAAAATAATCATGGCTCTGTCCTTGTATGACTTATAGTGATTATAAATAATCACAAAAATAATTATAACACTGCAACTGTGTCAAGTGCTATATAGACGAATTTAATCAATAATGTAACCTGACTGAAGAGGTCAAAGAATGCTTCTCTGAGGAAATAATTTGAGTTGAGATCTGAAGGACAAGGATAACTTAGTTACAGGGAAGAATAGCATTTGATCAGAGGGAAAAGCAAAGATGAGGCAGGGAGCAGAGATGAGCTGACCTCTAGAATGCAGAGTGAAGAAAAGCAGAGAAGGATGAGAAGAAAAACAGATGAGGCTGGAGAAGAGATGGGGGCCTGATCACACAAGATGTGGTTGATAGAGAAGCTTTGTCTTTATTCTAAATACAATGGGAAGCCACTGAAGGGAATCAGAGAAAGAAAACCTAGCACTAGTGACATTATCAGATTTTCAAACTGTTTGGCTACTAGGTGGAGATAGGATTGGACAGAAGAAAGCAGGCAGGATGAATACAGATAGACTGCTTCGATAACTATTGCAGTTGTATAGGAAATTATGACAGTTAAGACTATACTGATGGCAATGGAGATAATGAGAAATACTATCTTTTGAAATTCTAAGGCACACTTGAAAACAGTTTAACTTCTCTGAAATTAGGATTCCTCTTATAGTCTCTGTGCCATATTAATTACCCAATTGCCATTGCCTGTGTAAGTGCATGGAAATTTGTAAAATCAAAAAGACAATAGAGATATTCTCTTAGAAATGATACATAGCAAAGTTTTGTGATGGCAATAGTGTGTAAAAAAAACCTGGTGCTCCAGATCTAAGTCAAACAATATGTTGATGTATTCAGTGCAGCACTTTTTCTTTGATATGGGTACTTAAAGTAACGGCACATGTTACAATTGATGGGGTTTTAGATTCACTGAACTATGGCAAAAAGTCATTAGAGGGTTAAACCAAAAAAGGCTAGTTATGGATTGACCATGGACACGACTAGGCGACTGAACAACAACAACAACAGAAAATAAAGGAGACAGAAGACTCAAGTTCCTGTTTGGTTAAAAATGCATATAACATTATGAATAAAGAAGAGTGTATGTGTGTTAGTTGTTCAGTCGTGTCCAATTCTTTGTGACCCCATGGACTGTAACCCACCAGGCTCCTTTGTCCATGGGATTCTCCAGGCAAGAGTACTGGAGTGGGTTGCCTTTTCCTTCTCCAGTGAATAAAGAGGTACATAACACCATACCAATATCATTCCCATTTAACTGGAAAACTAATTGAAATAAAAGGAATTAAGAAAACTGTCAAAGGCTACACCATTTACAGTTGGCAGAAATTGGATAGCTCTGACTGCAGTGCCTGATATGTTAAGACATGTACAAAAAAAAACCTGGACCAACAAATATCATCAAAGAGTAAATGGTTGATTAGCTAATGTATGGAAGTATATCAAAATGTTACTTGATCTGACAAGTAATTAAAGAAATATAAATTAAAATAATGATGAACTATTATGATGTATGCTATTCAAAACAAAAGAATAAATTATTAATTTAATACATTAAATCATCAGAAATTGTCAATATTGAGTATAAATTCTTTTTTATAATGTAAGAGAAAACAAATTAATGTTTAAGAACAATAAAACTAAGGTAAGTATGACAGAAAGGAATGCATAGGTAAGAAATATGCAAATAATTATTAATTATACATAGGCAAGTGCTGTTTTGACATTTTCTAGCCTTGGGTAGCATCCTACAGTTTTTTCTTTTTTTTTTATCTTTTCCTTTTTCTTCATTTCTTTTCACATTTCTTTTTTGAAAGGGAGTGGACAACGGGAAGAGAACACTAGTCATCTTTTACTACAATATTTTCTTAAACACTACTCTTGGCTTATGTTCAGGATCCTGGGATCAATTTCTAATGCAGACATCCTCAACTATCTCTCATGTCAAGAGCCAATTGAGATGACATCTATCAACGCCCAGCATAAACACTGTCATCCCAGTGAGCTTCAGCCTGTCTGAACAGATGGGGCTTGAATCTCTGGACTCATTATTTACCTTCCCAGCTCTTCCTCTCCTCTGGCAAAGTGCTTGGACACAGTTACACATAAAGCCAAATGGCTTGTATTTTTGTTCACAGATTGTACATTGTCCTTTTCTTCTTCTTGGCACCTTTAGCCATTTGTCACCTTTATAGAACTGATTCAAGAAGATTTGTGTGACTAATCCACACCCCTAAATAATCTGCTATGGTGTTAATCCCTGGCAATGCTGAATTTCATCTGGAATTCATGAGAAAGAAGAGTGTCATTGGCTTTAAATCCATGTCAAGTAACCGTAATTCCATCCCACCTGACTGAAATAAACCAAAGTATTGATTTTTGGGATTCTGTGATGAATTTGGTCAAAGAGGGAAAAAGTAGTTGAATCAAAGTATTGAACATCTTATGACATGGACAGAGTAGACATAAGTTGCCAATTCCACAAAGTGATTGAAAAGTGTAATTTGAGGGGTTAGAACTAATAATCACTAAGTAAACTTGTCCTTGATTGTCCCTTTCATTATTAAACTATCAGCTTTTTTTAAGAAGAAATTTTACTTTATTTCTCTCACTCTTGAAGTCAATGCAATGCCACTCTCCTTGAAGTTAAAAATGGAATACTGAGAGCTCCAAGTAATTAATAAGAGTATTCTTAGAATAAAGATGTTAGGCTACAAGAGAGGCTGATTATTTTTATGACAATGTTGTTATATTTTATCTAACATGCTTGACATTTATGCTAAAAATTGGGACTGCAATCTTAAGGAATCTTATACTCTACAAGTTGCAAACTGGTGACATATATATTGGATTCAGCTTTCAAATATTTTTTGTCTACTGTTAATTTTTTAAAAATTAGTTACCATGATAAAAACCTGGGAAAATTTAAATAGAATTCAAAACATTCTGCCATGGAAACAATCAACCACATTTGATCCATGCTAATATAGGATTTCTTCTAAGTTTCCAAACTCATAGTATATATTTAAATTAATCAAAGAAGCTATTTTTCTCATAATACCAGCCTTTAGACTTTTTGAAAAATCCTTTTCTCTATTTTTCCATTATCTTAATATGAAAAATTTCCAAGTTTCATCTTCAAACTTATTTTTGTTGACTGTGAATGTCTAATTCCTTAGGATAAATACCAAATTCCTTTATTTTTCATCATTTCCTTAAAATGTGGGCACTTAAGGCTATACATTTTTCAATGTGAATTGCTCTTTCTGTATCATATGTTTTGATATAAGACGTTCTCCTGTTTTTTGCTTTGTAGATAGTTTTAATTTCGCTTCTGTTTTTTCCTTGTTAATCTAAGTTATCTACTATTGTTGTTGTTGTTTAATCACTATATCATATCCCAGTCTTTTGCAACCCCATGGACTGTAGCCCGCCAAGCTTCTCTGTCCATGGGATTTATCTTGGAAATAATACTGGAGTAGGTTGCCATTTCCTTCTCCAGAGGATCTACCTGACCCAGGGATCAATCAAACCTGAGTCTCCTATATTGGTAGGTGGAATCTTTAACACTGGGCTGCCATGAAAGCCTGTTATCTATTGGTGTCTTTCAAAGTTGCTAAAAGTTTTAGTTATAATTTGATTAGCTCACAATCGGAAAATCCACGCTTAAAATTCAAGATTTTAAAAAATTCTAGGACATTTTTATACAGATACACAATAAATAAAATTCTGGATTAGATGAGATTAGAATTAAATAAAATTCTTTATTAGATGGCTATATTGTAGGTATTTATTAAGTCAAGCTTATTGATCACATCATTAAA
Source organism: Muntiacus reevesi (assembly GCF_963930625.1). Classification (NCBI taxonomy): domain Eukaryota; kingdom Metazoa; phylum Chordata; class Mammalia; order Artiodactyla; family Cervidae; genus Muntiacus; species Muntiacus reevesi. Next base: position 135,688,687 of record NC_089249.1, read on the forward strand.
GCCTTCACAATCTTTACTTTTAAAGATTTTGTCTGCTGAATCATTTCAATTCTGGAGAGGTAATTTGACATCTTCAGTTATAAATCATGATTCTATCTTTCTTCCACTTTATTATATTTATTTCATATTTGTTCAACTTGTGTTCTAAAATAGCTCTTTATCTTCTATCACACCCACATTCCAGCTAATGGGATTGTGCCCTTAAACCCAAGTATGGCTAATTTTGCATCCTCTACTGTGCTACTTCTCCTCTGTTGCTGTTGTGTAGTTGCTAAGTCATGTCTGACTCTTTTGTGAGCCCATGGAGTGTAGCCCACCAGGCTCCTCTGTCCGTGGGGTTTCCCAGGTGAAAATACTGGAGTGCGTTGCCATTTCCTTCTCCAGGAAATCGTCCCAACTCAGAGATCAAACCTCCTCCCTTGGCCGGTGGGTTAACACAAAGTCACCGGGGAAAACACTTCCTCTACTCAAAGCTAAGAATATAAGAATACAACTCCTATACCCTCATACCCTCTTCCCTTACAGATACAGTAACACAAATCCCTTACTTCTCTTTTAGCTACTCTTATCCAACTCTTGTTGACATGCTATTACTCTTGTTTCTGTACTATTATTAGAATTTATCTTGAATATGCTTCCTATATTTCAGGAACTTTATTTAACATTGCATTTATTTTCTCAAATGATCTGTCACTATTTATTTTTAAAAGGTGAAAGATTTATATGATCTGTCTGAAGAGAAACCAGATATGTCACTGTTTATTTAACTGTTAGTTTTACTGCTTATCACTTGTTTCCTCTTACTTCATTTTTTCCCATGCTGAGTTCCAAGCTTTTTCTCTCTCTTTTTTCAAAGTGGATCAAGTTCTTCATAGTTTTTCTCAAGTGTGGTATAAGAGTAGTGACCCTGTTCATCCCTGTTTTCCTAGGAAGTCCTACTTGTTTGGTAGAAGTAGTGATAGTGCCATCTTTCACTTTCAGTTAAGATGATAAATTACATGCTAGTCCAGCTTTGCTAACAAGTCTTATTTTATGTCTGTTGTTATGGAATAATTAATAATAGTGGCACTTTTCACTCTCAATTGGAATGATAAATTACATATTACCGCATGTATGGGAACACACATTCTGAATTCCAGAGTATCTCTATCTATCTTACTCATATATTAACATCTTGGTCAGATATATGTTTCTAAGGTTTTAATTCTTTTTTGTTTGTTTGTTTGTTTAATTTAAAAAAATTTTTTTAAGGTTTTAATTCTTATTTCTCACTCATTTAGATATATTATTCTACCACCTTCTAGCTTATTTTTACTTTTGCAAGCAGTTTAATCTTTCTGTTTGAAATATTAAAGAGTTTTTATCTTTAAATTTAGAAATTTTAATGCCTAGGTACATGTCCTTTTTATTACTTATACCAGGAATTCAGTGCATCTTTTAAAATGATAAAATCTGGTACTTCTTTAGCCTGGGGATACTTGTGTTGAATAGTTGTTAAACTAGTATAACCCCTACATCTGTTCCTCTCTCTTTTTTTGGAAGTTCTATTATTGGCATGTATATCCTGGATCTATCCTCAGGACCTCTTTTCCATCCATATCTCCACTTTAAAAAATTTGCTTTGAGCTTTTCTTTCCTTCTTTTATCTGATCCTCTAGGATACTAGTTCAGGTCTCAACAAAGGTCATACTTTCTTCACTTAACTTATCAAATTGTTTAGTTGGAAATCATGCTTTAAAGGTGAAATTTTATTTCTAAAAACTAACTTCTGTTTTTAATCTGAATATTCTTATGTTTCTATTATTTTTCTATTTACGATGACATTTTTCTCATCCAGCAACTATATTTTGTTAGCCAGCTGATCTTTTGGCGTCCTCTCTCTGCAGGTATGGGACTGCCCCTTTAATATGTTATGATTTTTCTGTCACCTTATTAGAGACAAGTTCTGAAATTCCCTAACTAGCAACCAGCTCACAAGTTATGGGAGAAGAAACATTTTCTAACCCTGTGAGCTAGCAGTGTTCAGAAGAGAACCTGAACTGATGGTGCTCTGAATGGTCATGGACAAAACTCTTTCAAATCCTCCTAAATTTTAAGCCTAATAAATTTTTTATCTCCATCTGCACCCCCCCCACAAAAAAAAAAGCCTCACTTCTCTAGACTACTAACACTGTAGGAAGGGTGACCAGAAGAGAGAGAAGTAGACAGGTTTATCTTGAAAGGGAGAAGTCTATCTCACTTCTTGTTCCAGGTAGATGATAGGAAGAAGCAGAAAAGAAAATACATATGGCCATGCCCACTATAATGGAGTCGGTGATCAAACTACATCTAACCAATGAGATTAAAGAAACTCCTCCTTCAAGATTAGTGAGAAAGAGTCAAGACAACGAAGAAACTATCCTTGGAACTGAGAGAAACACCAGATCCTTCTTTTCCTCTAAAAACCATATTAGGTTCCACAAGTAATGAGGGAGGTGAAAAAAATAAATAAAACATATTTTTGTTTCCATCAAACAGCTCAGTGACTAGTGGAGAAAAAAAAATGAGGTGGGTAGTCCAGACAAATAGAAATACAATGTAAATTTGCTTAAGATGTGTGACATCTGTGAGGTTTCTTAACAATATCCCAATGGAGGTAATATTATAGTAGACTCTCAAAGTCACCTTGGAAAATTAGCAATTTGCTAGATGCAAGAAAATTTACCTAATGCAGAGGATAAAGCTGTCCAAATTCATCAAGATATGAAATCAAAAAAATTCCTTGTATCAACTAGAGTTTCAGATCCAAGTATACAGCATTGAGAGGTTAGGCTGAAAGAACAATAAGAATCAGAAAATGAAAGTCATAAGAAGTCTTATAATGCTAAGTTTGAGCTTTGTCCTAACTGTAGTGAGGTGTCAGTGGTAAATCTGACTCTTCTAATTTAGATGGGAAAGTCTATTCCAACAGGTCTTAAGAGAAGGTAACAGTTTCAGGAAGTCATAAAGTATTGAAAGGGTAAAATACAATGAAAAATTTATTGTAATATATCATAAACTGCTACAAATATGATAGTACCACCAATTGCCACCTATATAGTACTAGAGACTTACTGATACAAAAAATTAGCAATTAAGATTACAAGTTCAAATCAAAGTTTTTGAGTCACAGCTTATAGACTTGATTTCAGACAAAGTTATATACAAATTTTAAGCCTTGATTGGCACTGCAAAATTGAGTATTTCTGCTATCAACGGAGATTTGCCATCATAGCAATGTTACCAATTTGGAAAGCACAAGGAAAACACCAAATTGCCACCAATTTGGTGGCAATCAGAACCTCAAAACATCTAAGGTGAAAAATCAAAGGAAAATTACTTTCTATGTCTGATTTCAATAACAATGCAACTTTCTTTTTAATTCAAAACTGTATTGTACAGTAACAGTTAAAGTAGTCTTTTCTCTTGAGATGATGGTTTTGATCATTGAAGGCAATATCTAAGGATTAGTAAAAATGTAAAATTCAGGATAAATTTATCCAATTTTAATGAAGCAATAGTAAAAATATTGATGATGGTGGGCACATGTATGCTATAAGGGGAAAAATAATCTCAATTAATTAGCATTTGATTTGGGTGTAATTTTCTATGACTGTCCTTTGTTTTCCTTATTTCCACCATATGTTTATTATCTTATAAATAAATTGTCTTTAGTAAACTTTAATTAGCTGATATTTGTAAAGTTGTCTAAGGACGAACTTTGCATAATTGCTAAGATTTTCTTTTTATTAAATTACTAAGCATCAATATTTTCTCTGTGTGCTTGCTGAATATAAAGAACATTCATTTTTAAACCTGCAGTAGAATCTTTCATTTGACATAGCTTTATAGAAAGAATCAGGGGGTTTTGGGATGTCTAAAGAAAGAGTCTTAAGGAATTAGTTTCTAGCTTACAAAACTACTTACAGAGCTCAGATACATGTCCAAAAAATTTTTCAACCCTGAAAAAAATCATGCTCTAGTCACCAAGTCACTGTCCTCAATATTAGGACAAACACCAGCATTCAAGAAAGGATGCTTCCTGGTTTTCATGAGAAGATACACAATGTGATTGAGAACTGACAAACAAATTTGGTCATGGATAAAAGTAGCTGCTGGTAAAGTCAGAGGTGGCTAGTGTTTGTTACTCTCATAACCTAACTGCTGGGTTATAAAAAAAATAAGTTGTGAATTATTCCTCAACTCTGTCCCCCTGTTGGCACAGATAGTAAAGAATCTATCTACAAAGCAGAAGACCCATGTTTGATTCCTGGGTCCAAAAGATCCCCTGGAGAAAGGGAACAGCAACCCACTCCAGTGTTCCTGCCTGGAAAATTCCATGCACAGAAGAATCTGGCAGGCTACAGTCCATGAGGTTGCAAAGAACGAGAAAACTGAGCAACTAACATACTTTTATCCCCTAAATGGATATTTATTAGATTACTATTTATCGATAAAGCTGTTGATGGAAGTAAAGTCTGATGCAGTAAAGAGGAATATTGAATAGGAACCTGGAATGTTAGGTCCATGAATCAAGGCAAATTGGAAGTGATCAAATAGGAGATGGCAAGAGTGAACATCAACATTTTAGGAATCATTGAACTAAAATGGACTGGATGGGTGAATTTAACACAGATGACCATTATATCTACTACTGTGGGCAAGAATCCCTTGGAAGAAATGGAGAAGCCATCATAGTCAACAAAAGAGTCCAAAATGCAGTACTTGGATGCAAACTCAAAAACAACAGAATGATCTCTGTTTGTTTCCAAGGCAAACCATTCAATATCAAAGTAATCCAAGTCTATGCTTCGACCAGTAACGCTGAAGAAGCTGAAGATGAACGGTCCTATGAAGACCTACAAGACTTTCTAGAACTCACACCCAAAAAAGATGTCCTTTTCATTATAGGGGACCAGAATGCAAAAGTAGGAAGTCAAGAAATACTGGAGTAACATGCAAATTTGCTCTTGGAGTACAGAATGAAGAAGGGCAAAAGCTAACAGACTTTTTGCCAAGAGAATGCACTGGTCATAGCAAACACCTTCTTCCAACAACACAAGAGAAGACACTACACATGGACATCACTAGATGGTGATGTGACAAATCAGATTGATTATATTCTTTGCAGCCAAAAATGGAGAAGTTCTATACAATCAGCAAAAACAAGACCAGGAGCCAACTCTGGCACAGACTATGAATTCCTTATGGGCAAATTCAGATTTCAATTGAAGAAAGTAGTGAAAACCACTAGACCACTGAGGTGTAACCTAAATCAAATCCCTTACAATTATATAGTGGAAGTGACAAATAGATTCAAGGATTAGATCAATTAGACAGACTGACTGAAAAACTATGGATGGAGGTTCATGACATTGTACAGGAGGCAGGGATCAAGGAAAAGAAATGCAAAAAGGCAAAATGGTTGTCCAAGGAGGCCTTGCAAATAGCTGTGAATAGAAGAGAAGTAAAAGGCAAAGGAGAAAAGGAAAAAAATACCATTTGAATGCAGAGTTCCAAAGAATAGCAAGGAGAGAGAAGAAAGCCTTCCTCAGTGATCAATGCAAAGAAATGGAGGAAAATAATTGAATGGGAAAGACTAGAGATCTCTTCAAGAAAATTCGAGATGCCAAGGGAACATTTCATGCAAAGATGGGCACAATAAAGGACAGAAATGGTATGGATCTAACAGAATCAGAAGATATTAAGAAGAGGTGGCAACAATACACAGAGGAACCATACAAAAAAGATCTTCATGACCCAGATAATCATGATGGTGTGATCACTCACCTAGAGTCAGACATTGTGGAATGTGAAGTCAAGTGGACCTTAGGAAGCATCACTGTGAACAAAGCTAGTGGAAGTGAAAATCCAATTGAGCTATTTCAAATCCTAAAAGATGATGCTGTGAAAGTGCTGCACTCAATATGCCAGCAAATTTGGAAAACTCAGCAGTGGCCACAGGACTGGAAAAGTTCAGTTTTCATTCCAATCCCAAAGAAAGGCAATGCTAAAGAATGCTCAAGCTACTGCACAATTGCACTCATCTCACACACTAGCAAAGTAATGCTCAAAATTCTCCAGGCCAAACTTCAACAGTACATGAACCGTGAAATTCCAGATGTTCAAACTGGTTTTAGAAAAGGCAGAGGAACCAGAGATCAAATTGTCAACAGCCATGGGATCATCAAAAAAGCAAAAGAGTTTCAGAAAAACATCTATTTCCGCTTTATTGACTACACCAAAGCCTTTGACTGTGTGGACCACAACAAACTGTGAAAAATTCTTCAAGAGATGGGAATCCCAGACCACCTGACCTGCCTCTTCAGAAATCTGTATGCAGGTCAGGAAGCAGCAGTTAGGACTGGGCATGGAACAACAGACTGGTTTCAAATAGGGGAAGGAGTATGTCAAGGCTGCGTATTGTCACCCTGCTTATTTAACTTATATTATATGCAGAGTACATCATGAGAAATGCTGGGCTGGACGAAGCACAAGCTAGAATCAAGATTGCTGGGAGAAATATCAATAACCACAGATAGGCAGATGACACCACCCTTATGGCAGAAAGCAAAGAAAAACTAAAGAACCTCTTGATGAAAGTGAAAGAGGATAGTGAAAAAGTTGGCTTAAAGCTCAACATTCAGAAAACTAAGATCATGGCATCTGGTCCCATCACTTCATGGCAAATAGATGGGGAAACAGTGATAGACTTTATTTTTGTGGGCTCCAAAATCACTTCAGATGGTGACTGCGGCCATGAAATTAAAAGATGCTTTTTCCTTAAAAGAAAAGGAAACCAACATATGACCAACATAGACAACATGTTAAAAAGCAGAGACATTACTTTGCCAAAAATGTTCTATCTATCAAAGCTACAGTTTTTCCAGTAGTCATGAATGGATGTGAGTGTTGAACTATAAAGAGAGCTGAGTGCCAAAGAATTGATGCTTTTGAACTGTGGTGTTGGAGAGGACTCTTGAGAGTCCCTTGGACTGCAAGGAGATTCAACCAGTTTATCCTACAGGAAATCAGTCCTTAATATTCATTGGAAGGACTGATATTGAAGCTGAAACTCCAATACTTTGGCCACCTGATGTGAAGAACTGACTTGTTAGAAAAGTCCCTGATGCTGGGAAAGATTGAAGGCAGGAGGAGAAGAGGACAACAGAGGATGAGATAGTTGAATGGCATCACTGACTCAATGGATGTATATTTGAGTAAATTCCAGGGGTTGGTGATGGACAGGGAGGCCTGGCGTGCTGCAGTCCATAGGGTCACAAAGAGTCAGACAGGACTGAGCGACTTTACGTAAAGTTGGTTTAGAATGGGTTAATACAATCTGTTTTCTAGACCTGAAGAATCCCAGTTCTATGCTGTCTAGGCATTTCAATCCATTTAAGTGGTTTTGATAAGCACATGGGTAAATTCCTGAGAGAAGGAATCCATCTAATTGGCATAATACAATCAAGACATTCTTCTAAAACCAATAAAGGGGCACAGGACCAATTATGGAATCAAAATCATGGTTATTATCTCTGAGAGGAGCAAAAAATAAGCAAAGATGGTTTAACCAAATCACATCTTGAATATTTTCAATTTTTCAAATAAGTCTCCCATAAATGATCACAGGGGACTCCACTCACCGTCCAGTGGTTTGTAATTCAGGCAAGGTTGGTTCAATCCTCTGTTGGGGAACTACAATCCTGAATGCCTTAAGGCAACTAAGCCCACAAGCAGCAAGGAGAGAACCTGCACTCTAGAGTTCATGAGCCACAACTAGGGAGTCCATAAGCCTCAATGAAAGATCTGGAGTACTGCAACTAAGACTCAATGCAGCCAAATAAATAAACGCATATTAAATTAAAAATTAAATTTTAAAAAATAAATAAATGATGATAACACCAAGTTCATCAGTAAAACCCCCTTTTTATACCGACTGTCACAAAGTATCAGTTGTTAATTAGGTATTGATAACAGAAGGATGTGTTTCTCTGCTATCTCAGGAGTACAGCCCTTTATCCTATTGCTAGTTGACTGGCTCTAGACTCCAAAATCCTGACAGCATGATACCGTCTAATCATCCCTAGAACTAAAACTGACTAATACATGTTAACTATACTGAGGTGTTTTAAAGTAAATTATAGGTATTATAAAAAATGTGCTGGAAGAAGTATAGGATTTTGAACAAAGATCCCTTTAGTAAATGCTTGCTGAGGTATGTGACGTTTTCAAACATTATTCAACTTCCTGCAGTCCCAATATATTCGTCCATAAGGAAGGGAATGTAGTAATACATATTTCATAGGATTGTAATGAGAATTAATTGAATTTCTGAAAAGTGCTTTATAAATGGTAAAGCATTACTTCTAGGTTTAATAAAGGTTAAAAGATCCTTAAGGGCAGCTGGAAGTATATTCATAGGCAGAGAAGGAGGATTTTCCTAGTACTACTTTATTCCAGGGATTTTGCTAGTTGCTTTATTGAGAAGATAGAAAAATATAATCTCTATAATCTTTAATGACAAAATAGAAAACCTATAAGCTCCATACTCTTTAATTCACTCATATCTAATAAAAATCATGCTGATACCAGAGGCTATAAAGGATCTTATTAGCAAATGTTAATGAAAATTGAGGGAGAATAAGAGATTGTGGACTCGGGTACACTTCAGGGAGCAGACTTCTGAACTCTAAAATCATTTACTGTGTTATCGATAAAGATAAAATTTTGAAATGTTTGCAAGGCATTTGACTTAGTGTTATCACAAATACACACCCTATTTCTTGTTAGAGTAAGATCTATGTCAGATTTATACCTGTTCTCTATATCCTCATCATAAAATGCCTTGCTTATTTTTGAAGAATTTCCTCTAATATTAGGAACTCCAAAAGTTTAAAAAGGCCTTCTTATGAAATGTAACCAATAATTCTGAAGCAATTCTAGTTGTTTGCATGGAACAAGTATATTATGATTCACAATTGTTTGCTGCCCCTCCCTGGAGGACCATTATAATTTCAAGACCAGTTGATGACAGAATCAGCCAATTAAGTGAGAATAGAAATGACTGAGTTCCACTTCAAGCAGAAATTTTAAGTACCAGCACAAATTTTCCCTTTGCAATGAATTCAACAATGGATACTTCGGATACTGCACAAGGCCTAGAGGGAATGCCCCATGATGAAGAGCCATAGACCGCTCTGTGATGGACACATAGAATTAGTGATAGATGAATCTTTGCTGTTGCAGGCCACGAAGATTTTACAGTCATTTGTCACTGCAGTGTAACCTGCAGTGTTCCATTCACAATCTGTAACTTAATTTGTATATGACATTTAAAACCCATTTTTACTTTATAAATCAGAGAACATCATATTTTGCGTTTGACATTTTTTGCTTTAAGACATATGGTGACTGACACTGATTATTTTGAAAAGTAATGTAAAGGGTTTTTTTCCTTCAAAAGCAGCTCTATGTGTTAAGTCATTTCAGTCATTTCCGGCTCTTCACAACCCTTTGGACAGTAACCCACCAAGCTTCTCTGTCCTTGGGATTCTCCAGGCAAGAACGCTGGAGTGGGTTGCCATTTCCTTCTCCAGGAGATCTTCCCTACCCAGGGATTGAATCTGTGTATCTTATGTCTCCTGCATTGGCAGGTGGGTTCTTTACCACTACCACCTTTTTCTTCAACAGCAGCTCTACCTGAATCTAAATTAAAGGAAAGTAGCAAGGCATTTTTCTTGTGCCCTATATAAGAAAAGTGAAGAAATACCACTGGCAGTAGAAAAGTACTAATACTGCCCAGAATGATTCCAGGCATGTAGGAGTCATTCAAACAATATTTGTGGTATTAATGGATAAAATATAATACCAATTAATTCAACTAACGGTGACATATAAATTGGTCTTTTTCCCTGCAGCATTAGTCTGCTCTTGTAAAATAATTGTATAAGAAACAATCTCAGAATTTTAGGGGCTTAGGAAATTAATAAATTTTCTTTTTCATAGGTCTGTGGGACAGTTGGTATGGCTCTATTTATAACTAGAAGTCCAGTTTAGGTGTGTTCTACATGTTTCACATTCTGAAATAGTGGTTTTTCAGTGAATTCTGTCTTCACACGGAACAATAGAAGCTCAACAGAGTAAGTCAAACCATGCAACTACACTTTCTGCTGCATGTCTGTGCACATTTAATTACTCAAAACAAGGCATAAAGCCAAGCTCAGAATCAATGAAGAGGAGATATAGTTTCTATCTACTCTCCTGGAAGGCACATAGCAAAGTGTAAGGGCATAAATTTTTAGGATAAGGAGGGTGTAAAGAGTTGGAACAAAAGTACTAACTTACTCATCAGAGATGACTTATTTTTTAATACAAATTTAAAGCAGCAATAATAAACAACAATAACCTCCTCTATAGTACTAATTACCTCTGCTGAGAATTTTACAGGAATCTTTCAATGGGTGCACCGAGGATTGCTTAAACTCAACTGCTATAACCAGTTGAAATTCTGAAATTGACTAATGCATGATATGAGAATACCTGCTAGGAATAAATCATCTTTTTAAAAAAAATATTTAAATTCAAGAAGTATTTATGAACTTTTAAATGTCTTTTGAGTAAGGTTTTGTAACGATACACAGTGCATACATGTGTGCTCGGTTATGTCCAACTCTTTGCAACCCCATGGATTGTAGCCCACCAGGCTCCTCTGTCCATGGAGTTTGCCAGGCAATAACACTGGAGTTGACTGCCATTTCCTACTCCAGGGGCTTTTCCCAACCCAGGGATTAAACCCACATCACTTGAATTGGCAGGCGAATGCTTTACCACTGTGCCACCTGGAAAGTCATGTAGCTGTAATTCATGTGTTACTGAATACATGTGATGGTGATGGTTAATTACATGGGCAAACTTGGCTGGAACACAGTACTAAGAAATTTGGCCAAACACCCCATCTGGAGGTTCTGTGAAGGTATTTTAAAAGATGAGATTGACATTTAAATTGGTAGACCTTGAGTAAAACAGATTATCCTCTAGAATGTGGGTGGGCATCTTCAAATTAACTAAAGGTCATAAGAGAAAAAGACTGAAGTTCCTCCAGGAGGACAGAATACTACCTCCAGATGATGTTTAGACTCAAGCTGAAACATTAAACCTTTCCTGGGTCTCCAACCTACCGGCCTGACCTGAAGATTTTCAACTTGCCAACCCCTATAATTGTTGAGCTAATTTCTTAAAATAAATCTCTGTCTGTCTGTCTGCCTGCCTCTCTCTCTCTCTACACACACACACACACACACACACACACACACACACACACACATCTTATTGGTTCTGTTTCTCTGGAGAACCCTGACTAATAAAATGATTAACTTTACCTCTGGATGACAGAAAAGGTATGAATTTGGATATAATTATGAATTTTATAAAGTTATGAATGATTAATGCATATAAAAGATCTCTCATTTTCAACATGAAGCAAAAGTATCCACTCTTGATTAATTGATTATCATAGGGACAAGATGAGGAATGCAGATATAGTACCATCATCAAATCTATTTTCTGCACCAAATCCTTTAAAAATTACAGAAAAATATGTTTTAAGTATAGTAAGTGCAGAATATAATGGAAAATAAAATAGTGTCATCAGCAGAACAGAAATTTTGAGAACCATCTGAAAGCTGAGTTGCAGACGTAATTGACTAGCCAAAAACAAAATTAGAAAACCATAGCCCCACAGAGTCCAAAAGACTGTTCTTTACATCTGTGTCTCTTTTGATGTCTCGCATATAGGGTCATCGTTACTATCTTTCTAAGTTCCATATATATGCGTTAGTATACTGTACTGGTGTTTTTCTTTCTGACTTACTTCGCTCTGTATAATAGGACTTTTATACAATAGGGAGAAGGCGAGGGTGGGATGATTTGAGGGAATAGCACTGAAACATGTATATTATCATATGTGAAACAGATTGCCAGCCCAGGTTCAATGCATGAGACAGGGTGCTCAGGGCTGGTGCACTGGGATGACCCTGAAACATGGGATGGGGAGTGTGGTGGGAAGGGGATTCAGGATGGGGAACAAATGTACACCCGTGGCTGATTCATGTCAATGTATGGCAAAAACCACTACAATATTGTAAAGTAATTCGCCTCCAATTAAAATAAATTAATTAATTAAAAAAAAAACACCATAGCCCCCAAAATATGAAGAAAAGCTGGAATGTAAATTCAAACAATTTTAATTATTCTGAAAACGCAGAGTTAGATTGTACAGTCGGAGAGGCTCCTGGAGATTTTACCTAACTAGGACTGAATTTTTGGAATGCTGAGCTCTTCCTCTTCCCTTGTTCTGACTGAACAAGAAGCAGCAGGGACATTTCTGAGGCTCTTAGGGTGTGCCTGGTGATATGAGAGAAAAGCAGAGCAAAGCTTGAGCTAATTCCACTTTGCAACCTAAGTTAGGCTAAAGGGAAAGGGGAAGAGTAGAAAGGAAAGAGAGGTGGTTCCTGACAGAAAGGAAATGATTTGCGATATTTCCAAATCAAGGCAAAACTTTTTATTCTGGTAATTGGTGAGAGCATGGGGGTGTTTTCAGGTAGTGCGAGTGGTAAAGAATCGGCCTGCAAATTCAAGAGATGTAAGAGGCGAGGGTTTGATCCCTGGGTTGGGATGATCCCCTGGAGGAGGAAATGGCAACCCACTCCAATATTCTTGCCTGGGAAATCCCATGGACAGAGGAGCCTGGAGGACTAAAGTCCCTGGACTCGCAAAGAGTCAGACACGACTGAGCATCCAAGCACACACCATGAACACACTGGACAGTGTGACTAGTCTTTCTGTCAGTATTTTTCCTAACATACCCCAAGGTAAATCTTGCCTGTTGCATCCTGCACATAAAAACGAACCTCGTAGCCAACCCAGACACTTAGAGAGGGGGCTATTGGTGACATAGATTTTCATATGTGGAAATTAACTGTTTCTCAATACCCTGATTAACCTGCTTAGTCCTTTGCTCCTAACTCAGATTGGCAAACCACAGATCACCAGACATCTGGAGAAAGACAATGAACTGAAAGAGAATGAATAAGATAAACAAGATATTCTATATTTGTTATATTTGAGACAAATTTTTCTGTAAATGTTAGATGATCTGATGCAGAAGGTAGAATTGATGATGGTTCTGTATCTGCATTTTTCATCTAGTCCCTATGATTGTCAATTAAAAGTGGGTAATTTTACTTCATGTTTAAAATGAAAGATCTTATGCATACATTGATTATTACATAACTTTGTAAGCAAAGGACAGTTGACTTTAGAAAAAGATCAGAAAAATCCAAAAATAAATAGGATTTTTTAAAAAAATTATCATTCTCCAAAAAAGAATAGCTCTTGCAATGACAAATATTAAGAATCTGCACTATAAAAGTTGCCGAAATGAAAAAGACTAGTAAAAACTAGAGGAAAAGCATAAGAATTGTGAAATAGGAAAGAGAAATGGCTAAAGAATTGCTTTCTATTCTATGCACAGAGAAAGGAAGCGATATACATGTATACACGCATGCGTGCTAAGTCACTTCAGTTCTGTCTGACTCTTTGCAACTCTGTGGACTGCAGCGCACCAGGCTACTCTGTCCAAGGGATTCTCCAGGCAAGAATACTATAATGGGCTCCCATGACCTTCTCCAGGGGCTCCTCCCAACCCAGAGATCGAACCTGTGTCTCTTTAGGCCTTCTGCATTGGCAGGTGTGTTCTTTACCACTAGCGTCACTTGGGAAGTCATATATATATATGCATATATATATTAGATAGGTATATGTGATAAAAAAAATACATATTTCAATACTTCATAGCTATTATATTCAAAAGACAGGCAGGGTACCAATATGTGCCAACATCATTAAGTTTTCAGAATATGTAAAATGATGAAATGATTCCAAGATAATTCCACAAAGTTAGCATAAGTCCTAACAGCAAAATTAGATGAGGAATACATTCTAATAAAAAAGAATTTCTTTCTAAGAAATAAAAGGAGGGTTTAGTATTAGGAAAATCATATAATATGAGTCACTACATTAGTAGATTAAGGAAAAATAATTTTGACCATCCTGTAGATGTGAAAAGCATTGGATATAATTTTTGTTTAAAAATATCTTAGCAAGTTAGAACTAGAAGGAAACTTTTATTTGATAACATCTGTATGTCAGAACTTTCCAGTTATACTTAAGAGTAAGTTGTTTTAAAAATTACACTGAACTCAGGAAAAAATTATATATACCAACTACTACTGTCATTAGTCAATATCTTACTAGAGATTCCAAGCAAAGTAATAAATTTAGAAAAACAAATATATCTTCACATATTTAAAAAAGAGAAGACTGTCAGATTTTATAGATGATATAATTCTCCTCCAATATAATCCAGGAAAAATTACTTGAAACTTTCATAAAGTTTATAATTATTTTTAGTACTATTACTGGATAAAAGATCTATATATAAAAAATCACTATTTTATACAATAGAGATAAATAATAAGAAAAAGGGGAAAATATTACTTTGATTAGCACCCAAACTACAAAACATTTAGGAATATACCTAATATAACTGTGTGCGTCATTCAGTCACTCAGTCGTATCTGACTCTTTGTGACCCTATGGACTATAGCGTGCCAGGCTCCCCTATCCATGGAATTTTCCAGGCAAGAATGCTGGAGTGGGTTGCCATTTCTTACTCCAGAGAATCTTCCTGACCCAGGAATCGAACCCTCATCTCTTGTGTCACCTACATTGGCAGGTGGATTCTTTATCACTGTGCCACCTGGGAAGTCCATCCTAATGTAACTATTACCTATTTAAACAAAGGTAAATACTAATAAACCAAAAAGAATAAATAGACATATAAAATTCACAAATGTAAAATCTAAATATTCCAAAAAATAAACAATCTCATGTTAATCAAATTCAAAGCTATCCTAAACATATATTCTCAGATGATTCTGACAAGTTAATTCTTTAATTCAAAATGGAAAGAAAAAACATAAATAGTGAATAAACTTTTGGAAAAAGAGAAGAAGCTAGAACCTTGTATATATATATATCTAAACTTAACCTTTAGGTCCTTGTTTACATGTACCCAAAATTATTTCAACAGTGAGGTTTGAGGGCACAGTTCCCCACAAAACCATCCTCACTTTGGATACCAGGTACAAGTTCTTTGGGTTCCTCAAACCACTCAACAATTAGCTAAAATGAGTATGAAACTCACGGAAAGCTGTTACACTCACATTGCAAGTTGTCGAAGGATAAAAGATACAGATTAAAGTAAGCCAAGGCTAGACACACAGAGCAGAATCCACAAAGGTCCAAACATGGAGCTTCCAGTTGTCCTCTCTCCACCAAGCCACGGACAGCTCGCTCATGCTGGAGACAGTCTGCACAGAGGGCTGCTCACCGGGGAAGCTCCCCTTTGGTGTCCAGAATTTTTAGTGGGCCTTTAACACATACTGTCTGCATAGTCTCAAGCCCCTCCTAGAAGTTAGGCTAATGCCTTTAGTCATCAGGTCTTATGGAAGCTGTAATTGGTATGTTGCAGCTCAAAGTCCCCATCATAAATCACACTGTTAGAATGTCCAGTGGCCAAAGCCCCCATATACATAAAGACACTCCTGTCAGGCAGGATATTCCACGTCCTTAGAGCTCACTTTCCAGTAATCAAGGAAAAAGCCCAGACTTCTCTTTGAGTATGGTTAATTTTTCACTACACAATATGAAAATTTAGAGTATAGCATAGAATTCAAATTGGAAATGATCTGCACATTTTCATATAAAAGTATTGGAAAATATCTGGGGAAATATATACTAAACTGTAAACTACAATATATGCCAACTTAGGAAGAAAGCAGAGGAATATTGGGGGTCAGGGGTGTAAGGAGATTTTCATTTTTTCTCTTTGTACTTCTAAAGTATTTGGATATTTTTAACAATAAGAATCAATGAATAGATATTATGGATGATTTAAGTAACTATTTTTTAAAAATTCGGTTGTCCCCATTTCCACTAAATAACTATGAACATAAACCTATACAATATCAAGTTTAACAAGAGTCCCATGTTTAGCCCACTGGAGGTGCGCATATGCATTGTCTGGGTTTACTGGTTCTCCTGTTCACCTCTGAGAAGGTGGTGGTTGAAATGAGCTGATCTATGAATCTATGAACATTGCTGATATATGTGGAGTCATTTCCTTTTCTCTTATTTTTTTTTTTTAATCATTATTCCCAGTCAAATTGCAAAGGTGTGAGGACAGAGACATACAGAGACCACACACCTGCTCACCCTCAAAGTCTCCTTTATGAATACTCTTCCTAGTCTCTAACATTTTATTTATTATTTTTAAAGTATTTTCATGGGTAAGATTTTTTATTTTTTGCTTTGTCATACTGTCATTATCTAGTTTTGATATCAAGGTTATGTAAGATTCATAAAAGTAGTTGAGAAGACTGTTTCTTTTCTTTGAAAGACTTTGTGAACCACTGGAATTAGCTATTCTTTGAATGTTTAATAGGATTACTGTGTAAGACTGTCTGGGCCTGGTATTTCCTTAAAGAAGACTTTAAACTACTGATTGCATTTCTTTAATTGCTATAGAATTATTCAGGTTTTTCATCTTCAGTTTTTAAAGATATATTTAAATATATATATATAAGATATAAAAAAATAAAAATAAAAAAATAAAGTCAGTGTTGCTCACACTTCCATCCTTGCTCTGCTTTTCTAGCCAGACTGCAAAGCCTCAGAGGGTGAACTCATCTGCCTTGAACTTGTCTGTTATCATTTGTGGTGATTTATGAATTTTACTCCCTGTCTCAATTCTTTGGACTTCAATTTTTGTATTTGATATCTTTAACCTATCTATAGTCTTTTTGCTGCTTTAAGGCTAAATTTAGATCTTTATCATTGCATTTCTCACTACCATAAAGGTTGTTAATTAAGGGACCAGCTTGGTAACATAAATAAGTGAAGCAGACAGCTCTAAAAACTCTGGAGTAGTGAGGACTATGAAGAGCTGGAATATTTTTGTCCCTTTTGAAAGCATTCACATTCAAAGTTTTGCTTGTTGCAGATTGTCTTGTTTTGTTTTCCATTATTGTGGGTAAACACTTCTGTGACCAAATTCAAGCTGGTATGCTAACTCTGTGAACAGGGTCTCTACACCATATATCTTACAAAGTTATTTGGCTGCTGGAATGATCTGTCTAGATATATAAAACTAACAATGTCATTCCTTCATTCAAAATTTTTCTAATATTTAATTCTATAGTAAAATCAAAGCATCTTACTCTGGCAGTCAATCTTTTAATTTTCTGACTTCTGAATATCTTCAGCTATATTCCTTACCATTCCCATATCACAGTGTGATTCTGCGATTCTAAAATTCTGCCAGATCTACAAGGTACTGTGCTCTATATTGTTTCTGTGACATTCATGACTTTTTAGAAGAATTTCCTGCCCTTGCTTACTTCACTTATTTCACCTTCCCTTATTTCACTTTGATAAAAGCCTCTTGTCTATTTTTTCTTCACAGCTACTGACCTAGTCCCCTCAAAGCAATTTTCACAGACTTCATGAAATAGTATATGCTTGCTTTCTGCCTCGTTCACTAAAGTGTATGCTCTTTAAGGTGGGCTTGATGTTATGTTTTTCTCCGTAGAAATGGCATTTGGAACTTAACAGCGACTACATCAATATCTGTTTTTTTCCTGAATGGATTTTTCTTCTTCTAACTACGAAGTTAGCCTTTATGAACACAGAGTTTGACAACAGACAGGATTCAAGTCCTTCCTCTATTATGAACTACCTGTGTGACATTAGGTAAGTTATATAATCTCTCTAAGCCTCGGTTTTCTCATAGTGCCTACCCCATAGGATGATCATAAATATTTAAGTCATATAATTTGTTAGTACACAGCCTAGCACTTTGGAGCTATTCAAAACTGCAGGCTATGGTCGTGATAATTATACAGATCTTCCTCTACTTATGATGGGGTTACATCATGACAAAACCAACATAAGTTGAAAATGGATTTAATATGCCTAATTTACCAAACATTATAGCTTAGCTTTGCCTACATAAAACATGCTTACACATTCACATTAGACTACAGCTAACGCAAAGCCTATTTTATAATAAAATGTTGGGTATCTCATGTAACTTATTGAATATCATACAGAAAGTGAAAAACAGAACTTCTGTAAGCCTAAATCAGTTGTTTAAACTTGTAATCATGAGGCTGAAGGGAGCTGCAGCTGACAAGCACCATGAGAATGTATTGTACTGCATATTGCTAGCCCAGGAAAAGAGAGAATGCAAAATTCAAGGTATGGTTTCTACTAGATGTATATTACCTCTGTACCATTGTAAAGTCAAAAAATTATTCTGTTGAATCATCATAAATTGAGGATGGTCTTTAACAGCAGAAATAGAAGTAATGCTGATAACATTAAAAAAAATTAAATATTTTAAAACATTTAATTTCTTAAAACCCATAGTGCCATTCAAAAGAAACAGTAAAGTATACTGAACTCCTGTTACAGTGGTTCTCAGTATATCCTCACATATCTTTTCTTGCCCTAATGGAACTCATTACCTCACCCTATCCTTAATCCCCAAGCCTGCTCCTCCTCCTGGATCTCCTATGCGTTGAATAGTCCTGCCATCCACATCTTTGGTTAATCCAGTGGTTTAGTAAAAGGCCTTCTTGATTCCTCCTCCACATCAATTCTATAGCTAATCATCAAGTCCTATTGATTCTATGATACAATAGCTACAACACTCGTCTCACTGCATGTTGGCAACCCTAATTGATTTTCTAAACAGTAGTCAGAAATAATCTGAGCATTTCTCTTTCCCTCAGTGCTTTCCGTTATGCAAACTCCTTCCATTGCCTCAAGAAGTCTCACAAAACACATCTGCTCTGGCCCAGTACTCCAGCATCACCTCTGGTTACTCACTCCTTTATATTTGGGCTCCACCACGTTATGATTCATTATATTCTCCAATCTGTCTTGCTTTTCCTCACCACTAAATCTTCACAGAAGCCATTTCCTTTTCTAAAACTGGCTTCTCTAGTCTTCTCAACCTAGCCATCTACCATTCATTACTCAGTTACACCTTATGTGTGATTTCTTGCAGGAATCCTTCACTGACATATATATCTTCTCTCCCTCTATGGTTCATACAACACAGCACTTGACCTGTTTCACTGTATTGCAAATGGCTGTTCACTTGTTCTCTTTTTTCAGCTTCCTTATACCGTGAGCTCTGTGAAGCAGAAACCAGGTGTGTCTTGCTTACCATTGTATCCCTAGTGCTTATCTCAATACAGGTTGCACATAGTAGGAACTGTAATATCCATGCATGATAAAAACAAACGAATGAGTGGATTGTTAAGCCTATTTTGAAGTTGCATCTAGGTCAAACTGGAGGGTGTAAATTCCTTTCTCCTTTATTCTGGCTCCTGTGGTGATCCTAGAAGAATCACTGTATTCCTGAGTTTTTGCAGCTGTCTCTAGCTAGTCTGATTGAAGTTCAGCAGTTCTATGAAGTTCTGCAGTGTGAAGCGTAGCAACTCTCCTCTCTTCAGCAGTAAGAGACTTTTCACACTTTATGAGAAGAGAAGTGATGATTCCTTCACTGCACATTTCTTCTCCAACTGATTGATTTTATTTTTCATAAACTTAGAATTACTTTTCTAAAACTCAATTTATTTGATTCTTCTTTTCAGTCCTCTCTGTTTAGAATGCCACTGATTTTTATTACCACTACAATTGGTAAAACCAGCCAGCTATGCTGATGGGGTCAAAGTCTTCTTATTTAGTTTAGATAATCAAACTTTACTTTTTGACTTAAAAACAGAAAGTACATTTCCAAATATCAGTGATGTGATGCACATGGAATGAAAGTGTCACTGCCATCTATAGTCCTAGTTCTTTGAAGGGAACCGTGGAAAATCTATTCCTTATCTCTGTTATCCGTTTCCAATGAGAGGAAACCTTAGATTGCAGTGATAAAATCAAATCCTTCCCAAAGGTTTTGTCATCAGCTACTTATGAGGATAAGAAAAAAATAGTTCATCATAATGGAGAAAACCATATGGGCTTTGGAGCCTGATGAAAATGAATGAATTTGAAGTCACAGCTTTGTGACTTCTAACTGCGTAAATTTGGCATTTTATTAAACTCTCTTAGACTCACTTTTCCCCATTATTTCTTTAAATGGTTTACCATAGTTCCTGCAGTAGCATTGTTGTAAGTATTAATTGAGTAATGCACATAAAGAGTCTTTTATCTAATGTTATTGTACAGAGTTTAAGCATATAAATTATAGTTACTTTTGCCATGAAGCAACCTCTGCAGCAGAGTTCTTGCAACAGCATGCTGTTTTATAATCTGAACCTGAAAGATACGTGTTTATCCTGCCATCTTTGCAAACAGTCCTGTGATGAAAGCATGCCCTGGGACTTATCTTTACATACGAGAGAATCAGTCTGATCCAATTTTTTTCTATCTTCACTTAAGGTGGTTCCACATTAGTATAAAAGTTGTAGCATTCAAAGAGCCCTGCGACATAACTTGTCACAACCCTTGGCTTTCAGCTCTCAAGGTTATCTAATGTCAGATGATGTGGATTACTGTAATTTTTTTTTTGAACTTCCTTCTTGAGATTTGAAAAGGTGTATTCTCCCAACACGGTCCTGGCTTTAAAAGAATGTGCCCGAATCTTGAATCTGAAAGCAGAATATAGATAGAACACTGCTCAGCCTGGGCTCAGTGCCTGATAGACCTAAGCATTTTCTAGAGTTGGTACTTCTAACCTTCTGATGCAGATGGGGAACACTCTCTACTTATATACTGTAGCCAAGATTTCTATTGAAAAGATGCTTCTTTAATTTTGTAAAGCAGCTAATGGAGTGGTTTCTCTGACTAGGGTCTTTACTTGAATGACTAAAAATGACAAATTTTACTCAAAGCGTTGCTGCTGAAGAGAAGAATTTTTACTACCTATAGCTGCTTTTCAAGTTATCTAAAGCAATGGCTGTGGAAGACACATCTAAGGTGACCAGCAACTACTCTTGTGTAATCCCCTCCCATTAAGTGCAGGTAGCATCTGTGACTTCTAACAGTATATGGCAAAGGCAATGAGCTATCACTCTCTTGATTAGATTACATTATATAGCAAAAGTGATGTGATATCACCTTTGGTTCACGTCCATTATATAAGACTCTGTCTTAGCAGATTAGAGCAAGAAATAATAGCTAACTTCTGAACTGCCAGTGGAGAAGGAACTCTCCATTGGCAGGGAACTCTGGGGGGCCTCTAGGACCTGTGAAAGACGTCTCTGGCTAATAATCAATAAGAAGCCTCAGATATACAGCTGCAAGGAAATGAGTTCTGTCAACAACCCAAACGGGTCTGAAAGTGGATTCTTACTGGTCAAGGCTTGGATGATCTGACACCTTGATTGTAGCCTTGTGAGATCCTCTGCAGAGGACTCAGCAAGGCCTTGACCTGACTCCTGACCCAGGGAACAGAAATACTAAATGTGTGTTGTTTTAAACCTCTCAATTTGTAGTAATTTGCTACATATCAATACAAATGAATACAGTAGCTTTTGAATCAAAAAATAGTTTGTTTTTTTTTTTAGATTTTTCATGCTTATTTGGATTGATCTGGGCTCATGTAGGGTCAGCTGGAGTAATCACGTGGTTGCTTGCAGCCAGAAACTCAGACAGAATGTATGGAACTCACCACCACTTCCACCCTCCTCCACATGTCACTTCAACAGAAGAGTTGGACTTCTTGCATAGTGGTTCAGAGCTCTAAGAGGGTCAGTTTCCAATTTGCTCAAAGCCTGTACTTAAAACTCTAAGAACTTCTACTATACTTCATTGGTCAAGGCAAGTCACAAAGCTATTTCAGATTCAAGGTAGGGGAAATAGGCTCCTCTTCTTATTGTGGGAGCATCATAAACATCTGAAATGGGAGAAATTGTTGATGGCAATATTTGCAGACAATTTGCCACAACCCACCCTCTGGCTACAGTTCACAATCATTTCACTTGCAGAATAAACAAGAGAAAATACTGGGTAAGCAGCAAGCTGTGGTTTTTAAAAATATTTTTAATTAAGTGTTGAGGAGAAAAAGAAAAGCTTTTCCTTCAAAGTGTCATGTGCAAACTTACAACACCCTGACCTCTTTCTCTCCTCCTTGATTGTATGAATAACTGTGATCACCTCTTAGAACTGGTTTTAACCTTTAGCTGCAGCTGCTGCACTGCCACGTGTATATATGAAAGACATTGTACATTGCACATACCCTTGGATGCCATAGTTTGGTCGCCCTTCCAACTACCCTTTCATAGTATGATGAGCTAACAAGTTGGTAACCTGCACAGAGACACAGCTATTTAACCTCTTGCCAGACACTGCGCCTCTTGGTACAATCCTGTACAGGTCTCTCTAAAGAGCCTTTGATGTCTCAACAGCCCATTAACAGAGTTTATTTTTTTCCGGGTTTTTGTTTTGTTTTTGTGAAAAAGTTCTAGTCATTTGAAGATCCTGATGAAGAAATGCGGTTGAGATTTTTTTTTCAGTAGTAAAATCTGCATATTTGTATTTCAAACCATGTAGCTAAAACTTGATGTAAATTCTTCTTTTTTCCTTTTTTTTTTTTTTGGTTTAATGAATATCATTTATTCAGTATGAAATATCTATATTATATGTTCCACCTGTTAAGAATAAATGTACATTAAATCTTGATAAAGATATATAAATAAATAAAAGACTGATTCACCCCACAATGGCAAAACCTCTGTTCTCAGAGATCCTACTTTTGAACAAAAAAAAATTATTTGATTAGGATCCAGTCTATACCCTGGGAGTGATTTTTCTATGTCTCTAAGCTCCATTCTTAAATCTACAAAGAAAGTTAAGTGCCAAAGAATTGATGCTTTTGAACTGTGGGATTGGAGAAGACTCTTGAGAGTCCCTTGGACAGCAAGGAGATAAAACCAGTCAATCCTAAAAGAAATCAGTCTGGAATATTCATTGGAATGACTGATGCTGAAGCTGAAACTCCAATATTTTGGCCATCTGATGTGAAGAACTGACTCTTTGAAAAAGACCCTGATGCTGGGAAAGATAGAAGGCACGAGGAGAAGGGACGACAGAGGATGAGACCGTTGGATGGCATCACCAGCTTGACGGACATGAGTTTTAGTAACCTCCGGGAGCTGGGATGGACAGGGAAGCCTGCCATGCTGCAGTCCATGGGATCACAGAGTCAGACATGACTGAGTGACTGAACTGACTGACTAAAGCTCCATCCTTAAGCTTTTGCCTCTGTCTTTCAGATCGTCTTTTTGCATGATAAATGGCCTATATTTACAGCTGAATGGCATTTTCAGCCTTCATCCTGCCAATACAAAATTGAGGGCCTAAAAGTCTCTTCATTTTAAACTTTCTTTCTCTGTTTTCACCCAATCTAATTCAACTACCTTAAAAAACACGGTGTATTTCCAAGGTATCAAATTATAATCCACTACACCAGAAAAATGCCACAACCACAGGTCTCTTTAGGCCACTCTCTACTATGGGTTGAGATTTAGGATGCTCTGGGATAATATTTTTTTTTTTTTTTACATCCTTTCAAGGCTTTTTTCCAGCCAAAAGGGTCTACAAGGCATTGATTAAATCTCTCAGTGTTCTTAACATGCAGTATTAAAGTTATATCATTGATTTCATTTTTAACTCTGATTCCACATTTTGCTGTCAAAGCTTCAATTTGATCTTTGTTCTGAAGGTATTTCTTATATTGAGAATCTTTTGTAGGTTTGAGTAACTGGAAATGAGAAATAGTGTTATTTTTCAACCTAGCAAAATCTGGTTGAAAATATTTCTTCTTAGTTCTGTTGAACACAGAAAAGTTCCTCTTTTAATTCTTTTATCTCTTATAATCACATCTCATAACTGAAAAAAAAAAAAATGTTTCCAAAATGTTTCCAAGGAAATCTCGCAAACCATATACAGAGTTCATTAGGTACTTCTACTGTCCCCTAAAGACGTCCCTGGTGGCTCAGACGGTAAAGCATCTGTCTACAATGTGGGAGATCTGGGTTTGATTCTCTAAGTAACCTCAAACAATCAACTTAATTTTTCTGCCAGTACTTAAAATATCCTACACTTTCTCCAGTCTCTCATAGCAATCTTTGTTAACAATCTCTTCATCACCATTCAGGCCTCTGCCAAATACTCAAGTCACAATACCAGTACCACATATTTTATATTGGATATGACACCTAAGTTCTTACATCTGAACAAATGACCCTGAGGAGCTTTATCCACATATGGGCTTGATTTAGGTGACAGGATCCTTGACTTGGAACTGATTTCATAATGGGCTGTAGCTATCTGGGGAGAGGTGAATGTATTTTTCAATTTGGGGAAATGTGAATTGCTATGGCAGAACGCAGAGCTAGGTGGCCTCTGAAACTGCGTGTCAGCATTCCTTCCACCCTTGTACATACATGTCCCTCTTCTCATCAAGAGGTTGAGTCTATTGCCTCTCTTCTTGAAACTGGTCTGTCTTATTATTTGCTTGAATGCAATTACATTCTTGCCCCAGGTGTTAAAAAGACTGATGTATGCTTTCTACCTCTTGGGGACAATCATTAGACTAGTATATATAAAGAGGTTACATGTAGAAACACTGTGGTAGATAAGATGCAAGTTTGGTCTTTTCAGCCCCACCTAATTCCCCAGGTGAATGTGACCTTATTTGGTCTGTACAGAGTAGGAAAAATGCCAAATTTAGCCCAAACAATGCTCAGAACCATGACAAATAATAAATTATTTTTACACCACTAAGGTCTATTCTGTTTTTTTTTTTAAATGGCAGCAACAGGTAACTGAACTAAATCTTGATCATGGAATCATATACAACACAGTTATATTATGTGTCAGCTAAAACTGTGGTCTCTCTAAGCATAACTCTGACTTAAATAATCATGTCACTAAAACAGTTGCTTATATACTTCAACATAAAGTAACTGAATAATGTGATATTGAGGATAGCTTATTTATTTAGTGATTTCATTAAATATATTTGGTAAGGATAAGCCAAAAAGACGAAAGACAGAATAAGATATATAATTGGGTTCCACGAATGTGTAGGAATTGGTTCCTTGATATCTTGTTTGTTATGAAAGTGAAAGTGTTAGTCTGTCAGTTGTGTTGGGCTCCTTGCAACCCCATGGACTGTAGCCAGCCAGGTTTCTCTGTCCACAGAATTCTTCAGGCCAGAATACTGGAATGAGTAGCCTTTCCCTTCTCTAGGAGATATTCCCAACCCAGGGATCAAACCAGGGTCTCCTATATTGCAGGCAGATTCTCTACCATCTGAGCCACCTGGGAAGCCCCTGTTTGTTATGAGGTGGCTGTAAATTTCCCAACAAATGTATACCAAAACGTAGAGTGACTGATGTTGAACATTAATAATGTGCCTACTAGATTTGCTTTTAATCATATTATTTACTCACATATTAGGTTGGAGTATGGATTAATATGCTTAGGAGAAGATCAAATTAAATTGCTCCTCTTTCTTTAGTTTTCTTTTTCTCATTAGGATTCTATCCTCATTAGCTGAAATTAGCAGTATCTTGTAGTTAGTGATAACCAAGGAAAGGTTATGTTACCATTCTAAAAAATATATAACTAACCAAGCTCTATAAGCTATAGGTTAGGAAAATATAACCCCATAAAGCACAATGAAATATAAAAACACTCAGATAATCATTGCTTTTTCTGTAAGGAAATTGAGATTTCAGAGACATCAAGTATCTCCCCCTAGGTTGCATCCACTTCTGTTTGTAACAGAAATGTATGCCTTTCTCTTTTCTTTTACCCTGTGTCCAGGGTGCCTTTTAGAAACTGAGGTGGTCTTTAAAGTGTGAAACCTGGAATATAACATTGAGCACACTGTAGTGAAAGGTGTGCAGTCTTTTTAGTAGCCATAATTGAAGGCAACTGTAGATGGTACTAGTCTTTTATAGAACATAACATTTTTGCTTATTAATAACTTGCTATCACTGCCTTCATTTTCTTCAGCATTTTCTGATGGAATGTGTATAACTGGAAAAGGGAATGGCAAACCACTTCAGTATTCTTGCCTCAAGAACCCCATGAACAATATGAAAAGGCAAAAAGATAGGACATTGAGAGGTGAACTCCCTAGGTCAATAGGTGCCCAATATGCTACTGGAGATCAGTGGAGAAATAACTCCGGAATGAAGGGATGGAGCCAAAGCAAAAACAACACTTAGTTGTGGATGGGACTGGTGATAGAAGCAATATCGCATGAGAACCTGGAATGTTAGGCCCATGAATCAAGGTAAATTGGAAGTGGTCAAATGAGATGGCAAAAGTGAACATTGACATTCTAGGAATTAGCGAACTAAGATGAACTGGAATGGGTGAATTTGGCACAGATGACCATTATATCTACTACTGTGGGCAGGAATTCCTTAGAAGAAATGGAGAAGCCATCATAGTCAACAAAAGAGACCGAAATGCATTACTTGGATGCAATCTCAAAAATGACAGAATGATCTCTGTTCGATTCCAAGGCAAACCATTCAATATCACGGTAATCGAAGCCCATGCCCCAACCAGTAATGCTGAAGAAGCTGAACATGAACGGTTCTATGAAGACCTACAAGACCTGCTAAAACTAACACCTATAAAAGATGTCCTTTCCCTAATAGGGGACTGGAATGCAAAAGTAGGAAGTCAAGAAACACTTGGAATAACAGGCAAATTTGGCCTTGGAGTACGGAATGAAGCAAGGCAAAGGCTAACAGAGTCCTGCCAAGAGAATGCACTGGTCATAGCAAACACCCTCTTCCCACAACACAGGAGAAGACTTTACACATGGACATCACCAGATGGTCAACACCGAAATCAGATTGATTATATCCTTTGCAGCCAAAAATGGAGAAGCTCTATACAGTCAGCAAAAACAAGACTGGGAACTGACTATGACTCAGATCATGAACTCCTTATTGCCAAATTCAGATTTAAATTGAAGAAAGTGGGGGAAACCACTAGACCATTCAGGTATGACCTAAATCAAATCCCTTATGACTATACAGTGGAAGTGAGAAATAGATTTAAGGGACTAGATCTGATAGACAGAGTGCCTGATGACCTGTGGATGGAGGTTCGTGACATTGTACAGGAGACAAGGAGAAAGACCATCCCCAAGAAGAAGAAATGCAAAAAGGCAAAATGATTGTCTGAGGAGGCCTTACAAATAGCTGTGAAAAGAAGAGAAGCGAAAAGCAAAGGAGAAAAGGAAACATATACCTATTTGAATGCAGAGTTCCAAAGAATAGCAAGGAGAGATAAGAAAGCCTTCCTCAGTGATCAATGCAAAGAAATCGAGGAAAACAATAGAATGGGAAAGACTAGAGATCTCTTCAAGAAAATTAGAGATACCAAGTGAACATTTCATGCAAAGATGGGCTCAATAAGGGACAGAAATGATATGGGCCTAACAGAAGCAGAAGATATTTAGAAGAGGTGGCAAGAATAGACAGAACTGTACAAAAAAGATCTTCATGACCCAGATAATCACGAAGGTGTGATAACTCCCACTCACCTAAAGCTGGACATCTGGGAATGTGAATCAGGTGGGCCTTAGGAAGCATCACTACGAACAAAGCTAGTGGAGGTGATGGAATTCCAGTTGAGCTATTTCAAGTTCTAAAAGATGATGTTGTGAAAGTGTTGCACTCAATATGTCAGCAAATTCGGAAAACTCAGCAGTGGCCACAGAACTGGAAAAGGTCAGTTTTCATTCCAATCCCAAAGAAAGGCAATGCTAAAGAATGCTCAAACTACTGCACAATTGCACTCATCTCACACACTAGTAAAGTAATGCTCAAAATTCTCCAAGCCAGGCTTCAGCAATATGTGAGCTGTGAACTTCCAGATGTTCAAACTGGTTTTAGAAAAGGCAGAGGAACCAGAGATCAAATTGCCAACATCCGCTGGATCTTCGAAAGAGCAAGAGAGTTCTAGAAAAATATCTATTTCTGCTTTATTGACTATGCCAAAGCCTTTGACTGTGTGGATCACAATAAACTGTAGAATATTCTGAAAGAGATGGGAATAGCAGACCACCTGACCTGCCCCTTGAGAAGCCTGTATGCAGATCAGGAAGAAACAGTTGGAACTAGACATGGAACAACAGACTGGTTCCAAATAGGAAAAGGAGTACATCAAGACAGTATATTGTCACTCTCCTTATTTAATATATGCAGAGTACATCATGAGAAACGCTGGGCTGGAAGAAGCACAAGCTGGGATTAAGATTGCCAGGAGAAATATCAATAACCTCAGATATGCAGATGACACCACCCTTATGGCAGAAAGTGAAGAAGGACTAAAGAGCTTCTTGATGAAAGTGAAAGAGGAGAGTGAAAAAGTTGGCTTAAAGCTCAACATTCAGAAAACTAAGATCATGGCATCTGGTCCCATCACTTCATGGGAAATAGATGGGGAAACAGTGGAAACAGTGGCTGACTTTATTTTTCTGGGCTCCCAAATCACAGCAGATTGTGATTGCAGCCATGAAATTAAAATATGCTTACTCCTTGGAAGGAAAGTTATGACCAAACTAGAGAGCATATTAAAAAGCAGAGACATTACTTTGCCAACAAAGGTCTGTCTAGTCAAGGCTATAGTTTTAATGGTCATGTAGGTCATGTATGGATGTGAGAGTTGGACTATAAAGAAAGCTGAGCACAGAAGAATTGATGCTTTTGAACTGTGGTGTTGGAGAAGACTCTTGAGAGTCCCTTGGACTGCGAGGATATCCAACCAGTCAGTCCTAAGGGAGACCAGTCCTGGGTGTTCATTGGAGGGACTGATGCTGAAGCTGAAATTCCAATACTTTGGCCACCTGATGTGTAGAGCTGACTCATTTGAAAAGAACCCGATGCTGGGAAAGATTGAGGGCAGGAGGAGAAGGGGACGACAGAGGATGATATGGTTGGATGGCATCACCAACACAATGGTCATCGGTTTGGGTGGACTCCAGGAGTTGGTGATGGACAGGGAGGCCTGGAGTACTGCGGTTCATGGGGTCCGACACGACTGAGTGACTGAACCAAACGAATGGCTGTCTTCATTTTCTTCAGCATTAGAAGTTCCAATACAATGTTTTGGGTCTTAATTATCCTATGCCAATTTCATTATCTCTCAATAAAAATGTATCAAGAAGGAAAAATAAATGCCATCTAATAAAAAAGTGCTGTATTTTAATGAATGTTTACTATGTGTCCCCAACAATTCTATGTCCAAGAAATATATAGGTAAAAATTTCTGTATCTTTAAGGGCTGTCACTTATCATTGTTACTCTAAAATTCAAGACAGACAAGTTAAGATAGGTCATGTTCCTGCAAAGGGTTTGTGTAATGAAATCATTGTGCCCTACTGGTTAATTTATCTGACATCACCACCAGAAAACAAAGCAGGAGAAAGAATCATGGATTAGTATTTGCAAAATCTAACTTCAGGAATTCTCAAAATATTTAGTTTCCTGTTCAACACCCTCAGGGATTCTGATTAATTAGTTGTATCAGTTAGTAATGGTTCCAACAAGTGTCAAAAGAAGTGTTTCAAGCATTTATTAAAGGACTGTTTTAAAAAATGCAAAAAAATCCATAATGATTAGCTATCATAATTTTAAATAAAATGTCATACAGAACCACAAAGGAACATGAGGCAAAATGAAAAATCAGAAATGGTGATCTTGTCTTTATTTAAAATTTTGACATTTGTTCGCCATGAATTTTTGCATTAATTTCAACTTTTAGAAATAAGTGCATTAAAAGATTATTTATCTTGACAATTGAGTTTTCTGACATATCCCCTTCCCCTAAATATTGTACTTAGGATGTGCACGCGTGTCTTCTCACACCACTTGTATCCTTGCCACACAGAATGTGATGTCATCAATCATGGTATCACTCTGAGTGCTTAGACTCATGACACAGCTTTACTCCTTATCAATCCTATAATCTTAGATTATTTACTTCACCCTATGAAAGCTTATAGGTT
The DNA here is from genome assembly GCF_963930625.1 of Muntiacus reevesi. Lineage (NCBI taxonomy): Eukaryota > Metazoa > Chordata > Mammalia > Artiodactyla > Cervidae > Muntiacus > Muntiacus reevesi. Next base: position 135,718,889 of record NC_089249.1, read on the forward strand.
TCTTTTGAAAATTAAATGAAATAAACCTTATGAAACAGTACAATGCTTGACATGGTTATTTCTCAACAAATATTATTATGTTTGGAGATTTATTGTTATTGGACTAATTGAGGAAGGACAATTATTCCTTTCATGATATTCTAGACTAAAATGAAGGTTTTTTTCCTCAGAATTTTAGAATGTTGTACCAATGGCAACAAAGAAAATTTTTGCTTGTCCTTGGACTTCTCACTCCAAAACAGCTTTCTGAAACAGTGAAAATATTTTATAATCTATGGGAGCTACAAAGGTTATTTCCTCATGACCTCATCAATGGACTAGTCTTTTATTACCAGTCCAGCTTTTGCTGATTTTCCTACATATATTATATCCAAAGTTTGATATAATCTTTGCAGCAGTTTCCAAAGTGGGAGCCACAAACCCAGGAATATATAAGATGATATATTGGACCCAGGGAGAAAATAAAGTATATAATATTTATTTTAAATATAAATATGAGGAAGAAATTAAGCTTTGTAATATTCAATAAATGAATAACTAACCACTACTTCATCCTGCCTTACTCAATCTCTGCCTTATACAGTGCTCACTCTGCCTCAGCTTATATAGGAATATTTATTTTAAATATAAATATGAGGAAGAAATTAAGCTTTGTAATATTCAATAAATGAATAACTAACCACTACTTCATCCTGCCTTACTCAATCTCTGCCTTATACAGTGCTCACTCTGCCTCAGCTTATATAGGAAAATTATCCCAGGAAAGATGGACACTTCATACAAGAGAAATGTTGACAGTAGTGTTTTCATTGGATGGTTTCCATTCTAACGTAAAACATTTTGCATTTTATGTAAAATAATATGCATGTGTTAAATGGCTGTGTTAAAAAAAATAAAACTTTAAAAATAAAATCTGTATAATACTATGTAATAAAATGAGAATTGGCTATAATGTCTTTTGGCAATGTACTGCAAAGAGTTGTTGACCATAACGGTAAATTATATGTTTTTGTCTTACAAAAGAAAATAGTTCCAAATTTGCTGATTTTTTTTTCTAGTAGAAGTGGTTGTCTGGGAGCTGCTACTTATCAGATCTTTAAATAAGTAAACACTTTAATTCATCCCTTCAAGGTAAAAGTGATATTTCAACAATAGGCAGGACAATAAATGCTTTTTGAGAGAAATTCTTACTGTAGAGAGAGTATCAGAAAATAGATACTTCGAATTGTTTCTATCCTTTCCTAGTGTTGCTGCCAAAGATGCTGTATACCACCTATAAAAAACATATATGCAGGCTTTAACGCCTCAGAAACATAATTTTTAACCTTCCTAATATTTACACAAATAATATGGGGGGTTGAAACCCTTGTTTTAACATATCTAAAAGTGCAATGTTTCAGTTAGGTTGAAAAACCACCAACTGAATCATCAGAGAAGAAGGAAATTTACAAGATGTAACTTGACATAAGCTATTCATAAGTGGTGAAAAACTTAAAAACCTTGTCTAATACTTTGTTATATTGCACTTTATGATGCTTTTCTGCCATTTGGATTTATAAATCTTTTTCAGCTATGGAAGCCATAAAAATTAGGAATAAAAAAAATGAAATCAGAATTAGACCTTTATATTGCTATGTCACAAAATGCTGAAGACTAAAAGGCAGGAGGCATATTCAGTCACATTGCTTTCCCCCCATTTATAATGTATTTATATACTAGTAACAATATTTTTGTTGACTATAAAAATGATTATGTAACTTTAATAACATGGTATCTCATTCCTTTAAAGTATATATTTGTATATATTAATAATATTCATAATATATTAGGACCATGTCATGTGTAGTTTTTCAAAAGAAATAAATAATCATATATTATAGGGAAGGACCAGTTTCATTACTGACACACATGAGCTATCAAAAATGTCTGAATATTTGGATAGTTTGTTGCTAAGTCTACTCTGTATGTCTTGACTTTCTAATCAGGTTGAAAAAGCCTTAGCATACATACTTTTGAACTTCTCCCCATAGCCTTTATAGTATAGTTTAACATGTAAAAATAACAGGCAACAATAAAAATAGCTGGCACTTATCAAATGCAATGCCAGTAATTATATTGATGCATTACAGTATAGTACAAGCTCCCAAGGAACATTCTGTTTAAGTTTCATAGCATATCTACAAGATATTGCCTTATGAAGAACCAAGAAACTGAGAGTCAGAGCAGCTAAACAACTTTCTCAAGTTTACAAAGCTAGTAAGTGACAAGTATGATTTAAATACATTTCTTTCTGGATCTGAACACTAATATTACTAGTAAAATAATTATAATAATGTCTGAGTCATTGTTTTTATTACATCTGACGGTTCTAAGAACTTTATATTGTATCAAATAACCCTTGCAAGAATTCTTGGAAGATGTCGTTCAGTAGCTAAGTCGTGACCCACTCTTTGTGAGCCCTGGAGTGCAGCATGCCAGGCCTCCCTGTCCTTCACCATTTCCTGGAGTTTGCTCAAACTTATGTCCATTAAGTCAGTGATGCCATCAAACCATCTCATCCTCTGCCACCCTCTTCTCCTCCTACCATCAATATTTCCCAGCATCAGTGTCTTTTCCAATGAATCGGCTCTTTGCATCAGGTGGCCAAAGTATTGGAGCTTCAGCTTCAGCATCAGTCTTTCAATGAATATTCAGGGTTGTCCAAGGGACTCTGAAGAGTCTTCTTTAACACTAAATACAGGTCAAATCTTATATAGGGTTTATTAACTGGAATGTAACATAGAATTTAAATAAATAACCCAAGCTAGTAATTGGCAGAGGTAATATTTAATTCCTAGAGACCATCCCTTAAGTATACCCTACTGACCCTAAAGACTATGTGCTTTACAATATGACAGCATTCTTCCATATTGATTGGAATACACCAACAATAATGGTATCATTGTCAATTATTATCATCCTAGGATTATTTCTAGGTTTGTATACTTTTAATGAATTATTCAAAGAATTAAGATGAATGAAGATTATAATGTTGGAGACCAAATCCAGAGAGATAAATTTGAAAAATTTGTCTACCTAATTTAAGTTCTGGACTCTTTTAAATAGTTTCAGTGCAAGTGGTTTGTTTACTTGCTCAATTTAGCTTTAGAATTGTCTCATTTCTCCACATCATTGAGCATGTCTGCTGGTAGGAACTATGTGAAGCACAGTTATTTTCATAATTAGACAATAACAGTGCCTAAGATATTCCCTGTAAAATATGTGGCAAGTTGGCAAGCCTTTATTTAAGATTTAAATCAGGTTGTTATGGCACTTGTGAATTTTTTAATGGCACTTGTGAATTTTGCATTCTAGGCTTTATATTGATACCCTGTGAAATTCAAGTCACTTAGATTTATAGGTTTTAGGTTGTCTATTTACAAATGCCCTAATTAAAAGACACTTGCTCCTTGGAAGAAAAACTAGGATCAACCTAGACAGCATATTAAAAAGCAGAGATGTTACTTTACCAACAAAGGTCCATCTAGTCAAAGCTATGGTTTTCCCAGTAGTCATATATATGGATGTGAGAGTTGGACTATAAAGAAAGCTGAGTGCTGAAGAATTGATGCTTTTGAACTGTGGGATTGGAGAAAACTCATGAGAGTCTCTTGGACTGCAAAGAGATCCAACCACAGTCCTGAATATTCATTGAAAGGACAGATGTTGAAGCGGAAACTCCAATACTTTGGCCACCTGATGCGAAGAACTGACTCATTTGAAAAGACCCTGATGCTGGGAAAGATTGAGGGCAGGGAGAGAAGGGGACGACAGAAGATGAAATGGTTAGATGGTATCACTGACATGATGGACATGAGTTTGAGCAAGCTCTGGGAGTCGGTGATGGACAGGGAAGCCTGGCATGCTGCAGACCATGGGGTCACAAAGAGTTGGGCACGACTGAGAGACTGAACTGAACTGATTAGGTATTATTAACTGTTGATTGAAAAAGTTTTCAAGAAAAATAAAATGTTAAATGTGCTACAAGGCAAATACACATTCTGCTTCCATTGATGGATGTGTTTCCGTTAGATATTGAGAAATCCTAAGTTTAAGCTAGTTATGTTTTCCCCCATAGATTCTGTAGAACACTCAGTGTGACTGTGTAGTTTCATTTCTATGGAAAGAAAATTTAGTCTCAATTCACTGATTATGATGCTATGTTGTATTAATAAACCTCCTATTATGCTAAACCAGCTGGACACATTTGACTAACTCTGGAAGGCAGTGGATGAATACGTTAGCTGTCTGGCCCAAGTTCCAACTTGCCATCTGTGAGTTGGCCCCATTTGCTGATACTGCTACTTGGGAGATTAATAAACAAAGTTAAAAGAGTGTTTATAAGACAGTGGAAAGGTAGGAATACAAAGGAAAGACAAAGAAGGCATTAGAAAATACAACTGTTGCTATTCATTAAGCTTTTTAAACTTAGTCCTCTTAGACTCAAGAAATAATTCAGGTTCTCTCTATAAAGGAGTTACAGAAGAAGGACTGTCAACTCAGTTCAATTTTGTTCTACAAATATTGATTCACCACCCCCAACTAAGAGTAAACCCAAATGGACTATTTTTCTTTAGTAATAGTGTATTGTCGAGTACAGACACGAATTGAGTAGCTCTGGATGTGATTTTTCAAGCAAATCTATAGAAAACAAAATCTATAGGAAAAAATGGGGTTTTTTAAAATAAAGATTCTTATTATTTCTGTCCCTTTCTTTCTCTCAGTCCCTCTTCCCCTCTCACCTATCAAGCTATCAATCTTATTAACAAAAGCAATCAAACATAGATTATGATGACAAATATTCCAATGGTTTGATGTTTTTCTCCAGAAAAAAAAGTGTCTCTTGAGAAAAATTATGAGTGAAAACAATTTTAATTATATAGTACAATGCTCCAGGCACTTACAATGAATATCATTTTCAACAAATATTTAGACATAGTGACAATTCTTTGTCATATATTAGATTATAGAAATATATGGATTAATACATAATTAATTAAATGAATAATTAATTATGTATTAATTATGTATTACATAATTAATTATGTAATACATAATTGTGTATACATAATTAATATGTATTTTCTGGTACAGTCTAAGAGAGTGAAAATGGTCTGATTTCCAGAGGTTTGCAATGTGATCAAAGGCTTCACCACCCTTCCTTAAGATAATACTTCATGGACATCTCAGTGAACTCCTATTGAGTGTCTACTCTATGTTAAGCAGAGCTCTCAGTATTTAGTAAGAGAAAAAAGTTCCAAAGTGTATGTTCACATGATTATGTGGTGATGTGATAATAGTGGTAAGATGTTATCATGGAGTGCTGTAGACAATTGTAAGAAAAAGTTATAAAATAAGACTTCAAAGACTTACTTATTCTTTTATATAAAGAAGTTCTCCGACAGAGAAGAAAACAGAAATAATATTCTAGAAACAGCAAAGCTGAGACATAATGATAAATAATATTTATGGAGCAACCAACTGCTAGACATTTTGCTAAAATTCTAAGCATGCTCTAGCTTATTAAATTCTGATTTAGAAAAAAAAACTTATGTAATAGGCAATCTTACTTCAATTGTAAAAACAAGAAAGCTAAAATCTCAGATAGCTTAAGTAATTTACCAAGGACCACAGAACTAAAAACTGGTAGTACCATGATTTAAACCAAGATAGTATGATTGCCCAATGCCATGTTTTTAAATAGTACATTACACTGTATCCCAAAGGTAGTGAAATGTAAAATAGCATGATTGTTTCAGGGAGTATCAACAAGATCAAGGAGATACCTGCTTAAATTAAAATATGTATATGTGTGTGTTTCTGTCTGTCTGCTATTTGTATTTATAATATTGCTTTGCCTTGGTTTCAGAAAAAGTAATTACTTGAGACACAGTAGATTTATGTCTTTATTGTTTTACACCCAACAGAAGTCTCTAAATTCCTCAAACACAGAAATTGATTGATTTTTTTTCATCACTACTCATTAGGGTTGAATGAAATATAAATTTATTTTTTCTCTTTCACTTGTGTGGATACATTCATCCTTTCTCCAAAACAGTTTCCAATTTTTGTTAAGAAATCACTCCTCTCCTCTTAATCCATGAGTTTTATAGAGCTATCATCATGCCCAATGGATATATAGAAACCAGCCTGGAAAACCAGACCATCACACACTTCTAAACACAGATTTATTTCATTGATGGCATATGACGCAATCATGCTCAATGAGAATTACTCTTGGAGTATATGAGGGTATATGGGAAAGAAAAGATTACTTCTTCTGCTCTGATTTATAAGAGAATAGGATGCAAGGTGAGAGTTAGCAATAATTCTTACTCTTCCTAAGTATAAAAGTAACAGTGAAGGAAGATACATGACATTATTTTAGTCAAGTGTGGATAGTAATTGAAACTAATTTGACTCGGGAGTTTTCAGTTATGTAAGGTAATAAAAATCTTCCTTGTTTACACCAGTTTAAGTTTGACTTTCTATTGGCTTCTGAAAGACTGAAAGGCTCCTGAACCCTGATAAATATGGCTCTATGGTAAGCATCTTTTGACACGGCCCCATATTAGTTTCCTGGGGCTGCTGTAACAAATGACCACAAGCTTGGTGGGTTAAAACAACAGAAAATTATTATTTCACAGCTTGGAAGCCTGGAGACCAGAATCAGCATCACTGGGCCAAAATCAAGTCAGAGGTGCTACATACCCCGAGGCAATAGTAAGAATGCATTCCTTGCCACTTCCAGCTTTGGTAGGCTATTGACACTCCTTGGTTTGTTGGCTGTGTTACCCCAATATTCAGGGTCAGCATCTTCGAATCCATCTTTATATCTTCTTTTCCTTTCTATGTATAAATTCCCCTCTGACTACCTTTGTAAGCATACATGTGTTTAGAGTTCACACAGATAATCCAGGAAAATTGCCCCATTTCAGGATCCTTAACTTAATCACACCTGCAAAGATTCTTATTTTGCCATACAAGGTAATGCTCACAAGTTCTAGTAGACATTAAGACGTGGATATCAGGGCAGGGGGGGAGGGGACATTTTTCAGCTTACTGCAGATCCCAGTGGAGCCTGCCTCCCAGAACTCTTTTGTGATACCCTCCCCTGAGTGAGGTTTAGACCTAGTAACTTGCTTCTAATGAATAGAATATGGCAAAAGTGTTATGATGTCACTTATGTGATTGGGTTATAGAACAGTTTGACTTCTATCTTGCTGGTCTTCTCTTTTTCCATGTCTTTCTTGGTTTACATATTTTGATGAAATAAGCTGCCATGTTGCAGAGGCCCATGTGTCAAGAAACTGAGGGAAGTCTCTGACTTCCGAAAATCAGAAGCTCTCAGTCCAAAGGCCACACAGAATTGAATCTTACCAACAGCTAAGTCAATAACCTTAGAAACAGAATCTTTCCCTAGTTGAGTCTTTTGAGGAATATACTCTAGCCAATATGTTCATCATGAAAGCTCTGAAGCAAAGGACTCTGTTATTCCATTCCCAGATTCCCAATGCACAAAAACTGCTAGATGATAAATGTTGTCTTAGGCCATTAAATTTTTAAATAATTTGTCAAGCAGTAATAAATATCCACTGAATAAAATGATAAATGAAAGAGTCTTGTAAGTATTAACAGTTGGTCTCTGTGTGGTAGAAAACAGCTAAGAACAAGAGAGGTGTGATCTGGAAAAGATTCAGATCCAGTAATCAGTCAACAATGATTTGTAATTCTCACAGAGATGATACACTGTTCTGGGTTACTGCGTAAACAAAATTTATCTAGGTGTAAATTAAAAGTAAATATCTACTATAGAGTAAATCACCATGAAATCGTTGATCAGAAAAAAGTCACAAAATTTACTGATTCTGTCTTGTTTGAAAATGATGCCAATGTGCTCTTTAATCCTTTCACTCTCTGAAAACCTGTATATATGTCAGCTATCATTATGTAAAAACTAACCAAAAAAATCTCAGTGACAAACAACAAGTATTTATTTTGCTGACACACCTGTGGTTTGAATGGGTGAGTGAAGAATCAGTTGATCTAGATAAATTTCAGCTGAGCAGCTCTCATCCATGGGTTAACAATAGATTTGATCTGTGAACCTCTTCACCTCCTGGGACAAAACAGGCTTGCCAAGGTACATACATTCTTTTCATGGCAGTGGCAAGAGGACAAGAAAAAGCATTTGATGGCTCTTAAGTAGAGCTGCCAAGTAAAATACAGGGTGCTTAGTTATATTTGCATTTCAGATAAGCAACATGTATTTTTTAGCATAAGTACATCCTATGCAATACTTGGGACATCCTTATGCTAAGATCAATTATCACTTTCTTGAATTTCAAATTTAACTGGGCAGTGTGTAAAGTGGTAGAGAATCCAATTGTAATGCAAGAGACAAGGGCTTGATTCCTATGTTGGGAATGTTTCTTGGAGGAGGGTATGGCAACCCACTGTAGTATTCTTGCCTGGAGAATCCCATGGACAGGGAGCCTGGCAGGCTACAGTCCACAGGGTCGCAAGATTGAAGACAACTGAAGCAGCAGAGCACGCATATGGCGGCCCTAGTCATAAGACACAGGTGTGGAACTGGCATATAACTGATTCATCCAAATTTCACTAGTCAAAGAAAGCCACGTGGTGGAGAGTCCTGAGTAAAGGCCTGGTACATACAAGTCATGGAGAGGAGAGAGTGAATATTTTGAACAACCTATCGCAGTTTGTTAAGCCCTGCAATAAAAGCAACAGAGCGTAAATTAGATAATTTATGAAAGTGAAAGTCTCTGTCATGTCCGACTCTTTGTGACCTCATGGACTGTAGTCTGCCAGGCTTCTCTGTCCATGGGATTCTCCAGGCCAGAATACCAGGGTGGGTAGCCTATTCCTCCTCCAGGTGATCTTCCCAACCCAGGGATTGAACCCAGGTCTCCCACATTGCAGGCAGATTCTTTACTGTCTGAGCCACCAGGGAATCCTAGATATTTTATACTGTTTTCTTTTACTTCGTTTTCAAAAACCCATGTCAGCAGTATAAAATAATATTGTCAGTTCCATATACCTTAAAGTAAAATCAGTCTTTTTAAATTTTTACTTTGTTTTTATGTTTTAAAGAAAAGGTAACATACAAATATTTCTCAATAATATGTCAGCTAAGTTTAAATATTCATTTCCTAGAGCAATGGTATTTTTCAGTTTCAGTTTGTCCATGCATAATTTTGTGTCTGTTTGTATTAAAACAATTATATACTTATCTGAATACTTTTTCTTATCATATCTCAGCTACAGTACAAATTTGTATTTCATCTCTGTGTTAGAGAATCCATTCCAAGAACAGCTCCAAACATCTTTAACTATTGGAAGTTCCTCACACTTTTTTTTTTTTTTAATTTATACTTTTTTTGAGTAGTTTTAAATTCATCCATACATGACTGTCTATGGAAAAAACTGTAATTTAATCTATGTCGACCTTTGTCGGCAAAGTGATGTTTCTGCTTTGTAATCTGTCTAGATTTGTCAGCTGTCCTTCCAAGAAGCAAGTGTCTTTCAATGTCATGGCTGCAATCACCATCTATAGTTATTTTCGAGCCCCCCAAAATAAAATCTGTCACTGTTCCACTTTTTCCCCTTCTATTTGTATGAAGTGATGGGAATTGATGTTATGATCTTAGTTTTTTGAATGTTGAGTTTCAATTCAGCTTTTTCACTCTCCTCTTTCACCCTCCTCAAGAGGCTCTTTCGTTCCTCTTCACTTCCTGCCATTAGAGTGGTATCTTCTGGATATCTGAGGTTATTGCTATTTCTCCCAGCAATCTTGATTCTAGCTTGTGATTCACCGAGCCTGGCATTTTGCATGATGTCCTCTGCACAAGTTAAATAAGCCAGGTGAAAATATACAGCTTTGTTCTACTCCTCTCCCAATTTTGAACCAGTCTTTTTTTCCATGTTTGGTTTGTTGTTTCTAGACCTGCATACAGGTTTCTCAGCAGACAGGTAAGGTGGTCTGGTATTCCCATCTCTTGAAGAATTTCTCACAGCTTATAGTGATCTACACAAGTCAACGGCTTTAGTGTAAATGAAACAGATGTTTTTCAGGAATTTCCTTGCTTTCTCCATGATCCATTGATTGCTGGCAATTTGATCTCTGGTGCCTCTGCCTTTTTCTAAATGCAGTTTGTACATCTAGAAGTTCTCAGTCCATATACTGCTGAAGCCTATCTTGGAGGATTTTGAGCATAACCTTGCTAGCATGTGAAGTGAGCATAACTGTATAGTAGTTTGAACACTCTGTGGCATTGTCCTTCTTTGGGATTGGGATTCCCTAGTGGCTCAGATGGTAAAGAGTCTGCCTGCAATGTGGGAAACCCAGGTTTGATCCTTGGGTCAGGAAGATCCCCTGGAAGGAAATGGCAACCCACTCCAGTGTTCTCTAGAAAATCCCATGGTCGGAGGAGCCTGGCAGGCCACAGTCCATGGGGTTGCAAAGAGTCAGACATGACTGAGCAACTTCACTTCACTTCACTTCACTTCTTTGGGATTGGAATGAAAATTGACCTTTTCCAGCTCTTTGGCCACTGCTGAGTTTTTCAAATTTGCTGACCTATCAAGTGCAGCACTTTAACAGCATCGTCTCTTAGGGTTTTAAATAGTTCAGTTGGAATTCCGTCACCTCCACTAGCTTTATTTATAGTAATGCTTCCTAAGGCTCACTTGCCTTCACACTCCAAGGTGTCCAACTCTTAGTGAATGATCACACCATCATGGTTATCTGTGTCATTTAGACGTTTTTGTATAGTTCTTCTGTGTATTCTTGCCACTTCCTAATCTCTTCTGCTTCTATTAGGTCCTTATAATTTCTGTTCTTTATAGTGCCCATGCTTGCATGAAAAGTTCCCTCGATATCTCCAATTTTCCTGAAGAGATTTCTAGTCTTTCCCAGTATGTTTTTTTCCCTTCATTTCTTTGCATTGTTTATTCAAGAAGGCCTCATCTATCCTTGCTTTCATGGATCACAGCCTTGCTGTGGCAAACGGGCCTTCATAGCTCAATAAAGACATGAGCCATGTCATGCTGGGCTGCCCAAGATGGATGAGTCACAGTGAAGAGTTCTGACAAAACGTGGTCCACTGGTGAAGGAAATGACAACCCATTCCTGTATTCTTGCCATGAGAACCCCATGGACAGTATAAAAAGGCAAAAAAGGCAAAGATGACACTGGAAGATGAGCATCCCCTCCAGGTCAGAAAGTAGCCAATATATTACTCAAGGAGAGTGAAGGGCAATCACTAATAGCTCCAGAAAGAATGAAGTGACTGGGCCAAAGCAGAAATGACCTCAGTTGTGGCTAAGTCTGGTGGCGAAAGTAAAGTCCGCTGCTGTAAGGAACAATACTGCATCAGATCTTGGAATGCTAGGTCCGTGAATCAAGGTTAATTGGTTATGGTCAAGCATGAGGTGGCAAGAGTGAACATCAACATCTTAGGAATCAGGGAATTAAAATGGATGAAAATAGGTGAGTTTAACTCTGATGACTCTTATATCTACTACTGTGGGCAGGAATCCCTTAGAAGAAATGGGGTAGCCCTCAGTCAACAAAAGAGTCTATAATGCAGTACTTGGGTGCAACTTCAAAAATGACAGAATGATATCAGTTTGTTTCCAAGGCAAACCATTCAACATCACAGTAATCCAAGTCTATGCACCAGTCTCTGATCCAAAGAAGCTGAAGTTGACTGGTTCTGTGAAGACCCATAACACTTTCTAGAACTAACACGGGAGAAGGATGTCCTTTTCAACACAGGGGATTGGAATGCAAAAGCTCTGTGTCAAGATTCATCTTTTCTTTTCTTTTCTTTTTTTTTTTGCAATTGGATGTCCATGTGTTCTAGCACCATTTGTTGAAAAGACTATCCTTGATCCATTGTATTACCTTTGATCTTTTGTCAAAAATCAGTTTACATTGTTGAAGTGGATCTATTTCTGAGCTCTCCATTCTCTACTATTGATCTATTTGTCTGTTCTCTCACCAGTACCACACTGTCTTGATTATTGTAGCTTTACAGTAAGCCTTATGGTCATCCAAATTTGTTCTTCTTTAATTTTGTGTTGACTATTCTGGGTCTTTGCCTCTCTACATAAACTTGTTGATGTCCACAAGATAAGTTGATGAGACTTTGTTTGGGAATGTATGAAGAAGGACTGGGAAGTTTTTTTAGAGTATGTTTTTCTAAGGATTATTTTATAACATCAGAAACTCTTCAATTATCTCTGGTAATTTTGATTCAGTAACAGAGTTGTTTTACACTAATGGATCATTTTCTCTTGTCCTAGTTTGGGTGTAATTTGTGCCTACTCAGTTCCTGCTGTATGCTATGGCATGACATATTTTTAAAAATACAGGGTGAAGTATTATTAATATTACTTCAAAGCAGGAATCATTCAGAAGCAAACATAAGCAAGAGCATTGACAGTGTGGGAGTATATTTTGATTATTTGAATGAGAAAACTATTGTGAGAGGTATACAGATTTTTGGATGCTTTATATATATTTATTCACTCCTTTATTCATTATTTAGTCTACAAGCATAAGTATCTATAACATAATAGAAATTGCGCTAATTAGAATAAAAATGAAGATGCCACCAGTTTTCTAAAATAATATAGTAATATATATACATATATTTTCTGAATACTAGATCATATACCATACACTTTGCATACATCATTTCCTATAATCATCATTGCAAATCAGATAAATTGGCAGTTTTATTACTCATTAAACTAGTTAAGAAATTGAAGGCTGTGAGGATGGACTTGCCAATGATTATAAGTTAATGATACATGGGACCAGAATTTAAATTTCAAGTTTTTCCCCTGCTGGAAGCCATGTGTTTTAACCTCATTTCACTGTCTGATAAGGAAAACTTCAATGAATATAAAAGACAGCATTGTACAGGATTTGAGAACATGTACTTTGGAGTTAAATAAACCTAGTTTTAATTTTTGATTGACATAGACTGTACAATCCTGGGCACGTTATTTAGAGTTCCAATGTTCAGTCTATTTGCAAGCAGGAAGAATGGACAAAATAGCACTGATATCTCAGGCTTCTTAACTAGCACCATGCCTGGAATAGCCCAGTAGGAACTCAGTAGATCCTGTGTGCTAAATGTAACAAAGCATATTGAGCATTTTGCAAACTCTTCCTCAATCCATCATCAGTACTTAATAAATGTCAAATTCCTAAAATTTCTCTAACTACTGGAGCTCTGATTTCTAGTAAGTTCCTGATTCTTTTTCAGTTTTTTTTTTTTTTTTAATGTAATCCTCCACTTAAATAATGACTAATTTTCTTCTTCCAGTAGCTTGGATTCTCATAGTAACTTATCTTGATCAACAACAAAAAAATAGTGAAACTCTGCTTTACTAAAATATGTGATTAATTTGTTATACAAGAAACACTGTTTTCACTGATTTTGTCATATCACATTTAATCCACACAGCAATTTCAGGAGGAAATTGGGATTCATAATATTTAATAAGAAACAAGAAATATTAGCCTGGCTTTATCCTCTGACTCCTCACCATAATAATCAAACTCAGTATTATTTGATGGACTTGAGAATTTTATAAAATACAGGAATCAAGTTTTATTTACACAAAGCAGGGCAAAATGCCAAAGACTAGGTGGTAAGGATCCATTTTTATACCTGGGTAATCATCCTGAATTTGACTTAGCTATAATGTAAGGGACTGTATAATTGTTAAATATACTCAGGTTTGAGAGTGTGATCATTTTTAGATTAATATTGTCTGGTAATTTGGTTTATCTATCCGTTGTTACTGCTGCTACTGCTAAGTCACTTCAGTCGTGTCCGACTCTGTGCAACCCCATCCCTGGGATTCTCCAGGCAAGAACACTGGAGTGGGTTGCCATTTCCTTCTCCAATGCATAAAAGTGAAAAGTGAAAGTGAAGTCGCTCAGTCATGTCCGACCCTTCCCCACCCCATGGACTGCAGCCTACCAGGTTCCTCGGTTCATGGGATTTTCCAGGCAAGAGTACTGGAGTGGGGTGCCATATATTCCCCCAATTAACTAGGCTATATTCTATTTAAATAGAATCCCCAAATCCAGTCTTTGAAATCTGGTTGCAGTGTTTAACCACTACTGGTCTGGAGAAAGCAGAGGCAGATTTTTGATAGAGGGAATTCTGTGCAATTCATTAATATTTAGTACTTTTTTGGGAGGTAGGATCTCAAACTTAATACTATTTGTTCTAGGTGCTCAATTTTCAGTCAGATTAATTCTAAAATGCAATATAAACTTGAAGGCAGTATAACATAGCTTTGGACTCAGTTATTTGATTTGAATCCCATGTCCTTTCCCTGTTAGCTGCACGACCTTGGGAATTTACTTGTGATCCTGAATTTTGTAATCTTTAAAGAAAAATAATATTACCTCTTTCCCCAGACTGATAAGGATGAGATAATATATGATGTATGTTTAGCACAGAACCTAGTATAATATTGACACATGAAACTCAGGTGATGTGTCTAGTGGGCAATTTAATACACAGCCATGCAGCTCAGGAGCAAAGTTGGATTCAGAAATAAAGAATTGAGAGTCACTGCTATATAGATAGTATATATAAAAACTCCTCAAATTTGAAAAACAGGTAGTTCATGTTGAAGACCAGAATTTTTAGAACATCTGAAGATGCTATTCAAATGAAAGCTTCATCACTAGTTATAACATCAGTATAGTCAATCATGTGTTGATTTCCCAACCCTGTAACTAGAAAGCTAGGCCTTTAGAAACCTTTCAGAATGACAAACCAGTGTTTCTGCCTGTCTGTTCAGTGGTGTGCCCTTGCTGATTTCAAACTAAATAATCATCATTCTATTGGTGAATCCAATGATGCTTTTATCACAGCAGGATAAATTCCCCTTGTCAAAATTGGCACCAATTATGCAAATGAAATTTGAAGGATTCATTAGCTAAATGGTAATTGGAGTAACTTGCATTAAAAAAATGATATACAAACATTTCTATCAAGAAAAATCACTTGATTTTTACAATAACCTCTACAAAGCTTCTCAGAAAATGATAAATAAATCAAGATTATAGAATTATTTTGTAGATATTTAATGCATTTACAGCTAATATTTTGTTCTTGATGCATTTTAATCTGTTCCTTGGCTTGTCATTTTTTTTGGTTACAATATACTTCTTCTAGTACTAACAGGAAAGATAATAGGCGTTATTTGAAGATATAGCATTATATTATCAATGAAAAGAAATGTAAAATCAATAGGCTTTAACTGGAAGAAAATGTAAGGTTTCCTAATCATCTCAGGTAGATTTGATCAATATATAAATAGCAATAACATCTATCACTGACCTTTTTCATTTAACGAACTTGAAAGCATTTCTTCCTCTTCAACTTTCCAGAAAGGTTTGTATTGAATTGATATTATTTTTCCTCAAATGTTTGTTATAATTTATCAGTGAAATCATATGAGTCTGGAAATTTGTGCTAAATTTTAAGTTAGTTTCTTATAAATAGTAGATAGTTGAGTCTAGCTTTTTTTTTTTTTTTTTAGCCATTGTAATCATCTCTGTCTCTAAACTGGGGTCTTTAGATCATTTACATTCAGTGTGATTACTGAGATAGCTAAGTTCATCATCTTGCTATTTGTTTTCTATTTGTTCCATTTTCCCTTGTTCCTTGCATCTGTATTCTTCTGGAGTCACTGGGCCTTTTTAAGATTTCTTTTTATTCCTCTTATTAGCTAAAACTTTAAACATATTTTAGTGATTGCACTACAGCTTATAGTATACATTCTTAATTTTCTATAATGTACTCCAAGTGCTATCATACTACCTCATGCATATTATAAAAATTTAAGGATAGTATACTCTTATTTCTCTCCTTCTGACCTGAATGCTATTTTTGCCACATATTTTACTTTATATATGTAATAAAACCCACAATGCATTATTATTACTTCTGTTTCAACAGTTAATGTCCATTAGGGAGACAATAAGAAAATGTAAATTCACCCACTTTACCTTCATTCTTTTGTGTAGATCTAGATTTTAATTTTGTATCATTTTTGTTCTGCCCAAAGGACTTCTGTTAGTATTTCTTGTGGTGTGAGTCAGCTGGTAATGAATACCTTCAGTTTTTGTATGTCTGAAAGTGAATTTACTTCACCTTAATAATTAAAATATACTTTTGCTGGATATAGAATTCTAGATTGCCATTTAAAAATTTTTTTCCATCCTTTTAGGATGTTGCTATACTTTCCTCTCACTTGTACTATTTTCAAGAATAAACATGCTGTCATTCTTAAATTTGTTCCTTGGTTTCAAGTGTATCTTTTCTTCCTCCAGCTGATCTTACAATTTCCTCATTATTGTTTTGAAGCCTTATTGAACTTGGCTCTATAGACTTACCTCCCTTCTCTTCACTTTAGGATTTCTGCACTTGCATATTGTCCTGCTTGAAGTTGTCCCATCAGTCTACTGATGCTCTTTTTATTTATTTTGGCATCCTTTTGACTTTGGTCTTTTTTGTATCTTTATATCTTTCATGTTTCTACTTAACTTTTTGAACATATGAAATATAGTTATAGTAGTTGCATATATATGAATCATTGTTCATCTGAAACTACCACAACATTGCTAATCAGCTATACCCTGATGCAAAATAAAAGGTTTAAAGTTTGAAAAAATAATTATTTTAGTGTTTTTGCCTCCTATTTCTAATATATGTGTCTATTTTGTGTTCATTTCAATTTTTGATTATTCTCATTGTGGGCCATGATTTTTTTGCTTGGCCTGATAATATTTGATTAGGTGCACACATTTTGTGAATTTTACCTTTTTACGTGCTAGATATTTTGTCTTCATAAATATCATTGAGTTTTATTGTGAGATATAGCTTAGTTACTTATAAATAGTTTGATCCTTTTGGATCTTCCTATTATATTTTGTTAATTATTCCCCAATATTAGAAAAGATCTTGACTTCTCTACCCAATGCCTTGTAAGTGAGTTTTTCCATTTAGGCTAGTGGGAGGAGGTACTATTCCCAGCCCTGCATGCAGAGGCAGTGTTCCTTTTTTTCTCCAGCCACATGTTGTTTTTTCACATGCATACATGATCGAATACTAGAGAAGGATCTTTTGTAAATCTCAAGGGTCTTTTCTTCATGCAGTTCTCTGGTACTCTGCTGAGCCTTGGTTTTCTTGAATGAACTACTCATCTCAAGTTGGAGAGTCATCTGGTTTTTACCTGAATTCCCCTTCCTTCAATTGGAACCTCTCTCAGTGCACTAAGCTTAGGAAATCGTAAGGTTGATCTCATTTGCTTCTTGTCTTTCATGGGTAACCTTTTGTAACTTAATTCCAATGTATTAAAAATAATTTCCATGTATTTGTCTTTCTTTTTTGGTCAGTCTCTTCAGGAGTTTTACTATTCAAGTATAAATCCAAGTCCTGTTACTTTATCATGGTATATTTTAATCTAAATGTGAATATAACGTCTTATATTTTCTTTTCTAAAATGTCCCTGTTCTTTATGGCTATACTACATTATTGCAATTTTTCTCTTATAGGGGAATTGTAAAGGATATACGAGAGGTACTAAGGATGTAGATGGTGAGCTCACACCCCACTGAAGAAATAGAGGAAGTTGTCATCTGTAAGGAGAAGTGAGGGAAAGATAAGTGATAGAAGGCTAAAGGTTGGATCTGCCGCTGAAAAGCAGGAGCCAGAAATCCAATGAGGGATGAACAGACAGTTGCCAAGTAAATATCCATGGCCAAGTTGTGGTTGGACAGAACAAACCTCTAGCAAGCCAAGTTTTCTGGCTCCAGCAAACACTGTAGCATAGAAGCAGGAAAACAGCAGAGAAAGCAAAATGTGAGGATATGTAAGGCTTGGTACAGACATGCCAAGAGAGGTGTGGGTTGGTGCAAGAGAAGATGTCGACAATAGATATAACAGAATTCAGGTAGTTGGACTGGCAAAAAAAGTACCATTTGGCCATCAGGGGACTCATTTAATAATTTAGGAAAACAATATTCTAAAATATAAATATGCATGAAAGACAATTTTTGTGCTTGAGAGGAAGCAATACAAGAGACGACAGGTGAAGAGAGTTTAATTTTGGACAGTACCGAGGGAACTCAGGGACAGCACTTTATTCTATTATTCGTGGCACATGACTGATTAGAAGTGGAAATGAAGGTTAACAGAGGCAGAGGTAATTGACCATGAGATCAAGTGTCTGAAAGACAGGGAGTGCATTGAAAGGAATGATATTTGTGGGCCAGATGCTGTAGAATCCCAGGCAGAGTGACCCTAACAGGAGAGACTGCTATGGATGCTTCCCCAGTGCTGAAGAGCTGAGGGAAGATGGAGGGGCAGTGAGGAGTTGGCGCCAGGCCCGAATCCTAGGTGTGATCTCTCTGGCCCAGACAGAGGCAATTACAAAGTTTCTCCTTGCAGGCCTCGTGGGAGGCCTTCACCATACCAGATTTGGTGGATAGCCTATGCCTTGCAGTTCTGGAAGAAATTGTAGTCAAGGATTCATCCCTGGGCCAGCCAGACATGCTCCTATACACATTTGTATTCCTAACCCAGCCACCGCAGCTTAGTTCAGAGGCCACCTTATTGAGGGCCTTGGCTAAGGTACTTTTTTCCACTTAATATCTTTCCACTCCCATGTCTTACCCCAGCCCCTGAGCACCACACATACAGATCTATAAAAAAAGCAGTGATCTTCTGTCCAGGCCCCTCCACAGTAAGAAGATTCTGTGCTAATCTACCTGACTTGCCTGGTGCTATTCCATGGAGAGAAATGGAATATTGAGGAGCCAGTGCTATTTTTTGTTTCTTGCTTGCTCTGTCACAGTAAGTGAATGAAAGCTTGGATGTTACCTTCAATTTTGCTTATTACCCTAATTAACCACCTTGATATCTGGTTCTTCAACAGTCAAGACCTAAAAGCTTCACAGCTTTCAAACTAAAATGAAATTAGTTCTAGCTCCATAAGATCAATCACAAAAGATAAGCCTAAACAGATGAAACTCTGCTAGTATGAATGGAAGAATGTCCCCAACCGTGGGGCCTTGAACCAGTACCTCATCAGGTCAGTGGCAGCATTAGATTAGAAGCAAAGTGCACATGTAAATATAATGCATTTGAATCATCCTGAAACCATATCCCCCTCCTCAGTACATGGGAAAATCATCTTCTATGAAATCAGTCCCTGGTGCCCAAAAGGTTGGAGGTCACTGTATTAAATTGTCCTCGTACAAAGTCTTATACATCACATGAAGATCTTTTGCTCTATGAGTTTCTACAAACTGAGTGAAAGGCAAGAAAAGGGTAATCATGGCATTCTTGGTAACTGATGCTGCTGTTGCTAAGTCGCCTCAGTTGTGTCCCACTCTGTGCGACCCCACAGACAGCAGCCCACTAGGCTCCCCCGTCCCTGGGATTCTCCAGGCAAGAACACTGGAGTGGGTTGCCATTTCCTTCTCCAATTTATTAAAGTGGAAAGTGAAGACGCTCAGCCATGTCCGACTCTTAGCGACCCCATGGACTGAAGCCTACCAGGCTTCTCCGTCCATGGAATTTCCCAGGCAAGAGTACTGGAGTGGGGTGCCATTGCCTTCTCCAAATAATTGATGCATGATGTCACAATTATATACCATTAAGGAAAAAGTGATGCTGATTACTTAAAAACATCATGATAAAATGTGATTGATATTATTAATAAAAATGTTCTTTGAAGACCAGAAACTTACTGCTTTTATATAATTTACAGTGCTGAATTCAGAGTATAAACCATGGAAGGCATATGGTAAATATTTGTGATTTCCAATTAAATTAAACACTTTGTTGCTTTACTTTGTTTTAAATTTGATCTTTGTCATTCACATACAGTTCAGTCATTTATATATTTTCTTCAAATATTTTTTATGTCTTCTACACACCATTTGCTTTACTAAGACCTAAGATAAAGAGGTGAAATACACATGGTTCCCAATCTCAATGATATATCAAGTGTTTACAATGCTAGCCCCCTCCTAAAGACCATCATTCAGTATTGCTAAAGATCAGTTTTAATGAGACTGTACTAAAACCTCAAGAGGAAAATAAGCAAGTTTAAACATCAAATGCAATGAACATACTGATAATGAGTGATGTACAATAGAGAAAAGATTCATAAGTAGGGTAATTTCTTAAAGGGTCTTAGAGCACAGTAGAAAAACAAATACTCTTAGTTGTTTCTTACTTTTTTACATTTGTGCAAGACTTTCTCCATTCTGATTGTTTTTCTACCAGTACTGTGGCCTTGTCTCCAAAACATTTACTGTAGGTGTCATAAAAATGTAAGTAAAAAGTTTCCTCCCCATCTTCTTCCCGCCTCTGCCCGCCTCCTCTTTTTTCTTCTTTTCTTCTTTCATAATCACATAAGGTTATCTCACAGAAATCATAGCAAGAAATTCGTTAGGTAAACATTTGACCTAGATATGCCTTTTTATGTGTGGTTCAGTGGCTTAAAACGGAAAAGTGAACTAAAAATATAAGCTGTTTAAATTCACATAGGATGTCCTCTTAGACATGCTTAATGATTTGCTTGATTCTAATTGCAGTACAAGAATAAGATGAGTGCCCAGATCTAAAATCAAAAGGCAAAATTGTCTAGATTTTTTCTTTAATGCACTACTTTTTTTCTTATGGCATTTTGGAGCTAGAGAACAAAAATAATCTCATAGGCAAAAGAAAAACAGATTCAAACATCTTGAGAATATTATATATATATATATATGTTTAGCATGTCATATACACAGCACTTACTTAAAAAAATTTAGGGGAGGTTTAAAGCAAAAAAAAAAACCAAAAAACAAACCTGTAGTCAAAATGGATTGTAGGGAAGAAACAAATCTTTTGACCAATGGTTATCACAGTTATCTCACCACCTAGGAAAAGAATACATCCTTGCTAAATCTTCTTGGGCTAAAATCTAGGCTTAAATTGCATCTCTAGATTTAGGGATGATAAAAACAAAATCATCCATTTTAGAAAATAAAGAAAATTCACTTATTATTATTTCTCCCTTCTTCCCTCTCTTTCATATTTTCTTCTTTCTTTCCCACTCTTTTATTCTCCCCAAAATGTGACTACTTATATTAAACAGCAGACACTGAGTAGGTATGAGGTGACAAAAATAAATAAGACAGATTTCTTCTCCCTAGAAAATCAATTGCAAAAAACAAAGTTAAAAATATGAAATGAGTACAATATAGTATGTGTCTTTTGTTGTTGTTATTTAGTCACTAAGTCGTGTCCAGCTCTTTGTGACCCCATGGACTGCTAGGCTTCTCTATCCATGGGATTTCCAAACAAGAATACTGGAGTGGGTTGCTATTTCCTTCTCCAGGGGCTCTTTTCAACCCAGGGATCAAACCTTATCTCCTGCGTGGCAGGCAGATTCTTTACCACTGAGATACCTGGGAAGCCTAGTATATGTCATAATAGAGGCTTAATCAAAGTGCAAAAAGAACCCAAGATCTAGAATCTATTTGTGTGTCTAGGGGGTGTGGGGGGAGGGCATAGGAAAAGACTTCAGATGGAATATGATATTTAAATTGGGCCAGGAAATTTGAATGAATTTTTCTCCAAATTACTCTTACCCTTAGTTTTATGTCACCAGGGTCCAGGGCAAGGAAGAAGTGCTCACAAAATGCCTCTGGGATCTTGATTCTTCCCTGTCTCAAACTTTAGCCTCCCTTATTTCATGAGAAGAGCAAGAGAACAAATGATGTTAACAAAGCCCTGCCCACGGCAGTAAATCTAACAGAGACTCCCTAGGAGATAGTCCCAGCACAAGATGAACAGGAGCAGGCTCTCTGCCAAATGCCAATATCTTTATGGCAGTTTGTCAAGCTTTTGCATCCATGGGGAAATAGGAATTACAGATACATAGGAGCATGTATGAGAGATTATGGGCTAAGGAGTAGGGTAGCGAATAGTGATCAACATCATAAAACGAAGAGTGGTAATATACAATTATAATAATGCCCTAAGTTTGCATGGCAGTTCAGATTACACATCTCTTTCATATATAGCATTTTCTTTAAGCCTCACAGCAAATCTATAAGACAAACAAGGAAAATATTAATCTTTCTATTTGAAAATTGAGGAAATTGAGGCTCTGGCAAATTAAATAAATTGCCAAATGTCACACAGCTTGGTTTCCTAACTAGTAGTCTGGGGATTTCTCTTCTGTTCTTTGTAGTCTAATTGCAGCATTTGCCTATTTGTTTGCAGGTATTCAGGCTGCTGCTAGGAGTAAAAAAAAAAAAAAATTCCAGGAATCATGGTTTCTAAAAGTTTGATTCTCATTTCTGCCATTCATTTTCTTCATAATAAAGATATTAGAATAGTAAGTAAAAGGTGACTCTTTTTTTTCTGATTATGGGGAACATAAAACCACAATCAGTACCTGAATTGTTAATTACTTTTTTTTTTTTTTTTTTTGCCAGTTCTGGATTCAGAAGCACGTTCATACCCTGAAACAGTACATACCTGTCCATATAATCTATACCATTCAAAATTCCCATATCTTCAGAGGATGAGATGGTTAAATGGCATCACCAACTCGATGGACATGAATTTGAACAGGCTCCAGGAGCTGGTGATGCACAGGGAAGCCTGGCATGCTGTAGTCCATGGGGTCACAAAGAGTCACACACAACTGAATGACTGGACTGAACTGACCTGAACTGAACCATCTGAAAGTGCCCAAACTATGGACTTAGTAATTTTATAACCAAACAAGACACAAAACTCAGTTTTAAAATGCACAGCCATAGTGCAGTGCATCATAGAACAAGTTCATGAGGCACATTAATCTCCCATGTTTCATGAAAATTGTACTGGAGGCAATGACTGGCTGTCAATGTTTTTCTTAATTTTTTCTTTTTGTATAAACCTTAAAATAGACTTATAGAATGGCAATAATATTTATTCTCATATAACCAATAGTGTAAAATAGAGCACTTGGATTAGATGCATAATACAAATTGTCAGCAAATTTGGAAAACTCAGCAGTGGCCACAGGACTGGAAAAGGTCAGTTTTCATTCCAATCCCTAAGAAGGGCAATCCCAAAGAATGCTCAAACTACCACACAATTGCACTCATCTCACACACTAGCAAAGTAATGTTCAAAATTCTCCAAGCCAGGCTTCAATAATACGTGAACCGTGAACTTCCAGATGTTCAAGCTGGTTTTAGAAAAGGCAGAGGAACCAGAGATCAAATTGCCAATATCCGCTGGATCATCGAAAAAGAAAGATAGTTCCAGAAAAATATCTATTTCTGCTTTATTGACTATGCCAAAGCCTTTGACTGTGTGGATCACTACAAACCATGGAAAACTGTGGAAAATTCTGAAAGAATGGGAATACCAGACCACCTGACCTGTCTTTTCAGAAATCTGTATGCAGATCAGGAAGCAACAGTTAGAACTGGACATGGAACAACAGACTGTTTCCAAATAGGAAAAGGAGTACGTCAAGGCTGTATATTGTCACCCTGCTTATTTAACTTATATGCAGAGTACATCATGAGAAACGCTGGGCTGGAAGAAGCATAAGCAGGAATCAAGATTGCCGGGAGAAATATCAGTAACCTCAGATATGCAGATGACACCACCCTTATGGCAGCAAGTGAAGAGGAACTGAAAAGCCTCTTGATGAAAGTGAAAGAGGAGAGTGAAAAGTTGGCTTAAAGCTTAACATTCAGAAAACTAAGATTATGGCATCTGGTCCCATCACCTCTTGGGAAATAGATGGGGAGACAGTAGAAACAGAGTCAGACTTCATTTTGTGGGCTCCAAAATCACTGTGGATGGTGACTGCAGCCATGAAATTAAAAGATGCTTACTCCTTGGAAGGAAAGTTATGATCAACCTGGATAGCATATTAAAAAGCAGAGACATTACTTTGCCAACAAAGGTCCATCTAGTCAAGGCTATGGTTTTTCCAGTGGTCATGTATGGATGTGAGAGTTGGACTGTCAAGAAAGCTGAGTGCCGAAAAATTGATGCTTTTGAACTGTGGTGATGGAGAAGACTCTTGAGAGTCCCTTGGACTGCAAGGAGATCCAACCAGTCCATCTTAAAGGAGATAAGTCCTGGGTGTTCATTGGAAGGACTGATGCTGAAGCTGAAACTCCAATACTTTGACCACCTCATGTGAAGAGTTGACTCATTGGAAAAGACCCTGATGCTGGGAGGGATTGGGGGCAGGAGGAGAAGGGGACGACAGAGGATGAGATGGCTGGATGGCATCACCAACTCGATGGGCATGAGTTTGAGTAAACTCCGGGAGTTGGTGATGGACAGGGAGGCCTGGTGTGCTGTGGTTCATGGACTCGCAAAGAGTTGGTCACAACTGAGTGACTGAACTGAACTGACATGGAATATTCAGGAATAGAAGCTTGCCCCAGAAAAAATAACCCAGATGGTGAACCTCAAGAACACAGGATATAACTTTGCAGTGATTACTATCTCCAGGCCTTTGTGTAACCACCTACCAGTTTTGCTGCACTGGTACATCACATGTATTGGTGGTGGTGGTGGTATGTGTGTGTATGTGGGTGCTCAGTTGCTCAGTCATGTCCAAATCTTTGTGACCCCATGGGCTATAGCCCTCCAGGCTCATCTGTCCATGGGATTTTCCAGGCAAGAGCACTGCAGAGAGTTGCCATATCCTACTCCACAGGATCTTCCAAATTGGGGATCAAATGCACGTCTCCTGCATTGACAGGCACATTCTTAACCACTGCGCCACTTGGGAAGTTCATATTATGTTCCTTTAACTTAAACTTTTTGCTTCTTTACTTAAAAATGACATATTTTTTAAAAAATCACTTGCTCAATAAGAGAGGAAGCCCCCAAATGAAAATCATATTATTAAATTGTATTGGTATCATTCTTCATCTTGAGTCTTGAACTCTTAGAATGATGCCCCTCCCTTTCACAAAAGAGAGAAAGATTTGTCTAGAGAAGAGCTAAAGATATGGGGGTATCAAATTGAACATTTTCTTTGATGATAATCAGAAGGTTTGGAAGAGAAGTGAAAAGAGCTTGCCTACTCTCTGACTTATTGTCATTTAATATATCTCAACATGTTCCCTAAAACTATCTCTAAGCCACAGCTAATATTTGGGATACACTAACATATTTTAATTCTTCACATAGGTAATATATAGGAAATGATTAGTATATGTGTGTTAGATATATGCTAAATCAAATCCAGATTTAATATCTCTTTAGTACCTTTGTCTGGCCCAGTTGTGTTATAATCCTAATTGATGGCTTCAGACTTTCAACACAAATCTGAAAATTTCTAGCAAAAAATAAATACTTGGTAATAACTAATTGATCAGTATCTGAATTGGTTTGGACAGAACAAGAAGATATGCAGTCTCACCATCAAAGTGAATGATAGAAATGGAAGAATCTTTATTCAAATGAGATATATGCTATTTCTATTTTTCCATTAGTATGTTAGGATATTGAACTAGAAAGCATCAAATAGAACTCAAAGAAAACATAACTTACATATGTTAAATATGGTATAATACTATGGGAGAAGCTATTGCTTCTTTACATTGATGTTAGGAAACTTGATCTTTATCTGACTAGAGTTTCTAGTTTACACTTGCACCTAAAATGACTATAGCACATGTTCATTGTCAAACATTCAACTGTTATTCATGTTGACATCTTTCACATATTCTGTCATAGTTGCATCTAGGAAGCACAATAATATTGTTCCATGTTTCAAAGACAAAGAAGTTTCTGTAAAGCAAAAATAATAATAATAATAATAATATGTTTGACATATTAATACTGGCTTTCAGAGAATGCAAAGGTGGAATACAAGGAAATGTGTTCTTTGAGAATGATAAATATCATTAAAATTCAGGATCAATTTAGGTGTGTTGAAAGCTTAATAAAGAAAAAGGTATAAAATCTAAAATATAAGTGGATTTTCATAAAGAATAAAATAAGAAAATATACATTGAATCACCAGTGAGAAAAAAGGAAGATAAAGGAAACAATTTTGGAATGACACAGGTTAATATTAGAAGATATTGTGCACATATGTTTTAAGCTTCATATAGAAGTAATCTAATACCTTAAAAAAAAATTAAACCATAGAGGCTGGAGAAAATACATTCTGCTATGTACTTCACACTTTTAAATGTGTATACAATGTATAGATTATAAAACTAAGAAGTCGCAAAATTGCTATAATGTTAACCCCATTAATCCAAAATTATCTAGTCAGTATTCTGTCCAAATCCAGGGAGATGGACTAATCAATGACCCTTCTAACCATGTCTAGCACTGTTTCTACATGGCTACAACAATAGTAAAGAAGAAACTTAAATGAAAGAAGAGCAAAATATTAGCATATTGAAAAAACCTACATTTCTGGTAGGAAGGCAAAATAGTGTAACCACTTTGGAAGATACTATGACAACTTCTTACAAAGCTAGACATTCCTAGTATTCATATTCCTTGGTACTTACTCAGAGGAGTGGAAAACTTATATCTACACAAAAACTTACACACAGATATTTATAGCAATTATTCATGACTTCCAGAATGTGGAAGCAGCCAAGATTATTCTCCAATGGGAAAGTAAATAAATAATATATGTTATATCCAGATAATAAAACATTATTCAGCCTTAAAAAGTGAGCTATTAAGTCATGAAAAGACATGGAGAAACTTTAAATGCATCTTTCTAAGTGAGAGAAGCCAATCTGAGAAGGCTACATACTATACGATTCCAACTATATGATATTCTGATAAAAGCAAAACTATGGAGGCAGGAAGATGATCAGAGGTTGCCACAGGTGAGGGAGGGGTGAAAGATGAATAATCAGGGCACAGAGAATTTTTAGGACAGTATGATATAACGATGACTGTAAAGTATTATACATTTGCCCCAATCTACAGAATATACAATAAATACCTTAGTGAACCTTAAGGTAAGTATGGGCTCCATAATGTGTCAATGTAGGTTCACCCTTGATGAAAAATGCACCATTTTGGTGAGTGTTGATAATGAAGGAAGCTATGCATGTGTGGGGCAGGGGTAAATGGGAAATCTATGTATTTTCTCTCAATTTTACTGTAAACCTAAAATTGCTCTAAAAAATAAAGTCCTCAATAATATTTAAGAAATCAATTGTGTTCAGTGTAAAGGTATTGGCAAAGTGATAGTTTTGAGCAGATGTCTTGTAAGATTTCATTATGTTTGACAAAGTACACACCAAAGCACTTATATATACACAATTTTCTCAGAAAAGAGTGATAAGCTAATTTAATGGACCTATATCTACAAGGAAGTTTTATCTTCATATAAATCCTTAAAGTTCTCAAAAAATGAACCAAAGGATGCAATGTAAAATATTAAATGCATAAGACTGGACAGAAATCAGTTTCGGGGAACTCCTCATTCAATGTTCCATCGTTATTTACAACTCTCACCAAAATGATCAGTCTTACTTATTTAACAAATGTTTACTGTGTGTTGCCAGCATGTCAGATACAACCTTAGTATCTAGACAGCTGTTTCTGCCTAATCAAACTATATTATTTAGCACAGATCAATTTATTAGACAATCCTAACTCATTTCGGTCATAGCTAACTCTTAGCGACCTTGTGGACTGTAGCCCAACAGGCCCCTCTGTCCATGGGATTCTCCAGGCAAGAATACTGGAGTGGGTTGCCATGCCCTTCTCCAGGGGATCTTCCTGACCCAGGTCTCTTGCATCCCTTGCATTACCACTGAGCCACAAGGGAAGCCTTAATTTACTAGACAGTACTTCCTTATTTCCCTTTTTGGAATTAAGCCTTTGAAGCTATATAAGTTGTCTTCTCTTTTAGAAGAAATTCTCCAAGATTAAGAAAAACATCCCTAATTTACCAGAACAAAGTACAGAAAAAAACACAGCTGAAAAACATGGGTTTGACTTTGTAGGTCCACTTTATACATGGACTTTTTTCAAAGTGCAGTACTATAGAATCTGGGCTAGTTGAATCTAGGAATGAGAAACAGTGGATGTAAAGGACCAACTATATAAACTACATGTGGATTTTTTATTAAGCAGAGGTCAGTACCCTAACCCCTGCATTGTTCAAGGGTCAATTCAATTTCCTTTTCTGCTTCAAAGTCCTTGGAATATACTTACTTTTAGTGCTAAATTTAGTTCTTTAAAGCGCTAATCACAAAGATGTGACTAGTTGATTACATGTGGAATTTCCAAGGTTCAGTCAACGGGTCTCTTCCCACTTGGACCAGCCCGTCTAGGTTATTTTATACAACAAAAACCTCAGGACTATGAGTATCTCTCCCCAGACTTACTGATTGAGATTCAGGCATGATATTCCTACTGAATGCTGGTCCTTTTAAAATGAATGTCTCATAAAAATATCAAAGAAAAATTTCTAAATCTCAATGTCATCTCTAGGTCTTTCTTTTTCAATTCTTATATTCTCTATCCTGGTAAATGAAGTCATCATCCATCCATCCATTATTCTAGGGTAGACTCCTTGAAGTCTCACATTCTATCTTTCTCCTTGAAAGTGAAAGTGAAGTTGCTCAGTCCTGTCCGACTCTTTGCGACTGCATGGACTGTAGCCTACCAGGCTACTCGGTTCATGGGTTTTTCCAGGCAAGAGTACTGGAGTGGGTTGCCATTTCCTTTTCCATCTTCCTCCTTATTATCTCTCAAATATGGCCTCTTCCTTAGTTTAGACTGGAGAACCTCCAAATTGGTTTCTGACTCCTGTTTTCCACCTTCTAGTCACATGCCAGGCAGTTCTATGAATATACAAATTATGTCATTTCCCTGCCTAAATTTCTGAAATTACTCTATTTTGTATAGGATATGTACTCATGTAAAAGATTTTTCCCATCTTTCCTTCTATGCTTTATCCCATCATTTTCTACTATAATTGAGAGTTTCATTTACCAAGTCCTGGTGAAGTCTATAGTTTTATTGGCATTTTTGTATTAAAATCTGAATTGTATCATATCTTCATTCATACTCTGAATTAGAACAGAAATTTCTGAACGTGTTGGTGTATTTTCAATCCCAGTCACAAGTTAATATTCTGAATTACTGAGAAAGTTTATCATGATCATGTTTTCCTTTCAACCCTATCCAGTATCTTTCACCATAAGTAGTGATCTCATGTGTATTCAGAAATTAAGAGTATATTGATATCAATAATTAGCACATATAAATAAAGCAAGATTGTGCAAGCGCAAATCTTTACTGTTTTTCCTAGAGTTATTCAATACATTATAGCCACTATAAGCATGTTAGCCTGTTATTAGGAGGCACAAAGGGTTTGGAAAACATAGGAATTAGATAAAGATAATTAAATATTTGACTTTTAAAGTTAAGGAGAAAGCTTAGTGGGCAAGTGGATATTCAGTTTTTCCCTACATTTTTCATATTTTGATTTTAGGGTTGTTTTAAACACTTCATTAAGAAAATTTTCATACTCAAAAGTAGAGGGAAGGAATTTCGATGCATTTCTGTCTGTTCTGGCAATAGCAGTCTGTCTGGGTCCTGTGGTTTGTCATTTAACCTTTGCTCTACCTTTTCTCTTGTGCTCTCAAAACAGAATGCCAATAACCTTTCCTCAGAGTTCTTAGAAATTTAAAAATTAAAGCTTTCTACTGGAAATGCTAAATATAATTTAGACTAAATACAAATACAATTTAGATTTAAATACAAATACAGTTTAGATTTAATGGGAGAATTGGGGCATGTAAATATTGTAATAAGAGCAAGAGAACAGGGTGTTGACTGTGTTTTATAGATGAGAACAGGGAACTGGAAATCAGTTATATTCCCAAATCTGCTTTTTTTTTTTGCTGTTACTGGGAGAAAAACATATAACCTGTCTCAGTTTACCCATCTGGAAATAGAAATTGCTTTTCTTTTCTGATGTGAACCTTAACTAGATTATTAAAGCTGTCTGAACTCACTTTTTATGTAAAGAAAAAATATACACAATTTAAGAATAAATATTACCTCATGCATAAGGAAATTTGTATTAGAGTACTCAGTTTCCAAGGCTGAAATAAATGAGGCAAAGCCATCTGTACAGGGTGCCAGACAGAGCATCCTGTCCTAATGGTTCAAGAATTTAGCAGCGTAAGTGTTTATGGTCCATGGATCAAAGCTAAGAAAAAGGTCACTTCAGGAGAAAGATGATGTTCAACTAAGTAACTCCCTACCAGCTCACACACACAAAGTAATGAGTCCCATTGTCCCAGGGAAAATAAATATACAGAAAACCTGGATGCTGGAAAACCTTTAGTAAGATCAATAAACAGTAAACTGTGGACAAAGGCCAATTAGATATAAGAAAGGAGCAGAGTAACATAGTTCTCGCAGATCTCTGGCACTTGTCAACAGTCAAGTCACAGAGACTGGAGTTTCACCCTTGCCTTAGAGAACACCTTGATCTCTGAAACGTCATTGTGTTTTGTGCAGGATGTTCTCTTGTACTGATTTGTTGTGGCTATAAAGCAATTAGCAAAGCAGCTTACATTTGTCATTATTCTCTCTCTATTCCATAACTCTCTGTTCCATGGTTTTTTTCTCTTCAAAATCCATTCCTTGTAACAGAACTTTTCTGCCTACAGTGTAGGAGACCCAGGTTCCATCCTTGGGTCAGGAAGATTCCCTGGAGAAGGAAATGGCAACCCACTCCAGTGTTCTTGCCTGGAGAATGCTATGGACAGAGGAGCCTGGCAGGCTATAGTTCATGGGGTCACAAAGAGTTGGACACAACTGAGCGAAAAAGACTTCACTTTCAAGGCAGAGACAGGTGGACTTACGGATGTCTCACAAATGTCATTAGTTTTTCTTCCCTGTGAGACCGGTTTCCCCTGTTTGGCTCCTATGGAGCAGAGCGGTCTGTTGTACCATTACCAGCATTCCCAGATGCTGCTCCCAGATGCTGTCATGGAGCTGAAACCAAATGGAAGAGGGTTCTGAGATGCCTTTATGGAGCTGCGCTGTGTCTGAACTCAAGACTGTTTCCACCCAACTCCTGCCCACTGGCAATATCCATGCTCCTTCATCAAACTCTTACTGCTATCTAAGACCTGATGTCAGGTCACCACCTCTCTACCTTTGAACTTGAATGGATTTAGTAATCCATAAACAACTTCCAGACACCACTGTTCTTGCCTAAGTTAAAAAACCTCTTCCCTCTGCCTTTCTTCTGATTTTTTTCTCTCAAATTTCATCAACCATTTTGCTTTGTGCTTTCTCCACCCCCTTTTTAATAAAAGCTCAGACCTTCTCCCTTTCCTTAAGCATAGTGATTTGATTTCAGGTTTCACTGTGGGATTATTGACCACAAAAGGATCTGGAAAGGGATTTTAGAGAATATCAAGTTCATTTTCTCCATCTGGTGTTTGACGACTCCAATGCACATTCCAGTCTCTGCTTCCAAACCTCTGGGCCTGCTAAGTCACTTCTGTCATGTCCTTTTCTTTGCAATGCTATGGACTATAGCCCACCAGGCTCCACTGTCCATGGGATTCTCCAGGCAAGAATACTGGGGTAGGTTGCCTTGCCTTCCTCCAGGGATCTTCCCAACCCAGGGATCGAACACACATCTCTCTGTTGGCTCAGACAATAAAGAATCAGCCTGGGTTCCATCTCTGGGTTGGGATGATCCCCTGGAGGAGGGCACGACAACCCACTCCAGTATCCTTGCCTGGAGAATCCCCAGGAATGGAGAAGACTGGCGGGCTGTAGTCTGTCGCTGCTGCTGCTGCTGCTAAGTCGCTTCAGTCGTGTCCGACTCTGTGCGACCCCACAGACGGCAGCCCACCAGGCTCCCCCGTCCCTGGGATTCTCCAGGCAAGAACACTGGAGCGGGTTGCCATTTCCTTCTCCAACGCATGAAAGGAAAAGTGAAAGTGAAGTCGCTCAGTCGCCTCCGACTCTTAGCGACCCCATGGACTGCAGCCCACCAGGCTCCTCCACCCATGGGATTTTCCAGGCAAGAGGACTGGAGTGGGGTGCCATGCCTTCTCCAGGGTTGTAGTCTATGGGGTCTCAAAGAGTCAGACATGACTGAGCTAGTAAACATACACAGCACCACCTGGGAAGAACTCACCTAAAATTTGTTCCTTCCTGGGCAATTTTTCTCCTTTAGAGAAAATTAGAAACTACTTGTATTATTACTCAATAAAGCTGGGGGGGCGGGGGGGGGGGGATGGGGTGGAAGAAAGCCTTCGCGTGAGGACCTTAAAAAAGAGACTGTGATCTTGGAAAAAGAACAAAAATGATCTAAGGTAAGCAGAAAGGTATCTGATTTCTATTTTATCTTTATAATTATTTTTTAAAAATTTTAGGTGAATAACATTCCTTATATTTTAGTTTCTAATATATAAAATGGAACCAATAATAGACCTCACCTAAATGCCTTCCTCT
Source organism: Muntiacus reevesi (assembly GCF_963930625.1). NCBI lineage: Eukaryota > Metazoa > Chordata > Mammalia > Artiodactyla > Cervidae > Muntiacus > Muntiacus reevesi. The sequence continues at coordinate 135,751,507 of NC_089249.1, forward strand.
AAATACCTCATAGAGTTGTCATGGAAACCTTATGAAATAATGTATAGCAGACTCTCATTTAGGCCTGAATCAGATCCAATGCTAGGGTTAATCTGAGCATAATCTGTGAGTGATGGGGGGCTTGCTCAAAGGTTCTATGTATTTGGCACAAATTTTCCAGAGGTGGAAGAATTAGGGGAAAAAATATAGCATAAAACATGCTAAAGCAAAGCATTTTCTCCACTTTCATGAAGATCACAGCACTCCTCTGGCGCCTTAAGGGTCAGCAAGGATATTAACATTCTCACAAAGGCACTAGTGGGCATTTTTAAAGTAATTTGGAGAACAGAGAGCATTAACAAAAGAATTCAAGACAGATGAGAAAGAAAATAAAGGGCATCTTGTGATAGCAATGGCTGATACACAACATGTGAGACAAGGTCAAATATCTCTCAGGTCTCCCAGAAACACCAGGTGGGAGGGGCTGCTAGTTTAAGTGCTAACGGGATCAAGATGCTACCACCACTGTTTTTTTAATATTAACATTGCCTATTTGTATCCAAGGAAGAAAAATCAGATTATTTACATTAAAGAGCTTTGCAAACTACAAAGTTCTATACAAAAGAAATGCAATACTATGATTTTACTTGACTAAAACCTCTAGGCATGTCTTTTCTATCACAGATGTACACTCTTAAAAGAAAAAAATACACACACTTTTTATCACTCTTATGAATTAAAGCACAAATCTGAACCACTAGTGAAATGCAAAGAAAACAGGTTGCCTTACTTTTTTCCTGACCAAGCTTCTGTCTATTTTTAGACATGTATAGGAGTGCTGCTCTTGAATAGCTAATTAAAGAGCTAAGCGGGAAAGTCAATGCAGGGGAAATTCTTTTGATTAACTTCTATACTGCATGTATTTCCTCTGGAATAATCTACATCATCCATAGAGTACCCACTTAATCAATGCTTTTTATCAAGCACCATGTCTGGGAAAGGAAGAGAGGAGCAGGTGTAAAAAAATCCTAAAGAATCCTTCCTCCATCTCCTAAGCAAATCCCTTTAGTCACCTGTGCTCAATTTTAAAATCTTGAAAACCACCCATCTGAAAGATGAATAGCCCTCAAATTCCAGCATACTGAATTTTTCCCATAGTTAAAGCAAACATGTTTTATGCATGATCTTAAAGTCTAGATAAATGCAGTGGGCAAAACTACATGGACAGTCCTTTTCTGCTTCTGCAAACTAATTATAGCCTGTTTAGCCTGCTTGACCGCATCCCAGTTCTGCTCTTAATCTAAATCTGGAGTGGAATGTCCCTAATATATAAGCATTTACTTTCAGGGTGGACATAGACACTGGGTCCTGTTCTCTAGATACTTTACTATTTTATCCACACTCTGAAATAACAAGCACATATATTCCTCAAGAAAGGAATATCCTCCCCTGATAGGTGGGAGGCTCTAAACAAGCACTTGTCATTAGTTGTTGAATTTATTCTACACTGAGTGACTACTCATTGCCAACCCTGTGCTAAGTAATTGGAATAAAGTTGTGAAGAAGACAAAGCCCCTCCCCTTGTGGAAATCACATGCATAATAAGTGCATAAACAAATAAATGTTGTAGTTTCAGATGGTGTCAAATTCTATTTAAAACTCATGAAGATTAATTAAGATGGTGAATATGAGCAGTTATGAACCATGTAAAAAAACCTTAGGGCAGAGCAGCCCAGGCAGAGAGAACAGCAGATATAAAGGCCCTGAAGGAGGAATGAGTTTAGCAGATGGGTGCAACAGCAAGACAGGACTGTGGGAGCAAAGAGACTGGGGGGATTTTGTAAGGCTTTGTGAACCTGGATCAAAATTTGGGCTGTCTCAGAATGAGAGTAGAACTGCCTGGAAAGAAAGATTTTGGAAGGAAAATGATGCAAAACGAATTGTGTTTGGAGATGGCTCTAACTGCAATGTGGAGAATGGACAGTATAGAGTAAAAGCAGGTCAACAGGCCAGAGAATTACTCGGAAGAAAGTCAATGTAATTTGTCATGAGAGTTCTTGTTTTATTTTTTTCCAAATTTTAGTATAATTGCAAGAAACATGGACCTGTGCAACTTTTTTGAGATTCCTTTTTAAAGAAGTCTGTTGCTAAGCAGGTTGCTATGGAGACTGAGCAAAGCCGGGAAGACAGTGACTTCAGTATTTTCCGCAGACTTTATTTAAATACCAGCAAAGGGGAGCCAGGAGTAATTTAATGCCCCAAAGGAAAAAAAAAAAAGTGTAAGTTAGAAAAGGTCAGAGAAGGAGCTTGTGTGTGTTTATATGAGTGTGAGTGTGTGTGTGTGTGTGTGTGTGTGTGTGTGTATGTCGTGGGTGTGTCTGTTTTAACCACTCCCAGGAGAAAGATGATTGGCGGCATGCCTCTGGGTGACTATCAGAAGTATTTGTCTAGATGGGAGATATAACTCTTGATTTAATAAAAGTTAGAACTTGTTAAAGTCCCTTTGATCAAAAAGCCAGTAAGAACTGGAAAATTGAACTCGTTTGAAGAAGAAAGCAAAATGTAGTAACAGAAAGGATTGTCTCTCACTAGAGATGGTTTGTTGTTGCTCAGTCATGTCTGACTCTTTGTGACCCCATGGACGGTAGCACATCAGGTTTTCCAGTCCTTCACTATCTTCACTTCACTTAAGTTTGCTCAAACTCATGTCCATTGAGTCGATGATGCCATCCAACCATCTCATCCTCTGCTACCCCCTTCTCCTTCTGCCTCTCTCTTTCCCAGCACCAAGGTCTTTTCCATGGTTTAGAATAGTGTAAAGACAAATCTAGACTTTAAAATTGGACAAAAGATTCAGTAGTCACTTAAAAGACCTTAGGAAAGATTCTGAAATATGTATAAACTTTGGCGTCCTCAATTGTAAAATAAGGAGAAATGCTTATTTTGCTGATGGTAGCTGAAAATGTTAGCAACCCCCCAATAAATGCATTCTCTTTTTCCATAGATGGGAATATTTGGGAGACAACTGACTAATTCAGGCCTCTGTTTCTCAGTTTCCTTCTAAGTCCTTACTCTCTTCCACCTTCCTTGCTTCCAAATTCAGTCATGTGAGTTCTTCTGGCTAATAGAATATGTGTATGTCACTTCCCAGGCAGTTTTTACAAAGCACCTGTGCTACTATACACGCTCTCTTTTTCCTATTGACTGGTTAAATGAGGAGGATGCTGAGAACTTTTACAAAGGAAAGAGCAACCACAAGATGGAGAAAGCCTGAGTTCTAGAATTATCACATGTAGGAAAGAAAATCACTTAAGAGGATCAAAATTGGACAATTTAGATGTGTAGAGATAAACTTTAAAGTCTTTGAATTGATAAGCTACTAAACTTTGGGATTGTTTTATATTGCCAGTCCATGTGCTTATTATGAATGCTGTGAATGATCCAAAGTCCATCACTTAGCAATGCAAGTTTGATTAATTAAATCAAATAGTACAAATTACCTTGTACAAATTACTTAAACTGAGTCTTAATTCACTCATGTGTAAACTATAAATCCCCTAAATATTTTCCTCTATGCTCTGAATATCTCCAATTCTATCCATCATTCTTCAAATTAAAGAGTGTTCAAATCCTGCATTACTATTTTTTAAGTTTTTAGGTTGATCAATGCTCCTCTTAAACGGTATCACTCAGAATTAAATACACTAACCATAAACAAGTCTGGTATAGCAGGATTAATAACCTTGTCTGTGTTAAATGTTAGGCAACTATTGTAGTTAAAGATGACATGGAAAAAGATGAAACCATATCTCTGTGTCTAAGATAGTAATGAGCTGATATGTATGAGTGTCTATGCCTTCATTTCATATTGATGCATTCATATTCTGGGAACAGAGTAGGAACATCACTGTATCTGTTTTAACTCATCATTTTATCATGGGTATCTCCCATTACATTAACTATTTCTTCCAACTTTGTGTTATCTCCAAATCTGATAAACATGGCACCTATATCTTTCTCTAAGCCATTATCAAAATGCCTAACTGAAAGGCCAAATTCATTATATCTTCTGAAGGGCAGTTTTAAATACACCAATAAACATCCACATTTATAAACATATATTTCCAAACAGCCATCTGTCATCATTATACTGAGAAAGTGATTTTTATATGTTTGTGAACTTATCTGCTTCCTAGATAATTTCACCTTCCTATTCATCCATCCATAACCAGTCCACTCCTGGGAGCCTATGTACTTGAGAAGCAGATGCATTGAACAAACATTTAACAGAGCAGTTCTCAAAGAGAAAGTCCCACTTTCAGAGGGCTGTTTTAGAAATTTGAGAGCATTTCTGGGTTGTCACAATAATTAGGGAACCCATTAAAATTTAGGGCACAGGGATGACTGGGGTACTGTTTATACTGCAGTGCACGGTGCTGTCCTGCCCATTAGATGACTGACTAGTCTCTGCCAACTATCAAATATCACAAAGGAGAGTCATATGGATGAGTGATCTCTATACAATGTCTGAGCCCAGGTCCTAACTCTATTGACTCGTATCTGCCAACTGTCAACTCTCCTATGGGAGATTCATACAGATGAGTGATCTCTATACAGTGTCTGAGCCCAGGTCCTAACTCTATTGACTCATGTCTGCCAACTTTCAACTCTCCTATGGGAGATTTATACAGATGAGGAATCTCTATACAATATCTGAGCCTAGGTCCTAACTATACTTGGCATGAGAAAATAAACATACACAAACACACTCACACACACACGTTTTCTCTGTTTATTACACAGAATTTTTCAGAAATGTCATTATGCTAATCAGCAAAAAGTACTTTCTTAGTCAGTCCACCAAGGTTTGTTCACTTTTTTGGAAAAGCACATCATAAACTGCAGTAATCTTATGAAACTTAAGTTTGCATGCAACACTTTTGTGTCATTCTGCACTTTTAGTTGCCAGATCAACACTATGTCTATGACTCTATACACTGAATCTATATACTAGCTTATATTTCAATTGACAAAGATAAAAGTGTAAATAATATTTGAAAGTGTCCTGTTTTTTAAGTGTTTTTCATAAGTAAATGCAAGTGACTAACCACTTAGTATGCCTTCTAGTATATTCACACCTTATCCTTTACTAAAGATATGTTTATAAATTAGTTTCCTCTGATTTTTTCTTTTTATTAGAGTTGGGATATAATATTTATGTTTTTGAAAATATGTGTAAATGGGTTTTATTATTTAAATTTCAGGATAGTAAATGGAATATTTCAAAGTATTTGCTATAAAAAGGGAGGAGCTAGATCTGATAGGATTAAAAATATCAATTTAGGGCTTTCCTGGCAGCTTATTGATCCATGAAGATCCCACATGCCAGGGCAACTAAGCTTGTGCACCACAACTGCTAAGTCTGTGCCTTAGAGCCCATGAGCAGCAACTACTGGAGCCCATGCTCCACAATAATAGAAGCCACCTCAATGAGGTGACCACACATAGCAACTAGCCCCACTTGCCACAACTAGAGAAAAGTCTGTGCAGCAACAAAGACCCAGCACAGACAAACATAAATAAATAAATAATTTAAAATATCAATTCAATACTTTATATAAATAAAGACTTCTGTGGTTGGGTTTGGTAGAGACTAAACAAAATGTATGCAGGTCAGGAGGCGACAGTTAGAACTGGACATGGAACAACAGACTGGTTCCAAATAGGAAAAGGAGTACGTCAAGGCTGTATATTGTCACCCTGCTTATTTAACTTATATGCAGAATACATCATGAGAAATGCTGGGCTGGAAGAAGCACAAGCTGGAATCAAGATTGCCAGGAGAAATATCAATAACCTCAGATATGCAGATGACACCACCCTTATAGTAGAAAGTGAAGAGCAGTTAAAAAGCCTCTTGATGAAAGTGAAAAAGGAGAGTGAAAAAGTTGGCTTAAAGTTTAACATTCAGAAAACTAAGATCATGGCATCTGGTCCTATTACCTCATGGGAAATAGATGGGGAGACAGTGGAAACAGTGTCAGATTTTATTTTTTTGGGCCCAAAATCACTGCAGATGGTGACTGCAGCCATGAAATTAAAAGGTGCTTACTCCTTGGAAGGAAAGTTATGACCAATCTAGATAGCATATTAAAAAGCAGAGACATTACTTTGCCAACAAAGTCCGTCTAGTCGAGGCGATGGTTTTTCCAGTGGTCATGTATGGATGTGAGAGTTGGACTGTGAAGAAAGATGAGCACAGAAAAACTGATGCTTTTGAACTGTGGTGTTGGAGAAGACTCTTGAGAGTCCCTTGGACTGCAAGGAGCTCCAACCAGTCCATCCTAAAAGAGATCAGTCCTGGGTGTTCATTGGAAGGAGTGATGCTGAAGCTGAAACTCCAATACTTTGGCCACCTCATGCGAAGAGTTGACTCGTTGGAAAAGACCCTGATGCTGGGAGGGATTGGGGGCAGGAGGAGAAGGGGACGACAGAGGATGAGATGGCTGGATGGCATCACCACCTCTATGGACATGAGTTTGAGTAAACTCCAGGAGTTGGTGATTAACAGGGAGGCCTGGCATGATGTGATTCATGTGGTCGCAAAGAGTCAGACACAACTGAGTGACTGAACTGAACTGAAACAATAAGAAATAGTTCTGATTTAAGGAGCAAAAGAATAGATTAGAAACAGATACGTAATAAACACAATGACAGACATATGAAGAAAGTACAAAAGACACACAGAAGGGAAGCACCTAGTTCTGTCCTGAGCAGGTAGCAGGTGCTATCATTGCCCCTTGGCCCTCATCATTCCTTTATCTGCTGATAGGTTTTTACTGCAAGTACATGTGATTTTCTGCCTCTGGTCTTTCTCTGATCATCTTTTTTTAAGCATGTTCACCCCATGCTCAGGGCAGGCTGGAAGAACCACTGAAACAATTCTTTATCCTCTTGCAAGACCAATTCTCAAGCAATGAGAGAAAAGAACTGATGCATACATACCCCAGCCTCATCATCTCTCAGGGAAAGAAACTACTTGAATGCAAGTCCTCATTTTAGGGTACTTCTGGGTAAGCCCAACTTAAGATAGGTTGTAAATTTCATTTGCTGTTTGCTCGAAGATCCATTCCCTACCTCCTCTCTGATCTGCTTTGTATCTTAAGGAACCGAATTTCCCAGGCTCTCCTTGGCAAGTGACATCTAGTTGGTTTGGAAATGGAAGTCATTGGTGGAAGAATGAGGGGCAAGAATAGAGGAGAAGGCAGGAGATTTACGTATCTCTCACACTACATAGCCTTCCCTGGTAGCTCAGATGGTAAAGAATCTACCTGCAGTGCAAGAGACCCGGGACTGATCCCTGGGTCGAGAAGATCCCTGGAGAAGGAAATGGCAATCTACGCCAGTGTTCTTGCCTGGAGAATTCCGTGGACAGACCATAGGGTCGCAAAGAGTCAGACACAACTGAGTGACTAACACTCTCACTTTCATTCTACATGATGGTATCTCCAGCAGCAGCTGTGTTCTCTCTGGTCCAACTCCCAAGGAACAACCTGTCATCAGGTTCCACCTGCAGCCCACACCATGGTTCTAGTTTGGACAATCCCAAATCCTAGCCTCTTACAAGCCAGCTGTTCCTTTTCTCCTTCCAGTAGGACTTTTCTAGGAAATTCAAACAGTTTAGTGCTTTCGGAATATTCAGCATAAGATGGTGAATGACAGGAAATGAGCTAGAAAAGTCGGAAGCAGTTAGATGAAAAAGGATGTCAGATGCTTCTTATGGGATTTATCTTGTTAAGTAAAATTTCCTGAATTTAAATACTGTTTCTTTTTTCTTTTAGAAAACGCTTCACAGTGTTGAGTTATTCAACTGTGTGTGAATCTTTATTTTTAAATGACAAGACAGTTTTTTTTCATATATTTTTAGTCTGTGTATTTCTTTGGGCAACAAAATTATCTCTGCCCCAGTGACAATACAATGCCAATGAGACACACATCAGACTGGGGTTTAGGAGATGTGAATCCTAAAACCTGTTCTCCCACATTGGGATGATGATGACATAAGCAAACAAATAAAGAAGAAGAAGAAGAACCATTAGAGGTTACTTCACCATCTGGATAAATAGCTGCCCTCAAAATGCTTCCTAACTCTTGCAACTTTAAAGAAAATCGGAGGCCAAAATCTGATGTATATGAGTCAAGACACTTTACCCTAAATGAGTTACTACTTCTTATTCTTTCAGTGAAAACAAAATCTAAAGACTGTACAAGGGCTTACTGTATTAAAACAATTTGGGAAACTGTAAGTTAATTGTTTTTCTTCTTGGTTCCTTCTTTCCAACTCCAAAAAAGAAGGGTAATACAGGAATAGTTGCCTAAAACCTAAACTGATAAACCATGGAATACTAAATGCCAAAGTATAATACAAACAGAAAGCAACAATTTTGTGCATTTCTATGTTTTCAGAGGTCTGGTGAATGTTATCACAAGGTTTGTTAAATTAGCTAAAGTTTAATTCATTTTAATCAGGATATATTAAAAAGGAAGAAAACTTCAAAAACCACTGTTATTTTATTTTTAAGTTCTGTCCACATGACCAAATTTCAGTAGAAATCATGATAAGTTAGGGAGTAAATTAAAACAACTTTGACAAAAACTACATTGATGGATGTGGACACAGAGGGGGATAAACACAGCTCAGGCATTTCTAGAGATGATTCAAGTGCTTTCAAGTCTTCATATCCTAGTGCTCACTAAACCTCCTTAGTTTAAAAAAAAAAAAAAGTGCTTTCCTTTGTGGGAGACTCACAATTTTCCTGGCATTGCAGTATGACATTTTCCCCAATAGGCTATCAAAAACTAGGGCATTGAATTGCATTTTTCTTCCAAAGAGTTTCCCTTCTGACTTATAAAAACAAGTGGTATTTCATCCTTCTTTATTGGAGTCACTTAAATGTAACATAAACTAAACCCCATGGGCTCTATCAAAGTGATACAAATTTGAAGAATTCAAAGAATACCAATTATTTCCTTAATTCCAGTAACTGTTTTCTCCCTATTACACTGTGTGACTTCTTTGTTTCATGAGAAATTATCATTATTTAGCCATAAAGAACTTGAGGGACTTCCTTGGTAGTCCACTAGTTAAGCATCTTGCTTGTCAGAGCAGGAAAAATGGGTTCAATCCCTGGTGTGGGAAGATTCCACACCCTGTGGGGCAACTCAGTCTGTGTGCCACAAGAACTGAAGCCTATGAACCCTGGAGCCTGTGTTCTGCCAGAGAAACCACTGCAATGAGAAGCCTGCACATTGAAACTAGAGAGTAGCCCCCACTCACCACAACTGGGGGAAGCCTGCACACAGCAATGAAGACCTAATACAGCCAAAAACAAATAAAATTAATTAAAAAAAAAAAACTACTTGCAGAACATGTCACTATATGATCCCTACATATTCTATAATTTAAAGACTACGTTAATTCTAAAACTGAAGTATGATGATGCAAAAAACCAAAAAACTCAGTCAAGGGGATAGATCAAGACTTCTAAATACCACATTTTTAAGCAGGCTCCTTGATACCTGAGGGGTAGTAACTTGCCACCACATTATAACTTTCACTAAATTGAAGTCCAATAAGACTTATAAGCAATCAAAAAAGAATTTATTGATCTACTGTATTATGTAGCTTGTGTCTGACAGGCTTAGCTATAAATGCTGGCATTAGTTGCCATCTTTACAATGCAGAAAGAAAACTCTGAATTTCCTTGAAGTCTAAATGCCCTCATATGCAGAATATTGAAATGCTGATTTCTTCCTTAAAGTAATGCTGTGAAGATAAAATTAGATAATTCCATGAAGTCATATTCTGGATCTATTTCTTTTTCTTATCTGATCTCAAGTACAAGTACTTGGTAGAGTTATGGTAGGGAAGGTTTTTAAATAGTCTGGGTGACTACTCTGAATTAAACGTTTGTGTCCTTTCAGAATCTTTATGCTGAAGTCTTAATCCCCAATGTTATTGTCTTTAGTGGTGAAGGAAATCTGGGAGGTAATCAGGTTTGGATGAGGTTGTGGGGCTCGAGCCCACACAGTGGAACTGAAGCCCTTAAAAGGGGATAAAGAGCCCTGAGCCCTCTCTCTTCACCATGTGAGGAAACCAAGAAGAAAGCTTGAAATATATATATGTTTCAACCTACAAAATAGGTTGTATCTTTCTAGAAAAAACTTCAGTTTTGGTGATCTGTATCTTCCTAGAAAAATATATATATATATGTATATATAACTAAATCATTTGCTGCACAGCAGAAATTAACACAACATTGTAAATCAACATCACTTGAAAAAATAAATTTTAAAAAAGGCAACTTGATTCTGGGGAAAGACTAACAAATAATCACCATGTGTGCTGACTTTATAATCTAATCATCACATAAAATGTGATTCCATAAGAATTATGTAAAAATCTTTCTCCTTGTGCTGGGCGTACACACGTTAATGCCTCATCTGCTCTCTTGCCTTTACTATAATTGGATTTCTTATCTTATATTAGGTCCAGAGGAAGATACAAAGAAAGTTTGGAGGCTTCTCCTAAAATTAAAAATAGAACTACCAGGGAAGTCCTTGGTGGTCCAGTAGTTAAGACTCCACACTGCCACTGCAGGGAGCACAGTTTCGATCACTGGTCAGGGAATTCAGATCCCGCTTGCCATGTGGCCAAAAAAAAAAAAAAAAAAAGCAGAATTGCCATATGATCCAGGAATTCACTTTGGGATATTTATCAAAAATATTAAAAGAAATAAAAGCACAAACTCAAAAAGATATATGCACCCCCATACACACATTCATGGCAACATTATTTACAACAGCCAAGATAAAGAAACAATCTGAGTCCATCCTTGGATGAATAGATTTAAAAATGGATATATATATATATATATATATATATATATATAAAGAGAGAGAGAGATATATAGATACATAATGGGTTATTATTCAGTCATAAAAAGAATGAAATCTGGCCATTTGCAACAACCTGATGGTCCTCTAGGGCATTATGCTAAGTGAAATAAATCAGACAGAGAAAGGCAAATACTATATGATCTCACATGCAGAATCTAAAATAAAACAAAACACCAAGATCTTAGATACAGAGAACAGATCAGTTATCGCCAGAGGTAAGGGGTGGAAAGGGGGAGAAATAGGTGAAGGAAGTCAAAACGTGAAAAGGGAAAAAAAAATTGCAGTTGAAGTAAAGCTATCCCAGAAATTCTGAATCATGTTCAAAATGCCAACTCTTTTCTATATATGTTTATATTTTTAAAGTATAAAAAAAATTGCCCTCAAGAATCAGTCTTCATAAAACAGAACAATTTGTGAGAATACAAAATTATGTGCTAAATTGAGTAGTACAGATATGGAAGCATTTTCAATTTCTGGCTTTGCAGTGCATTATGAATAAAATATTCTATCTCACTGCTTTACATTTTATAGAAATATTTTTAAAAGATGGTGGGTTTCACAGTGCAATTTCAAAATCAGATCAAGGATGCTATTTTATAATAGAACAGATTTTAGAGATAAGCAGACCTGAGGTTGAGTTTATTCATTTAACCTTCCTGAGATTGTTATAGTAGAGGTTATAATATCTACTCATGGAATATCAGGAGGACTAACTGAGATGCACCCAGCACTGTGCCAAACACAAAGCAAATAATAAATAACCATTATTGTTGTTACCATAATTTGTGCCTATCAGTCTGATTTAACATTCAAATAGTCTCTTCCACAGAGGCAGTAAGGACATATAAATATAATAACTTGACATCTTGTGATGAAACAAATCTGCTTTGGTACACACACACACACACACACACACACACACACACACCACTTCTCAGCAGAGCTGGCCACAGACCCAACAGCTCATGGATGGAGATGTTGGGAGTTGCCATCTGCAGTCACAGGAAGGAAGGAATGTTGCCTACCCAATGGCATTCTGCTTCATTCTCTCCCCCACCCCCACCCTCATCCACGCACATAATTTGCATAAGTAGGTGGTATCAACCCCTTAATCAAGTGTGATTCATTTCCTCCCCAATATATGAATCCAAAAAGAATAGAACATGACCAGACCCCCAGGGATTAGCCAGGTAGCAGTAGTCTTCCAAGAAGTTAACATTCAATTGTTTTATGGAGAAGAAATCTTCCATTTAATGGGACCATTCTGTCATTCTTTCAGAAACTGTCATGGAAGCTGCTAATGACAGAATGTCAGAAGAATTTTAACCATTGAAGTAAAACAAGTCAATGAAAAGGGAAGAACCAAATGTCACAAAAGGTCTCTTTTTTTTTTTTTTTTGTCTCTTTTTTTTCTGAAGGGTCTTCAACTTAGCTATTTAAAAATGTGGTCCTCTCTCTCAGTGGTATTCTCTCCCAGTTTTTTTGTGTCTGGGTGTGATTTCTGTCTTTGCTAGCAAGCCAGAAATAGCCTCTTTCCTCTGATATGTGCATGTGTTTGTGGGGGTGGATAGAGAAAAGAGAGAGAAGCAAAAAGCAAATGGAGGCAGATTGGGGGAGGCATCTCCTACAAGTCCCCGGGTTTGCAAGGGCTCACAGGCCCACTCAAGCCCGAGCTGTTCACATTGGTCTCCCCACATCCTCTGGCCACCTCTCTCATGAGTCATGAACAGAAGAATTTCCACTCTTCTCTGCAGGCGAGTAGGAGACTGTTTGGGCTAGAATCAAATAGATGGAGTCACTGTTGCAGTGTACAACACCTACTATAAATTCCTGTGTGATTGTTAGCTTCAGAACAGCTCTTGATATTTTATCAATTTATTCACTGAGGGAGGAGAAGTATCATCAAGAAAACACGTGGGATCTTAACAAATTTCTTCCTTCATTGCCTGCCCATGCTGAAAGTGCCATCTTTTGAAAATGTTTACATTTTTTAGTACATGAAAATGCTCATCTGTACCTTCCCCTGAGGCCTTTTCCTCTTCACCCCCCTTCCATTTTAAGTTTGATTTCTTCTTCTAGAGTTAGGTATAATTCACGGAACAGTGTTTACAAAGGTGAATTTCTTTCAAGTCACCCACAACTCACCTAGTCCAGGGGCCCGCTTGAACACGGGTAAGGAAGTCTGTAGGTGTTCCTAGGAGAGGAGGCAAGAGTTTAGCTACAACTTAAGAAGATGTGTCCCTGAGATAACTTACCCCCCACCACTGATGTCTGTGTCAGCTGCTGATTTAGAATTAGATTCCACTCCAAGTGTTCACACTTCTGGGGGTGGAGAATGGGATTGGGCAGCCAAGAGTTATTTGAATGATTCAGCTACAGCCACGAAACTGTGCTAGGTGGTTACCAAGCAACAGTCTCAAAAGCCTTCTGGCAGCTCTCTTTAGGATCTCTCTCCTCTTTGCAGTCAACCCTTCTTTGCTTAGCCTGTACTTTCTGCCTATAATTTCTATCCCCTTTTGCTCTTGCTGAATTTTTATTCACTCTTCATGACTTTCCAAGTGCCATCCCTTCTCTGAAGCTCTTCACTGTTCTGACACTCTCCACGCAGAAAGAATAATGGGGTGGAAATTAATCTAGTTGGCCCAGATCATCTTTTTGAGCCACAAAAGCACCCAAGTCAGAGTTCACCAGCCCTCACTCACTTTGGTTTATATGTCCACTATTTTTCTCCATAAGGTTAAGACTGTGGTACCAACATGCAATGAAACATGGACATTTAGATAATGGGGTCTGTTTTATAAAGGATGAAAAATATCCCATAGAAAATGCAACATAAAATCTCTTCTCCCTAACAGTTCTTAAACCTGTGCTGTATTCCCAGGGCCAAGCTGCCTCCTGACTGGCAAATAAGGGAAATATACCTCAAATCAAGAAATTCTGAGCTTCCCTGGTGGCTCAGCCAATAAAGAGTCTGCCGGCAATACAGGAGACCCAAGTTCGATCCCTAGGTTGGAAAGATTCCCTGGAAAAGGGAATGGCTACCCACTCCAGTATTCTTGCCTGGAGAATTCCGTATGAGAGAGGAGCACGACACTTTGTCTGGGGTCACAAAGTGACAGACATGACTGAGCGACTAACACATTCACTTTCAATAAATTTTATAGAGACGTATATGACAAAATATGACAATATGTATGACTAAAAATAAACCAATAAATGCAACTAATGGAAAGTTAGGGCTTGTCTATAGTCTATCACTTCTAATGAAAAATGTTTCCATTTGAGTTTCATTCTGCATCTTTGTATGAAGGTTAACATACATCTGCTCATTTTGAGTGGGCATAGCATTATCTCTGGAGTTCAAAGGACTAGGTTTTAGTACCACTTCTGCTATTGTATAGCTTTGGCAGAACTATTTTTATCATTTTAAACTTCCTGTATCAGTAAAATGAAAATAAGAATACTAGTTAACATTTATTAAGCATTGCTATGTACGGAGCATCGTGTTATATAAGCTTTACATATGCTAACCCATTTAATACTCATAAATACCACGTGCTTAACCCCAGTTTATAGATAGAGAATATCATTATAACAATTGCATTTATCACAAACATTGACGGAAGGGCCTTTTATACTTGAGGTAGCTACTATTATAATTCTTTATTAACAGATTAGGCACCGAGGTACTAAGAGGGTAATAGTCTGCTCAAGTTCATATAGCTCTTCAGTACAGAGCTATATTCCAACACCAGTCTCTGTCTAAAGCTTGTGCTATGAACCAGAATGCACCACTGATCTAAACATTTCTTCTGCGGAGCTGCCACATGTGTTTCTTGGGAGGAACCAATGAGACTTTAAAAATGAAAAGGTTTGGATGCTGTAAATCTCTATAACGGCAATGGAAAATGTGAGGCATCTATGTCAACACTCTTCCTCTGTCTACCAAAGAAATTGCTAATTGCAGATGGCAGCAAACTATGGCCCTGCAGTGGGCCAAATTCTGCTACCTATTATGTAAATAAAGTTTTATTGGAATACAACCATGACAGTTCTTTCTTTATTACCCTGGCTGCTTTTGGGCTGTAATGGAAGAGTCGAGGGGTTGCAACACAGATCATATGGCCTTGAAACTTAAAATATTTACTATTTGGCCCTGTACTTCCCCACCCCACCCCCCCAAAAAAATTGGCCAACCTCTGGATTGCAGCATAATTTTCTACCAACCAATAAACAGTTTGAATCATTATCAACAAATTGCTCCTATCACCCACTAGGATTGATTGAAATTTGACTAACTGTTAAGTATTCTGATGACTTAAGAAATCATTTATCATTACTACTAAATCAAATAGAGAAACCAAATCATTAATAAATCAGTGAACTCAACTTAGGTCACATTTGGGAAGTCAGGTTTCTTGTTTCTCGGGCTTTTCTTAAACTTTGTGTGGAAAGCTCTTTTCTTTAACCATGAGAACCACCCAGTTAAAGAGTATTTCTAACCCAGGGTTGGGGTGGGCAGATTAGGGATTACTGGTAAGCCACATTCTCATTCCATTTTTTCCAGTGATCCTTCTGGATGTGGCTTCTGTAGACTTCAATATCACACTATGACTAACTCTGCCCCTTAATGAACCAAGTCTGATTCCAAAATACCTAAAACAAAAGGAAAAATGCAGATAAGAAAGGACTATCTGAAAACCTTCAGGGAAAGCGCTCTAGAGAGAATGAAGGGGGTGGGGTTGGCTAAGTTGCCCATTTTGGTACATTCGGAAATCCTATTTCAAGCCAAATTCAAATCTCATTATCTTGTCCCCAAAGGCCAAGCACAAACATGACCACAGCACAACTATCTTAACCTTGGGAAGGACAATTTCTAAAGAGCATGACTTCAGTCATGTACAGAGTGACCTGAAGAGCAGCAATGTAGCCTATATACAACAATGCCCAGTAGCTTATCTTAAGGAAATATTGTGCATGCAGATTTCCAAGACACCCACATCTCAGAGATAATGCCAGTGAGTTAATCAAATACTTTTCTGCCTGCACAACTGTGATACCTAAAGCTGCTAGGAACATCATTTTTAGACATCCGTGGGAGGGATTCTTTTTGTAATTCTGCATTTCTTTAACTCCCACCACATGTCTAGGCTTGCCTTCCAAAGACACACACTGCCACCTTTTCAGAGCAGCCTTTTTCTTTCTTTCCTTTTTTTTTTAGCTATGGACTTAGTAGCCTTCCTAGGGTTGCTTGCAGTAAATGTTAAAATAGCAAGTATGATTTCACTGGCAGCACATGAACTGACCTGAAAGCAAATCCCACTGGTTCCTCTAGAACTGAGTCTGAGTTCCTCCTTCCCCTCAATCTGCTTTTGCTCTTACCTCCTCAGGCACCATTCCACTCCCCTAAAACATCCAATGAGAACAAAGAATCAGTCAACTCTGGCACCTTTAAGGGGAGAGCTATACAAGAAAAATCCTAAGACAATGCTGGTGAACAAGGCATAGAGCCAACGTTCTGAAAGATCATCTCTGATGGGTGAGCAAGATTAATAAATAGAACATGCAAAAGAGTGGACTAAGTTGTGTGACAAGAGTAAACACAAGAGAATATGAAACCACACAGAGAACTGGTATTACAGTAGGCTTCCGAGAATATACATTTAAGCCGAGGTAGAAACCATAATGAGCAAGCCTGGTGGCTCAGTGGTAGAGAATCCACCTGCCAATGCAGGAGGTGAGGGTTCAATCCCCAGGTCAGGAAGAGCCCCTGGAGAAGGAAACGGCAAACCATTCCAGTAATTTTTCTTGTCTGCGAAACACCATGGACAAAGAAGCTTGGTGGTATGTAGTCCATGAGGTCGCAAGAATCAGACCTGACTTAGCTACTAAACAACAACGGGAAACATAAATGAGATTTAGCCAAGAAAAGACAATGAAGAGAAAACTGTTCCAGCCACAAGGAACAGTATGTACAGAGACCTGGAAGAGACAGAAAACTTTTAGAAACTGCAGGAAGGCACGTAGAACTAGTTAAATAATTAGGCATATAAGCACGCTCATCAGAAAGATCTGGATTTCAATTCTATGACTTGGGGCAGGTTATTTAACCTTTCTGTGCCTTAGTTTCCTCATCTATAAAATGGAGATGATAAGCAGCACATAATAAGCTCTCAAAACCCATCAGCGATTATTACACTAGCATTTTATTACTTTATTATAATTCATTGTTTTTAGCATTATTTTAAATACTAAAACATTACCCTTTATTATTAAGCCTTAATTTAAGTCTCAACTGAAGAAAACTGAGAATAACAATACTTTACCTTCCTGGGTTTTTACTGATTAAAATTATTCATGGTTTTAAATAAAAAATAAATTCCTGTTTAAACTGTGTTAGGAATGCTTTCACCCACAAATAAGGGAAGAACTTCTGATAGAGTCAATATAAACCAATAAAATTAAGCATTAAGGGGGGAAGTTTTCTCACACAGAAAGAAATGAGCACTTCCCTGGTGGTCCAACAGTTAGGAATCTGCCTGTCATGGTAAGGGACACAGGTTCGATCCATGGTCCAAGAATATTCCACATACCCAAGGGCAAATAAGCCCTCAAGAGCCACATTACTGAGCCCGCTCGCCCTAGAGCCTGTGCTCTGCAACAAGAAAAGCTACTGCAATGAGAAGCCCGTTGCCCCACAGTGAAGAGTAGCCCTTGCTCTCTGCAACCAGAGAAAGCCCGCCTATAACAACAAAGACCCAGCACAGCAAAAAGAAAAAAAAAGAAACCAGGATATAGTTTCCTGCTGGTGTTGATTTTGTAAATTGATGACATTTGGGCTGGCATTTCTGCAATTCTCTTGAAATTTCTCTGTGCTTGCTGCTTCCATCACAAATGGTAGCTTTGATTCCTAATGGTAAATTCATATTCAAGTAAGAAAAGCTGGGGAAAGGGTTATGTCTGACATACACCAGGCTATGTTCCCTTTGAACAGGGAAGTGAAACCTTACCCAGAAACTTCCAGGAGACATTCACCTACACCAGTTGACCAGAACAGCAACATGTGGCTCACTCTGGTTCAAGGGAGGCTGGAAAGTGAGCATTCATCTAGGCATATTGCCACTCAACTCAGAGTTTGTCAGCAAGGAAGGAGAAAATGGATATTAAGTGGACAATCAATACTTTCTGCCATAGTATTAGTTAATGAATCTTCCATGTGCCAAGCTCTGCATAGAGTGCTTTATATGAGTTATTTTATTTACTCCTCACATTTCACACAATGATGTACTTATTATTACTACTAGTGTTATTTAATGGATAAGGAGATGGAGGCACAGACAGAGAAAGGGTAATTTGGACCTCATCACACATTGCCTTCTCCAGAGGATCTTTCCAACCCAGGAATTAAACCCAGGTCTCCCACATTGTAGGCAAATTCTTTACTGTTTGAGCCACCAGGGAAGCCCTGACTAATACACACAACTATTAGGTGGTAAAGGTGGGTGCCAAAGTCAGATGAGTTGACTCCAGGCCATGAAGCCAAAAAGAAAGAATTTATTCATAGGGCCTCTCCGAAATGAACTCACAGCTTTGAGCTACTATTGTGGTTGAAATATAGTGTGAGAAACCACGAGCTTTCACCTTCCTCTGAATGTCCATCCCACAGCTCTGGCACCCAATCTTTTTACCAGTACCTGTGTTGAGCACTGTGTCATGTCACATATCCCCGCTGCCACCACCATCCCCACCCTTGTACTTCTTGCGTTAAGAGGCATATCCTAAATTTCTTTAAGTCCACCTCTCCATCAACAACTTGTCCTCAACAAACCCAAAAGAATGATGCTAATCAAATAAAATCAACCAGAGTTTGTTTTTAAATTCAAAAGCTCTGAGTTCTGCTTTCCTAGGCAGAGTCTGTCCGTTAGCAGCCTCAAAGTGGTGGTACTGCGGGTAGAGGAATCATGGGCTGGGGATGCATGGTAGAGACAGACTTCAAATATCCCAGCTCTTCTCAAATAAAGTAGCATCTTTAACATTTCTCTGTTTCTTCTCTTCTTAGCTCCTCTCAATTCTGATTTGAGGGAATCAGAAAAGTTCTGTATTTCTTGTTAGGAATAGCATAAAAGAGTAATGTGGCATCAGTGTCTTGACCTTAGATCAATAGGTCTGGGGATGTGTATCTTCACCAAACATCAGTAATTTAAAGTCTATTTAATGAGATAAGTAAATCATAACAGCAAGCATATACCTAGACCTAATATAAATCCAGCTGTGAGTCCACTCAAGTAGCTAAAAAAAGGAAATAAAGCCAATTTCTATGCCTCTTTCATTAGACTTTATGCATGAGAATAATTTGAGCTTGGTCAGTGTCACGTAGTTGATGCTATTTGTTTGCTGAAAGTTCCTTGCGTTTCTGCAGAGAAGCACCCAACATTACCCTCTTTGCATGGAACCTAGTGGTTATGTCTTACCCTTACGTCTTGCCCTCCTCTCTCCACAGCTAGAGCTGCTATTCTGAAATCGCTACCTGCTGGCTCCTTACTGTCCTACCCACCATTCTCTGTCAGAGCCTGCATGCTCCCCAGTTCTGGGTAACCTCTGGTTGCAATGTAGAAGTTATGACAATTCCAGTCATGGGCTTTTTGCACGGTTGGTGAGCTTGATCAGAGGGATCAGTTGGATGCTTCTCCTGCTGTGAGTAATCAGACCAGTACATCAGCCTGTGATGTCTGAAGGAGTCAGAGCCTTCTGGGTCTGCTATAAGAAAGTAAAGTCATTCCTATTGCCCTTGGTGATCTCTTCATGAAAAGCCTTACCTGCCAACAACCAAAGAAGAATAGGTGCACAACAAACTGTGGCTGGAGCCCTTAAGCCTGGTGCATAGGGCTGAAGAGGATGAGAAGAGTCTGAGGAGAGGGAAGGATAACTCCAATTTTACTGCCAAGCAGAATGCTTTTCAGCCTAAAGATTTTTGTTTTCAACAGTCTGCCTTGGCTATTTGAATTACAGACTGTACATTTTATCTATGGTGATCTCAGCCTCTACCTAATTGGCCATGGTTTGTCTGAGGTTTTCTTCTTAGAGGTCACGACTGCACGTCAACTTCCTTCACCGAGTAGCTGGTGCTTGAGACAAATAGTAAGATCTGACCACATTCTCCATTAGGATTAAAAGTCCACAGCTGGGATTCATAAGGATATTTTAAACACTAAGTGTTTAACCCAGTCACACTCACATAGCCATTACACCATGGAGAATAGGAGAGGGTAGGGAGGAGACAGAATTTCCATTTGTGTTAGGAAAACAGTATACGCACATACGAAGTTGCAATTCCAATTAATACTGAAGCGCAGTGGATATTAGAAAGCATACTTGAAAGAAAAGCCATGGTTATTTGTTTTACATAATAATGGATTCAGAAAAGTTTTCAAAACAGGAAAATTGGTTGATTCATCAAAGTTTATTTCTGGATCTTTTGATAGGCCAGTAGACTTCAAACCAACTCTAAATGTCATGATTTCCAAAGAATGTCTCAATATATCAATTTTCTTCCACTTTGGAAGAAAGGAAAACAAAATAGCTGAAGTTTGCTCAGAGCCAGAGGGAAATATTATCTCTTTTTCGCAAAGTAATAGACCAGCATTAAGTACTTTCCTTTAAATTAAAAAAAAAAAAAATTTTTTTTTTCTTTCTCTGCACTGTAACGAAAACTGTGTTTTTCCTCACAATTGGGCAGCATTTCAACAACCAAAAAGCTTTCCACTGAGATTAAAGATCGTTCCAGACATCTAATTTCTCAGGGCACAGATATCCTGCAGCCAAAAATGAGATGAACTCTGGGATCAGGAAGAAAGCTTTCCAAAGCCCCAGTCTGTAGTCGAGTTGACTTGCCCAGCATGATATATTTGGATGATCCAATCATTTTAAAATAACAAATGCTCTCTTAAAGAGAAGGTAACCTCTAATATCATTAGAGACCCCAGTGTTGCTCTGATTGTTACACTCTTTTCTTTTCTTCTTATCTATAATCTGATAACCAGTGGGAAGCCAGGAGAACAAAGCCATCTCAGACATTGTACATCAATCAAGAAATCAGTTGTACTACAATGACAACTCAGCTGGTGGTTCTGAAGGTTTATGCCATGAGCCAGCATAAAATGTAATCATCTCAGGAGTCAGAGCATATTATGGAATAGCAAGAAGACTTGCTTTAGAGCTTGAGAATATCAGCAGGGAAATGATGGGAGCACAGATAAAAGTCTTCACCATATTAAAATGGTTTTAATAAACAATTCAGGGTAAAGGAGAGCCTTATGTCCATTTTCATGAGTAGCATGGCCCTGAAGGGCAGCATGCAGAAATTTAGAACAAAGAGTAGCAGGCATGTTCCTTGGACATCATTTGTAGTATAAAATCTGGCTAGCTCCACTAAACTGTGGAATGCCACTACAAGAAAAATGCCTTCTCTTAAAACCTAAAAGGACTTTTTTAAGTATGCATATAATTTTTTCTGTCATTGACAATCCAAAAAGATCATTTCTCTATTATTGGGCTCACCCCACCAAAAGAATGATGCAGCACTTGAAAGTTCAGAATCCAGCTTATCTGAGTTTACTGCTTGTCATTGATCTTCTGACATTAGCTGGCTGGCTGATGAGAGCAAAACACACTCAAGTGAGCTAGGTCCACAGTACAAAGGGAGACAGTTGATTACTTCTCCTTACTTCTCTAAGTTCCACTTATGTAAGAAACTCTAATATCCAGCACTTTCCTCTCTGTGAAGTTGTGATATTCTTTTTTTCCTTCAATATAATCTAGAGATTGTAATGTGTTTATCTATCTACATGTGGGTTTGTTATGTCCATTTTTTGTATACTGAAAACTTTCTGAGATCTCCCTCCTAAGCATTTTTAAATCATTGCCATTGTCAAAATCAATGTCATTATTTTATTTTATTTTTTACCCAACACTAACTGTAAGGAAGGGACTGTGCAAAATGGTTTCTATACATTATCTCATTTAATCCTCATAATCACCCTGTGAGGAAGACAGTACAAACCCACAGGATGCAAATTAGAATTTTGACTTAAAAACATTTATTAACTTGCCCAAGATCAAGCAGTTAGCAAGTCACAGGATTGAAGTTTTAACCTAGTCACCTGAACTCAAATTCCATCTTTTAGCTGCTATTCTACACTGCTTTCTGAGGCTGAACTTAAACCTCTCTTTCAACTTCAGTCCATTTCCTTGCTAAGAGTTTCACATTTCAGTGACCGCAGTCCCTCATGCAATACCCAGCAAAGAAAAAACACAGTTCACTTTTAGTTTAGGGGGTTGGGGAAATCCGGTAACTCTGCAACAATCTAAAAATTACCTTGTAAATAAAAAGGCTTTGAAAATCTCACCCCCACACTATGTTCCAACCACACTAAACCACTTGTTATTCTAACTGGGCTCAGCTTTACACTGGCTTTTCTGTTTGCCTCTAATTCCCTTCTTAAAATTTACAAAATGTTCAGCCTTTCCTTATTCGAACATTTAATGTTCATTTTCCACAGCGTATTTATTATCAGTGTTGCTAAGAAGATTTGCTTCCTCTGAAGCCCTCTGTCAAATGCAGGCTTCCTGCATATGTTTATGCCCTGTGTTTGCGTTCTTTTGTCTGTCTGTTTAAATGCTGAAGCCGGTTCCCTCAGGATACTCCAAGCTCTCTGGCTCACAGCCTTGTGAACTCACCCCTTTGCTGCAAACAGAAGAGAATGCAACAAATGAAGAACCCTTTTAAGTCCTTTTCATAGTGTGAGCTTAAAACAGTCCTCTTCCTCAGTTGAATAGAGATTTAGACACTGTCACAATTTCTCCGTTAGATGGTTTGGCTATCTAACTATTTTATGTTGCATTTCCACATCAAAAAAGCATTTTATTGACTCATAACTCTTTCATTGAAGAGGATTTGATTTTTTTCTGTCTTTTTGCACAGAATTATAAGAGATACTTTAGACACTGTGTGAAGCCTTGAACAGAAAAAAAAAAAAATAGAATAAAATAACCAAATGTTACTGCTCTTCTACTCAGAAAGTCCTATTAACCCTTGCAAGGCTGATGTCACCTAATACCTATATAGTTAGTTAGCGCTGTGCTTCTACATTAGTGGTGAGCATTTCTGGAAAGCTGTATTTTGTAGATAACAGCACTAGCAACTGGTACAGATGAAAGAATAGAAACCAAGATTTCTGCAGTCAAGGAAGTATTGCATGTAGCTCTGCTGTAGAAATTCTGACCTTAATGATGGAAGATAACACTGTTTACAAGGTTCCAAGCACTGTATTAATTACCTCACATGTATTCTCTCCCTTAATATCCTCAATAACCTTATAGGGTGAAATAGACATAAGCTTTTGTTCAAATTTGAAGCAATAGACTAAACGTGCCTGTGTTATCACAACCAGTAAAAGCAGAGAGTCCAGGTCTGGAGTCTACGCTCCTGATCACTAAACTATGCTAAAATTTACTAAAGTGCTACTGCTTCCAGACTGGGTGGAACACAAGAGTTCATCAGAAAATGACATAATGAGAAAAGAAATAGATCATTTTCTGAAGTGTATTTATTGGTTGCATTCAGTTTATTCATTCAAAAAGCATCTATTGAAACTACTTAGTATGTACCAAGCAGTATCCTAGATGTAGATGATGTATCAGTGGCTAAAAGAAACACAAATCTCTCACATTCTTTGGAAAGGAATCAGACAAAAATGATAAATAGATATTTTATAATGCTAGTTCATAGGTATTTACATAGGTACTTTATAATGATAAAATACCTAGGTGTTTCATAATGATAATTCTGAGTAAAAAAACAAACAAACAAACAAAAAACAGAAGGAAGAGGCATAGAATTTCAGAGTATAAGAGATCAGGGAGGAAAAACTAGAACAAAGAGACAGAAGATATGGTCAGTGACAGTGAGGTAAGAGGAAAACCAGGAGACTGTGATGTCCAAGAAGCCAAGTGGAAAAAAATTTCCAAAAAGGAGGGGGTAATCAGCCATGTCACATGACGTGGTGCCCTCAGATGTGCTGTTTGGTAACAACAGTGAGGTCAAACACCTAACTGAAGCAGGTTCAGGAGCAAAGTGAAAGTGAAACTCCTCTGCTCAGTCATGTCTGACTCTTTGTGACCCGGTGGACTTTACGGTCCATGGAATTCTCCTGGCCACAGTCCTGGAGTGGGTAGCCTTTCCCTTCTCCAGGGGAATCTTCCCAACCCAGGGATTGAACCCAGGTCTCCTGCATTGCAGGCGGATTCTTTACCAGCTGAGCCACAAGGGAAGCCCAAGTGAGGCAGACGAATTGGAGGCAGGCTGTTTGCTAAAGGCTACTGTAATAAAACACCAGAGACTGAGCTTCCTCGGTGGCTCAGTGGTAAAAATCTGCCTGCCAGTATAGGAGGCCCGAGTGAGATCCCTGGTCCAGGAAGATCCTGCAATGCTGCAGGGCAACTAAATCGATTCATGAGCCACAACCTAGAGCCCAGGAGTTGCAACTACAGAAGCCCAGGCACCCTAAAGCCCATGCTCTGCAACAAGTGAAGCCACTGCAGTGAGAATCCCATGCACCACAACTAGAGAGCAGCTCCCACTCATTGCAACTAGAGAAAGCTCATGCATAGCAGTGAAGAACCAGCACAGTTCAGTTCAGTTCCATTGCTCAGTCATGTCTGACTCTTTGTGACCCCATGGACTGCAGCACGCCCGGCCTTCCTGTCCATCACCAACTCCCGGAGTTTACTCAAACTCATGTCCATTGAATTGGTGATGCCATCCAACCATCTTGTCCTCTGTCGTCCCCTTCTCCTCCTGTCTTCAACCTTTTCCAGCATCAGGGTCTTTTCAAATGAGTCAGTTCTTTGCCTCAGGTGGCCAAAGTATTGGAGTTTCAGGTTCAGCATCAGCAGAATCATAAGTAAATGATATATATATGTATATTTTTTACTTATATAAATATGTATATATATACTTTATATATATAATAAACCACTAAAGACTGCATGGCTTAAATAACAGAAACTTATTTTCTCAGAGTTCTGGAGGCTGGAAGCCCAAGATCAAGTTATTGGCAGGTCTGCCTTCTGAGTCCTTTCTGACTTGTCGATGGCTGCCTTTTCACTGTGTTCCACACCGTCTTCCCTCTGTGCATGTATATCTGGCATCTCTGTGTACCCAATTTTTCTCTTTTTATAAGGACATCAGTCAAATTGGATTAGGGCCCACCCTAATGGACTTATTTCAACACAATCATTTCTTTAGAGGTCCTATCTTTAAATATAGTCACCTCTGAAATACTGGGGATTAAGGCTTCAACATGGGATTTTTGTGAGGACACAGTTTAGTCCATAACACAGCAGATATAAGTAACTCTTCTGAAGAGATATGCTGTCCAGAGGTATAGAAAACTGAGATTATTTTTTAATCTTCTAGCTCCTTGCAGTGACAGGATGAACACAGGGACTGTCATACTGAGTGAAGTATGTCAAACAGAGAAAGGCAAATATATGATATTGCTTATATATATAGAATCTTTTTAAGATGGTACAAATGAACTTATTTATAAAACAGAAGTAGAGTCACAGATGTAGAAAGCAAACTTAGGGTTATCAAGGTGGGAGTCGGGGGAGGGATGAATTAGGATATTGGGATTGACATAAACCCACTCTAGTATTCTTGCCTGGAGAACTCCATGGACAGAGGAGCCTGGTGGGCTACAGTTCATGGGGTCGCAAAGAGTTGGACATGATTGAGTGACTAACACTGTATACACACTGCTGTATATATATATACATATATATATATGTAAAATAGATAACTAATAGGGACCATCTGTACAGCACAGGGAACTCTACTCACTACTCTCTAATGACCTATATGGGAAAAGAATCTAAAAATGAGTGGATATATGTATAACTGATTCACTTTGTTTTAGAGCAGAAACTAATACAACACTGTAAATCAACTATACTCCCATAAAATTAAAAATGAGTACATAAAACATTCATGTGCATAAGACAAGATATTCTGGAAATATGGAACAAAAAGTTGGGATGGTAATTGGGTTCAGTCAAAAATGATGTTTTCTGTTGTCTTTTCAGGGCAGAAATGACTCTATGATGTTGCATGTTATTGCAATAGAGCTGCTTGGAGGAAAAATTACTCAATATTGTAAAATAGGAAATTATACAGAACACAATTGTATCTTATGTGTAATTTATTTTGTGTTCAGTTCAGTTCAGTTGCTCAGTCATGTCCGACTCTTTGTGACCCCATGAATCGCAGCACACCAGGCCTCCCTGTCCATCACCAACTCCCGGAGTTTACTCAAACTCATGCCCATTGAGTCGGTTATGCCATCCAGCCGTCTCATCCTCTGTCGTCCCCTTCTCCTCCTGCCCCCAATCCCTCCCAGCATCAGGGTCTTTTCCAGCGAGTCAACTCTTCGATGAGGTGGCCAAAGTACTGGAGTTTCAGCTTCAGCATCAGTCCTTCCAATGAACACCTAGGACTGATCTCCTTTAAGATGAACTGGTTGGATCTCCTTGGAGTTCAAGGGACTCTCAAGAGTCTTCTCCAACACCACAGTTCAAAAGCATCAATTTTTCGGCACTCAGCTTTCTTCACAGTCCAATTCTCACATCCATACATGACCACTGGAAAAGTCATAGCCTTGACTAGACAGACCTTTTTTGGCAAAGGAATGTCTCTGATTTTTAATATGCTATCTAGGTTGGTCATAACTTCCCTTCCAAGGAGTAAGCGTCTTTTAATTTCATGGCTGCAATCACCATCTGCAGTGATATTGGAGCCCAAAAAGTAAAGTCTGACACTGTGTACTCCTGCTTAAATTAAACCTTTAAGAACTATACTTCGAATATATATTTTCATCCCACTTTCAAGGCATGTCAATAGATGATTAAGGATAGAAGTATGAATTCACAAAAATTTGGAAAATAAATTTATTTATTAAAATACTTATTGTACTGTTCATGGGGTTCTCAATGCAAAAATACTGAAGTGGGTGGCCATTCCCTTCTACAGTGGACCACATTTTGTCAGAACTCCCCACCATGACCTGTTTGTTTGGGTATGGCTCATAGTTTAAGGCATGGCTCATGGTTTCATTGAGTAAGACAAGGCTGTGATCCATGTGATCAGTTTGGTTAGTTTTCTGTGACTGGTTTTCATTCTGTCTGGCCTCTGATGAATAAAAATAAGAGGTCTGTGGGAACTTCCTGACAGGAAGTACTGGCTGTGGGGCAAACTGGATCTTGCTTTGATGGAAGGGGCTATCCTTAGTAAATCTTTAATCCAATTTTCTGCTGATGGGTGGGGCTGTGTTCCCTCCCTGTAGTTTGGCCTAAGGCCAAACTATGGTAGGTGTAATGGTGACCTCCTTCAAAAGGACTGATGCCAGCATGCCATGGCTCCCAGGACTGTTGTATTCATGCCTCTGACCCCGTGGCAGGCCACTGTCAGCCCACACATCCACTGGAGACTCCTGGACATTCACGGGCAAGTCTGAATCAGTCTCTTGTGGGGTCACTGCACCTTTCTCCTGGGTCCTGAGGCTCACAAGGTTTTGTTTGTGCCCTCCAAGAAGTCTGTTTCCCAGTACTGTGGAAGTTCTGTAATCAAATTCCACTGGCCTTCAAAGTCAAATTCCCTGGGGGTTCTCAGTCCCTCTGCCAGATCCCCAGGTTCAGAAATCTGTGTGGGCCCTAGAAGTTTTGCAACTGTGTGAGAACTTCTTTGGTATAATTGTTCTCCAATTTGTGGGTCATCTGCTTGGGAGCTCTGTGATGGGGCGAATGCCAACCTCCTCCAAGAGGATTTATGCCACATGCCACGCCTCCTGGGTCTGCTGCAGCCAGAACCCCTGTCCCTGCGGCAGGTCACTACCGACCTGTGTCTCTGCAGGAAACACTCGACACTCAAAGGCAAGTCTGGCTCAGTCTCTTATGGGGTCCCTGGGTCCTGGTGTGCACAAGGTTTTGTCTGTACCCTTGGAGAATCTCTAGTGGGTATAGGGTTGACTCTAGATGTGATGTCACCCTTCCTAACATCTTGTAGGGGTTTCTCCTTTGCTCTTGGATGCAGTGTATCTTTTTTTGGTGGGATCCAACATTCTGCTGTCAATGGTTGTTCAGCAGCTAATTGCAAATTTTGGAATTCTCACAGGAAAAGATGAGCGCATGTCCTTCTATTCCACCACCTTGACAAGAGCCATAAAGACAACTGAGAACTGAAGAGTTGGTGCTTTTGAACTGTGGTGTTGGAGAAGACTCTTGAGAGTCTCTTGGACTGCAAGGAGATCAAACCACAAACAGTCAATCCTAAAGGAAATCAGTCCTGAATATTCACTGGAAGGGCTGATACTAAAGCTCCAATACTTTGGCCACCTGATGCAAAGAGCTGACTCACTAGAAAAGACCCTGATGCTGGGAAAGATTGAAGGCAGGAGGAGAAGGAGACAACAGAGGATGAGATGGTTGGATGGTATCACCAACTCAATGGATATGAGTTTGAGCAAGCTCTGGGAGATGGTGAAGGACAGGAAAACCTGGTATGCTGCAGTTCATGGGGTCACAAGAAGTTGGACATGACTGAGCAACAAAAGGGCTTCTCAATCTTTTCAGTAAGTAAAACACCTTTCAGTTTTAAAGGAGGGGACAGATTACACAGCATTTCTGTGTATATATGATTACAATTTTCATATATCATATAATGTTCTGGTGTCCATAGCACACCATTTGGCAAAGCCTTGTCTGTTTTAATAATAATAATAATAGCTATTATATATTGATGGTCTACTGTGGGTAAAGCCAATGCGTCTCAAACCCATTGGGAAGTCATTTCCAACTAGTCAATTGCTATTGTCCTTACTGTTGCTGTTGTCACAGTGTTGTTTTTATCACTTCAGACATACTAAACCAAAATCTCAATGTGGAACCCTGATTGTGATGAACAGCTAAAGTTGAGGAGCATCATGCTAAGTACTTTCTAAGCATTATTTCATTTGTTTCAACTGCATTAAAGCATAGGTTCTATTAGTATCAGTTCAGTTCACTTCAGTCACTCAGTTGTGTCCAACTCTTTGCAATTCCGTGAATCGCAGCACACCAGGCCTTCCTGTCCATCACCAACTCCCGGAGTTTACTCAATCTCATGTCCATCGAGTTGGTGATGCCATCCAGCCATCTCATCCTCTGTCGTCTCCTTCTCCTCCTGCCCCCATTCCCTCCCAGCATCAGGGTCTTTTCCAATGAGTCAACTCGTCACATGAGGTGGCCAAAGTATTGGAGTTTCAGCTTTAGCATCAGTTCTTCCAATTAACACCCAAGACTGATCTCCTTTAAGATGGACTGGTTGGATCTCCTTGCAGTCCAAGGAACTCTCAAGAGTCTTCTTCAACACCACAGTTCAAAAGCATCAATTTTTCGGCACTCAGCTTTCTTCACAGTCCAATTCTCACATCCATACATGACCACTGAAAAAACCATAGCCTTGACTAGATGGACCTTTGTTGGCAAAGTAATGTCTCTGCTTTTTAATATGCTATCTAGGTTGGTCATAAGTTTCCTTCCAAGGAGTAAGCACCTTTTAATTTCATGGCTGCAGTCACCGTCTGCAGTGATTTTGGAGCCCCAAAAAATAAAGTCTGACACTGTTTCCACTGTTTCCCCATAGTATAGTTCAGTACATTAACAATAGTGTATGTTTGGCCTTAGAACTACTATTCTCATGTCCCTCATTTAGGGCAGAAATTTCTCATTATTTGTCCTGTTTTTTCATACTGTACCTTGACTTTGCTTTACAAGGCTTCTTTTCATAGTACTTCAGGCAGCACATCAACCTGAATTAGCCTAATAAGATGGATTTATTTGCTATTTCTGTTAAATATATAATGTTTTATTGGGGAGACCCTATCTATTAAAGTCAAAATTCTGTTGCTTAGAGTAGGTAAAATCAGTAAACAGTCATCATATCACTTTTTAGAATATTGTTGCTTTAAATTGTTTCTCTCCTGTAAACATTTCACAAATAGCCTGGTAAAGGGAAATTTGTTCAGATTATTTTTCTACTAACATATAGTTGAAATTACCTTAAAAAGAAAGAAAATTTGAATGGTATGGGGAAAGTGGGAGCATAATGGACTATTAAGTTGCCAGCTGAGGATTGAACAGTTAAAATACAGGTGAAGAAAAGGTAGTACCAGAATGAGAAAAAGTAAAGAATGGAAAGAGAGAAGGAAACCAAAACAAATTTGCAAATTTTGAAAATTTGCTGAGGATTCAAATAACTCTAATCTTGTTATTGGAGTTAGACTGCTTTAAAATATGCTTTAAAAATATTATCTCATATGTTAAGATTTACTATTAGCAGACTGAAGGGTCAACTTCTATTTTCCATACCAACTGCCTTATTTGCATAGAAAAATACAAGAAAAAGTTCAGGACTAATTCTCTCATTGTGTATATTCTATTTTGAATCCAAATTACTAATGCTCTCCTTCTTTTTAAAAAACAAATTGTAGGAGACTTCAGAAATCAATTCATGGATTTCTCACGTTGAATTGGAGAGTTAACTTCCTGGGAGAAACCTTAAATGTCTTAAGACTCTAGAGCACTTGAAGTCTCTTCTTTTATTCTGAACTTTTCATTTCAATTGGCATTTTGAGCTTGAAAAACTCAAATAGCCAGTAGAGGGAAAGTATCTATGAATAAATGAAAAACTTGATCTTAGATCAAGAAATAGATGAAAGACCCAAGCTATAAAGTTAGAATGGGTTGCAAAGAGAAGGCACGCATTTAAGATTAGACCACATCGTGACAATGA
This sequence comes from Muntiacus reevesi, assembly GCF_963930625.1. Classification (NCBI taxonomy): domain Eukaryota; kingdom Metazoa; phylum Chordata; class Mammalia; order Artiodactyla; family Cervidae; genus Muntiacus; species Muntiacus reevesi. Next base: position 135,782,330 of record NC_089249.1, read on the forward strand.
AAGAAGTCAATAAGAAATCCCCAAGGTAGCTAAAAATAACAGTCCCAAGCAAATAAAGAAAACCAAGGAGCCTAAATTAACAATAAAGATATAATTGATGCTCTATTTAAGTACTGTGCCAAGGAGAGATTTTGCCACATGGTCATCAGTATCAGAGTTATTGAAGGAGTACATCAGTTAATAGGATAAACAAAGACTATGCTGCAGATCATACTGTAAAAATCAAAACCCCATTAAATGTATCCTCTTTAAAAAAAAAGCATCAACCTGCTAAATGAATAAGAGCTTGACCACCTTCATCCTTTGTTTTAGCTTATATTGTCTTTTTAATACAACAGAATGGGCAGATGATCTTTAATGGGCAAATTGTTAGGGGAAGCAGTGAAATCACCCACTCTGGCCAGGCACCATAGTAACCATTTACACAACTTACTTTATGACTGGAGGTCCTGGTAAGGAACATGGAACTAACAAGACACCATCAAACAGAAGGATTTGGAAAAGGTCAAAAGGAGACAGGAGATGCCAGTCCATAGGTCCTACCAATCTCTCAGAATCCTCACTGAAATCCATCTTGGCTGAGCAGTGTGTGCTACCAGGAAGGACCCCGAGTCAGAATGACTGGTCAGAGACCAACCTAAGAACAAATCCTATCCACATAAAACCCAAGGTTGTGAGCCAAGGCAGAGCAGTTCTCCTGGTTTCCCTTGCCCTCCTGCTCTCTGCCTGGGTGGGCACTCCCTTCCCAATAAAGTCTCTGGCTTTGCCACCATGTGTATCTCTTTGGACAACTCATTTCTGAGTCCTAGACAAGAGCTCAGTCTCAGGTACTGGAAGGGGTCCTCCTTCCTGCAACAATATGAGCTACTTTTCTAGAAATGAAACTGTCCTCTTTCTTCCAGACTGAAATCAAGAGACTTGATGGTTTTGCTATATTTAATCAGATTGTTGTTTCATGGTGTCAATAACCAATGGTGTCAATAAGAAGCAACTGGTAACAGGTCAGGGCCAAGCAAAACAATGGGCATGGGGTTGAGCTACGTTTTTAACCTGAGATGTTTAGGTCCTATTTCAGCACTTTTCTCATCTTGTAAAACTATTTGTGTACAATGCTGGCAGGGTACAAATCATGATAAATCTTTTTCTATTAAATACTCTTAGGGTTTCGGGAGTTCAGGTTTTCTCATGTGGAAATAGCTTCACTGCTGTCCCCTTCCCTCTCAACCCCCATATTGAATGCAGGATCCTGACACCCTAGCATTTAACTCTTACAAAAGATGAATTTTATCAGTATCTCCCTCAGTCAGCAAAAATTCTTAGGCTATGGAACCAGAGAAAGGTACAGCTTTTACAAATGCCTGTCACCGTATTTAGCACAAAGGGAGAGTTTTCTTAAATAATACTTGTACATTTCTCAGTCTCTGATATATGGATGTTAGATGTGAGAGGTTTGCAGCTAAAGACTGCTAACTATCATTCTTGGTGATCATTTGCATTTATATAGCATATTTCATAGGAAAAATCAAATCATTAAAGTTGTTATACTAATGAATGCAAGGCAGCAATTGTCATTACTTCCATGTCTGTGGTGAGAGAGTGAGGGTCTCTGAGGAGCCAAAAAAGGAGCCTCCCAGGGCCTCCCCAAGACTGAAATGGTTCCCATGGAGCTTATAGACCTTGAGAGAAGTCCTCCAACACTTTGGTGAGGCCATTTCTGCTCCTCATAAAATGAAAATTATTTTCCAGAATTGTTTGGAGGCTCTGATTTTCAATTTTTTTCAGACAAATCCTGTGTTGTAGCCAGTGTCTGAAGGAATAGAGCAGTCCTTGTAAATGTTTCTCTTCAAATTCTATCAGAGAGGTGGTGCTCTGGTACTAAGGAACTGGGCATTTTTGATCCATCATGCCTATCAAATTGCAAATCTTTGAAAGATCTTAAAATCATAGTCAAGGCAGATGAAACATGACATTAAGGTCATCTGCCTTGGCCCTCCCTAAAATTCCTTTATGGTAGCCTACAAAGAGGATCAATGAATGCCAGCTCTGTGGCCAAATCACCGCAGATTCATGAGAGAAATTTCTGATCAATGAGGCAAAGTTTGTCACTTATTCAGCCTCATTTACATAATCCTCTGCCAGCTCCACACCTTAAGAATATTGTGCCAAATAGGAACACAGACCCTGGCCTCAGGCAGGTTTACCCCATCCCTCCCTCCATCTCTGCCATGCTGTTAGGACTCCAACGCAAGTTGAAGCAGAACAAATCTTCCTTCCCTGAGAAACATTTCTGAGATCCCACAAAAGTGTATTAGACCATCTTTTACTTCTGGTGAATACAGTTCAAACATTTCAACAAAATATTCCCTTGAAAGAAAGAACCATTTTGTCTGAAACTTCTAAATCTGTAGGACTATCTCAGTTCAGTCTTTGTTTATTTACCATAAACTGTCTTTGAATTTGGTGATCACTGTCTGGGTTTATAAATACTGTGCAGCACAATGCTCCTTTTCTAGGTTCTTAGTAAGAAAAACACTTGCTTACTTTTTTTCCACTGCCCCAGTCTAGTTCCACAAGCTGACAGACACATAAACACATTTGCTGAAAACCTTGTAAGTGCCTCCTCCTCAATGTTTCAGAAGATAGTTTCATGGGCTCTCTCTATGCTTCTATTAAAAGATAAACTAAGGCATATTAAAATTTTAAGAGTGTATTTGAGCACTGGAGTGGTTAGGAGCACTCCACCAACCAGGAGTAAGTGACAGAAGAAGACACAGAAGCAAAGTGAGGAAAGTAATTGGGTAATATTTCTTTATTTGGTAAAATCTAGTTGGCTGTTTGGGATTGGTTGTCCTTAGGTTTTAGTTTCTTAACCTTGAGGCATTTGCAGGCAGAGGCTTTGGTTTACTTACTAGGCTGTTAAGATAATAGAACCACCTTAGTCTGATGGCCTCCTTGCTTAATTAATTTAACACTTCTGTTACAAAGACAAGACCCCAAATTTTATAAGTGGACAATTAATAAGTACTGAAGTATGTTTTCAAATTTAGGTTATTAGTTCATTTGACCAATGAGAAAATTGTGCATTTCTCAAGGTCAAAAATGTTTTAAGCAGAGCGATTTCTAATCAAAGCCTCAAATTCACTAATAACAAAGAAAATGAAAACCTTTATATTTTCAGGCTATTGACTTTTTTGATTTTTGCCAGAATATTGTATCTCAAAAACTAGATGTGAGAGTTGGAGTCGGATAATACACACACCAACAGCATGTTTATCCTGTACTCTCCCGGACATTATTGCTTTGGAAATTGGTATTTTCAAAGCAATCAAGAACAATTCAGTGATTTTTGTTCTGATCATGTGCTACTTCTGTACCAATCACATTAAACTGATGGGCACATTCTTATTTCCCCAGGGCAGTTTTTTGTTTGTTTGTTTGTTTTTCCTAAAGGACTATATAGAGCTATCAGAACTAAAGATGATATGAAGAGGCCATAAAGAGGGAGAAAGTCTGACTATTTGGGGTGGAGCAGATAGAATCTCCAGGATTCAGGATTTGGTCTTCAAGTTTAGACAATTTTATTAATTTTTTTTTTTTTTTTTTGGTCTATTCAGAGTTGATCAGGGTCTCATGATTGATCTATTAAACATTTCACAACACGTCAATAGGTAAATTAAATTCCTAAATACTAATTTTCAAAAGGGAATATAATTTTGAAGACTAGACTATTAATGTGTAAAAATTTAGGGCACCAACTTGCTGTGTCAGTGTGCATAAGAAATTAAATCATTGGTCAGACTCTGTGGTATCAGCATGTGTGGTACAATGAAAACAAAATAAAACAGAGGTAATGGATATGACATTGGGGTTAGAAGTCAGAGGTTTAAATTCCAGCTCTAGCAGTTGTTAGCTGTGAAACTAATTACTTTGTGCCTCAGTTTTTTATTTGCAAAATGGGTGTAGCAACTGTACCTAATTTACATTCTGTGAGGAACAAATGAATACAGAATACAGCTCTAAGTCAGCACTGAGTACATGAAATCAGAGTAAAAAGGTTTGCATGGTGTAAAAAGCATATTCCATCTAGACCCCCAAAGTCTGATGCATTCTCTGTGATGTTGCAGAATTGACCACTCTGGTGCCAGATAACTGTAGTTTACCAGAGAGCATATTCATCTCCTTTGGGTAGCTTTAGCCATTTTCCCAAATTCTTTCCCTTTCTCATCACACCCACTAGCAAACTTTTCATCTCTCTAGGCCTCATCTTTTCTATCAGACCTCCCCCTACCCTTGTCTTCATGACTGGTTTGAGACGTTGGCATATTCGGCTCTCTGCCTTCATGGCTCAGATGGTAAAATCTGCCTGCAATGCAGGAGACAGGATTCAATCTTTGGGTTGGAAAGATCCCCTGAATAAGGGAATGGCAGCCCACTTCAATATTCTTGTTTGGAGAATTCCATGGACAAAGAAGCCTGGTGGGCTATAGTTCACAGGGTCACAAAGAGTCAGACACAGCTGAGCGACTAACACATACACAAGTTCTCTCCAATGTGTATTTTCAAAGCATCACTTAGAGTGAAATTTTTCTAGAGATGGACAGCCTTATTAATGGATGATTTGTACTAGTTTCAATTAGACCTATCTTTAAATAATCACTCAGAAATTAGTCTCAGAGCACATAGGTGTGTAAAACCTTCTATGTGCTTACTAGAACTAGAACACTAATTTCATGTGGCCATTGAGTATTAGTTTTGATTGAAATGATTTGTAAGTATAAAACAGACACCAGATTGCAAAGACTTTAATATGAGGAAAAAATTTAAAATCTCTCATGAATAAATTTTTATAAAGATTACATGCTGAAATGATAGTATTATTGAAATACTGGGTTAATATATACATTTAAAAAATTAAGTTCACATATTTCTTTTTTAATATGGCTATTAGAAAATTTATACTACATATGTGGCTGGCATTATATTTATATTGGACAGTACTGTTATTACAGTGCTGAGTGAGCTTCCACAATGAAACTTATTTTCATTTAATAGAACTTTTCTATATCAAATATTTAATGTGTACACTAGAGTCCAGCAATTTCACCTTTAGGGATTATCCTGATATAATCAGAGATATGTACAATGATGTTCATCACAACAACATTTTGCAAACTAAAATATTCATCCACAGGGAATTACTTGAGTAAATTAAGATTCATCTGCTCTGAAGCAAGCCTTCTAACACTTTAAAGTAATCATATCAATTTCTATTTTTGGGAGTGGGCAATTGTTGGTTTCAACTTCTAAGTCTTTATTTCTCTCTCTTTAAAAACCAAAACAAAACCTAATTTCCTCTGGAAAATCACCCTTGTACACATTCTTGGTCTTTAGTACTGGGGTTAGGTCTATTCTTTGTATGCAGAAACCATGTAGTCCAAGCTGGATTAATTTGTGTTTCACTCTCTTAGACTCCATATTTGATTCAGGACTGGTCATTGTACTTTCAAAGAGTTGCACTTGAAGGTGAGCACCATACACAAGCCTGTTGATACTTGCCACCAGTTGCTGTCCCCTTTTCCATAAACAGAGCAATGAAGCCCATGCCCTCATGAAGCTGTAGGAACAGAAAATTTTTCCTTTCTTCCCATCTAATTTCTTTGGTCAGCCTAATAAAACAGATTAACATAAGAAAACAATTTTAATTTCACAGACACAGGAATCCCATAAAAACATAAGACTCCAAGAAGTGACCAAACCAGGAAGCTTTAAGATCATTTAGACAAAGAAACAATTAATGTGTGAAGAACTGAAATTAAATAAAGAGCTTTGGGTTTAGGATAGTAAAGTAGTGAAGTAACAAGATTTGTTTATATGGCCATTCTGCTCCTAAATTCCCTATCTCTGGTAATAAGCATATCTCTTTACCTTCTGGTACAGGAAAAGTACCTATCACACAGAAGATTTATTCCCTGCGATTTACGTATCTACTGTCAAAAGAGAATCATAATGTTCTTCTTGCATCAACTGTTTCTCAAGTAAATTTAACTCAAAATAATCAATATGTTAAATGACATCTTTTAGGGTGACATATTCTCCCCTTCAGTATCAACAGACTGAGGTGACTTTAGAGTGTTTTAGAGCAAATAAAATAGAATAATGGAACCAATAGTGTGGGAGGGGTATGTATTATCTATGGCAATCAAAGTAGGTCTTTCTAAGAAGATGACATTTAACTGAGATTGAATGGAAAGGAAGCAGGTACATGGAGACTAGGAAGGATAGGGACCATCATCATCCATAAAGTTTCTAAGGCAGGAAATGCCCAGATATGTCTGGGTATCAAAAAAAATCTACTGGGGACAGGAAACAGGAAGAATATGAAAAGTAGAATTCATAAAGACAGATTACATCCAGATCATGTAAGAGCTTACAGACCAGGACAACATTCTATTTGTAGTGCAAAGGTTTTAAGCAGAGGGGTAATGTGCACAAAATATAAATAAAGGTAGTCTGTTTTTCCCTCTTATGGTTACTTTTTCTCAGTTAAGTATCTTAAAAGCTCATTATAAGAGAAAAAAAGATATATTCACAAATATCATTCAGAATAAATGTATTTATAAAATCTCTAGCATGTTATAATTTCCATCATTAACTTTTAAAACATAATGATTATGCCAATGACTGCTAAGTGCAGTATTGCATAAGGCAGATATACATCATTCTTCATGCTTAGCTCTCATTCAACCTGAACAGAGTTCTGGAGACAGAGACCATAGAAACAAGAGGAGTTAGAAATATTCTCAAAAGGTGAGTAAATATTCCAGAGAAGAAACCACCAAGACAACCATGTAAATTAGGAGAGTCCCAGAGGGTCTGTTGTTGAAAGAAATCAAGCCAGGTCTAAAAGAAAACTGGCAATGATATAAATCTTTAAATGCCACTTCACATTCAGTATTGATTTATTTGCTCCTGGATTTTAACTAATGTGCCATTCCTAAAGACACATCTGTAGGAGATCAATAAAATATGTTTTTTTTTTTTTTTTTTTTCTTTCAAGCAGATGTGTGAATGTCATTTACCTTTTCTAACAACTAATAAATCATAGTTTACTAAACTAATCTACTTGGGCTTAAGTGACATATTGAAATTAAAATGAGCCTATCCTTGGGTCAGCTTTGTGAAAAATTGTGAGTTTCTTTTGAATAAGTAATTTAGTATCAGGTTTCTAACTGAACACTTTCCATTATCTTAGAGGATGGTCTTTTAATAAACTTTCTTCAGTAGCATTGTCCCTATCACTCACCCCCAAACTCACCCCAGGCAAAGCTTACTTGTTTTTTAATCATTTTCAAGTGAAAATGACTAAGTGGAAGTACTAATAATACCTGTGATTATATATATATATATATATATATATATATATATATATTTAGTGGAATTTGTTTTTCACTTAAATGTATATTGAGTACCTATTTTATTTCATGCAAAGTGATAATTAGAAGAAACAATGATAAACACAAGATCTCTATCTAAGGATCTTAGATGATCACGAGTACTATGGGATAAGAGATATAATGGATATATAGATGATGAATTACAGATGCAGACAAAGGATATACGGGGAAAGTGTATATGGTGGTTCTTCCTAGGAATGATGACGCCTGACTAATTCTTGAAACAGGTGATAAGAGTAGAGAAGGAAGGATCAGAGAGTATTCCAGGGAGAGGTGAGTTAAAACATGAAGTGTACAAGACTATATCACTAATCTGATTGTGTAACTTCAGGCATAAAGCAATAAAAGGAATGAGAAGGAAAAAAATGTGGGTGTTTCTCAGCCTCTGAAACCATGTGAATAAAGTAAATAAGCTGACTCTGAAAATATTAGACATGGATAAAAACAAATACAATCAAAAGTTTAGGAAGGTTAATAAACTACCCACTCTATTTCTAATATATTTCAACATTTATTTTTAGAATCTTACTTTTTAGTGTAGTCTTCCAGTTGAAAGTATATTATTATCTGTTTTATTACAGTAATATATTGAAACAGCTTTACATTAATACAAGTACATATCCATAAAATAACAAGAAAAGTGAAATAATGTGGGGGAATAATTCTTGAGAAATATTTATGCAGTAAACACATGCTGTATAGGTTTGTGGTGGCCCTGGGTAGGATTGCCAGGAGAAATATCAATAACCTCAGATATGCAGATGACACCACCCTCATGGCAGAAAGTGAAGAAGAGCTAAAGAGCCTCTTGATGACTGTGAAAGAGGAGAGTGAAAAAGTTGGCTTAAAGCTTAACATTCAGAAAACTAAGATCATGGCATCTGGTCCCATCACCTCATGGGAAATAGATGGGGAGACAGTGGAAAGTGTCAGGTTTTATTTTTTTGGGCTCCAAAATCACTGCAGATGGTGACTGCAGCCATGAAATTAAAAGATGCTTGCTCCTTGAAAGAAAGTTGTGAGCAACCTGGATAGCATATTAAAAAGCAGAGACATTACTTTGCCAACAAACGTCCATCTAGTCAAGGCTATGGTTTTTCCAGTGGTCATGTATGGATGTGAGAGTTGGACTGTCAAGAAAGCTGGGTGCCGAAAAATTGATGCTTTTGAACTGTGGTGATGGAGAAGACTCTTGAGAGTCCCTTGGACTGCAAGGAAATCCAACCTGTCCATCCTAAAGGAGATACGTCCTGGGTGTTCATTGGAAGGACTGATGCTGAAGCTGAAAGTCCAATACTTTGGCCACCTGATGCAAAGAGCTGACTCATTTGAAATGACCCTGATGCTGGGAAAGATTGAGGGCAGGAGGAAAAGGGGACAATAGAGGATAAGGTGGTTGGATTGTATAACCGACTCAATGGACATGTGTTTGAGTGGACTTCAGGAGTTGGTGATGGACAGGGAGGCCTGGTGTGCTGCGGTTCATGGAGTCACAAAGAGTCAGAAATGACTGAGTGACTGAACTGAACTGAACTGGTTGCTCATATATGTCTTTAAGAGAATCTTCTGTGAAAAGCATAGTTGACAGATGTTGTTGTTGTTTAGTTGCTCAGTCATGTTGAAGAAGGAATTCATAGGCCAGGACTCCATCTGAGACCTGTCTGTGCTGATCAAGCTCGGCTGCCCCTCCAGTGGACTCTAAACTCTCTGCTTAGTGACTGTGGGAATGACAATGGAAGGATAAGGCCCCCTCCGGACAGGGGAATCTTGAAGATCACATCCAGGTTACTCATTGCCTAAGAGGAAACATACCATAATCACCCCTGACTCCGGACAGGTCATAAACTTTTTCTGTATCTATCAGGATGTAATCACAGGCTTATCAATTATTAACTGGTTGGAACATGACCACAAGCTTATTGATTATTAACTGTTTGGAATGTAACTGCAGGCTTATTGATTATTGACTGTTTTTGAACACATAACACGTGAATGATGGGGTTATTGTCGTTGTATTTACCCTATTTTTGTTTATGTAAGTCTCAAGGGAATTGGGGTAGTGGGTTTGGACACGTACACATGGGGTATAAAAGATTTTCGCAAATGCTGGTCGGGGTCCTTGACTAAGAGGAGACTCTGCCTTGGGCCCGCCGGTGTAATAAACTGCACTCCACTATCTGTATTGTCCTTCTGAGTGAGTGTTTCCTGGAAAGCGTGGCTATAACAATGTCTGACTCTTTGTGGCCCCATGGACTGTAGCCCACCAGGCTCCTTTGTCCATGGGATTTTCCAGTCAAGAATACTGGAATGGGTTGCCACTCTGTTCTCCAGCAGATCTTGCCAACCCACATCTCCCATATTGGCAGGCAGAATTGCACCTGCATCTCCTGCATTGGCAGGTGGATTCTTTATGGCTGAGCCACCTATGTTATTCCATGCAGGGAAGTTCCAGTTGACAGACAGCTTCCAGCTACCACATCTTTGAATGTGCTACACTTTCCCCTCCAAGCCCACATGCCCTGAGTTGCTCAAAGTTAATAACTGAATTTGGAGGGTATATAAGAGGGGAAACATTTCTGCAAATACGACTTTCTTCTGATAAGTAATCTTTATTCTGTGCTTCCCCTTGCCTAAGCTGAGACTTCCTCAGAACTTCATTGCAGCCTGAGACTCTTACTAGTCAAGCCTCCTTTCTTCCCTCCCTCCTTTCCCAGGGCTCAGACCAGCATCAAGGTCCAAAGAACCTCCCTGCCTGCTCCTTTCCCTCCTCTTTATCTTTACAGTATTGCTCCTAATAAATCTCTTGCATGGTTAATTCTATTTTTCCCTCTGCTTTTTGGAGGGCCCTAACTGTAGTATTTTTGATGTATGATATATTCAACTTATGATAGATTTATTGGGATATAACCCTACTGTTAATTTGAGGAAGTTCTGTACTTCATTAAGTACATTCTTAAGTGAAATTGGCATTTTTAAAGAAGATTATAAGTGTGATGGTGAAAAGCTACTAGGATAGCTGGTTGCCATGGCTATAAGAGCAAGTTTACCTCTCAAAATCTCTCTTAAGCTAGTAATTGCCTAATAGATCATTATTTTGAAATTCTATAACTTGCTTTGCTTTTTTCATTTTTACAAAGTATTTTACTTCATCCTATAATTTCAAAATAATGATTTCTAGATGATAATAAGGTTAATAAGATTACTAAAGGTGATAACTGGTGATAGCAAGGTAATATCACGGAGAACAAACTGAACGAATCCCTGAAAAAGTATATATTTATACCCTAAGTCTACTACCTTAGAAAATCCAAAATACATAAAGTACACATCTTATTAGCTATCAAAAAGAGAATGCTATCAAACTTCAAGTAGCTTTTGAAAGATTCCACTGCACATACATAAAGAGAATAAGAGTGAAAAGGGTGAATAACATATTAGCTTTATTATGAAAACAGTTTTAATTGCACTTAAATCCTTCCTTAAAGGGTCTCAGGCACTTCTAGAAACCCTGGGTCAAACTTTAAGAATCTCTGGCTAATATCCTTTCTGGAAAGAATATGTAAGTATTATGATGTACTAAAATAGATTTCCTGGCCCTAGTTTATCCCTTTTTCCATGGTTAAAAATCTAGGGCTCTTCAAATCCACACTGAAACTGAAAGATCCTTTTTGGTCCACCACAAAGAACTCTGCATTTCAAACTTCATTCAATGCAAAAGCCAGCTGAGGTGAAATCCCCAGAGGCCACAACAGAGACCCAGGAGTAAGCGTCACACAGCCTGCAACCACAGTAGTCTTCAAACAGCTTGATCAGGCCACCTCCTTGAGTCCCTTCATCTATCATTTTATGCCTCCCGCTATTCCTTTTTTGAGTTTTTGTTTTTGTGTAATGTGACTGGGCGTTCTGGCCTCAATTTTCTTGTCACACGGTGAAGGAAATGTTCTATCTGATAGGAAGCTACATGTCAGCACCTGTTCTCTGGGTTGATTTGTTCATTATTTCCATTTCTCTTCTCTGATACTGCAGGGTCTTTTTCTGTCAACAGCAGCAACACATTTATACTCCCTGGGCCTCCATCTTTTCTATGGATGTCAAAATCCAGGGTCTGATGAGTGCCCTTGAGGCTCAGCCTATCACTTAAGGAGTGTTTTTGTTTAGATGTTCAATTTTTTGTTTAACTGAATTTACAGTTGAGCCTTGTTGAAATACAAAGTTTGACTTTGTCTATGTGGGTGGATAAATTTAATTGAAAAAGGGAGGTAACTTTTTACCACACTAGGAGACAATTATGCTTTTACTATGCAAAAGAATATCTTGCTTTAGTTTCAAACATTCAAACATCAGTGTAATCTAATGCAATCCTATTCATTGTAGCAACCATATATTGAGATCCCACTGGGGACAGGCACCGTATATAAATGGACTGGGATTCCTGGGAAATAAGCAAATGATTAAAGTTGAAGAGACAGGTAATAGAAAAACTGATGCCCCTAACCTAGCTAGGGTAGGTAATTTTTGGTTTTTATGGCACATGAGTAAGCATAATCTATCTAGGTAATTTTTAACAGTTCATGACAGCCTATTCTGTGTTAGGCAGATGGTTGTTTATAGTTAGGCTGATGGGTTTAAACTCAAACAGCCTGATTAAGTAGCTTTAAGCTTCAGGCGTCAGTAGACATATAGGATTTTAACTTGTTCACTGTAACATTAGTGAGTTGTTCAGATAAGTGTTGTTTTCATATACAGAAGGACACAGGTGCAGATCTTAGCCCACGACGGCTGCAGAGACTTCAGTGTACTGACCAATAAGAGTGGTACTTGAACTACATAGTACTGCTTAGCTTGGTATAGGCGAAGTGAGAATAAGAATGAAATCACAAAATGAGGATAAAGAAACATATATGAGGAAATATCAGACAAGCCAAATTTGAGGAGCACTCTATTCCTCACAAATGTCATAAGTGCTGAGCATATTGCCAGATTAAAAGACATTAGCGGTATGATAACAGTATAGTGCTTGATCTTGGAATACATCATGCACTGATAAAATATTTATTTAAAGGGTAATACTGATATAATTACAAAAATTTGATTATGAACTATATATCGGATATCAATATGAGATGCTAAATTCCCTGAATTTGGTGATTTCATTGCAGTTCTATGAGAAGGAGATACATTATCTATCCTAAATATTTTATGACTTTTTTTGAAAGGTCATGATTTTCATAATTTTTTTAATGAGTCCTCAAATAATGATATATGTTATAGATGCATATAGAGGTGTGTATGGGTTACAGGTGCATACAGGTGTGTGTTGGGGGGGGTTGGGGGTTAGAGAGAGAAAGAAAGGATAAAACAAAGGTGTAAAAATATTAACAGTGAGTGAAACTAGATAAAGGTTATCTGTGTGTACATGTTCTTTATAATATTCTTGTAAATTTTTTTTTTTAGGTTTGAGATTTCAAAAATTAAAAAAAAAAAACAGTCCTCCTTATCTCCACACCATTCTACCCCATAAAGTCTTATTTTTTCAGGGAGAATTATGAAAAAAATAATGACTTCCTTTATTTTGAATTTCAAAACAGATTATCTGGCCATAAGACCTGGGCTTAAAACTCTAAAAACAGCTGGGACCTTCCTTGTCTAAACCCTTTTGAGTTTCTCAGTTTAAACCTTTAAGGCCAAGCCTTGGTAGGTAGAGCTGCAGTTTCACCAAATTCAAGAATCTCTCAGCAGCCCATGATGACAGTGTGACTGTAATGAGTTTTACCCATTAAGCAAATTGTGAATCTAATTTCAAACAACCAAAGAGGCACCTTTCTAAAGTAGTGAAAGATTTTTTGTTCATAAATGAAAAGTGAATGAGGTTCCTAATGTTAAAGCAAGTACTTTATTCAGTTACTATGGAAAAACAAATTGAAGAAATTAAGGCAAATCCAAAGGGCTAAATAATATTTAAGAGAACTTTGCTTCTAAGAATCACATTTGCCTAAAAAATAAGAGCACAACTGGCATATTTAAAAATATTCTTCAGACTTTTAATTGGGATGAAAGCAAAGTAAATGAGTAAATAAAGGAGAAAAAATTAAGACAAACTAATAAACTGGAGGAAGAGCTACATTTCTTGAAGAGAAAGTATAAAGATCTTGGAGAACAGATTACTCATAGATGAAAATGAAGATGAGATCTTAAAGATTAAGGGAAACTAATATGTGAAGAGGAAAACGTCAGTCACCCAGATCTGGCATCATCAACTCAATGGACATGAGTTTGATCAAACTCCGGGAGGTAATGAAGGACAGAGAAGCCTGGAGGGCTGCAGTCCATGGAGTCGCAGAGTCAGATACAACTAAGCCACTGAACAACAATAAAGAAAAAAGGGAGATGTTTTCATTAACAGGAAAGGGAAATAGGGCCCAGTGAAGTGAAAGTCACTCAATCATGTCCAACTCTTTGCGACCCCATGGACTATACAGTCCATGGAATTCTCCAGGCCAGAATACTGGAGTGGGTAGCCTTTCTTTTCCAGGGGATCTTCCCAACCCAGGGGTTGAACCCAGGTCTCCCACATTGCAGGTGGATTCTTTACCAGCTGAGCCACAGGGGAAGCTCACAAATGCTGGAGTGGGTAGCCTATCTCTTCGCCAGTGGATCTTCCCAACCCAGGAGTCAAACTGGGGTCTCCTGCATTGTAGGCAGATTCTTTACCAATTGAGCTATCAGGGAAGTCCTAATAGGGCCCAGAGAAAAAGAAAGAGAAGTCGCTCAGTCGTGTCCGACTCTTTGCAACCCCATGGGCTATAGCCTACCAGGTCCTCTGTCCATGGAATTCTCCAGGCAAGAGTACTGGAGTGCTTCTGCATTGCAGGTGAACGCTTTACCACCTGAGCCATCAGGCAAGACCAGGAGCAATAGGGCCCAGAGTAACCAACAAAAGAGAAATGGCAAGTTCATAGCTAGCAGACAGGCTGCCCAGAAAGAATCAAGTTCCAAGAAGCTAATAAGAAGTACCCACTTACAGCAGCAGTTGGAGATTTCACAGTAAGTGGATAAAAATACTACCCCTCCCCTCAACAGCTAAGCTACAATATTATAAATTATATAGGATTGAGATGAAAAAACCAAAAAGTATTCTAAGAACACAGACTTTAAGAATTGCTAGTGAGCTTTAAGGTGAAAACCATTGTGAGAGTCATGTAGACACTAAGTATGTCCTGAGAAATTATGCCCTTAAACAATGGAATTATGATTCTGAAGGCAGACACAGCTAAAATAATGTGGATTAAAGGAGAGATAAGAAAGACAGTAGGTTGAGTTCAGGCCTGGACAAAATATTGCCCAGTGGGTAAAATTAAAGCAAACACTGACAAGATTTATTTTTCACTGTTTGCTTTGGTTATGCCAATAATTCAATGATTTCATATATCTTGCTATAGGATAAAGCAGAAGACAAAACCAAGAGAAATGTATAGAAAATCAAACATCTGGACAGAAGGAAAAGAGAAGGTGAAATGAAAGAAAGTCTTTGGTTCCAAGTAAAAGTGCTCATGTAACATGCACTAGAAAAAGGAGAAGATAAGTCTAAGAAGTCAGTTAAGCTATTACAAACAGAATCAAGTGTTCATAAAAGATATGTACGGGGATGGTAAGGAAAAATTACAGCAACAGAAGAAAATTTCATTCCTGCAGAAATAGAGTTAGCAGAAAGATTTAAAATATTCCCAAAATAAGGAAGAAGTGAGTTAAGTAGAAGGAAGAGGTCATGGGTGTCACTAGGTTCCTGGGGAAACAGGCTTCAAAGAAATCAACTGTTCTTCTGGAATCGACTGAGAATGATTTTTCAGATGAAACAAATGTGAAGACGATGCACATCTCTCTAAGGACACAGATTTTTCAGGTATAAGCAATCCCATAGCAAAACTGTCAATTGTTAGTTACCATAGCACAAAACTCAAAATGTCTGCTCAGAGTTAAGAAGAAAGACATCATAAACCTGGTGCCAGAAACATAGGGGCCAAAGGTAAAATGGAAATTAAGACGTTCTGAATACACTAAGCGGAGAATAAAGACACCTCCGAATACAATCTGGTGATTGGGACTGTGACCTTTACAATTGCCAAACTGTGCTAAGTGAAATAAGTCAGGTGGAGAAAGACAAATACAGTTTGTTTTCACTTACATATGGAATATAAAAAATTAAACAAGCAAACAAATATAACAAAACAGGAATAAGATTCAGATACAGAGAACAAACTACTGGTGAACAGAAAGGAGGGCGTAGAGAGAGGGGTTAAATAGGTAGTATAGTAGTGTTAGTCATTCAGTTGTGTCCAACTCCTTGTGATCCCCATGGATTGTAGCCCATCAGGCTATATGTCCATGGAATTCTCCAGGCAAGAATACTGGAGTGGGTAGCCATTCCCTTCTCCAGGGGATCTTCCCCACCCAGGGATAGAACCCAGGTCTACTGCCTTGCAGGCAGATTCTTTACCCTCTGAGCCACCAGGGAAGCCCCTAGGTAAAGGGGATTTAGCAAAATAGGTGAAGAGGATTAAAAGATATAAACAACACAGTATAAAATAGATAAGATACAAGGATGTACAGCACAGAGAATATAGTCAATGTTTCATAATAACTTTGTATTGAGTATCATCTAAACAATATTGATTTACTATGTTGTACACTTGAAATTAATAAATTTATAAGTCAACTATTACTTCAATTTAAAAAACAAACAAACTGTGCTAAAGAGTGTAACAATGTCTCAGATACTATTCTCTGCCAGCAAATGACAGAATACATGGGTAGGCTTTTTTTTTTTTTTTCCTACCTGTAGTAATTAACATTATCCTGTAATCAGTTTCCTGATGGGAGATTTTTCTCAATTAAAATTTTGTTCATAGTTTGTGCTATCAGGACAATTAGCCTAACTTGCCAATCATCCTAAAGTGGCCAAACATCTGTTAATTCTCTTTTAACCTCAGATAAGTGAGTCTTGGCTTTGGATTGATTCTAAGAGTATTATTTTGAATCTAGAAGTAAGAATAAACTTCTTTTACTTATCTGAAAGATAGTAAAATTCTATTTCAGAAGTTTCTGCTTCTGGGCATAATTGAATAACTACTGGACACTGGGGACAACTATGAAACTGAACAAATAAGTGAGATGACAGCTATCAGATATTAATATGAAATAGATAGGATTGTGGTCCTTGAATAAGGGAAATCCATGAAGTAAGTCCCACAGTCATCTTGACTTTCTGTATACAGGCACTGACTATACTCCAATATTTACAGAGAGAACCCAAGCAAAGCATCATATTCTCAATAAGCTGCTGAGGCAGAGATCAGAGTTGAATGTTGAGGCAATGCTAAGACAGATAAAATATATGGAACATAATATTGCAGAGAAAAGTGCTATGCAGAATACCACAAACCTACAAGAGGTATTCTAATGTCTTTGGCAAATACCATGTTGAACACAAATAGGGAAAATCCCCTTGAGGCCTGGCAGAGAAGAGGAATTGCTGGCTGAATGGATATTCTTGTGATTGTACAGTGCAGAGAAAAGTAGGAGTTACTAACAGACAAAACTAATTTCAAATGTTTAAGTGGCTACTGTATGAATGGTTATCATTCTAGAAAATATTGTTGCTTATCATAAAAAATAAAATAAATGATAGTGAACTGTTAAAAAATAATACTAATATAATGAGAATATAGCATGTAGAATAAATTATTTGATGACACCAAAAAGGTGAGAGGAAAGTAAGTAAAACTATACTGTTGCAATGTCTTATATATGTTGTTTTTGTTTAGTTGCTAACTCATCATCACCAAAAGCTCATGGTTTACCATATGATTCACACAAGATGCATATTCCATGGATTTAGACAGATGTATAATGACATAAATCCATCATTATTATATTATAGACTATTTTCACTGCCCTGAAAATCCTGTGTTTTGCCTATTATTCTTCCCATTACCACTACTTCTAGAAATAACTGATCTTATTTGATCTTTTTATCGTCTCATAGGTTTTCCCTTTCCAGAGTTTCATATCGTTAGGATCATATAATATTTGGCCTTTACAGATTAGCTTCTTTTCCTTAGTAATATGCATATAAATTTACTCCATGGCTTTTCATGATTTAATAGCTCATTTTTAAGTGCTAAAAAATACTTAATCATATTGATGTAACATAGTTTATTTATTCAGTTACCTACTGAAGGATATCATGGTTGCATCCAAGTTGTGGAAACTATGAGTAAAACTATTTTAATCATCCTTGTGCAAGGTTTTGTGTGGTCATAGGTTTTCATCTCCCTTGGATAAATAACAGGAGTGTGATTTCTGGATCATATTGTAAGGCTATGTTTAGTTTTTTTTTTAAGAAACTGTCAAATTGTCTTCCAATGGCTGTACATTTGGCGTATTTCCATCAACAGTGTACGAGAGTTCCTGTTCTTCCATATTCTAACCAGCACTTGATATTGTAAACATTCTGGATTTGAGCCACTCTAATAAGTATGTAGCAGCATCCATTGTTATTTTAATTCACACTTTCTTGACGACATAGGCTGTGTAGCATCTTTTCATATACTTACTTGCCATCTGGATCTCTTCTTTGGTATTAGTGAAGGTCTTTTGCCATTTTTTAATTGTTTTCTAGTTTTCTTGTTGAATTTTAAGTTATTAGTACCTTTTAGATAATGGTCCTTGAGCAGATATGCATTTTGAAAATACTTTCTGCTAATCTGTGGCTTGTCTTTTTATGCTCTTGACATTGTCTTTTGAAGGGCATAAATTCTAAAATTTAATGAAGTTCAGTTATTTATTTCTCAGATTATGTCTTTTGTGTCATATCTAAAAAGTGTCACTAAGGTCATGTAGATTTCTCTTACATTATCTTGTAGGAGATTTATAGTTTTGTGTTTCACACACAGGCTTATGATCCATTTTGTTATAGGTTTTTGTAATTGACATAAAGTCTGTGTCTAGATTCATTTTTTTGCATGCGATTGCTCTGTTCCAACACCATTTGTTGAAGAAACTATCTTTGCTCCATTGTAATGACTTTGCTTCCTTGTTAAAAATAAGTTGACTATATTTAAGTGAGTCTGTTTATGGGTTATCTATTCTGTTTCACTGACACGTTTATTCTTTTGCCAATGCCAGGTTGTCTGGATTACCTAGTTTTATACTGTCATGGAGTCGGGTGGTATCAGTCCTCCAATTTTGTTCTTCTTCAATATTGTATTGGCCATTTGGGCACATTTACATCTTCACATAAACTTTCAAGTCAATTGATATTCATAAAAGAAACCTGCTAAGATTTTGATTGGGATTGTGCTGGATCTACAGACTAAGTTAGGAAGAATTGATATATTGACAATAGTGAATCTTCCTTTTCATGGACGTGAAATATCTCTCCATTGATTAGTTCTTTGATTTTATTCTTCAGAGTTAAGTAGCTTTCCTCATAATAGAACTTATAGGTATTTTGTAAGATTTATACCAAAGTATTTCACTTTGGGGGGTGCTAATGTAAATGATATTATTTTTAAATTCAAATATCACTCATTCATTTTTGTTATATAGGAAAGGAATTGACTTTATATATTAACTTTGTATTCTGCTACATTACTATAATCATTTATTACTTCCCAGAATTTTATCAATTATTTTGGATTTTCTACGTAGGTGATCATGTCGTCTGTGACAAAGACACTTTTATATCTTCCTTCCCAATCTGTATACATTTTCTTTTGTTGTCCTATTATTTTATTAAGGATCAGGATAATGTTAAAACAAAAGCTGTGAGAGGGTACAGACTTACCTTGTATCTAATCTTGGTTGGAAAGCTTTCAGATTTTCACCATAAAGTATTATGTTGGTTGCAAGTATTTTATAGGTCATCTTAACCAAGTTGAAGAAATTTCCCTCTACTCCTTATTTACTGAGAGCATTTTATCATGGATGGGTGTTGAATTTTGTTTAAATGCTTTTTCTGCATCTATTGATATGATCGCGTGACTTTTATTTTTTAGTCTCTTGATGTAATAAGTTATATTAATTGATTTTAGAATGTTGAATCAGACTTGCATACCTTGGGTAAATTTCACTTGGTTGTGGTGTTTTATATGCTTTTTTAAAAATTTGATTAGCTAACACTGAGATTTTTGCATGTATCTTCATTAATGTTATTAGTCTATAATTTTCTTTCTTTTTTTTTTATAATGTCTTTATCTGGTTTTGGTATTAGGGTAATACTGGCCTCAGAGAATGAATTAGGAAATATTCTCTCTCCTTCTGTCCTCTAAGATACATTGTAGAGAACTTGTAAAATTTAGTTCTTAAACGTTTGGTACAATTTAACAGTAAAATCCAACAGAGCCTGGTGCTTCTTATTTTAAGGTTATTAATTACTGATTCAATATATATTTAGTCTGTTTGGATCATATATTTCTTATTGTGTGAATTTTTGCAAGTTGTGTCTTTGAAGAAACTGATCCATTTCATCGAGATTATCAAATACTAGGGCACGGAGTTGTCCACAGTATTACTTTACTATCCTTTCATGGGACCTTTAGTGACATCTTTTTAATTTCTGATATTAGTAATTTGTGTTTTCTCTATTTAATTTGGTAGCTGGGCTAGAAGCTTACTGATTTTATTGTCTGAGTGATTCTTTAATGAAAAGTGAAAAAGACTGACAAATTCCTAGCTATATTGGTCAGACTGAAAGAGAGAAAGATCACCAATATTAGGATTTAAAGAGGGGAAAAACTTCTAATGTCTAGAATTGTTTTAAGATGATAATAAGAAAATGTTAATCAACAGATATGCCAATATATTCAACAAATTAGTTGAAATATTGAAAAGTTATTTGAAAGGCTAAAATTAACAGATGATTCAAGGAAACCTAAATATGAATAGCTCAATATGTAACAAATAAATTATATTTTATTTTCAAAAACCTTTCCCTGAAGAAAATCTGTGGTCCAGATGACTTTATTAGTGAATTCTATCACAAATTTTAGGATGAAATAAGACCAACCAGGAAACAGAGAAAAAAGTAATGAGTTTCAATGTTTGAATAAGGCAAAATGACCCTCATACAACAAACTGGGAAGAAATTTACAAAGAAAGCATATTAGAGATAATATTCATCATGGACATACATACAAAAATTCTTAACAAAATACTAGCATATTCAATTAAATAACATGAAAATCAAGCATATATTTCTAAGGAAGTAAAGAGCCTCTTGATAAAAGTAAAAGAAGAGAGTGAAAAAGTTGGCTTAAAATTCAACATTCAGAAAACCAAGATCATGGCATCTGGTCCCATCACTTCATGGCAAATAGATTGGGAAACAATGGAAAGAGTGGCAGACTTTATTTTCTTGGGCTCCAAAATCACTGCAGATGGTGACTGCAGCCATGAAATTGAAAGACGCTCGCTCCTTGTAAGAAAAGCTATGACCAACCTAGATAATATATTAAAAAGCAGAGACATTACTTTCCAACAAAGGTCCATCTAGTCAAATCTATGGTTTTTCCAGTAGTCATGTATGGATGTGAGAGATGGACTATAAAGAAAGCTGAGTGCCAAAGAATTGGTGCTTTTGAACTGTGGTGTTGGAGAAGACTCTTGAGAGTCCCTTGGACTGCTAGGAGATCCAACCAGTCCATCCTAAAGGAAATCAGTCCTGAATTTTCATTGGAAGGACTGATGCTGAAGCTGAAACTCAAACACTTTGGTCACTTGATGTGAAGAACTGTCTCATTGGAAAAGACCCTGACGCTGGGAAAGATTGAAGGCAGGAGGAGAAGGGGATGACAGAGGATGAGATGGTTGGATGGCATCGCCGACTCGATGGACACGAGTTTGAGCAAGCTCCAGGAATTGGTGATGAACAGGGAAGACTGGTGTGCTGCAGTTCACGGGGTCACAAAGAGTCGGACACGACTGAGCGATTGAACTGAAGGAAGTAAAGGTGGTTTAACACTGAAAAATAACTGTAACTTAACATATTAAATGAATAAAGGAAAATCAATACAATTATCACAATACCAGACTACCTTACTACTTCCTGAGAAACATGTATGCAGGTCAGGAAACAACAGTTTGTACAAGACATGGAAAAACATACTGGTTCAAACTTGGGAAAGGAGTATGTCAAGGTTATATATTGTCACCTTGTTTATTTAACTTCTGTGTAGAGTACATCATGCTAAACACTAGGCTGGATGAATCACAAGCTGTAATAAAGATTGTCAGGAGAAATATCAACAACCTCAGGTATGCAGATGTTACCACTCTAATGGCAGAAAGCCAAGAGGAACTAAAGAGCCTTTTGAGGATGAAAGACGAGAGTGAAATGCTGGCTTAAAACTCAACATTCAAAAGATGATGATCATAACATTCAATCCCATCACTTCATGGTAAACAAAAGGGGGAAATGTGGAAACAATGACAGATTTTATTTTCTTGGGCTGCAAAATCACTGAGGACAATGACTGAAGCCATAAAATTAAAAAATGCTTGCTCCTTGTAAGGAAAGCTATGACAAACCTAGACAGCATTTTAAAAAAGAGAGACGTCATCTGTTGACAAAGATCCCTATAGTCAAAGCCATAGTTTTCCCAGTAGTCATGTACAGATGTGAGAGCTGGATCACAAAGAAGGCTAAGAGCAAAAGAATTAATATTTTCAAACTGTAATGCTGGAGAAGACTCTTGAGAATTCCTTGGGCAGCAAGATCAAGCCAGTCAATCCTAAAGGGAATCAACCTTGAATATTCATTGGAAAGACTGATCCTGAAGCTAAAACTCCAATACTTTGGCCACTTGATACAAAGAGCCAACTCACTGGAAAAGATCCTGGTGCTGGGAAAGACTGAGGGCAGGAGAAGAATGGGGCAACAGGGGATGAGATGGTTGGATGGCATCACTGACTCAATGGTCATGAATTTGAACAAACTCCAGGAGAAAATGACGGATAGGAAAGCCTGGAGTACTGCTATATATGGGATTGTAAAGAGTCAGACATGAATTAGTGACTGAACAACAACAACTAAATAATTAAATATAGTCTTCCTAAGATTAGGAATAACTGAAAAATATTCTTCCTCATCACTATTATTTAACGTTGTACTGCATATTCTTGACAGTGCAGTAAAACCAGAAAAATAATTAGAAATATTATAGAATGGAAAGAGACAGATAGATGATGCTTTTTTAAATAGAAAAACCTCATAATGTCCAAAACATCCCAAAGAATATACAAAGAAAAAAATAATAAAACTAGTAAGTGAATTAATTTAGCAAGTTTCTACAATCTAGTGTCAACACAGAAAACAAAATATTTTAATTATACTACCAATAAATGTAAAATAAAATATTTAAAGATAAAATTATAATAAAAAAATTATAGTTTGGTTTATTTTTCTAATGCAAAACTTCTATACTGATATATACTAAATATTGTGAGACACATGATATTACTGAAAATGTAGAATGATGCTATGTTCACGGCTGAATAGATTTGATGATTTTCATTACAGTAAAATATAAATTCTGCCCATATTGATCCATTGATTGAATACAACCTCCAAAAATACCCAACATGATTTCTTTTGTAGAAATTAAGGTATAAATTTAAATGGAAATTTTAATGGCCTAGAATAGTAAACACAATTTTTAAAATAGAAAAAAAAAAAGAAAAGTAGTAGTTTTAAGTAATTTTATGAGACTTTTTGTAAAGTCACTATAAATGAGACAGTTTAATACTATCATTAGTTCAGTTCATTTCAGTCGATCAGATGTGTTGACTCTTTGCGACTCCATAGACTGCAGCACACCAGGCCTCCCTGTCCATCACCAACTCCCAGAGTTTATGGAAACTCACTTCCATTGAGTCAGTGATGCAATCCCACCCTCTTATCCTCTGTCATCCCCTTCTCATCCCAACTTCAATCTTTCCCAGCATCACGGTCTTTTCAAATGAGTCAGTTCTTTGCATCAGGTGGCCAAAGTATTGGAGTCTCAGCTTCAGGATCAGTACTTCCAATGAATATTCAGGGATGATTTCCTTTAGGATGGACTAGTTGGATCTCCTTGCAGTCCAAGGGACTCTTAAGAGTCTTCTCCAACACCACAGATCAAAAGCATCAATTCTTCAGCACTCAACTTTATTTATAGTCCAACTGTCACATCCATACATGACAACTGGAAAAACCATAGATTTGACTAGATGGACCTTTGTTGACAAAGTAATGTCTCTGCTTTTTAATATGCTGTCTAAGTTGGTCATAGATTTTCTTCCAAGGAGCAATCATCTTTTAATTTCATGGCTGCAGTCACCATCTGCAGTGATTTTGGAAACAAAAGTCTGCCACTCTTTCCATTGTTTCCCAATCTATTTGCCATGAAGTGATGGGACCAGATGCCATGATCTTGGTTTTCTGGATGTTGAGTTTTAAGTCAACTTTTTCACTCTCCTCTTCCACTTTCATCAAGAGACTGTTTAGTTCTTCTTTACTTTTCACCGTAAGCATGGTGTCATCTACGTATGTGAGGTTATTGCTACTTCTCCTGGCAAAACTTAATTCCAGCTTGTGCTTCATCCAGGCTGCCATTTCACATGATGTACTCTACATAGAGATTAAAAAAGCAGGGTGACAATATGCAGCCTTGATGCACTCCTTTCCCAATTTGGAACCAGTGTGTTGTTACATGTCCAATTGTAACTAATGCTTCTTGATCTGTATATAGATTTCTCAAGAGGCAGATCACATGGTCTGGTAGTCTCATCTCTTGAAGAATTTTCCACGTTTGTGGAAAACAGTGATCCACACAGTCAAAGGCTTTGGCATAGTCAATAAAGCAGAAGTAGATTTTTTTTCTGGAGCTCCCATGCTTTTTTAATGATTCAACAGATGTTGGGAATTTGATCTGTGGTTCCTCTGCCTTTTTTAAATCTAACTTGAACGTCTGGAAGTTCACAGTTCACATACCTTTGAAGCCTGGATTGGAGAATTTCGAACATTACTTTGCTAGCATGTGAGATGATTGTGTGGTAGTTTGAACTTTTCTTTGGCATTGTCTTTCTTTGGGATTGGAATGAAAACTAACCAGGTTTCAGTCCTATGACCACTGTTGAGTTTTCCAAATATGCTGGCATACTGAGTGCAGCACTTTCACAGCGTCATCTTTTAGGATTTGAAATAGCTCTACTGGAATTCCATCACCTCCACTAGCATTGTTCATAGTGATACCTCCTAAGGCCCACTTGACTTCACATTCCAGGATGTCTGGTTCTAGGTGAGTGATCACACCATCATAGTTATCAGGGTCATGATGATCTTTTTTGTATTGTTCTTCTGGGTATTCTTGTCACCTCTTCCTAATGTCTTTTGCTTCTGTTAGGTCCATACCATTTCTGTCCTTTATAGTGCCCATTTTTGCATGAAATGTTCCCTTGGTATCTCTAATTTTCTTGAAGAGATCTCTAGTCTTTCCCATTTTATTGTTTCCCTCTATTTCTTTGCATTGATCACCAAGGAAGGTTTTCTTATTTTCTCCATGCTTTTCTTTGGAACTCTG
The DNA here is from genome assembly GCF_963930625.1 of Muntiacus reevesi. NCBI lineage: Eukaryota > Metazoa > Chordata > Mammalia > Artiodactyla > Cervidae > Muntiacus > Muntiacus reevesi. The sequence goes on from NC_089249.1 coordinate 135,807,402, forward strand.
CTTTCAAATGAGTATATCTTTCCTTTTCTCCTTTGCCTTTACCTTCTCTTCTTTTCTCAGTTATTTGTAAGGCCTCCTCAGACAACCATTTTGCCTTTTTGCATTTCTTTTTCTTAGGCATGGTCTTGATAACTGCCTCCTGTACAATGTCACAAACCTCCATCCACAGTCCTTCAGGCACTCTATCAGATGTAATCCCTTGAAACTATTTGTCATTTCAGTGTATAATCTTAAAGGATTTGATTTAGCTCATACCTGAATAGTCCAGTGGTTTTTCCTACTTTCTTCAATTTCTGTCTGAATTTTGCAATGAGGAGTTCATGATCTGAGCCACAGTTAGCCCCCAGTCTTGTTTTTACTAACTGTATAGAGCTTCTCCATCTTTGGCTGCAAAGAATATAATCAGTCTTATTTCAGTGTCGACTATCTGGTGATGTCCATGTGTAGAGTCTTCTCTTGTATTGTTGGAATAGGGTGTTTGCTATGACCAGTGCATTCTCTTGGCAAAACTCATTAGCCTTTGACCTGCTTTATTTTATATGCCAAGGCCAAATTTTCCTGTTAATCCAGGTATCTCTGACTTCCTAAATTTTCATTCCTGTCCACTATAATGAAAAGGACATCATTTTTGGGTGTTAGTCTAGAATATCTTATAGGTCTTCAGAGAACTGTTCAACTTCTGTTTCTTCAGCAATACTGGTCTGGATTACTTGGATTACTTCATAGACTTGGATTATTCCATAGACTTGGATTACTGTGGTATTCAAAGGTTTTCCTTGGAAACGAACAGAGATCATTCTATCATTTTTTATATTACATCTAAGTATTGCATTTCAGACTCAAGTTGATTACGAGTGATACTCTATTTCTTCAAAGGGATTTTTGCCCACAGTAACAGACATAATGGTCATTTGAGTTAAATTCACCTGTTCCAGTCCACTTTAGTTCACTGATTCTAAAATGTCAATGTTTACTCTTGCCATCTCCTGTTTGACCACTTCCAATTTCGTTTCCAAGGCAAACCATTCAATACCATGTTAATCCAAGTCTATGCCCTGACCAGTAATGCTGGAGAAGCTGAAGTTGAATGGTTCTATGAAGACCTACAAGACCTTCTAGAACTAACACCCAAAAAAGATGTCCTTTTCCTCATAGTGGACTGGAATGCAAAAATAGGAAGTCAAGAAACAGTCAAGTAACAGGCAAATTTGACCTTGGAGTACAAAATGAAGTAGCTCAAAGGCTAACAGAGTTTTGTCATGAGAATGCACTGGTCATAACAAACACCCTGCTCCAACAACACAAGAGAAGGCTCTACACATGGACATCACCAGATGGTCAACACCAAAATCAGATTGATTATATTCATTGCAGCCAAAGATGGAAAAGCTCTATACAGTCAGCAAAAACAAGACCAGGAGGTGACTGTGGCACAGACTATGAACTCCTTATTGCCAAATTCAGATTTAATTGAAGAAAGTATGGAAAACCACTAGGTCATTCAGGTATGACCTAAATCAAACCCCTTACAATTATACAGTGGAAGTGACAAATAGATTCAAGGGGTTAGATCTGATAGATAGAGGGACTGAAGAATGATGGAGGTTTGTGACATTGTAAAGAAGGCAGGGATCAAGACCATCCCTGAGGGAAAAAAAATGCAAAAAGGCAAAATGGTTGTCTGAGGAGGCCTTACAAATAGCTGCGAAAAGAAGAGAAGTGAAAGGCATAGCAGAAAAGAAAAGATATACCCATTTGAATGCAGAGTTCCAAAGAATAACAAGGAGAGATAAGAAAGCCTTCCTCAGAGATCAATGCAAAGAAGTAGGGGAAAATAATTGAACAGGGAAGACTAGAGATCTTTTCAAGAAAATTAGAGATACCAAGGGAACATTTCATGCAAAACTGGGCACAATAAAGGACAGAAATGGTATGATCATACAAAGCAGAAGATATTAAGAAGTGGTGGCAAGAATACACATAAGAACTACACAAGAAAGATCTTCACGACCCAGATAACCACAATGGTGTGATCACTCACCTAGAGCCAGACATTCTGGAATGTGAGTCAAGTGGGCCTTAGAAACATCACTACAAAAAAAGTTAGTGGAGGTGATGGAATTCCAGTTGAGCTATTTCAATTCTTAAAATATAGTGCTGTGAAAGTGCTGCACTCAATATGCCAGCAAGTTTGGAAAACTCAGCAGTGGCCACAGAATTGGAAAATATAAACAAAGAATGCTCAAACTACCACACAAGTGCACTCATCTCACACACTAGTAAAGTAATGCTCAAAATTCTCCAAGCCAGGCTTTAACAGTACATGCCTATGGATTTCCAGATGTTAAAGCTGATTACATATGGCAGAGGAACCAGAGATCAAATTGCCAACATACACTGGATCATGGAAAAAGCAAGAGAGTTTCAAAAATCATCGATTTCTTCTTTACTGACTATGCCAAAGCCTTTGACTTCGTGGACCACCACAAACTGTGGAAAATTCTTGAAGAGATGGGAATACCAGACCAGCTGACCTGCCTCTTGAGAAATATGTATGTATTCAGTAAGCAACAGTTAGAACTGGACATGAAACAGAACATGTTAGAACATGACATGGAACAACAGACTGGCTCCAAATATGAAAAGGAGTATGTCAAGTCTGTATATTGTCACCCTGCTTATTTAACTTATATGTAGAGAACATCATGAGAAATGCTGGGCTGGATGAAGCACAAGCTGGAATAAAGATTGCCAGGAGAAATATCAATAACCTCAGATATGCAGATTACACCACCCTTATGACGGAAAGTGAAGAAGAACTAGAAAGCCTATTGATGAAAGTGAAAAAGGAGAGTGAAAAAGTTGGCTTAAAGGTCAACATTCAGAAAACTAAGATCATGGCATTTGGTCCCATCACTTCATGGCAAATGTATTGGGAAACAGTGGCAGATTTTATTTTTTTGGGCTCCAAAATCACTGCAGATGGTGACTGCAGCCATGAAATTAAAAGACGCTTACTCTTCAGAATGAAAGTTATGACCTAGACAGCATATTGAAAAGCAGAGACACTACTTTTCCAACAAAGGTTCATCTAGTCAAGGCTATGGTTTTTCCAACAGTCATGTATGGCTATGAGAGGTGGACTATAAAGAAATCTGAGCGCCAAAGAATTGATGCTTCTGAACTGTGGTGTGGAGAGAACTCTTAAGAGTCCCTTGGACTGCAAGGAGATCTCACCAATCCATCTTTAAGGAAATCAGTTCTGAATGTTCATTGAAAGGATTGATACTGAAGCTGAAAGTCGAATACAGATGTATTCTATGCAAAGAACTGTCTCATTTGAAAAGACCCTGATGTGTAGAAAGATTGAAGGAAGAAGAAGAAAGAATGACAGATGATAAAATGGTTGGGTGGCATCACAGACTCAATGTACATGAGTTTGAGTAAACTCGATTTGGTGATGGACAGGGAAGGCCCTCGTGCTAAAGTCCATGGGGTCACAAAGAGTCAGACCCGACTGAGCGACTGAACTGAATTTACCTTGATTCATGGACATAGCATTCCAGGTTGTTATGCAATATTGGCCTTTATAGCGTTAGACTTTACTTCCATCACCAGTCACATCCACAACTGGGTGTTGTTTTTGCTTTGGCTCCATCTCTTCATTCTTTCTGGAGTTATTTCTCTCTGATCTCCGGTAGCATATTGGGCACCTACCAGCCTGTGGAGTTCATCTTTCAGTGTCCTGTCTTTTTGCCTTTTCATACTGTTTATGGAATTCTCAAGGCAAAAATACTGAAGTGGTTTGCCATTCCCTCCTCCAGTGGACCATATTTTGTCAGAACTCTCCACCATGACTCATCCATCTTGAGTGGCCCTACATGACAGGGCTTAGTTTCATTTAGTTAGACAAGGTTATAGACCATGAGATCAGTTTGGTTACTTTTCTGTGATTGCGTTTTTCATTCTGTCTTCCCTGTGATGGATAAGGATAAGAGGATTATGGAAGCTCCTGATGGGAGAGACTGACTGAGGGGAAACTGGGTCTTGTTCTGATGAGTGGGACCATGCTCAGTAAATCTTTAATCCAATTTTCTGTTGATGGCTGGGGCTATGTTCCCTTCCTGTTGTTTGGCCTGGTTCAAACTATGGTGGAGGTAATAAAGATAATGGTGACCTCCTTCAAAAGGTCAAATGTATTAAAGGAATCATATAAAACTATACACACATTTATATGGTCATTTGGGTTTTTTAACAAATTTTCAAGTAATCGAATGTGGAAAGCAAAGTCATTTCAACAAATAGCAATAAGACTACTGAGAAAATATAAACTAAAAGCATTACTGCATGAACCTAAATATAGAAACTAAAACTATAAACTTTTTAAGTGAAAACATAAGAGAATATTTTCATGAATATTTCATGAGATAAATTTAGATAGGGCGCAGAAAGAAGGAACCATAAAAAAAACTTATAAATTACACTTACTTAAAAAATTAAAATATCTGCTCATAAAAAAGCAATATTAGGGAAATGAGTAGGCAAATTATAGACTGGGATATAATAGTCAGTCACTGTGTGTGTGTTTGCATGTGTGTCTCTGTGTATATGTATTATATATCAAAGTACTTGCATCCAGATTATATAAACATTACTACATCAGTAAAGAGAAAATCAAGCCAATTTTAAAAAGTTTCATTCTTGAAATATCCATCAAACAAAAACAAATGTGAATATTCAATAAGCACATAAAAGAAGTTCAGTATCACTACTCACACATTAGAATGATTGAAATATAAAAGAAGTTAGCTGTGAAGATCTGCAGTATTCAAGTATCTCACATATTTATGATGTAAATATAAAATAATTTTGGAAAAAATCCCATATAATTACTCTTTGACCTCTAAATTCTACTCCTAAATATTTACCCAAGAAGAATGAATACATGTGCAACAAAACCCTTGTATATGTATTTCCATAGCAGGTTTATTCACAATAGTCAAACCTGTAAACAGCCCAAATTTCTATATAAATGAACAAAATTACAGTAAAGTTGTCATACCCATTCTATTTAAGAATACACTCTGTGACAGTAATACTGATTTGAAATCACACTAGAAGATACAAAGTACAGCTGAATTGAATCAGTCTTTCAGTATATTGTATAAAATATTTATATTGAACAAAAGTACATGAAAACATGTGTATTTGTGAAGCAGAGAGTGAACAAAAGAAAAATGGCCCATACATTTTGCATGTTGGAGGGAAGGAAGACAGAAACAGTACTGCCTTCCATCTTTAAAAGGGCTTGAGGAAAGTTACATGACATATCTGCCAGATGTCATTTGATGATGATGTCACACCACTTTCCGACTACAGTGGGTAAAAGCCTAGAAATACATTTCTTGGATAATTTTGAGAAATGTATTTGATATTTCAAAGACTGAAGAAAAGAAGAAGCCACTAGACACATACAAAAATTAGAGAGATGGCCAGTGTGGAATTTTACTAGCAGATTCCAGCTGTCCTTAAAATACTATACTTAGACTTTGCAGGGAGTTGAGATTATTAACATCTTCTTTGCAATTCTTTCTTTTCTGAATCGCCTCCTCCCCAAACAGCAACAGTTCTAATGCCTTCATTCCTCCACAACTTCCAAAAGTTGTATGACTCTGACTCTCTGTATTAAATCCCTTCTTACTTGAAATAGCTAAGTGTGATTTCTGTTTTCTTAGGTAAACCTTGACTGATTCAAACTAAGACAAGTATTATGGGCTTCAGAGTTCTTTTTGATCCATTTTTTATTTGTTTTTACATACTTATTATGTGCCAAGAAATATGCTGTTGCTGTTTTTCAGTCACCCAATCATGCCTGATTGTTTGCGGCCCCATGGACTATAGCACACCAGGCCTCCCTGTCCCTCGCCATCTCCCAGAGTTTGCCCAGGTTTGTGTTCATTGTACCAGTGATGTTGTCCAGCCATCTCTTCCTCTGACACCCTCTTCTTCTTCTGCACTCAATCTTTCCCAGCATCAGGGACTTTTCCAAAGACTTGTCTGTTCGCATCAGATGACCCAAATACTGGAGTTTCAGCTTCAGCATCAGTTCTTCCAGTGAATATTCAGGATTGATCTCATTTAAGCTTGACTGGTTTGATCTCCTTGCTGTCCAAGGGACTTTCAGGAGTCTTCTCCAGCACCACAGTTCAAAAGCATCAATTCTTTGCTGTTCTGCCTTCTTCATGGTCCAGTACTCACAACCATACATGACCACTGGGAAGACCACAGCCTTGACCATACAGACTTCTGTTGGCAGAGTAATGTCTCTGTTTTTCAACACTGTCCTGGTTTGTCATCCCCTCTTCAGGTAACACTGTCTTGTTGTGGCAAAGGGGCTTATGTAACTCAATGAAGCTATGAGCTGCCATGCAGGACCACCCAAGAAGGATAGTTCATAGCAAAGAGTTCTGACAAAACATGACCCACTGGAGGAGAGAATGGCACAACACCCCAGTATCCCTGTCATGAGAACCTCATGAACTGTATAAAAGGCAAAGAAATATGCTATTAGATGTCAGTGTACATTCAGATCAGCAGATCTGTGCCCTCATGATACTTACATTTAGTGTGAAAATCAGGCAATTAAAAGTGATTTTTTTTTTAAAAAGATGCTTTTAAGAGCATCTCAGGTTATTCTAATCTAAAATAGTTTTGAGAACCAGAAATAAAATCTTTCCACCAAATCTTCTTTTCATTCCCAGCTTCTCTTTTCTCTTCATCCAGGCACTCAAGCCATAAAACTAGGAAGCATTCTGGACCTCTTCCCTTTTTCCCTCACTATTCTAATCCAGTCAAACATGAGGATTTGTTTGCTAAATAGCACTTGATTATGTTTCTTCCTCACCATGCCATTGAAGCTGAATTATGTTGATGAAAAACTAAGAGATTTGAAACCAGATAAATCCTCATTTTAAATACTGGTTATGCCATTTGCTGGCTGTGAAAAGTGGGATATATTACACCATTTCTCTAGGACATTAAAAATAGTAGTGCATAACAGGAATTTTTGGAGGGTTAAAGATAGTATTCCCAAAGCATCTAGTGTAGTGCCTGGCTCATTAGTAGGTATCTTCATCCTTTACACACATTCCATGCATTTGTTTCACTTAATAACTGTGAATCACATGGACCACATCTTTAGGAGTAACATCACAACAGATCTTTTTGTCTACTGCTTTGCATCACTTAAGTATCTTTTCACTAATGATTCCAGAATTTCAAAATATTAATTTTAAAATATAAATTTAATTATATTTCTCTCCTGCTTAATGGCTTTCAAAGTTTTTCTAAAGTTTACAGAATGGAATTCAACCTCTTTAAAATGCTCGAAGATTTTTATTATCTGATCCAGAGATACTCTTCCAGCCTTCTCTGCTCTCCCTTGTATATACCTGCAATCCTAGCCAAAACAAAATCTTAGGCTCATGAATGAGTGAATTAAATTGACTTAACAGTAGTCTCAGGACTTCTCTGGTGTCTCAGTGGTAAAGAATCTGCCTGCCAATGCAGAAGACATGGGGTTCAATCCCTGGGTTAGGAAGATTCCTTGGAGAGGGAAATGAATGGCAACCCACTCCAGTATTCTTACCTGGGATATCTCCTGGACAGAGGAGATTGGTGGGGTACAGACCCTGGGGTCACAGAGAGTTGAACACAACTTAGTGACTAAACAACAAGAGTCTCAGCAAGTGGGGTATTAAATTCTAGCTTTTTTACTTGTATTATTTTGGGGAAGTATTCTCTGTGTTTTACTTTTCTCATCTGTACAAAGAAGATAATAGCATCCATTTCAGTTGTCTTGAGATTTGTAAGTGAAGTGAAGTCGCTCAGTTGTGTCCGACTCTTTGTGACCCCATGGACTGTAGCCTACCAGGCTCCTCCGTCCATGGGATTTTCCAGGCAAGAATATTGGACTGGGTTGCCATGAGGTTTAAGATGAGTGAAATAAAAGTTCTGTTTAGGCTGTAAGATTCCATGGAAATATATGATTAATACTATCTGATGTTGTCATTATATTGTGGTCATTGTTTTTGTTTATCAGTTTGTGAAAATGTCTTGTAGAAGTGAACACTACATACTTTTAGTCCTAGGTAAAAAGCTGACCCATTTACTCAATGGCTAGACAATATGAAGAATAGGAAAAATTTAGAAGAGACATATGGATATTAGTACACATGATAAATTTGGAAGAAAATTAAACCCCTTATTATGCTTGCTTGCTTATTACACAACAACAGACAAATTTGTGTTAAAGAATTCAGTAAATAATTAGTATAAACACTAAAGATAGGTGAACCTCCCTTTAGCTGAAATCTCCTTGGGAGGTTTTATACTTTCATGAATCTCACATAAATATCTAAATCCTGATTTGGAAGCTGTGATTTGCCATTGTAAAAGAAGCTCAAACTTTAGTTTGATGAGTGTTCAAAAGATCAGGCTTAATAAAAGTTCATCAGTGATACAGAGAAGTCATCTTGTATCCCAATCAAAGGATTTTTTAAAGTCTTTTAGAAGAGCAAGAGTTTGAGAGATAGACTTGATAAGCTAACAACATTAAATCTTTGAGAGGATTTAGAAAGGGATTTAGTGAGTCAATCACGTCACTGTAGTGCTCCACCTGTAGTTGCCAGGGTAACAAGAAACTTGGAATTCCCATAATGAATTTATTTCTCCAAACTAGCATCAGGAATAACACAATTATTAGCCAACTTACTGCTTCCCGGTGTGTCCAAATAAGTTTCCAGATGCTACTCTTAGAAAAAGGTAAAATTCCATTCTGTTTTCCCTCTAGATAAGCATATGTGCATTTCAAATAAATGACCTGCTCCTTTCCCTTTTAATGAGTCTGTTTCTCTCTAACTTACACAAAGTACTTTATTTGTGCTTTATGTTATTACTGGCAATTGTTTGTGACTTGTCTGACTCACACAAATATTCTAGTCTCTTCAGAAAAGAAAATCTATTGCTACCAAGAGTGAGGAAAAAAAAAACCGGGGGGGGGGGGGTGGCGGTCAACACAGCATAACACTCTAGCGTAGAACTTTTACTTATTCATTTATTCAGTCAATATTTAATAAGAAACAACCTTGTGCCAAGCCTGGAGTAGAGCCTATGAAAACAAACAAAAATAATGAACTGTAAACATAAAGCATGGTTTTGGTATCATGAACATCCATATAGCAAAGGAGACCACCATCTAGTAGTAAAGTGGTCGTAAAAATCTGTGATTAAAAAAAAGAAAATCCCCTCTTCAAATTATTGTTTTCAATGTTGAAACTAGCAATGCACTTTCCACTTGAGAAGCACCTCTGGAAAGAGGGTATTGTATCTAGGAGAAAAAAAGGTTGAAATTTTTTGCTAAAGAATGACTTCAAGGCTTTAAGGAAAAGATGTACTGGTACTTCTTTCTAAAGTGTTTGTTTCAAACTCATCCTTAAAAACTCACACCAAGTAACTGGTAGAGAATATCTGATCAGAAACAATAAACACATATTAGGATTTATTATGTCTGTGTTGCATCTCCTCAGAACCTAAGCAGGCATAAATCAATATGGCCAAGAAAAAAGTAACAAAACCTCAACAATTGATGCTAAATTAACAAAATATCTATCATTTTTGAACCACATATTATGATCCTAGTACCTATATCTAGTTGTGGGACATTGGAAAAGAAAAAATAGCTATATTTACTAAACAACTATATGATGATCATCTAAATAGATGGAGGAGAAACACAAGAAAAAAAATCCAACAATCAATCATAATAAAAATATTCAACAAACTAGAAATTAAAGGGAAATTCCTCAATATGATAACAGTATTAGATTGACAATTTAGGATATCAATTCCTTTTTGACAATCTGCCGATGTCCATGTGTAGAGTCTTCCCTTGTGTTGCTGGAAGAGAGTGCTATAACCAGTACGTTCTTTTGGCAAAGCTCTATTAGCCTTTACCCTGCTTCATTCTGTATTCCAAGCCCAAAATTGCCTGTTACTCCAGGTGTTTCTTTTTTACTTTTTACAAAATTACTTTTGCATTCCAGTCCCCTATAATGAAAAGGACATCTTTTTTGGGTGTGAGTTCTAGAAAGTCTTGTAGGTCTTCATAGAACCGTTCAATTGCTGCTTCTTCAGCATTGTTGGTTGGGGCATAGATTTGGCTTACTGTGATATTGAATGGTTTTCAATGAAAATGAACAGAAACCATTCTCTCATTTTTGAGATTGCATCCAAGTACTGCATTTCAGACTCTTTTGCTGACTATCAGGGCTACTCCATTTCTTAGAAGGGACTCTTGCCCACAGTAGTAGATATAACGGTCATCTGAGTTAAATTCATGCATTCCAGTCTGTTTTAGTTCGCTGATTCCTAAAATGTCGATGTTCACTCTTGCCATCTCCTGTTTGAACACTTCCAATTTGCCTTGATTCATGGACCTAACATTCCAGGTTCCTATGCAATGTTGCTCTTTTTAACATCAGAAATCACCAGTCACATCCACAACTGGGTGTTGTTTTTGCTTTGGCTCTGTCTCTTCATACTTTCTAGGGATATTTCTCCACCAATCTCCAGTAGTATAAGCATATTGAGCACCTACCAACCTGGGGAGTTCATCTTGCAATGTCCTATCTTTTTGCTTTTTCATACTGTTCGTGGGTTTCCCACAGCAAGAATACTGAAGTGGGTTACTATTCCCTTCTCCAGTGGACCACATTTTGTCAGAACTGTCCACCATGACCTGACCTTCTAGGGTGGCCCTACACAGCATGGCTCATAGTTTCAATGAGTGAGACAAGGCTTTGGTCCATGTGATCAGATTGGATAGTTTTCTGTGATTGTGTTTTCCATTCTGTCTTCCCTGTGATGGATAAGAGGATTATGGAAGCTCCTGATGGGACAGATTGACTGAGGGGAAACTGGGTCTTATTATGATGGGTGCAGCCATGTTCAGTAAATCTTTAATCCAATTTTCTGCTGATGGGTGGGGCTGTGTTCCCTCCCTGTTATTTGACCTCAGGCCAAGCTATGGTGGAGGTAATGAAGAGAGTGGTGTCCTCCTTCAAAATGTCCCATGCAGGCGTTGCTACACTCAGTGACCCCAATCCTGCATCAGGCCACTGCTGACCCACGCCTCCGCCAGATACTTCTGGACACTCAAGGGCAAGTCTGGGTCAGCCTCTTGTGGGGTCACTGCTCCTTTCTCCTGGGTCCTGGTGCACATAAGGTTCTGTTTAGCTGACTGTGGTTCAGACCATGAACCCCTTGTTGCCAAATTCAGACTGAAATTGAAAAAAGTAGGGAAAACCACTAGACTATTCGGGTATGACCTAGATCAAATCCCTTAGGATTATACAGAGGAAGTGACAAATAGATCCCAGGGATTGGATCTGATAGAGGGCCTGAGGAACTATGGATGGAGGTTCATGACATTGTACAGGAGGCAATGATCAAGACTATCTTCAAGAAAAAGAAATGCAATAAGGGAAAATGGTTGTCTGAGGAGGCCTTACAAATAGCTGTGAATAGAAGAGAAGTGAAAGGTATAGGAGAAAATGAAAGATATACCCATCAGAATGTCGAGTTCCAAAGAATAGCAAAGAGAGATATGAAAGCCTTCTTCAGAGATCAATGCAAAGAAATAGAGGAAAAAGTAGAATGGGAAAGACTAGAGATCTCTTCTTGAAAATTAGAGATACCAAGGGAACATTTCATGCAAAGATGGGCACAATAAAGGACAGAATGGTATGGACCTAACAGAAGCAGAAGATATTAAGAAGAAGTGGAAAGATTACACAGAACTGTACAAAAAAAAAATCTTCATGACCCAGATAACCAAAGTGGCGTGACCACTCACTTAGACCCAGACATCCTGGAATATGAAGTCAAGTGGGCCTTAGGAAGCATCACTACAAACAAAGGTAGTGGAGGTGATGGAATTCCAGTTGAGCTTTTTCAAATCCTAAAGGATGATGCTGTGAAAGTGCTGCACTCAATATGCCAGCAAATCTGGAAAACTCAGCAGTGACTACAAGACTGGAAAAGGCCTGTTTTTATTCCAATCCCAAAGAAAGGCAATGCCAAAGAATGTTCAACCACCGCATAATTTAACTCATCTCACACGCTAGCAAAGTAATGCTCAAAATTCTCCAAGCCAGGTTTTAACAGTACATGAACTGTGAACTTCCAGATGTTCAAGCTGGTTACAAAAGTCAGAGGAACCAGAGATCAAATTGTCAACATCCACTGGATCATAGAAAAAGCAAGAGTATTCCAGAAAAACATCTATTTCTGCTTTATTGACTATGCCAAAACCTTTGACTGTGTGGATCACAACAAACTGTGGAAAATTCATTAAGAGATGGGAATACCAGACAACCTGACCTGCCTCCTGGGAAATCTGTGTGGAGGTCAAGAAGCAACAGATAGAACTGGACATGGAACAACAGACTGGTTCCAAATTTGGATTGGAGTACGTCAAGGCTGTATATTGTCACCCTGCTTATTTAACTTATATGCAGAGTACATCCTGAGAAATGCTGAACTGGATGAAGCACAAGCTGGAATAAAGATTGCCAGGAGAAATATCAATAACCTCAGATATACAGATGACACCACCCTTATGGCAGAAAGCAAAGAAGAACTAAAAAGCCTCTTGATGAAAGTGAAAGAGAGTGAAAAAGCTGGCTTAAAACTCAAAATTCAAAAAATGAAGATCATGGCATTTGGTACCATCACTTCATGACAAATAGATGAGGAAACAATGGAAACAGTGACAGAGTTTATTTTGGGTGCTTTAAAACACTGCAGATGGTGACTGTAGCTGTGAAATTAAAAGATGATTGCTCCTTGGAAGAAAACCTATGACCAACCTAGATAGCATATTAAAAAGCAGAGACATTACTTTGCCAACAAAGGTTCATCTAGTGAAATCTATGGTTTTTCCAGTAGTCATGTATGGATGTGAGAGATGGACTATAAAGAAAGCTGAGTGCTGAAGAATTGATACTTTTGAACTGTGGTGATGGAGAAGACTCTTGAGAGTTCCTTGGACTGCAAGGAGATCCAACCAGTCCATCCTAAAGGAGATCAGTCCTGGGTGTTCATTGGAAGGACTGATGCTGAAGCTGAAACTCCAATACTCTGGACAACTGAAGTGATGAACTGACTCATTTGAAAAGACGCTGATGCTGGGAAAGATCGAAGGTGGGAGTATAAGAGGACAATGGAGGATGAGATGGATGGATGGCATCACTACTCAATGGACATGAGTTTGAGCAAGCTCCACGAGTTGGTTATAGACAGGGAGACCTGGCATGCTGCAGTCCATGTGGTTGCAAAGATTTGGAGATGACCGTGCGACTGAACTGAACTGAACTGATTCCTTTTTGAGTGATCTTTGACAGTTTATGTTATCAAAGAAGTCATTCAGTTATTCTACATAGTAAAAATGTATTGACATAAAGTTGTTCAAAGTGTTTTCTTATCATCATAATGCTTAGAGGATTTGTGGTAATGTCCCCTCTTTCATTTTTCATTTTTGATTTGTAGTTTGACTTGTAGTTTGGATCTCTTCTCTCTCAAACAAATAAATTCTCTCTTTCTCGTTTTATTTCTTGGTCATTCTGACTAAATGTTCATTAAAGGAATTCGACATTAAACAACAAGCTATGTCTACCAGCAGTGCTCTTTGCACTTCTAGGGTACAAAGACTAGCCTGCAAAAGACTCAAAATACTAGCAGAGAAGTGGATTAATTAGCAGGAAAAAACGGGGTCATCTTTTTTTTCTCTCTCTCTTTTTCTTTTCACTTTTTATTTTGAAGTAATTTTGCAAAAATAAGGTTGAAAGTTTCAATCCTATAATCCGGTTGGCTTCTCTGGCAACCAGTTCCCATCCTGATGCCATTTAAGGGTCCACTAAGAGTCACCTCATTGACATATATCAGGTATGGGTAAATGGGGAGATTTTATATATATCCATATATAATCCATATATATATGGATTACTAGACATAAACTACTGTGTATCAAATAGATAAGCAACAAGGATATATCCTACAGCATGGGAAACTATATTCATTATCTTGTAATAACTTTAATAGAGTACATACTGTAAAAATACTGAATCATTATGCTGTATATTTTAAACATAATACTGTAAATCAATTGTACTTCATTTTTTTTAAAAAGGAGAAATTCATAATTTAAAAAATCAACATTGGGACAATACTGATGACTAAACTATGAACTTTGTTTGTATTTCTCTACCATTAATGCTTGTAGTTTATCCCACTAACTTCCTTTTCTGAGTTTTTCCTCAGAAAGAGAGTGTCATAGGAACCATGGAGGAGCTGTTCTCCAAAGCTATGTGACGCATATGCTGCGCAGCCTAAGACATGTACTTGGGATCCATGAAAATGTGGCACCTAGATCTCCTGCTTGGGGAGGCAGGGTTGTTGGATGGCCCCAGCTGCTGCCCACTGAATTCCTCACTGCACTCATGCTAAGTCATACTACTCGTGGGCTGCCTAAAGACTCCCTAAAGTCAGTCTCACCAACACATCTTTTTTTTTTCAACGTACAAACATAAAATACCATGTGTGTGCTGGCTCAGCTGTTCAACTGTGTCCGACTCTTTGTGACCCCATGGACTGTAGCCTGCCAGACTCCTCTATCCATGGAATTTTTCAGGCAAGAATACTGGAGTGGGTTGCCATTTCCTACTCCATGGGATATTCTAGACCCAGAAATCAAACTTGGGTCTCTTGCGTCTCCTGCATTGACAGATGGATTTTTTACCACTGCACCACCTGGGAACCCAGGTGAGATACTGTCAATTATAGACACCGTGAAGTATATAACATTTCCAGTACTTATTTATCTTATCTTATAACAGAAAGTTTGGTTCCATTTTTTTTTTCCTTAGATTGTATCTCATCAATAAGTATCTTTAATATCTAACCCCATTTTGGGGTCTGTTTATAGGAGGCATAGAAATAGGGGAAATGTATACTCATCTATTCTGGGTGAAGTGTGTTTATTTTAATGTCAATTAAGTAATGTTGCTTTATAGTATTGTAAAGGCCTTCTATATCTTCACTGATTTTCTATTTGCTCTACAGCTTACTGAGAGAGGAGTACTGAAGCCCCTCAACTAAAATTATGAATTTGCCTATTATGCCTTCAGCTCTATCAGTTTTCATTTCCATATTTTGAAGATAATTTTTAGGTGCATACATATTTAGGATTGTTATGTCTTTTTTGGTCAATTAATTCTTTTATCATTGTGTCCCACTTTTACCCCTGATAGTACTATCCTTTGTATTGCAATCTACTTTGTCTGATATTAATATAACCACTTTTAGTGAGTGTCTACATATCTCTTTTTCTATCCTATTGCTTTTACTTTTGTCAACATCTTTAATTTGTAATGAACATTTTTTTAGATAGTATATAGTGTGGTCATGCATTTTATTCCATCTGATAACATCTATCTTTTAATTCAAATGATTGATCCTTTTATATTTACATTTATAGTGTTAGAGTTATACCTAGTATCTTATTGGTATACCTAGTATCTTATTATTTATAAATGTAAACATTTATAGTGTTAGAGTTAAACCTAGTATCTTATTGGATGTTTTCTCTTTATTCTATTAGTTCTTTATTTTTATTATTATTTTTTACTTCAACAGCCTTCTTTTGGATTTATTTTCTAAGACTGTATTCAGTTCGGGTCAGTCACTCAGTTGTGTCTGACTCTTTGTGACCCCATGGACGGCAGCATGTCAGGCTTTCTTGTCCATCATCAACTCCTGGAGCTTGCTTAAACAAACTCATGTTCATCAAGTCTGTGATGCCTTCCAAACATCTCATCCTCTGTTGTCCCCTTCTCCTCCTGCTTTCTATCTTTCCCAGTGTCAGGGCCTTTTCAAATGAGTCAGTTCTTCACATCAGGTGGCCAAAGTATTGGAGTTTCAGCTTCAGCCTCAGTCCTTCCAATGAATATTCAGGACTGATTTTCTTTAGGATGGACTGGTTTGAACTCCTTGCAGTCCAAGGGACTCTCAAGAGTCTTCTCCAAACCACAGTTCAAAAGCAGCAATTCTTCAGTGCTCAGCTTTCTTTATGGTTCAACTCTCACATACATACATGACTACTGGATTAGCAATGTTTTTCTTTTTACTTTCTAAAGATTGCCCTAAAGTTTATAACACACATTGTTAATTTATCTCAGTCTACCTTCAAACAGTATTCCACTGCTTCATGCATAATGTAAGAACCTGAGAAGAAAATCATTCATTTTTTTCTATTGTCCGATTTCTATTTCCAGTGACATACAGTTTAATTTTAAATATGTAATAATCCAATAATATAATATTAAAATTTTTGCTTGTAATGGTCAATTACACTTTAAAATAAAAATTAGATAAATGATATATTTATCCTAACGTTAACCTTTTTTTAAAAGCTTTTCATTTCTATGTGTAGAAACAAATTTATATCTCTTATCTTCTCTTGCATGAGAAATTTCCTTTAACATTTTATATAATAGGTCTTAGTGATGAAGTCTCGGTTTCCTTTTTTTTTTTTTTGAAGGAAAACTCTTCATGCATTTTTGAAAGATGATTTCACTTGGCATTAAATTAAGAGCTAAAAATTTTACCTTAAAAATGTCACTCTTCTGTCCTCTCTTGCATAATTTCTGGTGAAATCATTATTAATAGTCTCCTATTATCCATATTTTTCTTTCAAAATCTGTATCTTTTGGTCCATGTCTTTGTTTTCTTTTCTGCTTTAATTACCAGAAGTTAAATATGCTCTATCAGATGTGCTTTATTTATCTTTTTGTGTTTCTCTAAGCATCTTTAATCTGAAGTTTTGTCAATTTACTATTTTAGGAAAATTCTTGGCCATCGTCTCTTCAAATATTTCTTCTGCTATGTTCTCTCTAGTTCTTTAAAACCTTAATTACATGTGTATTAAGTTATTTGATGTTGTCCTGCAGCTGTTAGAAATCTTTCTTCCCTTACTGCTTTTTTCTTTGTGATTCAATTTCAGCATATTCTCTTCATATATATTCAGATTCATTGGTTTTTACTTCAGCTGTGCTGAGTCTATTGATGAGCTGGCAAATAAACTTTTGATCTTTTATACTAGGTTTTTTATTTTTAGCATTTTCATTTGATTTTTTTTCACTTTTTTTTCATTTGATTCTTTTATAGATTTACATCTCTGCTGAAATTCTGCCTTTCCTGATGCATGTCATCAAATCTTTAAGTTAAAGTTTTAAGATATCAAACACAGTTGTTGCTGTTTTTGTTTTGTTTTTTTAAATTTTTTCCTGATGATGGAACATAGACAACATTTATCAAACACAATAAGGAAAACTCTCACTCTACATTATAAAAAACAGCCAAAGATCAACTATTACAGAAAAGAAATAGGATGGAAATATTTAAAAAGGTGTTTAAGCTATTTTCTTAAAGAGACTTCCTCTACTGCCAGAGATCTTGAATAGCCTCCTGGTCAGTCATCTGGAAACAATTCTTCACAGTATTGAAGAACTTGGCTTCCACTTTGGGAAGGGAACTATCTTTTTCAACCTTACTTGCATTTTTGCTTTAACATCTTCTACAGAACTAGGTCCTTTTGGTACTTTAAGTTCTTTCATTTTTATGAAGGATTCTTGACATTTTGATCTTGGTGTTAACGGTTTTGAGTCTTTTTCATTCTGGTTTGATTTTTTGTGCCTTTTTAGCTGGAGTCTCTTGTACAGATTTCTTTACTGGACCTTTTTCTTCACAATTTCCTCATCATCAAAATTATAGTCTTCATTGTCATCTTTATCTTCAGCAGCAGCAAATCATCTTGAAATTTGTTATGCAATGGTCTGACTAGAGTCATCTTGATTGTTCTGTTTATTTTCAGATTGCTTCAGTTTCAGTTTGTTCCTGTTTCTTTGAGTTCAATTCTCAGAACTGTGACAGTTTATGCCATGGCTACAGTCTGGTGGGGCTTTCAGCATCTATAAGATAGCTCACAGGATCTGGCTCAGAATATAATCTATAGGCCATGAGAAGGAATTAAAGGTCCTTAATTATGCTTAATGACTAAACTATTATTATTTAGTCTTGTTGGATTGTTTTCCTTTGTTTCTATATTTTCTCACTTCTCTGATTAAACTTATTCTTTGATTAAAACTTTTTCACAGACAAAAGGCAGGCAGAGAACATGGGTGGGGAAGGATCCTAGAATCCTGCTCAGTTTCAGGAGCAGATTCTCTCCTATACACCACACTGGGAGAAGCTCTCTCTGGACTCCTGATTTACCCCTAATCTATGAGTGAATGTCAACTCACTTTGCACATAGACCTCCTAGTGATTCTGTATATAATACAAGCCCACACCTGGTTTTTAGAAATGCAATACAATTTTAGCAGATTTTTGTCTCATCTACTTGTATGGCTACCCCATCTTTCTCCTATTGTTTGTCACCAGTGGCCCAGGCCCAGAGCCACACATAATTAGCAGCTGTAGTGTTAAAACATAACACTATTACTTTACTGTCACAGTCTTCGTAGACCAGGACCTGGGGACTGGAGTCGATGAGAAGGATGCAGGGGACCCAAGACTTGAGTGAAACAGGGTATTTTATTTGCAGAAATGCATGCTTATATATCTTCAATAAAATGATTACTCAGCCATGAAAAAGAATTAAATTCCACCAGTTGCAACAAAATGGATAGTCCTTTAAGTAAAAGGTCACTGAAGAGAGTCACTGAAGGGAATCCAAGCAGGTGCTCTTTCCCATGATCTCAGTCCTGAGAGCTGCGTGCAGCTCTGCTCCTTCCTATTTTCCAGGAACTGATAAGGAAGAGAGAGTCCTTGAGAAACAGCACACAAAGGAAGAAAACACACTGGATCCCTTAAAGTTGAACGTCCCCTGACCCTTTAGTTTTCTTGTCCATTAGCTGTAGCATTAAAATTGTGAGCTTTAAAAAAAAAAAAAAGAGAATTCTTACAGAAACTATGAAAGTATTTCTTATCTCATTTGTTGCAATGAAGTGAAATGTGTATTTCTTGGAAAGTGACACACACTACTTGGTGTGAGATCCTTGGGAACCATACCAAACAGTTACATTTTGTTATCCTCATTGCTTACCTAAGAAACAGGGAAAAATAATTTTCTGAACAGTGAATGTCTTCAGTGTTAAAACTCATATGGTGGAAATTGACCAAGGTCTCCGAGAGTAACACTCAGTAGCCAAGTAGTGAAGTAATGATTTGAACTAAGATGAGAAATAAATGGTTAAATGTAAGCCTATGATATCTGTGTTTTTTTTGTTTTTTGTTTTTTTTCTTTACCACAGATACTTGGGAAATAAAAAGCTATACTGGTCAAAACTCCTTGCAAACTTACCAGCAGAATGATAGTAACAGAGTAAGTCCTTATATTTGGGATGCTTTTCGCACAATGCATCTGTGCATCTGGTCTGCCTAGAGGGCTTATTGTACATACTGTAGGAATTCATAAACATATGGGATCCAGCCCATTGGAAAGTGTCATGAAAACTATATATACTGAAGTTTTTAAAGGAGATACTCTATAACCAAAATGGCTCCTCCTATAACAAGCAATGCCCTGCATGTATTGCCTGGAATATCCCACGTTTAATCAAAGTCAGAATAGGCCCTAATGGACCTAGGGAGCAGCATTTGTTGTCTCTAATCTTTCCAAAGGAAAATGCATTGCTTATGTTACATTATCACCCGTGCCCTTTGAATTACTAGTAAAGCTCAGCACTGAGTATGACACCTAATTCCTGTGAATCAAGTTTGACAATCCAAACCACTGATTTTTAATCTCAGTAACTATCTCTGACTTCAAAGTACATACACATTCCTCTGTGCAGTAATGCCTGGTTCTATCTGACACATGATCAGGGTCTAAAGAAAAATCATTGAGCCAAACTCAGAATTCATGTCATTTTAACAAGCAAATTTTAAAATTATATTTAAGGAGTTTTCATTTCTTGTAAGTTTTGAAATACAACTGTATACAAATGATGGCATGAAGTGTGATAAAAATTTCTGAAAACCAAAAATCTTTATGCAGCATAGGAGAATGCAACATAGAAGAATTGTTTAATATTTAACAATGGAAGAAAAGAATAAAAAATTAACCATAATGAATTTATTTTCCTTTGGGTATAAGGTATCAGTGTTTGGCTATTTTGTGATAGACTATTGATCTGCAATAGCAGATAATAGCAGCCACACAAAATGAATCTATCCAATGGGCATTGTGCTAGGTATTATTTCTTTATAGCTTAACTACAACAAAGATAAATAGACATAAGAAACAGTAATTTATTTGGATTGTTACTCAAGGTTCAACCTAAAGTACAACCAATACTGTTTTTCACACTCAATGGTCTAGATTGCTTTGATTGCTGAAGGTAGTTAACATAATGATTCTGTGTTTAATTGTATAGTTGGTTTGAAAAATGGATATATATATATTTCTGTACTAGTAAACAATTTTAATTTTTGTTGTTCTTAAATGGTTTTAAAATGTTTTTCCAACTTAATTTTTAAATTTAATACATAAATTTGGAAGCCCCTCTAGGCTTCTACTGCCAGTCAGAAGGAAAATGAAGGACTCTTTGGCCTTATCGTATTGGGAGGAGTGAAAATAGGGGGGGAAAGCTATACAGATTTACCACAGCATATTCTTCTCTTGAGTTTACTACAAGATGATGAAGTAGAAGGATGTGTGCTCATCTTCTCCTGTGAGAAATCCAAAATTACAACTCACTGCTGAACAACCATCAACAGGAGAATGTTGGATCCCACCAAAAAAAGAAACCCCACACCCAATGGCAAAGGAGAAGCCCCAGCAAGATATTAAGAGGGGCAAAATCTCGTTTAGAATCAAACCACATAACTGCCAGAGACACTCAGAGGCCCAAACAAACTTTGTGTGCACTGGGACCCAGAGACCCCACAGAGACTGAGCCAGGACTGTCTTAGCGTCTCCTGTGGAGGAACGGGTCAGCAGCGGCCTGCCGCAGGGGCAGGGACTCTGGGTGCAGGAGACCTGGGTATGGCATAAGCCCTCTTGGAGGAGGTCGCCATTAACTCCACCATAGAGCCACCAGAGCTTACACAGGACTGGGGAAACAGCCTCTTGGAGGGCACAAACAACACCTTGTGTGTACCAGAACCCAGAAGAAGAGAGCACACACCACACAAGAGACTAACCAGACTTGCCAGTGAGTGTCCAGGAGTCTCTGGTGGAAGCATGGGTCGATGGTGGCCTGCTGCAGGGTCAGAGGCACTGAGAGCAGCAGTATGTGCATGGGACCATCATCT
Organism: Muntiacus reevesi; assembly: GCF_963930625.1. Taxonomy (NCBI): domain Eukaryota; kingdom Metazoa; phylum Chordata; class Mammalia; order Artiodactyla; family Cervidae; genus Muntiacus; species Muntiacus reevesi. The sequence goes on from NC_089249.1 coordinate 135,828,837, forward strand.
TCATTACCTCCACCATAGTGTGGCCTCAGGTCAAGCAACAGGGAGGACACAGAGCCCCAACCAACAACAGAAAATTGGATTAAAGATTTACTGAGCAAGGACCTGTCCATCAAACAAGACCCAGATACCCCCATGGTCAATCTCTTCCATCAAAAAGCTTCCACAAGCCTCTTATTCTTATCCATCAGAGGGCAGACAGAATGAAAACCACAATTACAGAAAACTAACCGATCTGATCACATGGGTCACAGCCTTGTCTAACTCAATGAAACTTTGAGCCATGCAGTGCAAGCCCAATAAAGATAGACATGTCAGGGTGGGTGGAGACTTCTGACAAAACGAGGTCCACTGGAGAAGGGATTAATAACCCACTTCGGTATTCTTGCCTTGAGAACCCCATGAACAGTATGAAAAGGCAAAAAGATAGAACCCTGAAAGGTGAACTCCCCAGGTCAGTAGGTGGCCAATAGGCTTATACTACTGGAGATCAGTGGAGAAACAACTGCAGAAAGAATGAAGAGACAAAGCCAAAGCAAAAACAACACTCAGTTGTGGATGTGACTGGTGACAGAAATAAAGTTCAGTGCAAAAAAGAGCAATATTGCATAGGAACCTGAAATGTTAGGTCCATGAATCAAGGTAAATTGGAAGTGATCAAACAGGAGGTGGCAAGAGTGAACATTGACGTTTGAGGAATCAGCGAAGTAAAATGAACTGCAATGGATGAATTTAACCCAGATGACCATTATATCAACTACTGTGAGCAAGAATCTCTTCAAAGAAATGGAGTAGCCCTGATAGTCAACAAAAGAGTCTGAAATGCAGTACTTGGATGCAGTCTCAAAAATGACACAATGATCTCTGTTCGTTTCAAGGCAAACCATTCAATATCACAATAATCCAAGTCTATGCCCCGACCAATAATGCTGAAGAAGCTGAAGTTGAATTGTTCTCTGAAGACCTACAAAACCTTCTAGAACTAACACCAAAAAAGATGTCCTTTTCATTATAGTGGACTGGAATGAAAAAGTAGGAAGTCAAGAGATTCCTGGAATAAAGGGCAAATTTGGCCTAGAAGTACAAAAATGAAGCAGAGCAAAGGCTAACAGAGTCTGGCCAAGAGAATGCACTGGTCATAGCAAACAATTTCTTTCAGCAGCACAAGAGAAGTCCAATACACATGGACGTCACCAGATGGCCAATACCCAAATCAGACTGATTATATTCTTTGCAGCCAAAATGGAAAAGCTCTATACAGTCAGAAAAAATAAGACTGTGAGCTGACTGTGGCTCAGATCATGAACTCCTTGTTGCCAAATTCAGACTGGAATTGACAAAAGTAGGGAAAACAACTAGACCATTCAGGTATGATCTAAATCATTCCCTTAGAATTATCCTGTGGAAGTGACAAATAGATTCAAAGGGTTAGATCTGATAGAGGGACTGAAGAACGACGGAGGTTTGTGACATTGTAAAGGAGGCAAAGATCAAGACTATCTTCAAGAAAAAGAAATGCAATAAGGGAAAATGGTTGTCTGAGGAGGCCTTACAAATAGCTGTGAAAAGAAGAGAAATGAAAGGCATAGCAGAAAAGGAAAGACATACCCATTTGAATGCAGAGTTCCGAAGAATAGGAAGGAGAGATAAGAAAGCCTTTCTCAGTGATCAATGCAAACAAATAGAGGAAAACAAAAGAATGGGAAAGACTAGAGATCTCTTCAAGAAAATTACAGATATCAAGGGAACATTTCATGCAAAAATGGGCTCAATAAAGGACAGAAATGGTATGACCTAAAAGAGGTAGAAGATATTAAGAAGAGGTGGCAAGAATACTCAGAAGAACTGTACAAAAAAGATCTCCATAGCCCAGATAATCACAATGGTGTGATCACTTACCTACAGCCAGACATCCTGGAATGTGAAGTCAAGTGGGCCTTAGGAAGCATCACTACGAACAAAGCTAGTGGAGGTGATGGAATTCCAGTTGAGCTATTTCAAATCTTAAAAGATGATGCTGTGAAAGTGCTGCACTCAATATGCCAGCAAATTTGGAAAACTCAGCAGTGACCACAGGACTGGAAAAGGCCTGTTTTCATGCCAATACCTAAGAAAGGCAATGCCAAAGAATGTTCAATCTATAGCACAATTGCACTCATCTCACACACTAGTAAATTAATGCTCAAAATTCTCCAAGCCAGGCTTCAGCAGTACGTGAACCATGAACTTCCAGATGTTCAAGCTGGATTTAGAAAAGACAGAGGAACCAGAGATCAAATGCCCAACATCCATTGGTACCTAGAAAAAGCAAGAGCATTCCAGAGAAACATCTATTTCTGCTTTATTGACTATAACAAAGCCTTTGACTGTGTGGATCGCAAGAAACTGTGGAAAATTCTGAAAGAGATGGGAATACCAGACCACCTGACCTGCCTCCTGAGAAATCTGTATAGAAGTCAAGAAGCAACAGTTAGAACTGGACATGGAACAACAGACTGGTTTCAAATAGGAAAAGGAGTACGTCAAGGCTGTATATTGTCACCCTGCTTATCTAACTTCTATGCAGAGTACATCATGGAAAATTCCAGGTTGGATGAAGCACATGTTGGAATAAAGATTGCCAAAAGAAATATCAAGAATCTCAGATATGCAGATGACACTACCCTTATGGCCAAAAGTGAAGAAGAACGAAACAGCCTCTTGTTGAAAGTGAAAGAGGAGGGTGAAAAAGTTGGGTTAAAACTCAACATCCAGAAAATGAAAATCATGGCATCTGATCTCATCACCTCAAAGCAAATAAATGGGGAAACAATGGAAACAATGAAAGATTTTGCTTTATTTATTTATTTATATTTTTTGGTCTCCAAAATCATTGCAGATGGTGACTGCAGCCATGAAATTAAAAAAAAATGAAATTAAAAAACTTGCTCCTTGAAAGAAAAGCCATGGTCAACCTAGACAGCATATTAAAAAGCAAAGACATTACTTTGCCAACAAAGGTCTGTCTAGTTAAAGCTATGGTCTTTCCAGTAGTCATACATGGATGTGAGAGTTGCACTTGAAGAAAGCTGAGCACCAAAGAATTGATGCTTTTGAACTGTGGTGTTGGAGAATACTCTTGAAAGTCTCTTGAACTGCAAGGAGATCCAATTCGTCTTTCCTAAAGGAAATCATTCCTGAATTTTCATTGGAAGGACTGATGCTGAAGTTGAAACTCCAATATTCTGGCCACATGATGTGAAGAAGTGATTCATTGGAAAGACCCTAATCCCGGGAAAGATTGAAAATGGGAGGAGAAGGGGATGACAGAGGATGAGATGATTGAATAGCATCACTGACTCTATGGACATGAGTTTGAGTAATCTCTGGGAGTTGGTGATGGACAGGGAAGCCGGGTGTCCTGCAGTCCATGGGGTCGCAAAGTGTCAGACATGACTGAGCAACTGAACTGAATTGTACTAGGTTTACTAAACATTGTGTCTTGTTTTTCATTTCTCAGCTAGGTCATTCATTTCTCAACATCAACACATATAATCAAACACACACACATAAGTTTATTGTAGAAACCTTCATACTCCAAACCCTATTTCTCAGCCCCTGACTCCTATACAATTGTTTTTTGTTTGTTTGTTTGTTTGTTTTACACACTTAAAACTCAGGCTGTCCAAGTAGTCTCAGAAACAAATCAAAGAATCAGGTCCACTGGTACTGAAATTGTCTAGAAGACTTTGAGAGTGGTGACATGAGAAGTGTTTTCTGTGCAAAATACAAAAAGGACAGCCAGAATTGGATTCTAAGTGTTGTCTTCCTTTCCAGAATAACTGGGCTAAGTATGCATAGTAATGGTCTCTGCTTTCCTGCTTAGAGATTGGGCTTAACATGAGCACCCACAATGGCTTTTGAACAGCTTGTTTGCAGAAAGATAGTAATCAGCCAATATTTTGACAACAGCCCTGGAAAACAACCAGGTTTTCTATGAGTCAGAAGACCTTTTCAGATGTCCCGAGTAAAGTTCATATTAGAATCAAGTTTATGCTGGATTTGTTTAATTGGTCTCTTATCAGAGAAAAGGAAGCTTGCCACAATATACTTTTTAGCCTTATGAATTTTCTGATTATACTTCTTATTCATCAATCAATTAGGTCATTAGAAAGAAACTATAGAAAATGAAAATAATTCTAATTGTAAAGAACAACAGTTATATAATTGTAGTAACAGACAAAATTATGATTATAAAATAATTCTATAGAAGTAATTTCTAGATAAAAAATATTTGAAATCCGAGGACAAATTCTTTTTTTATTATTTTCTGATTCCAAGTAAGTTCCTAAACTTCTCTGTCTTGCCTTCTTAATTTATAAAATACAAAGAAAATGTCTGATTTGTCTACTCCATAGGAATTTCATGATTATCAACTGAAAGAATGTATATGAAAGTTCTGGTAACTGGAATATATATGAACATTTTAATCCATGCAACTGTGTACTTACACTATCCCTTGAGTCCATCATTCATTTTTGTGGTGTGTTCCTAAGTTTGAGTTTCACCCAATTTAAACATCCCCTGTCTTTGAATGACCGTAGAAGAGGCTTCACCTCACAAATCAATATGGTAAGTGATAGTGGTTGCTTGAAATAGAATATTGAATGTGTTTCTGAAAAAGTATTAGCTTAATAGAAATAAGTATTATTACTAACTAGTGACATCTCCCATGGGGACAAGTAAAGAAATATAAGTGGTCATGCCACATATTTGCAATAGCTTCCTTAAAACTCAAAACAGTTATTCCAATAAACTGAACATTCCTTGCCAATTTAAGGACTAACATTAACACAGAAACATAAAAGATTTATATTACCTAGCATTAGTCTCTTCTACCTGGCCAAGATGACTATCACCTAGTTTTTTCAAGGGTAATTAATATTATAGCCTTTTTGCACTGCCTTAAATTTGTTATTGAGGCCATTAAATTTTTTTCAAATAGAAAATAAATGTTGAGTGCTAGGTAGATCTAGCTGTGAACTCACTGAAAAGCAAGGTGAACTCTGGTACTCTGACCAGTTCAGTTCAGTCACTCAGTCGTGTTCAATTCTTTGTGACCCCATGAACTGCAGCACACCAGGCCTCCCTGTCCACCACCAACTCCCAGAGTCCACCCAAACCCATGTCCATCGAGTTGGTGATGCCATCCAGCCATCTCATCCTCTGTTGTCCCCTTCTCCTCCTGCCCCCAATCCTTCTCAGCACTCTGACCAGCAAGGTAAGTATTCTCCATATTACTCCATTCAGAGAGGAATGCTTTCAATGATAAAGGGTTGTTTCTCAGTAAAGGGGTATAAATAGATGTGTGCACTTCCCTGTGAGAACATTTTAGCATGTCAGGAACCATGAAAGATAAATCTTAGTTGCTGAGTTTCCCGTACTTACAGATTGCTTTTGATGTATGCCAGGAAGATACATTTTGATACATCTTTCCCCAAAGCAATGGTCTGAGGAAAAGGTATGACAATGTATAATTTGAGCAATTAGTTTTTAGAATGACTTATTAAATAGTGATCCACTTAAGAATGTAGAAAACACTGTCGATTTCAGATCATTGATACTAAATGGTCTGGCTGATACATTTGCCTTCATCCATTCATTTATTCAATCAATGATGTTTGAACACGATGTGCCAAGAGGTGTGCTAGATGGTCATAGTACAACAGTGAACAGGACAGGCATGATTTCCTACCCTCACAGGACTAACACCCTTAACAGAGATGCAGTCATTAACCAGGTAGCTACACCTGTGGAGTTGCTGCACAGAACACCGTACAGCATGCTGAGAAGATCATGAGAGGCCTTAATTCTGTGAAGTTAGGGAATTCTCAAGTCCTAAAGACTTATAATGGTAAATATATGAGGGTAGAGAAAAGGTAAATATTTTCTAGATAGAAGAGCTAAAATGGTTAACTTAGTCAACTGAGCCAGCCAATCTAGATTAAAAAAATAATAATAATAACAAAGACAGATGAGTAGGTTTGTTAGAGTCATCCATGGTGAAGTACATTTTTGATGCTGGTATTTTCTTAATTTTCACCTGAGACTAGACAATTTTGAGTGTCTTATCACTAGGCTGATTTCAGAAGCAAATTTCTTTTGTCTAGATTTTCCCTGTTATTATTATTTTTTTCCTTCCTAAGGCATGAATCATTAAAACCATCATCTACAGCAAGAATCTCACAAAAGCTTCCTAGGGAATAATGCCAGTAGCCTAGGAATATATATATGAATCAACAAGGAGGAAATAAGAAAACTCTCAGTAGGGTCTGTCCACACCCAATAACTCTTTAACATGGTAATAAAAAGACATCAATTTGGCACAGTTCTGAAATAACTTCCCCAGCTTTTGAGCTCCCTCTAGGGTCAACTGACATCTTTGGTGAGACTTGTTTAAAGCCCATCTTCTCCTCTATTCAGTGCTGCTTCCTTTTCTTGCCTTCTAGAAGTAGAAGCCCAGTCTTTCCCTAATAAACCTCCTGAAGAATATTCTCTGCACTAGGAACAAAACTGTGCCCCCTGTCCTCTGCCAAATCTATATATTGAAGTCCTAACCCCTAATGTGATTATACTTGAAGACAGGGCTTTCAGGAGATAATTAAGGTTAAATGGGGACTTTCCTGGTAGCTCAGCTGGTAAAGAATCCACCTACAAGGCAGGAGACCCCAGTTCAATTCTTGGGTCAGACAGATTCCCTGGAGAAGGGCTAGCTACCCACTCCAGTGTTCTTGCCTGGAGAACCCCAATGGACAGAGGAGCCTGGTGGGCTGCAGTCCGTGGTGTGGCAAGGAGTCAGACATGACTGGGCAACTAAGCACAGCAAGCTTAAATGAGGTTATAAGGGTAGAGTTCTAATTCTGAAGGATTATGGCCTAATAACTGGAAGGAAAGTTACGACCAACCTAGATAGCATATTAAAAAGCAGAGACATTACTTTGCCAACAAAGGTCTGTCTAGTCAAGGCTATAGTTTTTCTGGTGGTCACATATGGATGTGAGAGTTGGACTGTGAAGAAAGTTGAGCGCCGAAAAATTGATGCTTTTGAGCTGTGCTGTTGGAGAAGATTCTTGAGAGTCCATCCGGAAGGAAACAAGTCCTGGGTGTTCATTGGAAGGACTAACACTGAAGCTGAAACTCCAATACTTTGGCCACCTCATGCGAAGAGTTGAGTCATTGGAAAAGACCCTGATGCTGGGAGGAATTGGGGGCAGGAGGAGAAGGGGATGACAGAGGATGAGATGGCTGTATGGCATCACCCAACTCAATGGACATGAGTTTGAGTAAACTCTGGGAGTGGGTGATGGACAGGGAGGCCTGGCATGCTGCGATTCATGGCAAAGAGTCGGACACGACTGAGCGACTGAACTGAACTGAACTGAACTGATGGCCTAATAAGAAGAGAAAGATCTCTCTAAGTGTGTGTCTGTCTGTATGTATATGTGTGTGCACAGATAGATAGATATCTTTATGTGTACACGCTGAAGAACAGTTACGTGAGCATACAGTGAGAAGGTGGATATTTGCAAGCCCAAAGAGAACCCTTACAAGCATCTGACCATGCTTGAGGCAGGACTTAGATGGACCCCAATCTGAGCAATCTCTCCCCTGTGGACAGAAACTCCATAAAGGCAGGATAATAGAGGACACTGGGCCCTGCCCAGATAAAAGACCAGATAGTCCTTATTCTCGAAGTCAGAGACCTCCCTGACTACTCATGCATAGAAAGGCTCCTTGGAGGTCAAAATAGGAGGGGGTGTTGCCTCATAGTAAGTGATGTCAACTACGCATAAGCCTCTTCACTAGGGACCATCTTGTTTAAAAGATGTGCATGCATACATGGGAGGATCCTGAGATATACCGAATAAGGCCCCAGAACCAGGCAAAGCAGGATGATTGGTCAAAGGAAACCCAGAAGAAATGCCTCATAAAACTGATTCAAATTACCATGTGGGCCCAACTCTCTCTCTCTGATCTTGCCCATGTGTATATGCACATGCACACTCTTTTTCTTCCAAATAAATTCTTTACTTGTTTCACTACTTTCCATCTTTGTGGGTACTCTTAGAGTCCGAGCTCTGTCACTTACCACTGGTGTGGTAGCTAGGATTTGATGCTCTTACCCCTGTGACCAGACCTCAATATCTGGCCAGGAACTGAAGCCCTGCTTCAAGCTGCTGTAGGCTTGATCATGCAGGGACCCTGATCTCAGACTTTCAGGCTCCAGAACTGTGAAAAACATAAATTTCTGTTGTTTAAACCAGCCAGTCTACAATATTTGGTTATGGCAGTCCAAAATGACGAATACACTCTTTTTCAGCACCTGCTTCCCAAGAAACCCAAGCTGCAATGGTAGCCCTCTGCAATCACCACTGACTATGAAATTAGGACAATTTCTCAGACTCAAATGGAAATAAAACAAATAAATCATACACATAGAGATTCCTATATGCTTAAGTGCTTTCTGAGTGGAAACTTAAGCTTTCCATTAAGAAAGTGTTTTCTTTGCCTGAATTACTCCTGGTGAGCACAGAGCTATTCATAATATTCATGACTTGGGGAGAGGCTGCCACTGGTCCCAGAGTTTCTGGCAGTGGAAATGGAGACACTGTCATTTCTAGTACATCATATTCCCAGTGGTGCTGAATCACTTGAAATTCCAAACACCTGCATTGTTCCCCCTAAGACTACTTACCATCAAAATGCAAGATGCTGCTGAGCTCTGAGACAGCTGATAAGGAGGGCCCACTGAGCCAAGAAAACAACAAATAACTTTGTAGAAGCCCCTGGAAATTTAGCATTTCCAATCAAATCTTTGTCTGCTCTGAGCAAAACTAAATCCTGTACTCCAAATTATTAGAACTGGGAATGCAGGAAAACCTGAATCCTGCCTTGTAATAACTGCTTCCTAATAGAAGTATTCTGAGGCAGATTCATGCAAGAATCAATGCCTAGAAGAAAAATAAAGTACCACTTCGGTACTACAGTAAGGGCTCTCTGGTGCTGGTAGATTAAATTGACCAAATTGAGACTGGTGTGTGTCAGTTGCTCAGTTGTGTCCAACTCTTTGTGACCCAATGGACTGTAGCCTGCCAGGCTCCTCTGTTCATGGGATTCTCCAGGCAAGACTATTGGAGTGGGTTGCCATTTCCTTCTCCAGGGGATCTTCCTGACCCAGGGAATGAACCTGGGTATCCTGTATCACAGGTGGATTCTTTACCATCTGAGCCACCAAGGAAGCCAATTGAAACTGGACTGGAAGCCAAAGCATTGTGTCTGTTTCTACCTTAAGCCCTAGATTCAGATTTCCTCTAGCTACAAGCAAGGAAGAAACAAGAGTGATATATGGTGCCTGAGCCCACTTACTCCCACATTTCTGCTCATGTTACTGCCTCTGCTTGGAAACCCTTCTTTAAAGGATACACCTCACACCTTCTTACAATGATGATCTACCTCACATCTTCCAGAAATATCCATTAATGAGTTACTTTTTATTTGTGCCTTCCACTTTAGGTAAGTCCTTGTTGCACATTTCAACCTCTTTACAATGATTTATTGAGTCTTTTTATTCATTAGAGAACGAGTTTCTTTGAGGCAAGGACCACATCTTGCTCAACTTTCAGATGATTCTAACACAAGACCTGAAAAACAATAGGTATTATGTATCCAAAAACATGAAATGATGCATCATCTGGCCCCAACCTTTCTTTCTAGCCTCTAGGCTCACTAAACCCACTAGTTCCTCACTTATCCACACAGCCCTGCTTTGCCCACAGCACCCAACTCACTGACTGGCAAACTTGTCCTGTACAGACACACCCTCTTGCTTTCACTCATACTGTTCCCTCTGTCTGAAATATCCTCTCATCATTCCAAACCATAAACATGTTCATCTTCCTCTGAGGTTCTACTTAAATACCATTCTCCAGAGAATCTCCTCTTTGCTTTCCCATCATCTCATGTTGATGTCTTACTATCCACACACATCATACTTTCTCTCTACTGGGCTATACATTCTTAGAAGTCAGAGTCTATCAGGAATATTTACAGCTCAACATGACAAACAATTTCATTAAAATTAAGCAAAATATTTGAACAAATATTTCATAAGATAAAATATATTCCTCCCTTGGTATGGACAAGACATTAGTACAAGGACCATTGAAGATACCAAAATTCACCAATGCTCAAGTATCCTAAGTAAAATGGATTAATATTTGCATATAACTTATGCATATCCTCCCATATACTTAAATCATCTCTAGATTACTTATAATACCTAATACAATGTAAATTCTTTGTAAATAGTTGCTGGCACAGGACAATTTCAAGTTTTTCTTCTGGGAATTTCTGGAATTAAAAAAGATATATTTTCCATCCATGGTTGGTTTAAAATTCATGTATGCAGAACTGTGGATATGGATGGCCAACTATACACACACATGGCTAATAAGCATATGAAAAGGAGATCAACATTACTAGGTATCACAGAAATGCAAGTTAAAATATAGGGAGATATCATACTCGCCCATTTGTTTTGATGAAACTTAAAGATTGAAAATACCAAGTGTTAATGAGGTTGTAAAACATCTAAAAATTTCATATACTTCTACAGAATGGTACAAGCACTCTGAAAATTTTGCTTTAAAAGTTAAAAGTAAAACAAAAGGACAAACTATGTACAGGCATCCTGTTCCCAAATATTTACTTAAACAAAACAAAAACATGTCTACATAGACTAACACATGAGTGTTCATAGCTACTTTATTAAAACTATTTTAATAATTTATTAAGTATCCAGAAACTGAAAACAACACAAATGCCTATTAATAGGAAAACAGACAAATGACCATGGTATATTCAAACACTACAATGGAATAGTACACTTCAGTTCAGTCACTCAGTCATGTCTGATTCTTTGCGACCCCATGAACTGCAGCACACCTGGCTTCCCAGTCCACCACCAATTCCCTGAGCTTGCTCAAACTCATGTCCATCAAGTCAATGATGCCATCCAACCATCTCATCCTCTGTCATCCCCTTCTCCTCCTGCCTTCAATCTCTCCCAACATCATGGTCTTTTCCAATGAGACAATTCTTTGCATCAGGTGGCCAAAGTACTGGAGTTTCAGCTTCAGCATCAGTCCTTCCAATGAACACCCAGGACTGATTTCCTTTAGGATGGACTGATTGGATCTCCTTGCAGTCCAAGGGAGTCTCAAGAATCCTCCAACACCACAGTTCAAAAGCATCAATTCTTTGATGCTCAGCTTTCTTTATTGTCCAACTCTCATATCCATATACGACTACTGGAAAAACCATAGCTATGACTAGATGGACTTTTGTAGGCAAAGTAATGTCTCTGCTTTCTAATATGCTATCTATGTTGGTCATAGTTTTTCTTCCAAGGAGCAAGCACGGAACAGTACTCAGCAACAAAAAGAAATGACCTACTGGTAATTACAACACGATGAACCTCATCTTAAAATCATTATGCTGAGTGAAAGAAGCCAAGCACAAGTCAGTACCTACAGTGTGAACTCATTTATATAAAATTCTAGAAAATTGAAACCAAATCAGAGGTTGCCTGGGGCAGAGTTGGGGTTGGGGGAGAGACAGATTATAAAAGGACATGAGAAAACTATGAAAGTGATGAAAAATGTCTGTTTCCTTGATTGTGGTAATGATTTCATGGGTGTTTAAATATGTAAAATTCATTAAGTTACATTCTTCAAATATGTGCAACATGTACTTATGCCTCAACAAAGCTAGGGGAAGCTGTCAATGGTTCCATATCACCAATGAGTAAAACAAAATCTGTATCACAGTGTTTTCATAAGTCAGATCCCTGCCTCTGGCCTCACCTCCTATCATTCCTCCTGCACATTTTATGTTCTATAAGGACTGATCAGCATCTCCTCCCTTAAGTACTCCTCCTTTGTATCACTACGAACAAAGCTAGTGGATGTGATGGAATTCCAGTTGAGATATTTCACATCCTGAAAGATGATGCTGTGAAAGTGCTGCACTCAATAGGCCAGTAAATTTGGAAAACTCAGCAGTGGCCACAGGACTGGAAAAGTCAGTTTTTATTCCAATCCCTAAGAAAAACAATCCCAAAGAATGCTCAAACTACCACACAATTGCACTCATCTCACACGCTAGTAAAGAAATATGCAACAGTCTCCAAGCCAGGCTTCAGCAATACGTGAACCTTGAACTTCCAAATGTTCAAGCTGGTTTTAGAAAAGGCAGAGGAACCAGAGATCAAATTGCCAACATCTGCTGGATCATTAATAAAGCAAGAGAGTTCCAGAAAAACATCTATTTCTGCTTTATTGACTATACCAAAGACTTCAACTGTGTGGATCACAATAAACTGTGGAAAATTCTGAAAGAGATGGGAATATCAGACAACCTGACCTGCCTCTTGAGAAACCTGTATGCAGGTCAGGAAGCAACAGTTAGAACTGGACATGGAACAACAGACTGGTTACAAATAGCAAAAGGAGTACATCAAGGCTGTATATTGTCACCCTGCTTTTTTAACTTACATGCAGAGTACATCATGAGAAATGCTGGGCTGGATGAAGCACAAGCTGGAATCAAGATTGCCAGGAAAAATATCAATAACCTCAGATATGCAGATGACACTACCCTTATGGCAGAAAGTGAAGAGGAACTAAAAAGCCTCTTGATGAAAGTGAAAGAGGAGAGTGAAAAAGTCAGCTTAAAGCTTGACATTCAGATAACTAAGATCATGGCATCTGGTCCCGTCACCTCATGGGAAATAGATGGGGAGACAGTAGAAACAGTGTCAGACTTTATTTTTTGGGTTCCAAAATCACTGCAGATGGTGACTGCAGCCATGAAATTAAAAGATGCTTACTCTTTGGAAGGAAAGTTATGACCAACCTAGATAGCATATTAAAAAGCAGAGACATTACTTTGCTAACAAAGATCCATCTGGTCAAGGCTATGGTTTTTCCAGTGGTCATGTAAGGATGTGAGAGTTGAACTGTGAGGAAAGGTGAGCGCCGAAAAATTGATGCTTTTGGACTATGGTGTTGCAGAAGACTCTTGAGAGTCCCTTGGACTGCAAGGAGATCCATCCAGTTCATCCTAAATGAGACCAGTCCTGGGTGTTCATTGGAAGGACTGATGCTGAAGCTAAAACTCCAATACTTTGGCCACCTGATGTGAAGAGTTGACTCATTGGAAAAGACCCTGATGCTAGGAGGGATTGAAAGCAGGAGGAGAAGGGGACTACAGAGGATGAGACGGCTGGATGGCATCACCAACTCAATGGGCATGAGTTTGAGTAAACTCCGGGAGTTGGTGATGGACAGGGAGACCTGGCGTGCTGCGATTCATGGGGTCGCAAAGAGTTGGACATGACTGAGAGACTGAACTGAACTGAGGTCACTTGTTGGATATGTGCTTTTTTAACAGGGTGCTTCCTTTCTGAAAATTTTACTCATACTCCACTCCTGTTCATCTCAGAATAGTTACTTATTTCTCAAAACTTTATTCAGTTTGTGTATAGAGTAGTAGGTGCTTGATAAGTTATTGTACAATGTATGAATTGGCTAAGTTATACCTCCTTTAGGAAGTTTTCTCTGACATATTCCCCAGAATTAGTCACTCTTTCAATTTTTGCTATCCCTTTTATTATCATCCAATATTGCTTTACATAGGGTTTTAAATCTGCTTCCTTTACATGTTAATTCCTTGGGGACTGTGGTGGGCAGAATTCTAAGATGGCCCCTCAAATTCTTTTCCAGTATGCACACAAACTTTTTCCCAATTGTTTAATCAAATACTAATCTAGGAGTTACTATGAAGGGTATTTTGCAGCAGCAATTAAGATCCCAAATCAATTTTAAGTTAGGGAAATCATCCAAGTGGTCCTGACCTAATCATGAGAATCCTTTAAAAGCTAAGTGTTTTCTACAGTTGATCACAGAAGAGAATAGCTTTGAAGCATGAGAAAAATTCAAAGCACCTTTGCCAGCCAGATGGAGGACACCAAACGATGAGGAGTGTGAGCAGCCTCTAAGAGATGAGAGATTCCTGACAGTCAGCAAGGAAAATGGAACTTAGTGCCACACTCACAAGTTGAATTCAGCCAAAAGCAGAAATGAGCTCAGAAGTTGATTTTTTTCCCTGAGTCTTCAGATAAGAATTAAATCTGACAAAGAGTTCCATTTTAGCCTTGTGATACTCTAGGCAGTGAACCCATTCATTCATGCTCTGCCAGACTCCTGAACTACAGACCTGGTAGCTAATAAAGGGTACAGTTTTAAGCCTCTACATTTTCATTTATTTGTTACACTGCTTGCATAAAAATAACACAGGGATAGAAATCACATCTTACATATCTTTATAGCACATGATTACTAATGTAATAAGTATTAATTGTGCTTTTAAGAAAAAATGAAGAATGAGAAAAAGGAAAGGAGGGAGAAACAAAGATAAAAAATTACAAGGAATGAAAAAGAAAAAAAACAGAAACATTTTAGTTTTCAAAACAGTGGTCCTTGACCTTAGCTATGGAGAGCTTTAAAAAATATTAGTACCTGGGTTCCACCCCCAGTGATTCTGCTTTAATTGATTTGAGTGTGGCTTAAGCCTCCCTAGATGCAGCCAAAGTTGAGAATCACTGCTGTGGTTGCTCCCTGTGAACAGACTCCGAAGGCCCAGCAGCTCTGCCAGAACTCCAGCGGCCCCAGGCATCTGTGGAGACTAGCTGGGTCCTTAAGGTTAACCTCCTGAAAGCCCTTATTTACAAGCTGTGTCCTTTTCCACAGTAGGCTCTTCCCAGGATGTTAATCAGCCTCACGCTAGGACATATTCATTCTTCTCTCCATTCACAGGTGCCTTAGTTTAGGTTTAAATAATAATCCCTTGGTATTTTAATAAATTCTGGGTTTCTTCCACATTACAGCCTTCTTGGATCCTGCTGATCACATAAATTTTTCTCTGCAGGATTCTCAACTGCAATCTACAGAGAGGACATCGGTAATGCTCTGATTAGACATGGTGAATGCCATTACCTGGATAATGTCCTTATCTATCACCAACACCTAAACATCTTTCTCAGTTAAAAATTACTTTAATTGCTAATCAGAGTTCTCTGAAGGGCTTTATGATCTTAAGAAAGCTATACAGTATTGGGATCCTGAGCTACAATTCTGGTTCTGCCCCTTATTAACTGTGTGAGATATCTGGTTAAGATAGTTAAGTGCTATTAATAATAGTTTATCATCTTTAAATAAAGGAGTCTATATTATTTCGAAGGGTTTATATTAGACTAATAGTATGACAAATGTTTATTACAACAGCTTAGGTGCATATATGTGCATTTCTCTGTGTATGTTTGATATGACTGCATATGTACACATGTAAATATAGTGATCAGGTTCAATCAGTTCACTGGAGTACCTAATATAGATCTGTCATTCTGAAGAAAGTTTTTTAGGAAAAAAAATGTAAACTATTTCAATAAATTCCTTTCTTGGGGAAAGAAAGAAGGATGGATGAGCAGGATGCTCTACCTGACATTAAGATATCAATATGTGCTATTGATTCTTAAGTCTAGTTGGTCTTTCAAAGGTATCTGAGAAGGGGAGGAAAAAGAGAATACACATAAATTTTAGATAAGTCTCTTGTGGAGAGACTTATACTCTATGTGTCATAGAGTATAAGCATATGCTCTGTGCATACTCTATGTGTCAGCACCTAAGCAGTTATCTAAATAAGTGATCTAAACAATTAGGCAGAGTCAGCCTATGAGACAGGTATTTTTATTCCCATTTTTGTAGATAAAACCATTGAAATTTAAAGATTAATTGGAACATGGTCAAGGACATGTTGTTAGTAAGCCACAGGCCTGAGATATGAACTTCAGGCTCTTTGACCTGCCAATAAAATCAGTGTACTTGGTTTGGGTTGTGAAGCCTTGTCTTGGAGTAACATCAGATCACAAATTAGAAAAACCAGTTAAGTCCCTTGAGGCTGAGAGGGGAATGATAACATGCAATGGAGAACTCTATTCCAAATGTGAAACCTAGCAGGGGAAGTTACTCACAGCTGGGAACCAATGGCCAGGGGGAAGCAAAGTTTCATGGGAGATGGATGGGCCATTGAGGTATCTGACAAGACAACTGAACAAAAAGTTGTTAGGAAAGATGGTAGTTCCTTTATTTCAGTGCTCCCTATAGACTACCACTTGATGCTTTTGAACTGTGGTGCTAGAGAAGCCTCTTCAGAGTCCCTTGGACTATAAGGAGATCAAACCTAAAGGAAACCAATCCTGAATATTCATTGGAAGGACTGATGCTGAAGCTGAAGCTCCAATACTTTGGCCACCTGATGCAAAGAGCTAACTCATTAGAAAAGACCCTGATGCTGTGAAAGATTGAAGGCAGGAGGAGAAGGGGACAACAGAGGACAAGACGGTTGGATGGTATCACTGACCTGATGGACGTGAGTTTGAGCAAGCTCTGGGAGGTGGTGAAGGACAGGGAAACCTGGCGTGCTGCAGTCCAGGGGGTCGCAAAGAGTCAGGGACGACTGAGAGACTGAACAACAATAATAGACTAGCACAGTGGTTCTCAAGCTTAAGCGTGCATCTGACTCCCTGTAGGACTGGTTAAATCACTGATTGCATATCTCACTCCCAGAATTTCTGGTTCTGGGTCTAGGTAAGGTCAGGGGATTTACATTTCTAATAAATTTCCAGTGATGCTGATGTTGCTAATCTGGGGACGGCAGTTAGAGAACCACTGTACTAGAGATGCACAAATGTATCTCACAAGACCAGTAGATCTCTTTGGAAACACAGGTCACTACTAGATAGATTATCTAGAGTTTAGTTATCTCTCTAGTTTCTAGATAGCAGTGTTGAAGAGTGTGAGCACTGTAACTAGACTATCTAGTTTCAACAGCCACTTATTGCTCACCAGGTGGTTGGTTTGGGGCAATTTATTTAAATGTGTGCCTTAGTTTAGATAAACAGATGGATAAATAGGCAGACAGGAACTTCCCTGGTGGTCTAGTGGTTACGACTGTGCTTCCACTGCAGCGGGTGAGGTTTCGATGCCTGGTTGGGAAATTAAGGTCCCTCATGCTGTGTAGTACAGTCAAAAAATAATTTAAAAAAAAGAAAAGAATAAACTTAAAAAAAAAAAAAAACAGACAGTAAGAGAGAGTGGTCTATGCATAACAATGCTTAGCACATAGGAAACCAAGAGCTATCATTTTGCATTAGGACGGCAGGGGTGTGGTTTGGTGGACATGGGGATGGTCCATCCACATTCCTCCTCAGGGTCCTTGTTGCTAAGCTGTAGATAGTGTTGCAGGCAGACACTTGCCAGCTGCCAGTTCCTTCAAGGATTGCCTCAACTGCAGAGAGTCACCTTGCCCAATATCATGCCCTTCCCAAAGCAGGCACATGCAATGACTATTGAGGCAGAGATATAAAGGCTTGGTTACTTTGGCCCAATACAGGACAACTCTGCCCACCAGTATAGTCTAGAGCTTCCTGTGGGGTCAGCTGAAGCTGCTTGGGCTGCATCACAGCCTGACTCCTCCCTTCGCTCAAATTGGCCTCCTTCCTTCCCTTTCACAGAGGCTGCTCCCAAAGACCCCCCCCATCTGAACATATTGTGCACTAAACTGCATCTCAGAGTCCGCGCAACATGTTAAGCCCTTTGAGGTCAAAGATGTAGGAGTTGGAGGAGGCACACCATAACATCAAAGCTTTCAGACCCACTTCTTGGGTTTAGTATCTAATCTCAAGAAATTTTCTAGTGAATAATAGCTCCATTCATTGCTACTTAGTGTGTGCCTAGGATTGTTGCACTTCATCATTAGAAAATGCCTATGGGTTACTATTATCCTCAATCTACAGATGAGGAAATCAGATTTACCAGTGTTATGTAACTTTTATCCATAGCCCTGTTAAATAACTTTGTCATGAATAAAACCTGAGTATGTCTGATTCTGAAGGTTGTGACCTTATATATCATACTTTTCTGCCCTGGTTTCTCATTAAAGGAAAATGCAAGCAGCATTTTTCACAGTATGAGAGACTTGGGGCTTGGGAAAGCTTTCCTTACTTAATCAGGTGATGTTCTGCCTGGAAAGTTGTTGTCTCCCCTACAAAAGAAATTGTTGTTGAGCCATGGGGGCTTTGTTGATCACTGTTGCTGGGCATTCCTGAAACTAGATAGCACTCTCTTCATTGCAGGCTCTCAGAAGAGGGGGAATTAGCTCTGTGAGTCATGAGAAGACAGTGTTTGACAAGGACTGAAGATCATCCATTTTTTGACTACATGTATTTTGCTGCTTCAGATTCTAAAATAAAATATGTAGAAGGAACACTCTAGGTAAACAGGCATTATTTTTTTACCTTGCAAGACACTGGTCCCTGACCCCATGGGGGAACTCCAGCATGGCCAAGTTGTACCAGTAGGCAAGCAGGGACAATTTTGGCTTACAGTAGGCATTTCTGAGCATCTCAGATCAAAAGCAAACCCACGGCCTCCTTGGCACCTCACCCCAGACCCATGCCCTAACTGGCCCTCTGAATATTATCACTCTAGTGATGACAAGAGACAATAAAAGATAAAACCAAATATGTATATTTTCTTCCTAGAACCTGGGGCAGTTGGCTGACTCTTTCTCCCTTTCTCCTAAATCTTACCAAATAACCTAGACTGAGTTCATTTTCTCCTACTAGGTATATGAAGGGAAAGTAATATTTCATTATATTTCCTTGCAAATCTCAGAGACGGCAAGAGAAAGAAAGAATTTATAGATAGAAGCCACCCCAAATAGAGACTCACCATAGAAAACTGAATTTTTTAAGCTCTTTGTTCAGCATGCCAAAATTTCTAGTCCCCAAGCACTGTGACCTAATGATACACTTGAACTTAACCCTTCTGTGTGGGCACTTCTCCTTGGGGACACAGGGAGAAGTGCTGTTTCAGCAAGTTCTGGAAGCCAGCAACCCCAGAAGCCACAGAGTTCTGAGACATTCCTGGCAGGTGACAAGCAGCAGCATCAGTTTTTGAAGAGAAGGCAGGTCTGAGATGACTTCAGAGCTGACTTGCAAAGCATTGGCATTCCCCCGTCCCCTCTCTTCTGTTCGTTTGCTCCCCTCCCTTTGTCTCCCTCTTTTTTCCCTTGTATCTTTCCACCCTTTCTTCGATCTTTCCTTACGACCAGTTTTTTTTTCCCCCCTTCCCAAAGCATTAACTGATTGTCTCTGAGAAGTAATATTATCTGGACATTAGAATTCGAATAAGAAGAAAACTACTTCATACATTTAATATGGGACCCAGAGCTAAAAACAAACAAACAAAAACACCCAGACTGGCTGACCTCAGTTTTCTCATCTAAAAAAGGCAGAAGATAATTTTGCTGCATATCTCTGTAGATTGTTTGGGGTTCAACAAGACAATAGGTATAATTTAATACAGTGCCTAGTTCAGAG
The DNA here is from genome assembly GCF_963930625.1 of Muntiacus reevesi. Taxonomy (NCBI): domain Eukaryota; kingdom Metazoa; phylum Chordata; class Mammalia; order Artiodactyla; family Cervidae; genus Muntiacus; species Muntiacus reevesi. The sequence goes on from NC_089249.1 coordinate 135,848,374, forward strand.
AAGTCAATTTCTGTATTTATTATTATTTGGAGTATTAAGGGTAGTAGTATTGCTACTGTCAACCTACTGGACTAGGCATTGACAGTTCAGAGGTGAAAAGGACATGGAGGTGACCTCAGAAAGCTGCTTTCTCAGGCCTTCCCCAACAGTTCTTAGCACAGTTGCCTCACAACAGAATAAACTATTCATAACTCAACAGTGATTCTCAGGCCTTGTTGTGCATCAGAATAACCCAGAGTGTTTTGAAAACCTGAGCTCTGTAGTTCCCTACCACTAACCCCTGGGAAGCTAAGTAGCTCTGAAATAGATCCAGGCATTGCTATTTTTAATACTCTACAAAAGATTATGATGTAGACTTAGAAATGGGCAACAAAGAGTTGATCAAACTGGTGTGAGTAACAAATTCAACTGTGTCTAGGTGGAAAGCATTCTTTAGTAAGTTTAATATTCTATTTTATTATTGTTTATTCTGTAAACTTTTTGGTTACGAGGTGATGCAGTGTTGTTACCTTTAGAGTCCAAAAGACTAGGCTTGCTTTCTAGCTTGCATATATAATGAACTCCCTACTCCTCTGTGAAATGGGAATAAGGATGGTAACTGTGTCATAGGTTTGTTAAAAAAATCCAGTAAAATACATTCATTCAGTATTCACTGTTGCCCAGTCTATATCAGATACTGTTTTAGGTCTAGAGGATACAGCAATGAGCAAAACAAATCTCCATTTTCACAAAGCTCACCTTCTAGTGGGTAAGGAAGGAAATCTGTAATGCCCATAAAGTAGCTAGCAGTATTTGGCATACTTAAAATGATACTAATTATTACATGAATATTTGGTGTACCCTAATTATATACCAGTGTTCTTGCCTAGAGAATCGCAGGGATGGGGGAGCCTGGTGGGCTGCTGTCTATGGGGTCGCACAGAGTCGGACATGACTGAAGTGACTTAGCAGCAGCAGCAATTATGAACCAGGCTGGTAAGCATCTTGAAAATACAGAGAACAAGAAAGGGTGTCTGCTCTCAGAAAGCTTCTATTCTGGTGGAAGAAAAACTGGCAAGGAAATAATTATACACGACAATTTCCAATATTTGTACAGGAAATTTCTATAGAAAACAGGGAAGCTAAAATACAACAATGGGATAGTAATTGCATCTTTCACTGTCCTTTCCATGAAGAGTTAACACAAGTAAATCTGGCTTAAACAGAAAAAGGCTCTATTGGTAATAACGTCTGGTAACAGAGCAGGATTCAAGCTTGGTTATTTAAGACCTGCCTGTTCTTTGTATGTCTGTATCATCTTCAGAGAGAACTTACAGTCATAAAAATGCTGCCAGGATACCAAGGCAGGCTTCCCTGGTAGTCACATCCCATAAGCACTGCAAGTTCTATGGTGTGCAATGATTATATTCAGTTCAGTTCAGTTCAGTTCAGTCACTCAATTGTGTCCGACTCTTTGTGACCCCATGGGCATCACGCCAGGCTTCACTATCTATCATCAACTCATGGAGCTTACTCAAAAAAAACTTATGTCCTTTGAGTTGGTGATGTCATCCAACTGTCTCATCCTCTGTCGTCCCTCCTCCTCCAGCCTTGAATCTTTCCCAGAATCAGGGTCTTTTCAAATGAGTCAGGCCTTTGCATCAGGTGGCCAAAGTTTTGGAGCTTCAGCTTCAGCATCAGTCCTTCCAATGAATATCAGGACTGATTTCCTTTAGGATGGATTGATTGTATCTCCTTACTGCCCAAAGGACTCTCAAGAGTCTTTTCCAAAACCACAGTCCAAAAGCATCAATCCTTTGGCACTCAGTTTTGTTTAGAATTCAACTCTCACACCCATACATGACTACTGGAAAAAACCATAGTTTTGACTAGATGAAACTTTGTTGGCAAAGTAATGTCTCTGCTTTTTAATATGCTGTCTAGGTGGGTCATAGATTTTCTTCCAAGGAGAAATCATCTTTTAATTTCATGGCTGCAGTCACCATCAGCAGTGATTTTGCAACCCCCGAAAATAAAATTTCTCTCTGTTTCCATTGTTTCCCCATCTATTTGCCATGAAGTGATGGGACCACATGGTATGATTGTAGTTTTCTGAATGTTGAGTTTTAAGCCAACTTTTTCACTCTCCTCTTTCACTTTCATCAAGAGGCTCTTTAGTTCTTCACTTTCCGCCATAAGTCTGGTGTCATCTGCATATCTAAGTTTCTTGATATTTCTCCAGCAGACTTGATACCAGCTTGTGCTTCATCCAGTCCAGCATCACTCAAGATGTACTCTGCATATTAGTTAAATAAGCAGGGTGACAATATACAGCCTTGATGTACTCCTTTCCCGAATTAGAATGAGTCTGTTGTTCCATGTCCAGTTCTAATTGCTGCTTCTTGACCTGCATACAGATTTCTCAGGAAGGATTTCAGGTGGTCTGGTATTCCCATCTCTTTAAGAATTGTCTGCAGTTTGTTGTGATCCACACAGTCAAAGACTTTGGCATATTTAATAAAGCAGAAATAGATGTTTTTCTGGAATGCTCTTGCTTTTTTGATGATCCAACAGATGTTGGCAATTTGATCTCTGGTTCCTCTGCCTTTTCTAAATCCGGCTTGAACATCTGGAAGTTCATGGTACACATACAGCTGAAGCCTAGCTTGGAGAATTTTGAGCATTATTTTGCTAGAGTGGGATATGAGTACAGTTGTGCAGTAGCTTGTTCATTCTTTGGCATTGGAGTGAAAACTGATATTTTCCAGTCTTGTAGTCACTGCTGAGTTTTCCAAATTTGCTGGTATATTGAGTGCAGCACATTCACAGCATCATCTTTTAGGACTTGAAATATCTCAGCTGGAATTCCATCACCTCCACTAGCATTATTTGTAGTGATCTTCCTAAGGCCCACTTGACTTCACATTCCAGGATGTCTGGCTCTAGGTGAGTGATTATCTGGGGTCGTGAAGGTCTTTTTTGTGTAGTTCTTATGTGTATTCTTGCCACCTCTTCTTAATAAATCTGCTTCTGTATGGTCATATAATTTCTGTCTTTTATTGTGCCCATCTTTGCATGAAATGTTCCCTTGGTATCTCTAATTTTCTTGAAGAGATCTCTAGTCTTTACTCATCTATTATTTTCTTCTATTTCTCTGTATTGATCACTGAGGAAGACTTTCTTATCTCTCCCTGCTATTCTTTGGAACTCTGCATTCAAATAGGTATATCTTTCCTTTTCTCCTATGCCCTTCGCTTCTCTTCTTTTCACAGCTATTTGTAAAGCCTCCTCCGACAACTCTTTCACCTTTTTGCATTTCTTTTTCTTGGGTATGGTCTTGATCACTGCATCCTGTATAATGTCACAAACCTCTGTCCATAGTTCTTCAGTCCCTCTGTCTATCAGAACTAATCCCTTGAAACTATTTGTCACTTCCACTGTATAATTGTAAGGGATTTCATTTAGGTCATACATGAATGGCCTAATGGTTTTCCCTACTTTCTTCAAGTTAAGTCTGAATTTGGCAATAAGGAGTTCATGATCTGAGCCACAGTCAGCTCCCGGTCTTGTTTTTGCTGACTGCATAGAGCTTCTCCATCTTTGACTGCAAAGAATATAATCAATTTGATTTCAGTGTCGACAATCTGGTGATGTCCATGTGTAGAGTCTTCTCTTGTATTGTTGGAAGAGGGTGTTTGCTATGACCAGTGCGTTCTTTTGGCAAAACTCTATTAGCCTCTGCCCTGCCTCATTCTGTACTCCAAGGCCAAATTTGCCTGTTACTCCAGGTGTTTCTTGACTTCCTACTTTTTCATTCCAGTCCCCTATAATGAAAAGGACATCTTTATGGTGTGTCAGTTCCAGAAGGTCTTGTAGGTCTTCGTAGAACCATTAAATTTCTGCTTCTTCACTATTACCATTTGGGGCAGAGACTTGGATTACTGTGATATTGAATGCTTTGTCTTGGAAGTGAACAGACGTCATTCTGTCATTTTTGAGATTGCATCCAAGAACGGCATTTTGGACTCTTTAGTTGAGTATGAGGACTACTCCATTTCTTTGAAGGGATTCTTGCCCACAGTAGTAGATACATGGTCATCTGAGTTAAACTCACCCATTGCAGTCCATTTTACTTTGCTGATTTCAAAAATGTCGATGTTCACTCTTGCCATCTCTTGTTTGACCACTTCCAATTTGCCTTGATTCATGGACCTAACATTTCAGGTTCCTATGCAATATTGCTCTTTACAACATCAGACTTTACTTCCATCACCAGTCACATCCACAACTGGGTGTTGTTTTTGCTTTGGCTCCATCTCTTCATTCTTTCCGGAGTTATTTCTCCCTGATCTCCAGTAGCATATTGGGCACCTAGCAGCCTGTGGAGTTCATCTTTCAGTGTCCTGTCTTTTTGACTTTTCATGCTGCTCATGGCATTCTCAAGGCAAGAATACTGAAGTGGTTTGTCATTCCCTTCTTCAGTGGACCACGTTCAGAACTCTCTACCATGACCCACCTTGGGTGGCCCTACATGGCATGGCTCATAGTTGCATTGAGTTAAACAAGGCACCCTCTTCCAATAACACAAGAGAAGACTCTACACATGGACATCACCAGATGGCCAACACGAAAATCAGATTGACTATATTCTTAGCAGCCAAAGATGGAGAAGCTCTATACAGTCAGAAAAAACAAGACCAGGAACTGACTGTGGCTCAGATCATGAACTCCTTATTGCCAAATTCAGACTTAAATTGAAGAGAGTAGGGATAATCATTATACCATTCAGGTATGACCTAAATCAAATCCCTTATGAATATACAGTAGAAGTGAGAAATAGATTTAAGGGACTAGATCTGATAGACAGAGAGCCTGATGAACTATGGACGGAGGTTCATGACATTGTACAGGAGACAGGGATCAAGACCATCCCCATGGAAAAGAAATGCAAAAGGACAAAATGGCTGCCTGAGGAGGCCTTACAAATAGCCGTGAAAAGAAGAGAAGCAAAAAGGAAAGGAGCAAAGGAAAGATATTCCCATTTGAATGCAGAGTTCTAAAGAATAGCCAGGAGAGATAAGAAAGCCTTCCTCAGTGATCAATACAAAGAAATAGAGGAAAACAACAGAATGGGAAAGACTAGAGATCTCTTCAAGAAAATTAGAGATACCAAGGGAACATTTCATGCAAAAATGGGCTCAATAAAGGACAGAAATGGTATGGACCTAACAGAAGCAGAAGATATTAAGAAGAGGTGGCAAGAATACACAGAAGAACTGTACAAAAAAGATCTTCATGACCCAGATAATCACAATGGTGTGATCACTCACCTCGAGCCAGACATCCTGGAATGTGAAGTCAAGTGGGCCTTAGAAAGCATCACTTATGAACAAAGCTAGTGGAGGTGATGGAATTCCAGTTGAGCTATTTCAAATCCTGAAAGATGATGCTGTGAAAGTGTTGCACTCAATATGCCAGTAAATTTCGAAAACTCAGCAGTGGCCACAGGACTGGAAAATGTCTGTTTTTATACCAATCCCTAAGAAAGGTAATCCCAAAGAATGCTCAAACTCCTGCACAATTGCACTCATCTCACACGCTAGTAAAGTAATGCTCAAAATTCTCCAAACCAGGTTTCAGCAAAACATGAACTGAGAACTTCCAGATGTTCAAGTTGGTTTTAGAAAAGGCAGAGGAACCAGAGATCAAATTGCCAACATCCGCTGTATCATTGAAAAAGCAAGAGAGTTTCAGAAAAACATCTATTTCTGCTTTATTGACTACACCAAAGCCTTCGACTGTGTGGATCATAATAAACTGTGGGAAATTCTGAAGGAGATGGAAATACCAGACCACCTGACCTGCCTCTTGAGAAACCTGTATGCAGGTCAGGAAGCAACAGTTAGAACTGGACATGGAACAACAGACTGGTTCCAAATAGGAAAAGGAGTACATCAAGGCTGTATATTGTCACCCTGCTTTTTTAACATACGCAGAGTACATCATGAGAAAAGCTGGGCTGGATGAAGCACAAGCTGGAATCAAGATAGCTGGGAGAAATATCAATAACCTCAGATAGGCAGATGATACCACCCTTATGGCAGAAAATGAAGAGGAACAAAAAAGCCTCTTGATGAAAGTGAAGGAGGAGAGTGAAAAAGTTGGCTTAAAGCTCAACATTCAGAAAACTAAGATCATGGCATCTGGTCCTATCACCTCATGGGAAATAGATGGGGAAACAGTGTAAACAGTATCAGACTTCATTTTTTTGGGTTCCAAAATCACTGCAGATGGTGACTGCAGCCATGAAATTAAAAGGCGCTCACTCCTTGGAAGGAAAGTTATAACCAACCTAGATAGCATACTAAAAAGCAGAGACATTTCTTTGCCAACAGAGGTCTGCCTGGTCAAAGCTATGTTTTTCCACTGGTCATGTATGGATGTGAGAGTTGGTTGTGAAGAAAGCTGAGCACCGAAAAATTGATGCTTTTGAACTGTGGTGTTGGAGAAGACTCTTGAGAGTCCCTTGGACTGCAAGGAGATCCAACCAGTCCATCTTAAAGGAGATCAGTCCTGGCTGTTTATTGGAAGGACTGATGCTGAAGCTGAAACTCCAGTACTTTGGCCACCTGATATGAAGAGTTGACTCATTGGAAAAGACCCTGATGCTGGGAGGGACTGGAGGCAGGAGGAGAAGGGGATGACAGAGGATGAGATGGCTGGATGGCATCACCGACTCAATGGGCATGAGTTTGAGTAAACTCCGGGAGTTTGTGATGGACAGGGAGGCCTGGCGTGCTGCGATTCATGGGGTCGCAAAGAGTTGTACACGACTGAGGACTGAACTGAACTGATGGTCCATGTGATCAATTTAGTTAGTTTTCTGTGATTGTGGTTTTCATTCTGTTTTCCCTGTGATGGATAAGGATAAGAGGCTTATGGAAGCTTCCTGATGGGATAGACTGTCTGAGGGTAAACTGGGTCTTGTTCTGATGGGTGGAGCACTGCTCAGTAAACCTTTAATCCAATTTTCCCTATAAGGAGGGGGCTGTGTTCCCTTCCTATTTTTTGACCTGAGGCCAAACTATGGTGAAGGTGATGAAGATGATGGTGGGCTCCTTCAAATGGTCCCACACAGGCACTGCTGCATTCAGTGACCCCAACCCTGCAGCAGGCCACCGCCAACCCACGCCTCTGCCAGAGACTCCTGGACACTCCCAGGCAAGTCTAGGTCAGTCTCTTGTGGGGTCACTGCTCTTTCCCCTGGGTCCTGTGTGCACAAGGTTTTGTTTGTTCCCTCCAAGAGTCTGTTGGATTGCCAGTGAACAAATTCCTGGGTCCTGACAGGGGCACTGTTTAACAGGCTAAGGACTGGATTATTTGAACCAAACAGTGTTGCAAGAGATCACATTGTCCTGACTGACCATTTCATTTCTTTTCCAATCTCCACTTCAGTAGGTGATCAGGGAAAGGGAAAAATTTAGGATAATCACTGTATTTCTGGTATTCGAGATGTGACTTCCATGTCAAAGAAACATCTAACCCTTTGAAGATCTGGGATAAGAACATTTCATGCACATAAAGAAATAATACAAACACTCATGTATTATTAATAGTTGATTAGGGTTGATATAAAGTTGCCAGAGACTGGGTAGCTTAAAATAACAGCAATACATTTTTCACAATTCTGGAAGCCAGAAGTCTAAGATCAAGGAATTGTCAGGATTGGCTTCTTCTGACACATCTCTCCCTGGCTTGTAGCATGATCTTCCCTTTCTGTGTTCTGTGTCTTAATCTCCTTCTTTTATGAAGACATGAGTCATGTTTTAAAAAGCTCAACCCCAATGAGCTCATTTTAACTTTACCTCTTCAAAGATCCTATATCCAAATGGTCACATTCTTCAGGTACAGGGGAATAGGATTTCAACACATGAACTTGGGGGTATAGTACGATTCAGTTTAGAACAACCCCCAACATGGAGAACTGACTTGGCATATTTGAGGAAAAGACAGGCCAGTGTGGTTAGAACAGGGTAAATAGGGAAGTGTTGGTATAAAATAACAGCAGAGACTTAGACAGGGCTCCATCCATCTAAGGTTTTGCAGGATAAGAAATGTACTTAGATTTTACATTTTTAATGGCTGCTGTTACTGTTATGTATTAGTGTTATTACATTCAGAAAACTATGTATGAAAAATCAATAATTATCTAGCTGAAGGGAGAAATAACTGTATTTCCACCAAAGGAGCAAGCTTTTATTTATACCAGGTAGGGATTCCCTGGTGGCTCAGACAGTGAAGACTCCACCTGCAATGCAGGAGACCTGGGTTTGATCCCTGGGTTAGGAAGATCCCCTTGGGAAGAGAATGGCAACCCACTGCAGTATCCTTGCCTGGAGAATTCCATGGACAGAGCAACCTTGGCGGGCTACAGTCCATGGGGTTGCAAAGAGTTGGACATGCCTGAGCAACTGGCACATACCAGGTAGAGAGACAGGAGATCTTACTTTTAAAAGTTCAGCTGAATCTCTTTAAATTGGTTGAGTGAATGAATAATTTAAGTACAAAAATGGGGCACTGCAGTTCTCAAGTAACCTACAATACATTCCTCCCTCCAATAACCCCTACACACACTGCCTACCCACCTGTGTTTGGCACATTTCCATGGTAACTGTCATGCTATTTAACTGCAGAATTGTGTTGTTAATATGGTGATTTAACATTTTCCATGTGGGTTAAACTGGATACAAAAAGCTGCAACAGTTTAGGCATGTAGGATAAATTTTATGGAATTTTCAATGGTTTTACTAAGCCATAGTTCTTCGTAATTTTAAAAGAGATTTATTGCTGAAATCAAGAGTAGCTCAGAATGGTACTTGAAATGTGCTTGTCTCCTAGGGGAGATTTTTTTCAAAATGGCAGTCTGGTTTTAGGCAATTTCACCCCTTAGAGAGAGAAGAGTGATGGGATATAGCCAGAGGCCTGGCAGAAGGTGTCAAGACTTCAGATATTGAACCAAGAATCTGGTGCTAATGAAACCAGATGGGAGAGTAGTTAAAAGAACTTCCCAAACGGTGGTAATATGACTGGATATTTCAGCGTTCACCCAGAGGGTCCTGTGAATCTGCCTCTTGCCTCAGCAGTATTTGGTGTTTGGAAGGAGCATACCTTCTTCCGGTCTCTGAGTACCCTCCAGACACCTCTTCAGTCCCCAACTCTGGGACCAGTCAACACCATATTTTGTGGTTAGGTCCTTATTGTAGGCCAACAATGAGCCACCAGATTCATCAGAATTAGTCCACCAAGGTGAAAGTTCCCATCAACTACCTGTGCACTTGCATTTGCAAGCCTCTTGTACCTACCTCTCTCTGGCCTTCTGGTTTGACCTCAAGCAGGTGGCTCTGGAGGCTGCCCAGCATCTCCTGAAAATGTGCTATCTTTCAGGAAGTGTCCCAAAGTGATTGGGATGAAACCCAGGATGCCACAGAAGCCACCGTCACCCTGGAAGAGAACCAGGCCTTTCTGGATCTGCATGCCCTGAGTTCTGCCCACATAGACTCTCATCTCTGTGACTTCTTGAAGATCTATGTCCTCGATGAGTGAGTGAAAATTGTCAAGAAGATAGGCAACCACCTGACTAACCTCTGCAAACTGCCCATCCCCAAGGCTGGGTGTCTCTTAGAAAGACTCACCCTAAATACAACTAGGAGCCCCCAGGGCCCAGTGGCCTTTGAGGAGCCCTTCTGCATCTCCTTGATGTCAGGGCTTCTCCCTGAGCCTCCACCAGCAGCCATTAAGCAACTTTTAACTAGCTATCTATCAAGCCATGGACCAAACAGAAACAGTAAAACTTTCTGCAGTAGGAAAAAAAAATAATATAAAATTGGTTATTCAAAATCACCTGCATAAATTTTTAAAAATACAGGTTCTCAAGTTCCCTCTCCTGCCCATTTTCTCAATTCTGATTCCATTGGTTTGGGGTGAGGTTTGGAAATCTATATTATTTCATGTGTCCCGGGTTATCCCAGTTTGGTCCACGTCAGTAACCACTGCCCTCCAGTAGTGAATACTGAAGTATTGTTCCCAAACCACTTGCATAGGATCATTTTCAAAAAATGGTAAAACTTCAGTTTCCTGGGCCGTCTTTCTACCTTAGGAAGTTACAAAGAAGGGCTATAGCAATAAGTATCTTAATTTTGTCCATGTTCTTGGGTATTCTGGGAACATGACTAAGCTGTGTTCAAAAGCATTTGACAAGTATGCATGTAATCAGCTGTTGTTAGTTGTAATAGGGAACAAAAAAGAAGGGGATATAGGTCTGCTTCTCAAGGAACTCTGTAAAGTCAAACTACATAGCAAGGTGAGGCAAGGCATATTCTAAAAAAACAGAGACAAACTTGAAGCAGTATGGGATGAACTAGTTTTATAACTCTGAAAAGTAGTCCTATAGAAATTTTAAAGAGAGAAAAAGATAGATCAGTATGATCTGGGCTAGTTTTGGAAGGCTTCCTGGAGGAAGTGATACTTGAGCTAAATTTTTGGATGAGAAGAAAAGTGGAGACGGTAGTATATTGTGCATGTGAGAAGTACAAGAGAATAGTGATGTAGACCTAGTAAGAGATCTGGATGAAAATTTGAAGAATTTTCAAAAATCAGTCAATTATTCACCTTAGAGTATCTGTTTTTTCCTTTGTTTCCTCATTTGTACAATGTAAGCACTGAACAACATCAGGTATGAACATGCATAACAAAAACTTAGGCTCCTAGCGAGACACCAACCCGTTCTACAGTCTTCTCCTTCAAGATGAAGATAGCAATTACACGTCATGTGAAATCCTGTTTTTATTTTCTTGTTCCATATGCCAAAGAGAATATGGCCTGCCAGTCACCACTGCTCTTGCCAAACATCTTTGAAATGGTTAGGGAAAATGATCCCATTGCTTTAAAAATATTTCATAATATAACTGTGACTGAGCTTTCTAAATTACCATCTTCAAAACTTAAATGGACTTCGTTTCTGGAATAATTCCTTCAAGACTCAAGATTATGTGATACAGTTTGACTAAGATGCTTCAATACTAAAAACCTTTATTAAATGAATGGGAGGCTTCCCTGGTGGCTCAGGAGTAAAGAAGTCGCCTGCAATACACGAGACGTGGGCTCAATCCTTGGGTCAGAAAGATCCCCTGGAGTAGAAAATGACAAGCCACTCCAGTATTCTTGGAGACACAACTGAGCATTCACACATGCATACACACATATACACATATATGTGTTTATATATATGGACTACAGTCCATGAAGTCATAAAGAGTCAGAAACGACTGAGCAACAAAAACTTCCATATATACGTATACATTACATTGACTAATTTTTACATAGATATAGAAAATCTTTGGGCTTCCCAAGTGGTGCTAGTGGTAAAGAATCTACCTACCAATGAAAAAGACCTAAGAGACACAGGTTGATACCTGGGTGGGGCAAATCCTCTGGAGGAGGAAATGGCCACCCACTCCAGTATTCTTGCCTGGAGAATCCCATGGACAGAGGAGCCCCACAGGCTATAGTCCGAAGGGTTGCAAAGAGTTGTACACAACAGAGGTGACTTAGCACATAGAAAGCCTTTAGGTCTTTGGAATTTTCCAGTTCTTGTAAGATCCCTTCAATCACCTCAGATATTTGTTTTCTTTAGGATTTACTATCATTATTCTCATAAATAAGACACTGGAATCTACAAATTAGTGACAAATCAGCTCCTCGTAAAGTTTAAAGGGATTCTGTAGCTATAGATCACCTTAGGCCTGCAAGGTAGCCAGGTAGAATGAAAAGGGCAAGGGCTGTGGAGTCAAACAGAATTGACTTGGAACCTGGCTCTGCTAAACCTCCTGGCAGTGTGACTTTGATTATGGTTCTTAAGCCCCCTGACATTTGGGTACAATATGTGTAAGAAAAGGAAAATATTCATGAGTTCCAAGGTTGAGTTACCATTCTCCTATAGTATAGTACTATATGTAGCACTCAATAAACATGTACAAAAGAGGGAAAGGTAAGAGGCCAAAAGGGAGGGATGAAGAGAGAAGAGAGAGAGAGAAAGACAGTAATCAAAGGATTTGGGGATGTTAAGAAATAAAAAAGAAAGCAGAGATCAATTAGGAGGTTTTAGAAATTGTATTGATACCAGTGACATTGCATACATCAGATCATATAAATGAGACAAGGACCCTGGCTAATTGAAGCCTTACTGAAAATACAGGATATTTCTCAAAGCTTTTCTAAGAGCCCCAGTACTGCCTTATCTAGGCCACCACCTTCCAACGCCATGGCAACATATATAACGGAGAAGAGGTTGCTGGTGCTTATCCAGAGAAGAGGGAGTGCTGTGTCTCCCTAGCTATTCCATGATCTACGTACAGCACCAACAAAAATATCCAGGCTTGAGACTTAAAGATGCCAAGTTATCAGAATTTTCTTTTATTAGTAGGAAAATACATCTTTTCCAGACTACAATCTTATTCACAAAGACTATAACCGGTCCCAAAGAAAGATGCCTTAGCTAAGATATTCTATGTGATTAAGGGAACTGAAGAGCAAAGATTTAAAAAAAAGAAACCCATGTAGGGCCATTCACAGCTATTCTGTTTCAAATGATGCTAGCCAACATGGATGGGGATCAGAGCTCAAATTCAAATATTTTGTGCCTCTTCATATTTCAATTGAGTTAGAATATTATGATTAATATTAAGTAGCATCATTTGACCTCTGCAAATTAAATTCATTAATATCCCCCAAGGTCAGTACTAAGACCAAATAATGTAATCCCAGAAACATCAGAGGCAAAATCCTGTTTTGGTTCTTTTTCTCAGAAATCTAAGAACCTACATTGGAAACTTGAGGCCCAGCAGCCTAAAATCATCCCCCAGCTATTTGAATCATAGTTATGAAACAGCCTTCTGCCATTTCATCCAACAGACATATATAAAACATTGAAGACTTTTAATTAAAAAATAAATTCTAATAAATTATATGTGATGAGCTTTTACTTTATTATAAAACTATTTTCTTTCTTTGACCTTCCCCCTGAAAACAGCCTGGCCCAATAATCTAAAAGAGACTAAATAAACATTTCTCCATCAGAGATCACGCGAGGACACACTCAGGAACTAAACAGCTGATCTCTACTGCATTTCTGAGCTGCTGTCTCAAAACTAGAAGGACTCTTCATGTCTCCACCTCGCTCCAGGTTTTCAAGATAGATTCACCTGGGAAGTTACTGACATACTTTTGGAAAGGATCTATTTATAAGATGCAGATACTCAGAACAGGAACACAGCATCCTGGTCCGGTAAGAAGCCTCAGAGGGCCACGGAATGCAGAGCTAACTGCTCCTGCCTCTGCTGCTTCCCAGCCTCCTCAGATTCTGTGAGGCATCTCGAGGAGGAGAGAGCGGAGGATAGAAGGGGGCAGATTTCCATTCAGAACGGCCTCCTCAGATGATGAATTTGTACCCTGAACAATAAGCACTGCCCTGATCTATTGCTCAGAGCCATGAGTAATACACAGGAACCGAGACGCTAGGGGAAAGCTCTGGATGGTGTGGGCTGCATCGCAGACAAGCCTGCTCAAGTCCTGACTGTTGAGCATGGAAATTTATGTATTACCTTTCAGCCTGCCAACTTCTTATCTGCCCAAGAGAATTTCCTTTTGAAAGCATACAAATAGACTTAATAGAGTCGGAGATAGAGTCTGTTCTTTGCACTGTGCTTCCTTTTATCCTGATGATACAAAAGTTTACACTTCTTGAAAAAGACACATTTAAGTGATGGGGCTTCAGGTAACTCCCTGGATTGAAGTTACTGTAAAAGTCACTCAGGTGATATGACTATAACAATCACAAATATTTCTTCTTGTTATGTGAGAGAAAAATAAAAGAACAGACCTGTCAGAAGGTATCTTATCTCTATTTGTAGAACAGTGTGTAATTCTTATTTCTATCATCTTGCCTAGGTTAACCTCTTTGGGTCACTGAAAACTTGGGAAATAGGATTGGTAAGGTCCTTTACTGCCCTAACATTCCACAAGTTTATGTTCTAATAACTCATAGTGCCTCACCCTCATTATTATTCTATCATCTCATACTAGCAATAACAGTGCCTTACCCTATGCCATTGTGCTCTGTATTATTTATTTCTTACAATAAACTTATGAATTAGATGCTATTAGAGTGACCATATAACAGATGAGGAAACTTAATATTTAGAGATGATAGGCAATTAGTCTAGGGTCTTGTGGACAGTAAGTGATCGAACTTGTATCTGAACTTGTCTGTCTTTAAGACCTTACTCCATGCTACATCACCTGTCTTCTGAACAGTTGGTATATGATATCATGTATCTTCTGATATATTAGACTAATTGTACAAACATGTTTCTGTGGGTTAAGCAAAAAAGCATAGGTGTATCACCAAGTCTTTTGCTTAAGGCTTCAAAGGGTCCACAATGAAGACAATAATTCCTCAGGCTGCAAATACAGCAAGAGTATCAGAAGCCACATGTTACATATAGATATAGATACATGTAGATGTAAACATATACACGCCTATCTATATATCTATCCATATCATCTATCTATCTCTGTCTATCCATCCATCCATCCATTCATCTATATCCATCTATCTACTTCCCTTATTCTTCTGTTGCAGAAGTGTCTGCAATATCCTGGAGAGTTTCTGATGACAATTGATTTAATAAATATTCTTACATGAGTCTATGTAAATATTTGCAAAAGATTTCAGCACTTGAACTCCCAGAATTGAGAATCAAACTCAGTCATTTGATATTGTAAAAGGAGCTACATTTTTTTAAAAAGTCAAAGCTTCTTCCAAGTAAAACAACTCAGAAAATATTTGATCCTTACATTTTTAAGAATACTTTAAACAACTAAATAGATTTCTTTTTATAAGATTATGTGCAAGATAGGCAATAAAAATGACTGAAACTGTACAAAAATGATAACTGCCAGAAGAGAAACAAATATTGCCCAGAACTAATGAAAATAAAATCAGTTTCTTTACTTTCACACATTAGATGAGCTACAAGGCTCCAAGTTCAGCTAATAGTGTATATTAGCCCCAACCTTACCAGTCCTATCCTAATGCAGAATAAAGCTCAGCACTTTACCACAGAGTCAATCTTGCAAAAAATAAGTCAACGAATTATTTCACAGAAACAATCATATCAGCACTACTGGGTTCTCTTTAATATTTTTGTTGCCCTTGTTTTTCACTTCCTATTGCACTTACATACTGAGCAATATTTATAGATATATTACTGGCCATTGGATTTCTCAACAAGAAAAATACCTACTCCAGAAAATACCTATTTTAGAATATACCTAATTCTAAACAGACCAAAAGGATCTGTACATGTTTCTTACTTTTCATAACTTGGGAACAGTGTGCTAGCCTGCAAGCTCTTTAAGGGTGAAAACCTTTGGTAACTTGGTTGGTTAATGTTTATTAAGTTCCTAAAATGATGTCTAGCACAGAGTAGGCACTCAAAAAATAATCAGTGGAAAGTTGAATAAATAATTAGCATCAGAAAGATAGACTTATTTCCTCCTGTATCAATTCTTGCCCTGTAAGCAAGTCGAAGAGTTACTATATTAGGAAATGTCTTGCTGTATAAAAATAAAGAAGAATCTACTTGACATCTTGAGGTCCTTCTGTCACCAAATCCAAATGGCCATGTCACCCAGGTACTAATTCTTAAAAGTCCCAAAATAGTAGACAGTTTCTTCCAATGTTATAGTTTCTCTGCCAATACAGAAAGTAACTGGCAGCTTCTCTCAACAGAATACTATATTGAGACTCATTTAGATGCAAGTAACAGAACTCATTTCTACCAGCTTAAAGAAAGTAATGGTTTTTATTACACTTCCAGAAGCTACTTAGAGCAGATATGGGCAGACTCTATAGCCAGCGATCTCCAGATTCCAGAGCCAGAGACTCTGTCTCTTATAAACACATGGATTTTGTTCCCTCATCCCTGTGGATACAATTTCATTGTTTTCAGTTGAGTGCATCCAGTACCTATCATAGTACCAAGCATGCAATGAGTATGCTGTTAATATAACTGAATGAATGAATGGTATGTCTCTGCTTCTCCATGAATATAGAGAAGAAATGGATGCAGAGAATTGCTTTTGATTCCAGTATCTCTAACTTATATTTCTGCTTTGCAATTTAAAATTCTTAGGAAAAGAATCTATTGCTTCAACTTGGCAATGAATTAACTCCTTCTTGGGTAAGGGTGTATCTTTTATCTAAGCAGCACTTACTAGGGAGCCCTATTCCACAAAAAGGGAAAAGATGCTCAGAAAAGGGTGCATTGCTGGAGCAGGTTTTCAAAGAAATGTCCACTAAAACAGTGGTCGAGTCTTGGCAAAGATGGCTACAATAATCCCTGCCCACAGGCCCCCCCTGCAGCTTGACTTCACTGCTTCTCCCATGAAGAATAAGTGTCCATCTCCTGCCTTTGATTCTGCGCTGGCTTTATTACCTACTTTGAATAGCAGAAAGTGAGGAAATTGACAGTATGAGAGTCCTAAGCCTGATTCTCAAGAAGCCTGAGCATGCTGCCACAATCATGAGACGAATCCCATGTTTGCCTTCCGGATACAGAAGTGCCTCTTGTGAGTCAGCTCTAACCACCAGACGTGAAAACAAGACTATATTAGACTGTCCAGCCCTAGTTCAGCTGCCAGATGACTCCTGCCATGTGAAAGACCTCAGATGAGACCAAGGGAAGTCCTGGGGGGCAAATAAAACGGTTCATGTTTTAAGCTTCTATGTTTTAAGGGTGGTTTATTATGCAGATATTGTTGACTGATGTAAATTTTCATAAATTTTAGTAAGTTTCTTTGCTCCTCAGCTATTAATGAAAGTACTAATGTTGAATCCTAAATTGGCACCAAGGCATTCATTCATACATTGATTATTTATCTAGGTCAGCCTGATTAAAAACAAAACAAAAAACTGGGAAAGAACTGAAATTATCCTTTTCACTTCAATAGAAAGAGATTTAGGTTTGTATTCTGGTTACAACACTTATTAACTATTCTAATATTATATTTATACTTAGGCTCCCTAGACCTCAGTTAGGTGTTCTGTTAAATGGTAATCATGACAGGTACATTTCAGAAAGGGCTGTGAATGTCATCTCCTACACAATATGCACAACCATTGCGCTGAGGTATTTTGTGAAAATTAAATGAGATCATTTACATAGAATTTATTTTTAAAGTGTGGTCCAATATAGGCATATATGCTGTCATTTGAAGCATACTATAAAGCTCAATTTGTCTCTCATGGGAGTTTAGGCATTCAGTTCAGTTCAGTCTCTCAGTCATGTCCGACTCTTTGCAACCCCATGAATTGCAGCACGCCAGGCCTCCCTGTCCATCACAAACTCCTGAAGTTTACTAAAGCTCATGCCCATTGAGTCAGTGATGCCATCCAGCCATCTCATCCTCTGTTGTCCCCTTCTCCTCCTGCCCCCAATCCTTCCCAGAATCAGGGCCTTTTCCAGTGAGTCAGCTCTTCGCATCAGGTGACCAAAGTATTGGAGTTTCAGCTTCAGCATCAGTCCTTCCAATGAACACCCAGGACTTATCTCCTTCAGGATGGACTGGTTGGATCTCCTTGCAGTCTAAGGGACTCTCAAGAGTCTTCTTCAACACCACAGTTCAAAGGCATCAATTCTTCAGTGCTCAGCTTTCTTCACAGTCCAACTCTCACATCCATACATGACCGCTGGAAAAACTATAGCCTTGACTAGATGGACCTTTGTTGGCAAAGTAATGGCTCTGTTTTTTAATATGCTGTCTAAGTTGGTCATAATTTTCCTTCCAAGGAGTAAGTGTCTTTTAATTTCATGGCTTCAATCACCATCTGCAGTGATTTTGGAGCCCAAAAAAATAGTCAGCCACTGTTTCCACTGTTCCCCTATCTATTTCCCATGAAGTCATGGGACCAGATGCCTTGATCTTAGTTTCGGTATTAAATCTGCACAGAAGTTTTGGGCACACAACTGGGCACAGAGTTTTTAAACCAATAATTCACATTTGTGTGTATCCCCTCTCCCTCCAGAAGATAATTCAGCTCTGTCCCCTGTCCCAGGTGTCCCCTAGACAACATAAGTGGTAGCCCAGCTCTCCTTCAGATAAATGATGCCCAGGTATCATCGAGTATAGCATTCCCCTGAACTTAGTTCAGGGAAACTCTCACATGATAAACATTTTGAAAATGTGGCCTTGTGATCAGTCAAGTTTGGGAAATGCCACCGAGTGTTTGAGCACTGGGAGATTAGTAATTTACATTATCAGTCATGTCCGTGGACTTCTTCAGGCCAGAATACTGGAGTGGGTAGCCATTCCCTCCTCCAGGGGATCTTCCCTACCCAGGGATCAAGCCCAGGTCTGCCACACTGCAGGTGGGTTCTTTACCAACTAAGCCACCAGGGAAGCCCAAGAATACTGGAGTGGGTAGCTGTTCCCTTCTCCAGGGGATCTTTCTGACCCAGGAATCGAACCCAGGTCTCCTGCATTGCAAGTGGATTCTTTACCATCCGAGCTCCCAGGCAAGTCAAAAACCTTGTCTAAACAGTATTTCACTTTTTGTTTTAAATATAAAGTGACTTTCACTATACAATGCCATTTAACACATATGGAACTTGTATAAATCAGGGCATACTATGGAAAATCCTAATCTAATGTTACTGCCCCCTACCTCACTTTAGAGAGGTCACTGAAGTCCCTGGGGCACAGGAGTTTGTACACAGTCAAGTACAAATTCGACTCTACTATTCAGGTACAGCACCAGCCAGCCCCTTCATTTGCTTTCTCCTGCAATGATTTTCCCAATAAATCCCTTTGGAGTCATCTCCTACCTCCTATTTCTCCTCCCATATGCAATCATCCATCTTAAAGAACATAAAGGCTGGGGAAGTCCATCACCACTCTGCTCCACAAATGGAGAAGATCATTTCCATTTTGCCAAGTGTAGAACAATGCCTTGGCTGGCTCCATCTATCTCTGCTAATGACCTAAGCATGCTGCCGTGGCTTATTTATTACAAACAGGGCGTAAAGGAAAACTGCAGGCCTTCCTTACAGTCTGGATATTTGCATAAATCCTGGTTCCCCCAACAGAGATGTTTCCTTTGGCCCAGCTGGGTTTTCCTGAGTAGTCAGATGTGACAAGTGCATTTAACCCACTAGGGAAAGAGTAGAGGACTAATTTAGGGAAGATGGTGATGGTCTTAAGAGACATTTGAGAGGCAGGACTGCCTAATGAATAAGACCATGGTCTCTGTAGCCAGTCGTTCCTGGGTTTGATGACCACCACTGGCTTAGATATAAACATGTATGAAAATATAATTGCATATAATATGCATATAATTGGATATACATGTATCTGTCGATGTGTATGATTCTGTTATTAATTGATGATAATAGAATTGAGTTGCCATATATCTATGTTATTTGTATGAACATATTGAAAAACACTAAGGTATTAAATTTCATAAAATGCAAAAATCCATAACTAAACATTTGTATGAGATCAAGAGCTTGCCTGGTGGCTCAGATGGTAAAGACCTGCTTGCAGTGTGGGAGACCAGGGTTTGATCCCTGGCTTGGGAAGTTCCCCTGGAGGAGGGCATGGCAACCCACTCCAGTGTTCTTGCCTAGAGAATCCCATGGACAGAGGAGCCTATTGGGCTACAGCCATGGGGTCACAAAGAGACAGACATGACTGAGTGACTAAACACAATAGCTTGGACAAATTACCTAACAATTTTTACTTTTGCTTCCTCACCTGTGAAATGGAGATTATAAAAATTTCTATCTCATATAATCACTGAAAAGTATAAACAAAATCATGTATATAAAATACTTACATTCAGGCTCAGTAAATAATAGCTATTATTAGTAGTCACACTACTGCAAGGAGTTTCTATTGCCCTTATATATGTATTAATTGATACAGAAAATGCCTGAATCCTTTTTATCTGCCCGGCATGGTATTAGATCCTGAAGATATAGACACAAGGAGTATGCTATCTTTCTGTTCAAAAAGCTCTAGTTGTAGTAAAGACAGCAAGCACAGTAACCATACCTGGTTGCAGGTGGACTGATAAAATAGGAGGAGACCACAAGACTGCAGGCAGGAAGAGGTGTGCTTCAGAAAGTCATGACTCTGCAACAGTGGCTTGGAGGACTAAATAATTTAAGTATCTAATAAAAGGCTGTCCATATAGAAGGTGATTCACACCTAGTAGCCACATGTAAGAAAACAGGAGTTAGGCAGACGAAGTGATGCTGAAGCCATATCAGGGAGATGACCAGCTTGAGGGGAAGGCATCAGGAAGAGACAGCATGTCTGACCCTACAGGACATTTCTTCAAAGCTAAGACAAAGCGAAGGGGAGGCTGTCAGACAGGGACCTTCATCTCAACAAAAGGGCTTGGTCATTTAATTTAAAAGGTTAAGGGGACCACTGAAATATTATAAGCAAGAGTAGGGAGGTAACAGAAGTAGAAGACATTAAGAAAAGGTGGCAACAATACAGAGAAGAACTATACAAAAATATCTTCATGACCCATATAACCACGATGGTATGATCACTCACCTAGAGCCAGACATCCTGGAATGAGAAGTCAAGTGAGTTCTTTGATCACTATGAACAAAGCTAGTGGAGGTGATGGAATTTCAGCTGAGCTATTTCAAATTCTGAAAGATGATGCTGTGAAAGTGCTGCACTCAATATGTCAGCAAATTTGGAAACTCAGCAGTGACCACAGGACTGGAAAAGGTCAGTTTTCATTCCAATCCAAAAGAAAGGCAATGTGAAAAAATGTTCAAACTACTGCACAACTGTACTCATCTCACACATGAGCAAATGCCCAAAATTCTCCAAGCCAGGCTTCAACAGTATGTGAACTTCCAGTTTTCAAGCTGGTTTTAGAAAAGGCAGAGAAACCAGAGATTAAATGGCCAACATCCGTTGGATCATCAAAAAAGCAAGAAAGTTCCAGAAAAACATCTACTTCTGCTTTATTGACTACGTCAAAGCCTTTGACTGTGTGGATCACAACAAATCATGGAAAATTCTTAGAGATCGGAACACCAGACCACCTGAACTCCCTCCTGAGAAACCTGTATGCAGGTCAGGAAGCAACAGTTAGAAGTGGACATGGACAACAGACTGGTTCCAAACTGGGAAAGAAATACTTCAAGGCTGTATATTGTCACCCCACTTATTTAACTTATATGCAGAGTACATCATATGAAATGCTGGGCTGGATGAAGCACAAGCTGGAATCAAGATTGTCAGGAGAAATATCAATGACCTCAGATATACAGAAGACACCACCCTTATGGAAAGAAACAAAGAGGAACTGAAGAGCCTCTTGATGAAAGTGAAAGAGGAGAGTGAAAAAGCTGCCTTAAAATGCAATATTCAGAAAACTAAGATCATGGCATTTGGTCTGATCACTTTATGGCAAATAGATGGGGAAACAATGGAAACAGTAAGAAACTTTATTTTCTTGGGCTCCAAAATCATTGTAGATGGTGACTGCAGCCATGAAATTAAAAGACACTTGCTCCTTGGAAGAAAACCTATGACCAACCTCGACAGCTTATTAAAAAGCAGAGACATTACTTTGTTGACAAAGGTCCACCTAGTCAAATCTATGGTTTTCCCAGTAGTCATGCACGGATATGATAGTTGGTGTATAATGGAAGCTGAGTCCTGAAGAATTAATGCTTTTTAACTGTGGTGTTGGAGGATACTCTTGAGAGTCCCTTGGACTGCAAGGGGATCCAACTAGTCCATCCTAAAGAAAAAGAGTCCTGAATATTCATCAGAAGGACTGATGCTGAAGCTGAAACTCCAATACTTTGGCCACCTGATGCAAAGAACTGTCTCATTGGAAAAGACCCTGATGCTGGGAAAGATTGAAGGTGAAAGGAGAAGGGGATGACAGAGGATGAGATGGTTGGATGGCATCACTGATTCGAGGGACATGAGTTTGAGTAAGCTCTGGGAGTTGGTGATGGACAGGGAATCCTGGCATGCTGCGGTCCATGGGATCATAAAGACTCAGACAGGACTGAGCAACTGAACTGACTCGGGAGGTATATAGACTTGCATCTGGGGAGATGATTTCAGCTGAAGCATGGAGCTTAGCTTGTGGAGTGGGAGCAACTTAATGAAACGAGATCACTAGGAGTAAATTCTTCTCCAAGGAGCCTTCCCTGGGACTCCCCTAGTAGAATAGTGGATAAGAATCTGCCTGCCAATACAGGGCACATGGGTTCGATCTCTGGTCTAGGAACATTCCACATACCTTGGAGCAAATAAGCCCATGCACCACAATTACTGAGCTACACTCTGGAGCCCACAAGTTGCAGCTACTGAAGCCTGGATGCCCAGAGCCTATGCTCCGCAACAAGAGAAGCCACTAATCTGCCTCCCATCTTGGAGGATGACTCTACTCTTGGCCAGACTTTTTCCTGAGCACCAGTAACCTCCTGCCCTACTCAGGTCCTCTAACACAAGAGCCAAGAATGGTGCCATTGTGACTTGTGTCCCAGGCTCCTGAGACAGGATTCCAGGTGGCTGTAACAGCTCCAGGCAGAGGTGAGATAGGTGGGACTGCTGGCAGTCCCCTTCCAATTATTTCTCAGGCAGTGGCCCTCATCATCTACCTGCATAGCTGGCCTGCTCTGCACTGCCCTTGTCTGCTCATTCACAGAAGCCAAGGGCCTCCTGCCTAATTCCTGGACCAAACCTGATGGAGGCAGGGAGGACATTAGCAGCCTCTGACCTACCAGCTGGTGAGGGCTAAAATTTGTCTAGCTAAGTCAAGTGTACCAGGGAACCCTGACACTGTCTTCTCCTGGCTCTGATTCACTGTGCCCATCTGCATTCCTGGTCTGCTGACCTTGCTTTCCGATGTGCACTTCATTTTCATTGCTGAGACCCACGATGCAAGTTGCTGTCTACTGTCTGCCCTCTCTCACTTTTCTTGAGGTCTCATTCTTCCCATCTAATATGAATAAATGTCATTTTATTGTCAGCTCCTATGTGGGCCATTTGATACGCATTACCATATTTAAATCTCATCACAACCTTATGAGATAATTATTATGTCCTCTATTTTATGTGAGGAAATCAAAGCTGACAGAGATTAATAAGTTGCTCAAAATCACAGAGCAAATTAAGTATCAGCAGGAATTAGAATCCAACTCCTTTTAACCCCAACACCTTTGCGTTATGCCTAACTTACTTTTGACTGGAGTAGACTTCCTCAAATAATGTAAACCATTCACATCACCAAAGCTGCCAGCAGTCACACTTGGCATATGGTCACTAACTGGAGTCTAATGGCCATACCCTGCCCCACCAAACAGAACCACTTGGGCCTCGATGCTGGGCACCTTGCTCAGGCTTTATTAAAGTGAAATCTGGCTTAATGGCCTTGGTCTTCAGTGGTCTTCTCTGTAGTTGAGACTATAAAGGAAGTTGAGTGCCGAAGAATTGACGTTTGTGAACTGTGGTGTTGGAGAAGACTCTTGAGAGTCCCCTGGACTGCAAGGAGATCCAACCAGTCCATCCTAAAGGAAATCAGTCCTGAATAATCATTGGAAGGACTGATGCTGAAGCTGAAACTCCACTACTTTGGTCACCTGATGCGAAGAACTGGCTCATTTGAAAAGACCCTGATTCTGGGAAAGACTGAAGGCAGGAGGAGAAGGGGACGACAGAGGATGAGATGGTTGGATGGCATCACCAGCTCAATGCACATGAGTTTGAGCAAGCTCTGGGAGCTGGTGATGGACAGGGAAGCCTGACATGCTGCAGTCTGTGGGGTTGCAAAGAGTTGGACACTACTGAGCAACTGACTTGAACTGAGAAACTGCATGAGAAATGAAGGCTTAGACTTCAAGTACAGCTGTTCAGACCTGATACAGACATTCCTTGTGGCACAGTGTTGTAAAAGTTTTGTGGTCTTGCCTGTTTGTGAGGAGGGAGCCAGCCGATATGGCTCCAAATGCCTTTTGAAATACCAGGAAATACAAGTGGCAAAGTTTACAGATGATGATTTTCTGTGAGTCCAAAGAGTTTTAACTCCAGTCAGGGCAGAGTGGAAGGGAGGTCCGCAGTTTTCCCTTCTCCACGGTTCTGTGGCTTCTGCTGCTCTTGACATAGGGACTAAATATCATCACAAACACCAGCACTTCACCAGGCAGCCCCGGGTCTGCTACTGTCTCCCCAAAAAACAGGTGGGTTCTTTGAAGGGACAGACACAATGTACTATTAGCACTGTTTTAGTGAAACATAGAAATTATGCCATGAAAACTTAATTGCCACTTTATTCAGTAATCAGCATTAACATCGTGAATATTTAAAGCTACAACAGACTGCATGACAGCCAGGAGTTAGGCAGTGGTGGCTTCTAGAAAGCTAGAAAATGAAGACCTGTGTGGACTGAGGCTGACTGAGTTACTCAGGCCCTTTTCTACCTGTGCGTGAAAAGACACACCAGCGGGGTTGGCCAATCTCTAGGCATGTTAGGACCACTTACTCCATTGAAATCTCTTCCCAAGTTTCTCATCTATGCTTCAATTGAATGAAACTCAATCAATTTAGATTTTAATAAATATGGTGTGGCTAATACTGGGATTAAGAAGACAGAGCCCACATCTTTAAGAAATTTGTGGTGTATTATTGGTAATGAAAAGGTACAGTGATGATTATAATCAAGCCATCATATAATCAGGAAAGAGAACAGGTTTGGCTGATTTCTGACTCTAAAACTCATTAGTAATTTGACCTTGGGTATTTTCCTACTCTTTAAAATGGGGATATCATTATGGACCTAGCAAGGGTATAAGAAGTTTAAAATACAATCTCTTATGACCTATCCCAGTGCTTGGTATGGACTATATGCTTGTTAAGTGGTTTTTGCCAAAATGCAAGATGAAACAAACATAAGAAATAGTGCCATAAGGAAAGTACAAATAAAATACTGAGAAATTTTAGAGGACATAGAAATGGCATTGCCTTGTGAAGCAAAAGGCTTAGTGGAGGAGGTTGTATTTGATATGGGTCTGAAAGGACAGGTAGACATTTTATAGGTGAGAGCCTCTGAAAATCTTTGTAGGAGCATAAAAAGTCATAGTTGAGTGAACGGATTAAAATATGAAGATGGGGGATTATTTTTTCAGGCAGAGGAAACTCATATCAAAGGCACAAAGAAGTGAAATGTGGGATTTGTTAATGGAATAGCAGAAAGATTTATTTAAAGAATTTCAGAAGAGTGCAGAGAGTCAGAAAAGACAGACTGGGCAACATACAGTTGTGAATGTGAATGCCACCCTGAATGGGTTAATTAACAATACAGAGAGGAGGAGTTATTTGAAATTTCTAAGCAAAGAAAAAACACATTTAGAGTGGCAGTCATGTGGACAAGAGATTTGAGTGAGGGGAGACAGGTGGCAGGGGTGTTGGTGGGAAGCTGTTTCCAGTTCAGGCAAGAGATAATGATGGGTGAATTGGGGGCTAACAGTGAAGACATAGAACAGTGGACAAATGTGAGAGATACTGTAGGACAGAAACCACAGGAATATGCAAGGAGTGGAATATGAGGAGCAAGATATGCTCTTTAGAAGTACTATGGCTGAATGATATGAGAAGGAAACAGCAGACAGCTTGAGTGCCAGAAAGTAGTAAGAGAAGTGTGTGTGTGTGTGTGTGTGTGTGTGTGTGTATGAGAGAGGGAGAGAGGTGCGGGGGGAGAGAGAGAGGTTGATTGATGGTTAGTCAGAAAGAGAGCAGCACTGACTTTTAGCATATAGCTCCTATGAGGTCAGATCAGGCCAGCCATACATTCCCGGGCAATACACAGGGTCACCTGCAGTTGTGGGTTTGAAGAACATGAATTGGACTGTGTATAACCCTCAACTCCTAGAAACCAGGTTTCTGACCACTGAGCATTTGCTTCCATAACACACTGCCTGTCTCTGAGGTTTCACAACTAACACAGACCATACAGGAAGCCAGGAGGGTGATAACTTCTTCTAGAGAAGACAGAGGAGCTCTTCATTCAGGCCCACTTGCAGCCTCCGAAGTGGAATGTTCAGGATAAACAACTAAGGAAATGGGGAAATAAATTTAGAACTTTTATTTTTAATATAAAGAGAAAGTGAAAGTGAAGTCACTCAGTCACTTCTGACTCTTTGTGACCCCATGGACTGTAGCCTACCAGGCTCCTCTGTCCATGGGATTTTCCAGGCAAGAGTACTGGAGTGGGCTGCCATTAAGTGAAGATCAAAAATACTTAATACCCAAATTGAGATCAGTAAAAGTGTTAGTTGCACAGTCATGCGCAGCCTCTTGTCTGGAGTATACATGTCAGTGAATGAAATTCCAGTCAGGAGAGTGGGACTTCACAGGTAGAGAGGCTGGCAGTGGCACCTGAACTCTGGCATTGCTCTCGAGCGATTGCCACATGGTATCACTTACATAAAGTAGGTTTACAGAGAAGACTGTCTGATATTAAACAAGCTAACCCTCACATATGCGCTCATGGTATGTAATAATCACCTCTGAGGAAATGCAGAGTGAAGACAATACAAATAATTTGTGTAGTATCTCACTACAGGAAAACTGCGTGACTAAGACTTCTGTCCTTGGTATGAAATCTCCAATAACCACACCAAAAGTAAAAATGGACATTCAAATCATATTTGACAAAAGTTGGCCAAAATTATTGAAATTAAGACTATTTGTATCCAACATAGTTAGTTATTAATATTTACTAATACTCGTATATATGTGTTTGTGTATGCTCAGTCACTCAGGCACGTCAGATTCTCTGCGACCCCATGGACTGTGGCCCACCAACTCCTTCTGTCCATGGAATTTTCCATGCAAGAATAATACTCCAGTGGGTTGCTATTTCCTTATTCCAGGGAATCTTCCCGACCCAGGGATCAAACCCACATCTCCTGCATCTTTTGCACTGTCAGGTGGTTTCTTTACCCAGTGTCCCCTGGGGGGTTACTTATATATACACTGTGCATTTATTTTATTAATACACTTATATTGTGAGTGTTAGCTGAGACAGTAAAGAATCTGTCTGCAATGACGGGGACTCTGGTTCTATCCTTGGGTCAGGAAGATCCCCTGGAGAAGGGAAGGGCAACCCACTGCAGTATACCTGCCTGGAGAATCCCATGGACAGACCATG
Organism: Muntiacus reevesi; assembly: GCF_963930625.1. NCBI lineage: Eukaryota > Metazoa > Chordata > Mammalia > Artiodactyla > Cervidae > Muntiacus > Muntiacus reevesi. The sequence continues at coordinate 135,875,669 of NC_089249.1, forward strand.
GGGCTGTAAAGAGTCAGACATGACTGCGCAACTAACACTTTTACTTTCAAATATAAGTATATATGTATTTATTTTACTAAAACAGGTGTAGTCCAAAAGATTTGGAAATCACAATTGTCAGGCCCTGCAGTTATTTCAAAATACTGAGATTGAATTTTTCTGAGAAGACTTTATTGGGGCATGGTGTGTGGGGCACAGATGGAAGAAGTACATAGTTATTGATAAGCAGGGGAAAAAATGCAGACAGGGGGGCTGGGACCATTGAAACCAGCTGAATCTTCTGTCTTAATTTTACCCAGAATACCTGAGTGGAAGGAAGGACTAAAGCATTTACTGGAGCAGAAAGGTCTCGTTAGGGCTCTCTTCACAGAGCTTCTCTTTGGCTGAAGTGTTGCCAGTCTTCCCTCTGATATCCTGATACAAAGACTAGAAAGGAATTCTTTAGTGGATGCCATTTCATACAGCACTGCATGCTGTTTTTCTCCTCCCACCACCCAGAAGCTGTTGTGATGGGCATATTTTTAGAATATTTAAAAATAAATTACAGTTAGTGATGAAACTCATAAACCAGAGAAATGCTGGGCAAGTGTGTGCTTCAAGCTACACAGCCCAAGGCTGCCGGGTATAAAAATACTCCATGTCTCCCATTTGGCTAAGGGAGGCTTTAGCAACTGGTAATTTCTGCATGTCATAGTCACTGCTAATTGTTGAATTAGAACATCTGTCAAAAGTGGCGATGTTTTCCTCAGAACACAGAGCCGGGGAAATTAGCTTTTCTCAAAAGCAGGACAAGCCACATCGTGACTGTGCTCACTGCCAAAAGCAAACATCCCCTCATTCTCGCCATTGCTTTCAAACAGGAAGCCTACTGAGTGGTCTCTGACCACCCTCATTAGAAATCAGGTGGGGTGTTTGCAAATTCTTTCGGTTTTCCTAGGCAACAGCAACTTAAAAAATGTTCCAAAAGGGTCAAAATACTGACTAACATCTGATTTAACAAGATGCCTGTCTCTAACCAAGAAACTTAGTAGAAGTTTAGAGCTTAGCCTTGCCCCAGGAACTGAGTTTCATTTACAGCTTTACTTCACTGAGTCAGGAAGTATTAGTGTAGGTGGTTTTGAGCAAGTCTCATACCCTCTCTAGTCCCAGGTTTTGCACCTATAAAGTGAAGGGACTGGACTAAACCAATGGTTTCCGAAGTGTGAGATCTTTAGAACACTAGAGCTTCCTTACACTGTCTTAGGAGTCATCTTGGAAGTGGTTGTTGAAGAGCAGCCAGTTTCTCACTTCCATTTCAATAAGCTTAGTACTCCTTTTATACTTTTTATATATTGGAGTTCAATGTCAATAAGGAGGGGGTGATTTGACCGTTAAAATATTTAGAAACTCCCAAAGGTCCCTGAAGAGATCTGCTGTAATAAAGAGAACCATGAAAAAGCTGGACTACCCAGTACATCCCATATGGAACTAGACAAGTGGAAAGATTTCTTCAAACACACTAGCCTACGTACATTCTTCAGACACAGCTCTGCCAGTCACCTTACCCTTCAGTTCCTTCCATTCTCTCTGCTATTAATTCTCTCCCTGCTCCTTTGACTTGGGTTGTCCTTCTCTTTCAAGGCCCAAATAAGGTTTGCACCTGAAACATGAAGCCATCAATGCCAATCGATGCCACCCTATCCTGTCTCTTTCGCATAGAGAACTTGAACTATTGAGTCCCTGCACACATCATTTGCCTCCAGGATGCCTCAATTTATTATCTGTAAATCTTGTTTCCCTACCAAAAATGTAAACCTTTAAAGAAGTGACCAAGATTATTCATTTTTGCATCCCAAAAGAGACCAGTGCAGTGCTTGGTATATGATAGGATGCATGGCATTTTGGTGTTTGATTGATTGAGTAATTTGAGTAACTAGACTTATAGGATCGAAATCAAAATCAAAGCTCTGGCAACTCAAGTAATCCAGAATGAAATCAAACTCTTTCAGCATTTACATATGGAAATTACCCTTATTTCCATCCATTTATCCAGAAAAAGATTAATGGATCTTGGATTCATCATGGACTTTCTACTTTTTCTTCTTTATTGCCATATCTAATCAATAATCAGATTTGCCCATGTGAAATTTCTCACATATACACATACATTTAGGGAAGCCATTCCCTCCTCTTCTATTTCTTCACTTGAGGCCTTGTCATCAGGCTAGAATAACTGTTTTAGCCTTCTAATGTAACTTTCCCTTTTCAGTTTGATTCCTCTTAAATCTATCCTTCATCATACCTCTAGATTGATCTTTCTAAAATACAAATACAACCATGTCATCTTTCTGCTTAAAGCAGCTCATCTGTTCTCCAAAAATATAGATCAAACACATTAGTAGGGCATGGAATGCCCTAGATAACCTGGCTCTTGTATAATTCTCCAGCCTCATTGTTTGGCATTCCTACACGTCCTACATCTAGTAATACTAAACTAATTTTCTTCACAGTGCCAACTGTTGGATGTCTTTCTAGTTTTGCTCATTTTATTACCTTTGTTTGGCATACCATGGACGCCTCTGCCCTACTTCACTTGGGCAACTCTCCTACATCCTTTGAAAGGCATATTTGGACTTTCTCCAAGAAAACTTCTTTCCATTTCAAGGCTTGATGGACTACATGGCCTCTCAGCTACCATTACCTCCCAAGCATAGATCTAATTAAATGTTTGCTGAAACAAAATAAACACAAATATATAATAAAATATAAAACATTTATGTGTATACATAAAAGTATGAAATTATTTCATTAAATACAAATATAAGGCAAGGTTAAATGTCATATTTCTATAAGGCTTCACAGCAGACAGGGTATATTCATATCCATGATCTTCTTTGAGCCTTATTTTGTGAGAATAGAAAGTAGGCATCATTTGTTTCACTACCTGAATTATGAGTTCAAATGACTTTCTGAAAATTATAGAATAAGTAGCAAATATTAATAGAAGTTTAAAGTTTAAAAGAGATGTTCCAAGTTCAGTGCATAGCACAATGTATGGTACAGGATGCTGGTAGCTGCCTTCATCATTATTACCCAGGTCTCAGTATTCCGTTCACCAGCCCATCAACCACTCCACACTGACACTAATGCACTCGGCCAGCAGCCCACCTGAATTGTTTGGTGTGCTCAGCTAAATTGCTTCAGCTGTGTCCGACTCTTTGTGACCCTATGGACTGCAGCCCTCCAGGCTCCTCTGTCCATGGGATTCTCCAGCTGAGAATACTGGAGTGTGTTGCCACTTCCTTCTCCAGGGGATATTCCTGATCCATGGATTGAACCCATGTCTCCTGCATGGGTGGGTGGGTCCTACCACTGGCACCAGAGAGGAGCAACTATTCTAGTCCTCCACAGAGCAGATTCATGCCCAAGAACTGACTCAAAATCAAACCTGCTATTCAAAGAAAGGGTGGAAGAGAATTTATTTAGGGCCACATAACTCCTAATTTCCCTTGTAGCCATCTGATTGCTCTCATCAATATTCTATCCTGTTAATCATGCTGCTGGTATTCTAAAACTAGTTTGTTTTTTTCCCCTTCTTTTGTAATTTTTTTTATAATTGGCTTTAGATCATGCTTGAAAATGAGAAATTTAGAAGGTATGTTTACAGCATATGGCTTTGTACTTAGGTGTGTGTGTGTGTGTCTGTGTTCCTGAAAAGTAATGTGAATCAAATTCTGGTAAATCAAATCCTATTTTAAATGCCTAAAAGAAGCTCCATATTTAAAGGACTCCTCTGGGAAATTATTTTATGAACTGAAAATTCACTCCCTCTTCCCCAATCTGTCAGCACATTTGGATTTTCAGATAACTTTCTTTATTGGTACATTCTAAATATACATGTTCAAAATAAATATTTATGGATTGATTTCTGTGTACCAAACAGTTTTGTACACTAAGGATGTTGCAAGCACCTTAAGGAGTTAATATTCTACTGGGTGATAGTCAGTAAACCATGATTTCACAAGGACCCAGTCACTTATTTACAAGTGTTGCATGTGCTCCAAAGGAAAGTACCAGGCACTCAGGCAATTTATAGTAGCAAGACCTAGACTATTTGGTGGTCAAGAGAGTCAAGGAGCTGTGATGCAGAGGTAGAGGAGGTAGAGATTTGAGGTGAGAAATGAAACTAGGAGTCAGATTTTTGAGTCGGGATATACCTATAAAGAAATGGTGTCCAGATTTTTTAAATAAAATCTTCTCACATGAGAAGAGGCAGTTCTTGTCAGTTAGTCATGTCTCCAGGTCTTTCCTCTTCCATTGACAGTGCCTGACTAATGCAATTCTGGGAAAAGTTCCAATGCAAATCTACCTTCCCAGATAGATCTGTTATTAAAGTCTTTAACCAAAACCAGCTTTCTTTCAAAGGAGCCAAACAGTCACTATTAACCTCCTCCAATCTAATATTTTAATTTAATATTTTAATCTAATATTTAGATTAAAATCCATTCTTTGAATTCCATGATAAAAACTCTGATCCAAATGATTAAGATTATTTCTTGAAAGTTTGACTCTTTTTAAGGGCAAATTTTTGGATCCTACAGTATATTTGCATTCAGAGGTCAGATTTTCACGAACTCAAAATCAGGACTCAAATATCCAGGGACTTGCTATTTGTACATTTATCCATTTTTCTGAGGTAAGAGGAGAGTAAAATTCAGCTTTGTTGACTGACTTTGGGGGCAGATACTTTCCATGGCTTACCCAACATCTCCTTTCCCCACCTCATCTCTTTCTAATTGACTGATAGAACCTTATTGTTTCAGGGATCTAGTTGACAACACTTCATCTCATATATACCAGACTCTTCCTTGCTTCACTGCAGGTGGTGAATAATGATAATTTTATTACCCTTGGTCATTGATTGAACCCAGTGATAGCTAATGATTTATAAAAGGGCACTCTGGGAGAGGAAGATTCTATTTCTGAATGCAAAGCCCAAGTTTCCCAAAGAGAAGACTTTTTAATTCTTTTTTTTTCCCCTCTTGAAACTGAAATTAGAGTTGTGAAAGTCATCTTGTGATATAGGGTAACAGCTTTAGAATGAAAGGCAATGTTCTAAGAACAGAGAAAATAATAAACAATTTATATCATCATTGCTGAGCATCTCTTCCAATGTCAATGATTATTTCTTCCCAGGATTTTGCTATCAGGAAAAGACAGAACCCTATCCATTTAAATCACTTGAGTGTGCGTGTGTGTGTGTGTGTGTGTGTGTGTGTGTGTGTGTGTTTATGTGTGTGTTGGGTTTATGCTACTTGTTGCTGAAAACATTCTTAAATATACTTTCATAAATTGCCAGGTATTTTATGTCATGTCATTAGATGCTTGCAACATTTAATCTTTACAATAATCATTTGACATACATATTATCTTCATTTTACAGATATGAACTAAGTCTCAGAGAAAGTGCCCAAATTCATACCCCTAGAGAATGATGGTAGAGACATCTGGGCCAATCATGTATGTTCATCCGGGCTCAGTCTACAGTACAAGAAGCTATGCACAACCTGTGGGGTGGCCTAACCTTACTGCCCACCATTCTTCACAGCTACCATGTTTATTTGCCTCTATGAGTCTTGCTTCGCAACACATATTATGTTCCAAATAAATATTTTGAATATAATTCAAAATCCAATCCCTTCTCATTACAAAATTCTGCTTTAAGACAGTGCAAAGTCAATCTATTTTAATTGTATAGTTAAAAATCCCATTTATCATTAATATCATTACATTAATTATATGGAAGTAGAATTACACTGCAAAAATTATTTGACCAATAAAATTATTGCAAATTCTTGTTTTATTAAAAAATATTTTAATAAAAAAAAACACAGTATGATCTCTCAGTGTACTAGACTTGGATCAGATGGGCTGTGTGACCACCTGCAGATGATAATAACTCCAACATTGTTCAGTGTATTCAATACTTATTAACATTACTCGCTAGTCCCTTTGTTGAGTATTTTATACACGATATAGCATACAATTCTTATGACAATCCTCTGAGTAGATAGAATAATTATGTCCACTTTACTGATGACAAAACTGAGGCTTCTTGATCCTAAAATAACTTGCCTAAGGTTACACAGATGAATACTGGGTGTATTTAAGCTTTAACTTGATTCTAGAGCACATGCTCTTATCCTTAGTGTGCCATGGCTTCCATGCACACAACAGCCTTCCTTCCCAGGACCTTACTCAAGCAATTCCACATATACAGAATGCATCTTGTTAAGTAGCAGATAAACTGCATAGACATTGCATGATAGATTGAAAAAACATAGGCATTCCCTTGGGAAGGAAATGGCACCCCACTCCAGTACTCTTGCCTAGAAAATCCCATGGAGGGATGAGCCTGGTAGGCTACAGTCCATGGGGTCTCAAAAACTACTGAGCAACTTCACTCCACTTTGAAACCAAAAAGATCTGGGTTTGAGTCCTAACACAGTCCTTTAGCAGCTGCATGATAACGAGGTAGTTATTTTTGCAGTGCCTCAGTTCCCCCATCTATATATGAGAGGTTATAATGCTACAGTGCAAAACAGTTTTGAAAATCTATAAAGATAACCTTTCTTCCCATATTATCTGCAAATACTGTAGTAACTGCATTATTTCACTGGTACCAAAATGCTGAAATCCAATTTTTAAATACTTAAGAATCAGGTAACACTTATAAGCCTGGAATTGGTTTACATTTTCCCCTGAGGGTAATTCTGAAAGTTATATTCTTTTCAGTTTTTGCTGCCCATTCCCCAGAGGATTATTAGAGAGTATTTAATTGGAATATAATATGTGTTGGGAAGCAAGACTCATAGAGGCAAATAAACATGGTAACTGTGAAGAATGGCGGGCAATAAGGTTAGATCACCCCACAGGTTGTGCATAGCTTCTTGTATTGTAGACTGATCCCGGATGAATATATCATACAGGCCTACATATAGTAGATGGCTTGATGGTCTCAAGCTATAATTTTTAAAATACTCAACAATGAGTTGATTGCATATGAATACCTGAAAACATGGTAAAAATACAGATTCAAGATGTTCCACTAGAAATTTTGATTTAGTAGTTTCAAATCTAGACATTTTATGTTTAACAAGAATCTTATTTATTTGTTATCTGGACATATTTTGGAAATATTGGCTTAAATTATGACATGGCTTATATATTACCTCCACTTCATTCTTGTTTTGATGACTGCATTATATTAATATTTTTGTATATAATTGTCTCTTCATTCCCCAAATACTTTCTACAGAAACACAACAAAAGATTAAATAAGGAGAGCAAATAGCATTACATGAATGAAAGCATTTATAAAATATCAGGAGATCAATAAAACAAATGCCAAATGGGCCTGGGAATTTACTAATTACCCTATGTTCTCAATAGCAAATGACTGCTGGACACAGTATCCATCTAAAAGGGTTACACATTTCTTGTCTTCCCAAAGCCCTTGGGAGTAATTGTATATAACCTTTTCACTAGCAGACAGCTGTGTTTATCTCTCACTTGGGTTTTCTCCGGGAAAACATTATTCCAGAATCACTGTTACACAAAGGAAATTTCACCTTGGCAACCAGAAGGAGCACAAACTGTGATTGGAACGACAGAAAAAAAAAAAAAAAAAAAAAACATTTCAGCAAAACCCATCAACACCCCTAAATCCTTGACCTCTTTCTTTTATTGTCATTCATGACCAAATTTCATTTGGTTATAGAATCTTCTATGAAAACAAATTATCACAAAGAATTCTAGTAGATGTAACAGAAATAAAACACAGCTGCTCTGTTTAGAAATGGTAGTGAACATAAAGCCTGACTCTTCCTCTCAAAAAATCTCCACGATATGCAACTTGAAGAATTACTCCCATTGCTTCACAGTATGATAACAACAGTGGCTGGACTATTACTCGATTACTCTTAACCTATCTTCATTTCCCTTCTACACAAATGAGACCTCATGCCCCAAAATCACGTTACTAGCATCTATAATTTCTCCACTCCTTGGGCAGTCTCAAACAAGGATCCACTTCCCTTTCCACTTCCTTTCTCATCTTCCCAAGCCTTGGTAGCAACACTGAAGAGGTATTAATCTGTCTCATTAAAAATTTATAATTTCCCACCTCCTTGGGTTCTTAAAACAATTTGACAGCCTTCTTGCTGAGCCTTAATTGAGAGTCTTTTCCTATTCCTTGAACAATGAATCCAATTTTTGCCACACTACCAAGAGCCTGCATCAATCAGTCCCAACAGTGTGGTCCTCAGACCTTCAGTGTGGTCAATCAACACCACGTGTTGAAAAGCAAATTCTCCACCCCAGACCTATTGAGTCAGAAGCTCTCAAGGAGGGTCCCAATACTCTGCAGTGGGTTGGGTACACAGTGAGCTTGAGAACCACTGCTCTGAATCACTCTCAATACTTGTCTATCATGTCTCACTGAGAAAGCAGATGCTCTTTCAGCACTGTGAACAGACCTTATCATCACAGATGCCAATCTGTCTTTTCCACGTTGGTCTTTCTTTCTAGATTACTCAAACTTTGAAGGTAGGTAAAGTATTTTATTCATCTTCATCCTCATATTCCCATATCCTAGTATGCTGCTTAGCACATAATGGTGATAAAGTGGGTATGTTTCAATAAGCTAAATAGGGTTGTGGCCATTAATTAAAAAGCAGAGACATTATTTTGCCAACAAAGGTCCATATGATCAAAGTTGTGGTTTTTCCAGTAGTCATGTATGAATGTGAGAGTTGGACCATAAAGAAGGCTGAACACTGAAGAATTGATGCTTTTGAGCTGTGGTGTTGGAGAAGACTCTTAAGAGTGCCTTGGACTGCAAGGAGATCAAATTAGTCAATCCTAAAGGAAATCAGTCCTGAATTTTCATTAGAAGGACTGATGCTGAAGCTGAAGTTCAAATTCTTTGGCCACCCAAAGCAAAGAGCTACTCATTAGAAAAGATCCTGAAGCTGGAAAAGATTGAGGGCAGGAGGAGAAGGGGATGACAGAGGATGAGATGGTTGGATGGTATCACTGACTCAACAGACATGAGTTTGAGCAAGCTCTGGGAGATGGTGAAGGACAGAGAAGCCTGGCGTGCAGCAGTCCACGGGGTCACAAAGAGTCAGACAGGACTGAGCGACTGAACAACATTAAGAGTCACTACCTTCTCAGATCTGTTTTCTCTTCTACGACATGGAAGTCAGTCATTAACTGACCTTTTTACTTGACAGGATTGTAATAACAGTCAAGTCTAGTGAGATCATGGATATTTAAAAAAAAACTTTTAAAAAGCTAAAAATGTCATGTAAATGGAGATATTACTATCCTTCTCTACCACATAGAGAAGAAGAAGAATATTACCTGCAAAATAAAAAAGCCACCATTCCTTTAAAACTGAAAGGGCGATTGGATAAAATCTAAAGTAATTAAAATCATGTAGGTCAGATATCTTTTCTTTTTGTTCTTAAAATATTTTCTCTCCATCTGATAATTCAAGAAAGTATACAGACTCAAATCTTTGGTGACTTCATTTTCTATTAAAATTCTATCAGTTTTGCAGCTCAAGTAAAGACTATGATGTTGCAATTATCTCTGGGTGAATTTGAAGTACAATGTTTTGTCTTCAAAGTGAACCATTGTATAAATATTTGATTAAAACAGAGGTGCCTACAAAGGTGTCTCCATTCAAAATACCAACAAAACATACCATGAAGTTTTAAGCCCCACAATGTGGGGCTGAGTGTAAGGAGAGGAGATGATTCTGAGTAGGAAGAGAAATTCTGCAATTTAATATTGGATTTTCCAGAGAGAATAGACCCCCCCACCCACCCACCCCCCGGCACATGATGGTCTGCTGCCTCCCGAGAAAAGTGAAAGTGAAATTGCTCAGTCCTGTCCCACTCTTTGTGACCCACCAGGCTCCTCCATTCATGGGATTCTCCAGGCAAGAATACTGGAGTGGGTTGCCATTTCCTTTTCCAGGGGATCTTCCCAACCCAGGGATTGAACCCAGGTCTCCCACATTGCAGGCAGACACTTTAACCTCTGAGCCATCAGAGAAGCCTCCAGAGAAGTCACATCAAAGCTGTTGCTAGGGCAGCTCTTCACACAGCTACTCTCTCCAGATAGTTTTGTTATTGGTAGCACCTCTACTTGAACTGGGAGGAAGTGTTGCATTCTCTAATTCAGTTCAGTTCTCTAAATATTGATTGAGCTTCTAACATGTGCTCAGCCAAGGTTGACCTGACTGGAAACAGGAGAAAGGGACTGCTTATATGCTTACTTCAAGTAGAACAAGGAAGATCACTGGATCCTAAATAGCCACCTCCCCATTTCTCTCTTCCTTCATATCACCTAAAATTCTGCTCAGTTTTCCAGGCTACAATGCAGCACTATCCAGGATATATTTGACGAACACTCATTCCAGATATCCTTCATAAATATCCAGTTTTGCTGTCCAGTTGGAGAAATAATGCAGTCTATACCCTCTTTTTGGAGATTCTTAATGTTTATTAACAGTAAGACTCTGAGAACATATATAGTAACGGTGTCTGCTTTAGTATTGTTTTCCAGTTTTATTTGAGTACAGAACTCTTCCTCTCCAATAGTTTTTTTCTTTCTCCTTATTTTTAAGTAATGCTTCATAGCATACACTTCAAAATAGTTAGGTAGAGGAAAGTCCAGCAGGTCAGAATCTGCCTCTCAGCTTACCCATCCATTAGCTTGGAACATTGGGTGAGCTATTTAACTTACGAGCTTTAATACCTTTAAATCCAGATAATAATAGCATGTACATACATTTTATCCCCTTTTCTTACTGGCCACAGTTTCACCCATTAGAGATCCATTTAACTTAAAAGACTTTCACTTAAAAAAATTGAAGTAATTCTGAGAAGAGTAAAAGAACCCCCTATTGGTATGATTCTACCCCCAAGAAAAGACATAAACATTTTCTACTTCAAATTTTCAAGGACTGTCATGAAGCCTTGGTATCCCAAGTCGAAAGAGACTCTCTCCCTTTTCTAAATTCTGCTGCCATACCTCAAATTGGATACTTAATCCATTCTGCCTAGTCTTACAGTTCTCTCTACAAATGCTGCATCTCTTAGACTAGTTTATGAAGTTATTAAGATAGAAACTGTGCCTTATCTGTTATCCATGACAGTGCTTAAAACAAAAGAAACTTTCAATAAATAATTGTTGAATGATTTCAGACCTACTTGACATATCTTAATTGAATAACTTTCCTCCATTCACTTGACCCACATCTGTTGTAGTAAAGAAATAGAACCTTTCTCAAGGGAAAGAAGGAACACATTAGAATATGAGACGATTGGAATCAAGTTGGGTAGATAATTACTAAAGACAAGTAGTTAGAAGAAGTGCTAGGCAGTATAATCACCAGATGACTAAGGTGCATGAGTCAAGAGTACCTAGGGGTTGAAGAGAGAAGATAGCAGGTTTCACATTTAAGATTCCACAGTACAAGTGTGCTACTGAAAGTCTTGCCCAGGGGGAAACCCCATGCCCAGCTCCTTTGGGGTTGGTATAAAATGAGCACAAGGCACTTAGACCCTAAAGACTTGTATCTAATCAGGAGACAAGGCTTTACAGACACTATAGTTGAAGTGGTGACTGTAAGACAGACAGAAGCATACACTCTGTGATCAGACCATTCAGGATCCCATCCTCATTCTGCCACAACCCACCTGTGTAACCCTGGATGTGTTATTTAACATCCCTGAGTCTCAACTTCCTCATCTGTAAATTAGACATAACAGTACCTATTTCACATGTTTAAAGTATTAAATGAAATAATTCATGTACCAAGCTTACAAAATGTCTCCCATGTCATAAGAATTCATCAAATATTATGTGTGGTTGCAGTTATACTTTATTGCAATTGTGTATTTACCAGTGTAAGCCATATGTCCCTTTGTCTCATTTGCCAGCAAGTATAATTGTGTAAAAATTATATCAGTACTATAATGGTCCCACAATGGTCTGGGACCTCACTCTCTGGGCAAATAGAATGTCTTGTCTTTTCTAGAATCTCTCTCTCTAATAAGACTCACCAGGAATCTCTGGGCATGGGGAGAGATGTGATTGTCCACAAACAATCAGGGTTGCGACTGGTGGTTTTGTGGCCCTCTGTTCTAATGACTGTTGCTGCCATGGTTCCTCTCTCTCAGCTCACTCCTAAAAAGTGGCTATAGCTGGTCCCACTGCAGGCTTTCTCTGAACTGTTGGCCTTTCGTGTTCTTCTCCTGTGCTAGCAAGCAGAAAATCTCCTCTGCGTTTGGAGACTGAGTGATATGGTGCTCATTTTACACCACTGTCCTGGTCTTTCCCAGAACACTGGGCACTGGAGTTTCACAAGCCCATAAGCCTCAAACAGTTGACTCTAGGCCTTGCTCTCCAGGATCTTTAGCAGGGAGAGGTTGTCAGGGAGACCGGGAAGACCCTGTTCAAAAAGTTGTTTTCCTTTTGTGATTCTCCCTTATCATTATCTCTCCTACATGCCTGGGCCCCAAGACTGGCCAAACTCATATTCTGCCTCTTGGGTCTTCAGAATCTTATGTAAACCTTAGGATGGACATCTTTCTCACTATCCACAAATATCTTCTGCCAGTTAGGAGCCTAGTCTTCCCAGAATACCTGGGTAACTCTAGTGAGTATAATGGTCTACCGAGATGACCGTCTATCAGAATTCAATCTGACCCTCATGTAAATTCTCATCTGATCCTCCAATAGAAGATGAGTTCCACAAGGGCAGAGATCATGTCTATCTTGAGTTTATGACTTAATATCTATCACTTGTCATAATGCCTAGCATCCTGTAAGTGTACAATAAGTTTATGTGAAAGATGAATGTAAACAAGGGAGAGACACAGGAATATGAGGAAAGGAAATCTGTTTGGGTCAACTTAGATAAAGTCCTTTCAGGAGAGGTGAGCTTTAGTTAGGTCTAAAAGAATGACCATTTTTTAATATAAAGGGCCATTCTGGTACTGCATCTAATCTTTGTATAGACAAAGAATAGAAGGAAATTATGTCCTTGGGTTGAACACAAATTTCAGTGGAATTTATGTTTTTATGCGATTCAGCTTCAGAGTTATCTCCCTTGTGGCTTATAGCATATTAAGTTGCTAAAAGCTATTTTTAACAAAAATGTCTCTACTGCCTCAGACAAAAGTGCGGCTGCAACACAGAGTAAAAATTGAACAAGGACAAATTTCTGTTCACAGAATGTAAACTTCTTTTGAGGAGTCATTCATTCATCCATTAGAAAACTATTGAGCATTAATGTAATACAAATGCTGTATTAGGCATTGAAATACATGAATGAAAAGACTTAAAGCCTTCCCTCAGGGGGCTTCAAGTATGAAACTGGAATACAAAAACATAATTATTTAATGGAACATGGACTAGTGAAGCAGAAACATAGGAAAACAAATACCTAAGTGTATGGTGAAAGTAGTCAAAGTGGATTTTGCAAAAGTATTCTTCCAGATCCAAAGAGGGTGTAATACCATCACCAAAGCAAAAAACCAAAAAAATAGGTATATATTTGTGGATTATTTCAGTTCAGTCAGTTTCAGTTCAGTCGCTCAGTCATGTCCGACTCTCTGTGACCCCAGAGTCTCTGTGACCCCATGAGGCACGCCAGGCCTCCCTGTCCATCACCAACTCCCGGAGTCTGATCAAGCCCATGTCCATTGAGTCAGTGATGCCATCCAATCATCTCATCCTCTGTTGTCCCCTTCTCCTCCTGCCCCCAACCTCTCCCAGCATCAGGGTCTTTTCCAATGACTCAACTCTTCGCATGAGGTGGCCAAAGTATTGGAGTTTCAGCTTCAGCATCAGTCCTTCCAATGAACACCCAGGACTGATCTCCCTTAAGATGGACTGGTTGGATCTCCTTGCAGTCCAAGGGACTCTCAAGAGTCTTCTCCAACACCATAGTTCAAAAACATCAATTTTTCAGCACTCAACTTTCTTCACAGTCCAACTCTCACATCCATACATGACCCATGTACTGGAAAAACCATAGCCTTGACTAGATGGACTTTTGCTGGCAAAGTAATGCCTCTGCTTTTTAATATGCTATTAGAAAGCATATTATGCTTTTAAAAAATATGCTAGGTTGATCATAACTTTCCTTCCAAGGAGTAAGCGTCTTTTAATTTCATGGCTGCAATCACCATCCGCAGTGATTTTGGAGCCCAAAAAATAAAGTCTGACACTGTTTCCACTGTTTTAACCATCTATTTGCCATGAAGTGATGGAACCAGATGCTATGATCTTAGTTTTCTGAATGTTAAGCTTTAAGCCAAGTTTTTCACTCTCCTCTTTCACTTTCATCAAGAGGCTTTTTAGTTCCTCTTCACTTTCTGCCATAAGGGTGGTGTCATCTGCATATCTGAGGTTATTGATATTTCTCCCAGCAATTTTGATTCCAGCTTGTGCTTCTTCCAGCCCAGCGTTTCTCATGATGTACTCTGCATATAAGTTAAATAAGCAGGGTGACAATATACAGCCTTGACATACTCCTTTTCCTATTCGGAACCAGTCTGTTGTTCCATGTCCAGTTCTAACTGTTGCTTCCTGACCTGCATACAGGTTTCTGAAGAGGCAGGTCAGATGGTCTGGTATTCCCATCTCTTTCAGAATTTTTCAGTTTATTGTGATCCACACAGTCGAAGGCCTTTGGCATAGTCAATAAAGCAGAAACAGATGCTTTTCTGGAACTCCTGCTTTTTCAATGATCCAGAGGATTTTGGCCATTTGATCTCTGGTTCCTCTGTCTTTTCTAAAACCAGCTTGAACATCTGGAAGTTCACGCTTCTCGTATTGCTGAAGCCTGGCTCGGAGAATTTTGAGCATTACTTTACTAGCGTGTGAGATGAGTGCAACTGTGCGGTAGTTTGAGGATTCTTTGGCATTGCCTTTCTTAAGGATTGGAATGAAAACTGACCTTTTCCAGTCCTGTGGCCACTGCTGGGTTTTTCAAATTTACTGGCATATTGAGTGTAGCACTTTCACAGCATCATCTTTTAGGATTTTAAATAGCTCAACTGGAATTCCATCAGTTCCACTAGCTTTGTTCATAGTGATGCTTTCCAAGGCCCACTTAACTTCACATTCCACGATGTCTGGCTCGAGGTGAGTGACCACACCATTGTGATTATCTGCCTCATGAAGATCTTTTTTGTACAGTTCTTCTGTGTATTCTTGCCTGGATTATTTACCAAGCACTATATTAAGAGCTTGATATTAAATAAAATTTCAAATTATTGCTAACCAATTAAAGAAGTTATTATTGGTCCTATTTTATTAGTATAAATGAAAAAGTTGGACCATTACGGAAGTAAAAGAACTTGCCCATGGCATCACAGTTATTAAGTTACAAAACTAGGACTTAATTCAAGATTTAATGACACTAAACTTAATTCCTGTAACCAAAGGGATTTAATCCTCAGGGACTCGAAAGGACACTTACTATGATCAAATGAGGTCAGAGATGAGAAAGCATGTGAGACTATCACAGAATATATAGTGTAGAGGACTAGCGCTGTCATATGCTGTCCCTTAATTTCCACTCCCAAATGCCCTTCTGACACTTTCAACCAGAAGACACCAAAGCCAGACCCCAGTGGACCACTCATTAATGCATTGCCAGGTGAGTCAGGCACAACATCTGAAGCTGAAAGGAACCATAGTATCAGATAGTCCGGAAGTTTATCAATTTTAATTTTTAGCCATGAAATACTTATTCTTAGCAAATTTTTGGAAAGATTTCCAAACAAAACAGAAAGCTAACAAGATTATATCCTTTCTTTAATGACTTCTATGGCCAAACTGAAAAGCAGTATCTCACCAGAAATTTAAGGGACTTTTCCTCTTGGCAGTCAGTTCAGTTCAGTAGCTCAGACATGTCAGACTCTCTGCAACCCCATAGATTGCAGCACTCCAGGCCTCCCTATCCAGCACCAAAATCTGGAGCTAACTCAAACTCATGTCCATCGAGCCAATGATGACACCCAACCATCTCATCCTCTGTCGTATCTTTCTCCCATCTTCAATCTTTCACAGCATCAGGGTCTTTTCCAATGAGTCAGTTCTTCACAGCAGGTGGCCAAAGTATTACAGTTTCAGCTTCAACATCAGTCCTTCCAATGAATGTTCAGGACTGTTTTGCTTTAGGATGGACTGGTTGGACCTCCTTGCAGTACAAGGTACTCTCAAGAGACATTCCAACATCACAGTTCAAAAACATCAATTCTTCATGCTCAGCTTTCTTTATATTCCAACTCTCACATCCAGACATGACCACTGGAAAAACCATAGCTTTGAAGATGGACTTTTGTTGGCAAAGTAATATCTCTGCTTTTTAATATGCTATCTAGGATGGTCATAGCTTTTCTTCCAAGGAGCAAGTGTCTTTTAATTTTATGGCTGCAATCACCATCTGCAGTGATTTTGGAGCCCAAGAAAATAGTCTGTCACTGTTTCCACTGTTTCTGCATCTATTTGCCATAAAGTGATGGGACCAGATGCCATGATCTTAGTTTTTCTGAATGTTGAGTTTTAAGCCAAATTTTTCACTCTCCTCTTTCACTTTCATCAAAAGCCTCTTTAGTTCTTTGCTTTCTGCCATAAGGGTAGTGTCATCTGCATATCTGAGGTTATTGATATTTCTCCCAGCAATCTTGATTCCAGCTTGTACTTCCTCCAGCCCAGTGTTTCTCATGATGTACTCTGCATATAATTTAAATAAGCAGGGTGACAATATACAGCCTTGATGTACTCCTTTCCTGATTTGGAACCAGTGTATTGTTCCATATCCAATTCTAACTGTTGCTTCCTGATCTGCATACAGGTTTCTCAAGAGGCAGGTAAGGTGGTCTGGTATTCCCATCTCTTTCAGAATTTTCCACAGTTTGTTGTGATCCACACAGTCAAAGGCTTTGGCATAGTCAATAAGGCAGAAATAGATGTTTTTTGTGGAATTCTTTTGCTTTTTTGATGATCCAATGGATGTTGGCCATTTGATCTCTGATACCTCTGACTTTTTAAAATCCAGCTTGGCTTGGAGAATTTTGAACATTACTTTGCTAGCCTGTGAGATGAGTGCAATTGTGCAATAGTGTGAATATTCTTTAGCATTGACTTTCTTTGGGATTGAAATGAAAACTGACCTTTTCCAGTTCTGTGGCCTCTGCTGAGTTTTCCAAATTTGCTGGCATATTAAATTCAGCACTTTCACAAAATCATCTTTTAGGATTTGAAATAGCTCAATTGGAATTCCATCACCTCCACTAGCTTTGTTTGTAGTGATGCTTCCTAAGGCCAACTTGACTTCACATTCCAGGATGTCTGGTTCTAGGTGAGTGATCACACCATCATGGTTATCTGAGTCATGAAGATGTTTCTGGATAGTTCTTCTGTGTATTGTTGCCACCTCTTCTTAATATCTTCTACTTCTTTTGGGTCTATACCAGTTCTGTCATTTATTATGCCCATCTTTGCATGAAATATTCCTTTGGTATCACTAATTATCAAGAAGAGATCTCCAGTCTTTTCCATTCCTATTTTCCTCTGTTTCTTTGTATTGATCACTGAGGAAGGCTTTCTTATTTCTCCTTGCTATTCTTTGGAACTCTGCATTTAAATGGGTATATCTTTCCTTTCTCCTTTGCCTTTAGCGTCTCTTCTTTTCTCAGTTATTTGTAAGGCCTCCTCAGACAACCATTTTGCCTTTTTTGCGTTTCTTTTTCTTGGGGATGGTCTTGATCACTGCCTCCTGTACAATGTCACAAACCTTTGTCCATAGTTCTTCAGGCACTCTGTCTATCAGATCTAATCCCTTCAATATATTTGTAATTCCACTGTATAATTGTAAGGGATTTGATTTAGGTCATACATGAATGGTCCAGCAGTTTTCCCTAATTTCCTCAATTTTATTCTAAACTTGGCAATAAGGAGTTCACAATCTGAGCCACAGTCAGCTCCCGGTCTTGTTTTTGCTGACTGCATAGGGCTTCTCCATCTTTGGCTGCAAAGAATATAATCAATCTGATTTCAGTGTTGACCATCTGGTGATGTCCATGTGTAGAATCTTCTCTTGTGTTGCTGGAAGAGGGTGTTTGCTATGATCAGTGGGTTGTATTGGCAAAACTCTGTTAGCCTTTGACTTGCTTCATTTTGTACTCCAAGACCAAACTTGCTTGTCACTCCAGGTATCTCTTGACTTCCTACTTTTGCATTCCAGTCCACTATAATTAAAAGGACATCTTTTTTTGGGTGTCAGTTCTAGAAGGTCTTGTAAGTCTTCATAGAACCATTTAACTTCAGCCTTTCCAGCATTACTGGTCAGGGCATAGGCTTGGATAACTGTAATATTGAATGTTTAGCCTTGGAAGTGAACAGAGATCATTCTGTCATTTTTGAGATTGCATCCAAATACTGCATTTTGGACTCTTTGTTGACTATGATGAGATGACTACTCCATCTTTTCTAGTAGTTATAATAATGGTCACCTGAGTTATTTTCACCCTTTCCAGTCCATTTTCGTTCACTGATTCCTAAAATGTTGATGTTCACTCTTGCCATCTCCTGTTTGACCACTTCCAATTTGCACTTATTCATGGACCTAACATTCCAGGTTCCTATGCAATACTGCTCTTTATAGCATCGGACTTTACTTCCATCATCAGTCACATACACAACTGAGTGTTGTTTTTGCTTTGACTTTGTCTCTTCATTCATTTTGGAGTTATTTCTCCACTGATCTCCCATAGCACACTGGACACCTACCAACATGGGGAGTTCATCTTTCAGTATCTTAACTTTTTGCCTTTTCATGCTTGTCATGGTGTTCTCAAGGCAAGAATACTGAAGTGGTTTGTCATTCCCTTCTCCAGTGGACCATGTTCAGAAATCTCCACCATGACCCCGCCCATCTTGATGGCTCACATTTTCATTGAGTTAGACAAGGATGTGGTCCATGTGATCAGTTTGGTTAGTTTTCTGTGATTGTAGTTTTTATTCAGTCTTCCCATGGATAGATAAGGATAAGAGACTTATGGATGCTTCCTGATGGGAGAGACTATGGGGAAACTGGGTTTTGTTCTGATGAGGGGGTCATGCTCCCTAGATCTTTAATCGAATTTTCTGTTGATGGGCGGGGCTGTCTTCCCTTCCTGTTGTTTCACCTGAGGCCAAACTATGGGGAGGTAATGAAGATAAAGGTGTTCTCCTTCAAAAGGTCCCATGCAGGCACTGCTACACTCAGTGCCCCTGATCCTGCAGCAGGCCACAATAGACCCATGCCTCCACCGGAGACTCCTGGACTCTCACTGGCAAGTCTGGGTCAGTCTCTTTTGGGGCCACTGCTCCCTTCTCCGGGTCCTGGTGCACACAAGGTTCTGTTGGTGCCCTCTAAGAGTCTGTTTACCCAGTCCTCTGTAAGTTCTGGCAGCTCTATTGTGGGGTTAATGGCGACCACCTACAAGAGGGCTTATGCCAAACCCATGTCTGCTGCATGTAGAGCCCCTGTTCCTATGGCAGGCCACTGCTGATCCGTACCTTTGCTGGAGACACTCAAACACAGTTCTGGCTCAGTCTTTCTGGGGTCTTTGGGTACTGGTGCTCACAAGGTTTGTTTGAGCCCTCTGAGCATCTCTGGTGCATAAGGGGTTTAATTCTAAATGCAATTTTGCCCCTCCTACCATCTTTTTGGGGCTTCTCCTTAGCCCTTGGATGTGGGGTATCTTTTTTTGGTGGGATCCAACATTCTCCAGTCGATGGTTGTTCAGCAGCAAGTTGTAGTTTTGGAGTTCTCACAGGAGAAGATGAGCACACGTCTTTTTACTCTGCCATCTTATGCCATCTTCCTCTTGGCAGTGGCTACTTACTCTTCTGTACATTAGGGATGTGGATATGGGCTGCAATGATGCAGAGTACATCATGAGAAACTCTGGGCTGGAGGAAGCACAAGCTGGAATCAAGATTGCCAGGAGGGAGAAATATCAATAACTTCAAATATGCAGGTGACACCACCCTTATGGCAGAAAGTGAAGAAGAACTAAAGAGCCTCTTGATGAAAGTGAAAGAGGAGAGTGAAAAAGTTGGCTTAAAACTCAACATTCAGAAAACTAAGATCATGGTATCCAGTCCTGTCACTTCATGGCAAATAGATGGGGAAACAGAGGAAACAGTGGCTGACTTTATTTTTTTGGGCTCCAAAATCACTGCAGATGGTGATTGTAGTCATGAAATTAAAAGATGCTTACTCCTTGGAAGGAAAGTTATGACAAACCTAGACGGCATATTAAAAAGCAGAGACATTACTTTGTCAACAAAGGTCCATCTAGTCAAGGCTATGTTTTTTCCAGTGGTTATGTATGGATGTAAGAGTTGGACTATAAAGAAAGCTGAGTGCTGAAGAAATGATGCTTTTGAACTGTGGTTTTGGAGAGGACTCTTGAAAGTCCCTTGGACTGCAATGAGATCCAACCAGTCCATCCTAAAGGAAATCAGTCCTGGGTGTTCACTGGAAGGACTGATACTGAAGCTGAAACTCCAATACTTAGGCCACCTGATGCGAAGAGCTGACTCCCTTGAAAAGATCCTAATGCAGGAGGAGAAGGGGACAACAGAGGATGAGATGCTTGAATGGCATCACCAACTAAATGGACATGAGTTTGGGTAAACTCCAGGAGTTGGTGATGGACAGGGAGGCCTGGTATGCTGCGGTTCATGGGGTAGCAAAGAGTTGGACACGACTGAACTGAACTGATGTGATTTCATCCTGTTGTCAGCCTGATTTCATCACTGTAGCTTTAGCTAGAACAACTATTTTGTGGATTTGTGTGTAGCTTGCTCTTTTCTATTCCCCTGGCCAGGGATGTATCTCCTTGCTTTCTTGGGTCATTAAGGATTTTAATTTGAAAAACATTGGTTTGGTCCAACCTATTTACTTTCTAGATGAAAGAAAATGTCCAGAGAGAGGACACAATGTGCCAGAAGTACTGACTCTAGAATTAAAATTCAAACTGAAGACCTTTAACCCTAGGTCCTATTTTCCCAAGAACCTCATATTAGCTTAATAAATGACTTGTAGCAAAAGGAGGAGAACTTAATCCTCTTCCTTACTAGCACACATGTCAAAAGTTATAGCCTCATGAAGACAGATGTTAAAAAAAAATGGAGATAAAAAAGAAAAGCTGTGCAAAGAACTCTGGAATGAAAGCTGTGGAAATGTAACACTCCATAAATTAAGAAACAAAGCAAATAGACACGTTCAAATGGATAAGTTTGGAGAAAGTGCTAATAACAGTGATTTCTTGTGGGAAAGAACAGCAGCAACTCCTTAGGTTAGCTTCAGAGGAAAATATAAGTGGGTTGGTATTTTCAAAATGTATTATACATGCAAATCTAACTGATGAAGGAGAAAACAAAAGGTGAAATTCTGCATGGCAGATTTATGTTCTGTTTAATTCTATGGTTTTCCTTTTTTTTACATATCATTTTAAAAGAAATAAAAAGTGTTTCTAAAGAAATTATAAACACAGTTGACAGAATCATACTGATTTTTACATTCGGAGCACAGCGAAAGAATAAATAAAAAACACTGTGGTGCTCATAGAACTTTCACTAAAGGGCAAGTTCACATCCCAGATCTAGTACATTACATCAAAATAAAAATAAATCATAACCAAGCATACTTCCATAGAAAGTTTACTTGGGTTTGTGAAGAGATTTGACTTTAAAGATTAGCAATACAAGTTGTCAGACAGTGTGATAGTGTATTAGCTACACTATTGATTGATTCACTCATTCATTCATACATTCCAATGAAGATTGTTGAGGGAATGAGATAGTATAGTAAATGGGTCAAACAATAAATAAGATAGGGTTTAATCCTCTGGTAAGCTCACAATGTAGTTGGACAGAAATATATATATATATATACATGTATATTCATATGTATATATGAATATATATACACATACATATATATGTGTGTGTATATTCATATGTATATATGAATATAAGTGCATTACAAAATAGGTCAAGAGAAAGGAAAATGAGCATGATGAAAAATTAATGCTATGAGAATTCAGAGAAAAAAATTATATATAGCTGAAATAATCTGGGAAATCTTTATGTAGTGCCTGAAATTGAGATTAGATTTAAGGTTAAGTAAGTGGAAAATATAGGTGAGCAGAATAGGTGAGGGGGCTTCCCAGGTGGCACTAGTGGTAAAGAACTTGCTTGCCAATGCAGGAGACATAAGAGATGTGAGTTCGATCCCTGGGTCAGAAAGATCCCTTGGAGGATGGCCTGGAAACTCACTTCAGTGTTCTTGCCTGGAAAACCCCATGGACAGTGGAGCCTGGCGGACAACAGTCCACAGGGTCACAAAGAGTTGGACACAAGTGAAGCAACTTAGCATGCACACATAGAGCAGGTGAGTAAGCAAAAAGTGAGAGGAAAGGAACGAGGAAGGCAATGAGATTTTCCAGGTACTCACTAGAAAAGAAAAGTTTATTGTGAGAAGTGAGAAGCAAGACTAGATATGTAGTTTGGATGAGATTGTAGAATGGTGCTTTTCAATGTTTTCATGTCATGACACATATAGGAAATCACCATGTGTATATGTTTCACAGGGGTAAATGGACTATGTGCTCATACCTGGAAGTCTGGAGGCTCTTCAAGATGGTTGGGTAGCTTGCATAGCTGTATCCCACTCATAGCAACTTTATTTGCCACTTCACAGCTGTTGGGAAGTGGGGAACCTGAATGTCATTCAAATGATAACAAGTTATCCTATAGCAATCATTTTTGCTTATCCAAACTTATTATCCATACATGTTATCAGAAATTTTCTCAAAGTATACTAAGTAGCCAAATACCACTTCTCTGTTCTAGCAGAACTTGGGAACAGCAAGCACAGCCAAGGCTAAGAGTAACAAACCATATGGATAGAAATGGTAGAATCTAACTCTCCTCCACTCACTCTGTCCTCTGAATGGGGGCAGATGGGCTTAAGATCCACAAATAAGAGATTAGAGGATTTCTAACTTGAAAAACAAAACAACCCAAGAGAAAAGATCCACAGATATTAACTTTGGAGGAATATATCACCCTACAGTGAATTCCAAAAGAATACAAGCACCTACTCACTACTCTCCACAGTTTTTATTTTTTCTTTTAATTCTTTACTGTGAAATGTGAGTGGATAGCCAAACAGTTTAAGGAATGGCTATAGCATGAAATACAGAGACCTAAACAGATAAGCAAATACCTTAGAGGTAATAGACAATTCAGAAAACAATAGACAACTTCAACAACAGAAATCATTGGTCTTAAGACATAAAACAATCAAACAAAAATGTTATAAAAGATTTTAAAAAAAGAATCAATACTTGGAAATTAAAAGTATGATAGAAATACAATACAATATTCCATAGATGAGAAAAAAAATGTCCAAGAAAACAAAAATATTAAAAGCCTTGAGAAATAATAGAGGAAAAAAATAAGAAATTTAGAAGATCAATTCCAGAGTGCAGTTAATAGGAGGTCCACAAAAGAAAACTGGAAAAAAAATTAGAAATTAACATTAAAAATCTCAAACAGTTTCCCAGAATTAACAGACACCATTTTCAAACTGGCAGAAAATGCCAATGCCCATTCAATGCCCATCAACAATGCTTTTTAAAACACATGGCCAATGCAAGGGTTCAAAAATTGTAACACAATTTTTAAACACAGATTTTTAAATACAAGCATTGTGGGATAGAAGACAATGTAGCTTTCAAATTCTGAGTTTAAAAAAAAATTGCATTTCCAATCTGCAATTTTATACAGAACAAACTTATCAATTAAGGGTGAGGATAGAAGAAAAGCACTTGCATACAGACAAATTGAGCTCCCTTTCTCAGGGTGGTACAGAAAGATAAGGCATTTGTTAATCTTAACTACATAAAAAGTATTACCACAAACTTAGTGGCTTTAGCATTCATTAACTAATTAATAATCAACATTCACTAATAATTAACATTCATTAATTATCCCACAATTTGTGAATTCGGAGTCCAGACACAGCTTAGTTGGGTCCTCTGTATGGCTTCCATCAAGGTCTTGGCCAACTAGATGATTCCTCCTCTGGAGGATTACTCGAGATGAATATACTTCCATGTTCATGCTTTGTTGGCAGCACTAAGTTTATTACAAGATGCCAAACTGAGGGCTTTAGTTTCTTTTGACTTTTTGCCAGAGGCTGCCCTCAGAAGCTTTCCTCATGGGTCAGCTCACAACAGACAGCTCTTTTCTTTAAAGTCAGCAAAGGAGACAGTATGCAACTTTTTTGGAGATAAATATTTATTTAGTTTGAGTTCCTGCTGAAATAGCAGAGGGACAACACCCTTAATCTTAGAAGCCCCAAGGTTTGATTGAGAGATTCCACAAAACATACTTTTATTTTCTTTCAATGTTTCCCTATGTGACTGAATACTAATACTCTGATATTTCTGAAGTCATAACAAAGGATGTACAGTCATACTCCTTGCTTTTTCTCCATAGCATATACTTTTCTGACAGTGATCAGAAGACATCTCCTTAATTTTATGAGAAAATATTTAGGGGGGAACTTCCAAATTATTTGTGGAAGGATTCTAGCTACTCACAGAGCAGTCAAGGGCAGAATATAGATCCTGAAGGGAAGGTGTAAACAGGAAACACAGAAGGGTCAGAGTTCCCATGTAAAGACATGTAAATTAGTGCAGCCACTGTGAAAGTAGAATGAAGGGTTCTCAAAAATCCAAACATAAAACTACAATGCTATGCTGCACTGTGTTTAGTCACTTAGTCATGTCTAACTCTTTGCAACCCCATGGACTGTAGCCTGCCAGGCTCCTCTGTCCATGGGGATTCTCCAGGCAAAAATACTGGAGTGGGTTGCCATGCCTTCCTCCAGGGGATCTTCCCAACCCAAGGACTGAACCAAGGTCTCCCACATTGCAGGCAGATTCTTTATCATCTGAGCCACCAGGGAAACCCAAGCATACTGGAGTGGGTAGCCTAGCCCTTCTCCAGGAGATCTGCCTGACCCAGGAATCGAACTGGGCTCTCCTGCATTACAGGTGAATTCTTTAACTGAGCTTCCAGGGAAGCCCAGAACTATCATGTAACCCAGCAATTCCACCCCAGGGTATATATCTGAAAAAACAAAAACAATAGTCTGAAAAAAATACATGGTGAGAGGGAAGAGAAGAGGGACAACATAGTGGCAGGGGAAAAAAAGGATAATTGTGGGATTATATGAAATCACATTGCAAAATTATTGAAAATTGTAAAGCACTACAGAATTTAAAGAATCTTTCATTCAATGGAAAAAAGGCATGAGATTTCAGAAAGCGTTCCAGTGCATGTAGTTCAGGCATGTGTGCTAAGTCGCTTCAGCAGTGTCTAACTCTGTGTGATCCTATGAACTGCAACCTGTCAGGCTCCTCTGTTCGTGGGATTCTTAGGCAAGAATACTGCAGTGCATTGCCCAGTATCCAGGGGATCTTGCCCCCCCAGGGATTGAACCCTCATGTTTTACATCTCCTGCACTGGCAGTCGGGTTCTTTAACACGAGTACCACCTGGGAAGTCCGTGGGCATGTAGCATGCTGGGCAAAGAATTCGATTTAAAATTACACTCCTATGACCTGAGCCAGAAGAGAGACAGTACAAGTAGGATTCTTTGACTCAAGAGGTTATTCACAGGTCTTATCTATAACTCATCAGATAGTAGATCAATTAAAAACAAACCTTCAATCCAAACACAGTCATATTGGGAAACATACCATTAATTTTCTCTGTCCCTGCCTCAATGAATTCAGAAATCTGTGGGCTCTGGTAGTCTGTGGGCCTTGGCTTATTGATAGAGTGCATTGTTTAATCCAATTCTAGACCGCTGGAGAAGTTATAGGTGTAAAAAAAAAATAGCAATCACATTTTCATTGTGTTCAATTATAATAAAGTATTTGGTAAAAGGAACTGTCAGCAAATATAACATGCACATGAGAGTAAAATATTTAAACAGCACAACCTTGGGTTTCTAGATTTGAATTAAAAGGAAGACTCTGACAACATGACAAAGAGAAAAATAACCACTTATTTCTGTTCACCTGGGGAGTCTTTATGGAGGTGGCACTCAGCTTGGAAAGAGGCATTTTTCAAAAGAAATGTCAACAACATATAAAGCAATCCCTTCAGGAATAGTTTTATATATATATATATATATATATTCATAAATATATATATATTACTATTACTTACAGACATATACACACACACTGGAAGGGATAAATTCCAATGGCAATTGCAGTTAAAATTCCAAAGCCCAGAGTGGGCAGGCCATGTAAGCAGAACTCACAAAAAATGCGATTTTTTTTAAAAGGTGAGTTTCTAGCTTACTGTATTACCCTGGTTAAAAACTCAGAACATATGCACTAGAGGAGTTGAGGATAACATAGATTCACCTTGTGATGATATCATCTGAGTGTGAATAGATTCCCAGCCCATAACCACCACTACTTGTCAATATGAGAAATCATGCAAGGTCTTAATCTCTGACATACCAATTGAGCATGAATAAGGAGAGATTATAATGGCCTTGAACAAAGTCAGATCAAACCTGCCCAACCAAGGAACAGTGGCAGCAGTTCTAATTAAAGGCCATTTGGAGATAAGTCATGGCTGTCTGAAAAGCATGGGGGTACAGGGGCAGATGCATAGGCTACAAGGATCAGCAGAGTTTAGAGTGTCAGAGAACTGCACAGGTTCCTGCTTCTGACCCAAAGCCCCATTGGTGGGATGTGAACCGCAATAACCTGCTGCCTTTAATAATGCTATTTTTTTCCTGCTTTCAACTCACCAGGTACAGTGTCATCACAGAGAGGAAGAGAGAACAAGAAGCTGAAAATATCCCTTTAGAACATCAGCACCGATCAGGACAGATATTCTTAGTAAGCGTTTGTCTGTCAAATCTGAGTCACGTGGCATGATGCTTTAATGATCTGAGAGTTTGCAAGTCCCTGAGAAGTGACAGCTGCAAATGAGAATTTAGGAGGTTCCACTAGGCAAGCAGAACATTGATCAAATCTATTGGCAGGAACCCTAATCAAAGCAAAGTGTCAGTGGAGATGCTGAGCTTGAAATCCTCCAGGTGATGAAGTACTTTCTGGCAGGCGTTATCAGTGTTAACGCATAAAAGTTATTGCCATATGAGACTGGTTTACATCTTCAAGAGCCTGTCACCCTTTCACTGTTTACTACATTTTAAATATTTTTCCTCCTTATAAATATGGGATGGAATAACATTTCAAAAATAGATAAAATGTGAATTGCTGCACATTATGTTCTCTGTGAAATTTTAAATGAAAATTATCCGTTCATCTGTGCTCATCCATCACAGATGGGCTGCAATAAGGTGTCCATTTCCCCAGCTCCTCTCCATGCCACAGGCCATCGTGCCAACTTTGGCTTGTCATTCACAGCCTTATAACCAAGAGATTATTTGCCTTGCCTCCAAGTTACCCATGAATGTACATGGAGCAGTATATAAGGAGAACCTATCTGAGGTTGGTACTCTTTGTTGAATGGATCCTCTGTGAAGTCTGCATAAAGGAGTAAATAATTTAGGATACAAAACTCTGTACTACATTTCAGTTGCTGTCAGAAGCATTAAAATCAAGCTACAATCGTAGCATTTTTGCAGGAAAGCACTGGTCCTCCTCCTTCCTCTTGTCTTGCTCTTCTCTGCAATGACTTGGCTTATGGCTTCAATTTTATTATCTTTGAGTCCTAAATATGGTCAACAATCATTCCAACTGCTCTCTGATTTCTGACCAGGTTCCTTACCTTCAGTTCAGTTAGGTTCAGTCACTCAGTTGTGTCCGACGTTTTGCGACCCCATGGAATACAGCATGACAGGCTTCCCTGTCCATCACCACCTCCTGAAGCTTGCTCAAACTCATGTCCATCAAGTCAGTGATGCCATCCAACCATCTCATCCTCTGTCATCTCCTTCTCCCATCTTCAATCTTTCCCAGGATCAAGGTCTTTTCCAAGGAGTCAGTTCTACACATCAGGTGGCCAAAGTATTGCAGTTTCAGCTTCAGCACAATTTCTTCAAATGAATATTCAGTAATGATTTCATTTAAGATGGGCTGGTTGGATTTCCTTGCAATCCAAGGAAGTTTCAAGAGTCTTCTCCAAAACCACAGTTCAAAAGCATCAGTTCTTTGGCACTCAGCCTCTTTATACTCCAACTCTGACATCCAAACATGACTACTGGAAAAACCATAGCTTTGACTAGATGGACCTTTGATGGCAAAGTAATGTCTCTGCTTTTTAATATGCTGTCTAGGTTGGTCATAGCTTTTCTTCCAAGGAGCAAGCATCTTTTAATTTCATTTCTGCAGTCACCATCTGCAGTGATTTTTTATAAAGTCTCTCACTGTTTCCATTGTTTCCCCATCTATTTGCCATGAAGTGATGGGACTGGATGCCATGATCTTTGTTTTTTGAATGTTGAGTTTCAAGCCAGCTTTTCACTGTCTTCTTTCACTTTCATCAAGAGGTTCTTCAGTTCTTCACTTTCTGCCACAAGGGTGGGGTCATCTGCATATCTGAGGTTACTGATAACTCTCCTGGCAATCTTGATTACAGCTTGTGCTTCATCCAGCCCAGCATTTCCCATGATGTACTCTGCATAGAAGTTAAATAAGCAGGGTGACAGTATACAGCCTTGATGTACTCCTTTCCTGATTTGGAACCAGTCTGTTGTCCATGTCCACTTCTAACTGTCGCTTCTTAACCTGCATACAGATTTCTCAGGACGCAGGTAAGGTGGTCTGGTATTCCCATCTCTTAAAGAATTTTCCACAGTTTGTTGTGATCCACACAGTCTTGGCATAGTCAATAAAGCAGAGATAGATGATTTTCTGGAACTCTCTTGCTTTTTCTAGGATCCAGTGGATGTTGGCAATTTGATCTCTGGTTTCTCTGCCTTTTCTACTTCCAGCTTGAACATCTGGAAGTTCACCGTTCACATACTGTTGAAGCCTAGCTTGTAGAATTTTGAGCATTACTTTACTAGCATGTGAGATGAATGCAATTATTCAGTAGTTTGAACATTCTTTGCTATTGCCTTTCTTTGGCATTGTAATGAAAACTGACCTTTTCCAGTCCTGTGGCCACTGCTGTTTTCCAAATTTGTGTGCAGTACTTTCACAGCATCATCTTTTAGAATTTGAAATAGCTCAATTCCATCACCTCCACTAGATTTGTTCATAGCGATGCTTCCTAAGGTCCACTTGACTTTGCATTCCAGGATGCATGGCTGTAGATGAGTGATCACACCATCCTTGCATTAATCTCAGATATTTTCTTACCCTGCTGGGTTATGAGCAGTCCTGCCCAGAACTCTTTTACCCTCTTGTAACCCACTATGCTAGCTTCTCTTCAGATATTCTGTGGCTGACCCATTACTCTTGAACTCTGCTAAATCTATTAGGGCTAAAACATAATTCTTTTGCAACTCTTATTGCATGATTTTCCATTTATACAAAATGCTTGTATTTTCACAACAATATCAACATGGTATACTTGCTCACAGTGGCTACAATTATATAGCATTTTCAACAATGAAATTCGTCATTGATTCTTATGCAAGTATTTTCATGAATAACTGGAGATGGCATTCCACATTATCATTTGCAGAACTCCTGGGAATATCTGAACTATTGTGTAAGCACTCTTAGAATACATTTATATCAAGTATAATCAACAGAAATGCCATGTTGTTGTTCATTTCCTCAAGTGGGTCTAAATCTTTGTGACCAGGTAGCCTTCAGCACTCCAGCTTCCCTGTCCTTCACCATCTCCCACTTGCCACAACTCAAGCCCCTTGCAGCATTGATGCCATCCAACCATCTCATCCTCTACTGCCCCCTTGTCCTCCTGCCCTCAATCTTTCATAGCATCAGGATCTTTTCTAATGAGTCGGCTCTTCGCATCAGGTGGCCAAAATATTGGAACTTCAGTTTCAGCATCAGTCCTTCTAATGAATCTTTAGGATGGACTGGTTGGATCTCCTTGCTGTCCAAGGGACTCTCAAGAGTCTTCTCCAACACCACAGTTCAAAAGCATCAATTCTTCGGCACCCAACCTTCTTTATGGTCCAACTCTCACATTCATACATGATTACTGGAAAAACCATAGCCAAAGACCACATTTATCAACACAGTACATGGATCATAGTCAGATGTTGAGAATTCCTGATGATCCACCAACTGTAAAACTAATCACCTAATCTGCAAATGCTGTCCTGGGATGGAAAACTGGGGTCTACCTCCTTTAGTTTCCTAGGGCTTTAGCATGTGCGTGCTAAGTCACTTCAGTTGTGTCTCACTCTTTGTGACTCTATGGACATGCCGGGCTCCTCTGTCCATGTGATTCTCCAGGCAAGAATACTGGAGTGGGTTGCCGGGCCCTCCTCCAGGGGATCTTCCTGACCCAAGTATCAAACCTGTGTCTTTTATGTCTCCTGCATTGGTAGGCAGGTCTTTACTACTAGCACCACCTGAACTTTAGGACAAATGCTAAATTGTCTCTTTTGCCAGATTTCTTGGGTAACCGATGTATCTTTTTCCCACAGAAAACTTATACTGAATCTTGATTCTAGGCAGAAAATGCTCTCTGATCCCAACACAGTCCTCTACCTCAGCACTGGTATTTCTTGATTAAAAGAAAACTCCAATGCAATGCATGGAGGTAGCAATTTTGATATGAATTCATCATAATAGCATGTTAATACCATAGTAGACACACATTCCTGATTATTATTCCAGTACTTCACTACATCTCTCAGCACTCAACTAATTTTGAACTTGAGCAAGCTCAGAGAGTTGGTGGTGGACAAGGAAACCTGGCGTGCTGCAGTCCAGGGTTTGCAAAAGTTGGACACGAGTGAGTGACCACAACACATTCTCCTTGAAGAATCTTCTGGCACCTTTTAAGCCACTCTTTCTCAATACCCACCCCACCTTAACCCCACTTACTGTAGGCCTTTTTCCCCATAGCCTATCACAATGGTGTGTTGTATTTCCCTAAAAAGCACTCATCATCACTGCACTCAACAAATCAAGGCTTTGAAGAATGACTTGAATGTGAAAGTTAAACATGAGGAGTTCTAAGAACTTAATGACTGTATCAATTATTTGACATGGAGAGTAACTGGAAGATGAAAGGGAAATTCTTCAATTAGGAAAAAGACAACAGTATAGTCACTGAAGCAAAGAAGGAAAACTTAACTGTGAAATTTCTGTTAATATTTTACTTTTAATGCATCCTATAATTGCCACTCACCTCTTAAACTGGATATTGAACTGCACTAATATGATAATAGTTTTTACAGGTCAGTTTAGTTCAGTTGCTCAGTCATGTCTAACTCTGTGACTCCACGGACTGCAGCACACCAGGCTCCCCTGTACATCACCAAGACCCAGAGCTTACTCAAACTCATGTCCATTGAGTCGATGATGCCATCCAACCATTTTATCCTCTGTTGTCCCCTCCGCCTCCCACATTCAATCTTTCCCAGCATCAGGGTCTTTTCCAGTGAGTCAGTTCTTCACATCTGATGGCCAAAGTATTGCAGTTTCAGCTTCAGCATTATTCCTTCAAATGAATATTCAGGACTGATTTCCTTTAGGATGGACAGGCTAGATCTCCTTGCAGCCCAAGGTACTCTCAAGAGTCTTCTCCAACACCACAGTTCAAAAGCATCAATTCTTTGGCACTCAGCTCTCTTTATAGTCCAACTCTCACAGCCATACATGACTACTGGAAAAACCATAGCTTTGACTAGATGGACCTTTGTCAGCAAAGTAATATCTCTGCTTTTTAATATGCTGTCTAGTTTGGTCATAGATTTTCTTCCAAGGGACAAGTGTCTTTCAATTTCATGGCCGCACTCACCATCTGCTGTGATTTTGGAGCCCAAAAAAATAAAGTCTCTCACTGTTTCCATTGTTTCCCCATCTATTTGCCATGAAGTGGTGGGACTGGATGCCATGATCTTTGTTTTATGAATGTTGAGTTTTAAGCCAACTTTTTCACTCTCTTCTTTCACTTTCATCAAGAGGTTCTTCAGTTCTTCACTTTCTGCCACAAGGGTGGGGTCATCTGCATATCTGAGGTTATTGATATTTCTCCCAGCAATCTTGATTCCAACTTGTGCTTCATCTAGCCCGGCATTTCACTTGATGTACTCTGCATATAAGTTAAATAAACAGGGTGACAATATACAGCCTTGATGTATTCCTTTCCTGATTCGGAACCAGTCTGTTGTTCCATGACCAGTCCTAACTGTTGCTTCTTGACTTGCATACAGATTTCTCAGGAGGTAGGTAAGGTGGTCTGGAATTCCCATCTCTTTCAGAATTTTTCACAGTTTGACAGCCAAAGGCTTTGGCATAGTCAATAAAGCAGAGGTAGATGATTTTCTGGAACTCTCTTGCTTTTTCTAGGATCCAGTGGATGTTGGCAATTTGATCTCTGGTTCCTCTGCCTTTTCTACATCCAGCTTGAAAATCTGGAATTTCATGGTTCACATACTGTTGAAGCCTGGCTTGTAGAATTTTGAGCATTGCTTTGCTAATGTGTGATATGAATGCAATTGTTCAGCAGTTTGAATATTCTTTGGCATTGCCTTTAGTTTGCTCAAATTCATGTCGATTGGGTTGGTGATGCTATCTAACCATCTCATCCTTGGTAGCCCACTTCTTCCACTGCCATCAATCTTTCCCAGCATCAGGGTCTTTTCCAATAAGTCAATTATTTGTATCAGGTGGCAAAAGTATTGGAGCTTCAGTTTCAGCAACAGTCCTCCCAATGAATATCCAGGGTTGATTTCCTTTATAATTTAGCAGTATCTCCCTCAAATTTGGCACTTATTCTACTCAAATAGCCTGTTCACTTTCCCATTACAGGGTGAGCTTCTTCCAATCAGACTTTATCTTTGTATCCTTGCTTCTCTTTTAGCATATAACATGGAACATAGGCTCAATAAATGAAAAATCTATAAGGATTATTTTCAGTAAACACCAATCTATATGGTCCTTCTTTTCTCTCTTATTAAGTTATTTTTGAACCATTTTTAAAGTTAGGGTTAGCAATGCTGTACATCCTTGAACATCTTAGAAGGAGAATGGTAGAGGTACTGAACAAAATACAGACTGAGTTAAGGGGAGACAGGAGGAGATATGAAGAGAACGCATACAGCCTTTCAGGTCTTGCTACAGGTAACTCTCTTTGTCCTGTGACCTCTCTGTTTACCACTTCCTCTTTTATAATTTTTACTACCCCTTTAATTGTGGCACTCTCTCTTCAACCCTTCTAAGTCTGTCCTCAAGTTCTCTTGTGCTTCCTTACTTCAGTAATTCTATGTCAAGGAGAAAAATAGGTTAGCCAGTGAGTTTCTTCTGTTATATAAGAAGTTAGGCATGAACAACCATGAGGGATGGGCTAGCCAATAAGCATGCAAGCTGATCTCTACACTCCATCCCAGCCAAGCCCAGGAGAGCTCACAGATATGCTACAAAAATAACCACAGAGACTTTTCCAACTCCCGCACAGGCACCCCAGGCACATAATGTATATAAACCAACTGCAGGGGATTCCTCAAGTAACCTTAGATAGCTAAGAGCCCATTAGGGTTCATAATTATTCTGCACATACATGCATCTGATTATAACAGACTGAATTATTGGAAGACATGTGAAATAGTCTGTTGTTATATAACTTGCAACTGTCAATCAGTCTCGACTGTATGCCTATTTGCATTCTCTTTCCTGATTGGTGGTGGGTACAAGTCCTATTTTGCACAGGTAGAACCAAGAGGAGTAGACAGGAAGTATAAAAAGGGAAGCCAAGAGGAATTCTGACGACTCCTTCAGGGTCATCTGCTCCCACATCTCGGGAGTGTACTATCCCCTGTCTGTTTCATAAAAGATCTGTCTTCTTGAGCTGTAATTGTCTGTTGTTCTAAACTCTTTAGTCTATTGTTCCAAATCTTTGTTGGGAGGAGACAAGAACCAAGGGAGGGAAATAAACCAACCTGACATTTTGAAAGGAGTTAAGAATATCAGTAGGTATTCTGGGCCCATCTCTTCCTTTATCAGGGTAAGTTTGATATAATCAGGAGTCTTGATGCTTTTATTTGATGGATTTACAGGGCAGCTTCTCTTCTGACTGTTAATTCTGGAGACTGATATCTTTCTAGAAAGATGACATTCAATAAATCACTTCAGTGGCCAAATAAGGATAGAAGCATCAGCATAAGTAAAATAACTTTGAATTAGGAAAACAAAAAAGACAACTCTGCAGCTGGAATGGGAAAACGCCCAACACAAATTCACATCTCCCACTTTCATGAAACAAGACAGTATTATACAAGTCCTCATAGTATGGCCACAGCTGGCACCTCCAGCAAAGCCTGGGAGGCTTTTGTTCATATTTCAAAAAGCAGCCCATGAAAACCAAGCATCAGTCTCAAGCAATTGCAACTGGCAAGGATGGGAAAATGTGAAATTTTATTGCTCAAGAAATCGGTGTTTCAAATAAGGTGGCTCACATCTCTTAGATTGCTTGTTTCACAGCAGCGCTAGAGGCTTCTGAGAGAGTTGAATGGATGCAGGTGGATAGAGTCCTCTCCAGGTCAAAATGGTTATGTTGTCTCGAATGAGGACCTGACTCTCAGCTGCTCCCATGGTATTTGCTTGGTATAATTTTATGTCAGTGACCGATTTTAAACAGACTGTGCTGTGTATGCTGAATTGTTGGACATTCTGCTCATTGTGGAATGTGAAACAGAGTGATTTAAAGGGATGTTTCCATGACTGCAAACTTTCTGCTTGAAAAATAGGTACAGTGCGCTGATTTTTTTTTTTTTAACCTCAGGAAAAAAGAGAAAACTAGAGAGAGATGTGGAGAGAAAAGAAGCCCCATAAAGATCTGTTTTCTTTAAAGAAACAAGAAAAAAAATAGATCAAAGTTTCTAAGCAATCTCTAGACTTCAAAATGAACACAAGAACATTTAAGTCATTTGAAAGACCATCTTTTTGAAGGTCAGTGTGGTTTTGCTAGCATACATCTCTAGTTCATTTATATTGATAACACTATGAAATAATAAAGTCAAAGCAGGAGGAGCTTGAGGAATTCTTTAATCTTAGGCTCCTAATTTTACATATGAGAAAATGGAGATACCAAGAGGTTGTATGTAACCTTTCCAAGAAATGGCAAGTACTGGAACACACATTTTAAAATGTTAATTACCATGCTTTCTCCACTATGACAGGTCTAGTTATAGGAAATTTACACTATTTTTTTAAAACCAAGTAAGACAGTTAGATATATGACTTTCAGGATGATAATGAATCACAGGTGTGGTCATAATTGAAAGAACTATCACACATAACATACTTTTACATGTAAAAAAAAAATCCTACACATGAAAGTTTGCCTTTCAGTTACCTGTGAGTAAAACATTTTGACTACTATTTTTACTCTTTGTAATTTTTTTTTCAACTTCACCGCAAACAGATTAGGAAAACAAAGGACTGCCTATTATGCATACTCATCCAAGAAGAATATATACAATGGCCAACAGAGTATCAGACATTTTGAATGTTTATCTCCTTTGGGACACAATCATCGTTTATTGCTGGAGAGCACTCAGAGTTTGCCATAGCTCATTCTCCATTTCTCATTTCCGGCTTATTCATCAGTGTTTCTGAGGAAAGTTCAGTTGGGTTACGGCACTGATATTATCTATTGGTTCTCAGCATCATTCCCCCTGCCTTTTTACATATTTCAGCAATTACAAGCTTAAAAATACCTTAACCCCAGCTCTTGTGCAGAGATTATATATGCATTTTTATTTCTTTCAGCAAGATGCACTCATTTAAGATTTGGGAGACGGAAAGGAGGTAGAGCTCATTCTTGTCAAGTTCCAACAGGTGTCAGTGCTCAAGAGAGCTAGACTCTGATTCAGAGTCCAGTCACCAGCTACATGAATGTGAAGTAGTGGCAACTATACGTACAGCAGCAAATGTTTGGTTTGCAGCTTGCAGGATCTTGAAATCAGTAGTCCAGTATGAGAACTCCTGATTTCTCTAATCCCTCATTTGGAAGAAGCAACTAACTTCTTCCATAAAATCTCTTTCTTCCTGAAAAGCATAGAAATGTTTTTCTTTCCTACAATAACTCCTAATATAGTTACTATTTTAAGGGAAAATGTTTCAGGTCTAAGATCTTTTCTTTCAATGTCCTAAATTTTTCAGACTTTTCCATGGTCCATGATCCTGCGACAATGTTTTTCTCTCCCTCTTTCCAGGCTTCTGATTAATTTATAGAAAATCTGGGGGCTGGAAGTAGGGATAGCAATGAATTTAGAGCCTGGAGTTGGGAGGCATTTTTCTAGTTATTTATTACCAAGTGATCACAGCATTTAAAAAAATCAAATCCTTTACATAGCTCATAAGATTGCTTTTTTACATCTGTGACTCTATTTCTGTTTTGTAAATAACTTTATTTGTACCAGTTTTTTAGATTCCACATATAAGCGATATCATATAATACTTGTCTTTCTCCATCTGACTTACTTCACTCTGTATGACAGTCTCAAGGTCCATCCATATTGTAGCAAATGGTAATATTTCATTTTTCTTTTTGGCTGAGTAATATTTCATTATATACATTACTATATATTACATATTATTACAATATATATTATATTAATATATAATTTTATATATATTATAATATAATTATTATGTATATACACACACACACATATACATGCATACATACTTGCCACATCTTCTTTATTCATTTCTTTATCAGTGGACATATAGGTTGCTTCAAATTCCTGGCTATGGTAAATAGTATTGCAGTGAACATTAAGGTGTAAATATCTTTTAAAATTATGGTTTCATCTGGATATAGGCCCAGAAGTGGGATTGCTGGATCATATGGTAGCTCTATTTTCAGTTTAATTTAAAAACAAACAAACAAACCTGTTAAAAAATAAATTTACAGTTATCAGAGAAGAAGGGGAGAGGGGAAGGATAACTTGTGAGGTTGAAATGGACACATACACACTACTACATAAAAAATAGATAATGAATAAGGACCCACTGTATAGCACAGGGAGCTTTACTCAATACTCTGTAATGACCTATACGGGAAAAGAACCAAAAAAGAGTGAACAAGTGTATATGTGAAACTGATTCATTTTAATGTACAGCAGAAACTAACAGAATGTTGTGAATCAACTACATTCTGATAAAAAAAAAAGTCATGGGTGGAGCAAGAAAAAAACACATGGGCCTTGAGAAGGGCTGTGATTCAGCCTCACTTTGAGCCTTCCTTCTTAGCTCCGTGTTCACTTATCAGATGGCTTTGTTTCAGGTCTCTGAGCCATCACGTGCCCTTCTCACTTCAGGAGATTTGTAAATACTCTGGCTACTTCTTAATATATAAAAGATCTGTAATCCCAAAGAAAGGCAATGCCAGAGAATGTTCAAACTACTGAACAATTGCACTCATCTCACACACTAGCAAAGTAATGCTCAAAATTCTCCAGGCCAGGCTTCAACAGTACGTGAACCATGAACTTTCAGATGTTCAAGCTGGATTTAGAAAAGGCAGAGGAACCAGAGATCAAATTGCCAACATCCATTGGATCATCAAAAAAGCAAGAGAGTTCCAGAAAATAATTTACTTCTGCTTTATTGACTATACCAAAGGCTTTGACTGTGTGGATCACAACAAACTGTGGAGAATTTTTAACAAGATGGGAATTCCAGACGACCTTATCCACCTGCTGAGAAATCTATATGCAGGTCAAGAAGCAACAGATAGAAATGGACATGGAACAATGGACTGGTTCCAAACTGGGAAAGGAGTACTTCAAGGCTGTATATTGTCACCCTGCTTATTTAACTTATATGCAGAGTACATCATGACAAATGCTGAGCTAGATGAAGCATAAGTTGGAATCAAGATTGTGGGGAGAAATATCAATAACCTCAGATATGCAGATGACACCACCCTTATGGCAGAAAGTGAAGAAGAACTAAAGAGCCTCCTGATGAAAGTGAAAGAGGAGAGTGTAAAAGTTGACTTAAAACTCAACATTGACAATCAAAGATTATGGCATCTGGTCCCATCACTTCATGGCAAATAGATGGGGAAACAATGGAAACAGTGAGAGACTTTATTTTCTTATGCTCCAAAATCACTGCAGATGGTGAGTGCAGCCATGAAATTAAAAGATACTTGCTATTTGGAAGAAAAGTTATGACCAACCTAGACAGCATATTAAAAAGCAGAGACATTACTTTGCAGACAAAGATCCATC
The DNA here is from genome assembly GCF_963930625.1 of Muntiacus reevesi. NCBI lineage: Eukaryota > Metazoa > Chordata > Mammalia > Artiodactyla > Cervidae > Muntiacus > Muntiacus reevesi. The sequence continues at coordinate 135,914,198 of NC_089249.1, forward strand.
TAGTCAAAGATGACCTTTGGTATTTCTAGTAGTCATGTATGGATGTGAGAGTTGGACTATAAAGAAAGCTGAACACTGAACAATTGATGCTTTTGAACTGTGGTGTTGGTGAAGACTCCTAAGCATCCCTTGGACTGCTAAAAGATCAAACCAGTCAATTCTAAATGAAATCAGCCCTGAATATTCATTGAAAGGACTGATGCTGAAGCTGAAACTCCAATACTTTAGCCACCTGATGTGAAGAACTGACTCATTGAAAGAGACCCTGATTCTGTGAAAGCCTGAAGGCAAGAGGAGAAGGGGATGACAGAGAATGAGAGGGTTGGATGGCATCACCAACTTGATGGACATGAATTTGAGCAAGCTCTGGGAACTGGTGATAGACAGGGAAGCCTGGTGTGCTACAGTCCATGGGGACCCAAAGAGTCAGACATGAGAGACTGAATTGACTGAGTCAATGATGTATTTTTTGCAGTAGTTATGTATGGATGTGAGAGTTGGACCATAAAGAAGGCTGAGCACCAAGAACTGCTGCTTTCAAATTGTGATGCTGGAGAACACTCCAGAGAGCCCCATGGACAGCAAGGAATCCAAACCAATCAACCCTAAGGGAAATCAACCCTCAATATTCATTGGAAGGAATGATGCTGAGGCTGAAACTCCAATACTCTTGCCACCTGATGCAAAGAGCAGACCTACTGGAAAAGACCCTGATGCTGGGAAAGACTGAGAACAGAAGAAGAGGGTGACAGAGGATGAGATGGTTGGCTGGTATCACCAACTCAATGGACATGAGTTTGAGAAAATTCCAGGAGAAAGTGAAAGACAGGAAAGCTTGGAGTGCTGCAGTCCATGGGGTCACAAAGAGTCATAAGTAACTTAGAGACTGAACAACAACAATAGAAGCCCTATCTGGCAAACAAAGATTTTGTGTACACAGAAAAAAGAAGAGTTAGAGAGAAGAAGGGAAAGAATCAGACAGATAAGCAGAAGGAGAGGTAAAAGAGAATAAAGATGAGAGAGAAAGAGAACAATTTCTGGCTAACTCATCATTCCGGTCTCTAGTCATTAGATTCAACTAACCTGAGAACTCAGATATCATGAAACACAGACAAGTTGTTCCCATAATGTTTTGTTAGAATTCCCAATTCACAGAATTAGGAGATAGAATAGGAAGAAAAGGCTTTAAAGCTAAGTTTTGGAATAGTTTGTTCATGCCAATAAATACCTGAAACAATTTCTCTCATAATTGTTTATTGAAAAATATGTTTGTTGAAAAGTATTTGTTGAATGAATGACTAATTAAGCAAATATATATTAAAACAATGTGCCTCTTCTCTAGCCCCATCACATTAGTGATAATCAGCAAGATTGCCAATAACATGTTAGAGACACAATGGTGAAACAAGATTCTCAGATACCATTGAGAAGGATACAAATTGGTATATTCTCCTTGAAGAACAAGATGCATGTGTGTGTTCAGTCATGTCCAACTCTCTGCAACCCCATAGACTGTAACCTGCCAGGCGCCTCTGTCCATGGGATTTCCTAGGCAAGGATACTGGAGTGGGTTTTCATTTCCTCCTCCAGGAAATCTACCTGACCTAGGGATCAAGCGTGCATCTCCTGTGGCTCCTGCATTAGCAGGCAGAATCTTTACCACTGAGCCACCTGGAAGCCCAAAGAACAAGGTAGAAATCTCTATGAAAAGTTAAAACATGTGTTCCCCTTAGTCACACTCCTGTACTTCTGGGGATGTATTTCATATATATACTCATGTGTGTGGAAACACATGTACAAATATGTTCAGTCACTGCAAAACAGTTTGTGAATATTAAAATCTGGAAATAATATAAATTCCCATCAATAGGAGGTCAGTTAAAGAAATTATATCTTTTCAACAGAATAACTTTCCCCTATCGACAAATATCAGGCAAAATCTATAGGTACAAACATCAAATGATCTCTGAAGTGCATTATCAAATGAGAAAATCAAGGTGCAGAATACTTCATACTGCCCACTGTGCAATAATGTGTAAAAGGAAGACACATGTGTGTGTGTGTGATTCCTGTAGAAGCACCGTAATTTTTGGAAGTTGATTAAGAAATTGGTAATGGTGGTTATCATTAGAAGGTGGACTAGTGATCTGAAATGGTGAAAATTTACATTTCACTGAATTTATTTCTGTACTGTTAGTTACTTTCCACCACACTTGTTTCACTTTGAATTAAAAAACAAATCTAGCACTCAATCACAGTTTTCAACTGACAAGAAGAGTTAAAAGGTGTTATCAGTAGCTAAGATATGGAAGCAAACTAAATGTCCATCTACAGAAGAATGGGAAAAAAAAAAAAAAGCTGTGGTACATATATACAATGGAATATTACTCAGCCATTAAAAAGAATGAATTCATGTCATTTACAGCAACATGGATGGACCTAGAGAGTGAAGTAAGTCAGAAAGAGAAGGAGAAATATCCTGTGGCATCCCTTATATGTGGAATCTAAAATAAAATGATACAAATGAATTTACTTACAAAACAAAAAGATACAGATTTAGAAAACAAATTTATAGTTGCTGAGGGGAAGGACAGTCAGGGAGTTTGTGATGATCATGTACACACTCTATTTTTAAAATGGATAACCAACAAAGACCTATTGTATAGCACATGGAACTCTGCTCAATGTTATGTGGCAGCCTGAATGGGAGTGGGGGTTGGAGGAGAATAGATACATGTATATATATATATATATATATATATATATATATATATATACACACATATATATGTATATATGTGTATATATATATATATATAGACTCAGTCCCTTGGCTATTCACCTGAAACCATCATGGCATTGTTAAATGGCTATATCCCAAATACAAAATAAAAAGTTTTAAAAAAAGTTATCACAAAAATATAATCCTAGTTTAAACTCAGAAGAGTTGTGTCTAACATAGAATGGGTAAACTAAGGAATGCTTCAACTGAGACAAAATTATATCTGGGATTCTGAAAAACTAGGTAAGCCTAAAGAGTTTAGTGACCTTATGTCAGGACTTCTAGCTCTTAGCCTTTGGGACTTAAGCTTCTTTTATGGAGTATAATTCAGAATAATGTTGATATCATTACATATGTTTATATCAATTTGCAGGCAAAAGTTTGAAAGGGATCAACTATGGGCAAGAAAATGCATCCCCTGAACATGAAAATTTCTACCTCCTTCAACCCTTCAACTGGCATTATTAATGCAGTGAATGGTAATACACATGTACATTTTGAGAACAATCATTAAGTATTTTGAATTTTGTTTGTTTTAGTAAAGAAAAGGAAAGAGATAAAGGAATTCATTATAATTCCTTATAAAAATAAGAAATTAATTATAAATTCCTTTGACCTACCATGCATGTTAGTGTTAACAGGGCTTCTGTGGGCTAGAGCCAGCCCACAGGGAACATTTTCTCTGCCTTTGCCTGTCATGAGCCAATATCAAGACACCAAAGAAATTAACTTTTTTTCTACCTTATCCACACTTGTCGTCTGGTAACACTTCATCTTTTCCACAGAAAAGCATATGAGCTTCTGCCTGAACTTTATAGGCAATGAATGATTTTTACATACCAAACTCCCATTGGAAACTACAAAATATTTAGGGTCTCATATAGGTAATATGGATTTCCTATTGCTTTCCCAGTCTGATCAAAGTCACAACAAGATGGGCCTCTTTTTAAGAGTTTCTATTAATCCACTGCAGATTTACTGTTACATTTTAAAAGCTAGTACAGACTTCTTCACAATTTTTTAAAATTAAATTACCAGCAAAGCACTCCTTAACCATTACTTGTCATTCACTGTCTTTGTAAAAATAATTGGCTTTATAAATAATTCAGTTCTGTCTATTATTTTCATGAATGAATGTAAGTTCTCCATGAAGCCTATTTGTATTATGTATTATTTATTTTAAAAGCTGAGATGATTTTTTTTAAAAGCTGAGATGATTGCTTAGATAAGGCATAGAGAGAAGAAAAACTTCCTTGGTGGATTAATTTGATGCAAAGATTGAGAACTGAAAGGAATGATAAAAGATGTTTCCTGCTTGATTATTTTTGTTTTCAGGCTGCTTCATTCTCAGTAATTGAAAAACTAAAATATTTTAATCTGCTCTTTCTTTTTTTTTAACAGAACATAACCTAAAGGTTTTTCCTTCCTTTTCCTTTTCTTTCTTTCCTCCTTCTCATTCTTTCCTCCTTTCAGTCATAATTCTAAGCCATTGTATGCAATCACATCCTATTTTAATAAGCCCTGTTTTAAATTCACCCCTACAATTCTTAACTTCTACCTGAAGTCTAACTCATATGCCAAAATTGACACTAAATGTATCTTGCTCTAAAGTTCTCTCTGGTAGGATGATAAAATACAGCCCTTTATAATTTCCTTACATTTAAAAATCATTTTCACCTAGAGAGGTAGCATGTTAGTTCTCTATTGCTGTCATAAAAGCAATATTGTTCAGTGGCTTAAACAATACAAATTTATTATCTTATATTTTCTGTAGACCAGAAGTCTGACATGGACTTCACTGACTAAAACCAAGGTGTCATTAGCCCTGTGTTCCTTTCAGGAAGCTATAGAGAAGAATCTGTTTCCTTGTCTTTTCTAGTTTCTAGAAACTACTTGAATTCTTTGACTTGTGGCCTCTCTCCATCAGCAAAGGTGCACTGGGTTTTTCTCATATTGCATTACTCAGACCTATTCTTCTGTCTCTCCCATCCACTTTTAAGGACTTAATGATTATACCAGTCTGCCCAGATAATCCAGGATATTTCCATTTGAAAAATTCATTCTCCTTTGCTATGAACTGTAACCTATTTATAAGATCTGGGAATTAGGATGTAGTGATTTGGCAGTTAGGGGATATATCATTGGCAGTTAGGGTAAAGGCATTACTTCACGGAAAACATGTGGTCTTTAATGTTTTAGAATTTAAATGTCTTTAATGTAGACTGAATCTATACTTGCATCTCAGAGTAGCCTCTTACCAAGTGAATGAACCTGTCCAGATAAGTTAATCTCTCTGCTTAGTTCCATTTGAAAAATAAGTTTAAAGATTCCTAACTTGCAAGATCTGTCCTGAGTTATAATATAAAATGTCTGGATCAGGGCAGAAAGAAAGTTAAGAGTGGACATAACTGATCTTATTTAACTTGTAATATGCTATTTTTTACATCATTAGCTCCTTTTCTAGGACATACATTAACCAAATGATAAATATTCATTAAACAGTTGATTATTAGATTATCAGATGTAAAAAAAAAAAATTGAGTAGGAGTTGGTAAAGCAAAATAGAAACCCATATATGGGAATGGAAAGTAGCTTCAACAAGGTTATTTGGGGGAAAATAGTCCAGAATAAAATGCATCATATGCATGAAAATCACATTGTGTTAGATTGTATGCTCCAAGAGGGTGGGGGCTATGCATGTCTTATTCAATGCAAATTTCCTGGCATCTCACCAAGCACCCATCACATAGTAGAGACTCAATAAATATTTGTTGGATGAAACAAAAAGAAGTTGGCATGAAACCTGGATAGATTTCTGGGCTTGCACAGACTAAATATTTGGAAGTTAACTAGTGTCGCTCAGCTGTTCAGTTAATTTACCTCTAAAAGATCTAATACCCCACTAAACCCCTGGGTCAGAATTAATAAAAAGCTTCATTATTGGTAGCAACTGTCATTCATCAAACACCTACTACATAGAGATATGAGCTTTATTGATGGTTTTTAATTAAACACTACAAGAATATGTGGCAAGTATTTATCTTCACACTTGAGAGCTGGATTTAGAAAAGGCAGAGGAATTGGATCATTGAAAAAGCAAGAGAGTTCCAGAAAAACATCTACTTCTGCTTTTTTGACTATTCTAAAGCCTTTGACTGTGTGGATCACAACAAACTGTGGAAAATTCTTAAAGAGATGGGAATTCCAGACCACCTGACCTGACTCCTGAGAAATCTGTATGATCAAGAAGTAACAGTTAAAACTGGACATGGAACAAAAGACTGATTCCAAATCAGGAAAGGAGTACCTCAAGGCTGTATATTGTTACCCTGCTTATTTAACTTATATGCAGAGTACATCATGACAAATGCTGGGCTGGATGAAGCACAAGTTGGAATCAAGATAGCTGGGAGAAATATCAATAACCTCAGATAGGCAGTTGACACCACCCTTATGGCAGAAAGTGAAGAGGAACTAAAAAGCCTCTTGATGAAAGTGAAAGAGAAGAGTGAAAAAGTTGACTTAAAACTCCACATTCAGAAAACTGAGATCATGGCATCTGGTCCCATCACTTCATGGCAAATAGATGGGGAAACAATGGAAATAGTGACAGACTTTATTTTTGTGGATCCAAATCACTGCAGATGATGACTGCAACCACAAAATTAAAAGAGGCTTGCTCCTTGGAAGAAAAGTTATGACTAACCTAGACAGCTAATTAAAAAGCTGAGACATTACTTTGCCAACAAACGTCCATCTAGTCAAAGATGCCAAAGAATTGATGCTTTTGAACTGTAGTGTTGGAGAAGACTCTTGAGAGTCCCTTGGACTGCAAGGAGATCAAACCAGTCAATTCTAAAGGAGACGAGTCCTGAATATTCAATGGAAGGACTGATGCTAAAACTGAAACTCCAATACTTTGGCCACTTGATGCAAAGAGCGAACTCATTGGAAAAGACCCTGATGCTGGGAAAGATTGAAGGCAGGAGGAGAAGGGGACGACAGAGGATGAAATGCTTAGATGGCATCACCGACTCAATGGACATGAATTTGAGCAAGCTCCGAGAGTTGGTGATGTACAGGGAAGCCTGGCAACCTGCAGTCCATGGGGTTGCAAACAGACACAATTGAGTGACTGAACCGAACTTGAGAGCTAAACCGAGGTTCAGAAAAAAGACTTAATATGTCCAAAGTGATTCACCACTTTAATGGTAGAAGCAGAACTAAGCATAGACTTCTTTTTTCCCCAAAGAGCATGCTCTTTGTCAATTATGCTAGTTCCCATGAAACAATCTTTTTGAGCACTTGTGTAGTGTGTCAGGTCACTTCTAAGTGCTAGAAATATGAAGATAAAATGTTAAGTATAGCTTCTACTCTCAAAAATACAGCTCTAACATGTTATGAAATGTTAGTCACTCAGTTGTGTCTGACTCTGCCACCCCATGGACTGCAGTTTTCTAGGCTCCTCTGTCCAAGGGATTTTCCAGGCAAAAATACTGGAGTGGGTTACCACTTCCTTTTACTGATAGCTATATTAGAAGCATAACAAAGTACTTTGCAGAACATAGACATGACAACTATTTTTTAGTGTTTGGAGAATTAGAAAATTTTCCCTCTCCAACTTTTTTTAATTGAGCTATAATTGACATACAATATTATATTAGTTTCAGGTATACAACATAGTGACTCAATATTTTAACATATTATAAAATGATCAGAATAAATTTAGTTACAGTTTATCACCATAAAATGTTATTACAATACTTTGACTATATTCCACATGTTATGATTTATATTCTCATGGCTTATTTATTTTATGACTGGAAGATTTTACCTCTTAATCACTTTCACTTATTTTGCCCATGCTCCCACCCCATCTGTCTGGCAACCACCAGTTTGTTCCTTGTATTTATGAATCTGTTTCCATTTTGTTTCTCTTGTTTGTTTTGTTTTCAGATTCCATGTATAAGTTAAATTATATGGTGTTTTTCTTTATCTTATTCCACTTAGTGTAATATCCTTTATATCCATCTACATTGTTGTAAACATTATGATTTCATTATTTTTATAGCTGAGTAACATTCTACTCTGTGTGTGTGTGTGTGTGTGTGTGTGTGTGTGTGTGTGCGCATGCGTGTTTGTCTGTATATACATATCAAAAGTGAAATTGAGAGTGTTAATTGCTCAGTCGTGTCTGACTCTTTACGGCTTCATGGACTGTAGCCCACCAGGCTCCTCTATACATCGAATCATCCAGGTAAGAAAACGAGTGGGTTGCCATTTCCTTCTCCAGGAGATCTTCCCAACCCAGGGATCAAACCCAGGTCTCCTGCATTGGCAGCCAGGTTCTTTACCATCTGCACCACCAGGGAAGCTATATGTACATATGCATCCATACACACACAGACATATATATATATATACACACTTACCAAATCTTCTTTATCCATTCATATACTGATGGACACAGGTTGCTTCCATATCTTGGCCATTGTAAATGATTCTGCAATGAACATAGGGGTGCATATATCCTCTTAAATTTATGTTTTCATTTTCTGCAGATATATACTCCAAAGTAGAATCACTGGATCACCTGGTAGTTACATTTTTAATTTTTAGGAACCTCTATGCTGTTTTCCATGGTAGTTGCACCAATTTTCATTCCCACTAACAGTGTTTAAGAATTCCCTTTTCTCTACATCTTCTCCAACATTTGTTATTTCTTACTTTTTTGATAAGAGTCATACTAACGGGCACAAGGTGATATCTCACTGTAGTTTTGACTTGCATTTCCCTGATGATTAGTGATGCTGACCATTTTTTCATGTCTGTTGGCCATCTGTATGTCTTCTTTAGAATAAAGTCTACTCAAGACCTCTGTCCATTTTAATTGATTGTGCTTTTTCTATTATGTTTTATGGGTTATTTATATATTTTGATATCAATTCCATATCAGAAAATCATTTACAAATATTTTATCTGATTCCATAGTTTGCCTTTTTGTTTTGTCAATGGTTTCCTTCACCATGTGAAAGTTTTTAGTTTGATGGAGTCCCATTTGTCACTGGTGTTTTTGTTATCCTTGCCTAAGGATACATGTCCAAAACAAAAACAAAAGCAACAAATTAAGACCAATGTCAGAAAGATTACCCTATTTGTTTTTCTTTTAGAAGATTGTGTTTTGTTCTATAACTTTGATAGTTTCATATCTTGTATTTAAGTCTTTAATCAATTTAGAGTTTATATTTGTATGTGGCATAAGTTCAGTTAAGTCTTCAGTAGTATCTGACTCTTTGCAAACCCATGGACTGCAGTGCACTAAGCCTCTCTGAACATCACCAACTCTTGGAGTTTACTCAAACTCATGTCCATTGAGTAGGTGATGCCATTCAACCATCTCATCCTCTGTCGTCCCCTTCTCCTCCTACCTTCAAATCATTCCCAGCATCAGGGTCTTTTCAAATGAGACAATTCTTCACATTAGGTGGCCAAAGTATTGGAGTTTCAACTTCAACATCAGTCCTTCCAGTGAATATTCAGGACTGAGTCCTGTCAGGATGGACTGCTTGGATCTCCTTGCAGTCCAAGGGACTTTCAAGAGTCTTCTCCAACACCACAGTTCAAAAGCATCAATTCTTTGGTGCTCAGCTTTTTTTACAGTCCAGCTCTCACATACATACATGACTACTGGAAAAACCATAGCTTTGACTAGACAGACATATGTTGGCTAAGTAATGTCTCTGCTTTTTAATACGCTATCTAGGTTGGTCATAACTTTTCTTCCAAGGAGCAAGTGTCTTTTAATTTCATGGCTGCAGTCACCATCTGCAGTGATTTTGGAGCCCAAGAAATAAAGTCTCTCACTGTTTCCATTGTTTCCCCATCTATTTGCCATGAAGTGATGGGACCAGATGCCATGATCTTAGTTTTCCGAATGTTGAGTTTTAAGCCAACTTTTTCACTCTTCTCTTTCACTTTCATCAAGAGGATCTTTAGTTCTTCTATGCTTTCTGCCATAAGAGTGGGGTCATCTGCCTATCTGAGGTTATTGATATTTTCCCCAGCAATCTTAATTCCAGCTTGTGCTTCATCCAGCCCAGCATTTCTCATGATTTACTCTGTATATAGGTTAAATAAACAGGGTACAATACACAGTCTTGACATACTCCTTCCCCAGTTTGGAACCAGTCTGTTGTTCCATGTTGAGTTCTAGCTGTTGCTTTCTGACCTGCATACAGATTTCTCAAGAGGCAGGTCAGGTGGTCTGGAATTCCCATCTCTTTAAGAATTTTCCACAGTTTGTGGTGATCCACACAGCCAAAGGCTTTGGCATAGTCAAAAAAGCAGAAGTAGGTGTTTTTCTGTAACTCTCTAGATTTATCGATGATCCAACAGATGTTGGCAATTTGATCTCGGTCCCTCTGCCTTTTCTAAAACCAGTTTGAACATCTGGAAGTTCACGGTTCACATACTGCTGAAGCCTGGCCTGGAGAATTTTGAGCATTACTTTGCTAGTGTGTGAGATGAGTGCAATTATGCGGTAGTTTGAGCATTCTTTGGCATGCCTTTCTTTGGGATTGGAATGAAAACTGACCTTTTCCAGTCCTGTGGCCACAGGTGAGTTTTCCAAATTTCCTGGCATATTGATTGCATATGACTGCGTGTTTTACAGCATCATATTTTAGGATTTGAAATCATTCAATGTGGTATAAGAAAGTGGTCCAATTTTGCATGTAACTTTCCAGTTTTCCTTATTGATTTTCTGTCTTGATGATCCATCCATTGATGTAAGTGAGGCATTAAAGTTCCCTATTGTTATTGTATTGCCATCTATTTATCTCTTTCTGTTAACATTCGCCTTTTATTTAGTACCTATTTATGTAGGTTGGAGAAGCGGATGGTATTCTTGCCTGAAAAATCCCAAGGACAGAGGAACCTGGTGGGCTGCAGTCCATGGGTTGCAAAGACTCAGGCACAACTGAGTGATTTCACAGTGTATTTTTCAGTTCACTTGAAACTTTGGCTTGGTGTTTTCTCTTTGTTGAAGAGAAAACTGTGTTCATTTCCTGAGATTGGTAAGCACTTTTCTGACTATTTATTTGAACTTTTATCAGGTAGATTGCTTATTTCCATTTCATTAAGGTAATTTTCAGGGGGTTTGCCTTGTGCTTTGGTTTGGAGCACATTCCTCTGTCTCCTCATTTTGCCTATCTTCATGTGTTTATCTATATGTCTTAGGTGAAAAGGCTAACTACCTCAGTCTTAAAGAAGTGATCTATAGGAGCTGTTCTGTGTGGCCTAGAAGCGCTATCTCTTGTGACCACAAGGCGAGGCACTCTATGGGTGCTCCTCATGTGAGCTGCATGCACCCACAAACCGTGATACGGTTGTGGCTGCTGCATAGGAATAGTGAGGTTCAGGGTACTCATTCGGCTCAGTTGTGGTCTGACCACTGTGTGCAGAGAGAGACAGAAAAGTTGCTTGCCTGTTCCAGTTGTAGCTTGATCTCTGTATGGTGAGTCAGGGTTCAGGGCACTTGTCCAGCCTAGGTACAGCTCATCTCCTGTGCAAGAAGAGGAGCTAGAGGCTCTCAACAGGCCTTGTTGCAGCTGGGTCTCTGTGTGGGGTGACCAAGGATCAGGCCACTCACCAAGCTGCAGCTCAGTGTTATGCAGAGTGGATGGGATACAGGGTGCTTGCTCAAGCTTATTACAGTGTGGGATAGGCAGAGCATGTCCTCCAGTGCTGGCAGACTAGAGGGAGGGTACCACAAATTGTGCCCATCAGCTCTGTCACCAGTAAATTAGGATTAGATTACAAAAATGGCATCTATCAATGCTTCTATCCCTGGATAAAGTCCCCACAGGTTCCTGCCTCTCCAGAAGCTGCTTTAAAATTAGTAATTGGGTCTCTATCACTTATAGTTTAGGTGTTTTTCAAGCTGTTCTTTTTTGTGATGAGTCTAAGGAAGATTGAATTTTCATATGAGCCCATTTAGAGTGGGATCTCCATTACTTACAGTTCTATGATTCACCTAGTCTTAATCTCCACTGATTTTCAAATCAAGCATTGTGGGAGCTTGTCTTCTTAGTGCCAGCTCCCAGGGTCAAGGCGTCTTATATGAGGAACAATCCCTCCCATCTGTATTTGGCGATTCCCCCTAATTGTGGAGTGGTGTGGTGTCCTGGATGAGGTCATGTCTCCCCCCTCCTACCCTTTCCAGGATGCCTCCTTTGTTTTTTGCTGCTCTCAGGTCCTTTTCAGAGAAAAACTATTCCATATGTAGATGTAAATTTCTTATGCCTGTCGGAGGAGGTAAGTTCAGGATGTTCCCACACTACCATGTTGAACTCTTCCCCTCTCCAGCTCTTTACAAGTGCCATTCCGTGTGCCCAGAAACTGTTCCTATTGCTCACTGATCCCTGAGGTCTCAGTTAAATAGTCATACCAAACCAACACAATATTGTAAAGCAATTATCCTCTGATTAAAAATTAACAGAAGTCATACCAGCCAATCCCTGATGTTCAAGATTAGCTTAAACCTTCCTGCTTAATATTCCCAAAGAGCTATACTTTCCCAATAATTGTTATTTAGAAGTATTGAATATGTGGCTACACACGCACAATGTAGATTATCTCATTTGATCACCAAACCATAGTAGAGATATGAAAACTGAAGCTAAATGTTAGTAAATTTCTCATGGTAACAGTTGATATGGAATGGATCAAGTATTTAAATCTAGACAATTTATTTAGATTAATATACCAGTTATAGTAAATTTCACACTTTAATTGACTATCTGTTCATTTAGAATAAAGAACAAAGCTGTGATGGCAAGAATCCAGTTTATCTTACTTATTATTATATCACCAGTGCCTAAACTTGTAAAAGAATGTTTATAAACTGAGCCTTGAAGGATTGGAAGGAATTTACCAGGATTTGAGATAGAAAGGGATTTTGGAATCAACATGGTGGACTGACTGCCATTAGAGTGACTACCAGCAAGAAAACCAATTGGAAGGCAGTAATTATTATCCAGGTGAGAGATGATAGAACGTGAACTAGAACAGAAATCAGCAAACATTTTCTGAAAAGGGCCAGATAGTAAATATATACATTTTGGAACTATTCAATTCTGCCATTATAGCACCAAAGCAACCTCAGATAAATACATTAACAAATGAACATGACTATGTTCCAATAAAACTTAAATAAGCCAAAATAGTTGGCAGGTTGGATATGGCCTGCAGGCAGCTGTTTGTTGACCCCTGAACTAGAATACTGGCAATGCAATTGGAAGAGTCTTTATGTCTTGCAGTGGCAGTAGTGTGTGTGTGAACTAGAGAAACATTTCAAATGCAAAACTGATAGGATTTATTGACTGACTATAGAGCTTGGGAAAAGGAAGAGTTGAAGAAAATCTTGATTTCCCTGCCACAGGAAATCAAGGGTATCAAGGAAGATAAACTAGTGCAAAAGTAAAGAGTGATAATAATAACAATTCAAGATCCAAAAAAGAAGTTTCAGATGGAAAAGAACATCCAATAATAGCTAAAGCTCAGAATAAGAATGAAAAGACCAATAGATAGACAGGGAGTTCCTAGATATAGTCTTATAAATCCACTGCAGGGTCACATTATTACAAATCCCTATTCTTATACTTGGCTACTTAGTTCTGTGGGCATTTTTGTGTGTGTGTGTTATGATTCAGAGTTTCTCTCTCTTCTTATCAAGAGGGACACAGGCTGAACTGTTTATGCAATGATAAGTTACATAGTCCAGTGCATAGCTTAATTCACTATGAAAATGTTCAAGGAGGTACTTTTTAAGATCTTTTGGAAATTTAGTGCTTAAAGGAAAATCTTTGAATCCTCAACTGACTTACGAATGAAGGAGGAAAGTAATTTCTACAGATGAGATCTGGTTTCCCTGCCTTAAGGTTTGCTACTTGTACAATGGAAAGATTATGCACTGAATTGTATGCCAAAAGATTAATTCCTCTGCTTCATTTGAAGAAAGTTTTAGAAAGAAGGGGAAAGGTGAATACTGGGTGAATATTCACTGATTTTAATTTAAAGTTACACTCCTTTCCGTTACAGAAATATTCTTTTAGACATTTTTCTATGCTACAAAACCTCATTTAACACTAGGAACTTAGGTACTAGGTGGACTTAAAGATAGTATTAATGACCAACACTTGTTATGAGTTATATTCAAATTAATAGTCTATATCAATACACACATTTTCCTCTCTGAATTTTTTAAAAGGCATTTGAAGGAACCAAGCAATCTAAGGAGTTTGCACAAACGACTTCCTGTCTTGCAAGATGTAGCAAGATGCAGTAATTTCTCTGAGCACAGAGGAATTAAACTTATTAAAGTGAAGGGGGAATCTTTGCCAATAAATGCTTCACCAGGATTCATAAACTGGCTTGGAAAGGAAGGAATAGAACATCAGAATCTAGCTATGTGTCATTAGTCTTTCTGCCCTTGCAAAAACATGAGTCATACACTCACATAACTCAGGCAAACTCTTGAGTTGCAACAAATTCTGAAATCTTGGAAGTGTCAATAGGTGAGTAGTAAGAGAAAGCAAAGGTTGAGGGACCAAAAGAAGCTGAAGGGCTGTGTCCCTCCCAGGCTGCAGTCCAGCTGAGAGTGTCTAAGGGACAGAAAAAACACAGGTTTGGGAGGAGCACCAAGACCCACAATGGATCAGATCTGGCCCTCAGAGAAAAAAGTTGGCAATGTCCAGATCACATACCAAAAAGCCAGGTGCATACGCAGAGTTGGTAGACAGCCTGGAGACCCAACCAGCAGAGAGAATAAGCACTATCACAAATATGAGCTGGCTAAGGCTAAACACTGGTGAATTAATAGGTGCCCATGATCCACTCTAGATACATCAGGACTCAGTCGTGTCCAACTCTTGCACACCCATGGACTGCAGCACACCAGCTTCCCTATGAAACACCAAATCCCGGAACTTGCTCGAACTCATGTCCATTGAGTAGGTGATGCCATCCAACCCTCTCATTCTCTGTCATCAACTTCTCCTCCTGCCTTATATCTTTTCCAGCATCAGAGTCTTTTCAAATGAGTTGGTTCTTCACATCAGACAGTCAAAGTATTACAGTTTCAGTTTCAGCATCAGTCCTTCCAATGAACATTCAGGACTGATTTCCTTTAGGATTAACTGGATGGATCTTCGGACAGTCCAAGGGACTCTCAGGAGTCTTATCCAACACCACAATTCAAAAGCATCAATTTTTCAGTGCTCAACTTTCTTTTTAGTCCAACTCTCACATCCATACATGACTACTGGAAAAAAACATAGCTTTGACTAGAAGGACAAAAGTAATGTCCTTGGCAAAGTAATGTCTCTGCTTTTTAATATGCTGTCTAGGTTGATCATAGCGTTCCTTCCAAGGAACAAGTGTCTTTTAATTTCATGACTGCAATCACCATCTGTAGTGATTTTGGAGCACAAGAAAATAAAATCTGTCACTGTTTCCACTGTTTCCCCATCTATTTGCATGAAGTGATGGGACTAGATGCCATGATCTTAGTTTTCTGAACGTTGAGTTTTAAGCCAACTTTTTCACTCTCCTCTTTCACTTTAATCAAGAGGCTCTTTAGTTCTTCTTTGCTCTCTGCAATAAGGGTGGTGTCATCTTCATATCTGAGGTTATTGATATTTCTCCCTACAGTTGTGATTCCACCTTGTGCTTCATCCCATCCACCATTTCGCATGATGTACTCTGCATATAAGGTAAATAAGCAGGGTGACAATATACAGCTTTGAGGTACTCCTTTCCCAATTTGGAATCAGTCCATTTTTCCATGTCCATTTCTAACTGTTGCTTCTTGACCTACATACAGATGCCTCAGGTTGCAGATAAAGTGGTCTGCTATTTGCATCTCTTTAAGAATTTTCCACAGTTTCTTGTTGATCTATACAGTCATAGGCTTTAGTACAGTCAGTGAAGAAGAAGTAGATGTTTTTCCATAATTCCCTTGCTTTTTCTATCATCCAGCGGATGCTGGCAATTTGCTCTCTGGTTCCTCTGTCTTTTCTAAATCCAACTTGATCTGGAAGTTCATGGTTCATGTACTGCTGAAGCCTGGTTTGTAGAATTTTTAGCATTACTTTGAGAGCATATGAAAGTGAAAGTGAAATATCGCTCAGTCATGTCCAACTCTTTGGGACCCCATGGACTATAGAGTCCATGGAATTCTCCAGGCCAGAATGCTGGAGTGGGTAGCCTTTCCCTTCTCCAGAGGATCTTCCCAACCCAGGGATCAAACCCAGGTCTCCCACATTGCAGGCAAATTCTTTACCAACTGAGTCACAAGGGAAGTGTGTGAGATGAGTGCACTTGTGCGATAGTTTGAGCATTCTTTGGGATTGCCTTTCTTTGGGGTTGGAATGAAAACTGACCTTTTCCAGTTCTCTGGCCACTGCTGAGTTTTCCAAATTTGCTGGCATATTGAGTGCAGCACTTTCAAAGCATCATCTTTTAGGACTTGAAATAGTTCAACTGGAATTCCATCACTTCCACTAGCTTTGTTCGTAGTGATGCTTCCTAAGGCCCACTTGACTTCACATTCCAGGGTGTCTGGCTCTAGGTGAGTGATCACACCATCATGGTTATCTGGGTCATGAAGACCTTTTTTGTGTAGTTCTGTGTATTCTTGCCACCTCTTCTTAATATCTTCTGCTTCTGTTAGGTCATACCATTTCTGTCCTTTATTGTGTTCATCTTTGCATGAAATGTTCCCTTGGTATCTCTAATTTTCTTGAAGAGATCTCTAGTCTTTCCCATTATATTGTTTTCCTCTATTTCTTTGCATTGATCACTGAGGAAGGCTTTCTTATCTCTCCTTGCTATTCTTTGGAACTCTGCATTCAGATGTGTATATCTTTCCTTTCTCCTTTGCCTTTAGCTTCTCTTCTTTTCTCAGCTATTTGTGAGGCCTCCTCAGACAACCATATTGCCTTTTTGCATTTCTTTTCTTGGGGATGGTCTTGATCACTACCTCCTGTACAATATCACAAACCTCCATCCATAGTTCTTCAGGCACTCTGTCTATCAGATCTAATCCCTTGAAACTATTTGTCACTTCCACTGTATAGTCATAATGGGTTTGATTTAGGTCATACCTGAATGAACTAGTGGTTTTCCCTACTTTCTTCAAGTTAAGTCTGAATTTTACAATGAAGGTTTCATGATCTGAGCCACAGTCATCTCCCAGTCTTGTTTTTGCTGACTGTATAGAGCTTCTCCATCTTTGGCTGCAACGAACATAATCAATCTGATTTTGGTGTTGACCATCTGTATTGACCATCTGACCATGGTGATGCCCATGTGTAGGGTCTTATCTTGTGTTGTTGGAAGAGGATGTTTGCTATCACCAGTGCATTCTCTTGGAAAAATTCTGTTAGCCTTTAACCTGCTTCATTTTGTACTCCAAGGCCAAACTGGCCTGTTACTCCAGGTGTCTCTTGGCTTCCTATTTTTGCATTCCAGTCCCCTATGATGAAAAGGGCATCTTTTTGGGATGTTAGTTATAGAAGGGTGTTAGTTCTAGAAGCTCAGCATTATGAAA
This sequence comes from Muntiacus reevesi, assembly GCF_963930625.1. Lineage (NCBI taxonomy): Eukaryota > Metazoa > Chordata > Mammalia > Artiodactyla > Cervidae > Muntiacus > Muntiacus reevesi. The sequence continues at coordinate 135,931,591 of NC_089249.1, forward strand.
TGCAGGATGCTGGATGTAATGGCAAAAAGAAAAATGTATAAACCTGAACACCTACCCCTTAACATGCCACAGCTAATACTAAATCAGTTGTAGCTCTTGTATGAGTTGGAGAAGGCAAAACCTAACACCCGTCGTTTTCTTCATTTCTATTTGAGCAATTGTTCATGTTATCTATGAATTGCAATAGAAATATTTGCTTCCAAATATACAGACACTGTTGTGTACCCTACTCCTTTTATATACTATTCCTAATCCTCATAAATCTTCAGAAAATTAATTATTATATCTTTCTCAGTTTAGGGAAGTGAGTTAAAAAGAAGTTTAAGTGGTTCACTTAAGACTAAGTGCTAAGGCCCCAAACAGGAATATCTAGAACATTATACCTGCTTTCTAGAGGCTTAGCCTTGTTGTTGTTGTTTAGTCACTCATTCATGTCTGACTCTTTGTGACTCCATGGAGTGTAGCCTGCCAGGCTCCTCTGTCCATGAGGTTCTCTAGGCAAGAATTCTGGAGTGGGTTGTCATGCCATGCTCCAGGGGACATTCCCAACCCAGGGATTGAACTTGGTTCTCCTGCTTTGCAGACAGATTCTTTATGGTTTGAGCCACCTATGTATTAAAAAAAATAAAATAAAAATCAGTGTAATAGTTACTCCAACAAGAGATATACCATAATAAAATAGGGTATGTGCTAGAAGAGAACACAACTATACTTGGAGAGGTCAGCAATGGCATCTTCAAAGAAGGTGACCTTTGATGCTGGGTTTTAACCTCCAGAATTTGGTGAGGGGAGGTCCTGAGGCCAGGGAGAGGGATTATAGGATGGTTGTTGATGAATAAGGGAAACAATGATGGAGTTGTGAAGAAAGGTGAATCCTGGAGTCAGGAGATTCTGTACCAAGTAGAAGCATAAAGATTATATAGGAAAACTCAGTTGGGAAAGAATCTGCCTGCAATGCAGGAGACCCTAATTTGATTCCTGGGTTGGGAAGATCTGCTGGAGAAGGGAAAGGCTACCCACTCCAGTATTCTTGGGCTTCCCTTGTGGCTCAGCTGGTAAAGAATCTACCTGCAATTTGGGAGACCTGAATTTGATCCCTGGGTTGGGAAGATTCCCTGGGGAAAGGAAAAGCTACCCACTTCAGTATTCTGGCCTGGAGAATTATAGTGCACAAGGTCACAAAGAGTCGGGCATGACTGAGCGAATTTCACTTCAGGAAATGGCTAAAGGGGTTTGCATGAATAAAGCAAGAGACAATTGGTGGAGTGAGGGTATTTAGATGATCTTTGAAATGAAATAAGAACACTGAGCAAAAGTTTCCTTTTAGCAAAGATTTACTTACAGACCAAGCACTTTACACCATATACATAATGCTTATTAAAAATGTTACATCAGGGACTCCCCTGATGGTCCAGTGGTTAAGACTCTGCACTTCCAAGGCAGGGGTCATGGGTTCAATCCCTGGTCAGGGAACTAATATCCCACATGCCACATGGAGTAGCCACAAAAAAGAAAAAGATGTTGGATTAGTCCAGACACTAAGTTTGGAAGGTGTGTGTTAGTTCATCTGGCAGGAAAAGGGAGTCAGAGCAACCTGAATATCACATGTACTACATGTATGACCAGCTAAAGATGAATGTGTCATAACTAGAAAACAGAAAGTATTCTGACAGAGCCTTGATTTGTGGACATGGGGCTCCAGACAGGTTGGAAAGATAAGCATTAACCACGTCATGCTAAAAGACTTGTGTAATATATTACGTAGGGTTCTACTGTATTGCATGTTTGCTCCCAGTCAGGGAATGTCATCTCCCAGCATTGTGAGGTCAGGAAACATCCTGGAAGAAGAGTTAGGAGGCTGTTACAAAACTCCAGTGGAAAAAAAATTATAAAGGTCACAATGTTTAACTTAAAAAAAAAAAAAAAAAAAAAAACCCAGTGAGCTAGGAGTACATGAAAGAGGGAGAAACAAGAGCATTTCAATTGTAAAACCTATCAAAATGCTTTTTAAAAAAATTTTTAAAGACTTCCTATTTAATCCTAACAACACAGCACAATAGATACACAATTGGATTTTGAACAACTCAGGGGCTAAGGACATCAACCCTCAGTACTAGGAAATCCCTGCTATAACTTATGGTCAGCCCTCTGTATACAGTGTTCCTCCACATCTGCAGTTCCCATCTACAGATTTAACCAACCTCAGATTGTGTAGGACTCTAGTATTTACTATTGAAAAAATTCCACAGATAAGTGGACTCATGCAGTTCAAACCCAAGTTGTTCAAAGATAACTGTATATTAACAACAGCTCATATTTATTGAGCCACTATCATGCCAGGCATCAAATCTTAGGGATACATTTGAGTACATTGATTAAGAACTTTCACGGCTTACTAGCTATACGACCTTGGGAAATGAATCTGCCTAGGCCTCAGTTTTCTCATCTGTAAAAACAGGAGTTTTGCATTGTTTTTGTGAAGACTAGTGGAATATAATGTACTTAGAATTATTCCTTGCAGGGCTTCCCAGGTGGTAAAGAATCCACCTACTAATGCAGGAGACCCAAGAGACATGGATTCAATCCCTAGATCAGGAAGATCCCCTGGAGTAGGAAATGGCAACCCACTCCAGTATTCTTTTCTGGAAAATTCCATGGACACAGGAGCCTGGCGGGCTACAGTCCAGGGGGTCACAAAGAGTCAGACACATCTGAGTACAACATCTATGAGAAAATAGTAAGCAACCAAAAAATATTAGCTATCATTATCATATTTAAATTTCATAGTGCTTTTATTAATCTGTGTGTGCCATGGCACTGAAGAAGAAACAGAATCTCAATGAGAAATTAAGTAACTTGTCAATCAGAATTAGGCTCTTTTGATTGCTGATCTTACACAGGCGAGAAGAACCACATGGCTTCCAATCATCACAACTGCCAATTTCATCATGATACACAAGAAACTGTGATCGAGGTAGATGCCATCATCCAAGGCTTATCCATTAGCGGCTTCTATGAGAGGTCTTTCTGAGCCAAATAAGGATCTCTTTTCTTATCTAATTTATTGTGCTGCTTCTCGGAATCCTTTTACAGCATTTCTATCTTCCCTGACATTTAATTTGCAATCCCAGGAAACCAGAAACTTTCACATATGCAGTTGCCTAGGCTTCCAAAGCAGGGGGATACTCCCTTAACTAGGCAACAGATATTTCCAGCAGAAATCTCAGTCAGTTAACGTGGTAACGTACAGTGGGTGTTCAGTTATGTTTGCAATGAGTCAGCCACATTTCTCTGCCCAGAGCTTCTCAGGGCTGATAGTGCCATGTAAACAGAAAAATCAAGGTTGACCCTAATTATGATAAAGACACAGTCCTACATCCTATTAAAACTATTGTTAGACTAATGGTATTGTCTATATGATCTTAATCATACTAGTAAAGCTACCTTTACTGGTTGGTTACTTACCATGTCATACAGGTAAGGCTCAAAGAGGTCTGCTAATTTGTCCAAGTTCACACAGTTAGTATACTGCTTTTTTATGGCTGCTATCACAAAGGACCATGAATTTAGTAGCTTAAAACAACACTAATTTATTTTCTTACAGTTCTGGGGATGAGAAATCCAAGTCTCACAGTGCTAAAATGAAGGAGTCAACAGAATGTTGCATTTCTTTCTGGAAATTCTAGGAACCCATTTCTTTGCCTTTTCTACCATTTTGAGACTGCCCACATACCCAGGTTCACAGCCCTATTCCTTATCCTTCAAAACCAACAATGTTATCATTCTGACCTCTGCTTTCATGGTCACATCAATTTCTCTGCTTTCTACTTACATCTTATAATTGGAAGGACCCTTATGATTACATTGGTCTGGCCTGGCTAATCTGGGATAACGTCCTTTTTTCAAGATCAACCAATTAGCAACCATAAACCTACATGCAACTTAAATCTCCTTTGTCATGTAACTTAACACAGTCCAGGTTCTGGGCATTAGCATATGCATATCTTTGAAGAATCAGTATTCTGCCAATCACAGCTAATACAACTGGGGAAGCCAGGATTGAAACCGAAGTATATCTGATTCTGAAGGCTATGTACTTAACCATCACACTATATCAAACTACTGCAAAAATATCCAGTCTTCATCTTCAAAAGGAAATGACTGAGAATAGGTCTCATGGTTCTCATCAGATTTGTTCCCCCAAGCAACTAAATGATTAATATTTATGTTGTTAATCTGAAACTCTGTGATCTTATTTGAGCACAACATAGGGCAGAATAAAGTGGGCAGCAAAAGGGTTATTATTAGCTCCATTTCAGATAGTAAGACCAGAGAAAATAAGTGTCATGAGCAGAGTTTCACTTTAAATAAATGACAGAGCCATCTCAAACCCTGAGGTTTTGATCTGGACCCTTTAAATGCCTCCTCCTAATTGTGTTAGTCACTCAGTCATGTCTGACCCTTTGTGACCCCATGAACTGTACAGCCTGCCAGGCTCTTCTGTCCATGGGATTTTCCAGGCAAGGATACTGGAGTGGGTTGCCATTTCCTTCTCCAGGGGATCTTCCCGACCCAGGGGTCGAACCCGGATCTCCTGCACTGCAGTCAGATGTTCTACCATCTGAGCTACTAGGGAAGCCCAATCAACCGAACTCCAGTTTTAAAAAGTCATTTACAGCTGGACTCAATTTGAATGCCTCCACATTTTGGCTGCATGGCACTTAAATCCCTCAACCATTTTGAGTCTTTGTTTCTTCATCTCTAAGTGGAAAATAAGAACACCTGTTCTGAAAGCTTGTTAGGTAAAAGAGTGATAATGAAAGAAGTAGCCTAGCACACAATAGTGGAGAAGGCAATGGCACCCCACTCCAGTACTCTTGCCTGGAAAATCCCATGGACGGAGGAGCCTGGTGGGCTGCAGTCCATGGGCTCACTAGGAGTCAGACACAACTGAGCGACTTCACTTTCACTTTTCACTTTCATGTGTTGGAGAAGGAAATGGCAACCCACTCCAGTGTTCTTGCCTGGAGAATCCCAGGGATGGGGGAGCCTAGTGGGCTGCCATCTATGGGGTCGCACAGAGTCGGACACGACTGAAGTGACTTAGCAGCAGCAGCAACAGTGCGGAATAGGTGTATAATAATAGTATCCATTTATTACTGCATGAAAAACCAGTTGACTTCACAATTACTCTATGGTATTACATCATACTGTTCAGAGAGTTTTTGGTAAATATGCAACTAGAGCCAGCTTCCTCAGAATAAATAGGCAAAATTCCCTATTCCGTGACAAGAACTTGTTCATCCAGAGAGAAGTATCCTGATTTTATGACTTTCTAGGATTCACCTGGATGGAGGTGGAATTTGACTGGGCTACAGGTAATCAGCAAGATATTTCAAAACTCCATTAGAATCTCTAGGACTTTCATTTTGTTGGTAGTGTTTTATTCATTTTTTATTAGTATTCTAATAAAGAATTCTCCATGGTCTCTGTATTCTCCATGTTCCAGAACCACAGATTGGAAATAAAATGACTCTATCTGGAGTATACTTTCCTTGAGTGTCTTGCTCTAAACTCTAAAGAGGGAATTTTCATCAAGGCTAACCAGTACAGAGATGCCCATGGAGGAAAAAATGAAAGCCACAAGACATTACAAGTGCATGAACCTCACTGGAAACTGCACATCAATTCCCCAGGCCAACAGCCAATTCTTTACCTATCAAAATCCTACTTATCCTTGGTCACTTAGTTGAGGAATCTCTCCACATTTGTCTACATTATCTAATGCTCCTTCCTCTTTACCTACAACACATTGTTCAGCTATCTGATTTCTATGTCTTGTAGTAGGGATTACAATCTATGTAACTCTCCCAATATTTTAGTGACTACTATCTATCCAACTCCCCATTTCCAAGGCCTGAGTACAGAAAGCCTTACTAAGTGTCCCATGTGGTAAATCTACATATCTACATGTTAAAGGTGCTGGTAATATCAAAGAGTCAAAGGCTATCTGCAAGCTGCATGATTTCCAGTCAATGCTCATTCAAGGAGTATCCACTGAGCACTTATTCAGCACCTGGTCCCATGAAGAATGAAAGACAAGTGTATGCTCTGTGCGCAGAAAACTTGCACTGTGATAGAAGAGGGAGATAAAAAGACTGTTTTAAGTCACAGGGGCTGTGAGAATACAAAGAGGATGTACCTGGGCTGAACGATCTCTTAAGGAAAACGGTTTTGGTCCTGGTTTTAGATTCTCACCTAAAATAAGGGAGCTGGAATAAGCCCGAGGGGGCTGACTCTCAGGCCATGGGTATGTCTAGCCCACATATGTGAGATCCACCTACTTCACTGGCCTGCATAGAGGTTTCTTTCTTTTTCCTAAACAAATATCAGAAGTGTTGGCAACATGGGCCCCGTTTTTCCACTGACAATGATCTGCTGAACTGAGATGTGGATGTCATCTGCATCTGCATGCTCTTCGGTCACTCTAGACCCTGCCACCTGCTATGAACTCTCTTACATGGGTACCAAGTATCTTGTTCCAATTTTCACCAGGCAATAGGTCACCCCCCCCACACACAAACTTTAGGATTGACTGGTATATAATGTACCTCGCAATTTAAATAACCTGGATTTCTGTTTAATTATATCTGTGAATAAATTATTAATCCAACCTTAATACTTGAATCAGGAATATAGAGATTAATTAAGACAGAGCTCTTGCCCCCAACAGAGGAAATAAGGAGAAGCCAACTGCAGCAAATGATTGAAACAGAGTGTGACATGTGCCAATAGGAAGGGAGGCAAGAAACAAGAGAGAAAGCGCAAATTCTTCTAAGGGACAGACGAGTTTTACAGTGGAACCTCATCAGGAAAACAGCAAGGGGAGGAGATTTATCAGCAGACTGCATGTATTTGGGCATATTGTAGGTTTAAAGTAGCTGGTTACAGAACAGATTAGAATTAGCTAAATTCTGAGCTGAGGAAGCAGCATGTACAAAGACAAAGAGGTGAGTGATAAAGACTTTCTATTCTAGGAGCCAAAATTACTTAAGCAGAGTTGTGTAAAGAATTCACACTGAGAAGAAATGAGATATGAGGCTGAGAAGGCAGAAAACAATCCAGTAATGTGGGATCTTGTGTGTCATGCTGATGAGTTTTAATTTATTCTGAAGATAATATGTTACCACAGTAAGGGATTAAGCAGAGAGCCCATGAATAGATCTGTGGGGTTTGGTGAAACATTGCCCTGTCAGGAGAGTGGGTGGTCAACTGGAGGGGAACATGCTATTAATGCAGAAATGAGTTATCAGGCCATTGTGATAACTCTGGCAAGATAAGATATATCAGGATCTGTATGTTTCAAATGAGAGAAATCCCTAGTCAAATTTAGCTAACCAACATGTAAACCTATTGGCTCATGTAATGAAAATAGTAGCATAGGCTTCAAGTATGGCTTAAGGCAGGGTCCCCAGATCCATTTTTCTGCTCTTCCCTTGGCTATGCTTCATTCTCTGCCTGGCTTCCCTCACAGTGGTAAATTAATCCAGGGTTAATATCACCAGTACAATATCCCAGAAATAATCTCCTTGCTTCTCTTTGGCAAAATGAATCACATGCTCTTGATTCACTCTTTTGTCTCAGAATGTGAAAAGCTAGGTTCCTGATCCAATTACTAGGGTAAGGTGTGCATATATATATATAGAATTACTGCTGGATTGACTAAACATACCCCTGAATCTGGGGATTGGAATAGCTTCCCCTGAATTTCCCATATAGAGGTGAACTGTACATAAATGCACAAGATTTAGATCACTACTAGGAAGAGAAAAGTAGTGCTTAGGATGCAGTCATCAAATCCTAGGATGATGATGACCTGAGATGTGTCAGGAGTAAAGTAAAGGAGAGGATAGAGAAATGTTAAAGAGACATAAGGATTAAGATTCGGCCTTTGATTGAATGTGGGAGGCAAAGAAAGGGAATTGAGGAAGAATGCTCACCTTTCAGACAGAGATAACTAGAGTCCCTGGAGGATAAGCATATTTTGAAGTAAAGATAATGATTGACTTTTGATCATGTTAGTTGACCTTGACTCTTAACTACTCAAGTGATGTCTACAGATTAGTTGGACGGTTAAGGTTGACTCACAGGGAACGGGACAAGAAATAAAGATTAAGAGCATGACGGGATCATAGACGGAATCCACCAGTGACAGGGTTACCTGAGAAAAGCAACTTCTAAACATGTTATGATAAAATTGTTTTTAAGAGACATGATGCCTACAAGATGGAAAATCCCACCTCAGAGATAATAGAGATCCTACTAACCTCTGAGAATAATCTCTCCATCTTCAGACCAAGGAGTTCCAGCTGAGTGACTGAGGAAGTTGATAAGCAGCCTTGTCATCTCCTTTTAGTGTTTCTTCAAATGAGGTAAAATGCACTGTAGCTGCTTTGGTGTCTGCCCTCTGGGAGTTTACAATGTTAGACAAGTGTTCAGTGTATTTAGGATATGAACTGTGTCTGAAAATATGCCTTCATCATAAAAGAGAAGCAATGGATTTCTAGTGCCCAGAAATATCATAGGACTGGCTGGAATTTGACTTGTATTTGATAATATGTAGCTTGTCAGGATATTAAATATTACAGAGGTAGCTCATCACTGCAGATTAATGAAGCCACCAGAATCATTTAGAAAGCAATTGAGTGACTAATTTTAATTAGAAATGTGATTGCTACTATTGAAATGAAACAAGAAGAACTTATACCCCTCACCCATAAATGTTTTTCCCATTGGAACAACAATTACTATGTCAATCTTTAGTTCATTAGTGGGTCTTTGCTAAGATTAGATGATTTCCAAAGAATAGATTATTATTTTAAGCAGAGAATACAAGGTAGCAGGAATTCAATCAGGAAAATTCCTGGAATTAGAAAGACAGGATTAAAAATGATATTTTTGGAACCTGAGGTAATAAAGTGAAAGAAAGAGTATATAAAGAGATAGCATTAATTGTCCTCCCAGCAAATAAGATTTGTCCAAGAAATATAATTACAGGTATGATACTAGCAGTTTGGGATGTTTTCCTCAGGTTGGCAAGGAATCAAGGAAGAAATCCATTTAAAAACAAAGATGTATGAAAACCTGAAAATGTTTGCCATGAAATTTTGTAACTAGGTAAGATGTTGATTAGCATGTGTTTTTAGAAGTGAGAGACCAGAGAATAGAAAATGTCATTTGTCAGATCTTATTCTCTCATTTAGAGGGAGAGACAGAAAAGGAGAGTAAGAGGGAAGAGGAGATAGAGACACACACACACATATGGAAAATAGGCATTTTCCTTATCAAACTGTCAAACTCTAGAATAATGACCATTCTGTGGGCTCTCCCTGGACTGTAACATTTATGTCCAACTATAATCTTTTTATCTCTAATTTGGCTTCCCAGGCACCCCAGGACTTGATGAGGGTAGAAAAGGGAAGAGTCATGACTGAAGAAAGCCTAACAAAATCAAAATACAATTTTATGTATTAATACTTTGCACATAATTTGTACAATATTTTGCAGAATACCTGCTTCCCAAGAAACCTGTGTGCAGGTCAAGAAACAACAGTTAGAACCCCACATGGAACAATGGACTGTTTCAAAATTGGGAAAGGAGTACGTCAAGGCTGCACATTGTCCCCCTGTTTATTTAACTTCTATGCAGAGTAGGTCATGCACAATGCTGGGCTGGAGGAAGCACAAGGTGGAATCAAGAGAAATATCAATAACCTCAGATATGTAGATGATACCATCCTAATGACAGAAAACTAAGAGGAACTAAAAAGAGCGCCCTGATGAAGGTGAAAGAGGACAGTGAAAACGGTGGCCTAAAACTCACTGTTCAAAAAACTAAGACCATGGCATCCGGTCCCATCACTTCATTGCAAATAGATGAGTAAAAAATGGAAACAGTAACAGACTTTATTTTCTTGGGCTTCAAAATCACTGTGGATGGTGACTGCAGCTATGAAGTTAAAAGAAACTTGCTCCTTGGAAGAAAAGTTATGACAAAACTAGACAGCATAGGGACACATGTACACCCATGGCTGATTCAAGTCAATGTATGGCAAAAACCACCATAATATTTTAAAGTAATTAGCCTACAATTAAAATAAAGTAATTAATTTAAAAATATAGAAAAGTATAGTATAGTAAAGCTATGGTTTTTCAAGTAGTCATGTACAGATGTGAGAGTTGGACCATAGAGAAGGCTGAGCAGCGAAGAACTAATGCTTTTGAACTGTGGTGTTGGATAAGACTCTTGAGAGTCCCTTGTACAGCAAGGGGACAAAACCACTAAAGCCTGATGATTTAAGCACATAACTTTTATCATGCTCTTTATTTCTAATCGAATGCCACTGCTGATCTGACAGGAGGTATCAGCTGGCAACCCAAAGGTTGAGGATCCCTGTTCTAGAATCTTTGGAGATGATTTTTTAAAAGCAGTTTTAAAAAGCTTTTTACCCATTCACTCTTTCACTTACAAGATTATAAGTAAGGTATCCACAGTGGACACTTCATTACAGTTACCACATACACAGCTTCCCAGTTCACTTTATCCACAGATTTTTCTAAATCAAAGCAGAATGATCAGATTAGGAACACTGCATTGCACAAATTCCATGGACATTGTCATGTATTTAAATAGTGTTCTCTGAGGACTTCCAACACTTTACTTTTGAACAGGCTCTAGTCAAATTTCAAGGAAACAAACTGTTTCTTTTTGGATGCAAAAATGCAAACTTAATGGCTGTTTTGGAGAATTAATACAACGGAGGTTTACTTTGAGAGGAGATTGGATTTTCATAGTAGTAATAGCGTAGTCATTATTCTTAAACTCATCGCCAAAGAATTGTACTTGAATGCTTTTCTTGTGATGGAAAAGTGTTTTTCAGTTGTTTCTATATGTCCTTTATAAAGGGTTCCAGGAAAGTTCAGGTACCTTGAAAACCTAAGTTAGAGAGAACATAAAGAAGATACAAATCTGATTGTGCAGCAACTATTCCAGCCATGGATGGACATGGAAAAATGTACAGTTCATCTCACAAAACCAGCCTGGTTTTAATACATATGGTCTCTTTATAGTCTTTTTCACTGCAGTTGGATGGTGGTTAATGGTAATTCCATTCTATTTGCTCAGGTAAAAAATCTTGGAGTAATTCCTAACTATTTTCTCTCTGTCACATCCAATACCTAGTTCAATTATAAGTTATGCAATCTCCAACTACCATTTAAATCTCCACATGAGTTTTCTGGACATAGGTTTGCTTTCTGACCTCAGACACAACTGCAGCCACGGTGTACAGGGCCACCAGAGTTAGATGACTCCTGCCTCTTCCCTTCGCTTTTGCTCACTGTGCCAAATATTCTCCTGTAACAACTTAATAATGGAACCAGGAACACATGGTTTGAAAGATGGGTTGAAGTAAGCATGTAAAGAGCAAGTAAATCATATCCTATAGGAACTATTCCAGGCTATCAATGAACATGGAAATGTCTCTTATTCATTCCATAAAACCAGCCTAGTGTCAATACAGGTTGAATACTAGAAGCCCAGAACCAATGCTTACAGATCTCATGTGGGTCATGATGCTTGGGAATGCTACCTGTATCTCCTGATGCCTCCCCCATCCACACTCCCACCTCATCCTCAGAGATTGTTTCTTGTAAGAATTGATGCCAAAACCTCTGCGAAGGCTTTTGGTTTCCTGATATAGGAACTCCCCTTCCTCTTTCTTTCTTCTCCTTTTCTCTGTATCACTGATATGAGGTAATTCCCTACAAGATTGCTATTTTTTATTATATCACTTTTATTTTTCCATCTCAATAAAATCTAAGGTTAATGTTATCAGGTAGATTATAATTAATACATATAAAGATTTGTCTTGTCACCTGAGGAACTCACTAAGGTGAGACGACTACCAATCCCTATATTACTAAAATAGATTTTCTATATTATTCAGTAGATTCAATCATCTGTAGTAATTTCGTATACTCATCAAACCAATTGTTTGGGGTGAAGAAATAAATTTAATCACCATGATTCTAAAGCCAAATAGATTTAAATAGCAATTAGTTTGCATACTGACTTTCATTTTTTTCTTCTTTCTTACTTTGACTTCTGTTCCCACTAAACTCCAACGGAATATAAAATACTCTGGAGTCATCCATGTATAAATTTGAATTGACAGGTCTTCTAAACTTGGAACCCAGTTCATGTGGCACTTGAAAACTCAGCAGATCTCTTCTTTTATCTCTTTTGTGTGAGGGTTACTATGATGATGAGAAGATACAGCAAATGTTGTCACTATTAAAGTTGATAATATCTCTCAGCAGCTCTCTCTGAGCAAGTTTGGACTGAGACATTACCTAACTTCCATGGTAGTGGATGACATGAGAGTAGTAAAAATGTTGATGATCAAAATATATGTGTCTTATTTTATCCTAGACTCCAAGTTGCCTGGTTTCAAAATGAATGTACCCCTATCCCTATCACCATTACTTTATAACATTCTCTCTGCCTCTTGGGGTTTTTGGTAGTACTTCTCACTATCTGAACATATACGTGTGACACAAAAATATACATATACACATAAATATTTGTTTACTGAAGTAGCTAGAATATTGTATATTTCTTCTTTCCCTACAGATTATCTCTAGCTTTATATACAAAAACTGTTTTGATTGATCTTTGTACTTCTCTCACCTTCTTTTTATCCTTGTAATCTATGAAAGGAGATGAGACTTAATTTTGAGTATATATCATGTACTAAATATTGTAGTAGGCAACTATATGTCTAACTTCATTTAATATTCCTAGCTATTCTATAATTTAGGGTAGCTAAATCATTATCCTTATCATCACCAATAAAAAACACTGGCACTTCTGTTTCACAAATGGAAAACTGTGAATTAAAAAGAAAATTCTTACCCAAGAAAATTGTAAAGCCAAATTTTATATTGAGATCTCAGTTCTCAGATGATGGTTTGAATGATATCAATGATGATGGTTTTAATGATGATGTTAGTGATACATTATATTTCTTCAATATTTTATGTGTCAGACTCTTTGCTAGACTCTTTATTAACATTACCTCTTTAATACTAAAAATATTAGTCACATCTTATACTTATATAATGCTAGCTATATGCTAGGCACTGTTCTAAACAGTCTAGGTTATTACCTAATTTAATCCTCACAAAGTCCCTATGAAGCTGCAGCAGAAATAGTTGATCACCAAAATAATTTCTTTTCCTCCTTGACAGTTATCAAGACTGCATTCCCCAGTCTTCCAAGCTATTAGATAAGGGAGTACGACTGAGATGTAACCAATGGACTGTGGGCAGAGATGATGTAAACCTCATTCAGGCTCAGGCCATAAGAATTACTCACATGATCTTTCATTTTCTGGTTAGTGAAATGGACGTGACCCCCAAGGCAACTTTGGAAATGGTGTGCTGAAGATGCTTAAGTTGCCACAGCTTTAGCCTCTGAATGATGGTGTAAACTAGAGACTCACCCCAGCCCCACATCTCCATCCTATGTTGCCTAGATATGCAGTGAACTGCTTATTTATTAGACAAGCTGCTGAATTTGGATGGTGTGTTTCTTATATGGATTAGCTTACTTCTGTGTTAAGTACTGTTTTTATCCATGTTTCATAACCGAGGAAAATGAGGCACTGAGAATTTAAGTAACTTAGAAGTATAGTTGATTAACACGGGTTTGAACTGCACAGGTACACATACATGTAGATATATTTTCATTTCACAGATCCTTAAGTTAACTAAGTGTGGGGGAAATTTTGTCCTTGATTACAGATCACAATGTATGGAATAAAAAGACCTAGGGTTTGAGACCTGATTCTACCCAACCTGTTTCAGCTTCTTGCCCTTGGGTGAGTTACTCATCTAACCCTTGGTTTTTGAGACAGAGACAGCAGTATGTGTTTTTTCTTTCTTTTCTTTTTTTTTTTTTTTGACTGTGTGGGGGGTCAGCACCCCTAACCTTCAAGTTGTTCAAGGGTCAACTGTAATTATTATCACTTTTAAAATAGGAGACTGAGTCTCAGTGAAGTTGACTATTTGGTCATACTATATAAGGCAGGTTCAGTTAACAAAATACAATCCACATTAAGGTGTTCAATAAGGGATATTTAACAAGAAGAACTAGTCACTAAAAGGCTGGAGATGCTGACAGAGCTAATAGGAGATGGTGAGGCAACCAGAGCAGGAACAGAGGGAAGCCACTGCCAGTTTCTAAGACTGGAAGGACAAAGTATAGGTAATGCTCTTATCACTACAGCCCAAGAGCTAGAGGGGTCCAGTATAAGCTAGAACCAATATCCTTCAATAACTGGGAAATATGAAGGGAGATGGAATGACAGCCAAGGGTCTGTGTAAAGCAGAGACACCAGGGGAGAAAGAGACCAGCTTCTTTCTCAGTTGCAGGCTTCTCCCCAGGACTTCCATTAGTCAATCCTAGCTAGAATCCAATTAGCAAAAGACCATATGAAATGCAATTTGCCTAAGCCAGTGCTCTGCAATACAGAATGGAACAGGGGAAGCAAAAGGAATGAATATAGGAATAGGCAAGGGACTAGAATATAAACTAAGAGCTCACAGTGCAAACCTGTGATTGAAACTCAGGCCTATACACCTCGCAAGACACATCTAGACCTAATCTTTCTAATATGCTATGCTCTCTTTGAAGTGAACATAGCTCTTTCTTTGTACACCAGCTCAGTTCAGTTCAGTTGCTCAGTTGTGTCCGACTCTTTGCGATCCCATGAATTGCAGCATGCCAGGCCTCCCTGTCCATCACCAACTCCCGGAGTTTACTCACACTCATGTCCATCGAGCTGGTGATGCCATCCAGCCATCTCATCCTCTGTCGTCCTCTTCTCCTCCTGCCCCCAATCCCTTCCAGCATCAGGGTCTTTTCCAATGAGACAACTCTTCGCATGAGGTGGCCAAAGTACTGGAGTTTCAGCTTCAGCATCAGTCCTTCCAATGAACACCCAGGACTGATCTCCTTTAGAATGGACTAGTTGGATCTCCTTGCAGTCCAAAGTACTCTCAAGAGTCTTCTCCAACACCACAGTATATCTTTGTACATAGTATATCTTAAATAAATGTTTCCTTTCATTGCTTGTACCATTTAAAAATCATTTAATTCATAGCATAGAGAGAATCTGTCTTTACAAAACATAAGGCAAGTAAGTGCTTGTCTACCTTTCTACCAACTCTCCAGATAGTTCTATATAAACATTAAACAGTCGTATGGATGTCAGAAGATGTCACCACAATAATAACAAGCAGCCCAACATGATGGTGTTTGTAATAGGCTTTGTTGTTGGACAAATCTTGTTTTAACTATCTGTCAATCACACCTACCAACTAATTGGGAATAAAATTATTTAACTTCATTGAGCCTTAGTTCCCTTACCTGTGACATGGGAATACTCATATCAATAGTTCATAGCTACATCCATAGTAGAATTTATGAGAAACAAATTAAGTTATATATATATAACCTCATTAAATTCCTGACGAGCAGTCAATCTAGTAGTAACTATTGTTGTAGCTGTGGCTGTCGGTATCAAGTCATTTAGTAAGTAAAGACTGCTAGAATTGGGATGGAATAGAATGCAGTTTTGAGCAAACCACAATTCCTTCAAGATAATCAGTGCATTCAACTAAAATTCAAAGCATGCAAAAAGTCAGGGTTTTTGGCTAGATAGACTCCCTCAAGTGACATGCTACAAACCCTTGGCATTTTGACAGATTTGAAAAAATATATATTTATTTTAGACATTGAAGCTCCAAAAACTCATTTTAGTTCACTCTAGTCATAGTACTTCAGAATAATTTCATCATTTGCAATGAACCCTCAACAGAAAATGAATTTCAAGTGACGACATTCTAATGGAACAGTAAAGAAGTTTATATAAGCACATTGAAGAGGTTATCAAGAACTTAGGCCAATTTAAATTATTTTGTTATTTTTTTTTACTTGGGACTAGAAAGCAATACTAGCTTAAAATTCTTACTTAAATATGCTTCCATTGCCATGCGAAGGCCGGGATTCTCTGTGTCAATGAGTTTCCCTAAGATAGCAAGCAGATATGTGATCATTCATAGGAATAAATTGGCAGATACACTTTTTCTTATTTTGATCCTAATATGAATTCAATCTGAATATTGATAAGAAGTGGAATCTCCAGGAACCAGTGAATTCAAGTCTGATTCCAAGAGTACAGAAGCATCATTATTAACTGCCTATTCTTAGAGACATTTATAGTCTCATCACCACAATAAATTATTTTGCCTTAGGGTATGCTGTTGGACATAAAAATAATTTTCTTTTTCCCATTCTGCATTGTATCTGCTGGTGAGTTGAGTTAAACTCACATGCCATTTTTGACATGATCGTCTGCTAACTAAACTATAAATTCACATTTTTCCACCCTGAACATTGACCCACAGTGTACATCACTCTGAAGCCAAGGACGTTCTGGTTCAAGGAAGAGGAAGACATAAGGTAAAGAAGAAGCAAGACTAAGAGAATTTCAGAGTACTCAGAAATGAACAAGTCTGGGTAACCTCCTGGCTAGTAGAACAGCCTCTGCACCTGTGGTCCTTCATCAAATGGAGAACTTTAAAATACCCCTGGTGGTGGGGGTGGTGCAGTCGCTAAGTCATATCCGACTCTTAGAGCCCCATAAACTGTGCCTGCCAGGCTCCTCTGTCCATGGAATTCTCCAGGCAGTAATACTGGAGTGGGTTGCCATTGCCTTCTCCATAAAATACCCCTGGAGGCCAGCATTTTCCTATTCTTGATTTTTCCTTTTATTAAGATTAATGACTTAGAATTGGGTGTATGGTTAATTAGGGCCACTAATCTCCCCTCAAAGGATGATATGAAGAAATAGTCAACACCTTCATAAAGTGGCTTCCCCATATCTCCTCACTGTCTCTGTAACCTGAATGTCCATTGTATTTCATTCCATGTTTAGCGTACTAGCATACCCCCATTAACCGAAGAGAACAGAAATAAGATACTGCACTAGACCCTTATGGATGGTTCATTTATTCACCAAAAATATTTATTGAGCACCTGTTATATGTCAGGTGCAGTCCTAGTTTTGGCAGTGATGGTGGTTTAGTCATCAAGTCATGTCAGACTCTCTGTGACCCTCTTGGATGGCAGCCTGCCAGGTGGGGCCTCTGTCCATGGGATTCTCCAGGCAAGGATATTTGAGTGGGTTGCCATTTCCTTCTCCAAGGGATCTTCCAGACCCAGGGATCGAACAGGCATCTCCTACATCTCCTGCATTGGCACACAGCTTCTTTACCTGAGCCAGCTGGGAAGCCCACATGTCAGGCGCAGTCCTAGATCTAGGGATGGCTATCGCAATGATCAGACAGACAAAATTACTGCTCTCATTGAGTTTGCATTCTAGCAGGGGAATGAGATAATAAGTTAAATGCCAGCATCACTCTAGCATTTGTGAAAGCTCTGAGATCTGAGAGTCAGTCTTGTGATGGATACAGTTATTTAAAACATCAGTCTCAAGGCACTTGCAGAAAAATGACCTTGTTCATTTGAATATTAGAGAATTGGCAGTAATTCATGAACATTTCCTGGACAATGTACTGGCTCATTTCAAGGTAGAATTCTTAGAGAACAGGTCTTAGAGCATGACTAGAAAATATTCCCATTCAATCAGTGAGCTGGCCAACTCTGGCCAGTCATTTTTAGTTTTCTATGTCAGTGTGACTCCTGGGTTCTTGCACAGCACTCCTCAAAGTGACCTTATCCCTGCCTGAACCTGTCTAACTATGAGACTTGGTGGATCTGACAGAACCTAGCCTGTGATGAGCAGTTGAGTTCACATGCTTGCCTAATGGCTCACGGTCAGAGCTCTACATTATCAGGACCGAGTAGGATGACATGAGTAGTTTATTGACTGGTATGCAGATCACTACTGCAGATGGCTTGATCTTACTTCAGAACACTGGAGGGTTATGCTGTGATTTTTACACTGCATCTTGCCATGAACTCTACATAGTATCTTTTTTCCAATCACAGATACTTATAACACTATATTTCCTATCCAGATATATACCCTCAATATATCCTGTATCAGCTAAAGAGCTTTACTGCTCTAGAATCATTAATAGCTAATAGCCTTTCTAATTATGTGGCAAATGGGTCAGAGGCATACATATAAAATATGTGCTTCCAGAATGCAGAGGCATTTACCAAGTGTTATGCTTCCTTCTTAGTAGTGAAAAGTCCAAAATAAAATGATTTATCCCTTGATGTGCAGGGGTTATTCCAGCATGCCCCAGAATACTGAACCTCTAAAAACTTTAATGATTTGTCAAGACACTAAGACTTTGTAAGATTTACCTTCCAGCCTCTTTTTACATAGAGGAGGGTTTCTAATGTACTTGCCATGTCTTTCTTATCTGGCTATATATATATATAGCCTCTAATTCAGTGAACTAAAATGACATTCTGCTCAGACAATCCAGGTCCCTCTAGATAACATTATGACAGGCCCAGAGAGTTGTCACAGTCCTGGGGCAAAAATCATGAATGTAAAATGCTGTCCATCCCTTGTAAAGGCAAACTGCTTGCACTCCTTCTCCCTGATAAAAATGGGGGAGAAATGCATTTGAAACATCAGTGGACACACACCATGGTATGTGTATGAGGCAGCAGTAATTTGCTCTTATGAAGATATCACATCTCACCCAGCAGCTGCAATTGGGACTAGTCCTTCTTTAAATTTATGATAGCTCACTATCATGCTCCAGGCCTTGTTTTTTTTTTTGAATGATGAGAATGATGAATAAATTGCTAAATATAATGGGATCACCAAACCTGCAAACCTTAAATGCATTAAGGTGGGCACTATTTCTACCATTTTCCCTTTAGGGTGAGGCTATTACTGTTTTCTGTTGCTATTTTCTTTCCTGGAGTGAAGGATTTCCAGAGCCTTCCAACTGGATTTCCCCCACTGACTAGTTCAGGAACTAAAATGGGGAGCTCTGCCAACTACCAAGTAGGTCCATTCTCGTATACATTTGGGGATAATGAATTAACCACTATGTGAATCTGTGAAACCAATCAATTCTCTATGAACAGGTTCTGAACTAGAATTCCATTTTTACCTGGACACCATATATCCCCACTCTTATGCAAGGGGGCTCTGATGGCACTGGGTCACTAGACATCAGTGTCAGCTTAGACTCTATGTTCAGTTGTTCTTGAAATGACTGGATATTGCCCTTTGTCTTCAGCATATGGATAGCTAAGTAAATGTAGATGCCATTTAGAAAGAACAGAGAAAGTCATTACTATGCATATTACTGCTGCATTGCAGGGCCCTTCTTCCTGGTGATGCAATATCTGATTCAGTCATTGAGTTACAGGTTTGAAAAAGGGCTCATGTTCAGAAACCACGCAAAAGACTGTAACATCTAATGGGAAGATTGTCATCACCTTCCTCATCACCCATCCTTGATTTCTTCTGTTTGAATAAATTGAACAACTCCCTTATTGGCTGCCCATTTATTTTCCCTTAGGGATGCCAAGTTCTATTAATTACCACTACAGCTCCTTGCAAGTCAAGCCCCTTTTCAATGTTACTCTGACGAACCACTCATGATAATTGCACTCATTTTGTTTCTTTTGATCAAATGCCTCCACCTGGTCTCTATTATCCTGAGGTCCTATTATCCCCATTGTTATTAGGGACACTAGCTCTTTAATGGCTTCTCCTGGTGTCAGTCTTGGCCTACGGAGGACAGCTACAGCTGAGGTTCTCAGTGATGCTGGTGATCCTCTCACATGTATAATTATTATTGCTTTGATAAATGCAGTCGACTCTGGACTTTTCCACACACCAAGGTGGCTGGTGACTTTCCAATCCTATAGTCACTCTAATGTACCCACTTTTTTGAAACTTGTGGATATCTTTTTCCACTATTGAACCTTTCTCCCCAGCTTAGTGCAAGCCATTGCCTTCTTCAGACTTTCAAGAGCCATCCTAGCAGGAAGTAAGCAACATCACCAAGATCTCTGCCTTGATAAGAAATCTTATATAAGGTGAGAGTATCCTTGCATTGATAAACACTCTTTATTCAACCAAGAGGCTATCCAATTGTTAACCCATGAATCTTGAACTATCCGTGGGTGATGAGTCCATGCCAGTTGGAGGCAGATAATTCATGAAGCACATGTAGGAGGTTTTAATGGCATGGCCTGGGAGTCATACTAGTCACTTCTACTCACATTGCTTTGGCTCAAATTCAGTCAGGAACACAGCTCATTGTAAAGGGAACTGGGTAATACAGTTCAACTCTGTGCCCAAGAAGAAGAGAGTACTGCTCTTTGTGAGCAGTTAGCATTCCTATTCCTTACTACAATCGCATAGCCCAGTATTCCCAAGATTCCTATGAACTAGCCCAGAGCACAAGGCTAGGTATATGCAGGTTCTATAGGACTTCGAGCCTTTTGCTTGTAATCCACATGTAGTCCCCTGATGAGCCAATGTGGACCTCAGAAAGGAATCTTTTTTATCAATATTACATAAACCAAATAAGTCTAGTAGCTTTCCTAGCTCCTTTCTACATAAGCCTGACTTCAAACCTGATCTTCTATATATGCCAAGGGCAATTGTGAGGAAAGACTAGAACAAAGAAGAGCAAGTTAATCAGGGAGGGACAGAGTACATGGGAGAGACAGAGATGGAAAGAGGGGAGTAGAGCAAGGGAAAGGAGGAAAAAAGGAAGGGAGGGACAGAGAGAAAGAACTTTTGTCCAATGCTTTGGTGATTGCAGCCATGAAATTAAAAGATGCTTACTCCTTGGAAGAAAAGTTATGACCAATCTAGAGAGCATACTAAAAAGCAGAGACGTTACTTTGCCAACAAAGGTCCATCTAGTCAAGGCTATGGTTTTTCCAGTGGTCATGTATGGATGTGAGAGTTGGACTGTGAAGAAAGCTGAGCACTGAAGAATTGATGCTTTTGAACTGTGGTGTTGGAGAAGACTCTGTGGTGTTGAGAGTCCCTTGGACTGCAAGGAGATCTAACCAGTCCATCTTAAAGGAGATCAGACCTGGGTGTTCATTGGAAGGACTGATGCTGAAGCTGAAACTCCAGTACTTTGCCCACCTGATGCAAAGAGTTGACTCATTTGAAAAGACCCTGATGCTGGGAAAGATTGAGGGCAGGAGAAGAAGGGGACGACAGAGGATGAGATAGTTGGACGGCATAGCCGACTCAATGGACATGGGTTTGGGTAGAATCCAGGAGTTGGTGATGGACAGGGAGACCTGGCGTGCTGCAGTTCATGGGGTCGCAAAGAGTCAGACATGACTGAGCAACTGAACTGAACTGAACTAGAGCTAGGAGGCAACTCATATATAAGCCGTTCTCAAGATTGAGTCCATATTTGCCATTAACTGTATGAGGATGAGTCAGAAGGGAAAGAAAGAAAGGGGGGGGGAAAGACAGACAATTGCTGCCAGGGTCCAGAAAGTTCAACTTCTTTGCTTAGCACAGTGAAAACACCAACTCTTAGAAATAGAATTTGAAAAAATATCCTTTACCTTAAAATTGACTTCTCCTTTGGAATGAAGAGGGAAAAGGTATAAGGTCCTCCAAAGGGCACACCTGAACTGCAAAAGGCAGACAATAAAAAAATGATCAATATCAGTGAATTTGCCTACCACTGTCTTCTTTTAGGTAAAAAAGCCAGAAACGTCATCATTATTCTTTAGCATTTGTGTGGCCTGTAAAAAACCAAATTTGGTTTTATGATTATCTGAAAATGCATTGCTTGCAATACAAGCTTTTGTTAATGGTTTTTCAAATATGCCCTCAAAGAAGAAAACTTCAACAGTGAAAAGTTAACTTATTAAAAAATATTTAAAATTTTAAAATGTGCTCTTACTAGAAATTACTTTGTCAATGGTGATAAGAATACAGTGAAAATGGTATGGTTGTGTTAATACCCATGAGGGTGTTATGATACAGGGCAATTCGCAAGCTGTATCAAGAGTTTCAAAATTATTCACATCCTTTGAACTGACCTTCCCACTTCTAGGTCATTCATCTTAAAAGAAAAAATAATAAATGTACTTAAGGACATATAGATTTAAGGATATGTCAAAACCTCATTTATACATTTTTATTATTCAAAAAAGTACATTCGAATGTGTCAAAAGTAGGAAATATTGATTGTGAGAGGTACATAAATTTACACCAGCTAAAATCTCACTCCCCAGAAGTAACCAGATTTTCTTGCCTATTCTTCCAAAAGAATATTCTAGGCAAAATATAGCATACTACACATTTTCCACTTCACAGATACCAATTTTCCTCCACTTCTTAACACTATACATAAATTAACATTATTTTATTTAGGAACCACACTGTTTTCACCTGTATGGTCATAACAAAATGTTTTCACAACCCAGTGTTGTTGGACATTTAGATTGCTTTTGATTGTTTGTGAAAATATAGAAAATAGTCCTTCAGATGAATTCCAAGAATTAAAAGTACTCAGTATGCAGGGTCTTTGATATATATCGGCAAAATACCTTCTAGGGAAGTTGTACCAACTTACAATTCCACTCTGTGTTTAGAAGTACCTATTTTCCCACAGTCATGATAACACAAGGTGTCCTAACTATTTTAAAGTTTGTAAGTATAACAGGAGAAATAATCCATTGCTGTTTTAATTTATATATTGTTTATTACTAGCATATGTGAATATTTTAAGTGATGGTCATCTTTTCTATAGTGAATGATCTACACATAAAATTTAAACCATCTTTATAACTTTGTTTTATTATTGATTTCTAAAATATTTTAAGTAGCTTTGTTTGCTATTTCTCTTTAAAATTTACCAATTATTTCCCTTGTGGTTTCTGCTTTGTTTTCTTGCTTAGAAAGATCCTTTACATGAAGATTTTATAAATATTTACCCATATACATTTCTTGCATTTTATGATACCATTTTAAATATTAAATCATTAATCCATCAGGACTTTATTTAGAATTAAGATAAGAAGTAGGCTTTAACTTACGGTTGTCCATTTTGAGGGGATGATTTTGGGAAGTCTTTTTATTCCCCACTAGTGTGAAATGATATCAGTATTTTAGTCTTAATTGGAAATAACTTAAATGCCCCACAATAAAAGATAATTAAATCATTATTAACCCAATAGCATATTGAGATATAATTAAATATTAAATTTATAATTTACTTACAATATCATTAAAAATGCTTTTATCTTACAATAAGTGTACAAGAGCAGGAGAAGCAAGAAACTGGATTCTATAATTGGGAGGATTACAACCGTATTTTTTCAAATATTCAAAATTTTATATTTGGAAAAATTTTAAAAATACACAACTAAAAAGTGATTATTTGCAAGGTTTAAAAATGTGGCAAGATCATAATTTCCCTGCTTTCAGGCTTTACAGTTTCTTTTTATGAGTATGCACAGGGGGTGCCACTGATAAAGAACCAGCTGCTAATGCAGGAGACTCAAGAGATGCAGGTTCCATCCCTGAGCTGGGAAGATATCCTGGAGACGGGCATGGCAACCCACTCCAATATTCTTGCCTGGAGAATCCGATGGACCGAAGAGCCTGGTGGGCCATGGTCCACAGGGTTGCAAATAGTTGGACACAACTGAAGCGATTTAGCACATACTCTTCTCATAATGAAAAAAAATACTTAACATTTTCTTTACAAATATAATCAGTATACATTCTCTATCTTCAGGGGAAAATATCACAAAAATGTGAATTAAAGGATCTGGAATTTTCACCAAGGGATGGAATTCAGACATTTTGGTATTTCTTTCACCACTATGAGAGTTTCCATGCTAACATACTATTGGAGAGGAAAAATGAGTCAGAATTTTCCAATTCATGTCAGCACCTCCGAACCTTTTCCCCCAACCACAACCATTTATTCTAAGGGGCTCCCATTTCACTGTATTATGGAGAGCTTGGATGCCTGCTAGAGGTCTGAGGGGGTCAATTTGCTGTAGAAAATCAGTTAGGTACCATCCCTACAGAGTACTTAAGTTCTGAAGGAGCTTTAAATGAGCTTGTATGGAATTGTTCACAAGGTGACTTTAAAGGGGTACACGGTTTGAGAAATCGTCAGTACTGGAAATGGTATTGATCTATTCTGAGCAACAATTCACTGAAATTGCATGAGATACTTGTACAACTGCAAGTGTGGTGAAGAAAAAGAGAAACAACGAAACCAGAAAGTACCTCTTAAACCAGATATAATGTTCTGCTCTACCCAGAAAAAGACTGTGAGGAAAAACCCAAATCTGTAATGCAGAAGTCTGCATTGACTGAGATGTTTTGTCTTCTTTCCCATTAACACGCTTTTAATGCTTGCCACTATTTATGGAAGGGCAATAAAATGGCCACATTACCTCATGGTCAAATTCACCCACTTCTTCACTCCATCTGGAGGAAAAGTGATCTCTAGCTGCCCCCAATCAACAAAGATTCTCACTCTCAAGTTTCTGGTTGGAGAAGAAATGTTTCCTTTGCTTTCTACCTGAGTTACTCCATTCTAGTGAAGTAGCAGGGTAGGAATCTGGCATTAAAAAAAATACAAAAGACAAAAAACTGATACCCATGGCATGATGTATGACACTGAAAAGAGGAAATAAACATGTGCTTGGATGCTGAGACCCAAGCACGTTTCCTTGACAGGATTCCAAGGCTGACAGACTTGCCTGTGCCTTTACCCTGCTGACAGGAAATAGCACCCTCCTCGGAACATGCCCAGACTAAAAGGAAAAACAATGATATTAACATCGAAGCATAATC
This sequence comes from Muntiacus reevesi, assembly GCF_963930625.1. Taxonomy (NCBI): domain Eukaryota; kingdom Metazoa; phylum Chordata; class Mammalia; order Artiodactyla; family Cervidae; genus Muntiacus; species Muntiacus reevesi. The sequence continues at coordinate 135,956,526 of NC_089249.1, forward strand.
TACAGAGGACTTCCCTGGTGGCTCAGCAGTAAAGAGTTCACCTGCCAATGCAAGAGACACAGGAGACACAGGATCAATCCTTGGGTCAGGTGGATTCCCTGGAGGAGGAAATGGCAATCCACTCCAGTATTCTTGCTGGGAAAATCCCATGGATAGAGGAACCTGTGGGGCAACAGTCCACAGGGTCAAAAAGAGTCAAGCATGACTGAGCCCACACACAGCACATCAACTACTGAAGGGCCCAGTCAGGACACTGAGTTTAGTGGAACTGAGTCAATAATGCCTACCTGTGCCCTTAGAGCCCCCACTTCAGTCAAGTTTTTAAATAATAAGTTATCATTTGAGAGTTCACATAGTGAAGTACTATTACATGAATTTCTAATTCCAGATGGTGTATAAATACGTGTATCTGTGTCTGTGTATGTTTGTGCATGTGCATGTGTGTGCTGTATAGTTGATTTTGATATAAAAAGTACTCTTTATTGAGAGTCAAAATCAAATGATTTTGAAAGTCAATACTCTGAGTGATAATAATTAGAAGCAAAAAAAAAAACATTAAAAAAGCAAATGAAGAATCAGAATCTATTCAGGTAGAAGAAAACTAAAATTAATTATGAATAAAGACCCTTATTATAATCAAATATATTATAATTGCATTAGTAAAGTTACAAAAATGTAAAAGTGAAGTGAAAGTGAAAGTCACTCAGTCATGTCTGACTCTCTGCAACTGTATAGTCCATGGAATTCTCCAGGCCAGAATACTGGAGCAGGTAGTCTTTCCCTTCTCCAGCAGAAACTTCCCAACCCAGGGATCAAACCCAGGTCTCCTGCATTGCAGGTGGATTCTTTACCAGCTGAGCCACAAGGGAAGCCCAAGAATACTGGAGTGGGTAGCCTATCCTTTCTCCTGAGGATCTTCTCAACCCAGGAATTGAACCAGGATCTTCTGCATTGCAGATGGATTCTTTACCAACTGAAAGGAACACATAAAAGCAAAAAGAGCACTTCAAAGTTAAAAAATACCATCAGGATGCAATAGCAATCTAAAACTCCATAAAATAATGGGGAAAAATATAGAAGAATCTTGCCAGAAGCAAAGCAAAATACTATCTAGACTTTATTGACCAATTATTAACTTAACATGTATTACATAATTTACTCCTCACAAGAATCTATGAAGTAGATGCTATTATTATGTCATTTTACAGATGAGGAAACTTAAATAACTTACAAATGTTTCCACAGGTAATAAGTAGTGGGATCATAACTTGAACAAACTTACTGAATTATCCTCTGTAATGTAGAGTAAAATTATATTACTCTTTCTGCTCTGGTCCTGATTTCCATTCTATCCTGATTTTCCATTATATTCATACACTTATTGAGCATTTTGTAACTGTCTCAAATCCTTTTAAAATACAGGTAGACTATCAATACCTTTAGTGAATAAATTCACTAAAAATGAAGCATCTTACTAGCCTATGAAGACAAGATGTAGAAGCTATATTTCAGTTAAATTACATATATGTCTGTTTCTCTCACTATATTTAATTCTATTACTGAGGTATAGTTGACATATAGCATTATGTAAATTTAAGGTATACAATGTGATGATTTGATACATGTAAAATATTTACCACAATAACATTAATTTAATAAATATTTTACCTCACATAGTTATCATTTTGTTGTTATTGTTATGGTGAGATTATAAACAAAATGGTATTGTTATCAGTAGTCATCACACTATAACTTAGACCATCAGAACTTATCCTCCTTATAACTGATACTCTGTGCCCTTTGACCCACATCTTCTTATTTCCCCCACCTCTCAGCTCTTGGAAGCCACCATTCTACTCTCTGTTTCTATGACTTCAATGTTTTTAGAGTCCTTATATATAAGGGAGATCATACAGTATTTGTCTTTCCCTGTCTAACCTACCACACAGCTGCTGCTGTTGCTGTTAAGTCGCTTCAGTAGTGTCCGACTCTGTGCGACCCCATAGACGGCAGCCCACCAGGCTCCTCTGTCCCTGGGATTCTCCAGGCAAGAATAATGGAGTGGGCTGCCATTTCCTTTTCCAGTGCATGAAAGTGAAAAATGAAAGTGAAGACACTCAGTCATGTCCGACTCTTCTGCGACCCCACGGACTGCAGCCTACCAGGCTCCTCCATCCATGGGACTTTCCAGGCAAGTGTACTAAAGTGGGTTGCCATTGCCTTCTCCGTACCACACAGTATGACGCCTCAAAGCTCATCCATGTTGTCACAAATATTAAGATTTCCTTCATTTTTACGGATGAAGAACATTCCAGTGTGTGTGTGTTAGTGTGTGTATGTTTATATAAATACTTTTCTTTATCCATTTATTTGTTGATGGACACAAGACATGTTTGCACATGTTGGCTTCCGTGAATAATGCTGCAATGAAAATGGGAGGGCAGATATCTCTTCAAGAGAATGATTTTACTTCCTTTGCATATGCAGTTCCTGAGGGAAGTAATGTATTTTGATCATCCAAAGTATATTATACAGAGTGAAGTAAGCCAGAAAGATAAACACCAATACAGTATACTAACGCATATATATGGAATTTAGGAAGATGGTAACGATAACCCTATGTGCAAAACAGAAAAAGAAACACACAAAGGTTTGGACACAGTAAGGGCTCAGAAAATGTTCATGAAAATAATTCTAAATCAGTTGAATATTCCACTGGAGTAAAGTTAAAACTGAGTTAAAACTTTAATTCATAAGAGGCCACTGATTGCATTTTCCTCTTCCTAAAACTAACACACATCCTCCCCAATCCTCCCTAATTGTTTTTGACATCTCCTGGCCATGACAGAGCTCAATCTTCTCCATTTTCCTCTCTTATACATCCTTACATGGTCCTCAGAAATCACCGCAATGGCCTCTTCACCTGAGCACCAGAAATGAATGTATGCTTGTTATATCCTGGCTCCCAGACATGAACTTTAGTCCCAGTGGAACTTTGTGCTGAATCTCCATAGGGGAGATTTCTGTTTCTTGGTGCCCTCAAGGAATCCACTCTGGCCAACTACGATTCCTATTTAAATCCAATTTGACAAGTGGCACATCAGTCTCTCAAATTAAAAGCTTTGTATATTTTCTCATGAGACAGTTAATCTCCTGGGACTCTGCTTGGAGATGAAAAGGTTGGAGTAACATTCCAAGCTTTATTTTGATGAAACACTGGATGTAAAAACAAAGTGGGAAGATGGTGATTTGCTTAAAATGCAGGCTTTACAATGTCCCTCCCACAAAAGCCTTGGAGGAGAAATCAAGAAAACAGTTCCACTCTACATTGGGGCCTACAGCAAGCTACTTATCCTTATCATGTGACTTAGTCTGCCCTTCAATAAATGAGGCAGTTGGACTAGAGCTATGATTAAAAACTGTCTTCTGCAGAGCCTTAGAGTTTCATAGTGGCACCTCAGGGACCAATTGAAGTATGGGGCTAGGAGAGATTGAGAAAGCAGGGCTCAGGGTCTCCTACCCCTGAATCAATCTGAGAAACAGTTAACCTTGTTAACAGCTCTGTTATTTGTGTAAGATTTCATTTGTGGGAGGAAAATTCTGATCCAAAAATAAATAGATAAATAAAATGGAAAATGTCATATTCCATTACATCTAGAATCCTTACCACCAGCCCTTTCAGTGATTCTACAGTATGTCTACACTCATAGTATTTCTTTACCAGCTGAGCCACCAAGAAAACCCTGTATTTCTGAGTTGTCTCTATTTTGAAAAAAATTAGAAATTATTTAGCCTGTCTTGTTACACACACGCATCTTCCTCAATCTCACTCTCTTTCTGTTTTTGTCTCTTTCTTTTCTCTTCCTTCTCTTTTCTCTCTCTTTTGAGTTATTTCCTTGTGTGTAGGTAACTCATCGTAGGAAGAGAAACTGCTCAACTGATGCTCTAAAATGAGTGCTCCTTTCACAGGTATCAGTATAGCTGTTTTTTGTTTCTTTTTTTTTCTTTTTTTTCCCATTTATTTTTTATTAGTTGGAGGCTAATTATTTTACAATATTGTAGTGGTTTTTGTCATACATTGACATGAATCAGTCATGGATTTACATGTATTCCCCATCCCAATCCCCTCTCCCACCTCCCTCTCCACTCGATCCCTCTGTGTCTTCCCAGTGCACCAGGCCCGAGCACTTGTCTCATGCATCCAGCCTGGGCTGGTGATCTGTTTCACCATAGATAATATACATGTTTCGATGCTGTTCTCTCGAAACATCCCATCCTTGCCTTCTCCCACAGAGTCCAAAAGTCTGTTCTGTACATCTGTGTCTCTTTTTCTGTTTTGCATATAAGATTATCATTACCATCTTTCTAAATTCCATATATATGTGTGTTAGTATACTGTATTGGTCTTTATCTTTCTGGCTTACTTCACTCTGTATAATGGACTCCAGTTTCATCCATCTCATTAGAACTGATTCAAATGAATTCTTTTTAATGGCTGAGTAATATTCCATGGTGTATATGTACCACAGCTTCCTTATCCATTCGTCTGCTGATGGGCATCTAGGTTGCTTCCATGTCCTGGCTATTATAAACAGTGCTGCGATGAACATTGGGGTGCACGTGTCTCTTTCAGATCTGAATTCCTCGGTGTGTATGCCCAGGAGTGGGATTGCTGGGTCATATGGCAGTTCTATTTCCAGTTTTTAAAGAAATCTCCACACTGTTCTCCATAGTGGCTGTACTAGTTTGCATTTCCACCAACAGTGTAAGAGAGTTCCCTTTTCTCCACACCCTCTCCAGCATTTATTGCTTGTAGACTTTTGGATAGCAGCCATCCTGACTGGCGTGTAATGGTACCTCATTGTGGTTTTGATTTGTATTTCTCTGATAATGAGTGATGTTGAGCAATTTTTCATGTGTTTGTTAGCCATCTGCATGTCTTCTTTGGAAAATGTCTGTTTAGTTCTTTGGCTCATTTTTTGATTGGGTCATTTATTTTTCTGGAATTGAGCTTCAGGAGTTGCTTGTATATTTTTGAGATTAATCCTTTGTCTGTTGTTTTGTTTGCTATTATTTTCTCTCAATCTGAGGGCTCTATTTTCACCTTACTTATAGTTTCCTTTGTTGTGCAAAAGCTTTTAAGTTTAATTAGGTCCCATTTGTTTATTTTTGCTTTTATTTTCAATATTCTGGGAGGTGGGTCATAGAGGATCCTGCTGAGATTTATGTCAGAGAGTGTTTTGCCTATGTTCTCCTCTAGGAGTTTTATAGTTTCTGGTCTTACATTTAGATCTTTAATCCATTTTGAGTTTATTTTTGTGTATGGTGTTAGAAAGTGTTCTAGTTTCATTCTTTTACAAGTGGTTGACCAGTTTTCCCAGCACCACTTGTTAAAGAGGTTGTCTTTTTTCCATTGTATATTCTTGCCTCCTTTGTCGAAGACAAGATGTCCATAGGTGCGTGGATTTATCTCTGAGCTTTCTATTCTGTTCCACTGATCTATATTTCTGTCTTTGTGCCAGTACCATACTGTCTGAATGACTGTGGCTTTGTAGTAGAGTCTGAAGTCAGGCAGGTTGATTCCTCCAGTTCCATTCTTCTTTCTCAAGATTGCTTTGGCTATTCGAGGTTTTTTGTATTTCCATACAAATTGTGAAAGTATTTGTTCTAGTTCTGTGAAAAATACCATTGGTAGCTTGAAAGGGATTGCATTGAATCATAGATTGCTTTGGGTAGTATAGTCATTTTGACAATATTGATTCTTCCAATCTATGAACACGGTATATTTCTCCATCTGTTTGTGCCCTCTTTGATTTCTTTCATCAGTGTTTTATAGTTTTCTATGTATAGGTCTTTTGCTTCTTTAGGTAGATATATTCCTAAGTATTTTATTCTTTTTGTTACAATGGTGAACGGTAGTGTTTCCTTAACTTCTCTTTCTGCTTTCTCATTGTTAGTGTAACTTATGGTTACATCCCGTAAGATCTGCCTGAATGTCCTATCTCTAAGGGTCACCACTTCTAAAAGTTTTCCTAACATCTTCACACAGAATTAATATATTATGTCCAGCATCTTGCACATACTGAAGTCAAATAAAAGGTACAGCAGAAGTTTGTGCATGTATTAATCATATCCATTAGATTATGACTATCAAAAAATATAGCTCTTGGTGTTCTTTTCTCTCACCATCAAACAGCACTTTGATATGGGAGTGGAATCTAAATACTGTCCAATAAAAGCATGAGATATTTTAAGACAGAAAAAACCAGCATTTATTGAGTACTTACTGGATATTAAGCATTATTCTAGGTGCTTTACATGAAATATTTCACTTGATTCTCATAGCCAACCTATAAGCTAGGATTTTATCCCTTTTAGACCTTCTCTGGTAGCTCAGAATGTAAAGAGTCTACCTGCAATGCAGAAGACCCAGGTTCAAGCCCTGACTTGGAAAGATCCCATGGAGAAGGAAATGGCAACCCATTTCAGTATTCTTGCCTGGAAAATTCCATGGATAAAGAAGTCTGGCAGACTACAGTTCATGGGGTCGCAAAGAGTTAGACATGACTATGTAACCTCAAAAATGACAGAATGATCTCTGCTTGTTTCCAAGAAAAAAATTCAATATCATGATAACCCAAGTCTATGCACCAAACAGTAATACTGAAGAAGCTGAAGTTGAATGGTTCTATGAAGACCTATAAGACCTTCTAGAACTAAACCCCCAAAAGATGTCCTTTTCATTATTGGGGACTGGAATGCAAAAGTAGGAAGTCAAGAAACACCTGGAGTAACAGGCAGATTTGGCCTTGGAGTACAGAATGAAGCAGGGAAAAGGCTAACAGAATTCTGCCAAGAGAATGCACTGGTCATAGCAAACACCCTCTTCCAACAGCACAAGAGAAAACTCTACACATGGACATCACCAGATGGTCAATACTGAAATCAGACTGATTATATTCTTTGCAGCCAAAGATGGAGAAGCAGTATACAGTCAGCAAAAACAAGACCAGGAGCTGACTGTGGCTCACATCATGAAATCCTTACTGCCAAATTCAGACTTAAATTGAAGAAAGTGGGGGAAACCACTAGACCATTCAGGTATGACCTAAATCAAATCCCTTATGACTACACAGTGGAAGTGAGAAATAGATTTAAGGGACTAGATCTGACAGACAGAGTGGTGATGAACTATGGACATAGTTCTGTAACATTGTACAGGAGACAGGAATCAAAACCATCCCCAAGGGGGAAAAAAAGCAAAAAAGCAAAATGGCTGTCTGAGGAGGCCTTACAAATAGCTGTGAAAAGAAGAGAAGTAAAAAGCAAAAGGAAAAGGAAAGATATACCCATATGAATGCAGAGTTCCAAAGAATAGCGAGGAGAGATAAGAAAGCCTTCCTCAGCAATCAATGCAAAGAAAAAGAGGAAAACAATAGAGTGGGAAAGACTAGAGATCTCTTCAAGAAAATTAGAGCTGCCAATGGAACATTTCATGCAAAGATGGGCTCAATTAAGGACAGAAATGGTATGAATCTAACAGAAGCAGAAGATATTAAGAAGAGGTGGCAAGAATACACAAAAGAACTGTACAAAGAAGATCCTCATGACCCAGATAATCACAATGGTATGATCACTCACCTAGACCAGGCATCCTGGAATGTGAAGTCAAGTGGGCCTTAGGAAGCATCACCATGAACAAAGCTAGTGGAGGTGATGGAATTCCAGTTGAGCTATTTCAAGTCCTGAAAGATGATACTGTGAAAGTGCTACACTCAATATGCCAGCAAATATGGAAAACTCAGCATGTCCAAGGGACTGGAAAAGGTCAGTTTTCATTCCAGTCCCTAAGAAAGGTAATGCCAAAGAATGCTCAAACTACTGCAAATTGCACTCATCTCACACACTAGTTAAGTAATGTTCAAAATTCTCCCAGCCAGGTTTCAGCAATACGAGAAGCGTGAATTTCCAGATGTTCAAGCTGGTTTTAGAAAAGGCAGAGGAACCAGAGATCAAATGGCCAACATCCTCTGGATCATCGAAAAAGCAAGAGAGTTCCAGAAACTCCTTTATTGACTATGCCAAAGCCTTTGACTGTGTGGATCACAGCAAACTGTGGAAAATTCTGAAAGAGATGGAATACCAGTCCACCTGACCTGCCTCTTCAGAAACCTGTATGCAGGTCAGGAAGCAACCGTTAGAACAGGACATGGAACAATAGACTGGTTCCAAATAGGAAAAGGAGTACATCAAGGCTGTACATTGTCACCCTGTTTATTTAAATTATATGCAGAGTACATCATGAGAAATGCTGGGCTGATGTAAGCACAAGCTGGAATCAAGTTTGCTGGGAGAAATACCAATAACCTCAGATATGCAGATGACATCACCCTTATGGCAGAAAGTGAAGAAGAACTGAAGAGCCTCTTGATGAAAGTGAAAGAGGAGAGTGAAACATTTGGCTTAAAGCTCAACATTCAGAAAACTAAGATCATGGTATCTGGCCCCATCACTTCATGGCAAATAGATGGGGAAACAGTGGAAACAGTGACTGACTTTATTTTCTTGTGTTCCAAAATCACTGCAGATTGTGGTTGCAGCCATGAAATTAAAAGATGCTTACTCCTTGGAAGGAAAGCTATGACCAACCTAGACAGCATATTAAAAAGCAGAGACATAACTTTGTCAACAAAGGTCTGTCTAGTCAAGGCTATGGTTTTTCCAGCAGTCATGTATGGATGTGAAAGTTGGACTGTAAAGAAAGCTGAACCCTGAAGAATTGATGCTTTTGAACTGTGGTATTGGAGAAAACTCTTGAGAGTCCCTTGGACTGCAAGGAGATCCAACCAGTCCATGCTAAAGAAGATCAGTCCTGGGTGTTCATTGGAAGAACTGATGTTGAAGCTGAAACTCCAATATTTTGGCCACCTGATGTAAAGAGTCGAGTCATTTGAAAAGACCCTGATGCTGGCTGGCAAAGATTGAAGGTGGGAGGAGAAGTGGACGATTAGGGTGAGATGGTTGGATGGCATCACTGACTCAGTTGACATGGGTTTGGGCAGACTCTGGCAGTTTGTGATGGACAGGGAAGCTTGGCTTGCTGCGGTTCATGGGGTCTCAAAGAGTCGGACATGACTGAGCAACTGAACTGAAATGAGCAACCTCACTTTCTTTCTATCCCTTTTTAACAATAAAGGTGCTGAGATTTTGTGAGGTTATATAAATATAACAGTCACGTGGCTAGCAAGCAGAAGAAACAGTATTCGAACACTAGCAGGCTGAATCCAGAAACCCTGCTTTTAACCACTTCACTACTCTGTGTTCTAAGAAATCAATATTCAGTGGTCCGGGTCAGTACATGACTCATTTTTACTGCTGCTCGTGATTGTTGAGTGTGCTCTCTAACTTTAAGTCACATTCCATAAAATACCAGTCAACTGGAAAGTTCACAGCATCTAGCTAATTGAATTTTTTTATTAACATTTTAGTAACCATTCCTCTGCCTCAGTAAGTACAGAATACAGAATACAATTGACTCCTTATCTTCAAATTTAGACTCTCCTAAGATCTCAAGGACATGAATTTGAATCTTAGGAATTACTGTTCCATACATGGCTGTAGGAATTCTGGAAAAATGTGTCTGCTTATTAGATAAACAGGAGTCAGAGTGAAATGACTCAGAAGAAATGATCCAGAAGGCTATGGATTCTGTAAACTGAGACACACAATGAGCTGCTCAAAGAGCCCTACTTATCCTGGAATGAAAAGACTTTGGGTGTCAATTAAGTTAATCGTGACATATTAACATTATCGGCGCATTCACCACTGGTCTTTTAGGTCTCACTTGCTCACTTGTTGATTCACTTCATTGCCTTTTTCCCTCATCCTCCAATCTCATTCCCTTCCCCCTATGGAAGCATTCTAATGTATTTAATATATATATTTTTCTTTTTGTAGGTACTTGCAAAAATTATATTGGTATTTGTGCATGTATGTTTTGAATTCACATAAAAAGTTATAAACAGCTTACTCTTTTGACTCAGCACTATACCACTGAGATTCATTCACAGTATTTCGTGAACTTATCTACTCTTTGTAACTGTGGTGCAATTCTTCATAACATCCATCCATAATGTTTTACCTATCCATTCTCCACATTGTGGTCTTCTGAATTTTCTCCAACTCACTGTTATCACAAGTAATCTGGAGTGAATACCCTTTTCTCTGTCCCTTATGGAACTGTATAAGAATTTCTTTGGGTCATAAATGCAGGTAGATGATGATCTTCATTGAGTGTATCTCAAGGGACAACATATAACTCAGTCTGACTCATTAGTGAATCCACAATATCTACAAAGGTGCACAGTAACACACAATACTGCATTCCATTCTGTTTCCAGATTGTTCAGTATCCATTATTTGCTGCATGGATGAATGAATGAGTGAATAAGGATGAATGACTACCAACTCTTAAAACTGACATTCTAGGGGAGGGAGGTAGGCAGTAAACAAATAAATACCAGTGCACTTAAAAGTAATACGGAATATTAAAAACACAGCAGCGTATGAAGAAAGAGACTGACGAAGGTTCTAAATATGGAGTCAAAGAAAAAGGCCTGTCGTTGATTTTTTGAGCAGAGATCCAAATAAAGTGAGAAGGGAGCCATATGGATACCAGTGTAAAAGATTTTCAGCCAGAGGGAAAAATAAATGAAAGGCCATGACATATCAATACTCTTGGCATATTCATAAGAAAGCTTTATGTAGATTAGAATATGTAGATTAAATATGTAGATTAGAAAAAATAAGGGGTAGAGCAATTGGATGGAGGTTTGTGACATTGTACGGGAGACAGGGAGCAAGACCATCTCCAAGGAAAAAAATGCAAAAAAGCAAAATGACTGCCTGAGGTCTTACAAATAGCTGTGAAAAGAAAAGAAGTAAAAAGCAAAAGGAAAAGGAAAGATATACCCATTTGAATGCAGAGATCCAAAGAATAGAACGGAGAGATAAGAAAGCCTTCCTCAGTGATCAGTGCAAAGAAATAGAGGAAAACAATAGAGTGGGAACCAGAGATATTTTCAACAAAATTAGAGATATCAAGGGAACATTTCATGCAAAGATGGGCTCAATTAAGGACAGAAATGGTATGAACCTAACAGAAACAGAAGATATAAAGAAGAGGTGGCAAGAATACACAGAAGGACTGTACAAAGAAGATCTTCACGACCCAGGTAATCACAATGGTATGATCACTCACCTAGACTAGGCATCCTGGAATGTGAAGTCAAGTGGGCCTTAGGAGCACCACTACAAACAAAGCTAGTGGAGGTGATGGAATTCCAGTTGAGCTATTTCAAATCCTGAAAGATGATACTGTGAAAGTGCTACACTCAATATGCCAGCAAATATGGAAAACTCAGCATGTCCAAGGGACTGGAAAAGGTCAGTTTTCATTCCAGTCCCTAAGAAAGGTAATGCCAAAGAATGCTCAAACTACCGCACAATTGCACTCATCTCACACGCTAGTAAAGTAATGCTCAAAATTCTCCCAGCCAGGCTTCAGCAATATGTGAGGCGTGAACTTCCAGATGTTCAAGCTGATTTTAAAAAAGACAGAAGAACCAGAGATCAAATGGCCAACATCCTCTGGATCATCGAAAAAGCAAGAGAGTTCCAGAAAAAAATCTATTTCTGTTTTATTGACTATGCCAAAGCCTTTGACTGTGTGGATCACAGCAAACTGTGGAAAATTCTAAAAGAGATGGGAATACCAGACCACCTGACCTGCCTCTTCAGAAACCTATATGCAGGTCAGGAAGCAACAATTAGAACCGGGCATGAAAAAACAGACTGGTTCCAAATAGGAAAAGGAGTACATCAAGGCTGTATATTGTCACTCTACTTATTTAAATTATATGCAGAGTACATTATGAGAAACACTGGGCTGGAGGAAGTACAAGCTGGAATCAAGATTGCTGGGAGAAATATCAATAACCTCAGATATGCAGATGACACCACCCTTATGGCAGAAAGTGAAGAAGAACTAAAGAGCCTCTTGATGAAAGTGAAAGATGAGAGTGAAAAAGTTGGCTTAAAGCTCAACATTCAGAAAACTAAGATCGTGGCATTCGGTCCCATCACTTCATGGCAAATAGAGGGGGAAACAGTGGAAACAGTGACTGACTTTATTTTCTTGGGCTCCAAAATCACTGCAGATTGTGATTGCAGCCTTGAAATTAAAAGACATTTACTTGTTGGAAGGGAAGTTATGACCAACCTAGACGGCATATTAAAAAGCAGAGACATTACTCTGCCAACAAAGGTCCATCTGGTCAAAGCTATGGTTTTTCAAGTATGCGAGTTTGACTATAAAAAAAGCTGAGTGCCAAAGAATTGATGTTTTTGAATTGTGGTGTTGGAGAAGACTCTTGAGAGTCCCTTGGACTGCAAGGGGATCCAATCAGCCCATCCTAAAGGAAATCAGTCCTCAATATTCATTGGAAGGACTGATGTTTAAGCTGAATACTCCAATACTTTGGTCACTGATGCGAAGAACTGACTCATTTGGAGAGACCCTGACTTGGGGAAAGTTTGAAGGCAGGAGGAAAAGGGGATGACAGAGGATGAGATGGTTGGATGGCATTACCAACTCAATGGATATGAGTCTGAGTATGCTCTGGGAGTTGTTAATGGACAGGGCAGCCTGGCGTGCTGCAGTCCATGGAGTCAAAAAGAGTTGGACATGACAGAGCAATTGAACTGAACTGAAAGCAATTGGGAAACTGTATATCATGGTAAAAACTTACTTTGTGTGATATGAAGATGTTGGAAGCTTTGAAAAGAGAAGTCATATCATCCAAGAGGTTTAAAAAGAATCCCTAAGGTTTTTGTGTAGAAAACAGACTACAAGGGAGGATTATAGTAGGAAAAGGTGATGAGGTAGGAGGGTAGAGAAATTTTCCAACTGAGAGATATTTGCTAAAGGAATAATGGTACAGGTGTTGAGAAGCAGATGAATTTTAGATACACTTCAGAAGTGAAGCCAATAGGATTGTTGTTCAAACTGAAGAAGGATATGAAAAAAAGAACTGAGTCAAGTATAACTCCAAAATGATGGGCCTAAGCAACTGAGTGAATTGGCATGTCATTTACTAGGATGGGGAAGGTGCATAAGGAGCAGGTTTGAGGTAGGATTGAGATCAGGAATTTAATTCTGAATGAGTTAAGTAGGTAGTGAGGTTTATGACTTAGAAGAATGAGTATAAAGGGAAAAAAAATCTCAGCTTGTAGTTATGTTTGAGAGCCATTAGTGTATAGAGATAGCTTTAATCTCTGGGACAGGATGAGATCACCATGAGTATAGATGGGGGCTTTCCCAGGTGATGGAGTGGTAAGAATTCACCTGCCAATGCAGGCGACACAAGAGATGCAGGTTTGATCCTTGGGTTGGGAAGATCCTCTGAAGAAGGTAATGGCTACACATTGTAGTATTCTTGCCTAGAGAATCCCAAGAACAGAGGAGCCTGGTGGGCTACAGTCCATGGGGTTGCAGAGTCAGACATGACTGAGCAACTGAGCGTGCACAGGCATGCGATTGTAGACAGAGTTGATTAGTCTCCTGGGACATCTAAAACTTGGAATTTACAAAGATGGAGGATTCAGGTATGGAGATCCAAAATGACCAACCAAGAAAAACATTATAAAGGGTAGGAGGGTGTGATACCCAGAAAGTGAAGTTTTAAAAGTCAAAAAAAAAAAAATGTCAAATAAGATGAGATTCTAAAAAACTGGTGGTGTAGGCTGAACTGTGAGGCTAAAATTTGTATGTCAAAGTCCTAATCCTCAGTACCTCAGAGGACTGGAGATAGGGTGTTTAAGAGGTAATTAAGTTAAATGAGTTCATTAGATAAATGCTTAACTGACTAGAACTGGTGTCTTTCCTAGAGGGGGAAATTTGGACACAGGCATTTGCCAAGGGAAAAACCACCTGAAGACACAGGAAAAATATGACCATCTACAAGCCAAGGAGAGAAGCCTCAGGAGAAATCAACCTGGCCAACGCTCTAACCTCAAGCTTCTAGCTTTCAGAACTGTGAGAAAATAATTTATGTTATTTAAGCCTCTAGTGCCAACTAACGAAACTGGCCACTGTATTTGGGATATGGAGGTCACTGGTGACGTTGAAAGAAACAGTGTCAATAGATAATTAGGCACCAAAGCCTGACCAGAGTTTATGACACCAGAGGACAGAAGGCGGAATTAGGTGGACTAGAAAGTTTTAAGGGGATAGATTGAACTGTAGCACTTGATGTTTCCTCCAACAGCCCAACTGTTGAATAAGCTACTTAGAGAGGAGGTAACTTTCTGATTAAGGGAAGAGTTTGCACAATTAATTGAGTCTTTAGTTTATTATTTTATTTTAAAATTCTTATTTGCTTGTTAGCACAGTTGTGGAAAAAAGCTTTAAAATATCCAGAAGATGTTCTTATTATATTTGTCTTTTTTTTCCCAAAAAAATGAAAATTGTGAGGAAGTATATAAGATATTCTATTTACTCAAATATTCTGGTTGGTTGGTTTCTGATTAATTCATTAGCTTTACTGAGGTATAACTGGCAAATAAAATTATAAGAGATTTAAGCTTGGAATGTGATGATTTGACATAGGTATACATTCTGAAAAGATTCCCCTCATCAAGTTAATGAACACATTCATCATCTTACATATTTACCCTACCTCCCTTCCCTTTTTGTAAGAACATTTAAGTTTTACTCTCTTAATAAATTTAAGTATACAATACAGTGTTATCAACTATAGTTACCATGTTATACATTAGATACTCAGAATATATTCATGTTGCAACTGAAAAATTTTCCCTTTTTAATCCTATTTACCCAGCTCTCAGCCCCTGGCAACCAGAGAAAGACAAATATTGCATGGTATCACAAGTGAAAATCTTAAAAAAAAAAATCAAACTCACTGATTAATCATTTTATCCTACATGGAAAACAGGAGAAGTTACAAACTCATCTTATTAACCAATGAGGTAAGTTCATGCTGACTTTTTTTCAGGTTTGATAAGGTTAGTTGGTTCCTAATTCACTTTATGCTCTCCAGAATTCTAGGGTTCAAAAGAGAATCTCACTGATGTAATTCTTTTTAAAAACATGAGCTCAAAAACACTGTCTATCTTGATGTGTCAAGTAACAAATTAGAGTCAGAACAACTTTCAGTTGATTTGTTCATTCTAATAAGTCACATTTATTGATGACAAATTCCTTAGTAGCAGGAGAAGAGATCTGAGTTTCCCTTTCGGTTTGGTTTCCTGGGGTTCATCTCTGTGAAATGCAAGGAAGGTCTCTGGGGGTGTGGAATATATCACTGTTCACGACCATGATTAATCCTTTTCAGAGGACTTTTGGAATCAGTCTCTTTCTCAGTGTTGTCCAAGTCTATTGCCATATCACTCTACTCCTAGACAAAGTTATGATTATGAAAATAGCAACTCCAAAAATTTAAACAGTACTTTGCATTTTAAATAGTAATTTACACATTCACAAATATTATACAGAGGACACTTTAAAAAGATAGAATAAGTATGGACTCTACTGGGTATTCAG
This sequence comes from Muntiacus reevesi, assembly GCF_963930625.1. Classification (NCBI taxonomy): domain Eukaryota; kingdom Metazoa; phylum Chordata; class Mammalia; order Artiodactyla; family Cervidae; genus Muntiacus; species Muntiacus reevesi. The sequence goes on from NC_089249.1 coordinate 135,972,148, forward strand.
AATAAGGAACTGAAGTCTGAAACCAGGGGGTATTTCAAATGTGCTTACCCCTGAATTTTATTCCTTGGAAACCTGTGAGGGCGCTTTTCTAGCTCTCTAGTGTGCTGTGCTTCTATACCTAGAAATAGTGCTCTTTGGTGTCATCTCAAATTCCCTTTTATGTCAGCGCATTTTATACTCCTTTCAGGATTGGAATATTATTATGGTCTTATTGGCTGTGTCCCACCCCGTAATTCACATGCTGAGACCTATCACCCCTAAGGTGAAAGGTATTTGGAGATGAGATCATTGGGAGGTAATTAGTTCATGAGGGTGGAGCCCTCATGAATCAAATTAGTGTCCCTATAAAGGTGACCCTAGGAAGCTCCCTTGCCCTTTTACCATATGAAGTTATAATAAAAAGACAGCCATCTAGAAATGGGGTCTCATCAGACACAGAATCTTCCAGACCCATGATCTCGGACTTCCCAGGAACAAGAACTGTAAGAAATAAATTTCTGTTGTTTATAAGCTTCCTATTTTATTATAGTTTTGTACAGCAGCCAAAAACAGGTACAAGATGGGTCTAGTTAGAAAATTTGAGCTGGAACTCACAGGACTGTTATACGCTTGACAGTGGCAGTTTGTTGGGGAGGGTATCTACAGATATAAGCAATATCTTGGTAGGTAGGTGCTATAAATTGAATGTTTATGACTCCCATATTCATATATTGAAGCCTAAATTCCTAATGTATTGGTATTTGGAAATGGAGACTTTGGGAGGTAATTAGGTAATAAATGTGGAACCCTAATGAGTAGGATTAGTGACCTTATAAGAAGACACAAGAGAGACAGTTTCTCTGTCATGTCAGGACACAGCATGAAGAAAACCATCTACAAATCTACAAACCACAAACAGGGTCTTTACCAGAATCCTACCATAGTGGCACCCAGATCTCAGACTTTCAAGTTTCCAGAATTGTGAGAAGTAAATGTTTGTTGTTTATATCACCCAGGCTATGGCATGTTTTTATAACAGCTGAGAGAGTAGATGTCTGTCGTACCCAGTACCATTTGAGGATGTCTGACTTGCTGACTGGCCCATGATTTAAAGACCTATTATGTCACCCAAAAAGACTTTCGTCCTCTGAACTGGGAGCGCAAGTTGAACACACAGGCAAGTTCTATTTTTGCTACTAAACTTAGCCCCCAATATTTTGTTCTAGAATATGAATTATTATGGTATAGATAAAGGTTGAACCAAGAGGATTCAACCACAAACATTGTTGTAATTCAGAGGGTCCAAGAGGACCCATAACTTATGTCAATGTTATCATATTTGACTCCTTGGAGTTGAACTTGAGATATTATACCACCAATTTGAATGATTCATAGCCTCCATAAAATACTCTTTAAAATGTCTAAGCCTGACTCACCTTTGGAATCCCATGGAGATCACAGCTATAAGACGTATGGGAGTAGAAACGTTCACATGTCATTAAAATATTTCATTTTTAGAAGAGGTTATTGCTCAAAATAAGAACCATTATCACTACCTTTGGCAATCCTTCTGTGAGTAATTATATTCTTTCCCTTCTTTCCTAGGCAGAGGTGACATTAACACAGAGGGTAATGAATTAAAAGCATACTTTGTTCAGTGTCGTCTTTATGGTAGAAACAGAAGGACTTATAAACACAGAGTTTTGGCTTCAAAAATTTAAAATTCAACTCGACTAATTAGCAATTGAATATCTATTTATAAATTATGCATTTAAACTAAGCCTTCGTTTTCTCAGTTACAAAGTGAGGATAATAGTGAGTCCACAGACTTTCTGAGTATGAAACTTTATTATAACTTATTTTTTTGCTCCCTCACTCCTCTTGGAGTCTATAGCTATTCTTCCTCTTATTAGATTTCCTCAAAAAGTTATCTCAATCTAACCACAAGCATTACAAAGGATGCCAATTTGAATTTATGCTTGCAACTAGAGCCAGTCTCAAAATCAGTCACAGAGGGTGGGGACTGAAATAAATTACCCGGTGAAAATTAGGCTTATCCTAGAACCACCCTGCTCTAAGCTCATTCTTCATATTGCCTATCTACTATGTGCTTGACATGAGATGATGAAATTGGCCTCTAATGCTATATAATAGTTTACAAAGTTTTTTTTGTGTGTGTGTTTCTCACACTCACAAAATATGCTTGAGAAGTCTCTGAATTAAGGCAAATATTATTACTCTCTCCACTTTAGATAACTAAACTCTCAGAATCAAAGGGTCAAAGTATCTGAACAAGTGCTGGAAACAGACTCCAAATTCAGGTCTAGCTGATAGTCAGGCTTAATTTTCTTCCTTTTTGATGAGTTGCCTTCAGTTCAGTTCAGTTTCAGTTCAGTCTCAGTCGTGTCCAACTCTTTGCAACCCCATGAATTGCAGCACGCCAGGCCTCCCTATCCATCACCAACTCCCAGAGCTTACACAAACTCATGTCCATCGAGTCGGTGATGCCATCCAGCCATCTCATCCTCTGTCGTCCCCTTCTCCTCCTGCCCCCAATCCCTCCCAGCATCAGGGTCTTTCCCAATGAGTCAACTCTTTGCATCAGGTGGCCAAAGTACTGGAGTTTCAACTTCAGCATCAGTCCTTCCTATGAACACCCAGGACTGATCTCCTTTAGGATGGACTAGTTGGATCTCCTTGTAGTCAAAGGGACTCTCAAGAGTCTTCTCCAACACCACAGTTCAAAAGCATCAATTTTTCGGTGCTCAGCTTTCTTCACAGTTCAACTCTCACATCCATACATGACCACTGGAAAAACCATAGCCTTGACTAGATGGACCTTTGTTGATAAAGTAATGTCTCTGCTTTTTAATATGCTATCTAGGTAGATCATAACTTTCCTTCCAAGGAGTAAGTGTCTTTTAATTTCATGGCTGCAATCACCATCTGAGTTGCCTTAGAGGCAGTTAAATCCCCTAAGGCTTCTTTCTTTCAACATAAATTGCCCTTTAGTTAGGTTTCTCTCTTGCAGATTTTGTGCAGGAAAATGTTGAGCCTAAGTGGAAAATTTCATGTGTATCCTTCCTTTCACTGAATCAATGGACATGAGTTTGGGTAAACTCTGGGAGTTGGTGATGGACAGGAAGGCCTGGTGTGCTGCAGTTCATGGGGTCGCAAAGAGTCGGACATGGCTGAGCGACTGAACTGAACTGAACTGATCCTTCCTAAATTTTATCTTGATTATTTTGAACATCATTGTAGTCTTGGATGTCTTTGATTCTGTGTCCAAAATATTTTCTATCCATCCCAGCATTTTGTCATCTACAGATTTGACAAGCTTGTCTACCATGTCTTCAACCAGTCACGGAAAGTGTTATCTAAGAGTACTAATACATGAGCAAGATCCTGTATCATGTCACTTAACCATGTTATCTTACAACATATATTTCATCTCCAGCTCTACCAAACCTTCTGTGCTATGGGGTGAAAGAACTTAGAAGTGGACTGCCCCTGGGTCAAGCCTTGAGATGACTGCAACCAGGGACAACAACTTGACTTCAGCCTCATTAGAAACCTTGACCTAAAGGTACCCAGGGAAGCCATCCTGGGATTCCTAATCCATAGAAACTTTGAGATAATATATGTTTAGTACTTTAAATCATAAGTGTAGGGATAATATGCTATACAGCAATAAATAATTAATGGATCATCTCTCTTCTCTTACCCTCGCTACTGCAATTGCTTCCTAACAAGTCTCCCCATGCACAGGCTCCCCCTATACATCCTTCATACACTGTCAGAATTATTTTGGTGCAGGTTAAATTATGTTATTTTCTAACTTAAAAACATATCAATAATTCCCAATTGCACCTTGGTTAAAGTCCAGATTTTTTATTAATAAATGGTTCTTCAGAACCCACTATCAATTCACTTTTCTGGTATTATCTTTGTCACCCTACTATCCATCCAAATCAAAACAGTGTCTCATATTTTCTATTGCATAGTATATTCTCAGTTGAAGATGTTAATATCCATCTTTACCTCCCATCAAATTCTTGATCTTTCAAGGAAAATTTTAAATGCTAGCTTTTTTTGACAAATGGGCCACAATTAACTCTGATGAAAATGATTTTTCTTTGTCCTCTGTGTTTTCTTACCCATTAATTATACCTCAACTACAGCATCCATTTTAGTTCATTTGTATTACAGACTAGGATATCCATATGTGTTTGCCTATTTGAATAAACTCCCTAAAGAGACAAACTCTGTATTATTCATCTTTTTATCTCTGTATTCTCAATAGGGTATTTTGCTCATGGTAGGTGCTCACCAGTAGGTTGACTCAATTAATTCTAAACTTATCTGGGGAATAGATTTGTCTACCCATGGTCTATTCTTTTCTCTCAGAAATAAAATAACACTCCATTGCTCATTCACTTTATACCTAAATTTGAGCTCCTTGACATACTACTAATCATAGGATTTACATTTCCATGCCACTCAGCCTAGACATCAAGAAAGGTCAAATGAAAAGAGGAGAGGAATGTAGATCAAAAAAGTGGAAGAAAAATCACGAGAGAATGAATTTTTTTTTTATTCAGTTCCTTTCCAACATGTAATATGGGAAGTCAAGGGGAAAGACTTAATGTAAAATAGGCCTGGATACAAATATTAGGCTCAATTTTTTAAATTAAAGTACCTTGGCTTCAATTTCCTTTAGTGGTAAAAGGAAAGCAACAAGAATACCTGTTATGTAAGTTTGTAAAGTGAGATGAGATAACCTGGTTAAGACATTCCATAATCATGGGTATTCTTTCACTTTACTTCACCTGAATGGTCCTAGAACTTCATTTCCAATTGCTTTAGATTTTGTTCAACAAAAAACAGAAGAATTTAAGAAATAGGCAAAAAGTAAATGAGGAAGAAAGACAATCTGTCAGAGAAAATGAGGAAGGGAAGAAGCAAGGGCCAGAGAAAAAGAAAGAAAAAAAAGACAATAATGTATTCACAAATTTGTAGGGTTATTTATTTATCTTACATTCCCCACCTGAGATGGAGACTCTCATAATATGGAGAGCCATCCCCAGATACAATTACATGCAGAGAAGTTGTGTTGGTGGAGACCATAAACCAGCAGGAAACCTTTACATTACCTGTTGTAGTTTCACAAAACCCATTACTGCTATTTTTCAGAAACCTGGAGTAGTGGGTTTAATATGCCAGGTAATTTCCTTGATCTCATGGAGACTTGAAATCAATGCAGGCCATATCATACAGCTGCTTTACTGTAATTTTCAAGAAAATATCCCAAACTTTATATTTGTAGGGGGTCCCGGAGGAATATTGCAAATTACTTTCCCCTTAAAAGACTGAGCTCAGTGCCCTGAGGCGGCACAGTTCTAAAGAAAGTGAACTGGCAGTGTTCGGTGCCAAGTTTGAGGAATATAAAGTAAGAACTGACTATAGCTATTGCTGGAGGTTCTCCAAAATGTCCTGTTCCATCCTCTCTGGTGCATATCATGGTGTGGTACTGAATTATTGCTCTTTTTCACTATAACATCAGATTTTTTTTTTCACTATAAAATGAACTATTCTATCTAAATGACACACTCTATCTAAAAATGGAAACTCAGAGAAATATGTTATTTGAAGAATCATAAAATTGACATTTTTAAAAAACTCACTTCTCCTGCTTTTTTACAAGCACAAAATCTTCAAAATGATCATAGGAAAAATTATTATATCCCATAAATGAAATAGCATGCTTACCTCTTTGAAGGATGACAAGATTAAACAACTTATAAACCAGAAGTGGATATGTCATAGAGACTTTCCACAAAGGAGCTATAACTTTCAATGCAAAACCCATTATATTTCATTAAGAGACACTATAAAAATCAGTGCTATCTTCTTTCTAAAAACTCAAGAGCAGTCCAGCAGTTTCCCAAGCATCTGCATCTCACTGACACCACCCAAACTCTTATGAGCAAGAAGAGATAGTCTGAGATGAACCAGTCAGAGGAAAACCAAGGAGTTCTCAGATCCAAAGAGAAGCTCATTTAATGAATGACTGAAGGACTATTCTAAGACAGATAGCAGAAGATCACTGGCATAACTGGAGGAGCAAATACCTTTTTTAGAATAAGCAATTATTCCTTTTGATTTTCTATATACTAGCCTTACTCACAAGGAAACTAGTCAAGTTTTCTGAACTTCGGTTCTCAATAATTCCTATCCCTAATTCATATCCTTTCCTTCTAGGATTGAAATGAAGATCTTATAAAAGGACTGATACTCAGAGTTACATTTATATACCACAGAGGCATGACTGTCATTAAAATGTTAAGATGCTTTTTTAGTGTTTGATACAGACTCCTACACTGAGCCCCTAGACTTCTCTCATCGCCACTGCAGCCCCATGCCTAGGAACCCCTGAATCTTCCCACATAACAACCTGAAGGTTACTATCTGGCATCACAATGAGATGTGCCCCAGGAAACTGCTTCGGCACACGATAGCTAGCATTCTTTCTGATTGACTGGCTCTAGTAGCTAAACATATTCAACATTTGTTGCCGTAGTTCTTGTTTAGTCATCAAGTCGTGTCTGACTCTTTTGCAACCCTATGGACTCTAGCCCTTCAGGCTCCTCTGTCCATGGGATTTCCCAGGCAAGAAAACTGGCATGTGTTGCCATTTCCTACTCCAGAGGGTCTTTCTAACAGGGATCAAACTTGCATCTCCTGCATTGGCAGGCAGATTCTTTACCATTGAGCCACCAGGGAAGTCCAGGTTCAATATTAGCCCTGTTTGAAAAATCAAAAAGACAATGGAAATAAGTTAAGTGGGTGGGTATAATACAATAGGAGGTGATAGGAAATGTGGAAAACTGGAAAGTATATACCCCTAAAAAAAAGTAACTGCTGTGTCACATGAGGAAGTACGCTAAGAAGGCTTAATATTCTGAAATTTCAAAAGAAGCCAGAAATCTTGATTCTAATGAGGAACCTCACGACTTCCTAATACTTGCAATGAAGAGTGCCTTTTGACAAATAATGTGTATGTCAAATCAGATCTATGGACCACAAGTTTGTGACCTCTACTTTAGGGATCATGGAGTTTTTGTGACCTTGTCAGACCTCCTCCATCTGTCATACTTGAAGCAAATCTGGGGGGAAATCTGGCACTCTCAATTACGTAACTAAAAGTAATTTCAAATTGGAACTCTGAAATAACTAAGTAAAACTGATAATTATGTCAAAACTTCTCTTTTTTGATTGTATTTTAAGTCTTGCCAAATGCATTCAAGTACATTGTCTTAGATTTTCCTCATAAATCAGGTAAGTATTATTACATACTTTTTACAGCTGCAGAAAATGGATCCAGAAAGACTAAGGAAAGTGCTTTAACATCGCCAAACTATATGGTAACACTGGGTTTTGAGCACCAGTGGATCTGTGTATCCAACACCTTCTTTAAATTGTCTACCCTGTTTTCAACTTCACTGATATCCCAGGCATGATCTCAGGCCATCACCCCAGAATAATCACTTTTTGGTTTGTATGTTTTACATTCATTTGAAATTATCTTTGATACATCTAAATAACTTCTTAAAGGCAAACCATGTTTTGGGGATGGACTGAATTACTGTTCCCAATTCTTTAATAAAATTATACATCAAACTCTTGATCATGTGACTTTGCAAGGCCTCTTTGTCATCTTTCCCTAACAGATTTATATCAAACTTAGTCAAGAGAATTTCTTTGGCAAATGGATGAGGGCAGAAGGCACACTGTACCAATTTGGGGGCTTAAGAGGCGTCATGTGTTTCTACTTTTTCTCCTGACCCCTATGATCAGCTCATTTCCCAGTTCTCTTCTGTTTCTGATTTAGCCACAGAAGGAATATGTGAAGCAGACCCAGACCTGACCTGCCGCCTAGGGTTAAGCCCAGCCTAACTCAGCTAAGATCAGCAGAACTGCACATGACTCATAGGTCCATGAGTGAGAAAAATACAAATTTGTTGATATAAGCTACTGAGATTTTGGGAGCAGCAATATCTGACTGCTATACCATTGTAACCATCCTTAGGAAAATAATCATTTTCATGCTTATGCCTTTTAAAATCTATCTGAACAATAAAGAGAATTCTACAAATAGCTCAATAATAATAAAAGGAGAATACAAGCATTTGGAGAATGGTGTTCGTATATCTTCTAAACTAGTATTCCTACAGAAAATTAAGGAAGGTCCTAAGCAAAGAAAATAGAAAAGAAGTAAAACTCCATGTATTAATAGGGATATAAAAAATTTGAGATATCAGGTGATTAATGCCCTTTAAGACATTGTTATTGATCCTCGTTCAGATCAACCATTATTAAAGACACACTTTTATTAATTATTTTCTTTGGAAAAAGCAAACAAACAGAAAAACAAAACAAGGCAATAACAACAACAACAACAACAAAATCCCTTGTTTTCTTTATTGGTTGAATTATTTCCACCTGCAATTGATTGAAACCATTTTTTTCCCCTCTTTTATTTCTTTCAGATTCTTTGAACTGGGATGAAAATCATGACTCTGAAGATCTGAAAAGAAGAATCATCATAGTTGTTTTTAACCCAGGTTATGCTTTTGAATCACCTGGGAAGTTTTTATAAAACACAAATACCCAGAACTTTCTCCTAGAAGTTCTGATTTAATTGGCCTAAGTAGGGCTAGGACAAAGGTACATTGTGACACCTCTCCCCAGGTGATTCTAACAGGCAACCAAGGTTGAAAACTATTGTCTTTACAGGAGATAGATTGCCAATTTTTTAAAAAGTTAATAAAAAATTATCTTCACAATAAAAAACAACATACTAAAGAATGCTTTGAACTAAAAAAAAAAAAAAAAAAGCAACAAAAAAAGTCCCAGGAAAGTATCCTGGCTAATAAAATGAAAAGTTGATTATGTCACCTTTTTCAATTAACACCTTCTTTGAAGTAAACTACCAACTGAGTAATTAACACATCTCACCCATTCCAGCTAGGAGAGAGCTGATCCTGGCAGCTGGAAGGGCAACATCACTCATATTTCTCATTCTTAAACATTGACTCAAGATAGGAAATGGATTTTCTTTCATTGAAATGCCTTGATAATAATTGAGTCCCTAATTATCAGTAAACTACAGAAAACAATGGGTTGCTAAGTTTTTCTTTGCATACATAGTATATTTTCTGGCTTTTGAAATATAGCCAGGTCATTACTGTTTGTGTTCAAAATATATGTTCTATCTATTAAAAGCTCAGAGTCACAACAGCATTCTTGATCCACCCATTTTAAAAGGTTCCACTGAGCTCAGTTAAACATATGAGCAGAGCATAGGGGGTTGTCAATAAATGAGATCTGCTATATAATCTAAGCACTTGTCACCAATTTTTGTAGATTTTGAAAGGAGAGAAATACATATAATGCTGCACATTTACTGATTATAATTTAGGAGAGTTGGAGCTGAAAGATGTGATTTGCAGGCTGAAAGTTAAGAGCTAAGCTTACTCCAGACATCAGTTTTGTTCACATGCTTCTCCCCTTCTCTTATTTCCTAAATTCAGTAACTAAATTTTAAGGATTCTCTCTCTCTCAACTGTCATTCATGTCCTTCATTTCACAGTCTTCCTACAACTGGCAGTATTAAACCCCCAACATCTCTGCAACCATCCCAGTCCATTTTGTACACTGCCTCTAGGGTTAGCTTTGTAAACACAAATCTGACATAGTAGTGCTATCATACAAATGTTTTGGTTCCTTATATGAAACAATATCAATTCTAACATTCATAGCTTTTGCATATATGGTAATGTACTATATAATCTGGGCCCAAATGAATTTCCAATATAACTCTTTCTATTCCATGCAAACTACAGTTATCATATCATAGCCAGCTTCATGATAGTTCAACCTCCGTATTCACACAGGGTCCTGTCCTCAGAAGGACTTCTTTGGTTAATGCTCTGTTGTTGCTTTCTTGAAATTCCTAATAATCCTCCTTTTGAACATCTGTTTTATAAGTGAAGTCTAACAGAACAACGGAACATGTACATGAGCAGAGGAGGTATACACACTGCATGTCTGCAGTTCTTTAATGCTGTCTCCACAAAGAGCATCTGTGATGTCCCAGTGAACACAGAATTGCAGAGAACCCACAATGTGTGGCATTTCTGCAGAATTAAAGCAAACACGAAGCATGTGTGTTACAACTTAAACTAAGTAAGTAGGTTCATGATAGCCTTGAGAATTCACACTTTGCTTGAACAAGAACTTACTTTAAATGCAAAAAAGAAGGCAATGGCATTTTTAAAAGCACAAAGAGTCAAGAAATCCTATCATATCCTTTCTTATTCATGTTAATTCCCTATACTAATCAGCTACCTACTAAATATAAACATGTAGAAAGAACATAGCAAAACCTATAGTTTCCTTTTAATCTTTTAACTGCTCAGTAATAGAAGGTTGAGAGTAATGATAAAATGTGCATAGATCAAGATGTAAAATAGCTGAGTTAGTTTTCTGTGGCATTTCCATTGTCATTATAAGAACAAAATATATATGCATGTATTTTCTTTAAAAGAATTGTGTCATTTTGGTGATTCCACATATGAGTTAAATATTTGCATTTAAAACTGATATAAAACTGGTATTGTGCAATATGGGCATCCCTGGTACTCAATGGTAAACAATCTGCCTGCCAATACAGGAAACGTGGGTTCGATCCCTGGTTTGAGAAGATCCCCTGGAGAAGGAAATGGCAACCCACTCCAGGATTCTTGCCTGGGAAATTCCATTGACAGAGAAGCCTGGCAGGCTACAGTCCATGAGGTCACGAAAAAGTCAGACACGACTTAACAATTAAATAACAGCAACAACTGTGCAATATAAAGGTGAATGAAAAAATTCATGATAATAGTTAAAATTTAATTTTTTTTTTTTTTTTTGCTTAGGAAAACTAAAAAAAAAAAAAATGACAAGTCAAGAGAAAGACTGGAAGAAACCTTTAATAGCATTTTTTACTGCTTTTATTTAAATCAAATAATCCCACATTTTTCATTTTGCAAATGAGCTTTGAAAAGTATGCAGTCAGCTTTGCATCACTTAACTTCTGCTCTTTCTTCAAAATACTTTCATAGCACATGCATTCTTCTGCCTACACTGTTCTCCTTCTAAACCCGAGAATTCCTACTCATTCTTCATAGCCCAACATGAACATCACCTTCTCTGTAACGATTTTCCTAAAGTCTCTAGGACAAACGTACTGCTTTCATACTATGAACCGTGATGCCTTTAAAGGCAGGGCCTGGGCACTATTGCAATAACTAGCACATATGTAGGCATTCAATAAAAAATTCACTGAATGAAATGACAGTCAAGGAATTAAAAAGAAGAGGGCTTTTTATTCTATGATTTGTTCTAGAATCCTACACTCTTCTAGAGATGACGCTGCTTTTATCACAGGCTCACACTGGTTGTCTAATGAAAGTACTTGTAATTTAAAGCAGTTTTCTGCTTACTGAGTCAAGACCCCTTTATCTTTTCCTTTCAAGATGAGAGTATAACTGGTACAGCCAAAGGTGATCTTATTTCCAGCCATTAAACAATGTTAATTTCATGGGCTAGAGAGAGAAGAAGCTTATGCAAATGAATATGATTTTTACTGGCACACAGTTTATTAATATGAATAGGTTAGCAATTCATGATCCATAGCCTTTTCCAATAGGTATGATTCAGAAGGTCAAGGTTATTTTTTTTTTTTCTGAAAAGAGATCCATATTTAATATGCAGATGACTTCTCAGAGGTAGGCTCAGAACCAATCACATTCCAAATAGCTTCTTCTACTGTACAAAAATCAATGAACTGCAGAGCAAATGTGAAAAGGAAAACTGAATTTCTCTGTGAAATCCCATGGAATTCAGAACAGGCACAAAGATATGACTTACTGAACCTGAAAACACTTTAACCCATTCAAGTACATGTCAAATATATCTATTATAAAGTATAACATGTCTGGAATGGAAATGTAATTTTTCATGATGAAGAGTGCTGATAGTATTTCTTGTGCTCATGAGAAACTTTAATAGTTTCCATGCATCATTAGTACACATGGGTTATGGATCTTTCATGTTAATATCTGGGTAGAATATAATATGAAATATATTCATGAAGAACGAAATGAAAGATCACTTAGCTAAAGTAGATATTTATCATGTCTAGATATACTCATCCTTCTTTGTTTTAAAGCCATTTTTCTTAGAGAGAACATTCTTAATCGAGTGCCCCTGAAATGCCAGTTTTGTATTGTTTCCATTAACAGTTGGGTGGAGCAGATTATCTCTAGTCTAATCTCATGCTCCTTGAAATTAAACCGTAAATGTATAAAATACTGATTAAGGCACATTTGGAGAAGGCAATGGCACCCCACTCCAGTACTCTTGCCTGAAAAATTCCACGGACGGAGGAGCCTGGTAGGCTGTAGTCCATGGGGTCGATAAGAGTGGGACATGATTGAGCGACTTCACTTTCACTTTTCACTTTCACGCATTGGAGAAGGAAATGGCAACCCACTCCAGTGTTCTTGCCTGGAGAATCCCAGGGATGGGGGAACCTGGTGGGCTGCCCTCTATGACGTTGCACAGAGTCAGACACGACTGAAGCGACTTAGCAGCAGCAGCAGCAGCAAGGTACATTTTGAAAACAACAAAGAATTTTTTTAATGATAAATGCCTGTAAGTGTGTATGGTACATATGGAGATCTATCTTCCTTTTGAACTCAGTCAATAAGAGTGATATTTTCATAAATCAAGATTACCAGGGTAGAACCCAAATATGAGAACAGGAAGAGAAAAAAAGCATAAATCATTTAGTCTATTTTTTTAGCTCTGCAGGAAATCTCTGTCTACCAGTAATAAAAAGATAACAGATCAAGTAAGGAAATGTAAATTTGGAAAACTCAACAGTAGCCACAGGACTGGAAAAGATCAGTTCTCATTTTAATCCCAAAGAAGGGCAATGCCAAAGGATGTTCAAATTACTGTACAATTGAACTCATTTCACATACTAACAAGGTTATGCTCAAAATCTTTAAATCTAGGTTTCAGCAGTAGGTGAATCAGAACTTCCAGATGTACAACTCGGGTTTTGAAGAGGCAGAGGAACCAGAGATCAAATTGCCAACAATTGTTAGATCATAGAGAAAACAAGGGAATTCCGGGAAAATATCTATATCTGTGTCATTGACTACACTAAAGCCTTTGACTGTGTAGATCACAACAAACTGTGGAAAATTCTTAGATATGGGAATATTGGACCACCTTACCTGTCTCCTGAGAAACCTGTATGTGGGTCAAGAAGCAACAGTTAGAACGGGACATGGAACAATGGACTGGTTCAAAATTGGGAAAGGAGTACATCAAGGTTATATATTGTCACACTGCTTATTTCCCTTATATGCAGAGTACATCATGTGAAATGCCAGGCTGGATGACTCACAAACTGGAATCAAGACTTCCAGGAGAAATATCAACAACCTCAGATATGCAGATATGATACCTCAGATATGATACCACCCTAATGGTAGAAAGTGAAGAGGAACTAAAGAGCCTCTTGATGAGAGTGAAAGAAGAGAGTGAAAAAGCTGGTTTGACACTCAACACTGGTCATCACATCCTGTACCATCACGTAATAGCAAATAGAAGGGGGAAAAGTGGAAGCCATGACAGATTTATTTTCTTGGCCTTCAAAATCACTGTGGATGGTGATCACGAAATTAAAAGATACTTACTCCCTGGAAGGAAAGCTGTGACAAAACTAGATAGCATATTATAAAGCAGAGACATCACTTTGCCAACAAAGGTCCATATAGCCAAGTGTCAGTTGCTCAGTCATGTCCAGTGCTTTGCAGTCCCATGGACTTTAGCCCCCTCAGGCTGCTCTGTCCATGGGATTCTCCAAGCAAGAACACTAGAGTGACAAGCAAGAACACTTGTCATTCCCTTCTCCAGGGGAACTTCCCGACCCAGGGATCAAACCTGGGCCTCCCACATTATAGGCAGTTTCTTTACAGTCTGAGCCATAGGGAATCCCCCATACAGCCAAAGCTATGATTTTCCAGTAGTCATGAATGGATATGAGAGTTGAACAAGAAACAAGTTTGAGTATTGAAGAACTGCTTTTGAATAGTAGTGCTGGAAAAGACTTTTGAGAGTCCTTAGGAGGCTATGGTTTTTCCAGTGGTCATGTATGGATGTGAGAGTTGGACTGTGAAGAAACCTGAGCACCAAAAAATTGATGCTTTTGAACTGTGATGTTGGAGAAGACTCTTGAGAGTCCCTTGGACTGCAAGGAGATCCAACCAGCCCATCCTAAAGCAGCTCAGTCCTGGGTGTTCATTGGAAGGACTGATGCTGAAGCTGAAACTCCAATACTTTGGCCACCTCATGCGAAGATTTGACTCATTGGAAAAGACCCTGATGCTGGGAGGGATTGGGGGCAGGAGGAGAAGAGGATGACAGAGGATGAGATGGTTGGATTGCATCACTGACTCGATGGACATGAGTTTGAGTAAACTCCAGGAGTTGGTGATGGACAGGGAGGTCTGGCGTGCAGCGATTCATGGGGTCGCAAGGAGTCGGACACCACTGAGCAACTGAACTGACTGACTGACTGACTGAGGACTGTAAGAGATCAAACCAGTCCATCCTAAAGGAAATCAATCCTGAATATTCATTGGAAGGACTAATGCTGAAGGTGAAGCTCCAATACCTCAGTCACCTGATATGAAGAGCCAACTCATTGGAGAAGACCTTAATGCTAGGAAAGATTGAAGGGAAAAGGAGAAAGGGGAGGCAGAGGATGAAACTGACTATGAAATTGGATCACTGACTCAATAGATATGAACTTGAGCAAACTCCAGGAGATAGTGGAGGACAGAGGATGCTCACGGGCTGTGGTCCATGGGGTGGCAAAGAGTCAGACACAACTTAGCGATGGAACAAGAAAATGTAAATGACCAAAATACAAACAAGGAACACACCTGATCAATTACAGAATCCTACCAATTCTCCTTTCAAGATAGATTTTTTAAATCTGTTTAACATCTTACCATCTCTGTTTACAAAAACATAATGAAGGACAACAAAGGACTGGATTCCTTAAAAATCTCCTTAAAAGAGAAGTTACAACTGATTCCACAGAAATACCAAGGATTATAAGAGACTACTATGAACAACTGTATGCCAATAAAATGGACAACCTGTAGGAAATGGACAAATTCTTATAAAAGTAGTCTCCCAAGACTGAGCCAGGAAGAAATAGAACATATGAACAGATAAATCACAATCACTGAAATTGAAACTGTTATAAAAAAAAAAACTCCCAACAAACAAAAGTCCAGGATGTGATGGATTCACAGGCAAATTCTATCAAACATTAAGAAAAGAGTTAAAACTTATTCTGAAACTGTTACAAAAAATCACAGGGGAAGGAAAACATCCAGACTCATTTTATGAGCCCTGATAACAAAATAAGCAAAGATACTACAAAAAAAGGAAAGAAAAGTATAGGCCAATATCACTGATAAACATAAATAAGAAAAATCCTCAACAAAACACTAGTAATCCAAATCTAACAATACACTTAAAAGATCATACACAATGATCAAGTGGAATTCATCCCAGGGATGCAAGGATTTTTCAGTACCTGCAAGTCAATCAATGTGATACACCTCATCAACAAATTGAAGGATAAAAACCATATGATCAATTCAATAGATGCAGAAAAAGCTTTTGACAAAATTCACACCCATTTATGATAAAAACTCTCCAGAAAGTGGGCATAGAGGGAACATAATTCAACATAATAAAGGCTATTTATGACAAACCTACAGCTAACATCACACTCAATGGTGAAAACCTGAAAACATTTCCTCTAAGATCACGAACAAAACAAGAATGTCAACCCTCACCATTTTTATTCAACATTGTTTTAGAAGTCCTATATATAGCAATCAGAGAAGAAAAACAAGTAAAGGGAAACCAAATTTAAAAGAAGAAATTAAACTGTCACTATTTGCAAATGACACGATACTATAAATAGAAGATCCTAAAGATGTTACCAGAAAACTATTAGATCTCATCAATAAACTTGGTAAAGTTTCAGGTTACAAAATTAATACACAGAAATCTGTTGCATTTCTATACACTAACAATGAAAGGTCAGAAATAGAAATTCATGAAACAATTCCATTTAACATTGCATCAAAAATAATAAAACACTAGGCATAAGCCTACCTAACAAAAGACCTATACTCCAAAACTATAAGATGCTGATGAAAGAAATCAAAGAGGAAACAAGCAACAGGAAAGACACACCATGTTTGTGGACTGGAATAATCAATATTTCAAAATGACTACACGACCCAAGGCAACCTAAAGATTCAATGCAATCCCGATCAAATCACAATGGTATTTTTCACAGATCTGGAACAAAAAAAAGTCTTAAAATTTATATGGAGACAGAAAAGATCCTGAATAGTTAAAACAATCTTGATAAAGAAAAAGCTGGAGGAATCAGGCTCTCTGACTTCAGACTATACTACAAAGCCACAGTCACCAAAAGAGTATAGTACTGACACAAAAATAGAAAAATAGATGAAGGGAACAGGACAGAAAACCCAGAAACAAACCCATGCATCTATGGTCAATTAATTTGTGACAAAGAAGGCAAGACTATACAATGTTGGAAAGAGGGTCTCTTCAATGCACAGTGCAGGAGAAACTGGACATGTAAAAAATAAAATAAAGTTAGATCATTCTTTAGCACCATACACAAAGATAAACTCAAAATGGATTAAAAACCTAAATGTGAGACTGGATACTATAAAAAAAAAAACTCCAAGAGGAGATCATAGGCAGAGCACTGTGACATAAATCACGGCAATATATTTTTCAATCCATCTCCCATAATAATGAAAATAAAAGAAAACATAAACAAATGGAGCCTACTTAAATTCCAAAGCTCTTGCATAGCAAAGGAATCAATAAACAAGATAAAAAGACAACACAGAGATTTGGAGAAAATATTTGCCAGTGATGAGACTGACAAGAGACTAGTTTACAAAATTTACAAACCAGTTCATGGTGCTCAACAGCATCAAAACAAACAGTCCAATCAACAAATGGATGGGAGACCTAAATAGACATTTCTCCAATGGCCAAAAGGTGCATGAAAAGATGTAAAACATTGCTGATTGTTAGAGAAATGCAAATCAAAACTACAATGAGACATCACCTCACACCAGCCAGAATGGCCATCATCAAAAATCCACAAACAATGCTGGAGAGTTTCAGATGGACATGGACATATTGCTATATTTACAATGGATAACCATAAGGACCTACGGCATAGCACAGGAAAGTCTGCTCAATGTTATGTGGCAGTCTGGATGGGAGTGGAGTTTGGGACAGAATAAACACATGCACATGAATGGCTGAATCCCTTTCCTGTTAACCTGAAACTACCACAATACTGTTAATCAACCACACCCCAATAAAAAATAAAAACTTGAATTCTCTATAACAATCATGCCTCAAGATAGCCTCCTTCCAGTTTTCCAAACTACAAATTATCACATTTAAAAGCAATTTTGACCAATTGCCTGCAAAGCTTAAATCTCTGCAGTGACTTTCCATTGCTCTAAAATCCCAAACTCTAATCCTGGTTTACGAGTCCTCTGGGCTCATAGAACTGCTTCTATATCAAGGTTGAACTGCTTCAACTTCTCAGTCTCAATTTTGTTATCTAAAATTCAATCACCTGAACTTTGACTTCACACCATCATTCTCTCCATTGTGGTCTGGCTAACTCTTACTGAAGAGATAACTAGCCCTAAAAAATGATGACAGTACAGAGAACTTCCTGCCCTCCAGGATTAGATCCTCTGGTTATATATGTTTTATCATCTTATATTTCCTCTTTCCTAATGCTTATCCCAATTAGTATGAATTTATTTCATCCTAATTGTTATAAGGACATATCACAATATTTGTTCAGCATCAATACTTTCTACTTTTTTAAGATCTGTGAGAGTAGGAATGTAACTGCCTTATATAGCTCTCTATAGCTACTTTCAATAGTTTAATAGTATTAGATAAATAATAGGTGCTTGGTTTCTGCTAAATCAGTTGGAACACAGTTTACAAATGCTGGTTGGGCTCTTCTAAAGAGGCTATGAAGGCCAAGCGAGAGATTTTGGACTTGATTCTGTAGGAAATGGAAAGCAAGTGAATGTGTTTGAGCAAGAAAATAGAATAAAAACAATTGTTCAGAAACAGTGATCTAATAGCTTTCTGGAGAATGGTTCCAGATAATGGGCTACTACAGAACTCTAGTTAAGACTAAGTAACTTATAACCTAAGCATATTGTAGAGAAGATGGACAGTGAGAAAAGATGGACAGTGAGAAGAAATAGAAATGGAAAGATGCCATTCCATTTTTTTACCCCATAAATTACTTGGGTGTAGTCATTTTATTTCATTAGGCAACCTCTTTTTATTCTGTGACTATAACAGGAGGATTGTAATAGGGAAAGTAGATTGCAATAGGGAAGAACTAATCTGACTCCATAGTAGATCTGCTCTGTTCATGTGCTTAGTCATGCTGGCTCTGTAAGTTTTGTATAAGAATGTTGCTTCTGGCCTGAAATACACAAGATATCCTATTCTCAGGACTCTGTGAACTTTAAAGAGTCTACTCATATAGAGATAACAAAGTTGTAGCACAGAGAATAGTACTTGTTTTGTCGGAGATTTACAGGAACATAGTGATCCAACCAATGTGGACAAGAACAAGGGATTTCAACACCAAGAAATTTGCAACAACTAACCAGGTATCCCCCTTGCAAAAGTGCTTTGCTGAAACCCTTCAAGGAGTTTGGGGTTTTTAGGGCACAAGCCATCAGTCTCCTTGCATGACCCTGCAACAAACATCCTTCTGCTTCAATCTCCAGCGTTTTGGCTTGTTTGGTCTTGCTGTGTGTTGGGCATATGAACTTAAACGCCAATAATAGCATCGTGTCATTGCCACCAGAGCCCATGTATCTGTGTAAGTGGTGGCCAAACTAAGATTTTTAATGAGATCGGTCCAGAAATGCACATGGCAGAGGCCTGAAAGCAACATATTTCATCATCTTCTTTGAGTGACCCCCTTTTCTTATTTTTTCTTGTCTTTTATGTCTAACATATAGATATCCATCCATATCACTATATCTAGACATATCTATATCTATCTGTTACATCACAGTCATATTCTTCCATATGCTCTACATTCTCAGTAATCAGACCAGCCACACAGATAGCTTCTGCTCCTCATAAACCAATGATCCTCAAATATTTTCCTATATTCTCCTGATTGTCAGACCTAAATATTCAACATCATACTGTTCAGATGTCCCACCAACCACCCTTAACTCAGTGGGTCCTGAGCCATACTCATTACCTTTATTGGATCTGAGAAGAGTAGAGACAGTGAAATATTATTATTTGTGGTTAATAGTTGTATCCATGAAAATTTTTTCTATATAATATTTAGCAGTAAGTATTCTTTTAGCTATGTGCTGATGAGAAAACAAGAAGGCATAAAGACAGGATAATACACTCCATATCAAACTCTACCCATGAGCAGAGACAAGCACTTTACCCTAAAGGAAAGAAGTCAGTAAAATGTAAAACAACATAGTATTTGTTTTAAAATACTAATTGAAAAAAAAAACCAACATTCCTTCTGAACTAAATTTATAAAAGGCTATAGCTAAAAAGCCTGAAAACATTCCCTAAAATGAATCCATTTTTAATGTAATTTTAAAAGCCTGTGTTATTCTTAAATAGTGTGCAAATGGAAACCTCAATTTTCTTTATTTATTAATGAATTAAAAATATTCCAAGTGGCTGCTCTTGCTGTTGAAAGGTGCTAGATGGCCAGGTGCTGATCCATGGTTAATTAAACAAAAAGAAACTGTTTTTCAAAAAGCAGTATGGAACTCTGTGAGAATAGCTCTGCCTTTCGAGTATTCCATCTGTCAACCTCAAAGATAAAATATCCAGTTATTTTACCAGCGAAACTTGGGAATAGCAAGAGAGTTGCAAATCTGGACAGCCAAGCTATGGTAAATCATACCAGAGTAAGGGGGGGAGGGTTGTTTTGGATAAAAGTTTATTGGAGAAGAACAAGAGTTTGCGGTTGTGGCAGCTTCCTGTTGGCTGCAAGTGGTGGTTAGTGCACTGTTGTCGAGGAAGAGTGGAGGGGTGTGGGTTAAGCTCAGGATATGAAATTCCCATAAGAAAACCACTCTCCCCACTAGATATAGCATTCTAATCATCAAGGATAGGAAATTAAGTAGAGAATTTTATGCAAACAATTTTACACAAACATATCTTGTTAAAATAATTCTTGTCTTCCTTCTTCCTGCTGGCTACACAGACTACAAAAAGTGGCATGTGCATAAAAACCTCCCATCTGGGATTCCTGACTCCATTTTAAATAAGTTTTCCTTTATTTTCAGATATCTTCTCAAATATTTGTAGTTCTCTGAGTGATTCAATCAAACAGTGCACCTGTGTGCATGGCAATTTGTTTGTGTCCATTTTGTTCCCTATTTTTAAAAGTCCAACCTTATATACAACATCTGTATCTCTTTCACGCTATATTACTTCTACAGAGCTCATACAACGTGATTAACACGCACAAGCAGTGCAATCTGGCTTCTGCATGGCATAAATTAGACACTCGATACACGCTTGTCAAATGAGGGAAGCGCTTCACTTTAACTGCTATCTCTAAGTGATCAGTTGACTCTCTACAGAACAATCCATTGACCTCTTTTTATTCCTTAATATTTATCTTTATTCCTATTTGCCATCTTCCTAGTCACCGGGTCCAAATTTATCTGGGCAGAGATCTCGTGCTTTGCCTACATCTCTGGGTCTATTTATGGTACTTCCGCTGCCTGGAATGCCACTGAGCCACATCCCTGTCACTCTGCCTGGTGGAAAATTCATCCATCATCAAAGTGTCACTCCAAATACTTTCAACACTTAAACAAAGCCCTCCTTGTTCACTCTAGCTAATGATACTTTCCTGCCTCCTCCAAACATATATTTCATTTGCATCACTCACATGGTACTGTTCTCTTTCTACCTGGCATTTTAACTTTCTAGAGTTTATCATTCCATCTAAAATACTAAAAGTTTTAAAGACAGCACCCATATAAGAAAATCTTTTTGACTGTCCTTTAGGTCTCTTAAGTTATAGTTCATATACAATTTTAAGCTTGACATGAAGGAACAAGAAGTTAGAAAATACAAAAAGCAAATGTACATCTCCCTAAACTATAGTTCCCTGGGACCATTTATATGAGAGCAAATAATTCCTGTGTTCCTGAGGATATTAGCATGATGCAGGTCAGAGGAATAATTGATGTATACAAAATACACCCTGAATCCTAAATAAATACTCTAATGTGTCAATTACTTATTAATAATATCTTATTTATTACACAGCTATAATGATTCAATATATTTACCAGAAGAGTTAACTTTTAATAAATTATTAATAACTATATTAACAATATATTATTCATTATTCAGTGATAATAGTTGAACAAATTTTCTGAGAGATTTAACATTTACAACATTTTTACATCTACTATAAAACTTAATCTTTACAATAAGACTAAATGATAGAAAATGTTAAATCTATCAGATTTTACAGAAGGAAATGTTGAAAGTCAATGGGTTCAATAAGATATCCCAAGGTCACACAGTTAAAAAGCAGAAAAAACAGGGTCCAAATTTTAGTGTTCTAATTTCAGTGAGTAAAACAGACATAGTCTGCACTTTCTGCTTGATGAGGCACTGAAAAGCTAGAAACAAAAATAAGTGAACAAGGAGTATTTTTTGATGGAGACTAATGGGAGGCAGAGAGCAGAACATTTTGAGATAAAGTGATCAGGGAAGACATCATGGAAAGCATTATTCTTAAGCTAAGGATTGAAGGATGAGCCAGACATTAAAGGAAACAAACAGAAACAGTGGAAGACCACTGAAATACAGAAACAGGCTTGTGCAAAGACCTTAAAATAAGAAATGTGTGACTTCTTATCACAACATAAAACATCCTTCATGAAGTGGCTCCAAGTATGAATTATGCACCAGTGAATCTTCATGCCTTCCACCCTTCATACCGGAAGAAAACCCCAGACATTTTGTGAACTACACATTCTTTCATACTTTTGCATATGCTTTCTCTTCTACCTGAAATATCTTTTCCTAGAATCTCTACATAGAAGAAAAATATATTTAATCTGAAAAATTTTTCTCAGGTGGTAGTGATTCTCTGACAGTTTCTCCATCCTCACTCCAGTATAGCTAAATGAGTCTCTCCCATATATTTTAAAATTACTCTCATTTTTATTCACAACTTCAATAAAGAATGATTTCTATAACATAACATCACCTGTTGAGTTATGCAAGCATCATCAAAATCTAATTTTAGAATATTTGTATCACTCAAGAAATAAAATGTACAGTGCTTCCCTATTCCTATCTTCAGCTCTGGGCAACTGCTAATCTACTTTCTATTTCTATAAGATTTGTCTTTTCTGGATAGTTTGCATAAATGGAATCATACAATATGTGTTCTTCCACGTTTGATTTCTTTCACTTGACATAACATCGTTTTTGAGATTCATCTGAGTTATAGCATGTTCAGTATCTTTATTGATAACTTTACATTGCACGGAAACACCAAAACTTATACATTTACCAGCTCATACACATTTAGCCTAACCTACTTTTGTCTATTGTGAATGATGCTGCTATGAACAAACATTCACATAAGATTATTTGCAAGGACATATGTTTTCTTCATTTTCCCTAGGTGGTGGTAGTAGTACTATCCAGGAGTAGTACTGCTGAATCACATAATATTCCACCTTCCCTTCACTTCCATGCCTTCCATGCATCCTTCTCTCAGCATGCACACTGTTCTTTAATTGTTGATTTATTTGTCTTTGTTTTTACATATCTATCTCCCCCTATTGGGCTATGAGCATCATTACAGCAGGCAGCATGGCAACAATTTCTTTAGCAGTTGTAGGTACATAGTAGGATTCATAAACTTCCTAAAATCTGAACTCAGATCCTTTTCTTAAAGATGGGGGCATTCTAAAAAAAAAAAAAAAAAGGATGGGAGCATTCATGCTCACAGCTGCAGGGGGTGCTTGCCTGCTGAGGCTCACAAATGAGCCTCTCCCCAAGAACTGCCCTTTGCCAAGAAGCTGGTTTGCACAAGGGTATTTTCCTTTCCTATAGGCCTCCCAGATCCAAGTACTGATCTGTGTAAGGATATAAGGACTTGGTTTCTTACTTCTTTTCAGGACATCTCTTAAAGGCATTCTAGCTCCACAGTATCTTATGGGACTGGCTGGGACCACTGTTGCCGCTCTACCCAGTTCTCATCTTCTTTTTGTCCAATCCCGCTTTCCCTGTCTTCTCCCCACATAAGTAAAGAAACACAAAATTTTGCTGGGAGCACTCCTCAATAAACCTTCTGTAAACAAGTGTGAGTCCTAGAATCTGGTTCCTGGGGAACCTGACTGGCCATTTATATAGGGAATTCAAACAAGGAAGCTGGCTGTCAAGGAGATAATAATCTTCAATAACCCCCTTTCTCTTCACAGGCACTTAGTCCAACAATTGTTTATGATATAGCTGTAACTGAGATATAATTCAGGTCCCACCTGACCCTTGACAGTGAGTTAAGATCAATGTAAGCCCATCCTCATTCCATGTCACTGGAAAATCAAAAGCCCTGATTTATTTTTTTTTTTTTAAGAATTATTGAGGAAAAGGAATGGTAAAGTTCTCTGGATTACACTATTTGATTCGTTTTACATATTTTATTGTACTACCTATCTTTATTTTGAACTATATTACTCCAGATAAAAGACTTCTCTCAATTTTTACAAAAAGCCCATTCACTGATGAGTTGACAATTGAATATCCAAGGACATTAAGAAAGGGTAGACACTTTGATGAAGGACATATTGTCAATTGCATATTGGATTTCCCTGGGCTTAAATTTTCCTTTGGCCTTCCCATCAGGGTATTTTTTTACCATGGCCACTTCACCCCCAGCACTATGTCACCCTCATGCCATTTTCCTGGCATTTGTTTTCCCACTCTTTCCCCCGCCCCCCCCTCCCCCCCCCCCCCCCCCCCCGCCCATCACTCACTTTTCTTTCTTTCTTCTTCTGTTCCTCTCTCAGGAGCACATTCCTCCCATTTTCTTATACAGTCAGTAAGGTTCTCTGCTGTCTTTATACTCATATACTCAGTGTCTCTTTTATATATGAAATGGCTTTCAACACTTTCTCCTAAATGAAAGTTATTCTAAAAAGAATTCAGGCTCCAGCTATTAAGATATTTTCCATCTTCACTACATAGAGATGTACTGATTCATTCTGAGAGAACACTAATACATTTATTACATAATATTTTGAGTAAGTAACTATGCAATCTTTCTGACCTCTATAATTTTGCCACCATACAGAATCAGGACACATGGTCTAAAAAGTTTTATTATGTTTTGGATAAAAGCACTGTATCAGGGTCTGCAGGACTATTTGCAGGTTCAATAATTCACCATGAGGAGTCAAAGGACTCATGGTTATGGTACACTCATGGTTACAGTACTCACAGTTATGGTACACTCATGGTTATGGTATACACTCACAGTTACGGTACACTCATGGTTATGGTATACACTCATGGTTATGGTATACACTCACAGTTACGGTACACTCATGGTTATGGTATACACTCATGGTTGTGGTACACTCATGGTTATGGTTTATTACAGTGGAAGGATACAGATAAAATCAGAACAGAGAAAAGGCACATGGAGTGGAGTCAGGGAGAAGCCAGGCACAAGCTTCTGAGCATTGCCTTCTAGGAGTCACACCAAGTTACACTTAATTCTCCCAGCAAGGATACATGGCAATACAACAGTGTTACCAAATAGGGAAGCTCATCCTAGCCTTGAGTCCAGGGTTTTCATGGGGGCTTGGTTTAGTCAGGAACATAGGTAGGTAGCACATGTACAACTAGCTTGGCTACTCAGACTCCAGTACCCCAAGGCAAAAACAGATGCTCATAGTAAACCACATCGATAAACTCTAATCACTGTTACAGCATGCCCCAAGGTCTGCTCACACACACAAAAACACTCACCAGGCAGACATTTCCAGGGTTCAGAGCTCTCAGCTCCCACAGGCCAGCCAAGGCTCAGTTCTAAAAACAAACTTTTCTTGGGAATGTGTAGGATTTTAACCTTCTAAGTTAATCCTTTCCTATACTATGTTGACTTAAGCATCTAAGTTCAAGTTCTAGAATCCTATTCATTTCATTCAGTCATCCAGGCATTAAAACAGAAAAGTAGCTCAGAAAGTCATCTAAAGCCACCTGTATAGTATGTGTCAGTATTAACTAAAGTCCACCAAGGCCCCAAACTCAGAAATTCACTGGTCAGATTTACTCCTTATCTGCAGACAAACATACATATTGTCAATTGCATATTGACAGCCTTCCTGATGGGGGTACAGAACTAGACCCTGTCCCCTCCTTGGAAGAGAGACTAGATGGAATCCCAGCTGATCCTACTGTGTATCTACTATAGTCTTTTCTACCTGGCCCTGTCCATTGTTTTGTCCCTTCGTGTTCATTGCAGTTAATGCCAATAGCATCAGCGAAAATATTGAATCTTTAGAGGCTGGGGAAGAGCAAGGAGGTAAATCAACACACTCTTCAGAGACACTGCTGTTTGTCTAGAACTCTGAGAAATAAGGTCAGTATCTCCTTCACAGTCCACAGAATTTGATAGGACTGTAAACTGGGAGTCTGTCTATACTCACTGCCTCCTGTGCAAAGCAGATTAATAGAACTGAGCCATTGGAATATAGGGCAGAGAAAAAGTAAGCAGAAAGTGCTGCTGCTGATATAACTAACATACCTACCACACTCCCCGGGCCTCCTTTGGTGACATCTATCCTCACCCTGGTCTTTTTTGCTTCCCTCTCTCCCTCCATCACTTTCCTCCTTCCCTTGCCCTTTTCCTCACTGCTTTTTCTCCTTGCATCTTTGGCTTACATTCTTTAAATATTTACTAAACTCTACTGTTTCAAGAACTATGCTATCCACTAAGAATCCAGTTATAAATGAGATCAACATAGTCACTCCCTTCATGAAACTCACTGTCTAGCAGAAATGAGCTTTCAAGTATAGAAGTTTCAGTGGCCAGCACCTCTCCACATCCAGAAACCTACTTTGCCTTCAGTCTTATCTCTGATCACTCACCATCACCTCCTTCTTTGTATTCAGCACCTCAAGCCATGCTAAGCAAGAATACTGACTTGAGACCTCACAAATGTGCTTTCTTGCTCTGAGCTTTGCATTCTGCATCTTTTGTTGTAATATCCATTTTACCTAGACCCTTGCACTAGATCTAGTTTCTTCACTTAGCACTGACGCAGGGAAGCCTTCTCTGACTGTCTCCTGAGATCAATATTATTCAGTACTTTTGAAACGCATTCATGTTGACATGTGGAAGCCACAGGCTTTGCAGCTATCATTTCAGGCTCCATGCCTGAGCCACACAGGGAAACCTTTCTTCTGACACATCAGATACACCCACAGGAAGTCATTCCATTGAATTCTTCTAATTGTAGGATACACTTGAGTAATTCCTGAAGCAAACAACTGCTCTCTCAGGAATTAGGAAAATGTAAAACAAACAAAGAACCAACACTTCACTTCGCCACTCTAGGAATTTCTCTTTTTATTAATTGTTTGCCCCATTTTTCCTTCACTCAACACACAATCATTGTTTAACTCTGTAGTGCCCCCACATGCCAAGGGTTCTCTTCTCAAGGAGTCTCAAAAAGTAAGCCTTTTTCTTGGCCATTGGATGGGTGTCCTACGTTCCTTCGGTAAGTAACAAATTACCATAAGCTTAGTAGCTTAAAACAATACAATCTATTTTTTTATGTTTATGATCACAAGTCTGAAATAGTTCTCACTGGGTTAAAACCAAGGTGCTGGCACTACTCTCTTCCTCTGAAGGGGAGAATTCACTTCTGTGCTTTTGCCAGCTTCCAGATAATACCTGAATTTCCTGATTCACAGTCCCTTCCTCCATCTTCAAACCCAGCTCTTCAAATGTCCTCACTCTCCCTTTCTCCCCTCTGTCTCTTTCTCTCAATTCTGCTTTCATTGATATATCACCTTCCCCTTATTAAGGATCCTGTGATTATATTGGGCCCACCTGGATAGTTTAGAAAACTCTCCCTATCTTTAACATTCTTAATCAGATCTGCCGATTCTCTTTTACTATATAAATAACATATTCATACATTCTGGGGATTAGGACATGGATATCTTTGAGGGACTATTGTTCTGTCTAGCATAGTCATAAACGGTTTCCTCTGCAGCCACTAGAGACATTCTTTCTACTTGGCACTATAACGTGTTTTAAAATACTGTATTCTGTTCCCTTACTATATTGAGCAATGATGTGAACTGGTCTTGTCATGACCATAATGTGCTAGTCTTGGATTTTTTTGTTTCCTGCTGTTCTTTTTTCTCTACTTCATTGGCCTTCCTACTAACACTACTGTATACTGTATATAAACCACTCCTGGGAGGTTAGCTCTGGGTTTCCACATACATTGTTCATGCTGATGTGGGAGTTGAGGGGAATTTCTCTACCAGTCTTGAAACAACTGTATTATTCTAGAAAGTAGGGCTGCCTTATTCTTTTGGTTTCCTTAAGCACTAGTAATATTATAACATGTCTATTCCACATTTGTAATCCAGGGATTCAGGCTTAATTTTTCATCCTGGCTGTGCCACGGACATACTGTGTGACTTTCACTCAATGAATTATTCTTCCTACGACTTAGTTTTCCTCATTTGGATAATAACAGAGTTAGATAATAATATCCACATTGTTGAAGGCAAAAAGAGAAGGAGGAAGCAGAGGATGAGATGGTTAGATAGCATCACTGATTCAATATACATGAAATTCCGGGAGACAGTGATGGACAGGGGAGCCTGGCACGCTGCAGTCCATGGGCTCACAAAGATTTGGGTTCAATTTAGCAACTGGACAATAGCAATCCACATTGTTGATTTCTTATAGAAATTGATTGAGGTAATACGTGGAATGTCCCTTGCAGGCTACATATAGTAGAGACTGTAGGATTTCTATATATTGTTGCTATATGATATCCACATGAAAGAAAACATGGGAAGTGAGATGAGGTATGGTTATAGAAGGACTTGAATGACCAGATAAGGAGGTAATGTGGTCCCTGGAATCAAACTTTAAGCCTTTCCTCAGGTAGCACTTATCCCCAGATCCTTGGAGCGCTACTCTTGAATAGTCTTTCCCCTTCTTTCCCTAAACATTTTCCCAAACCTCATTTCAAACTAGAAGTTCTTATGAACAGTTGGAAGGTTGACTGGTTGTCTCAAACAACCCCTTCTGAAACCACTATTCATGGATGTATGCTTTCTACAACCTACAAGAAGTCCTGATAGTTTCCTCCTCTTGAATAATATCAATCATTTTGACCTAAATAGATTCTTAGTTTTCCAGATAACTAATAGCTCCTAGCCCTATAGTAGCCCCTTATCCTGATCAATGAAACAATTCAATGTACACTCAGGTGCTAACACTATTTATTTATTTATATAATCATTCATTCAAATATTAAGTCTTCCCTTGTGGCTCAGCTGGTAAAGAATCTGCCCACAATGCAGGAGACCTGGGTTCGACCCCTGGGTTTGGAAGATCCCCTGGAGAAGGGAAACGCTATCTACTCCAGTATTCTGGCCTGGAGAATTCCAAGGACTGTATAGACATGGGGTCACAAAAAGTCTGACCTGACTGAGCGACTTTCACTTTCAAATAGTAAACTAATATAAAAATAATTTTGCAAGGATACCTCCCAATCCAAACCCAAACACCACTTCCAGAGGTTTAAAAGCTACAGCAATAAATCAAGGAATTTCCCGAGGACATTGGTGTCTCCTTTTTGGGGATCCCTCATAGCTTTAAGCTTTAATACAATCGATTTGTAAGTGAAAACAAGATTTTAGCAACTGCCAACTCATCTTGGCATTTGAAAAATCAAGCTGTGTTCTGATGTTTGCTTCGTAAATTAGAACCAACAATAAAGATTCTGGAATCAGGCCTTAAGTGGCAATTTTGTTGATGATGCATGATGCAGAACAGAATGCATTTTGCTCGGCCACACAGTGTTGTCTTTGCAGGGCTGGCAGCAGTAGGACGTTTTCTGTGTAGGATGTTAGCTAAGGTTTGTGAAAGGCAACAAATTATATACCTTCTAAGCCAAAAAGATGTTTTTTTCATAGCTATTTATACACTTCAATCCTAAGTGGCCAGAATTCCAGGGGTTATCAAGGACAACGTGATCTTAAACAAAATAATCCCTTCTTTCCTTCCAGTTTACACAGAAAACTTGTATGAGACCAGATCAGATGCAATTACTTTGGTGAACTTTGGGGAAACGAGTTAATTTATCATTGTCAAACGGGCAATCTAAAGCAGAGAGACACCCAACAAATTGCCCAAGGTCACACAGGTAACCATGGAATTGAGACCAGGACTTGTGATTCCTGTTCCATTTCTACTTTTCTAGCTATGTGACCTCTGACTTCAAACGTAATTGTTCATTTTTCATTTGTAAGGACCTTAGCCTGAACTTCCACCTCTGCACGTTAAGATCCCACTTTGCTCCTTTACACTGACACACTTCTCTAAAGGTAATCATGCTCATATCTTTATTTCTTCATTCCATTGTTGAACACTGTAATCTGACTGCCATAGTTTCCCATCCCAGTGGGCCTTCAGATAGTTCCTGCAGTAGTAGTAGTTTTAATCATTCAGTTGTTTCTGACTCTGCAGACCCATGGACTGTAGCCCACCAGGCTCCTCTGTCCTTGGGTTCTCCAGGCAAGAATACCAGAGTGTGTTACCCTTCCCTTCTCCAGGGGATCTTCATGACCCAGGGATCAAACCTGGGTCTCCAGCATTGCAGGCAGATTCTTTACCAGAGCCACCGGGGAAGGCTATCATCATTGTAACTAAGAACTAAAAACTAGAAAACTGGGATTTACTGGAACTTTTCTTCTAAAAAATAGATATCATTCATTAGAGATGAGAAACTTCTGTTTTGTTTTACACTGGTGACCCTTACCCCTTCCTAAAATAATGCCCGTAGAAATCCATAAACAAAACAAGAACTATATTTAGGATTAAAATTTGATACAAGAAGTAACAGGAGATTGACAGGGGCACCTCACCTTGGCTAACCTGAGTATCATAACAACTAAATATACAATTGGTGCTGATTCTTACATAGCCAAATTATATAGATCTGAGAATCAATCGCTTTAAATTTTGTTTCCTATCCCAATAACTGTGAACTCTGGTGACCTGTAGCTTTTTTGTTCCCAAGAGAATGACACATTCAATTAGGTACAGTGTAGTTCTTACTGCAGTTCAGACTGCCATGTGGACTTTTCTAGTTTCTTGGGCCACTGATGGAACTATAGGGAAATAGGACCAGTACTGGCCAAATTGTTAATGCTAAGTCTAAAGAGGTCATTGGCTTCTACTATATTCAGTGCTTGCAGAGAGTATGGATAGACCCCTAGAACTTGGAGGCTACCTGAGTAATTCTTTGTATCATCATATCCAAGGGGGAGGTTAATGGAAAATGACCTCAATTTCACATTGGCAAGACTACCAAGGACTCAAACCCTACAGGAGTGAAGATCACATTTCCTAAAGTAGAATCCCAGACTAGCTGAGGAGTTGTTCTGAAGATTAAAGGAATGCATCATGTGTGGAAATGAAATACCCTGGTCTCCTATATCTTCTTTTGTTTTAAACACAAGAATAATTAAGGTAATCAGTGCTAGTTTAATCTTATCTTTTTTCCACTATTATATATTTGGTCTATTACTAGTATTGATAGCTACCATTTTAGTTTACAGGTTGTAAAATGGTGAGGAGTTTAGTTGGAAGTATGATAGGGCTATAGGAGAATCAGCATCACCTAGAACTTGTGGGTGATGAAGATGAAGGTCTTCAAAAGGACTTAAGAAAATCATAACTACTGAATGCAATGGCTTAATGTGATTGTGAGTTTCTTACTAGGGACAAAGTACACATTAAAGCTTAGTGCATAAATGTTGAATCATGTGAAACGACAGTGTCTGCAAAACTATTAGGAAGAAAGACAGTTCAAAATATTTTTTAGCCACCTTAATTCGCAAAGTTAGTATTATACTGATGTTCCTCTTTAACCAGATAAGAAAACAAAATAGTACTACAGAGACTGTAATATAGACGGCAAAGTGATGTGTTGGTAGAGTTCTGGCCATAACTAAAGACTGCATCTGTTCAAAGGGAATTGGGAAATTAGAAGTGGGCAGGAGGAATGGAGTGCCATGACTATCTAGTTTCTCCTCTTGAAACGTCTTATTTGTATTTATTTGTACCTAATTTACTCACAAATCCCTTTAAGTCAGGTCTTGTATCCTGAACTTCTTAAGTATTCATAGTCTAAGCAAGTTGTCACTAAACTGAATTACAATTCAGAATAGAATTACAGAATAGAATAGAATTACTAAACTGTAGAATAGAATAGAATTACAGAATAGAATAGAATTACTAAACTGAATTACAATTCAGAACTAGGATAAGAAGGTTTATCCTAATAAGGATCTACTGTCTTTATTCGAGGCAAAAGTCTAGTATCCTAGTTTGGTACCTTGAGTTCTTATTGACTTAATTGTAAATTTAAATGTTTTAGGAGAAAGATGGCAATCAAGACATTTTCATATGTATGTTTGGCATCTGCTTCTTGATTCATGAATCTCAAAGAGAGGAAGGAATAAATTAAATTTGGATTTGAAAGCTAATGAACAGCAAAGGAATTAAACTCTCCAAGCAATATAACCTACAAACTAGATATCTGTTTATTTATTAATCTCACATGTTGAATTAATATCTATCATCCAGACATATTGATGAATGTCCTGTTTCCCAAAAACATATGAGTACTTTAGGACTTCATGTATTTAATTATGTCTTCCTCCATTCATCCTCATTCATCCTCATTCTTCCTCATTCATTCATGAAAAAAACTTTGTCTACATAATTTAATTTATTAAGTAACATGTTTATGTTTTCATTCAAACCAATTCTATATAGCACTCTCAAATGATACTTCTGATTGATATAAAATAGAGATTAATTCAACTGATAAAATTTAAACCAATTTAAAACCAAAGGCTAAGCAATTTGACATTTTAGCCTCAGCAGTCCTTAAGTTTGAGATTTTTTTATTTTATTTAAGTTTCTTGAAATGTGTAAAACAGCTCATAGATTTCCAATTTGCTTCTCCTTAGCAGTTTCAGGTTCAAAGGAGGTTCAAAATGAGAGCCAGACAGCACACAGTCTTTCATCCTGCTCTGCCTTTGAACACGGCACTCCTTGTCTGGAAAGTCTTCCTTTTCCTCCTCCTTCATTTGCCAGGGACAAATTCTGCTTCACAATTCATGTTCTGAATGGGATCCTCTTGGAAGAATATCCTAAAACCCACTTTCTTTCCCAGATCTAGGATAGATTTCATTCCTATAGGCTCCCATTTTTAACAGTTATATAAAATAGAAAATCAAGAAGGATCTACTCTATAGCACATGGAACTCTACTCAATATCTGTAATAGCCTATAATTCGAAAAGAATCTGAAAAAGAATGAATATATGTATATACATAACTGAATCACTATGTTATACACCTGAGAGTAACACAACATTGTAAGTCAATTATACTCCAATGAAACTTAAAAAAAAAACCAAACGTGCAAGAACACATACAAATTTAAGGGTACACATGAAGTATTTTTTAAAAACTGTGACAACCTAGAGGGCTTGGATGGAGTGGGAGATGGGAGGGGGGTTAAGAAGGGAAGGGACATGTATGTGTGTTCAGTTGCTCGATTGTGTACAACTCTTTCAGTCCCATAGACTGTAGCTCTCCAAGGATTCTCCAGGCAAGAATACTGGAATGGGTTGCCATTTGCTCCTCTAGAGGACGTTCCTGACCCAGGGATCTAATGCACCTCTCTTGCATCTCCTGCATTGGCAGGACCCCTAGGGCCACCTGGGAAGACCATATATATAACTGTGACTGATACATGTTGATGTTTGGTGGAGGCCAGCACAATATTGTAAACCAACTGTCCTCCAATGAAAAAAAAAAAGAGGAAAAAAAGAAACAAAAAAATATAAAAATATTAAAAATTTTTAAAAGGACATTTAAAAAAAATTGTCAGAATGAAAAGGAAAAAAGGTTAAAGAACAAGAATAAATGTATGAAATAAGAGGACCTTGCACAAACTAATGATAACCAAAAGCTGCAAACTGGAAATATCATTGTTCAAACCTCCATGCCTGAAGTTCATCATACAATTGAAAACATATTTTTATGATAATTTGAACCACACTGCTGCTTAGACCTCCTGAACTCTTTAGCTCTGGGATAGCCTTCCCCGTAACTTGGTCCTCTAGCAGTCTCTTTAGAACACTGTCTCTCAGTGTCCCCCACAGGAGAGGTCAGCCTAGAGGACACAGGATCTCTAGGACAGTGAGGAAATTCAGTGGAGTAAAGGTGCACCTTGAAGTGAGGAAGACTGCATTGATGATCTGGAAAAGCAGTCCTCTGACCATCTAAGTACCCAACCAGAAACCAAGGCATTGGTATCAACCTCCTTCGGGGCTTCCACTCTCCCTTCACTCAGCATTCTCCCTCCCAGCTAAGTATTAATAGATCTTGGTTTGTCCTGCTCCTCTCCATCTACATGACTCCATCTCCTCTCTCCTAGATCACAGCCCAGACTCCTCTTATGTCCCCTTCTCTGCCCCAGTCCACTCTGGCTTCCAAAGAGAATTTTCTAAAAGAAACACAGAGTATTCAGTCATCAGAGCCAGAATTCAAATCTTAGCTCTCACTGTGTGTCTTTGAGAAAGAACTTTCCAGCTCTGAGCCTCCTCTCTCAAAAATAGGAATATCCAGAGACCTGCCTTCACTGAGTCCATGAGGAGTCACATAAAAGCCTCAGAGTTTACCTCTGAGTAAGTAAATAAATAAATGTAGGTTTTTACAAAAATGATGCCAGAACTTACCGTGATATATGGCAAATGTTTTCTCATCTCTCTCTCTCTTTTTCTCTCTCATTAGAATGTGAGATAGATTCTTAAGGTTAGAAAGGTTTCTTTTATCTGTTTCTTCACACTAGGTAAAGTCCTGGTACCTGGTGAGGACTAAATAATTGCCTATTAAATAAATGAGAGAGGATAAGTGACTTGTCAAAGGTCACTTAGTTACTTACAGAGTTAGAGTTGAATCTGAAGCATTTTCCATGAATGGAATACTGTGATGTATTTTAAAGATACAGTAAAATACTCTCATTGGATTCTGTATCATCATATAGGGAGGATTTCTCTGATAAGTATAGCTCAAAATCTTGTGTTAGTCACAAAGGTATTATTTACATTCTTTTTTTAGCAAAAAAAAAATTGAACAACAATATAAATTAGCAGTTTGACAGGCAAAGTGATTTCAGCAGTACTTTCAAACCTAATCTTAAATGAGGAATCATTTTTTCATCCAAAAATTATAAAAAGTTTAGTACATGATAATAATTGTACTTTTACCATATATTGGGAAACACATATATGTAAAACTCCTTGTACTTGTGACAACCGCATGGTTCTTAGAGAACTGTACACCATAGTCTGGGAGTCATAGGTTTAACTGAAAGATCACTAAACTGAAAGTACAGAAATTTGGCTTCTTATTCAACTCTGCAACTGCCTACATGACCTTGGCCCAGGACTTGCCCTTTGTGAGTCTCAAAGCTCTTTTACTAACAAACAAGGTGCTGGATTTAATATGTCTATATCAGGTTTTGCACCGCACAACTGCACAACCCCAGGGATAACTTTCACATAGATCACAATGCAAATGATGCTTCTTTAGATGTCCAAGGCAACAACTCGCTTAGGAAACTTCCAACTGACTCTAGGCAGACTCTATTCTAAGTGGACAACGTGAGAAGATTGGGGTCACTTGTTCCTAAAAGTGCCAGCCATTCTCATTATCTTCTCATAGTTCTTCATAACCAACTTGACAACTTGAGAATGTCAGGAAGCACTCTGATGGTACACTTTTATAAGAAGCACTCTGACACTATACTTACACTTTACCATTCCTACTCCCTCCAATCTCATCTCTCCTCTTCCAAAACATTCTTTATGGGCAAAATGACACAGAGCAGGTCTTTTGGAGTCCCCTGGGTTTCTTTCTAAGGTTAAATCAAACATTCTCGTTGTTAAAAGCTCTAAGGCTTTCCAAAGCCAAGTGCACACTTTCTCTCTGAACCACATCTGGTCCTTGATTCAGTTCCAGAAGCAATGATCATGGAGATTAGAGGTGACACATTACATTAGCTCATCTCTTCCATCCTCTGGCACTGCCCTGGAGAAACAATGACAGTGGACAGGAATTCCTGCACTCCTACATCTCCTTGTGGTTCTCACCATTAAACATTTGGAACATAGTTCTCATTTCCCTTTAAAAAATATTCCTGAAACATAAGCCCTGAACTTTCATATAAAGCACACTTTGAAGGAAGAAGTGTAAGAAGGAGGAAAGGAAAAAAGTGTGTAGTGAGAGAAGAGGGTCAAGGGAAGAAGGAAAGAAATGCAACATTTCAGGCATTTCAATCAACAACTTACTGACATTTTATTTAATCCTTTCAACTATCTTGTAACTTATGCAGTTACTTTTCCTTTGAAAAAATGATAATCAATGCTGAGAAAGGTTAAAGTACTAAAAGTTTTAGTCATTCAATTGTGTTCGACTCTGCAACTCCATGGACTTAGCCCACCAGGCTCCTCTGTCCGTGGGATTCTCCAGAATCCCATTCTGGGTTGCAATTCTCTCCCCAAGGTGATCTTCGCAACCCAGGAATTGAATCCACATCTCTTATATCTCCTGCATTGGCAAACAGGTTCTTTACCACTAACGCCACCAAACATGTGCATAAAGTCACAGTTTTAACATCATATTTCATGTGGTACCCATGTCCTACTTGCTAAAACAGCAAGATCTAGTACAGATAGAAAGGAAGTACCTGTATTACAAAAATGTCTACAGAATTTTAAAATATATAAATATATTTTATTTCTGATCAAACCCCATAATTTTACACATGATAAAAATGAGGTCCAAAGAATTTTATGCAAATTCCCCAAATCACACAGTGACTTGTTGGCAGGGACATAAAAGGAACTCTAGTAATGTAAGTACCAACAATGTGATTTGTGATTTTGTGCAGAGTATGAAATAGCCCTTGGAATAAGTGTCTTTGTCCCAAATTCTAGCTCCAGAATATACTGACTGTTTATTTTTGTCAAAATTTCTTGACTTCTGTTTACAGGTCCTTGTTAGCTAGAAACAATAAAAAAAAAAAAAAAAAAAACCTCACCATAATACTGAGCTAGAAGGGCTTTAGGAAGACTAGAGGCATTGTATGCACAAGGCCTGGCACACAGGATGTGTTTCAGCTGGAATATTTTGGCCGTGGAAACAGAGATTGACTTATATTTATGGATTTTCATGGGTATCAGAGGGCAGAAAATAAAATGGCCCCATAGACTCTGTGACTGAAGATGCAGCCACCAAGTCTCCTCTCTCCATCTCTCAGAAGAGTCCTCTTTGCTCCTCTCTTTGTGAATAACCCCATTCTTCATTCTCTATTAAATAAAAATCCTCCATTTGTTCCTTTTACACATTTTCGATTCTGGCCACTCCTGGTAGCTATATTACAGCTTTCAGTTCCAGTGCTACCCATTAATCCACCAAGTTATCTATGTCTCTATCTATGTCTGTGTCTATGTCTATATCTGTATCTATATATCTAGATATATATGTCACATATCTATATCTATGTTGGTAGCACTCACAAGATAGATAATCTGACTACATCCCACTGTCAGTAAATCAGTGGTCTTGTATCACAATTCTATCCCATGTCCAACCAAAGACGGGTAGTTTGGGAGACATGAGACCCAATATACCCCATGGGGAAAAAAAACGAAGGTTCTGTGAGCAGACCAACCTGTGTTTGAATCTAGATTCCTTTACTTATTTATATGCTATATGACTTGAGTAAACAACTTAACCTCTTTGAGATTCTACTTCACACTTCAAATGGGAATAAAAATAGTACCTTCTTAAGAAGGTTGTTATAAGAAATAACAGATACATGTATATCAGAGGTCACTTATTAAATATTCAAAACTGCTGACTAGTAAAAGTTGAATATCTAGGCTATGTGAGAGAAGGTTCCCTCCAATTTAATTTTCTTCACCTAACTAACTCCTATTCATCTTTTAGTTCTCACCTTGGCTCTCCTCTGGAATGTACCACCCAGTATGCTTTAAACTAGTTTATCTATTTCTTCCTTCCACTAAAGTTCCCTAACTTTATCAAATGCCTATCTCACTGTACTAAAATCACCTGGTTTTTTTTTTCATTTTTTCTCATTTTTTCATTATTCTAAGGTAGAATTGACACATAAAATTCTATGTATATATATACATACATATATATATGTAGTTGTTGTTTGGTCATAGTCATGTCCAACTGTTTGTGACCCCATGGACTGTAGCCCACGAGGCTCCTCTATCCATGGAATTCTTCAGGCAAGAATACTGGAGTGGTTGCCATTTCCTTCTCCAGGGTATCTTCCCAACCTAGGGATCAAATTTGTATCTTCTGTTTGGCAGGCAAATTCTTTACCACTGAGCCACCAGAGAAGCCATATGTATAGTATGTGTGTGTATGTACATACACACAGACAAAATGTAAAAGGATTGCCATTAACTAATACCCATCACCCCACATATTTACCATTTTTGGTGAAAACATTTAAATTTTATCCTTATCAAATTTCAACTATGCAATACAGTTAAAGTCATCTGTTTACTGTCTAAATATATGACTAGTATATGAGATGCCCTAGGGCAGGCAATGTGTCCTGTCAGCACTGTGTCACCAGAAGACAGGAAAACACTGCATGGAGTAGTGCCCAAAAAGTACTTATTGAATAAATGAACTAATGAACAAACACCATAAAGTAACACCTCACTTCAAAACAGAGTACATTTGGAAACATAGTATTGTAAGAAGACATAGCAAGTTCCATTTAAATGTCACTAATTAATACATCCTGGTTAAAATTAAAAGCATTTTTTCCTATTGAGAAGTGTTTCTGATTAACTGATTCCAGCCAAGAGTCCCCAAGCAGAGAAACAATGGATAATAGATTTTGGAACCTTATCCAAGGGATGATTCAATTATTTGCTTCTGCTGTGCCCTTCTGTCCAGGGATGGCTAAGATTCCCACTAAGGAAGAGAACTCAGACGTTTATCTCCACCTTTGTCAGCAACCTCCAATCACTCCCCTCTTTCAAGGTTCAGGGGAGTTTGACAACATCCCTTTTCTCTTGCAGACAAGTCACTAGCCTATTACTGCTCCAGTCTTTGTTAGATTCAGTTCATCAACTCACAACCTGTGTGCCCAAAAGCAACACACTCACTGCCCTGTAAGCATTCCTCCATTTGTAAAAAAACCTCTGTAGAGATCAAGGAAAGAGGTTCACAGCTTTGAAGCGGTGTTTGTTTTTTAAATATTCAATTCCATATTTGTTCATTTGAGAGGGCTGAATGTGGAAGATTTTCTGGAGATAAATGAATAGAATGAATCACTAACATACACTAAAAATTACCATATTTTCCTACTATCTTGCCTCAGGTTGGTATAACTAGCAAAATGAAAGGATGTGTGCCTGCTCAGTTGCTCGGTCATGTCCAGCACTTCTGGGACCCCATGGACTGCAGGCCACCAGGCTCCTCTGTCTGTGGGATTTTCCCAGGCAAGAATATTGGAGTGGGTTGCCATTTTCTCCTCCAAGGGATCTTCCTGACTCAGAGATCACAACCGTGTCTCCTATTTGGCAGGTGAATTCTTTAAAACACTGAACCACCTGGAAAGCCCCAAAGGACAGAGTATTGATAAAAAACAATGGATAATTTATGTATGTATTTTCCAGTCAGCCATGCAATGAAGATATGACATGCCATGGACATGACCCATAATTCCACTTTATTAAATGCATCCCGCATTGGTTGTAGAGTAACCAGTGTCTCCATCGCCAGGATTAGTGGGAAGTAACAGCCCTGTGACAAGGTCTGACTTTCTTAAACAGGTATAAAACTCACTGTGAACTGCTCTGACTTGTATTTTTATCTTTTCTCAGAAGGATTTAACAGACTTGTTATGCAATTACGTAAACATTGGATTAAAATACATGAAAGGCACTGTGAAGTCTTTGCTATAACAAACATTTATTGTTGGGTGTTTTAGAAATCTTGTCTCTCCAGAATTCAGCCCACACTGTAAGCATCACTTAATTCAATCAAACTGCCAATGCTCGGAGGGATATAAGCTAAGTACCATTCCTTTTTGTTTAATTTCTAGGGAAACTGAGGCATAAAATCCTTTTGGAATATAGTTTAGACAATAAAACAATAAAAAATGAAATCATAGAAATTTTGTCTCCCTTCCCATAGAAATAAACTAGAATGCTTCAAGTAAAAACTGTTAGCAATGCGCTAACTACTACAATATCACAACACAGGGGCCATACTTGTCATGGCTGTTCAGTCACTAGGTTGTGTCTGACTCTTTGTGACCCCATGGTTTGCAGCCAGCCAGGCTCCTCTGTCTTCTACTATCTCCTGGAGTTTGCTCAAATTCACATCCATTGAGTTGGTGATGTTATCTAACCATTTCATCCCCTGCCGCTCCCTTCTCCTTTTGCTTTCAATCTTTCCCAGCATCAGGGTCTTTTCCAATGAGTTGGGTCTTCGCATCAGGTGGCTAAAGTATTATAGCTTCAGCAACAGTCTTTCCAATGAAGGTTCGTATTATCATAGCATAAATACAGTGTCCTTATTTAATAAATAGGAAAGGCTTTTGAAGCTCTGCAAAGTAGGTTGAAAATTAGCTCTAGGGCTAAGGCACTGCCTTAAGGGACAGCAATGCAGCAACGGTGTAATACAGTGTTTTTCAGAGTGTATTCTACCAAAACAGAAAGAAAGAAATCCCAAATAATGCTCCTTGAGAAAGGTCAAATAAATATAAAAATCATTAAATATTTGTTGTACCTCCTTTTGAAATGGACACTAGCATGCAAAGGGTTTTGAGAAATCTTAAGCAGTATAAAAACACAAAAAGATGCTTAATGAGTCTTTTTGAGCTCTTTGATTGTAAGCAACAGAAATGACCTCTGGTTCACTTAATCAAAGGAATTTATTAGAAGAGTGCTGGGTAGAGAAAGAGATCACTGATTCTAGCAGGGAATACAAGAATTCTCTAGAAGGACAGCGGTCAGTCAAGGCAGATTTGACACGAACCTTCCTTAGGCCACATCAATAAGTACCTTGGCTCCAGGTTTCCTTCTCATTCCATTCCGGGGTTTATATTCACTTTACCTGAACAGAGATTTGACTGGCTTAACTGGGAGTCAAAAGCAAAATCTCTGCCTAGGACGTTGCACTGAATTGGTTTGACCTTAAAGAAACCACTTAATGAAGTGATTACCATGCATGATGAACAAAATTACTCCAGTGATTGTCGCTCTGAAATTA
Source organism: Muntiacus reevesi (assembly GCF_963930625.1). Taxonomy (NCBI): domain Eukaryota; kingdom Metazoa; phylum Chordata; class Mammalia; order Artiodactyla; family Cervidae; genus Muntiacus; species Muntiacus reevesi. The sequence continues at coordinate 136,013,086 of NC_089249.1, forward strand.
TAATCTAAATAAAATTTTAGGCCGTTTCCACATTTCATGCATGTCTTAAGAAACCTCCTGAATGTTTCTTTGGCTATTTTCCCAAAATTTTTTTCTAAACTGTGCTGTATCAAGAGGCTCAAGACAGTTTAGTTTTATTTTCCTCTGAAATGGTTTTCTTTGTGAAATCTGAAATGTGGTCAAAATAAAGAGGGATCTGACCTCTAAAATGGAAAGTTTCTCTTACTGTAAAAGCCAATAACAAAAAGTATGTAGAAAAAAGAAGATGGAATCTCATTTTATGTTTGGATTTCAGCTCTCAAACTATATGCTTCTGCCAGGTGGCCATCCCCCGATACTTGTTTGCTGTCCCACGTAGTAAAGCAATTAGTTGCTCTTTGGACCAGTTTAGACTTTCCTACAACAGTTTAATGAAAATAGAACAGCAGGCAAAAGGCAGGGTAAGCTCTTCTCATTCTTTCTTTTCTCTTCTACCCAAAGAGAAAGGATATTAGTCAGAGTCCAAGTCACCAGTTGGGAGGCATTTACAATGACAGGTCACTGTACATCAAAATATGAGTCAATGAGTGTGATTCTTTTCCTCCTTCATTGATACAACCACTGAAGCAAAGTGGTCTGTGACATTTTGTCACCTGCAAAGCTCAGCCCTGTCTCTGCTGTTCTCTCCTCTGCACCCTTCCTCTGGACTGGAAGCTTTTCTGGCTGTCACATATGTTCTTATCTCTTTCCTCTCTCAATGAATCTAGAGACAAAAGATGACTGTGGCCTTTGCCTGTTCAGGGCAGGTCCAGGACGAGATAAGATACTAGGGGAGATGGTAGAGATAGGCAGACCCCATGTCAGACTACCTACTTTAGCAGACCTTATGAGATCTCTGCCTTGAAGACAGTCTAACTTATTAATACTGAAGTATGAGTTTATTTCTCTTTGTTAAGATTCTTATTTGTATATGTATTTCTTCAATAATATCTATTAATAAAGATGTCTAATGTGGACTGAGATACAATGGTATATGAAAACCTGACACTTGACCTTGGAGACTTTACAATTCTGTGGAAGATACAAAAATCTGTCACATGTAAAAAGATAATATTTTGAAAAATAACCAAATGTTTCTTCCCAAAATCATCCTTTTTGCCTTGGGAAAGTGTGAATCAGCTTGAAGAAAAGGTAAATTAAGTTTCTGAATGGGTTTTTTAAGCTCACTGCAGGGACAAATGTCTTGAAAGCTAATGAAACGAAGTTCAAAAAAAAACTTGATCGCAAATATCAAGAGGATGCAAAATCTTAAAGAGGTGGGTGCCAAGTTTATCCATAGGTTTATACAGGAAAGGCAATCAGGGAAGATCCAGCTTTCATCTGGATCATCTGGATCTTTCATCCAGTTTTCATTGAAACTGGGAGAGAAAGCAAGAGAGTGAGCCTGTGGTTGGCATGCATTGCTGAGAAAGGACCCCTGGCTCAGACTCCTTCTCAGACAAAATCATAAATAAGCCAGACTACAGCAGGGCCTCACCTCCCCTACTGAGAAGAAAGCAAGGCTCATAAGAAAACAAAATTCTATCATGACATCACAGCCCTGCTGTAGCTGTGGTTGAGTGAGGTGTCCTAGGTATTGAACCTGAAGGCAGCCTCACAGAGCACAGAAGATCCCAGCGGGATGTAGAAAACCAACTAAGTTTGAAAACAACCTCAACTGACTGCAACCAAGACAAACTCAAGTTCTAAAAATAGATCAGCAGGCCCCTGGGGTGAAAATGAGGATTAGAAAAGGTCATGAATGTGGCAATCAGAAGTCACAGCAGGATCAAGAATAGTCACCAGGCCTTTAGGGTAAAAATGAGGAAGACACATAGGACATGAATGTAACCATTGGAGCTCATGGCAGGATCAGGTGCAGTAGCAGGAAATGCCAGCACAGGAAGGAAAAAGAAGTGCAGGCAGATATCAGCACAGGTCAAAAAGAATAGAGAACCATTATGAAGAAGTTACCCCATTCCTTCTCAGGTCCAGGAGCTCATACATATTCCTAAGAGAAGGGAAGGGGCTGACAGAGGGAAAGCTCGTGAGCTGAAAGAATAGTATTTATACCAAAGAGACTGAGAAAAACATCTGAAAGGGACTTGTGACACTATGAATGGAAATAGAATCCCAGGAATGAAACCCTGTTGAACAAAATAAAGGAAATCATATCTTTGTACACTTGTGTACTTTGTAACTATTAAAGTTCATAAAAGCACAATTTATATTTACAAGTTGTGAAAAACACTGTAAAGAAAAAGGACAGGGTGTCACATAGGTATACAATAGGTTTATGAAAAGGTTTCCCCATGGAGTTGACCTTTCAGATGAGACTTCAAGGATGTATAGGCATGAAATACTTAACAGTAGAAACAGAAGAAGAGAATAGCACTTTAGACACATGGAATAGTAAGTGCAAAGGGGCCAAAGACAGGAATGAGCATGAGATGGTCATAGAAAAGGAAGTCAGCCAAGAAGACTGCATAATGGAGAGTGTGGAGATGTATGAGACTAGGGTATGGACTTGGGAGTAGAGGGAAGATGAACAGAAACCAGACCCTGTAGGAACTTGTAAGCCATGTTGAGAATGATGAGACCCCTTTGAAGTATTCCAAGTGGGCGAGAGACACCACCAGATCTGTCTTACAAACACTATTCTACCAAAATGTGGGAAATGGATTAAAGGTGGGCAAGAATAAAGATATGGAGATCATTTAGGGGGCAAGTGCAGTGGGTAGGGATGAGGTTATAGAAAAGGGGAAGAATGGGAGGTGGAAAGATCTAGATAAATATGACAAATAAATCAAATGTTAACAATCAAGAGAACTTATAAAAATGGATTGCAAATAAAAGTGGGGGAAATGCACAAAGAACTCAATAAGGAGAATGGTTGTAGTCATATTTCAGTACTACTATACATCTTAGTAGTATTAGCTCATTTCACATGCTAACAAAGTAATGCTCAAAATTCTCCAAGCCAGGCTTCAGCAATACATGAACCATGAACTTCCAGATGTTCAAGCTGGATTTAGAAAAGGCAGAGGAACCAGAGATCAAATTGCTAACATCAGCTGGATCATCAAAAAAGTAAGTAGGTAGGGAGTTCCAGAACAACATCTACTTCTGCTTTATTGACTATGCCAAGACCTTTGACTGTGTGGATCACAACAAACTGTGGAAAATTCTTCAAGAGATGGGAATACCAGACCACCTGACCTGCCTCCTGAGAAATCTGTATGCAGGTCAAGAAGAAATAGAAACGGGAATGGAACAACAGACTGGGTCCATATCGGGAAAGGAGTACATCAAGGCTGTATATTGTCATCCTGCTTATTTAACTTATATGCAGAGTACATCATGTGAAATGCCGGTCAAGATGAAGCACAAGGTGGAATCAAGATTGCTGGGAGAAATATCAATAACCTCAGATATGCAGATGATACCACCCTATGGCAGAAAGTGAAGAACAACTAAAGAGTCTCTTGATGAAAGTGAAAAAGGAGAGTGAAAAAGTTGTCTTAAAACTCAAGATTCAGAAAACTAAGATCATGGCATCTGGTTCCATCATTTCATGGCAAATAGATGGGGAAACAATGGAAACAGTGAAAGATTTTATTGTCTTGGGCTCCAAAATCACTGCGGATGGTGACTGCAGCCATGAAAATAAAAGATGTTTGCTCCCTGGAAGAAAAGCTAGACAACATATTTAAAAAGTAGAGACATTACTTTTGCCAACAAAGGTCCAACTAGTCAAAGCTATGGTTTTTCCAATAGTCATGGATGGATGTGAGAGTTGGGCTATAAAGAAAGCTGAGCACAGAAGAATTGATGCTTTTGAATTGTGGTGTTGGAGAAGACTCTTGAGAGTCCCTTGGACTGCAAGGAAATTCAACCAGTCCATCCTAAAGGAAATCAGTCCTGAACATACATTGGAAGGACTGATGCTGAAGCTGAAACTCAAACACTTTGGTCACCTGATGTAAAGAACTGTCTCATTGGAAAAGACCCTGATGCTGGGAATGATTGAAGGCAGGAGACGAAGGGGATGACAGAGGATGAGATGGTTGGATGGCATCACTGACTCGAAGGACATGAGTTTGAGTAAACTTCTGGAGTTGGTGATGGACAGGGAAGCCTGGCGTGCTGCAGTCCATGGGGTTGCAAAGAGTCGGACACAACTGAGTGACTGAACTGAACTGAACTGATACAGTTTAATAATATTACTATCAAAATCACTTAATTCTCTTTCAATACAGAAGTCATTAAACCTGAGAAGAATGGGAAACAATATCATGAATTATACTTCACATGACTTCCTCAATAAAAACAGTTCATAGTCAAAGTTTTAAAAGCACTTTACCTAAAGAATGCTTTAAAGCTAGTGAAGCTAAAACTAATAACTAGTCTTAGTTAATCAAGCATTTAAAAGCTAGTTTTAAATTTATAGATCATTTTTTGATAATTTCCATTTTATTTCTGTTCTATTACCTAAGCCAAGAGTAGCCCACACATACATACACACAGAAACCCTAAAATATGTAGATTCATCATATACGGAGATAATCTCATTGCTCTTTTTTTTCCCCTTGACCTTCCCCCTGGTTTCACTTGACCCATTTATTTGTTTACTCAAACTTTAAGAACATAAATATACACAAATGAAACATAATACTCTATTTCTTGTCAATGTTCAGGAAATGGACTGCATGCTTTCAGAGCTTTTCTCTTTGAAAAAGTTGGAAAATAGACACATCTGTGGGGTAACAAAGAAGCACACATTAAAAATTCTGTGCTTGTCTAGACATAATCAAACTCATTTCACAGTAGGTGTTAAATACTTCTAATTAAAGTAATTTAAGAAAATTTTTAAAAATTCAAGAATGGTAGAAAAATGTTAATTCAAAAATCAAAATTCTTATTTTCCCCAAGCTCCACTTTGGTCTCCATAGTAACCAGAACAGTTACTGGTCTGACTCTCTGCTAAATAATTATATATAACCAATAAGTAAATATATATATATATATATATATATCACGATATAAATAAACTTTTATATATTTTATACAGATATATGTAGGTATACATGAGAAATATTGACAGAGGTAACAGATGATTTTTTAAGTAGCATGCTATCTAACTTATTCTTTCTTCTCCAAGTTTCCTCACATCTCTTCTTTGTCAAAGTCTCCTAATCAACAAAGACTGATCTTTTCCAGGTAGCTTTGACACTTCCAAGGAACGTTTCAGTAGGCATGATGGACTAGAAAGAGAAAACGAACTGCTTCTCATAAAGAGGGTAGGCTACAGAATTTGACATACTGTGATGTTACTTGCCAAAAGTGGATAAATTGCATGACTTCCCTCCCATTAGACAGGATAGCCACCCTTCCTTTTATCTGAGCTAAAGAATTGCTACCTGAAAGCATTTATCTGATGTTAACACTGCACAGTAAAGCAAAGATGACTCCAAAGAATAGATCTGTCTGCCACCATTCCAGCTGGTCCCTTTGATTCAGCTATGTATCACTGCAAGTGCTCTTCATAGTTAAACAAAAACACACCCTTTCTGGTCCTCCTTAACTTTATCTTTTCTTGATCTCAAACCAGGAAAAAAAAAAGATTGACACAATCATGTTTCCAGTGTTCCATTTAGACCAAAATCACTGTTAAAAAATGAAAAAAATAATAATACTTAAGCAGACTGGGAATAAAGAGAGAGTGAAAGAGAGGGACAGAGATAGGGAAAAAAAGGTGAAATGAAAAGTAAGCTTGAGGCAATATGGTACAGAATTTTAATTCACCTTGAGGATTACTCATTTCAAAACTTTGGAGAATTTTCTCAGACAATCTTATATAGTTTCCTTCTATTACAATATTAGAAAGTTCGATGCAGTTCTATCATAGAACCTGATGACTCAGAGGATTAGTTTGCTTTTGTAGACTATTGATCAGAGGAATCTTTTGGGGAAGCAGGACTAAGTTTTTATCTGAACGCCAGTTAATTTTTTCATCAGCATCAATGGTATATATCTTCTGAAAGCAATTCATATGGTGTAAATGAGATGGCCACTTCACTCCAATTTTGCACAAGTTTGTGCAAATACTTTGGTTTTCACTATTTAGTCATTTTAACTCCCGCAATTCAGTAAGTGTAAAACTTTACTTCATCTCAATTGCTTACTAGGTTAGGCTAGATTATAGTTTTATAACAAACAATCCCAAAATGTCAGTAACTTCATAGTAACAGTTTTATTTCTTGCTCATGCAACATGTTTAGTGTGGGTTGGTAGATGAAGCTTTGTTCATGATAAATATTCAAGAACCCAAATTGGTGGAGATTCACCATATTAAAATGCTACCACTGCAACAAGAAGTCTTGAGGTTTGTACCAGCAGGGGAAATGAGAAAACTGAACCACTGAATCCTGGAAGTGACACTGGACAATTTTGCTCACATTTATTGACTTTAAAAGGGTAGAGAAGTGAAATCCTCTATGTTCCAGAAAGCAAAGGAGATTCCGAAATTGATGTATAAAGTCTACTGTATCCCTTCTTCCCCGGAATAGGCTATTTGGGGTTATAGTTTGTAGAGTGCAGATCCTAGGATAGCTCCCATGATTTCCGCCCTCCGGTGTTCACGCCCTGTATGTACTTTGACACCCACCCCACCTCCACCAGTGCTGTTTCACTTTGGGTGGGATCTTTGTATTCATTAGATAGAGATGCCACCGGAGTCGGGGCGGGGCGGGGGATAGGGGGGTGGGGTGGGGCATAAACTGGGTGGCTTAAACAAAATACTTTTTTTCAAAATTCCTGGAGATCATAAATCTGAGACCAACGTATTAATTAAAAATTGATTTCTTCTGAGCCTCCTCCTTGCATTGTAGATGGCCATCTTCTCTGTCTGTAAGTCTTCCCTCTACATGTTTGTGTTCTAATCTCCTCTTCTTCTAAGGACATTAATCATTGGATTAGCTCCCTGCCCCCTCCACCCAATGAGACTCCCTGGTAGCTCCGATGGTAAAGAGATTCCTAGGTTCAATCTCTGGGCTGGGAAGATCCCCTGGAGATGGAAATGGCAACCCACTCCAGTATTTTTGCCTGGAGAATTGCCATGGACAGAGGAGCCTGACAGGCCACAGTCCATGGGGTCTCAGAGTCGGACATAATTGAGCACTTTCACTTTCACTTTCTTTCCTCCCAGTGACCTCATTTAGACTTAATTACCCTCTTTAAAGGTCCTTTCTCTAAATATAGTTACAATCTGAGGAACTGAAAGCTAAAGAATTCAACATATAAATTTTGGAGAAGAGAGTGAAGGGAGAGGCTTAATTACTCTCTTAAAAGGTCCTATCTCTAAATATAGTCACAATCTGAGGTACTGAAAGCTAAAGAATTCAACATATAAATTTTGGAGAAAAGAATGAAGGGAGAGGGCATACAATTCAGCCCATGAGCACCTGTGACTTGCTTCTAGTCAACAGAAAATGGCAAAAGAGAAGAGATTTTATGAATAAAATTCATTTCTCAACTCAGTTGATTTTCAGTTAATCAAAGGAGAAATTACCCTGCGTGGGGCAGAGCTAGCCAGGCCTAAGACCTTGGATGTGGAATGAGTCTTTGTGGGGAGAGAAACTCTCCCTAGCGACTACATAACACTGTAAAGGTCTATGTAGCAGGAACTGTGGGTGGCCTCCAGGATCTGAGCACAGCCTCCAGCCAACGGTCAGCAAAATGCTAGGGCCCTCAGTCATAGAGATGCAAGGAAATGAATTCTGCCAACAACCTCAACAAGCTTGGAGATGGATTCCACTGCTACCAAGCTTCCAGATGATAATCCAGCCCAGCCAACAACTTTCTTACAGCATTGTAAGATCTGAGCAGAAAACCCAGATAAACCACATGCAGATTCCTGACCCTGGAAACTGTGAGATAATAAAGATGTGCTGTTAAAGAAATATGTGTCATCACTAGATCTGTGATAAGTTGCTATTAAACACTAGAAATGAATACATAGCTAGACTGACTTCATTAACATTTGAGGTATGTGCTCAGTTGCTCAGTCGTATCCAACTCTTTGCGACCCCATAGATTGTAGCCTGCCAGGTTCCTATGTCCATGGAATTTTCCAGGCAAGAATACTGGAGTAGGTTACCATTTCCTCTTCCAGGGGATCTTCCCAACCGAGGAATCGAACACACGTCTCTTGAATCTCCTGCACTGGCAGGTGGATTCTTTACCTCTAGCACCACCTGTGATATTAGACACTGATAATAAAAATTCCCAGTTATTGTGATGTCTTTATCATTGTTTGCTCTTTCCCTTATTTTTCCCTCATGGTAACTTGTTTTTGTGTACATGCATGCATGTGTGTGCGTGTATGTGTGTATGTGTATTAAAGCAGAAAACATTTTCTTAAACTCTACCACTAGCCTGTCATGTAGCATTCAGTAAGCAACTTGATTGCAATTCACTCTCCCTGTTTTTGTGTATATTGCTAGAAAAGAAGCTGCCAAACAAGGCTAGTAGAACTTTTGGAAAGGATTAGCCTTCAGAAATTGCATCTTGCTACCTAACTGCCATTTTCTAGATGTAACAAAATCCAGTATCCCTTGGGTTTGTGATAGAAGCACCAAGGAACTAGATCCTTGCAGAAAGTTTCAGCTCAGTTCAGTTCTGTCACTCAATGTGTCTGACTCTCTGTGACCCCATAGACTGCAGCATGCCAGGCTGCCCTGCCCATCACCAGCTCATGTTCATCAAGTTAGTGATGCCATTTATCTCATCCTCTGTCAGCCCCTTATCCTCCTGCCTTCAATCTTTCCCAGCAGCAGGGTTTTTTAGGCAAATAATAAAGTTATATCACACTGGTGCTTTGGCAAAATATAAATCTGAAAACTTTATATTGTTTCTGATTTTAACAAAAGCATTTTAGACTCTTTTGAAACACTGTTTCAAAACATTCTTTTGACACAAACATGGATGTACATGTTTGTCAAAATAAATGGGCTTTATCTTTTTTGTTTCTAATTGTATTGTTAAGAAACCTCAACCTTTTTTTCTTGATGAATCTGGGTAAAGGTTTGTCAATTTTGTTTATCATTTCAAAGAACCAACTTTTAGTTTCATTGATATTTTCTATAGTTTTGTTACTTATTTCTGCTCGATTTTTATGACTTATTACCTACTCACGTTGGGTTGTGTTTCTCCTACTTTCTCTAATTCCTTTATATGTAAGGTTAGGTTGTTCACTTGTGATTTTTGCTATAAACTTTCCCCTTAGAATGGCTTTTGCCACATCACATAGGTTTTAATTATAGTGTGCTTTGCTTTCATCTGTCTCTAGGTGTTTTTATTTCCTCTTTGATTTCTTCAGTGACCCACCAGATGTTTAGTCATACTGTTTATCCTCCACATGTCTGTGCTTTTTACAGTTTTTTTCTTGTAGTTGATTTCTAATCTTAGGATGTTGTGGTCAGAAAAGATGGTTGATATGATTCCATTTTTCTTAAATTTGCTGAGGCTCACTTTGTGGTCCAGTATGTAATCAATCCTAGAGAGTGTTCCATGCACACTTGAGAAGAATGTGTATTCTACTGCTTTTGAATGAAATGCTCTATAAAGAGCAATTAAAAGGATAAGACACTACTATAAGCAACTATATGTCAAAAAATGGGCAAGCTAGAAGAAATGGACAAATTCTTAGAAAGGTACAATCTCCCAAGCCGGAACCAGAAATAAATAGGAAATATGAACATACCAATCAAAGGTACTGAAATTAAAACTGTGATTAAAAATCTCATATTTCTGAAACTCTTCTAAAAAAATTATAGGGGAAAAAATAGTCCTAAACTCATTCTATGAGGCCATCATAACCCTGACACCAAAACCAGACAGGTACCACAAGATTAGAAAATCATAGGCCAACAAAAATACTAGCAAGACAAATCCAACAATACATTACAAAGATCATACACCAAAAGAAAAAAAAAAAAAAAGATCATAAACCATGATCAAGTGGGGTTTAACCAAAGGAAGCGAGGATTTTTCAGTATCCATAGATCAATGTCATACACCATATGGACAAATTGAAGAATAAAAACCATATGACTATCTCGATACAGAAAATACTTTTGACTAAATTCAACATCCATTTATGATAAAAACTATCCAGAATGTGAACACAGAGGGAAAAGAACTCAAAATAATAAAGGCCATATATTAAAAACCTACAGTAAAGATCATATTCAATGGTGAAAAGATGAAAGTATTTCCTCTAAGATCAAGAACAAGAAATGGATGTCCACTCTCACCACTTTTATTCAACATAGTTTTGGAAGTCTTAGCTATGGAAATCAGATAAGAAAAAGAAATAAAAGATCCAAACTGAAAAAAAAAATTAAAACTGTCACTGTTTGCTGATGACATAATAATATAAGCAGAAAATCCTAAAGATTTTAGAAGAAAATTACTAGAGCTCATTGACGAATTCAGTAATGTTTCAGGATACAGCATTAATAGACAAAAATCTGTTGTATGTCTACACTCTAACAACAAAAAATCAGAAAGAGAAATTAAAGAAACAATCCCATTTACCATCACATCAAAAGGAATAAAATACACAGAAATAAACCCACCTAAGGAAACAAAATATACAGACTCCAAAAATTAAGATGCTGATGAAAGAAATAAAGATGATACAAAGATATACCAAGTTCTTGGTTTAGAAGAACAAACTTTTTCAAAATGACAATAACTACTCAAGGCAATCTACAGATTCAGTGCAATCCCTATCAAATTACCAATGGTATTTTTCACAGAATTAGAATAAAAACTCTTAAAATTTGTATGGAAACACAAAAGGCCCTGAATAGCCAAAACAATCTTGAGAAAGGGTAACACAGCTGAAGGAATTGATTCTCTGACTTCAGACTATATTACAAAGTTACAGTCATCAAAATAGTATGGTATTGTTATAAAAACAGAAATATAGATCAAAGAAAGAGGCTATAAATTCCAGAGATAAACCCACATATCTATAGTCACCTAATCTATGACAAAGGAGGAGAGACTATACAATGGAGAAAAGACAATCTCTTCAATAAATGGTACTGAGAAAACTGGACAGTTACATGTAAAAAATAAATAAATAAAAATCAGAACATTGTTTAACACCATACACAAAAATAAACTCAAAATTTATTAAAGACCTAAGTGTAAGACCAGATATAAAACCCTTAGAGGAAAATATAGGCAGAATACTCTTTGACATAAATCACAGCAATAGCTTTCTCAAGGCATCTCCTAAAGTAATGGAAATAAAAAACAAAATTAAACAAACATGACTTAATTAAACTCAAATGCTTATGAACAACAAAGAAAACTATAAACAAAACAAAAAGACAACCCACAGAATGGGGGAAAATATTTGCAAAAGATGCAACCAACAAAGGATTATTGTTCAAAATTTACAAACAGCTCATGCAGCTCAATAGAAAAAAAAATGGGTGGACATTTTTCCAAAGAAGACATATAGATGGCCAAGAGGCACATGAAAAGCTGCTCAACCATCACCAATTATTATAGAAATAAAAATCAAACTACAATGCAATATCACCTCACGCCAGTCAGAATGGCCATCATCAAAATATTTACAAACAGTAAATGCTACAGAGGGTGTGGAAAAAAGGGAACCCTGCTACATTGTTGCTGAGAATGTAAACTGGTACAGCCAGTATGGAAAATAGTATGGAAATTCCTTAAAAAAACTAGAAATAGAGCTACCATATGACCCAGCAATCCTAATCCTGCACAGACATCTGGAGAAAAACATGGTTCAAAAGGACACATGCACCCCAATATTCACTGCAGTGCTGTTCACAAGAGCCAAGACATGGAAGCAACCTAAATGTCCAACAACAGACGAAAAGATAAAAAAGGCATGGGGTTTGTGTGTGTGTGTGTGTGTGTGTGTGTGTGTGTGTGTGTGTATACACAAAACAGAAACAGACTCACAAACCTGGAGAATGAACTTATACTTACCATGGAGTAAGTCTGAAGAGTGAGGCACAGATTGGGAGTTTGGGATTGACAAGTCCACAATGTTATATTTAAAATCATCATCAACAAGGTCCTGCTATAGAGCACAGGGAACTCTCCTCCATATTTTGTAATAACCTAAAGGAGAAAAGAACTTGAAAATGAATAAACACATGAACATGTATAGCTGAATCACTTTCCTGTACACCTGAAACTAACACAACATTGTTAATCAACTATAAGTCAATATAAAACTTAAAAACTGTAAATAAATAAATAGGCCTTAAACACAATTCTCTAGAATAGTCATTCACATATTTAGTAAACAGTTTTGAATGCCTACTGTTATGTGAGCTGAGGAAAAAAAAATGGGGAAAAGTAGAAATGGAAGAAAGGAAGAAACAAGATTAGAACGGAAATCAAAAAAGTTTGAAAAAAGAGGACCCACGAATTTATTCAATGAATAGAAAAATTGCTGGTCTCAGCTAAAGTGAGGAGATAAGGTAAAAGGAATACAATGTAGAGGACATCACAGGAGCAAAAATTCTGAGGCATATATGTGACTGATTTGCTCTGAGATTGGGTATAGTTTAATATGCTGGCAGAATTGCCTGGAAGAAGCCAGGAACTGGAATTTTCCAGGTCAGATTTTGTTCATAGATGGGTTATGCTTTAACTGCACAATGGATATTAAAATTTTTAATTAGCTGACTACATTGAAAAGAACTTAATATATAGCCCATAATACATGCTATATTCATGTTTGATATTAATATTGAAAAATCAAAATATTTCTGTTAAAACTCAGATTTTCAGATTTTTCTGGAAGATGAGAAATAGGTAAGCATTGAAGCAATCGACTGGAGATGCTCCTACAGAGAAAACATGTTGCCTCACAATCAGCACACTGCCATGTGAACCACTCCCAGGACTCACTCCAAGTCTTGTCGAACAATTACACTACTCATTGAGCCCTGTAAAGCATCTGACTTTTCAAATCCTGGTCAGGCCATCAAGTTCAAGGTTTGTTGTTAACAAAGCATGCTCCTAAATATTTCTCTGAGGAGTTTGAACTTTTTCATAAATACAGTAGAGAACTGTGAAAAAATTATAAATTAAGGAATGACACAATTGTACCTATGTTATATTAGGTTGAACTATATGAAACTGTTCTCTCTTTTTTTTTGCTAGTCAAAAATAGTGAAATAGCAATTTCCTTTGTTTCAACCTAAGAGAAGGATTATTCTAGTTACCTATGGTAAATGGAATGGAGAAGGAAGAAACTAAAAGCAGAGAAAATAGGTAGGAGAAAACCATAATTATCTCAGTAAGAAATGATGAAAGCCCAAACTGGGATAATGGCAGTGAAAATGAAGTAAAAGAACTGAGATTATACATAGACACATGAATAAGTGAGAACTATGCTTTTTGACTATCTGGTTTGAACTCTCAGAAAAACAAATCAGAATAAACTTGGATTTTTTGAAATATATTATACATGTTTAGCCTCTTCTCTCTGAGGTACATGTTTTAAGAAGATTTGCTCCACTATACTTAAATGAGGATTACTTTTGTTAGAAGCCATTGTTACTTATGAAAATGAGTATGCCCCTCAAATGTGTGGGCACAGACAAATGTTGCAAACTAAAGTAACTTGCAAAGTGAGAGTTTCAAAGAATACCAAGGAGAGATAAGAAAGCCTTCCTAAGTTATCAATGCAAAGAAATAGAGGAAAATAATAGAATGGGAAAAACTAGAAATCTCTTCAAGAAAACTAGAGATACTAAAGGAATATTTCACGCAAAGATGGGCACAATAAAGGACAGAAATAGTATGGACCTAACAGAAGCAGAAGATATTAAGAAGAGGTGGCAAGAATACACAGAAAAACTACACAAACAAATCTTCATCACCCAGATAACCACAATGGTGTGATCACTCATCTAGAGCCAGACATCCTGGAATGTGAAGTCAAGTAGGCCTTAGGAAGCATCACTATGAACAAAGCTAGAGGAGGTGATGGAATTTCAGTTGAGTTATTCCAAATCCTAAAAGATGCTGCTGTGAAAGTGCTGCACTCAATATGTCAGCAAATTTGGAAAACTGAACAGTGGCCACAGTACTGGAAAAGGTCAGTTTTCATTTTAATCCAAAAGAAAGGCAATGCCAAAGAATGTTTAAACTACCACACAATTGCACTCATCTTACACGCTAGCAAAGTAATGCTCAAAATTCTCAAAGCCAGGCTTCAACAGTACAAGAACCGTGAACTTCCAGATATTCAAGCTGGATTTAGAAAAGGCAGAGAAACCAGAGATCAAATTCCCAACATCCACTGGGTCATCAAAAAAGCAAGAGAGTTCCAGAAAAACATCTATTTCTGCTTTATTGACTATACCAAAGCCTTTGACTGTGTGGATCATAACAAGCTGTGGAAAATTCTTCAAGAGATGGGAATACCAGACCACCTGACCTGCCTTTTGAGAAATCTGTATGCAGGTCAGGAAGCAATGGTTAGAACTGGACATGGAACAACAGGCTGGTTCCAACATACTCCAAAAGAGTATGTCAAGGCTGTATATTGTCACCCTACTTATTTAACTTATATGCAGAGTACATCAAGTGAAATGCTGGGATGGATGAAGCACAAGTTGGAATCAAGATTTCAGGGAGAAATATCAATAACCTCAGTTATGCATATGACAGCACACTTATGGTAGAAAGTGTAGAAGAACTAAAGAGCCTCTTGATGAAAGTGAAAGAGGAGAGTGAAAAAGTTGGCTTAAAACTCAACATTCAGAAAACTAAGATCATAGCATCCGGTCTAATCACTTAATGGCAAATAGATAGAGAAACAAAGGAAAGAGTGAGAGATTTTATTTTGGGGGGTTCAAAATCACTGCAGATGGTGACTGCAGCCATGAAATTAAAAGACCCTTGCTCCTTGGAAGAAAATCTATGACCAATATAGAAAACATATTAAAAAGCAGAGACATTACTTTGCCAAAAAATGTCCATCTAGTCAAAGCTTCGGATTTTCCAGTAGTCATGTATGGATGTGAGAGTTGGACTATAAAGAAAGTTGAGCACCAAGAATTGATGCTTTTGAACTGTGGTGATGGAGAAGACTCTTGAGAGTCCCTTTGACTGTAAGGAGATCCAATCAGTCTACCCTAAAGGAAATCAGTCCTGAATATTCCCTGAAGGACTAATGCTGAAGCTGAAACTCCAATATTTTGGCCACATGATGCAAAGAACTGACACATTTGAAAAGACCCTGATGTGATCATTTACCTAGAACCAGACATACTGGACTGTGAAGTCAAGTGGACCTTAGGAAGCATTACTATGAACAAAGCTAATGGAGGTGATGGAATTTGAGCTGAGTTATCTCAAATTCTAAAAGACAGTACTGTGAAAGTGTTGCACTCAATATGCCAGCAAATTTGGAAAACTCAGCAGTGGCCACAGAACTGGAGAAGTTCAGTTTTCATTTCGATCTAAGAAATGCAATGCCAAAGAATGTTCAAACTACCGTATACAGTTGCACTCATTTCACATACTAGCAAGGTAATTCTCAAAATCCTTCAAGTTAGGCTTCAGTACTACATGAACCAAGAACTTTCAGATATACAAGCTGGATTTATAAAAGGCAGAGGAACCAGAGATCAAATTGCCAACATCTGCTAGATCACAGAAAAAGCAAGGGGATTATGGAAAAATATCTACTTCTGCTTCACTGACTATGAAAGAGAGTGAAAAAGCTGGCTTATTTTCTTGGGCTCCAAAATCATTTCAGATGGTGCCTGCAGCCATGAAATTACAAGATGCTTGCTCCTTAGAAGAAAATCTATGACAAAACTAGATAGCATATTAAAAAGCAGAGACATCACTTTGCTGACAAAGTTCCGTATAGTCAAAGCTATGAAGCCTCCTGTAGCTCAAACGGTAAAGAATCTGCCTGTGAGGCAGGAGACCAGGGTTTGATCCCTGGATTGGGAAGTTTTCCAGAGAAGGGAATGGCAATCCACTCCAGTATTCTTGCCTGGAGAATTCCATGGACAGAGAAGCCTGGAGGGCTACGGTCCATGGGGTCGCAAAGACTAGACACAACTGAGTGGCTAACACACGTGCTTTTCCCAGTAGTCATGTACAGATGTGAGAGTTGGATCTTAAAGAAAGCTGAGTGCTGAAGAATTGATACTTTTGAATTGTGGTACTGGAGAAGACCCTTGAGAGTCCCCTGGAGATCCCCTGGAGCAAGGAGATCAAACCAGTCAATCCTAAGAGAAATCAACCTTGAATATTCACCAGAAGGACTGATGCTGAAATTGAAGCTCCAAAAATTTGGCTACCTGATGCAAAAAGCAGATTCATGGGAAAACACCCTGATTCTGGGGAAGGTTGAGGGCTGGAGGAGGAGTGGGTGACAGAGGATAAGATGGTTGGATGGCATCACCAACACAATGGACACAAGTTTGAGCAATCTCCGGAAGATAATGGAGGACAGGAAAGCCTGGTATGCTGCAGTCGAAGGGGTCATAAAGAGTCGGACAAGAGTTAGAGACTGAACACAACAACATTATTACCATTATTGCTTCTAGCAACTTCTTTAATTTATAGATTAATAAATATGATGCATAGAGAAATAAATTGATTAATACAAGGTGTTACAGAAAGTCAATATCAGAGTCAAAACTAGGACCTAGTGGAGAAGCCCTGAGAGTGGTGGGGAGCAAAAAATATAAGATTGAAATACTGAAAGTTCCAATGAGTATGAGTTCCAATGAGTATTATAATTCAGATTTACAAAAGACAGTCAGTCAGCTAATAGTGCTTAGATGGTGTATAAATTTACAGTTATATAGGGGTGCAGTTATTGACAATGATAAGGTATAGAGTATAGGCATGATAGTGTGCAAGGTAAGATGAGATAAAATCATTGCAGGAAAATATTCAATGGACTGAAATACTATAGTATTGCAACAATCATCACTATGTATATTGAATTCATTAACAATTAAGACAGGATTAGCGCTAGAGAGTGACAATGAGCCAGATGCTAAAATCCCTGAGAAATAAGAAGTGACCTAAGGGGTGGTGGGTGATGATAGCAAAGTAGAATGATGGGTGGTATAGCCACATGACATGAGAATCAGAGCTGGGTGCTTTTACAGAGGATGAAGGAAAAAGGATGTGAAGGGAGCACAGAGAAATAAGGATAGCATCTACCCTACCTTCTGAGTCTATGGTAGGAAGGGTTTAAGTGGTGAGAGAGCCTGTGATTAAAGAAAGGTTGGAGAAACACCTGTGAAGAGACGAGTTTCTCTTAGAGGAAGAGAGTAAATAGGTAGCTCATAAACTCATAAACTGGTTGAGTTTAAAGATTTGCTGAGGATCAACGTTGAGGTCCAGGGAGCATGGGGAGAGCTTTGGGAGGAAGAGAGGCTTAGGAAATGGGGAGGGTTCAATAATGAATCAGAAAAGCCATTGAGGATTAGAATTCTGAGTATGAGAAATAGCTGTGGTTTGGGGGATGAATAATTAATCTGGAATAAGGAGCATGAGGAACTAGCCTTGGCAATCCCAGGCAGATAGTGATGGAGAAGTGACAAGGACATAGGGAAGAGAAGGACAAACAGGGAGGATACTTCTCAGAGCAGGAAGGGTCCTGGGCCTCTCCTTTATTACTGCTGGTAAGGTGAGATCTCCTGCAGAAAGGTGGTCTTATTTCAAATGCAGAAATTGTTTTCTCTCCATCATTCTGCAGAGCAGTAGTCCTATGACAAGTAAGCTAGCATGGTCTTGATCTTTGGGACAACTGCTTTGAAAATAAGAATCTACACCACAATCTCATGAACATTCTCAATAGCAGCCAATTCCCATCCTCTGATAATTTTAGAAATGTCCAAAAGTGCTTCAGAGTAGCTGAATACTTCATAATGAAATAAAAATAAAATCATTTGTTTGCATGTCTACTTCCATAACTTTAATGTATCGGCATTCAGATATTATATCACAGTCATTGTTGTACCCCTTAAATGTTTAGCAGAACTTTTATTGAGGTGTTGATGCTGAACATTTTTAATACTTAAAAAGCTTGGATCTTGTCTACTTAATTTCAAGCTCTATCTTAAGAAGTATTTATGTTTTAGTGCTTTCTAATAAGGATGGATTTTTCACAATTCAGGGAAATGAATATTTAGTTAAATTCAACATATATTGAATACGTGATTTATACATGGAACAGCTCTATGCACTAAAAATATATAATATATTCACTGATCATGAAAAGCATGGCATCTCTTACTGACACCCTTTGAAGAAGGACTTGATTTCTAGTGCCCTGTCATTTCAGGTGAAGGTGTCTAGCAAGGCATCAAAAATCACCTTAGATCCAATGTCACTAATTATTAGGAAAATGCATATCAAATCACAATGAAGCAGGGCACCAAAGCCAGTGCTCTGGGACAACCCAGAGGAATAGGGTGGGGAGGGGCATGGGAGGGGTTCAGAAAGGGGAGCACATGTATATCTGTGACTGATTCATGTTGATGTACAGCAAAAACCATCACAATATTGTAAAGTAATTATTCTCCAATTAAAATTAATTGATTTAAAATATCACAATGAGATATCACCTCAGGCCTGTTAGAAACGCTATTACCAAAATGACAAGAAAAAAGTGATGATAAGGATATGGATAAAAGGAACCCTCATGCACTGTTGGTGGGAATGTAAATTGGTGCAGCCACTGTGGAAAACAGTATGGAGATTCCTCAAAAAATTAAGAAGAGTACTGTCATATGATCCAGTTGTTCCACTTCTGGGTGTTTGTCCAAAGAATATGAAAACACTAACTTGAAAAGATATATGCACCACTATGTTCAGTGTAGCATTATTTACAATAGCCAAGATATAGAAAGAACCTAAGTGACTACCAGTGTATGAAAGGAGAAGACTGGCATATATATAACAGAACATGCCCCATAAAAAAGATGAAATCTTGCCATTTATGACAATATGGATGGTCCTTGAGGGTATTAAGCCAAGTGAAATAAGTCAGAGAAAGAAAAATGCCCTATTATTTCACTCATATGTGTGATATAAGAAACAAACAAACAAACAATAAGTGAAAAAATCAACCAAAACCAAGTGTGTAGATAGAGAATAGAGTAGTGGCTACTAGAAGTGAAGGGGCAAGGATGGAGGGCAAAGTGGGTAAAAGAGATCAACTCTGTGGTGACGGATGGAGATAAGAACTGTGGTGGTGACATGTTGTAGTTTATATAGAAGTGTAAATATAATATATACATGAAACTTATATAGTGGTTACCTCACTGGCTTATACCATTACATAAGTTTATAAAACTTAAATTACAAACTAAACTGTCAAACATACAAAAAACAACCATCTGCATCTGCAGCAGTATCCCAGTAGCACAGTGAGTGAATGTTGAGTCAGGAAGTTCTTGGTAGCTAAATTATAACACCAACAAAGACAAAATACCCTTTAATAGTTAAATTTTTCAAATATAATTTCAAACAGAAAAGGAAAAGGGAGGCTAGGTTTCTCCCGGCAATATACATGCTACTTATGAACTGTACTATACATAAAAATACATATGCTTTAACAACATCCTCAGTAATTTTCTGAGTCCTACTGAGATGAAAGTGCTTTGAGAACTTGACAAAGCGAGAAGAAGGGAGTTTGGCAAGAAAAGTTAACAGAAGTCACATCTTGTCAGCGGGAGTCAAAATAATACAATTTACATGATTCTGGGAAACAGGGTTTCTAAGCAGCCACCAATAACACTACATATATTAGTCTGCTTGCCAGCCCCCTGGTGAACTATCAGTTTGTAGATGAAAGAACACACTGCCTCAAAGTGACTTAAATTGCTGTGTGGGCAGGGGGATGAATGATCCCCACAGATTGCTGCCCCCAAGCCTCTTAATGGGGCTTTATGAAATGCAGGCCCATGTGCAAACATGCCTTATTTAAAAATTTCTCAGCCACAGAGAGATTTTATACTCATGGAATGAAGATCTTATTTGCCTTCCCTGACTCGCCTATCTGTTGGTCAAATTGATCAGTTCGCCAAAAGGTTTACGTGCATCAGGAAAGAGCATGGGAATGAGCAAGGATCTTAAGATCTCATCTTATAACGTTCAAGTGGAAGGAGCTGGGTATGACCTGAGAAGTGGGTCTGAGGGTCCACTGGAGCAGTTCTTCCTGTCGAAGGGTGCTAGTCTGACTGCCCTTCATTCAGACTGATTTCTTCAAGTATCTAATATGTGGCAGGCAACGAACAGTGTGCCTAGGATAGAGCAGTGAACGAGGTGAACATGGTCTCTTGTCCTGTAGATCTTCTGGTCTTACAGTAAGACCCAGAATGGGAATGTGGTGCACGGAGTGTTCCCACAGCAGAAACACAGGTTTTCTAAGAGCTCACAACAGCTGCTAACCCAGACGGAAAGGGCACAGAAGACTCCTGAAAAGGAAAAAGCTGAACTTGGAACCAGCAGGATAAGTAAGCAATAGGGTGGTGAGGGCATAGTGGCAGGAAGCACAGACAAGGAGAGAATGTTTGAGGGAGACGAAACTGCTCGTGCAAAAGCCAAGAAGTGGAAAAGCATGGTGCACCCAAAGAAATGAAAGGATTTCAGTGTAATCGGAGGATGTATTGCCTGGGTTTCTAAGGAGGGGCAGGAGAGGAAGGAGATCGTATCTGGAGAGGTTGTCAAGATAAGCAAGGTCCACATATAAAGAACCTTATTCAGCTTATTAATAAAATTTGACATTTTCAATGAGATACACCACAGGATTTTAGCAGAGAAATGACATAATTCCTCAGAAGGTAGTATAGTTCAGTGATTGTGCCCACAAACCCTAGAACCTGACTTTTAAGCTTCAACTCCCACCTCCGACACTTAACTGTATGTCCTGGTTATTTAACCTGTCGCACAGCAATCACGATGTAACTCTCAGGAAGAAAAAAAAGGGAACACTTTTTATTATTATCTGGATCAAAACAGAGCTTAATTCCTTTCACACTTTTTAAGTTCTAACCACTGAATTTATTCTAAAACCTTACTTCTATTCTTCTTTTGAAGCCAAGAGTTCTATGCCATGACTCACAGCACTTTCCTGAGAAGCCAGTAGACATGACCTTACAAGCATTTCCCTGCAGAGTTCTCTGAGTCAGGGCTCTCTGACACGGTACAGTCTTCATCCACATGAGGAGAAACCAGGGTTTCCAAAGTTTGTGCAGTCAAAAGCTTCCAGTCTTAGGCACTTAATAAATCCTCCCCTCTTCCCACTCATGGGCATTCAGCTCTCTTTCAAATTTAAAAATGCCCTTTAATAGCAGCTATGAGGACTTCTTGCCAAAAAACAGAACCTGAAACATATCAAACCTCAAGGTCTAAATACATAATTACAGCAAATTCAGAGGACAGAGTAATATTTTGTAGGACATCATGACAATCTAATCATCAAGTTTTGAATGTGGGAAAGTCTACAGAACTAATGATATCATCACTTTTGTTTTAAGAACAAAAAACAGGGAGGGATCTATGGCATAAAATAACCCTAAGGACATAAAAACCAATTCAATATGCAGCCCTTACTTGGACTTTTATTTAAACAAATCAATTGCTGAAAAACAAAAGGACAATTTGGAAAATTTGAACACTGAATACATATTTGATATTAAGAAATTATCAATTCAAGGGGTGCAAGAATGAGATTGTTGCTGTATTTTAAGACTTTTTATATTTTAGAGATAATGAATCACTTATAAATCAAATGATACCACTCAAAAGCATTGTCTTCCCTAGAGAACTTTGCAAACCAAAGAGGATTAGTAAGCCTTTCAAATATTATAAAGTAATTAGCCTCCAACTAATACAAATAAATGAAAAAAAACAAAAAACAAAAAACAAAACCAATAGTGATAGTGATAGAACTGCAGTAGTCTGAAGATGTGGGAATGAACTGGGCATAGGCAACAGCTGAACCACCATCACATGGGAGGTTGTCCAAAATGCAGAATGTTAAGTCCCATCCCAGATATGCTGCATCAGAATCTGCATTTTAATAATCTTCCAATGTGACAGATATACACATTAAACTTTGGGGCTCAGTGATTTAAATGTCAGGGAGTTTTTCATAACATGGTTGTAAACTAAAGCCACAGTGGGGAGGGAGAAGAGGAGGAAAAAAGAAGGTTTTAATGAATGGGCTTCCCTGGTGGCTCAGATGGTTAAGAAATGGCATGAAATGCAGGAGACCGGGGTTTGATTCCTGGATTGGGAAGATCCCCTGGAGACAGGAATGGCAACTTGCTCCAGTAAGTTCTCCTGAGATTCTCCAGGCGAGAGTACTGGAGTGGGTTGCCCTTGCCTTCTCCCACACACATGTATAAAGCTGTGCAATTTACATAACAGATGCTACCTCATTTATTCATTCCACATATATATGTCAGGCACATGGCATGTGTGGAGAATGGTTTTACATGTGGAGGAGACTACAAGAAATAAAATAAAAATCTCCTACTTCATGGAATTTAGTCTAATAGTGAGTAACTCACACATACTGAGCGCTTAATTGGTATTAAGAACTCTTCTAAGTCCTTTATATGTATAGTTTACAAGAAAAAAAGAGGTTAACAGCTGAAAATAATGTTCATGAGTTATCAGGTTAAAGCATGATATTAAATATAGGTCAACCTAACCTTACAAGCAGAGATGACTAGCACTTGTATCTATCATACACTGTTCCTCTTCCCTTATGCTCAGCATAGCAGCCCAGGACATCCTAAGTTCCACACACTGCATTTGTGATGTTCTATTCATTCCTATTCCTCTGTTTCCTAGAATGCCACCATGGCACAGAAACGGAAGGAAGAGAACAGACATGGTTTGAGAATCTAATCAGTGATAGGTACTTTATTTAAAACATTCTCAAAACAATGCCACATAGTATATATCTCTAACATTTCATTGAAAAAAAGTTACAACGCAGACTAATTAATTTGTCCAAAGACAAAAGGCTTCCAAGGATTAAGCCCCTCTATATTCAGAATCCACTGCTTCTCCAAATTAATATGTATCTGAAACACCTGAAGGGCTTGTGAAAACAGGCCCTTCCCCAGGATTTCTGATTCTGTAGGCTTGGGCTGGGGCCTGAGAATCTGCATTTTTAAGAAGATTCTCGGTGATGGTGCTGCCACTCACAGTTGGAGGGCAACTGACTTAGTACACATTCAACCTACTTTATAGAATAAGTCTGCTTCCTCTGCCACAAAATGGTCTTTCCAATATTTCATAGTAGCTTTTTTACTGGTTAGCATGGGACAAACAGTTACAAATAGTTACATTTAGATATATTCCAAAATGCAGAATGACTCAGAGACAAGGTGAAAGAAATATCAGAAGGGGATTTATTTCATGCACCTGTGACAGTCCAAGACAGGTGTTCCTGATCAGCAAGATAGGTACAGCTCTTCTCCAAATAGACACCAGGGATCCAGGCAAAAGGAGCCTCTGAAATCTTCAACGTGTAACTACCAAGATCATGACAGCCATCTCAATTCAGGTCATCCAGGAGGGAGAAAAAGCATGGAAAAACATGAGCAGGATTCCGTCCTGGGTCAGATCTGAAAGAGCAGGGGGCACATGTTGCTTTTGCTAAAACACATGGTTGCATTCAGCTGCGTTGGAGATTTAACATGTATGGTAGCCTTGTGCTCAGGAAGGGAGAATGGACTTTGGTGAGCAGCTTTCAGTCACAGTCAGCCCAGAGCTGAAATAAGTAAGTGTGAAGGGATGCACAGAAGACTTTGCTGGGGAAGAGGTGTTTATGGTCAGACTTGAAAAAAAAGTAGGCATTTGATAGGCAAAGACTGGAGTAGGAGGAGCACAGGGGAAAAAGCCAAAGAGAGAAAAAGCAGGAATCATTTAAGGAACTAAGAAACGGCCAACGTGGCTGACACTTGGAGGGTGATGAGGAGGATGACTCCAAATGGGAGATCTGTGGCAAGCAGAAGCATGGAGGTGGTGCTAAAAGTGGTTCATTTACCCAAGAAAATTTATTGTCTTTCATGGTCCATGTTTTCAGCTGGGTGCTGCAAATATAGAAGTATTTAAAACAAACATGGTCGCTGACCTCACAGAGATTACAGTTTCATGGATAAGACTTTAACAAACAACTATCTATAAAATTAAGTACTGTTATTTATTTTAAGAAAAACATAGTATTATGAGAACATTTTCATAGGGAGCTAACATAGTCTTAGCATCAAGAAAGGCTACTGTGAGAAAGTGATCACAAGCTAAGACATGAATGATTATATTTGGGGGATCAAAGATGTCCTTGTCCCCATTTTATACATGAGGGGTGAAACAAAGGCTTATGATTACATGGCTAGTTCATGACTGATCAGAGATTTGACCCAATATCTAACTCTAGGTCCTATGGTATTACCATTATACCAAACCTATATAAGTTCTATGGAAGAGAATAATGAGATACTGACTCTGTTCTAGAGAGCTATGGCAATCATAAACACATACAAAAGAAACAAAATGTCTTAAAAATTATTTTTAAAATATTTTGTGATTACAGATCAAAGTAATCAAGGTTGGCTCTTGGAAGAGATAGAACTTGGACTACACTTCAGTAGACCGAGAGAGTGAGACTAGGAATGAATGCATCCTGGGAGCAGCAATCCCACTGTATAGATATTTAGGTACAACTCCTCAACCAGCTACTAATCCACTGAATGCTAATTTTATTCAGCTTGTTTCTCTCCAGCTGGTTCATCAGCCTATCATGAGAATCTGTCAAATCCCTTGTTAAAATGCAGATAAATGTCAGCACAGGTTTCACACTTTCCTCTATATGAACCTGCTTCACTGTATTTCCAGTGCTAAGGGAGCCTCATGGAGAACAAGAAAAATCAACCATTAAGGTTAAGCTACTGAACAAAGATGTGTTCCTCCAGGGTTGACTTCTTGTCAAAAGTGTTATTAAAATTCTGCCTTGTCACAACTAGACAAGTGTGTGGCCCAGAAGATACATATGACTGGACATAACGGCTCCCTGGCCTCCCATATGAGCTCTGTCACTACCAGACCACTCATCATTGGACCCAGCACTACTCATTGACACAGAGATGGGTTGAAGAGACCAATCAGTATATTTTATTTTTTCAATCAGCCAACATATACTGGTTGCCTACTTACTGCCAACAACTAGAGGTACTGAGGTTACAGAACAGAGTAAGTCAAGAGCTTCCCTCTTGAGAGATTCATATTCTAGCTAGAAGAGTACACACAAGACAAATGCTTTTTATAAAATGTGAAAAATGCTAAATGAAGGCATAGAAAATAACATAGTACTGCATTGGAGATAACATTTGACCAGGTCTTAAGTGAGAGTATAAATTCAAGAATGAATGGAGGGTGCATAGAAGGTGTTAAGGACATTCCAGGCAGAGTAAGCAATGAGCTAGGTGTATAATCCTTCACAGGGTTGGTCACATTCAGGAAATGATGAGAAGACTGATGTGGCAGTAAAGGGTGGAGATGAGGTGGGGGGAACTGTTAGGAGATATGGTTGGAGAGGAAGACTGTGCTGATACTATGTTAAATACCATGCCAAAGTGTCTACATTCTCTCCTGAGAGCAATAGAGAAACATTAGAGATTTTTAAGGCAGAAATAATGAAGTCATTAACTTTGAAAATAAGGTCTTATTAAGGTCATATCAACTTTGAAAATAAGATTCTCAAGTTTGTGACAATGCAAGTATAAGCAATAACTCATGAAACGTATAAAATAACACAAGGACTTGACTTCCTACCATTTAATAGCTTGGTGACCTTAAGTAACATCTTCTGTAAGACTCCTATGTATAAAATGAACATAACAATAGTTCACAACAGAACTGCCTGGAATTGAGTATGAATTCAGTAAATATCAGCTGTGCTGGTGATTTTTTAAATCTAAAACTATTATTCTAAGAATTCATGGGCACATACTATGTATCATTATTCTTAACAATAACATCAATAATAATAAAGTTTATGTTTATATTTACTTATGCCTGGTAACATTTACTTCATAAATATTTCAATCTCATATCTCTAAGGGATAAATATTGCAATTCTTATTTTATAAAGTGAGAAAATGAGGCTCAGAGATTCTAAATTACTTGCCCCAAGCAATAAAGCAAGTCTATAGTGAGGCCTGCAATGAAAACAAGCACTTGTTCCCTTCCACCATACGGTTTCTTGGCTTAAATAATAATGACATACTATCCTTCTTCTGCAATGATCTAATCCAGATATATTTTTGTAAGTTTAGTAAGGTAGCAAGAACACTGTGCCATGGGGGCCAAAGCAATTGAGATCCTTCTTCTTAGAGTTGTCACACGGACCTGTAAAGAGGCAAAGATTCTCTACTCTATGCATCTCCTCACACCTTATCCTGTTCCCTATTCCTTCCCACCAGGCATTCAGTGGGCCATTTTTCTATCTCCTCTTTCATGCAGCAAGCACAGAGCAAAGATCTGGCCTTTGGGTCATGTTGTAATTTGAATGAATTACCTCACGACTTCTATTAGAATCTGACATGAAAGAAAGACTATCTAGTTCAGAGTGGGGGGTCAGAAAGAAGATTATGCTGGGAACCCCATGATTGAGTCTTATGATTTAAGTCCCTAAATCTTGAGGATCCTGAGGCTTTAGCTGCCTTTGAAAACTATTTCTTTGTTTACAATCTAGCAGTTATCACTACTGTCAAGACCTCTCAGTAAGAATTTCCAGAGAAAAAAAAAAGAGTGAGTGGTGGGTGTAAGGCACAAATATTCCACTCCAAATGCATAAAAATTAGCGTCAGAGAATTGGGCCAAAACCCCAACCTTCTGTCTTCCAGGAGGTGCTCATTTATCAAGTGGCAGGGTGGTAGAGTTGTGATGGATCCATACAGTATGGTGATTAAAAGCAATGGTCTGGAATCAGACAGAGATGACTTTGAACTTTTCTTTTTTTTAACTGTGCAATGGTTACTCAATTTTTTATTCAGTTCAGGTTTCTAATTTTCAAAGTGGAAGAAGTAATACTTACTTTGCACAGTTGTTGTAAAAATTCAATAAAATAAGGTATGTAAAGTGACAAGAATAGTGCCTGACATACTGAAGATAATCAATAAATAGAAGCACTCTGTGCTACTTATTATACAATAATTATTTATCATCTCTGAATACATTGATCATATTTAAACAAAGAATGGGCAAGTCTTTATTTCACAAGTCGCTGTGAAGACACGACATAATGGTTTGAAAGCATTATTTATGAAAGAAAAATATAACATGACTTATCCATTGTTTTCCTTTTGAATTATTTATGAAGTGTTTGGTAATAGGAATTCAGATCAGTCAGAATGAAAGCTATGAGTTGATGTTTGCTGTACCATGCTTTAAAAAATTCAGTAGCTTGAGAAAACATTATTTCACAAATTGTATTCTCGCTTAATGATTTAATCACTAAGGATACATGTTAACAATCACTCTAAATAAGCGCCTGAAAGAAAAATGTACTGCTTCTCACCACCCACCCAACAATCTGTAACTTGGCTTTTGGGAATTAAATGGTCATTTTTAAAAAAAATCATCTGTAGCAACGGCTTAGGGAAAAAAGAAAAAAAGCCCCACTTAATGAACTGAAAGCAGGAATCACAATAAAGACATACTACTCCTTCCAAGATGCCTAGGATATTCCTCTGGAGAAAATACTGCCAGGAAATAGTGAGCAGATTTATTTGAAATCTGACTTTTATCTATCCACCACTACCCCTATTATACAGAAGGTAATAAAAGCCCGGAAATATCAAGTAGCTGCTTAAGATTTTGCAACTAAAAATGGTGAAGAGGGAACTCTTAAAAAGCCTTGACTATGCCCTACAATATACTGCTACTTCCTTCAGGCCCACAAAGGGGCTGGCATTTATCATTGTTGTTATTTAGCCCCTCAGTCACATCCAACTCCTTGTGATCCCGTGGATGGTAACATGCCAGGCTTCCCTGTCCTTCGCTATCTCTAGCAGTCCCACAGCAACATATGGAGAGTTCCAGTTGCCTCGTTTTTTGTCAATAGTTAATTTTGTCAATCTTTTTCCTTTTAGTCATTCTAGTGTGTGGTGGTGATAACTCATCATGGTTTTAATTAGCATTTATCTTTACTATGCCAAAGCCTTTGTGTGGATCACAATAAACTGTGGAAAATTCTGAAGGAGATGGGAATTCCAGACCACCTGACCTGCATCTTGAGAAACCTATATTCGGGTCAGGAAGCAACAGTTAGAACTGGACATGGAACAACAGACTGGTTTCAAATAGGAAAAGGAATATGTCAAGGCTGTATATTGTCACCCTGCTTATTTAACTTATATGCAGAGTACATCATGAGAAACGCTGGGCTGGAAGAAGCACAAACTGGAATCAAGATTGCCAGGAGAAATATCTATAACCTCAGATATGTAGATGACATCACCCTTACGGCAGAAAATGAAGAGGAACTAAAAAGCCTCTTGATGAAAGTGAAAGAGGAGAGTGAAAAATTTGGATTAAAGCTCAACATTCAGAAAACTAAGATCATGGCATCTGGTCCCATCACTTCATGGGAAATAGATGGGGAAACAGTGGAAGCAGTGTCAGACTTTATTTTGGGGGCTCCAAAATCACTGCAGATGGTGATTGCAGCCATGAAATTAAAAGACACTTACTCCTTGGAAAGAAAGTTATGACCAACCTAGATGGCATATTAAAAAGCAGAGACATTACTCTGCCAACAAAGGCCCATCTAGTCAAGGCCATGGTTTTTTCAGTGGTCATGTATGGATGTGAGAGATGGATGGTGAAGAAAGCTGAGCGCCAAAGCAATTGATGCTTTTGAACTGTGATGATGGAGAAGACTCTTGAAAGTCCATTGGACTGCAAGGAGATACAACCAGTCCATCCTAAAGGAGATCAGTCCTGGGTGTTCATTGGAAGGATTGATGCTGAAGCTGAAACTCCAATACTTTGGTCACCTCATGGGAAGAGCTGACTCATTGGAAAAGACCCTGATGCTGGGAGGGATTGGGGGCAGGAGGAGAAGGGGATGACAGAGGATGAGATGACTGGATGACATGGCCAACTTGATGGACATGAGTTTGACTAAACTCCAGGAGTTGGTGATGGACAGGGAGGCCTGGCGTGCTGCAATTCATGCGGTCACAAAGAGTTGGACGTGACTGAACTGAACTGAATAACTATAGGAGGCATGGGTTGACAGCAGCCTGCTTTGGGGTCAGGGGTACTGACTACAACAGTCCTGGAGTCTGTGGCATGCTGGCATAAGTTGTTTGAAGGAGGTCGCCATACTGTAGATTGGCCTCACAGGGAGGGAACACAGCCCCACCCATCAGCACAAAAATTGGATTAAAGACATTCTGAGCATGGTCTTGCCCACCAGAATAAGACCCAACTCTCCCAAAGTCAGTCCCTCCCATCAGGAAGCTTCCATAAACCTCTTATCCTCATCCATCATAGGGCAGACAGAATGAAAACTACAATCACAGAAAACTAACCAAACTAATCACACAGATCATGGCCTTGTCTAACTCAATGAAACTATGAGCCATGCCATGTAGGGCCACCCAAGATGGATGAGCCATGGTGGAGAGTTATGACAAAACGTGGTCCACTGGAGAAGAGAATGGCAAACCACTTTACTATTCTTGCCTTAAGAACCCCATGAACAGTATAAAATGGCAAAAGGATATGACAGAGAAAGATGAACTCCCCAGGTTGGTAGGTGCCCAATATGCCACAGGAGAAGAGCAGAGAAATAGCTCCAGAAGGATTGAAGAGGCTGAGTCAAAGCCGAAACAACACCCTGTTGTGGATGTGTCTGGTGGTGAAAGTAAAGTCCGATGCTATAAAGAACAATATTGAATAGGAACCTGGAATATTTGGTCCATGAATCAAGGTAAATTGGAAACAGTCAAAAGGAAATGGCAAGACTGAACATCGACATCTTAGGAATCAGTGAACTAAAATGGACCAGAATGGGTGAATTTAATTCAGATGACCATTATATAAATATATATATATATATATACACACACACACACACACACACTACTGTGGGCAAGAATCCCTTTGAAGAAATGGAGTAGCCATCACAGTCAACAAAAGAGTTCAAAATGCAGTACTTGGAGGCAATCTTAAAAATGACAGAATGATCTCTGTTCGTTTCCAAGGCAAACCATTCAATATTACAGTAAGCCAAGTCTATGCCCCAGCTAGTAATGCAGAAGAAGCTGAAGTTAAATGGTTCTATGAAGACCTACAAGACCTTCTAGAGCTAATACCAAAAAACATGTGCTTTTCATCATAGGAGACTATAATGCAAAAGTAGGAAGTCAAGAGATACCTGGAGTAACAGGCAGGTTTGGCTCTGGAGTACAAAATGAAGCAGGGCAAAGGCTAGAAAAATTTTGCCAAGAGAACACACTGGTCATAGCAAACATCCTTTTCCAACAACACAAGAGATGACTGTACACATGGACATCACCAGATGGTCAATACCAAAATCAGATTGATCATATTCTTTGCAGACGAAGAGGGAGAAGCTTGATACAGTCAGTAAAACCAGGAGCTGACTGTGGCTCAGATCATGAACTCCTTACCATAAAATTTAGACTTAAATAGAAGAAAGTAGGGGAAATGACTAGATCATTCAGGTATGACCTAAATCAAATCCCTTACAATTATACAGTGGAAGTGACAAATAGATTCAAGAGCTTAGATCTGATAGAGTACATGAAGAACTATGGATGGATATTCATAACATTGTACAGGAGGCAGTGCTCAAAACCATCCCCAAGAAAAAAATGCAAAAGGTAAAAGGGTTGTCTGGGGAGGCCTTAAAAATAGCTGAGAAGAAAAGAGAAAGGCAAAGGAGAAAAGGAAAGATATACCCATTTGAACAGGAGTTCCAAAGAATAGCAAGGAGACATAAGAACGCCTTCCTCGGTGATCAATGCAAAGAAATAGAGCAAAACAATAGAATGGGAAAGACTAGAGATCTCTTCAAGAAAATGAGAGATACCAAGGGAACATTTCATGTAAAGATGGGCACAATAAAGGACAGAAACGGTATGGATGCAACAGAAGCAGAAGATATTAAGAAGAGGAGACAAGAATACATGGAAGAACTTTACAAAAAAGTTCTTCATGACCTAGATAACCAGGATGGTGTGATCACTCACCTAGAGCCAGACATCCTGGAGTATGAGATCAAGTGGGACTTAGGAAGCATCACTATGAACAAAGCTAATGGAAGTGATGGGATTCCAGTTGCGCTACTTTAAATCCTAAAAGATGATGCTGTGAAAGTGCTGCACTCAATATGCCAGGAAATTTGGAAAACTCAGCAGTGGCCACAGGGCTTGAAAAAAATCAGTTTTCATTCCAATCCCAAAGAAAGGCAATGCCAAAGAATGTTTAAACACACAATTGCACTCATGTCACACACTAGCAAAGTAATGCTCAAAGTTCTGCAAGTGAGGCTTCAACAGTACGTGAATCGAGAACTTCCAGATATTCAAGCTGGATTTAGAGAAGGCAGAGGAACCAGAGATCAAATTGCCAACATCCTCTGGATCATCGAATAAGCAAGAGAGTTCCAGAAAAACATTTATTTCTGTTTCATTGACTACTCTAACGCCCTTGACTGTGTGGATCACAACAAACTGTGGAAAATTCTTAAAGAGATGGGAATACCAGGCCACCTTACCTGTCTCCTGAGAAACCTATATGCAGGTCAAGAAGCAACAGTTAGAACCAGACATGGAACAACAGACTCATTCAAAACTGGGAACAGAGTCTGTTAAGGTTGTATATTGTCAGCCTGCATATTTAAGTTATATGCAGAGTACATTATGTGAAATGCCAGGCAAGATGAAGCCCAAACTGGAATCAAGACTGCAGGGAAAAATAACAGTAACCTCAGATATGCAGATAAAACCACCCTTATGGCAGAAAGTGAAGAGGAACTAAAGAGCATCTTGATGAAGGTGAAAGAGGAGAGTTAAAAAAAAAAAAACTAACTTAAAACTCAACATTCAAAAAACTAAGATCATGGAATCCAGTCCCATCACTTCATGGCAAATAGATGGGGGAAAAAAGGAAACAATGACCGACTTTACTTTTTTGGGCAAAATCACTGCAGAGGGCAACTGCAGCCATGAAATTAGACACTTGCTTCTTGGAAGAAAAGCTGTGAGAAACCTAGACAGCATATTAAAAGGCAGAGACATTTTTTGCCATCTAGTCAAGACTACAGGTTTTTCAGTAGTCAAGTGTGGATGTGAGAACTGGATCATAAAGAAGACTGAGCATTGAAGAATTGATGCTTTTGAACTATGGTTTTGGAGAAGACTCTTGAGAGTCCCCTTGAACTGCAAAGAGATCAAACCAGTCAATCCTAAAGGAAATCAACCCTGAATATTCATTGGAAGGACTGATGCTGAAACTGAAGATCCAATACTTTCACCACCAGATGCAAAGATCTGACTCATTAGAAAAAACCCTGGCACTGGAAAAGTTTGAAGGCAGGTAGAGAAGGGGATGACAGAGGCCAAGAGGGTTGGATGGCAACATCAGTGGACATGAGTTTGAGCAAGCTCCAGGAGATGGTGAAGTACAGGGAAGCCTGGCGTGCAGCAGTCCATGTGTGACAGAGTCGAACAGGACTGAGCAGACTGAACAACAAAGGTGTTGATTTTTTCTGTGCTTCCTCGCCATTCTTGTATCTCCCTTTGTGAAATGTTTAAATTCTCTGGTTCTATTGTTTTTAGAGAGTTGTAAGAATTGTTTACATATTCTGATTACAAGTATTTTATCAGATATATGTTATATAACTTTTTTCAGGAAGTGGCTTATTTTTTCTGATTCTTAACAGTATCTTTTGAAAAGCAAAGCTTTTAATTTTCAAGATGTTCAATGTAACATTATTTTTTTATGCATTATGCCCTTGGTATTCTAAGAAATCCTTGCCTAAGTCAAGGATATAACATTTTTTTCCTATGGTTCCTTCTAGAAATTGTGTAATATTATCTTTTACTTTTACATCTATAATGCAGTTCAATTTAATTTTTATACACTATAAATAGAAAGAGCTGAGTGTAGAAAGAGCTGAGGTTTATTCCTTTGCACATGGATATCCAATTGTTCTGGTATCATTTGTTGAAGCTTTTCACCAAATCCATGAATTACCTTGACAACTTTATCAAAAATCAATTGACCTTTTATGTTTTGTCTGTCTCTAGACTCTATTCTGTTCTGTGTATCACCATATGTAACACCACACTGACTTGTTTGCTAATAGCTTTATAATAAACTTTGAAAGCAGTTAGTATATGACCTCCACCTTTGTTTTTCAAAGTTCTTTTGGCAATTCTGGGCCTTCCTTTTACATTCTCATATGACTTACAAACTCAGCTTGTCAGTTTTTACAAAAAAATTAAAAGCTTGCTGAGGTTTTGATTGGGGTTGCATTGAATCTAAAAATGAATTAATATAGAATGGACATTTGGAAACATTGTTTAATTCATTAACATAATATGTCCCCCATTTATTTAGGTCCTTGAAATTCTTTCAGCAATGTTTCATGGTTTTCACTGTGGATGTCTTATACATATGTCATTAAGCTTATTCCACATTTTATATTATTTAGTGTTATAAAAACTTGCATTTTTATTTGAATTTCCAATTGTTTGCTGTTACCATATAAACATAATCGATCTTTATATATCAATCCTATATCCTGTGGGTATGCAAAATACAGTTAGGTCTGTTGCATTTTTGTAGACTTCTTCAGTTTTTTCACAAAAATCATCATATCACCTACAAACAAAGATAGTTTTACTTCTTTTTCATTCTAGATACCTTTAATTTTTGTACTGCCTTCATGCACTGGTTGACATCAACAATAAGGTTAAATACAAGTGGTGAAAGGGAACATCCTAGCCTTATAGGAGAAATATTCCAATCTTTCATAGTGATATTGATTATAGATTTTACCTAGACGTCTGATTTTACAGGTTAAACATCTGCCTTTCTACACTTTATCTTTGAGTTTTTGTTTTGTCTTATTCGTTAACAATGAATAAATTTATTGAATCTTTTGAATCTCATCAAATGTTTTTCTTGCATCTACTAGGATAATTCTATGAATTTTACTTTTCCATACTTGAATATACTGACTTGAAGTGATTGAGTTCTTAATGTCAAACCAATCATATATTTTTGGGAGAAATCCTACTCAGTCAGGAAATATTATCCTTTGTATATATTGGCAAATTATATTTGCTAAATTTTTAAAAAGAGTTTTGCATTTATGTTTTAATGAAGGGTTACATGTTGTTGTCGTAACAATCAATATCTTTGGTTTTAGTATTAGTATCTTTAGTTTTAGTTATAATGTTGACCACAAACAATGAGCCTCTCCTTTTCTGTTTTTTCAGAGGGTTTATGAATAATTTATATTATTTTTCCTTAAATGTTTGACAGAATTCACCAACAAAGCAATCTGGGTCTGTAATTTTCTTTGCAAGTGAATTTTTAATTAAAAATTCAATTTAAAAATAAATATTAGATGATTAATTCTTCTTCAGTGAGTTTTAATTGATTGTACCTTTTAAGGAATTTGTCCATATCATATAAATTGGTGAACTTACTGTTATTGTTTTACAATACATTTCATAACACTCATTCACTTATTAACCTTTTAATATCTCTAGATTATGTAGTATCATCAACTCTCATTCATGGTACTGTTGATTTTTGTCTTGGCCCTTCTTTTCCTTACAAATCTGGCTAGGGAATTATTTTTTTGTTTGTTTGTTTGTTTGTTTCATTTGAATCTTTTTTTTTTTTTCATTTTAACTTTTTTTTTTCATTTATTTTTATTAGTTGGAGGCTAATTACTTTCCAATATTGTAGTGGCTTTTGACATACATTGACATGAATCAGCCATGGATTTACATGTGTTCCCCATCCCGATCCCCCCTATTGCCTAACTCTATATGCAAAACAGAAAAAGAGACACAGATGTACAGAACAGACTTTTGGACTCTGTGGGAGAAGGCGAGGGTGGGATGTTCTGACAGAATAGCATTGAAACAAGTATACTATCAAGGGTGAAACAGATCACCAGCCCAGGTTGGATGCATGAGACAAATGCTCAGGGCTGGTGCACTGGGAAGACCCAGAGGGAGTTATTAATTTCATTCATCTTCTTGAAGAACTAGCTTTTGGGTTCATTGATTTTGTCTTTTGACTTTTTTTAGTTCACTGATTTCTGCTCTGATATTTATTAGTTTTGTCATCTATTTGATTTAAGTTTCATTTGCTCATCCATTTTTAGTTTTTTTAAAGTAAAAGCTGAGATCACTGATTTTAGTTCTTTGTTCTTTTTCTAATAAAGACATTTAGTGCTATAAATTTCCCTTTAAACCTTGCTTTAGTGGCATCCAGAAACTTTGATATATTGTGTTTTGCTTCTCTTCCATTCAAGATATTTTCAAATTTTCCTTTTGACTACTCCTTTAATCCATGAAATATTTAGGAGGAGAAGGGGATGACAGAGCATGAAATGGTTGGATGCCATCACCAACTCAATGGACTTGAGTTTGAGCAAGCTCCAGGAATTGGTGACGGACAGGGAAGCCTGGTGTGTGGCAGTCCATGGGGTCACAAAGAGTCGGACACGACTGAGCAGCTGAAATGACTGAGTTTAATTTCCAAATATTTGGAGAGTTTCAAGATATCTTTACATTACCGATTTCTAGCTTAATTCCACTATAGTCAGAGAACATAATTTGTATGACTTGACCATTTTTAAATTTATAGACACTTGCTTTATGCTGAGAATATGCTTTATATTGGTAAGTGTTCCATGTGCACTTTGAAAAGAATATGTCTTTTGCTCTTTTATTAGGTAAAGTGTTCTATAAATGGTAATTGTGCCTAATTGTTTGACAATGTTGTACAGATCTTGTGTATAATTACTGATATTTTTGTACACTGGTTCCATTATTGAGAGAGTGGTATTAAAATACTTAAGTATAGCTATAGATTTGTCTATGTCACTTCACAGTTCTATCAGTTTTTGCTCTATTATTTGGGTGTTTAGGATTGGTACATAAACCTTTAGAATTGTTGGGTAATCTTGATGAAAGAATCCCTTTATCATTATGAAATAACATTCTCTGCCTCTGGTAATTTCTTTGCTTGAAAATATATTTTGTCTTATACTAATACAGCAAGATAAAGATTCTTTTAAATAGTGTTATCATGGTATATTTTAATTATCACTCTACTTTTAAGCTATTTGTGTTTTCCTACTTAAAGTGAGTATTAGGTTGGCAGCAGACATTTATCCAATCTGACAATCTCAACCTTCAAAATGTGATATGAGACCATTTACATTTAGTATTAATACTGATATGGCAGGTTTAAATCTACCTTAAATTAACCTTTATAATTCCTCACTATATAACTTTCTACTTCACTATGCCTCATTTGGTAAAATAAGGAAATACTGAATCAGAGAATGGGAGCAAAAGTAATCAGGAGCTAATCATACTTCAGTGAATCATTAGACATTTACTAGTATCTAGGCAGAAATTATCTGTCCTAATAATGTTCTTCTCTTACCATACATCCCATGATTTTTAAAAAGGAATAATGGCAATTTAGAGAAATTGTCAGATATATTTCAGAAAATATCCTTATAGAAAAACTAAGAATTGGTATGAAGGAATGAATACATATAGGGGACCCCAAATAGCATACTGTTTTTGAAAAGAGGAAAAAAAAGAACTGGAGAGAATCATCTCTGACTGTTTCCACAGTGGAGCCATCATCTTTTGGCAGAGTTCCAAAGATATCTTTTCACTGCAACACACAGTAGAAAAGTTGGGAATTCTGTGAATCATCCTGGCCACAGTGATAAAATACAATACACTAAAGCAGCGGCTCTTGGAAGATACATTCTACTAACAATGAAGACTGTTTGCTATTAAGTGGATAATATGCACAGAATGGCATGGACAATTAACTCCTCTTGATATATAATAACTTCCTTGACAGGTTGCAGTAAAACAGTGTATACAATCAGAACAGGATCAGTTAAAAACTACTTCTCCAAAAAAACTTCCATTATAATGTCATTTCTCCCCAGAACACCTCATACAATCCCAGCTTACTTATGACTCTCATTGTTCTATAATATGTAAATCCTCATTTAATATATCTATAATCCCTATGTTGGTCCTTGATGATTATGTGAGCAAGCTCAGTCACTCAGTCATGTCTGACTCTTTGTGACCCCATGGATTGTAGCCTGCCAGGCTCCTCTATTCATGGGGTTTCCCAGGCAAGAATACTAGAGTGGGTTACCATTTCCTTCTCCATGAGATCTTACCAACTCAGGAATTTAACCCTTGTCTCCTGCATTGGCAGGCAGATTCTTTACCACTGAGCCACAAGGGAAACCCATGATGATTATAAATCACTATTATTACAAGGAATACATAGAATTTACCAGACACAGAAATATCATCAGAATTTAGGGGAGAGTGGTTTTAAACCCAGGAGCCACCATAACTCTGAGAACATTCTACTAATCACTGTGGTGATGAGAGGGAACAAAGTCCTACTCAACATCCCTGCTTCATTACTCCCAACAACTCTGTTTCACCTCACTGCACTACCAGTCAGTCCCTAAATAGCCTGTAGGCATATTGTCTTCCAATTTTGCCTTTATAAGTATTATTCTCTTAATAAGGAGAACTTTTCCTATATTTTCTGTGGTGACCAAGGATGAAAGAGCAGATAAAACCAAGGAGGGTCTTGGAATGCAGGAACGGAACAACCAGACCCTTATTGTCCTTCCCTCCCCCATATTGTAGCTATTAATGGAACAGTACAACCTGTCTCGTCTCCTACCCCACAGGGAGAAAGTATTTGCCCTACCTTTCCCCATCCAGTATACATGACTCATCCAATCAGCAAAAGACCCACAAGACCCCTATCCCGCTCCTTGTACCCTGGGTATAAAAGTGGACTAAAGACCCCTGTTCAACGTTGGTTCTCCCTTGAGCTGCCCCGCTGTTCTAACAGCACCTCCCACTCTAATATTCCCTCTCATTCTGTCTCATGTCTGGAAATTCTTTTCCAACCTGTGCCGGGACCACGACATTTTTCTTAATGATGTATCTCACAAGTTAGATCCTCTTTGATGTTCCTGTCCTTCTCTCATTCCCACAGCTGAACTCTCCTGAGCTGCTTGGCAATCTGCACCTAAATCTCACAGAAACTTATATCGCAATTGCTTCCTTTGATAGCAAGTGCTTCCCTTTTAAAGTTTTCTTATTTAACACTTACTATATATCTACATCTTTCCATAAAGAACTTGAAGTGGCTTATAATAGAAAACAGTGCAAGTAATTATGGAAATAGAAAACTAGGACCATAGAAAAGAAGAATATAAGATTGTCAAACATAAAATTGCCCTTTATAGGCTTCAAATATTTCCTTGAACTTCTTGGAATTTTTCATGAAAAGATTCTCATCAGAAAGGAGAAAAATATTGTTTACCTTGGTTCTTCAAGGAAAACAAATTTATTCCCAGGAGAGAACCCTAAAGTAATACTCATCATAGGTGATTGCATATAGAAGAGCCTAATCCATATGAAAGATAATATTCTCAACATGGTAGACCACAATAGCCCAAATAAGTTGCAAATAATTGCTTTTTATCTCTATTTTCAGCATAAATAGTGCTCAACATATTAAAATGCAACATGGTTTGGTGAATCTGAATAGCCTGGATCAATATAAGCTAAGCAAGTAGTCTTCTGATAACTTAATTAGCTACAAAGATGAAATTACTATACAGTATGTATTTAAGGCAAAGTTTCCTACGTACTTTCTTCATATGGTCTCTTAATAAAAGAAGTCAGATCTCACTAGACTACCATTGCTAACACTGTGTGGGTATTCTAAAACATGGAAGGGGGAAGTGGAGAAATAACTTGAGAAATACTGGCTTAACCAAAATTCAACAGGTACCTTTTCATCAGGAATTCTCAGAGAATTAAATTTATAAATCTGGTTCATAAATCCCCAAGAGAAGATTATAGTTTATAGAAGTTCCCAAAGTGAAGATTAGGAAACTGAAGGCTAGGAGAAGAAACTATAGTTATGTTTTATATTGCAAGTGGACTTTAAAAAATCAGGGCTTTCTGGGATGATTTTGTAGCCAACACTGATAATAGTACTTAACAAATTTCAGACAGTATTCTAAGTGCTTTGTATAGAACAACTTACTTAATCTTCCCAACAACCTTGACATAGGTATTTCTATATTCATCTACATATAAGAAAACTGAGACATACAGAAATTAAGTAACTTGATCGAGGTCACACAGCTGGAAAGCTAGGGTTTGACTCTAGGTTATCTAGTTTCTAAGTCTATGCTCCTGATTACCACCTGTGCTACTCGTTAAGCTGCTTCAGTCATGTCTATTTTTGACCCTATGAATCACCAGGCCCCTCTGTCCATGGGATTCTCCAGGCAAGAATACTAGAGAGGGTTGCCATGCCCTCCTCCAGGGGATCTTCTTGATCCAGAGATTGAACCCAGGTCTCTTACATCTCTTGCATTAGGCAGATTCTTTACCACTAGCACCACCTGGGAAGCCCAAGTAAGAAAAGCCCTGGAAAAAGTAACATTGTAACTTGGCTCTAAAGACTAAACAGTAAACAGTTAATCCAAACGGCAACATCCAACCAGTGAAGAAAGTTCCTATGTGGTTCAGGTTGTCATGAACCAGAGAGACAGATCACAGGCATGACTTGAAACTAAGCAAAACACTAGCAAATATAGAAGCACATACCTGGGTCAGAATTCTACCCATGCACTCAGTAGCTGGAGGAAATTCTAGGGACCTCAGTTTCCTCATACGTAAAATGGTGATTAAATAGTCTGCCTTGGAGATCTGCTTCATGAGGGGAAAATGTGTGTGAAGCATCTTGCACAGTGTCTGTCAAAAACAGGTTCTGGCTGCTCTCACCTTCTGAGATGACCCACATTCTGTCTGTGGAATGTGTTCCTGTCTAAATAAATCCACTTCTTACCTATCATGGTGTCTCTTACTTGAATTCTTTCTGTGACAAGACTTCAAGAACCTGAGTTTCATAAGATGAGACCAGGTATGATCTCAGTTAAAAGACTGTGGGGGGACTTCTCTGATGGTCCAGTGGCTAAGACTCTATGTTCCCAACGCTGGGGGCCCAGGTTGAAGCCCTGGGCAGGAAATTAGATCTCACATGCTGCAACTAAAGATCCCGCATGCCTCAACTAAAAGAGATCTTGCATGCTGCAATGAAGATCCTAAGCGCCACAATTAAGACCCAAATTGGCCAAATAAATAAATTAAATTAAAAAAAAAAAAGACCAAAGGTTTGGGCTTCCCTGGTGACCCTGTGGTTAAGACTCTGAGCTTCCAATGCAGGGAGTATGGGTTCAATCTCTGGTTGGTGAACTAAGATCCCACATGCCACAAGGCATGGCCAAAAAATAAACTAAATTTTTAAAAAGGCACTCATTAAAACACAGCATTACTGGTCAGTCCTCATGATCGTGAGACAAGCATGCTTAACTCCATTTTGTAGATGAGTAAGATGGAACTCAGTGATGTCAAGTCAAATAACTTATCCAAGCTCCCTTCGCTGGTGAGAGAAGAGAAAAGATATATTCAACTCACATGACCTCAAATTCAGTGTTCTTAGGTCTGAATGACAGAGAAAGAATGATGCTAAAGAGTTTCTAATCCACTTGTTGCAA
This sequence comes from Muntiacus reevesi, assembly GCF_963930625.1. Lineage (NCBI taxonomy): Eukaryota > Metazoa > Chordata > Mammalia > Artiodactyla > Cervidae > Muntiacus > Muntiacus reevesi. Next base: position 136,054,115 of record NC_089249.1, read on the forward strand.
TAATTAAGACAGAGAGGATCAGTGAAGAAAAAACTGAGCTTATATATGTATATATACACACACACTAAGTTGCTTCAGTTGTGTCTGACACTTTGTGATCCTAAGGACCATAACCCACCAGGCTCCTCTGTCTATGGAATTCTCCAGGCAAGAAAAGTGGAATGGGTTCCCATGCCCTCCTCCAGGGGATTTTCTGATCCAGGGATCAAACCTGCATCTCTATGTCTCCTTCATTGGCAGGTGGGTTCTTTACCCAGTGCCACCTTGAAAGCCCGTGTGTGTGTGTGTGTGTGTGTGTGTGTGTGTGTGTGTAAACATACACATACACTACAGAGACATGAGCAATCTCTTAGAGACTGAGAAATGCAAAGAGAGAGTGGTGCATGAGCAATAGAGAAAAAATCTAGAGCTGACAGAAATTTCATGGCAATGATGAAAGACTTACAGAACCCCATCTAGGAGGCCTTATAAGAATTCAGAGTGAATTCTGATGGGATGAAAAGTTTTCCAGATCCTGAATGAGCTCTGGATCTGTTTCTACACATGTGTATACACACTGATGTTCAAGTTCAGAAATCATTCTTTCCATAAAATGATTGTAGTTTAATTCCAGGAGTTTGAAAAAAACCTTTCCTACATAGCAATAAGTTGGAAGTAGTCAAATGACTCTTCTTGCAAGAATTCATCACTTGGTTTAGACAACAGCATTGCTATGCTTTAGGGAAGAATCAAGGCCTTTTCTACTGGATCCAGGATTTCAAAAGTAGCTGATTTTCCCCTAACATATATTCATGCAAGTGCCACAAAAGACTTTAATTCAGAAAGAAATGCTTTTGTACTAGAAAAGCAGCCACTTCCCCCTTAGCCAAACATTTCTAAACTGTCTTTCTGTTACCTTAGCTTCAGTCAGCTAACCACACACTAGAAAGTGGAAATGTTACTGATGTATTCATTTCTTTATGCTTGAAGTATTTAGATGGAAATGGATGATACTTTGAAAAATCTCTAGAGTGTTTGGGATTCTCCAGAGAGTTCAACTATGGTGGTTATTCTGTGCATTTTCAGAGTCACATTCACAGAAAAAGAGAGGAAGGACTGATGGTTATACAATTAACATGTGTTAACTAGAAAGCCAATACTGAAAAGAAATTAAGCAAATCAAATACATTAGAAGGTAATAAATGTCTATGATTCTTCTTTTCAGAGTTGTAAAGAAAGAGAAAAGCCTAGCTTCAAAAGTACATAGATCATTTTTTGTTGATTGAGATTACTGACAGTGACAGAAGATTTAAAGAGCCTGAGTAATTAAATCATATTTACTCCTTCAATAATGTTACTCATAAAATAACCTAAGCTCTATTTACCTGCTTATAAAGTGGGTGCTGGAGAAGGAGAGTAGACTGGTTCTCCAATTCTAAAAGTAGATCATTCAATACTATTGACAGACCCAAAAAAGAAATTTTACCAAATTTAGTATCTGGAGGAGCACACAAAACAAACCCTAAAAAGAAACATTCTATTTTACCTTGTCTTTAGCCAAATCTAATTACTATTATTTTTCTTCAAAAAAATAAACAGTTCCCAGATGCAAAAGCATTAATAGGTACTCAGTTCATCAAAAAAATAAAAATAAACATGTCAATGACAATGGAATTCATTGAATTTTGCTAAATAAGCCCATACATATCTTTTGTTTTGTATGGTCTTTTTGTCAGAAATAAATGCCACTAGCTATAATAAATTTTCCTCAGCATTTTTATATGATTCCATCTGAGTCCAAAAAAAATTTTTTAAGAAAGCCATACATATCAGAGAACATGAAAGCTGGCTGTTAATATCAGAACAAATCAATCAATGTCTTTGATATAAATACCAATGACATCATCAATGCCACAAAATAGCTCTGCTAAAATGACATAGTCTTATATGAGTTTCTCAAGAAAGAAAATAGAAACAGTCTCCATCTCTCAGGAAATTTCACAACATTAAGTGAGGAAAAGTGGAAATGTTCACTCCAGATTTTTTTTTTTTTTTAATTTTATTTTATTAGTTGGAGGCCAATTACTTCTATGTCTTAACAAAATATGCTGGCTCCCTCCCTTTTCTACATGGAGTCCCTTGTCTAAAATGGGAAGAGAAGGAGGTACCGAGTTGTGCACAACATAATGTGAGGATCTTTCTAGGTATGCCTTAATATATTCAAAGTGAAATTTCCAAAGGCCAGCTTTCTCCACCCACTCTTTCAGCAAAGATCCTCCCTCTCAACCAGACCCCAAGATGGGCAGTTATCTCAAATTCCTCAAGATATATTTGCAAAGAATTTTAAAAAGAGTGGATATATGTATATGTATCACTGATTCACTCTGCTGTATACTTGAAACTAACACATTGTGTATCTACCATACTCCCATAAAAATTATTTTTAAAAAAATAATGTAAGCACAAAATAAATAAACAAATATTTTTTAAAAGAGAGATGGAGAGACAGTGAACAGCCCCAAAGTCCTTTCCAATATATATACAACCCTCCTATGGGTAGTAGAGTTAAGATCATAGACTTTGGCTCAGGCTTCCAGTCACTGAATTCCTGCTCAGCCACTGTGACATTGGGTGATAATTTAACTTTTTGAGCTTAATTTTTGCCATTTGCAATATGATAATAATAATAATATTAACTGCACAGAGTTGAAGAGAAAGTGAAATAAGGCAACCCATGGACTAGTTTTTGACAAAATGTCTGGTGCATAATAAGAATTTAAAATAAAGTTAATTACTGTTACTGATAACATTTGTATGGAAAAGCACTTCGTATACCCTATTTCACAGGAAGCTATTGTATAAACAATGATTGTGACACCATTGTGAGGTAAATATTATAGTCAATCTCATTTTATAAATGAGGGTTCAGAGGCTCAGAGAAAGGTTTTAACAATTTTAATTTTCAAAAATGAAAAATCTAATAGATGACAGAACAAGAAGACAAACCTAGCTTTTTACTCTACAGTTCAGGCTCCAACCAGTACTTCATAATTCTTACTCTCAAAGCAGGTATAAATATCCTTGAAACGAACAAAAATTATTACTGGTATCTTCAATGGAAAATTTTTCTCATTACCTAATTTTATATGCTCTCTGTGCCTTTCACTGCCTTTGAGCTATTTCATAATTCTATAAATTGTAGATAACTGATAGCACAAATGATAATTGTCTATATATATGCAAATGGATTTTGACTGGTACAGATGCATTGATTTTTCCTCCCCTACTTCAGGAGTCAGTTTTGGGTTTATTAAGCAAATTCATTAAGCATTCCAATTGTTTAAAAATATTCCTGTTCTTTGGGTTCTCTGTTGAATCAATTGTAACACCGTACTGGTTTATTCATCAATTAATGAATTTTTAAAAGTCATTCACATTCATTTTATATTTATGGTAGACTCGTGATTTGACTTATTTCTCAGAAATTCTCCTTTAACACTGGGCAGATCTCTACCAGCTCTCACAGCCTCCTAGGAGTAGAAGGGGAACTTCCCGGGGAGTCTCTAGCCTGTGAATTCTGGTGGCAGAAAGATGATATGCTACATCAAATATTGAACCTGAGTATAAGAATGTGTAAATTGCTCTCTGTTAGTCACTTTAGGAAACTATATTAACTCTTTTAGGTCCTAGGATGTTATGAAACAAATGTAGGCTTTTGTTCCATGGGTTCAGAATGAAAGCAGCAAGGGGACAGAACAACTGCATGAGGTCCCATTGATCTTCTTTCTTACTCTCTCTCCTTTTCTCAACAGAAAACAGAACGGTCACTGCATCAACATTCTTCTTTGCCTTGGTGCTTAACTGAGCAACTGCTCTGTGCTCCCACAGAGCCTACCCACAGCCAATCCTTCGAAGCGACTATGCCTTTTCTGAAGTCTAACAGCCTGGATACACAGGATAAATTACACATGATGGACTCGCTGCACCCTTGCAAGTCCAGGATAGAAAGTGTTGGGCTCTGAGAAGGCAGCACTTCTCCTTCAGAAGGAAGAGAAACCCTTCCCCTTCCTCCCACAGCTCTCCGTGCGTCATGTTGTCCATATTCCAGGAGGGGTGTGAAGCCCTTGTACTCATTTATAAGGTAGAGAAACAGATGGGACTGGCTTAATTTATGAAGACAACTAGTTATCTTATAAGTGCAGATGGAGTAAGTAGCACAATTATTACCAGAGAACTGAGGCTGGCAGATGGTTTGGTTAAAAAAAAAAAAAAATTTTTTTTAAAGGTTGACTGCCAGATTCACAGCAGGGACCGGCCTGCTCCCAGGGGCACAGAAAACCATGCAGATTTAGATCACCCTGCTTTCTGTCTAATAGTCTGCTCCTTTTCTAGGGCGGCAGAGGGAATAGATGAAGACAAGGGTCACCAGGTGGTCAGAATGGCATATCGGTAGGCTTTCCAAAAGTGAAAGTAAAGAAAGGGAAAGGTTTGTCCACAGTACAGGTGGTGTGAGAAATTGTATTTTTTTTTTTTAAGATTAAGAACTAAACTTTAAAGGGGCACAATAGTGCAAGATAAAGACACTGTTCTATATTTTGCTCTGTTTGTTTGTTAGTCAAGTTCACTGTTTGCATTCAGAACTCTTTCTTTCTTGGCAGTCTCCCTAAGAAGATGAAATCTTACTGGCTGAATCTGTTCTCAGGCTCGGCACCGAGGGCTGAATCATCGATATCTCCAAGTTCAGTTCACTCAAAGTACCAAGTTAATTGGTCTAGTGAAGTAAAAAATTCATTTTAAAAAAGAGAGAGAAAGAGTCTGCGCAAACTCCAGATGGTTGATTAAGCAATCTGGGCCCTGTAGTTAATTTTATCTTTTCCAGGGAGAGCATGCTTCTTCATCCTACAGCAGCTCCTCTGTGGATCACATCCATTAATGGTGAGGGTAGAGTAGGGTGTCCAAACACCAACAAAACCCCGTGAGTTTATAATCCAGTGTACTTCTTCCTCTATATTGTAGGTGCTATTGCTTTCTTTAGTCTCTTGTCACAAATGGTTAGCTATGCTCATTTCAGAGCCTGAAAGAATATCGCTGCCCTGTGGGAAGAAAGCCATGAAAACAAGAATCTATGATCTTGTTCCTGTGAGACTACAATATAGAGGGTCTAACAGCAATGCCAGGGCTGAGACTTGATAGAGATATTATAGAGTGATTGACAAAGATATTTTATATGTCTCAAAGCTTTCACTCTTGTCTTGGTTTGTTTCATCTTATACTCCTTTAGAGTAAGCATTATAAAAATTACTGATTGAAAAATGATGTCCTTTCTTTAAACCTTTATAAATGGATTTAGCTATTCATTTAACAAGTGTTTATCAAATCATCTCCCTGTGCCAAGGCCCCCCGCTATGATAGAAATACAGGTATATTCAGTCCTCTCAAACTCTGCCACTGCTTTATCAATTAAATTTGTGTAATATTCAAACTCTAGGAGATGGTAAAGGACAGGGAAACCTAGTGTGCTGCAGTCCATGGGGTTGCAAAGAGTCGGACACAACTTAGCAACTGAACAACTAAATCCTTTGTTGTCATTTCAACAATCTTCACCAAAGGTAGATTTCATCTCAGGAAACCACTTTCTTTGCTCATTGATTAATAGAAGCAACTCCTCATCCATTAAAGTTTTATCATAAGACTGCAACAACTAAGTCACATCTTTATGCTCCACTTCTAATTCACTTGCTATTTCTCTCACATCTTCAGTTACTTCATCCACTGAAGTCTTGAACTCCTCCCCAAGCCCACCACCAGCTGCCCAGGGAAAGACCTCTCACCAGTGGGCAAGCACCCCATGATCCTGCATCCAGCTTCTTTAGGATATGGCTCTGCCCACCAGTGGGCTGCCACCTGGCTCGGGATCCCTCAGGCCCCACAGATAGCTATTCTGGAATTCAGCCCTGCCCACCAGTGAATCAGCAGCTACCACTTGAGTCAGCATCTGGCAGCCAAGGAGATCAGTGCCAGCCCTACCTACCAGCATAACTGCCTACCAGCCCCACCACAACAGAAGGGCCCATGCACCCTATATATGGAGCACCCCTAGAGAATATGGCTCCAGTACTAAGGGACAAGGTGCTGCTGTGTCCCTCGGGGTATCTCCTACATAAAGACACATTATCAAGATGAAGAAATATAAAGAACTTTCATAATACATAGAAACAACCACAAAGAAATAAGCAAAATAAGTAGACAGAGGAATACATTCCAAATGAAGGACCAAGACAAAATCTCACAAAAATAAACTAAAGAAACTGGCAATAAGCAATCCTATTTGATAATGAATTCAAGGTAATGATTATAAGGAAGCTCAAAGAACTCAGGGGAAAAAATACACGAACATTGTGAGAATTCTAACAAAGAGTTAAGCATCCATGTTAGATTGTTGAATTTTGTCAAAAATTTTTCTCTGCATCTGAGATGATCATATGATTTTTATTTTTCAATACGTTACTGTGGTATATCAAACATTGATTTGTGAATACAGAAGCATCTTAGGATCACTGGGATAAATTCCATTTGATCATGGTGTCGGGGATGCTTTCAATCTATTGTTTAATTCAGTTTGCAACTGTTAATATTTTGTTGAGAATTTTCATGTATATGTTTATAAATTATATTGGCCTGTAATTTTCTTTTTCTCTGGTGTCTTTGTCTAGTTCTAGTATCAGGGAGATGCTTGTGTTGCAGAATGAATTCAGAAGCATTTTTTCCTCTTAAATTTCTTGAAACAGTTTGAGAAGGCTTCAACTCTGCATTTTTACTTCCCCATCCCCTCATATTTAACATTCTGCCATTATATTTTACATCTTTTGTATTGTGTAGCCTTTATCCACTCTTGGTGGATATAAATGATTTTAGTACTTTTGTCTTTTAACCTCCCTACCAATGTTATGTCATTTGTCTGCTACCTTTACTATATGTTTGCTTTTACCCATGAGATTTTTTCCTCTTATAATATTCTCTTATTTTTAATTGTGGTCTTTTCCATTTAAGAGAAGCCCATTTAACAGTTATTTTAAAAATGGTTTACTGGCACTGAAATCTTGCACCTTTGCATGTCTGTAAGATTCCTTATTTCTCCTTCATATCTGAATAATAGGTTTGCTAGGTACAGTATTCTTGGTTATAGTTTTTTGTATTTTTTTTTTTACATTCATCATTTTGAATATATCATGCCACTCCTCTTCTGGGTTGCAAAGTTTCTGCTGAAAAATCAGATTATAGTCTTATGGCAGTTCCCTTGTATATAATTGTTGCTTTTCTCTTACTGCTATCAAGATTATTTACCATTTTTTTTTAACTATAATGTTTTATAGTGTGGACTTCCTGAGTTCATCTTGTTTGAGACTCTCCTGCTTCTTGGACCTGGATGTTTCCTTTCCCAGTTAGGAAAGTTTCCAACTATTGTATCATCAAATATACTCTGCCCCTTTCTCCCTCTTTTATTTTTGGGACCACTATAGTAATAGGTATCCAGGGAACTTACCTCAGTATAATAATGTCTATATATGACAAGCTAGGTTTCAGCACTACATGAAGTGAGAACCTCCAGATGTACAAGCAGGGTTTTCAGGAGGCAGAGGAACCAGAGATCAAAACGCCAGCTTTGATGGATTATGGAGAAAGCAAGGGAGTTCCAGAAAAATATCCACTTCTGCTTCACTGACTATACAAAAGCCTTTAACTCTGTGGATTCCAATGAACTGTGGAAAATTTTTAAAGAGATGAGAATACCAGACCACCTTACATGTCTCCTGACAAACATCTATGCAGGTCAAGAAACAACAGCTAAAACCGGATATAGAACAACTGATAGGTTCAAAAGTGGGAAAGGATCACAAGGCCATACATTGTCACCCTGCTTATTTAACCTATATGCAGAGTACATTATGAGAAATGCTGGGCTGGATGAATCTCAAGCTGGAGTCAAGACTGCTTGGAGAAATGTCAACAACCTCAGATATGCAGATGATACCACTCTAATGTCAGAAAGTGAAGAGGAACTAAAGAGTCTCGTGATAAGGGTGAAAGAGGGGAGTGAAAAAGTTGACTTGAACTCAACATTCAAAAAACTAAGATCCTGACATCCAGGCCCATCACTTCATGGCAAATAGAAAGGGAAAAAGTAGAAGCAGTGACAGATTTAATTTTCTTGGCCCCCAAATTCACTTCAGACAGTGACTGCAGTCACGAAATTAAAAGATGCTTGCTCCTTTGAAAGGAAAGCTATGACAAATCTAGGCAGTGTATTAAAAAGGAAATACATCACTTTACTGACAAAGTTCCATCTAGTCAAAGCTATGGTTTTTCCAGTAGTCATGTATGGATGTGAGTGTTGGACCATAAAGAAGGCTGAGTGCCGAAAAGTTGATGCTTTCAAATTGTCATGCTAGAGAAGACTCTTGGGAGTCCCTTGGACTGCAAGATCAAACCAGTCAACTCAAAAGGAATTTGAACCTGCATATTCATTGGAAGGACTGATGCTGAAGCTCTAATACTTTGGTCACCTGATGCAAAGAACCGACTCATTAGAAAAGACCCTAATACTGGGAAAGATCGAAGGCAAAAGGAGAAGGGGTCAGCAGAGGATGAGATAGCTAGTTAGCACCATCAACTCAATGGACATGAATCTGAGCAAACGCTGGGAGATAGTAGAGGCAAGAGGAGTCTGGCATGCTGAAGTTCATGGGGGTCACAAAGAGTCAGACATGATTCAGCAACTGAAAACCAACAACAACATGACAAACCTACAGCCAACTTCATACTCCACAATGAATAGATGAAAGCATTTCCTCTAAATCAAGAAACAATGTGTTATGATTCTCATTCTTGCCAGTTTTGTTCAACATAGTATTGCAGGTCCTAGTCAGAGCAATCAGACAAGAAAAATAATAAAAAGAAATCCAAACTGGAAATGAAGAAATAAAATGTTACTATTGGTACACGACATGATACTGTATATAGAAACTTCTAAAGATACCACCAAAAAAAAATTAGAAACAATAAATAAATTCAGTAAAGCTGCTGGATACAAAATTAACATAAAGAAAACTGTTGCATTTCTGTATAGAAATAAAAAGCTATCAAAAAGAGAAATTAAGAAAATAGTCCTTTTTACAATTATACCAAAAGAGTAAAATTTCTAGGACTAAAAATAACCAAGAAAGTAAGACTTGCACTCAGAAAGTTATAATTCAATAATGAAAGAAATTGAAGATGACACAAATGAACAACCATACTGTACTCAAGGATTAGAAAATTAATGTTAAAATAACCATAACACCCAAGGCAATTTACAGATTCCTTGGGATTCCTGTCAAAACATCAATGGCACTTTATCACAGAAATGGAATACACAATTCTCAAATCTGTATTGAAGCACAAAACACCCAATACCCAAAATAATCTTGAGAAAAAAGAACAAAGCTGAAACCATCACACTCCTTGATTTTAAACTATACTACAAAGTTATACTATTCGAAACAGTATGAAGTTAAAACAAAAACATGTGATAGCACAAAGACAGACAGGTAGATCAAAGAAACAGGATAGAAAAATAAAAAATAAACCCATACTTACATGGTCAATTAATCTATAACAAAGGAAAAATACATAATCAGGAAAAGACAGTCTTCAATGAATGGTGATGGGAAAATAGGACAACTAAATGCAAAAGTAGGTAACCAGACCACTTTCTTACACCATATACAAAATAAATTCAAAAGGGACTAAAGACTTAAATGTAAGACCTGAAATCATAAAACACCTGAAAGAAAATAGAGGAAGTACGCTTTTCTACATTGATCTTAGCAAACATTTCTTGACATGGCTCCTCGGGCAAGGGAAACAAAAGCAAAAATAAAAAAGAGAACTACATCATACTAAACAGTTTTTGTACAGCAAAGGAAATTCAATGAAATGAAAAGGGTGCCTACTGAATGGAAGAATATATTAGTAAATATATTTGCAAGGGATTAAGAATTCATAAAACTCAACATCAAAAAATAAGCAATCCAATTAAAAAATGGATACCAGAACTGAACAGATATTTTCCCAAAGAAAACATGCAGATAGTCAACAGACACATGAAAAGATGATCAATATTATTAATCATCAGGACAATGTAGATCAAAATGATAACAGATAACTACATATCTGTCAGATAGGCAATGGTAAAAAAGACAACACATATTGACAAGGATATGGAGAAAGAATTCTCATGCACTGTTAGTGAGGATACAAATTGGTGCAGTTACTGTGGAAAAAAGAATGTACTTTCCTCAAAAATTAAAACTAGACCAGACATATAATTACCACAACAATTTCACTTGTTGGTATTTATCTGGAAAAAAAAAAAAAAACACCAATTCAAAAAGATACATATAATCCAATATTCATTGCAAAATTATTACAATTTACATTTTAGGAATCAGTGAACTAAAATGGACTAGAATAGGTGAATTTAGCTCAGATGATCGCTATCTACTACTGTAGGCAAGAATCTCTTAAAAGAAATGGAGTATGGTTAACAAAAGAGTCCAAAATGCAGTACTTGGATGCAGTTTCAAAAATGACAGAATGATTTCTGTTCATTTCCAAGGCACCATTCAGTGTCATGGTAATCCAAGTCTATGACCCGAGAAGTAATGTTGAAGAAGCTGAAGTTGAACAGTTCTATGAAGACTTACAAGACCTTCTAGAACTATAACCCAAAAAAGATGTCCTTTTCATTATAGGGGACTGGAATGCAAAAGTAGGAAGTCAAGAATCACCTGGAGTAACAGGCAAATTTGGCCTTGGAGTAGAGAATGAAGCAGGGCAAAGGCTAATAGAGTTCTGCCAAGAGAACGCACTGGTCATAGCAAACACCCTCTTCTAACAACACAAGAGAAGACACTACACATGGACATCACCAGATGGTTAATATCAAAATCAGATTGATTATATTCTTTGTAGCCAAAGATGGAGATGCTCTATACAGTCAGCAAAAACAAGACCAGGAGCTGACTGCGGCTCAGATCATGAACTCCTTACTGCTTAATTTGAAGAAAGTAGGGAAAACCACTAGACCATTCAGGTATGACCTAAATCAAATCCCTAACGATTATACAGTGGAAGTGAGAAATAGATTCAAGGGATTAGGTCTGATAGAGGTTTGTGACACTGTACAAAAGACAGGGATCAAGACCATCCCCAAGAAAAAGAAATGTGAGAAAGCAAAATGGGTCTCTGAGGAGGTCTTACAAATAACTGTGAAAGGCAAAGAGAAAAAGGAAAGATATACCCATTTGAATGCAGAATTCCAAAGAATAGCAAGAAGAGATTTAAAAAAAAAAACCTTCCTCAGTGATCAGTGCACAAAAATAGAGGAAAACAACACAATGGGAAGAACTAGAGATCACTTCAAGAAAATTACAGATACCAAGGGAACATTTCATGCAAAATGGGCTCAATAAAGGACAGAAATGGTATGGACCTAACAGAAGCAGAAGATATTAAGAAGAGAATACACAGAATACACAGAAGAACTGTACAAAAAAATGTTCATGACCCAGACAATCACAGTGGTATGATCACTCACATAGAGTCAGACATCCTGGAATGTGAAGTCAAGTGGGCCTTAGGAAGCAGCACTATGAACAAAGCTAGTGAAGGTGATGGAATTCCAGATGAGTTATTTCAAATCCTAAAAGATGATGCTGTGAAAGTGCTGCACTCAATATGCCAGCAATTTGGAAAACTCAGCAGTGACCACAGGACTAGAAAAGGTCAATTTTCATTCCAATCCCAAAGAAAGGCAATGCCAAAGAATTCTCAGTCTACCACACAATTGCGCTCATCTCACATGCTAGCAAAGTAATGCTCAAAATTCTCCAAGCCAGGCTTCAACAGTATGGAACCATTAACTTTCAGATGTTCAAGCTGGATTTAGAAAAGGCAGAGGAACCAGAGATCAAATTGCCAACATCCACTGCATTATCAAAAACTCAAGTGAGTTCCAGAAAAACAACTATTTCTACTTTATTGACTATGCCAAAGCCTTTCACTATATGGATAACCACAAACTGTGGAAAATTCTGAAAGAGATGGGAATACCAGACCACTTGGCTTGCCTTTTGAGAAATCTGTATGCAGGTCAGGAAGCAACAGTTAGAACTGGACATTGAACAACAGATTAATTCCAAATCGGGAAAGGAGTACGTCAAGGCTATATATTGTCACCCTGCTTCTTTAATTTATATGCAGAGTACATCATGAGAAATGCTGGGCTAGATGAAGTCTTGGAATCAAGACTGCCAAGAGAAATATCAATAACCTGAGATATGCAGATGACCCCACCCTTATGACAGAAAGTGAATAAGAACTAAAGAGTCTCTTGATGAAAGTGAAAGAGGAGTGAAAAAGGAGGCTTAAAGCTCAACATTCATATCCTGCAACTTTACTATATTCATTGCTTAGCTCTAGTAATTTTCTGGAGGAGTCTTTAGGGTTTTCTATGTAGAGGATCATGTCATCTGCAAACAGCGAGAGTTTCACTTCTTCTTTTCCTATCAGGATATAAAATTAACACACAGAAATCCCTTGCATTCCTATATACTAACAATGAAAAAACAGAAAGAGAAATTAAGGAAACAATACCATTCACCATTGCAACGAAAAGAATAAAATACTTAGGAGTATATCTACCTAAAGAAACAAAAGACCTATACATAGAAAACTATAAAACATTGATGAAAGAAATCAAAGAGGACACAAACAGATGGAGAAACATACTGTGTTCATGGATTGGAAGAATCAATATTGTCAAAATGGCTATTCTACCCAAAGCAATCTATAGATTCAATGCAATCCCTATCAAGTTACCAACGGTATTTTTCACAGAACTAGAACAAATACTTTCACAATTTGTATGGAAATACAAAAAACCTCGAATAGCCAAAGTAATCTTGAGAAAGAAGAATGGAACTGGAGGAATCAACTTGCCTGACTTCAGACTCTACTACAAAGCCACAGTCATCAAGACAGTATGGTACTGGCACAAAGACAGAAATATAGATCAATGGAACAGAATAGAAAGCTCAGAGATAAATCCATGAACCTATGGACACTTTATCTTTGACAAAGGAGGCAAGGATATACAATGGAAAAAAGACAATCTCTTTAACAAGTGGTGCTGGGAAAACTGGTCAACCACTTGTAAAAGAATGAAACTAGAACACTTTCTAACACCATACACAAAAATAAACTCAAAATGGATTAAAGATCTAAATGTAAGATCAGAAACTATAAAACTCCTACAGGAGTACATAGGCAAAACACTCTCTGACATAAATCACAGCAAGATCTTCTATGACCCACCTCCCAGAATATTGGAAATAAAAGCAAAAATAAACAAATGGGACCTAATGAAACTTAAAAGCTTTTGCACTACAAAGGAAACTATAAGTAAGGTGAAAAGACAGCCCTCAGATTGGGAGAAAATAATAGCAAATGAGGAAACAGACAAAGGATTAATTTCAAAAATATACAAGCAACTCCTGAAGCTCAATTCCAAAAAAATAAATGACCCAATCAAAAAATGGGCCAAAGAACTAAACACACATTTCTCCAAAGAAGACATACAGATGGCTAACAAACACATGAAAAGATGCTCAACATCACTCATTATCAGAGAAATGCAAATCAAAACCACAATGAGGTACCATTACACACCAGTCAGGATGGCTGCTATCCAAAATCTACAAGCAATAAATGCTGGAGAGGGTGTGGAGAAAAGGGAACCCTCTTACACTGTTGGTGGGAATGCAAACTAGTACAGCCACTATGGAAAACAGTGTGGAGATTTCTTAAAAAACTGGAAATAGAACTACCATGTGACCCAGCAATACCACTTCTGGGCATACACACTGAGGAATCCAGATCTGAAAGAGACACGTGCACCCCAATGTTCATCGCAGCACTGTTTATAATGGCCAGGACATGGAAGCAACCTAGATGCCCATCAGCAGATGAATGGATAAGGAAGCTGTGGTACATATACACCATGGAATATTACTCAGCCATTAAAAAGAATTCATTTGAATCAGTTCTAATGAGATGGATGAAACTGGAGCCCATTATACAGAGTGAAGTAAGCCAGAAAGATAAAGAACATTACAGCATACTAACACATATATATGGAATTTAGAAAGATGGTAACGATGGCCCTATATGCAGGGCAGAAGAAGAGATACAGAAGTACAGAACAGACTTTTGAACTCTGTGGGAGAAGGTGAGGGTGGGATGTTTCGAAAGAATAGCATGTATATTATCTGTGGTGAAACAGACCACCAGCCCAGGTGGGATGCATGAATCAAGTGCTCGGGCCTGGTGGGCTGGGAAGATCCAGAGGAATCGGGTGGAGAGGGAAGTGCGATGGGGGACCAGGATGGGGAATATGTGTAACTCTATGGCTGATTCATATCAATGTATGACAAAACCCACTGAAAAATAAAAAATAAAAATTAAAAATTAAAAAAAAAAAAAAAAAAGCTCAACATTCAGAAAACTAAAATCATGGCATCCGGTCCCATCACTTCTTAGTGAATAGATGGGCAAACAGTGGAAACAGTGGAAGACTTTAATTTGAGGGCTCCAAAATCACTGCAGACGGTGACTGCAGCCACGAAATTAAAAGACGCTTACTCCTTGGAAGGAAAGTTATGACCAACCTAGCATATTAAAAAGCAGAGACATTATTTTGCCAACAAAGGTCCATCTAGTCAAGGCTATGGTTTTTCCAGTAGTCATGTATGGATGTGAGAGTTGGACTATAAAGAAAGCTGAGCGCCGAAGAATTGATGCTTTTGAACTGTGGTGTTGAACACTCTTGAGAGTCCCTTGGACTGCAAGGAGATCCAACCAGTCCATCCTAAAAGAAATCGGTCCTGACTAATTGGAAGGACTGATGTTGAAGCTGAAACTGCAATACTTTGGCCATCTAATGCAAAGAACCCATTCATTGGAAAAGACCCTGTTGCTGGGAAAGATTGAAGGTCGGAGGAGAAGGGGATGACAGAGGATGAGATGGTTGGATGGCATCACCGACTCAATGGACCTGAGTTTGAGTTAGCTCCCGGAGCTGGTTATGGACAGGGAGGCCTAGCATGCTGCAGTCCATGGGGTTGCAAAGAGTCGGACAAGATCAAGCAAGTGAAGTGAGCTGAATACACACACACACACACACACACACACACACACACACATACACACAACCCACACAATTGATAGTCCTGCAATTTGTTACAGCATGTATGCATCTGGAGAGTATTATGCTAAATGAAGTAAGTCAGACAGAGAAAGATATATACTGCATAATCTCACTTATATGTGGAATCTAAAAAAACAAACGTATAAAACAAAATGAAGATAGACACATAGATACAGAAAACTAACTGTGCTTGCTAGAGGAAGGGACATAGAGGGTTTGGGCAAAATAGGTGCAAATAAGATGAATAAGTATAAACCTTCAGTTATACAATAAATAAGTCAAGGGGACTTAGTATACAGTATAAGTAATATGATTAACAATATTCTAATAACTTTATATATGGACAAATATTTGCTAGATTTATTATAGTGCTTTCATAATGCATTCAAATGTCAAATCATTATGTGGCACATTTAAAACTAACATCATATTTTATGTCACTATATTTCAACAACAAAAAAATTCAATAAATAAAATATATTTTAAAAATTCTCAGTTACTTCTGAGAATTGAAGGGCTTTTATGTCTAGACTAGAACTAAAATACAAAATAACATATCCCATCAACATATCCTATAGATTGGTAAAACTCAGGAAAATACTTCCTTGTATGGAAATCCATACAAAATAATAATAATAATCATGAAGTGTGAGACTTGCAACTCTTCAGTTAAACCCTTAGAAACCATTGTAAGGTGATTAATTGGCCTAATTTAAATATGGTTTTACTATGATGAAAATGAGAGTGATATGGGGAAGGCTGATGGAGCAGTCAGATCAAGCACGGCATTATCAATTAAGTTTGCCATCTTGCATGGGTGAGGTATGTGGTGCCTCAAAGCAATCACAATAGTAACATCAAAGATAATTTATCACAGATCACCACAATAAATATAATAAATAATGAAAAATTTTGAAAGACTGTTTTAAGGATTACCATAAGGTGATAGAGAGACAAGAAGAGAGCTGCTGCTGCTGCTGCTGCTGCTAAGTCACGTCTGTCGTGTCCAACTCTGTGCGACCCCATAGACGGCAGCCCACCAGGCTCCCCTGTCCCTGGGATTCTCCAGGCAAGAACACTGGAGTGGGTTGCCATTTCCTTCTCCAGCGCATGAAAGTGAAAAGTGAAAGTGAAGTCTCTCAGTCGTGTCCGACTCTTTGAGACCCCATGGACTGTAGCCCTCCAGGCTCCTCTGTCCGTGGGATTTTCCAGGCAAGAGTACTGGAGTGGGATGCCATTGCCTTCTCCCAAGAAGAGAGCAAATGCTATTTAAAAATTGGTGCTGATAGATTTGTTCTACACAGGGTTGTCACAATCTTCAATTTGTTTTTTAAAAAAATAAAATAAAAAACACAGTATCTGCAATGCCCAATAAAGTGAAGTGCATTAAAACCAGGTATTTCTGTATACTGGGAAGTCATTGCAATGTCGGTTCTAAAGGCAGAGAGATGTGGGTTTGAATCCCATCTCCCCCTTACCTGACAATCAAGTTATTTTACATCTCTAGTTCCTTCAGTTATGAAATGAGCATAATATAGTACCTATTCTCTGATGCTATTACTTTAATATTCAAGGCCAAGATATAGCATAAATATGATTAATGAAGAGCCTCGCACATAGAATTCAATTGTATATTAAAATATAAATTATTTCTTTATAAATTACTTTCTCTATGTTTCTGCTTTACACATATTACATTTATTATGGTAACATTGATTTTTATAAGAATAGATATGATTGTACATTATCTAAATTTCATTTAATGATACTAAAGAGGGCATTAAATATATTTGTTTCAAAGACAATGAATTGGGCTTGGTAGAAATGAAAACAATTGAACTGTATCTCTTAGAGCAAACCCTTTTTATTATTACTGCTTTGACATCTGTATCCACATTTTCTAATGTCCACACTACATTTCAATCTTGTTATCCAGAAACAAGTATGCCTGGAAAAATTGCCTTGCCCCTTCCCAACATTTAAAATTTACCCTGGCATTTCTCCTGGAGCCTTAAGGCAGTCCCACCCTGACTCATGACCATGCCTACTGGGTCACAACACAAAATACTAGGCTCCATCCTCCCCAGGACTTGACCCCCATATATTTGCTTTCTTCTTCTTTGGTCCATCTTTTTTCTGCTAATCCCATGCCCCAACTTTTCCATACTACACTCTCCAAAACTAGCAAATCCCTTCTACTTTTTATGCTTATCAGGTACTCTCCTTACCCACTTTCTTGCTACTTCTCTTCCATGAGTAGTGGGTCCTCTTCCTTGCACCATACAAACCATCAGTACCACGAGTATTTTTCCTGTTCCTCAGTGCTAGTCTCATCCTATCAAAATTCCATTTTTCTTTGAGCTGATACTATCCTAGTAGATCACCTTCATCCTTGCTATTACTGTCACCACCTGCTGGCACACCCTCCCACATTCTTTGTGTAGCAGAAAAATTTTCTGTATTCCCATACAGAATTTCCCACTATCCATGGTTTTCTAAATAGTTTCCATGAGGAGAAGACAGATACAGGCCAAATAAAGAAATTAATCAAAATATCTGAAATGATTTTTGTAAATTTACAGAAGTGAAGAAATTCTTATAAGTGATAGATCTTTAGCCAGTCTCTTGAGAAAGAAAAATATTATCAAATTATAAAAGCTTTCTCTTCTTAGAGCAAATCAAGTTATTTTATTTCATTATTAAAAGATTATTTATTTCTGAAATTAACTTTATTATGCTCAATTTTTTTAATAGAAAATTAAAAACTTTCTTTAAATACGAAAAGACAGCTTGGTCAAATTATAATATTCAAGTATAGAGTTTACACCACAAATCAGAGCTTAAGCTTCAATAAAATAAATAGAGATGTCTTATGCCTAACTTATATATAATTTCTACAAAGGAAAATAACAGGCTTTAACAGAATAACAAACTTCTGTAATCTAGACTGAAGAAATAGGAAAACTCTCTTAGAGGAAGTACCTGAGTTTGGAAAGGTGCCAGGAAGACCTGGAGAAATTATTCTAAGTAAAAACATTTGCAAAGGCCCTAAGATATATGTTAGATGGACACTGAAGAGCAACCATTGAGAGGGATGTGAGATTTAAGGGATGAACAGGAATGTATTCATTTACACCACCCTATATACTGAAGAACCAGTACTGAACAAAATAGATAAGAATATCCTGCTCTCATTGTGCTTATATTTTAGTAGTAAGAGACAGCCAATATACAAAATAAATTAGTAAATTATAAAGGATATAATGCTAAAGAGTGAAATGAACCAGCGAAGCAAGAAAGGGAATGCAGATTGCAGTTTTAAATCAGGTTGTTAGGAAAGGTTTCAATAAGAAAGATCACTTTTAATAAATACTTAAAGGAGGCAAGGGAATTAGTAACAGGGGAAATCAGGGGAAGACTATTCCAGGCAAGAGAAACAATAGAAATTGTGAGCTGAGAGAGGAGTCCATGTGCTTTAGGAAGCAAAGAGGTTGGTCAGTATGGCTAGAAGCAATGTACAAGGAGAAAGAGAAGGAGATGAAGTTAGGGAAGTAATGGGAACTAGATCATACAAAGCCTACAGGCCATTTTAAGGACTTTATTTTTCTTTTTTTCCTGGTGGGAAGCCATTGGAGCAGAGCAGAGGAGTGACATGATACGATTAATGTTTTTTTTTAAAAAAAAGTTTGTTTCTGGGTTGAGAATGAACTGTAGGCAGAACCAGGAAGACCAATTAATATGCTATTATAATAATGCAGGTAAAAAATTTATGGTAGCATGTATTTGATATCAAAAGGGATGATAAAAAAAATAAACAGATTTTGACGCATGATTTTCTGACTGGCTAGATGTGCATTATGAAGGAAATGAAGAAGTTAATCATGACTTAAAGTTCAGTTTTTTTCATTTCTCTAAGCCACTAAAAGAACAAGGTTGCCAGATGAAGGGCAGTCTTGCAATTTACTGTTGGAGAAGACTTGGAAGAAGTTTATGGAAGAAGATCACTATTGGGCTTGTCAAGTTTGATATGACTGGTAAATATCCTTTGAAGGTGTTGTGCTGGTTGTTAGACAAAGGGTCTAGAGTAAGAAGATCAGGCTTGAACTTTAAATTTGGGAGTTAGCAGCAGACAGATGACATTCAAAAAGGTGCTAGTCTGTGACATCTCCAAGTTAATGTACAAGGAGAGGAGGGACTGAACCTTGGGACACTTCAAAGAATGACTAGCAGAGGAATCTGAGCAAAAACAAGTTACTGAGATGGAAGAAATACAAAATGTGTTGCAGTAGGGAAAAAGTGGGGAAAAAAATGTTTCAAGAGAGAAGGAATAACAACTATCCAGTTGCTTCAGACTGGTCAAGTAAGAAGATGACTGAAAATCCATCATTGTATTTAACAACATGGAGAACCTGTTTGACCTTAAGGCAGTAATTTTGTTAACAGTGGGTGCAAAACCCTGCAATAAGTGAACTTTGGACAATGTAAGAGAAGACTTGTAGATAGAGTTGAGAGAACTCTTTAATAAACATTCCTGTGAATGGAGACCTGAAAAGTGAGATGATGATAGATAAAGAGAAAAACATGGACAAAAACAACCACTTTAATGTCATCAAATAGAATGAACCAGGTAAAGGAGAGAAACTGATGGTGCGGGAGAGTTAAAAGGACAATGTCCTTAAACAGAAGGTTGGATAGGCAATATGTGGAGGTGTCAGTGCAAAGGAAAACAAGGAAGTCAGCACAAGAATGAAGACACTGCAGATGTGAAGGTAGGAGCTTAGAAAAAAGTCCAAGTCCAATGTTCCCCAGAAAATGTCACAGTTTCCAAGAGCAGACACACTAGGGGTTCACCTTGTACACTGCCAAACCCTCCATATAATAGAACCTCAACAAATTATTCTTTAAGAAGATCAAGGTGATATACTCTATATATACTACACAAGTACACATACACTATATCTGTGTGTACATAGTTATTCATATCATCCTCCCCACAGCTTCAGCAAAGAAAAATGTCAAAACTGTTCTATGAATGCTAAAACTTAAGCTCAAGTATAACAAAAACTGTGAAGAAAGAAGCGATATAGCTTTCTCTGTATGCACTCATATTTAATAACTTACTTAATGCTTAAGTTTTCTCATTATACTAAGTCATTTTTACTTTGTGAAATAAACTTTGCAGAGAAGACTCAGTACCATGTCACATATAATGATACTTCGTACATTCTACATTCTCTTAAGATGGCCAAGACTGAGCCAAAAGATTCATTTAATTTTTTTTTTTTTTTTTAGCATTTGCATGATCTCTCATCATTTGAAAACTGATTGGATAGCTTTCTAAATTCCTTGACCAATCAGGCAAGTAAACTAAATTAAAAATACTGACTCATTCTATTTGGGTTAAAAAAGAAAAGAAAAACTAATTTTCCAAAAGAACACGTTGCCTTCTGTTTCTGGCACTTTGGCAGCTATATACCCTGATTGATTCTCCCACTCATAATGACTAAAAATGAAAAATAAATGATATTTTGAAATTTTTGATGTATCAGTGAACTCAAAATAACCCAAAAAAAGAAGTGAAAATACCTAAGCTGAACTAGTGTATTCAGTTTTGTTTTTATGAACACAGAGAATGGAACACAAAAGTTGGGGCCAAACCATAACACAAAGACTAACAGAAGACCACACCATGTTATCCAAGGACCCTATGTAAACCCAGGATTCCAGGGAATGGAAATCTCGAAAAGACCATTCTCCCCACTCCCATAAATTTGCAAAAAGATTGCTTTTCTTGAAGTTTACCAGTGAATGGATAAGGATAATAATCTCTCTTAATAATCTGAAACTTCAAACTAGTCTTTACTTGGCTTTACAGTCTGAGAGCATGCCATGATGGTTTGCGTAACTCCAATCTGAGAATTTAATTATCAATGGCCCCACATTTGGAGTATTTCCAACTACCAGAAATAAGTAAACACAAATCTGTAGAGAATTTCACTTCCCTCACTGATCTCAAAGAATTACCAGGGATAAAGTTCTAAGGACTATGATTATAGTCTAAAATGATCTAACTGAGAAAAAATAAAACACTATGAGGAAGAGCCAGCAGAAACACAAAACAATAAAATTAGATCTGAAAAAGTTCTAAATTTGAACTATCAAATAAGACTATAAAGTGTGTACATATTACACATATTGAAAATAACAACAACAAAAAAATCCCAAATGCAAAAAGATTAAGATTAAGAGACTAGGTCAGAATGGTGGACTAAATACTCTGAATGACCCTCCCAGTACAAAACAATAAGATACTGCATAAAACATAACTTCCATGTACTCCAGATTTAGGGGAAGTAAGAAAAATTTCCAAGCAAAAGCATTTCAAAAAATATAAGGTAAAATAATAGCAATGAGTATTAAGTATATAAAAAAACGCAGAGTGCTCATGAAAGCAACTGCCATGTATTGGAAGACTGACCTTTGAGACAGAGCAAGTTGATGTAGTTTACATAATGGTGACTATGGACAAAGGAAAGAAGCAAAGAAGTTTAAGGACAGAACATTACTGTTGTTGAATAAAGCAAACATTGAATTAAATGATTATCAATTTCAGTTTTTATAGCCATCACAGATTAAGATCAGCTAAGAAAGGGCTCAAAATCAGAAAGCACAAAATATATAAGAAAACAAAATTGAGATTGCTAAACAAATAATAATCATCAAATTTATATCTCAGACACATAATATTTAACATGTATGAGATATTTAGAAATAGAGTGGAATAAAAACAATGAGTAAGTAATAAGAGATTATTTCAAATAATTAGCTATATTTTAAAAATAATTAGAACTTTTGAAAAGAAAAATATATAGCTGTTAAGTTTTCTTAATGGAATAAATGAGGTTGAAGAACATATTATCTCAAGCTGAAGAGAAAATAAAATAGCCACAGAACTGAGGGAATTACCCTGTATGCAATCTAGAGAGTCAGGAGATATAAAACATAAAAGAGAGATTAAGAGATATAGAAGACAGAGCAAAAGGTCTAACATGAAGCTACCAGAAGTCCCAGGAGGAAAGAATAGAGACAAAAAAGAGAGAGAGAATAGACAATATGTAGAGAGAAAATGCCCTACAATATTCAAATACTGGAAGAAGGCATGAATTCATGATATAGGAAATACAATTTAAAATGTGGAATAAGCAAAGACAAGACAACACCTAGAAACATGATGCTGAGACTGTGGAAAACCAAATCAAAGAGAAAATTTTAAAAGAACTGAAAAATATAAGACAGTACGGTTAAAATGAAAAGACAATTAGCCCAATACCATGCTTCTTAATAGCAACGATGGAAAATTTTAAAAAGAAACAATTTATATTCAAATTGCTGAGAGAAAATAGCTATCTAGTGCAGCTTTTGCACAAATAAAATCATTATTATCATTGCTAAAATAATTCTAAAGTATGCATTTCATTATAAAATGAAATTATTCCACAAAATATGTATGATAAGAAATGGCAAGCAAAGAAGTTTATAAACTTGAAGGAGTAATAAGTAAGAAAGAAAAGTTACAAAAAAAAATATATAGGCAGGTATGCAAATCTCAAACACAAAATAATATACTGTAATTACTATTAATAAGATGGGGTCATTAATGTGTTTTAGGCCCTTATATTATTCAAAGAAGGAGCTAAAATACTAATCTTTGAATTTGTTGGGTAAGTATGCACCAAAACAGTTTTATGTTAACCACTAAAAAATAGTAACAAGGGCATATAATCCCCATACCTTTAAAGTAGGAAGAGATGGAAAAGGAAGACAAACAAACAAGAATGACCTTGATTTTAATCAAGGACAAAAATGAAAAAAAAAAACCAGAAAGAAAAGAGAAACAAGAACATATGAAAACAGAAAGGTGCTAAAAAAAAAAAGTTCAAATAAATGACTACTCACAGTAAGTACAAATGAGTTAAACTTGTCATTTAAGTGAAAAATGAAAAAAATTAATCTTTAAAATCCCTTATGCTGTTTAAGGGTCTTCCTTGGTAGCTCAGATAGTAAAGAATCCGCCTGCAATGTGGGAGACCTGGGTTCGATTGCTGGGTTGGGAAGATCCCCTAGAGAAGAGAATAGCTACCCACTACAGTATTCTTGCCTGGAGAATTCCATGGACAGAGAAGCCTGGCAGACTATAGTCCACAGCATTGCAAAGAGTCATTTGTATGCTATTTAAGAGAACTACCAAGAATATAAAGACAAAAAGCAGAAGTTTAAAGGTGGAAAAAGAAATTAGACAACACTAAACAAAGAACACGTTGATGTAATATTGTAAGACAAGACAGATTTTAAGAAAGGTGTTATGGATCAAACAAATTATTACATGAAAGTAAATTATTCAATTCATAAGATATAACATTAAATATAACAAAAAACTTTCAACTTTTGTAAATAAATTGTGGTGACTTGTAGAATAAATCTATTATCAAAGTGAGATTTATTAACACAACTCTCTCAATTGGAAAATAATCAAAAGTAAGTGAACGTATAGAATATTTGAGCACCATAATTAGCAATTTTGATTTATTGTCATGAGTTCTTGTGAAAAAGTTGACTTAAAGCTCAACATTCAGAAAACTAAGATCATGGCATCCAGTCCCATTACTTCATGGCAAATAGATGGGGAAACAGTGGAAACAGTGGCTGACGTTATTTTGGGGGCCTCCAAAATCACTGCAGATGTGGTGACTGCAACCATGAAATTTAAAGATGCTTACTCCTTGGAAGGAAAGTTATGACCAACCTAGACAGCATACATATTAAAAAGCAGAGACATTACTTGGCCAACAAAGGTCCATCTAGTCAAGGCTATGGTTTTTTTCCAGTAGTCATGTATGGATGTGAGAGTTGGACTATAAGGAAAGCTGAGCACCGAAGAATTGATGCTTTTGAGCTGTGGTGTTGGAGAAGACTCTTAAGAGCCCCTTGGACTGCAAGGAGATCCAACCAGTCCATCCTAAAGGAGATAAGTCCTGAGTGTTCATTGGAAGGACTAATGTTGAAGCTGAAACTGCAATACTTTGGCTACCTGATATGAAGAGCTGACTCATTTGAAAAGACCCTGATGCTGGGAAAGATTGAGGGAGGGAGGAGAAGGGGATGACAGGGAATGACATGGCTGGATGGCATCACTGACTCAATGAACATGAGTTTGGGTAAACTCTGGGAGTTGGTGATGGACAGGGAGGCCTCATGTGCTGCGGTCCATTGGGTCACAAAGAGTTGGACACAACAGAGTGACTGAACTGAACTGAACTGAAAACATGAAATGTATACTAGAACAGGAGATAAAATAAGTTTAGGTGCTCAAACTATTGTTAAAGGATAATTTATGCCAGAATTTAATGGAGAAATAACAAAGGATGTTATAGAGTCTATTAATTTTGTGCTTTACACAAACAACCTGTAGGACATATTACATTAAAAAAAAATAAGTCAAGAAACAGGCAAATTTCAGTGAAACTAACAATAAATTTACCCATAATGGTAAGGGAATGTGGCCATTAAAAAAAAAAAGAAAAAACAAGATTAATTTTACAAAGTATCTGGACTTACCTGAGTAAATTTCTGCTGCAAAGGAGCACTGATCATACTTAATAGTATAACAAATAGTAAAGGATTGCTTTAAAAATAATCCTGTAGTTTCCAGCTTCTGGAAATAACTGAATCTAAAAACCAAACTTCCTGCCAATAGCAACCATAAATTCTGTGCAAAATATATTTTAAAAAATAACTACCTGGAGATACTGTAGAGTGAAGAGAAGCAGGCATATAAATGGGGAGGGGAGGTGGTCAATATGTAAGGGGAAAATCAGCATAGGAAAGTTCCCATTTGTCTTAGAGCAGACCATCAGTTTCATCAATTTAAATGGAAACAAAACAAACAAACAAACAAAAAACATTTTTCTGACATGATAAACCAAGACATACTATATTATACAGGGTGCTCAAGGATGGAAGAATTCACTAGCTATTTATAATATGTAGATAAAATAATCATATAAAAACAGCATTTATTCAAGAATTAATTTTGAAGACCTTAAGCATTACAAAAGAATATGAAATTAAATATGGCACTGCTGCTGCCCTCAAGCATTTTATGGCTGTATAATTAACAGATTAACCAATCCTGTGAATTAATCAATCCTATCAACTAGATACAAATAAAAGTCTGTGAACTTTCAGGGGAAGGGATCAAGCAAAACTTTGAAGAGAAAGGTCTTAAAGAATAAGAACCTTTGGATTTTGCAGAGAAGAAAGGAAGGACACTGTAAAAGGAAGGATCAGTACCAACAAAATTGAAGTGACAAAAGTCAATTAAGATGGAAATCATGAACAGTGGAAGAGGATAGCTAGAGTTGAGGATAAGTAGAAACAACTAGCAGGAAAATGTTTTGACAAGGTGGTCAGAGGTCACAACATTAACAGCTCTTAACGCCGACAACAATACAACCATGATGCCTCCATCTTTTGAAAACTTATCATGCTAAAATCTGATGTGAAAAAGAAGTGAATCTTTAATTAATACTTTTTAAAGAAACTAAATCTCTAAGTATAAAAAAGCAATGAAGTAGCTATGATTTAAGTAAGAATGTAAACAAAAAACCAGCCTTAATGCTGTAAGACTAAGACTATATGAAATATATAATCTAGCAATAAGTAAGGCTAGGAAGAAAGAGCTATATAAATAAACCATAAAATGAAAGAAAGATAATAAATAGGAGGTATGAACTAGAGGGCACACACCTCTTCCAGAATATTTACCAGAAATATCAGATAAAAGAGAAATACTGTTCACTTAACTCTGAGTGCAAAAGAGCTGGGAAATGTATGATAGGGTTGTTTAACATATGCCATATATATATATATATAATTTTATTTATTTATATATATTTAAAATATATAAGTATATAATATATATAAATATATCTATTTATTTATAAATATAAATATATTATATATATTATATTTACAAATTATATTATAAATAAACAAATACATGTTTATTATTTATTTATATAATTTTATAAATATATATAATATGTATATATGTTATATAATATGTACATGTAATACATATTATATATAATACATATGTGTAATATATATACATATATGTATATGTATATATGCAATGTATATTATATATGTAATATATATGTATATATGTAATATATACATTACATATATATCATATGCAATATGTAATATATATTATATAAGTATGTATATGTATGCATGTAATGTATATATATTATGTGTAATATATATATAACATACATATATTACAAATGAGTTTTGGAGAGAAAAAGAAAGCAAAAGAATATTTCTTTCCAGTGTATATTCCAGTGTACCAGGAAATAAATTCTTCCTCAGTAAATTATCAAATAATTTTGGGAAAAAATTCTCTCTTGGGAGGCTCACAAAAGTGTGTGCTACTTAGGTCAACTAAATGGTCTAAATAACTGACACTGGTTTTCTTTCTGGGTTTGGCACAGATCTGGTTCATAAACTGAAAACACTATTGTAATGTTATTTATGTGTGTGTGCTAGGGGCTTGCTGCTCAGTCTCTTTTCTGTTTTCTCTACTTTGGGGAGGATATCTCTTTTATAAAACAATTCTGGCAGCATTATTTGTACACATACACACCATCGTATACACACACACTCCATATTCCCCTAGGAGTGCTGCCGCTGAACAGGATGGGAATGACAAGAAGAGCACGCAATGACTGATAAACACTGCCTAACAGGATTACCGCTCAAGAAATTGAGGACAATCTAATGAAGCATCTTGTTAAACACAGTCCAGGCACCGACATGGTGGCACAACGCCCAGTTACTCCATGACCAGAAAACATCAATTCTGAAGGCTCCAGGGAACAGGAGAATCTGATTATCAAGCTCAACTGATTTTCTCTCCTTATATCAAATACCCTCCTTTTAGCATGGGCATTTTGAAACTTCAGGGAAGCCATTCAAAGATAACAAGTATAAATAAGCAAGAGAAACTTATATTACCTTTTTCTGAAGACTAACCCAAACAAGAATAAACAAACACACATAGTCCCATAAACACAAGACATGTAGACTGTGGATCTATAAATTACTCAAAGATCTCCATCCAGAGAAAACCATGTTATGCGTCTTCACGTTACTCTGCCATCTACTTCTAAAATAAAAGATTGTCTTTTTTATTCTTAGTTTTTGAAATACCATTTTAGTTTGCAAAACTTAAGTGCTACCACTTTTATTAAGCCACTCTAAAATTCTGTGCTGAGACAGAACGGACCATGCTTCCTTGCTGTGCCCTGTGTAGATTGCACTCCTATTGGCAAACTTTCTTAATGCCAATTGACTATCTGTCTCCTTGGATATTTGAATGTTATCCACACTTTGACAACATGAAACAAGCAAATGCTATAGAAAGCTATAGATATTGTGATACAAAATAGAACACTACATGAATCTTTTTTACTTGCTTTGTCCATCTATCAGGAATTTCCAGTGCTGGGAAATTCAAAATACATTCAACAAAACACTTATAGAGTGCCCACAGGTCAGACAGATTCCCAGGCGCAAAGCTAATGATAGGAACTTGCCCATGAATAAAATACAGTTTCTAGCCTACATGAGTTTAAAAGCCAATGGCAGGTATTAAGACAGAGAGGCAGCATCATAAACTTAGGAATTTAAAAAAATGTATTAGAGTATAGTTGATTTACAATGTTGTCTTAATTTCAGGTGTACATATACACCTAGAACTGAACTAGCTATACAAACACACATATCCATTCTTTTTTAAAATCTCTTCCAATCTAGGCTATTACAGGGTATTGAGTAGACTTCCTTGTGCTATATAGAAGGTCCTTATTCATTACCTATTTTATATAAAATAGTGTGCAATGTCAATCCCAATCTCCCAATTTATCCCTTCCCCCATATGTCCCCAGGTAACATAAGTTTGTTTTCCATATCTGTGACTCGAGTTCTGATTTGTCAGTTCAGTTCAGTTCAGTTGCTCAGTTGTGTCTGACTCTTTGAGACCCCATGGACTCCAGCACACCAGGCTTCCCTGTCCATCACCAACTCCTGGAGCTTACTCAAACTCATGTCTATTGAGTCAGTGATGCCATTCAACCATCTCATCCTCTGTCGCCCCTCCTTCTCCGGTCTTGAATCTTTCCCAGCATCAGGATCTTTTCAAATGAGTCAATTCTTTGAATTAGGTGGCCAAAGTATTGGAGCTTCAGCTTCAGTCCTCCCAAT
Organism: Muntiacus reevesi; assembly: GCF_963930625.1. Classification (NCBI taxonomy): domain Eukaryota; kingdom Metazoa; phylum Chordata; class Mammalia; order Artiodactyla; family Cervidae; genus Muntiacus; species Muntiacus reevesi. Next base: position 136,082,730 of record NC_089249.1, read on the forward strand.
GAGTATTTAGGACTGATTTCCTTTAGGATGGACTGGTTGGCTCTCCTTGCAGTCCAAGAGACTCTCAAGAGTCTCTCCAACACCACAGTTCAAAAGCATCAATTCTTTGGCACTCAGCTTACTTTATAGTTCAACTCTCACATCCATACATGACTACTTGAAAGACCATAGCTTTGACTAGATGGACCTTTGTTGGCCAAGTAATGTCTCTGCTTTTTAATATGCTGTCTAGGTTGGTCATAGTTGTTTTGTATATCTGTTTTGTAGATAAGTTCATTTTTACCCTTTTTTTTAGATTCCATTTATAAGAGATGTAATATGATATTTTTTTTCTGTATCTGACTTAGTTCACTCAGTATGACAACCTCTCTGTCCATTCATGTTGCTGCAAATGGCATTATTGCACTCTTTTAACAGTTGAGTAATATTCCATTGTATATACGTACTACACCTTTATCCTGTTGATAGGCATCTAAATTGCTTCCATGTCCTGGCTATTGTAAATAGTGCTATAATGAACAATGGGGTACATGTATCTTCTCAAATTATGGTTTTCTCCAAATACATTCCTAGGAGGTGAATTGCTAGATCATATGATGGCTCTATTTTTAACTTTTTAAGGAATCTCCACACTGTTCTCCATAGTGACTGCACCAATTTACATTCCTACCAACAGTGTAGGAGAGTTCCCTTTTCTCCACATGCTCTTCAGTGTTTATGTTTGTAGATTTTTTGACAATGACCTTTCTGACCACTGTGAGGTGATAGTTTGATTTGTATTTCTCTAATAATCAGTGATGTTGAGCAACTTTTCAAGAGCTCTTTAGCCATCTGTATGTCTTCTTTGGAGAAATGTCTACATAGATCTTCTGCTCATCGCTTCTCAGCCTTTTGGCTAGGATCAAGTGTAGATCTCCTGCCCATTTTCTGATTTTTTTTATATTGAGCCACATAAGCTGTTTGAATATTTAGATTAATCCCTTTCTGGTTGATTCACTTGCAAATATTTTCTTCCATTATGTGAGCTGTCTTTTCATTTTTTTATGGTTTCCTTTGCTATGCAAAAGCTTTTAAGTTTAATTAGTTTTGTTTTTGTTCATTTTTGTTTTTATTTTCATTATTTGAGGAGTTGGATCAAAAAGATCTTGCTGTGATTTATGTTCTGCCGATTTTCCTCTATGAGTTTTATAGTATCTGGCCTTACATTTAGGTCTTTAATCCATTTTGGGTTTATTTTTGTGTGTAGTGTTAGGGAGTGTTCTAATTTCATTCTTTTACATATAGCTGTCCAGTTTTGCCAGCACAACTTATTGAAGAGATTGTATTTTCTCCATTGTATATTCTTGCCTCTTTCCTCATAGATTAGGCGATCAAAGGTGTGCGGGTTTATCTCTAGACTTTCTATCCTGTTTCATTGATCTATATGTCTGTTTTTTATGTGAGTACCATACTGGTGTGATGACTACAGTTTTGTAGTATAGTCTGAAGTCCAGGAGCCTATTTCTCCAGTTCCATTTTTCTTTCTCAAGATACTTTTTACTATTCATTATCTGCTGTGTTTCCACACAAATTGAAAATTGTTCTAATTAAGGAATTTTTAACTCTTTAGTTTATTGATATTTTCCCAGAACCTAGAATACTATCTGTCACATACTAGGTCTATGAATTTATGATCTGATTGAATGAATGAGAAAACTACAAGAGACTATGGCAGTGCCTTGGAGTGGGAGTACTGAACTGTTCACTACTGCAGTCCCTTTAGAATAGCATTCTGCCTGCTAGCCTGGCCTACACGTGTCTACCTGAAACTATGGTCTTCTCAGTTTGCCAAATACTCTTAACAATCAAGATTTTCACACAACTACCCTATAAGAACTGTACTGAGTTTGAATTTGTGGGCAAGAGGTTCTATGTCAAATGGAGACTTCCTCAAGAATAACTGACCATAAAGTTATTGATTGAATTTGATAAACTTTAAAGTGTACTTATTTATAGTATAATAGTAGCAATATGGAATAAAATGCATATAAAGAATTATGCATAATAAAATTAACAATTACATTTATTTTGAAAGCCTTGGAAAAAATCCCATGTCTTTGGGGATGTGGTGCCTTTACTCTGTTTTGGGTTGGCAGTCATGAAATTAAATCATGAAAACTTGCTTGGTAAGGTGATAAAAGTAAGATTATATGGAAAAGTTCAACTACTTTGCACATATTAATTTAAAAAAATGCAGTAAGTCTTGAACATACCTGACAGAAGTCTCCACAAGCATTATCACTACAAAATCACACAAATAAATAATTAGATGAGGAGCAACCTACCAGCTAACTCCATTTTAGCTAATTCTATATTAGCTTAAGAAAGGTTTGAAAGGAATTTAAAAAGAGAGGATGGGGAATACGTGTAACTCTACGGCTGATTCATATCAATGTATGACAAAACCCACTGAAAAATAAAACAAAAAAAAAGAGAGAGAATAAGATCACAAGATCCATGTAGCTTGAAATAAAAACAATTCTAGCGGCTTACACATGAAAACTTCCTAGGCGCTACACATGCTGGTCACTCTGCTTGTTTGGTTGAAGCCACTACACGTTTGTTGTTTTGCAGAATTGTGCTTCCATTGTCTAACAGGTTGGCATGACTATGTGGAAGGTATTTTCCACTGCAGGATTGCAGACCTCAAGATTTGAGGAAGTTATTTGGAAATTGTGGCCATTTTCAAAAATCTTATGCCTATGTTTTGTTCTCTGTCCCTATCTATTTCTAAGAATTGTGAAGTTCATTCCAAGTAGTTTAAAGGTAAAATATATCTCTGAAATTTATCTACACATACTTTTCTCATTAAAAATTATATTTTATAAAGTAATATATTTTATATATATTTATGTTTATATTTTTTCTTAAAAATTACTGGAAAATTTCATCATGCAGTATGAATATGTTTGCCATTTAATTTTTTAAAATAAGAAACATACACTGGTATTTATATTGCCTCTTTATCCTATTCATCTTCTGTAAGAACAACTATTAAATGAATATAGTATTAATAATAATTATACATTAAATAATTTTAAGGAATAGCAGAATTTGTTTTTCCTAAAACTCTACTCTTCTGCAGCCATAATTTAGTAGTCCTAAATTTATTAGCATTGCTTAAATATATGGGCTTCCTGGTGGCTCAGACGGTAAAGCATCTGTCTGCAATGCTGAAGACCCGGGTTTGATCCCTGGGTCAGGAAGATCCCCTGGAGAAGGAAATGGCAACCCACTCCAGTACTCTTGCCTGGAAAATCCCATGGACAGAGGAGCTTGGTAGGCTAGACTCCATGGGGTCGCAAAGAGTTGGACATGACTGAATGAATTTACTTTACTTTAAATATATCTGGTTATATCAATATTTAATTTTTATGTCTTTACCCATATCAGAATTAGTGGAATTAAATGACATATCAATATATTCAGGCTGTGGTTTAATCTCCCAGTATCACAGAATATAAATATATTTATATACATTTATAAATGCATTGAACTTCCCTGGTAACTCAGCTGGTAAGGAATCTGCCTGCAATGCAGGAGACCACAGTTCAATTCCTGGGTCAGGAAGATGCTCTGGAGAAGGGACAGGCTACCCACTCCAGTATTCTTGGGCTGCCCTGGTAGCTCAGCTGGTAAGGAATCTGCCTGCAACGCAGGAGACCTGGGTTTGACCCCTGGGTTGGGAAGTTTCCCTGGAGGAGGGCACGGCAACCCGCTCCAGTATTCTTGCCTGGAGAATCCCCAAGGACAGAGGAGCCTGGCAGGCTACAGTCCATGGGGTTGCAGAGTCAGACACAACTGAGCAACTAAACACAGCACATAAATGCATTATCAACAGCAAATTAAACATATTGATTCACTATTTATATAAAAATACTTTACAACAAAATAGCAAAAGCCAACAGTCCATGGCTTAAAACAAGTGTTTGTTATTGCTTAAATGTCTGAGGATTGTTTGAAGATCAGTTGATGGAGCTGACCTTTGTGGGGTTCCTCTGGTTTTGGCTGGCTCACTTACATGTATGCAAGATATCTGATTGTTTCATAGAAGCAAGCCCCATAGGGTAGCTCTGCTCCACACTGCAAGGATGTAGTTCTTATCTGCTCCAGGTGTCTGTGCTTCAATCATCTTCCTTGGAGAACCCACCTAGCCAAGGTGCCACTGCTCCTAGCAAAGCACAAAAGGGAAAGGGAAAGATACAAGTCCTCTTGAGATCTAAGCTCAAACACGGCTCCACAATGTTTATTTCTCAGTCTATTGACCAGAAAGTCATGTGACTGGACCAGAAGTGAAAGCATGAGGAAATAATCTCCTTATCTTTGGTAAGAGGAACTACAAGGTCACATGACAAGAGATGTAGATACAGGAATGCATGAGGCCAATGATGCAGTCATCCATCCATACTGGATATATTATTCAATACAATTCAAAGTTCTTCACTGTTCAACACTACAGCTCAAGACAAAAGAAGAGTTATTCATTCACTCAATAAATTTATTAATATATTTGCCACCTACTCTGAACCACACCCAACTCTAGGTCCTGGAGATACAATAAGAAATTAAACAGACAAAACTTCCCATTCTTGGTGGGTGCAGAATGGGAGAAATGGAAGAACTGTCTTTTGTTTTAGCTTAGTGAATAATTTTTTAAAAATCACGTAGATAGCCTATGCTTCGTTTTGCTAGTTATGGTTGAAATCTCCTTTGTGTTCTATACAACACTGAACACTCCACATTTAATGCACATCTCTTGATTTATAGCAGCTCCAACCCTAATTCAAAATGAAACAAAAATGAAACTTCCCACTGTCTTAAAACTTACATTCTAATTAAGGAAAGGGAGGAAGAGAACCAAGAGATAGGAGGGAAAAAATGACTTAGAGTATGAGTAGTAGAAAAGAACAAATGATTTCAATCAATCAAACAACTCAGGGCATGAAACTTAAAATCCCTTAGCTATGTTAAGAGTGTTATCACACTACTCCCTTTGGACCAATGGTTCTTGGACCAATTCTTAGCTCTACAGCTCAATAACTGTATGATCTTGATCAAGTTACTATTCACTCCAGGACTGAGCTTCTGTAAACAAACAACAAATGTATTTTTGTAAACAAATAGTAAATGTAAACAAATAATAAATGCCACCTTGCAACTAGGTGGTCACAATCACATTATCTGGGATGTGAGGAATAGTAGCAAAGTAATTTACCATGGCTGGGAGCTTTGGGGTTTTGGAGTAACCTTGCTTCTGCAACCAACTCAGTGGGTAATATGGAGAAATCAGTCCTTTTGTAGTTCAATTTATCAGTCTGTAAGTTGGGAATGTTCCCAGAATGAAACACAGACACTAAACACAGATAATAGAACTCAGTTTCACATAGTCTCAGTAACCCCTTATTACCACTGTGATAAGTCGCTTCAGTCGTGTCCAACTCTTTGCGACCCCATGGACCGTACACTGCCAGGCTCCTCAGTCTGTGGGATTTCCCAGGCAAGAATACTGGATTGGGGTTGCCAGGGGATCTTCTTCAGGGGATCTTCCCGACCCAGGGATTGAATTTGCATTGTTAACATGTCTTGCTTTGACAGACAGGTTCTTTATCACTAGTGCCACCTGGGAAACCCCCAGTATTAACACTAGTACTTTTAGAATTATTGTGGTTAAATTTCAGGTATCTAGTGAGTGACAATAAAGCTGAGTATTTCCTGTTGTGTATAAGTAAGCTTGCAAGTTGTAACAAAAAAAGAGATGAACTTGTTTTGGTAATTCAGTTTAATAACTGGTTTAATTATTTCTGTTAGCCATACAAACAGAACAAAGTTTAATAAAGATGAAAGCATCTCCACAGAATGGCAACCGAAGGTCACTCATGTAGTTTTAAACCAGTAGTTGGTTCATTAATTCTGGGTATAGTTGCTCTACCCCATACCAGCTGCATGACCTTGGATAAGTTTTTACCTAGTCTATGACTCAGTTTCTCTAAACAGAAATAATAAGAGCAACATAAAGTTATTATAAGGATTGAATGTAAATAAAATATATATTGCTTAGCACAATGTTTGGCACATGCTTGTTCAATAAACATTGTTCATGTTATTTACTATCCTGCCTAACTCTTGGGAAAGAATTGACAAAAGTTCAGTTAGAGAACAATAATAACTGCTAACATCAGTTGAAGCCTTTTAGATGCCAGATGCTACACTCAGCACTTTATAAGGATTATCTCAGTAAATCTTCAAAATAACCTTGTGGGAACACTAAGGATTAAATTTTACAGATGTGTCTTAGAGAGCTTTAGTAACTTGCCCACAGGCTTTCAGCTGTAAGTAGTAGAGTCAAACATCAAATCCATATCTCTTTTCCTTCTGAGTCTTTGCTCCTAGCCACTGTGACATACTGCCCCTTTTCCCTACCAAAACTGGAGTGATATGGGTCAATAAAGGGGAGTGAATAAGTTAATAAGCAATTATTTTCAGATAAAGCCTTTATTTAGTTACTTACTCAAAAAGCTGTGTTTTGTTTTTAACATCAGGTATTGTAAGATATTAAAATATAAAGATGATTAGGTCTTAGTTTCTATCCTTGAGATGCTCACATTTCATGGAATTTCAACAATGATTATAGGTCAGTTGGCCTAAATTTAAGAGGGAGCTTCATAGGCAAAATACTTCATGCATAAAAACTTGTCTACCTAGAAACAAGTTAGTTCTTTTGACCAAATCATGTTTGAAATGGTCATCCCCAAGGTTAAGAGAAGACACTGTAGCAAGTTGGTTATCTAATCTGGCCAACTGCAGAGTTGTAAACAAAAATATTGCTTCGATTTACAACAACTCCAGTTGTTAGTCATGGATTAATGTATGAAGTAAATACTACCAGTGTTCAATATCCAATTCTCCTGTCCCTCTGGGCATAAAGACTGCACTTCTGAGACTCCAAGTGTGTAGAACCATCTGACTTATTACAGCCAATGAAAAGGAGCAGAAGAGACACACATCTTCCTGTTTCAAGCTGAGCAGTAAAAAGAATTCTCTAGGCCTTCTCTTCCTATATTATGATGCCCAGAGAGGCCACTTATTCCTGACATGACAGTCACAAGTTTGTGGAACTTGGTCACTGAAGGAACAAGGAATAAAACCTTGATATGGTAAGCCTCTAGAATTGGGAGATTAGTTTCTTTAGCATAACCTGACCAGTTCTGATGAACACAATACAAATCCCTCAGGACATACATTATTGACCATAAAAGATACTCAGGAGAGAAACTGGTATGGAAAAGTATACTTTTTGTGGGAGAACAAAAGTGAAAGAAGCCATATTGAGAAATTCACAGATTTCACTGAAGACTTGAGAAATCAAATCCTTCCAGACAAGCTTTCCTTATGTTGGGTTTTTCAATAACTTTTTCAATAGAATACAATTTACCTAGTAGGTAGTTTTTGTTCTTATTTATCATGTATTAATATAATATATAATTAATAAATATTTATTGTTTACAATAACTTATTTTTTGACTTCTTACTATATGCCAGTCAGAGACCTAACACTGGTGACACAACTGTTAACCAAACCTAGTATTCATTCTCAGGTTGCTTAAAGTCTAGATTGGAATGCAGGCCAAATAGGAAAATGCAATTCTTTACGATAAATGCAGTATTAGAGAAAGCACAAGGATTACATAAGAAAAGCACCATACCAGACTAAGGGACAGAAGGAAGCTATTACCTAAAGGATGAGGAGTTACACAAGCAGCCATCATAGTGAGGATTATATGTTTCATTTTGTATTTTAGTAATAAAAAGAACTGATGTTTCTATTACACATACTATGGTCAACCACTCTACCATGTGCTTTAAACATATAAAATAGTCCCACAACCACCTTTGAGGTAAGATACAATTATCTCCATCCTTATTTTACAAATGTGTAAGTATTTTCCAGGAAATTAAGGAAGGTGGAGGTTACAAGCAGAAGGAGCACAGTAAGCAAGAATAAAGAGGTGTGAAGCATTAATATTAATAGTTCAGAACAACGGGAGAATAATTTAATGGAGGGTGGGGAGGTTGGGCAGTGTGAGAATAGGAAGAGAAGCGATGGGTCTACCTGGAATCCTGGAAGCTTTTCTCCAGGGTATTCATATGACCAACGCCTAACCTGCTTCAGGCCTTTGCTCATTGTCTGCTTCATCTATGAAGCCTCTATGATGCCTCCTCTGACCACCCTGATTTAAATTAAACACCACTTTTACTCTCCGTTCCCTCTGCTGCTTAGTTTTTCTCCACAGCCTTATTACTGGTTGACAAACTGTATGGTTTCCTTATTTAACTTGCTTATTGTCTGTCTCTCCTTCTTAGAATATAAGCTCCATGAGGCAGAGATTTCTGCCTGCGGCTTTTTGTCTGGAGCTTTACAAACTCCAATACTTGGCCACCTCATGCGAAGAGTTGACTCATTGGAAAAGACCCTGATGCTGGGAGAGATTGGGGGCAGGAGGAGAAGGGGATGACAGAGGATGAGATGGCTGGATGGCATCACCGACTCGATGGACATGAGTTTGGGTAAACTCCAGGAGTTGGTGATGGACAGGGAGGCCTGGTGTGCTGTGATTCATGGGGTTGCAAAGAGTCAGACACGACTGAGTGACTGAACTGACTGACTGACTGATACCCTCAATGTTTAGAACAGAACCTGAGACATAGGAAGCATTCACTAAATAATGTTGAATGGTGCTCTTAATTTTATCCTCATTTTATAAACATGGAAATTTTGAGACACAAAGTTTAGTAACTTAGGTTCACAGTAAGTGGCAAAACTGGAATTCAAACTGAGGCAATTTGCTCTGGATTCTATGATTTTAGTTTCTATATTGGACCCTTTCTTCCAAAGCAGTCATTTAGTAGAAGAATAAAAAACAAAGAAATAAATGAATCTAGCATATAAAATCAGGTGATAATATATTTTTTTTAAATGAAGAAGGAAATGCCAGTGTTAGGCAGTGGGCATGGGTGTCATTTTAGATTGGGTAGTTAGAGCAGTTTTCTCCAAGGATCTGATATTTGGGGTGGTTAGGGGAAGCTGAAAGAAGGTAACAAGGCATGCTCTGCACACTAGCTTGGATCACATATATAGATACTGGAGCCATAAACGACATGGTGATGTGAGAGTAAATTATATCTTCCAGGTTGAGGGTGCAGAAAGAGAGTACCTTCTAATAATTGGAACTTGGGAAACTAACTTTTAAGCATGATGAACAAAGATGGAGAAGAAACAAAGAAGCAGGAATATCTGAAAATAAGGCTGTCATGTTAGTAAATCAAGAGGGAAAATTGTCCCCTAAAAGAACTCAGTTGTCAAACATGCAGTACTTGGATGCAATCTCAAAAACAACAGAATGATCTCTGTTCATTTCCAAGTTAAACCAGTCAATATCACAGTAACCCAAGTCTATGACCCAACCACTAATGTTGAATAAGCTGAAGTTAAATGGTTCTATGAAGACCTACAAGATCTTCTAAAAATAACACCAAAAAAAGCTGTCCTTTTCATCATAGGGGACTTGAATGCAAAAGTAGGAAGTCAAGAGATACCTGGAGTAACAGGTAAGCTTGGCATTGGAATACAAATTGAAGCAGGGCAAAGGTTAACAGAGTTTTGCCAAGAGAACACACTGGTCATAACAAACACCCACTTTCAACAAAGCAAGAGACAACTTGGACACATGGACATCACCAGATGGTCAATACCAAAATCAGACTGATCATAGTCTTTGCAGTTGAAGATGAAGAAGCTCTATACAGTCAGCTAAACCAGGAGCTGAATGTGGCCAAGATCATGAACTCCTTACTGCAAAATTCAGACTTAAGTTGAAGAAAGTAAGGAAAACCACTAGGCCATTCAGGTATGAAGTCAAGTGGGCCTTTGGAAGCATCACTACGAACAAGGCTAGAGGAGGTGATGGAATTCCAACTGAACTATTTCAAATTTTAAAAGATGATGCTGCACTCAATATGCCAGCAAATTTGGAAAACTCAGCAGTGGCCACAGGACTGGTAAAGGTCAGTTTTCCTTTCAATCCCTAAGAAAGCCAACTCCAAAGAATGATCAAACTACCACACTATTGCACTCATCTCACATGCTAGTAAAGTAATGCTCAAAATTCTCCAAGCTAGGCTTCAACAGTACATGAACCAAGAACTTCTAGGTGTTCTTAGAAGATTTAGAAAAGGCAGAACCACAGATCAAAATGCCAAAATCCGTTGGATCATAGAAAATGCAAGAGAGTTCCAGAAAAACATCTACTTCTGCTTTGGTGACCACACTAAGGCCTTTGACTGTACGGATCACAACAAACTGTGGAAAATCCTTGAAGTGAAAAGAATACCAGACCACCTTACCTGCCTCCTGAGAAACCTGTATGTGGTCAAGAAGCAACAAACCAAAAAGGGAACAACAGACTGGTTCAAAACTGGGAAAGGAGTAGAACAACACTGTATAGTTTCACCCCTCTTATTTAACTTGCGCAGAAGACATCAAGCAACAGTTTGATCCAGACATGGAAAAATGGACTGGATCCAAATTGGGAAAGGAGTATGTCAAGAATGTATATTGTCACCTTGTTTATTTAACATATGCAGAGTACATTATGTGAAATGCCAGACTGGATGAAGCACAAGTTGGAATCAAGAATGCCAGGAGAAATATCAATAACCTCAGATATGCAGATGACACCACCCTTATGGCAGAAAGTGAAGAAGAACTAAAGAGCCTCTTGATGAAAGTGAAAGAGGAGAGTGTAAAAGTTGACTTAAAACTCAACATTCAAAATCAAAGATCACGGCATCTGGTCCCATCACTTCATGATAAATATATGGGGAAATGATGGAAACAGTGAGAGACTATTTTGTGGGCTCCAAAATCACTGCAGATGATGACTGCAGCATGAAATTACAAGATGCTTGCTCCTTGGAAGAAAATCTATGACCAACCTAGACAGCATATTAAAAAGCAGAGGCATTACTTTGCCGACAAAGATCTATCTAGTCAAAGACGACCTTTGGTGTTTCCAGTAGTCATATATGGATATGAGAGCTGGACTATAAAGAAAGCTGAATGCCAAACAGTTGATGCTTTTGAACTGTGGTCCTGGAGAAGACTCTTGAGCATCCTTTGAACTGCAAAAAGATCAAACCAGTCAATTCTAAATGAAATCAGTCCTGAATATTTATTGGAAGGACTGATGCTGAAGCTGAAACTCCAACACTTTGGCCACCTGATGCAAAGAATTAGCTCATTGGAAAAGACCCTGATGGTGGGAAAAACTGAAGATAGGAGGAGAAGCAAACAACAGAGGATGAGATGGTTGGATGGCATCAACAACTCAATGGACATGAGTTTGAGCAAGCTCCAGGAGTTGGTGATAGACAAGGAAGCCTGGAGTGCTACAGTCCATGGCGTCACAAAGGGTCGGACACGACTGAGCAACTGGACTGAACTGAAAATGAGATCACTAAGCTTAGCAATTGAACAGAATGCATTGATTTTGGCAACTAAAGGAGCCTGCTAGGAGACAGAAGACTGCAATACAATTTAAAATTAGACCATACATAACTAAGGAAGGAGGGAGACAACTGAGAATAAACTTGAAAATGCAAGAAAGAAAGAAAGAATACAAGTTTTAGAAGATGCTAAAAGCCAGACTGGAGAAGCAAGAGCCCAGATAGAGCCCTGACTGGAAAGAGAGCAGCTTTTTTTGCAGCCATGCAGCAGAGTGGTTAAGGGCAGATCTATGTTTGGGTCCTGGCTTATGCACATCACACCTGGCTTAACTTCAGACAGATTACTTCTATATCAGTCAGTTCAAGCTGCCATAATAAAATATCATTGACTGGCTGGCTTAAATAACAGGAATTTATTCCTCACAGTTCAGGAACCTGGTAAATACACAAGCAAGGCCAACTCAGCTCTCTCTTGGATTGCAGATGGCCACCTTCTCACTGTGTCTTCACACAGGTGGGAAGAAAATGGTGTAGAAATTGGACCAAGAGACCAATGCCACTGCAAGCAGCAGCAAGATGGAATCATGACTGGTGATGAATATGACAATGAAAGGAAACATTTAAGCAAGATGTACTCTGAGCCAGACACTGATCTAAGTCTTTTACATGTTATTTCCTTGTAATCCCACAACAACTCTCTGAGGAAAATACTATTTTTATTTTTCAGTTGAGGACATTGAGGCGATTAACAAAAGAAATCTGGCAGCTAGGCCTCATTTCTAATCACCAGGAGGAGTCTGGAGATCAGAATAGTTAAGTTCTGATGGATCCATCAATTTCCATCCTGATAACATAAATTCGATGGATTTAATGTTGGGTTTTGAAGTACGCAGACTATAATATTGAATAAATTCACAATTATCAAAATTATTCTGTGAGCACCAATCCATCCTCTATCACCATAACCTCTAGGCAGGATGCAACTGTCAATACAAAAGTGGAGGGCCAGCAAGGGCCAGAAATGTTCCTCAAAGCCCCAGCCCACCTTCTTCATTCCCATACATAACCTATTAACATGCAACCTGTTCTCAGACCTACTTGAAAGTACAAAACACACGAATTTATTTGCTTTACATAGTAAAGCATGTGGATGTTGAAGCTTTCTGACATTCAGGCAGTTAACCCTCCTGTTAAAAGCCTTCACCACTACAACAGCCTGAGGCACAGTTGAAGAAAATGTCAAAGATATCCAGAATGCTCAAGTGAATAAATGGGCTTCTCTCCAAAGCCCCAGGAAACAGCAAGCTGAGCTTAGTAAAAGCACAGTGGGAATCTTGCAGTATTAGCCATAGCCATTACAGGGACATTCATATTACCATGTTTAAGGGAGGGAGTTCTTTGGGTAGTTGTCCCTCTGTTCTCCTAGGTATTAACAAAGAGAACTGCAAAATGAGGCAACAGTGAGAAAAGGTATAGATGGACTTTTGCTCTCAATTCCAACAGTTTTTGTTAGGACTTCTGGCTTGCATTCTCTCTCTCTCTCTCCCTCTCACACACACACACACCCATACATTATACACATGCACAAAGATGAACAATGAAATCTTTAAATAATCATCCAATGATGCAGTTTTATCTAAAACTGACTGCTGACTAGAAACTGCTAACTAAAAAGCCTAACTAGAGATCAAACCTATTTTTAATAGAATCTATACATGAAGATGCTTTAGAATTCATGACTTCACTGGAGAGTCAGCTGACTGGAGCTGCCTTGATGCAGGGCTCTGTCTGAAATCTCCTAATGAGGTGCAAAGCCGGTCTGTTTCACCAGGCACAGGCTCAGAAATCAGATTCTGTGAATCTTATTTTAAAATGTCCATAGTCTTTGGGGATTTGGAAGGTTTTTGCTTTTCCCTTAAAGCAGTTATTGAGAAGCACAGGTACTTACCTGAAGCTGCAAGTCAGCAAAACTGTTTCTTTAAAAATTTGATAAGTAGATTTACTATAAAAAATACATTTTTCAACTATACATACAAAAAGTGTTTGGTTCGGTGTATTTATTGCTTTACTGGGAACAGGAAACATCTAGGATGTTATCAAGAAGTACATCAAAATATAAAATGAAAATACAGAGATAAAAATAAAAGCACATGTCAATTGTGACTTACATATGATAATGAGGGCTCTTAAGCAGTTTCATGATCTGGTCTGGTGGGAGGCAAACCCCTTAGTCAACACAAGTGCCAACTCATTTAAAATAGAATATAGTACTATTTTTAAAAATATTTTTAAAATATTGAATGAATTAAACTACTTTCTTTTTAAGAAAATCAAAAAAGCTAAAAGTGTAATTGGACCTATAAGATGATTTTACACTTTCTGGATAGTCTTAGCTATTTTAGACTCTGACAGACAGCTGGCATAGCAATGCAAAGCATGTTTCAGTTCATCTTTCTGATGCTCCTTCCTTTCGAAGGATAAGCTGCCAAGAACAATTCAAGAGAGCCTTTTGCTATCATGCTATCTATGGGCCATTTCAGTACCTGAAGCATCTGAGACAAAACCCTGCCAGTTCACAGACTTGTACATTAGAATAAATGCACAATACTTAGGACAAACTATCAAAACCTAAAATTTACCTTCACGTTTCATTAAAAATGACTTTTCCCCCAACACTTACTAAAATATGACAGGAAAAAATAGGATAAATCACCATCCTCCCTCTTCTTTCTTCAGGCATCATGGCTCATGGACCAGCTGGCTATGTCTAAAGGTCATCTCTGGCACTAAAAGCTTTGTGAACTTAGACAAGTTCCTTAACCTCAGTTTTGGCTCAGTTTCCTCATGAGTTAAAAGAGACCCACATTAATTACAATATGGAGACTTTTTAAGAATGAAGTAGGTTGATTCTTTTTAAGCACTTAAAAAAGTGCATAGCATATGGTAAATGTTCAATACATGTTAATATTATAATTATTATATACATAGGCTAAATATGTTCTCCCTGCATAATTCCATATTTTCCCAAAGCTTTAAATATCAGAAATATTCCATGACAATAAACTTATGTATCTCTAATTCCAGTGTATTTCTTAGACTCTAGATTTGCACTGTGATTTCACTGCCCCCAGGCTTTAATGTCCCTTGTAAATGTGCATTCCTTTGTTTCTGATCTTAGTTATTGGCATTACAATACCCTAATTTTGTAAGCCAAAGTCTTCAAAATCAGTATTTATTGAGTATGCTGTTAAGAAGTGGTTAACCAGTGGTGAACTATATAGATTTGACCTCTGACTTAATAGGATTTACAGCTATATAAGGAAAACAGTACACTGAACTAAAGTCAAGGAACAAGTATGAGTTGGTCACTATTCTCTGAGGCCCAGTTACCACACCATTCTGAAAAGAGAGTTCAAGAAAGAGCAAGGATTCCTACTAGATTGCTCTTTCCCCTGAGTTGCTACAGAGGACTGAGAAAACAAGTCGATAAAATGTTCTCTGTGCCACCTCATCAGGAGGGAGGACCAGGCTGGATTCATCATGATTGTGGGAAGCAGTGGCCTCTAGAGATTCACAGAAGATTGAGATGTTTGAGGGATGGAATAGAGCTACAGTGGCACAGTGCCCATCACAGTTTCAGAGTCTATCCCTTTGTCCCCATAAGTACACTTAAACTTTTAAAATCACATGCTTTGGCACTAAAATTTTTTAACTTCTTCAGAGAAGACAAAGTATTTCTCTCCCATTGGAAATTACTTCCTTGCGAATGTCACATTATGGTAATTATTTGCACTTGCATTCAGGAGCTCCATTTCCCAAATTTTGGGGATTCATATAAACAACAACTTGTCACTAGGCACATTCAACCAGTATGTATAAGCCCTTGCTATTTGTCACACACTGGAGAGGTTTCAGAAATACAGTTGTAAGTAAATCATAATCTCTAATCTTGATAGGTTTTCAGTCCATTGAAGGAAACAAACAGGAGAGTAGACATCCCCTACATTGTGTAATGAGCGACATATTAAAAGCACTGATGAAAGTCACCTACGTAGGACAATTGAGGTAAATAAGGCTTTAGAAAGGAAATGACATAGGGCTGAGATTTGAAAGATAATAAAAATTGGGCAGCGGGGAATAAGAAAGGAAGAAAAAAATGAATTCTAAGTAGAGGGAATTATAGCTTTTTCAGAGTCTGTCATGAGACACAATGTGACACAGAAGAGAAGCCAGAAAAAAAATCAATATGGCCAGAGATGTTGTAAAAAATTGGAGTCAGGGGCAGAAGGGAGAGATGGAACTGGCAAGGGAAGCATTTGCTGTTAATAGATTGTAAGTAGCTTGTAGGCCATCCTAGGGAGACAACATTTTGTTCTTAGGGCAGTGCAAGCCATGAATGATTTAAAGCAGGAGAATGACATGTGGTGAGGGATATACCTAGTGAGATAATAGATGAGGAGGCAGGGACCAAAGTAGCGGAAGTTGAAAAGGGGGAAAAAAAATGTTGTACTGGAAAAACAACAGAGATAAATACAATAGGATGACTAATTAAACATGATAACAAGAGAGAGGGGGCACTAGGTTCCATGATGTCTGACAGAGAACACAAGATAAAGAACGGGTTTACGGAATTCAGGTCCCCATTAGAGCTGAGTTTCTGAATTTATTCTCAGGGTTTTTCTCAATGAAAGCATTGCATATAAGCAAGGATATTAATAGTCTCCATATCTCCTCTTATGAGCTAAAATATGATCTTCCAAAGTTACTATGCTGAAGTTTTTATCCTAGCACCTCAGAAGATAACTGGATTTGGTGATGGAGTCTTTAAGTTCAGTTCAGTTGCTCAGTTGTGTCTGACTCTTTGCGACCCCATGGACTGCAGCACGCCAGGCCTCCCTGTCCATCACTGACTCCCAGAGTTTACCCAAACTCACATCCATTGAGTTGGTGATGCCATCCAACCATCTCATCCTATGTTGTCCCCTAATCTCCCTGCCCTCGATCTTTCCCAGCATCAGGGTCTTTTCCAATGAATCAGCTCTTCGCATGAGGTGTACTGGAGTTTCAGCTTCAGCATCAGTCCTTCCAGTGAACACCCAGGACTGATCTTCTTTAGGATGGACTGATTGGATCTTCTTGCAGTCCAAGAGACTCTCAAGAGTCTTCTCCAACACCACAGTTCAAAAGCATCAATTCTTTGATGTCCAGCTTTCTTTACAGTCCAACTCTCACATCTCACATGACCACTGGAAAAACCATAGCCTTGACTAGACAGACCTTTGATGGCAACGTAATGTCTCTGCTTTTTAATATGCTGTCTAGGTTGGTCATAACTTTCCTTCCAAGGAGTAAGCATCTTTAAATTTCATGGTTGCAGTCACCATCTGCAGTGATTTTGGAGCCCCAAAAGATAAAGTCAGCCACTGTTTCCACTGTTTCCCCATCTATTTGCCATGAAGTGATTGGATCGGATGCCATGATCTTAGTTTTCTGAATGTTGAGCTTTAAGCCAACTTTTTCACTTTCCTCTTTCACTTTCATCCAGAGAACTTTACCTACTTGCCTAGTTTATCCAACTACTATGGAGCTGTTTGCTCTTGGTAAAATGGAGCAATCCTCCTTTAGAATCATCAGGAGAATACATGAAATTATATATACATAAACCAATAGGAGTATGAAGAGAAAATATTAAGTATTAAATTAATAAATGGTAAATAAAGCATTTTAATCATCCTATCCAAAAAGAATATCAAGCTTAGTTTTATTATTCTAAAATATCAGATCCCTGGGACTGAGTGGACATACCTAACCTGGTAACTATTTCCAGTAGGGAGGCATCTTAAATTTCAAAGGACAAGCCCCCTCTGAAAGTGCAAGCTCTGCCAAATAAAATGTACACCCAAACCCTGATGTTGACATTCTACAGTTGGCTCATTTGTCTTTAGCAGAGAGAGCAGTACTTTTCCTTTAATGAGCTCTTCCACAGTCTGGGGACACTGGGGAACCATTAGAATTTTCCTCTGCAAAGTGAACAAGGCTCGCGGTTCCATAGTAACCACAGCTGAATAATTTAAACTAGGAGTTTACAAAATGGCAATTTACCTAAGAATGTGTTTATAGCCCCTTATGCTATAATCCTAATAAAAGGGTTTCTCATCAAAACTGTTATTATTCTAGGGGAAAAAACACACACTCATATATGCACATAAATACTCAAATATCTGCACCTTATTTTCAGTGTTTTCTCAGTAGAAAACCTCCAAGAAGAGAGAGAGGGAATATTTATAAGTGAGTAAGGATTCCATTCTGTGAGAAACGTTACCTTTCCTTCCTATAGTTGAGATGCAGCTTCATTTTGAATTACAGCACATCTGGGGCATAACTAGAGAGAGGAAGAACTGCAATCAGCAGAATCACTGACTATACCTATAATGACTGTCAGAAAAGTGCCTGTGGGCAAAAAGGGATTCGCATTAGCACGAAATACACATACCACTCTCCACTTGCTCTCAACTAGTACTCAAATGTATATCCACAGACCTCATGCACCAAAATCACCTGGAGAGTTTTCTTAATTATAGATCTTAGGACTCCACCCCTAGAATTTCTAAACCTATGTATCTGAGATAGAGTCCCAGAAGCGGTCATTTTAAAAGCTTCTCTTAGATGATGTATTATAAGATTTGTCAGTCACTGCCTCCCTAATTGGTTTATGTATTATACTACCTGAAAAGGATGTCCTCCAGGTAGAGAAACATTCAGAGTCTACAGTGTATGCCGCTAAAATATGTGGCATTGAAGCAGGGATGGAGGAAGTGTAGCTGCACATCAACAATTTGTTTTCTGAATGCTAAGATCCTCCGGAATTCTATTCTTAAATCTGAAATAATCAGAACTACATTTTTCAGATCAATTTGATGAAATAAAACTCATTCCTTTAAAAGAAAGAGGCAAAATATTTAAAGTAAGGACATAGAAGAATTTCATTTTAAAGAAATCAGCTTCTGAGGTGTGGTCCAGGGCTTCTGTCCCATTCACTTTCAACTCCCTGCGTGCTGAGTTATTAATCATTAGTGTGCTAAAACAAGGGCATTTCAGGACTCTTGAATCTTCAAAGCAGTGTTCAGTTATGGTCAGGCCACCATACTAATTGTTAGCCTGAAATGTTAATATTCTTCATTATGCCAGACAACCTTGAACTTCAGGCCTTCTCAAATGCCTATACTCAATCCCCTGAAGGGTGTTTAAAAGATGAAATGTAGAGGCTAACAACAGATTAATCAGAACACTAGTCCAAAAATAAAGAATGCATCAGGTCCTTTCTACCACTTCAGAAAATAAGATATTATTTCATAGATAATAAAGTAATTAGGAGAGAGATTTTAGATACATTTTTATATAGTAGTCCTATCTGTGCCTAATTGGCCATAAAAGAACAGGATCCTTGCCTGAAAGCACAAGGAATATAATGGATTTGACCTTGATGGTCAATTTTCAGTAAATCTACATTGCCCTAAGTCTTTGGTCAGGTTCTTTGACACTTAGAAGAAAATGTAGGGTAGATTGTTGGCAATATAACTAAAATAAAAGGGTTTCTAGTTAATTCTTATTTATATAAAAGATCCAAAGTGGGTCTGTGTTAAACACTTTAGCCAGCTCACTTATTCACACCATATTTTACAACTGAGAAAACTGAGGCTCAGAGAGATTAAGTAACTTTTCCATGGTAAAAACACAACTTTCAAAAATAGGACTAGTACGCTTCTTCAGTTCTTCAAACACCTTAACGTCTTTCTCTCTCAGTATTTTTTTCTTATGTCTGTTGGCAAAATGCAGTCATAGATTCACTGTGCTGCTGTTAGTGATTTTCTCCCTTATGAATCTATGGGTGCCATGGGGACAGGGACATTCTCTCTTATTCTCTAGTATTTACCCAGAAGTCAGAACAATGTCTGACTTTTAGAAGACCTAAATAAATATTTACTAATGAAATCGTTTACTCATGCTTTCCCCCACACTAACTTCACTCTCTTCCATAACCTATTCCTGTCACAATTTCTAAGTAACTCATCCAATACCTCCTTAGTGCATCTTTATTATAAGCACAGTGTAGAAAATTATTCATTTAAAGTGTGATTCGAGTTTTGCTTTTTACTGTGATTTTTTTCTGTCATGTAGACAAAACTCTAAGGAAAACAAGCAAAAGGTAGATGGCATCTAACTTTTCCTGTAAGATATAAAACCATGGAAAACACCTAGAGAGAACCACTTCAAGCAATATGTACTAAGAAGCTGACAATATAACCTTAGGCTAGACAAAAAGAAGACCCTAACATCTAGAGCTTTTAGTCATCCTCCAAAAGCACTTCATCCAGAATTCATTTTTTCCCATCCCTCTCCTTTCCCTGGTTGGAGTAAGCTTAGAAACACGCATGCCTATCAACAAAAAGCTTCTAAATTTTCCTATTTTTTTTTCATCATATTCAAACAGAAGATGCTTTTTCTTCCTTTTTAGGGCTTTTGAAGATCTCTTCCAGGCAGCAGTTGCGGAGTTTCCATGGCACAGCTCCTCTGCTAGCTCATTTCAATTTGAATTCCTCCCCCTCACACTGCAGCATTTCTGTTGCCTTCATGAAATGGTATTTGGGGGTTCTTATTCAGGTTTCTTACTTCTGTTTCAGGGACAGTACCTTTGTATTTGTCCTTGGTAGTAGTTCGTACATTTTTCATATTCTGCTCTGCCCCAGATGAATCAAGGGGCAGAAATACATTTGGGCATTTTGTTTCCTTTTATGGTTGATTACAATTAGAACAGGAAATCCATCCATCTCTTAGAAGCTTTTAGCTTTTGTTAAATAATAGAAACCTATGAGGACAGTAAGAATCTAAACATTTGACTTAATAATTAAATACCTGGGTGAAAGATTGACTTCCTTCTTAACATTTTCTATGATATCATACAGACACAGCCCATCCTCTTAAATCCTTTAAGTTTCCCTAGAACTTTTATTTTGAGATGCTAATTTTTACCTTTCTGTTTTTAAATCACATATGTTCATGTTTTCAGAAGCATTCCCTCAAGTTGGCTGCATAATTTAATGTTCTAATATGTGTTGTGCAAAGCACATTCACAATTTAAAAGGGTATTTGGATGTGTAGAACAGTTGCTTAAATTGTGACACAACAGTGCAAATCAACAAAGTATCATTTGAATCTGAATTGCATGAATTTTATGTAATATTCCCTGGGAAAATTAAAACTCTAATACTCTTAGCAGATAAAAGATACATGCAAGAATCTTTAACCAGAGCCCGCTATATGCAAGGCATTATGTAGGTGCTAGTGACATAAACAGGGTTAAACAGAAGAAACCTCAGTAAACACTATTTCAGAAGAAAGGTAAAAATGTACACTAATCAGTAACATATAATCTGATATAGTCTGTGACTGAGATATGAAAAATATAGAAATTTTCACATTTGCCTGAAATTAGATGTCTTCAAAGTTAACAGCATCCCAGATCTGATATTTCTCCAGTGGCATTTTTTTTTTCTTTTTTTAAACAAGTATTTTTCTTGCAAGAAAGTATTTGGGTAACAGAGGCTTCCTAACAGGAAGAATGATTTAACCAACGTTCTCCTTCTATTTTACAGCTGCACCATCGGTAAACATTCTTTAAGATCAATTCAAGGCAGGGGAGCAAGAAAAAATAAAATCATAGTAAAGAAGATATATGTTGTCAATTTTCAAATCTTCAACAGGGAAATCATTGTCTTGGAGAGAGAATTCCATGCAATTCAAAACCTCACAATAGATAAGAGCATCCACACAGATGCTGCCGTTCATGTGTCGCTACATGGGACTGTGGCAAGGTAAGAAAACTGCTAAAATTGAAGGTGTATATATAGAAAAGGAAGAGGGGGCGGGCAAGAACAGGGACTGCAGTGTCCTAGGAGGATAAGGTTTGCATTAGACAGTATGCAAGTCAACAAGAATAGAACTAAAAGAAAACAATACTTAGTCTGTCATGAGAATACTAAAAAAAGCCCAGGCATGGAATAAGTTAAAACAAGAAAATCTGTGGCAGTGCTAGACTAAGAGGAGAATGAACCAGAAGAAGAAGATGGAAAATAAAGCTCCCGTTTTCCACAAGCATTATCATCCTTCCCTTATGTATAACATTTATTAGAGCATACATTTCTTGAGCTTGCACTATATGTTAAACTCTGTTCTAGTAAGTTGTGTGTGTGTGTGTGTGTGTAGGAGGAGGAAAGAGTACACATAACATCTCAAAGGACAGGGTCCCCTTGCTAACTGTGCTAAGGTTGAAATGATTGACAATTGCCAGTTTTGAAGTCTGCATAAGGTTTAGAACCTTCTGCTTGTACTTCAGCCTTTCAAGACTTCCAACAACTCTGGTAGCTCTCCCCAACTACTCTAGTTTTACCAAGAGTCAGGGAATAAATGCAATTATGGTTGCTGTTTAACTATCTGTTCATGTCTTCCCACCATCTCTGATCCAGAACAGTCTTTGTGTTCAAACCCCAATCTGGCTATTAAGAAAATCAGCATTATCCTTTGCAGCGTCAGTCTAGGAAGGAAAGGAATGCAGGCTAAGGGAAGCAAGTGACAGTGCAGAATCTCAGAAAAGTTCAGCAGTCTTTCAACTGTCAACTTCCTTTACAGAAAATCAAAAATGACAATCAATTCTTGAGAAAGGGTATAATTTCCCAAACCAGATAAAAAGACAATGCCAAACTGCAAGCTGCAGTGAAATCCCAGGAGGCTCTCAATTGTTCTCTGTTTCTCCTGTTTCTAGTCCTCTCTTCCACTCTCTCCTCCCCCTCTCCTCTCTCTCCATATATATTGACATATATGCACACACACACACACACACACGTATATATATGTCCACTGCCAACAGTTTTCTCACATCAAGCTGGTGTCATGACTTGCAAGTGAATGAGTTGAAAACAGCTTTTGACTGAATTGAGAGGTTTGTTTTTTTTAATGCTTTTGTTTTTGTCTCCCACCTTCTCTCTTCTCTTGGTTCTCTAAGACTCAGCTGGGCTGGAAAGTCTTTGGGGTCCTACCTGCACCCCACACTGTGAAAGTTCCTACAGTAGCTACATATTAAGGCTATTTTTTTAATTGTCTGTGTCCCCTAAAGACACTAAGACAACAGGGATCAGGGACAGTTTTTACCTCTGTGTCATCAGTTACTACTGAAAAGTTTGGCATGAAGAAAATTGCAGTTAAGCATTTACTGAATGATGCATGACCATTATATTTTTTATTTGGTCTCTCTCTGAGGTGAGAATTTTTATATTCTTTAGCAATGGTCTTAGATTCAGAAAAATTCTCATATATACATTCATTCCTAGATCAAAATGTATTAAAAACTATTTGGGGAGTAATGGAAAGAAAATGGGCTTTTTAATTAATCAAACTTGGATATTTAGCCTGAATTCACCAATTATGAACTGGCTAACTGATGGCAAGTTACTTAATCTCTCAGAATCTGAGTTTCCTCATCTGGGAAATGAAGATGATATCTAGTCATATGGTTATCTGAAGAATAAACTGCATGATGCATATAAAGCATTTGGGACACAATATTTATCCTACAGTGAGTATTGCATAAATGATAACTATTATCAAACTGGCAAGACCAGTGACAGACACATAGAATGAGCTAGATAAACAGGAAATGTGTATGTGGGGGGGGGGGGGCATAGTTCCTTTCCCCATAGTTTCACTTATATGCAAGGTACCAGAGACCAAAGATATTGTCTTTAAAGAATGTACATGATAGTGGAAGAAATAAATCAAATGTAAGTTGGTAATGGATGCTGTGATAAATACAAGTGGTCCAGGGGTCCTGCTTCATCACTGGCTTCCCAGTAAGGTTATATTTAATTTCATACATGGAAAGGAATTTTTCATAACTTGCTTTGAGGTGTTTTCAGCAAAGATTTAGTACAAACCTTAACTCTACTTGTGCCTATAGAGATTTATGTTCTGCTTCTAAGTCAAATCATTTGGAATCAACTCCACTGCATATATTAGGAAATAAATACCCCATAAATACACTCCTACATCTATCCTGCTCCCTGGAACCTGGAAATAGCCATGAATTTTTGTTGCTCTTTTCATTTTTCAGAAATGGCACATATAATAAATAAATAAATACCTGAAAGGCAAATCAATACAATGTAACCTTGTTATAAGAGACTCTTTCATGCCCATTTTAAATAGGCTGTCATGAATACAGAATTGCCATTTCCTTCTGCATACCAATGTAAACTGCAATATGATCTATTCCATGGATTTAAATTCTGAGCACAAAGATCAACAAGAAGCCTGATGATACATTACATTCACTTTTTAAACAACCTCTATTTTAAATGAAAAATATTACAGTTCCAGTTAAGTGGTTCTATAAAAGGTGTAAATAATTTATATGTACATGTTTTCCATACTGATGACTTAGAAAAAGAAATAAAATTTACCCAATATACATACAAAACAACAGATTTTATTACAATTATTGGTGACACCATTTGATAATGATAATAATCACAATAGGTACTCTTTAATGAGTACCTCTGAGAGGTCAGCCTCTGGCTATACAATCCTGTAAACAACCTGAAGAGGTAGGTAATGCCACCCTATTTCACAGGTAAGATAACTGAGACTCACGAACTTTCTGTTTACCCTCTGTTCCTGCTTGGTCAGCAGGTCAAATAATATAAATTTAGATTCTGGTCCTTCTCCCCTTCATATTGATCAAATCTGACCTGTGCACTACCTTTGTGCTTTTCTTCTTTGGGACAACCTTTCTGGAACGCTGAAGTAAACTGAGGCTCAAAGCAGTCAAACCAACATAGGAACTCAAAAGCATCTCAGGGAAAGTGTGATGGAGTCGGCTGAACTTGTTTTACCACACCAACTCCCTCCCACTGTAAAGATCCAGAAAGAACAAAATGGCTGTGCTCAAATATCTAACAAACTGGCAATGGAAATGATATTACACATGCTACTGAGTGCCAAGTGGTAGAGCTATGACCTTAGGATATACGTTACAGAAAGACAGTTCGACATATGAAATTGTTTTAGGCCTTCCCTTCTAATGAGCAGTTAGTTCTCTATTACTGGTGCATAGTTTAAAACAGAGACTAAAATATATAAACAGCAAGCAACCAATCAACCACTCCAGTGGAATAAGATTTGAGTATCTGCTAGTTGGTTCTATTGAACCACTTTCAAGTACCTGCTGACACTGAAATTGTATAATCCTTTCTGCTATGCATTAGGGGAAGGAGACGTCTAATGTGATATTACATGATACACCAGCAGGTACCTGGTTTCCTCTGTTAATTTATTCAGATCCCTTCAAAAATTATCCAAGATTTAAGAAATCTGAGTAGCTTGCCATGAGCAAGCCCAGGACCACCTGTAATTCACCAAAATTACCACCTGTAATTCTCAAAATTTATCTCAGTGATGCTCAGTGAATCCACCTAGCCCCTTACTCACTTAGAGAAGTGTCCCCAGTCCCCAAGCCACACTGGTACTGGTCTGTGGCTATTTGGAACCAGACCACATGGCAGGAGGTAAGCAGTCAGCAAGGGAGCAAAGCTTCTATTTACAGCCACTCCCCACTGCTCTCCCATCACCTTCAGATGGGACCGTCTAGTTGTAGGAAAACAAGCTCAAGATTCCCACTAATTCTGCATTATGGTGAGTTATATAATTGTTTCATTATGTATCACTATGTAATAATAATAGAAATAAAGTGGACGATATATGTACTGCATTTGGATCATCCCCAAACCATCCCTCCAACCTTTCAGTTCGTGGAAAAATTGTCTTCCACAAAATCAGTCACTGGTGCCAGAATGGTTGGGGACCACTGACTTAGAGCACATGATCAACTGTGTCAAAAGTTCTCATTCCCTGACTTTACCTCAATGCTTTCACTGGCCATGATGTTTTTACCAGAAGTTCTACAGAGAATACCACCCATGCTGTCCCCACTGATAATAAGTAATGATGATGGGCAACTACTGCCCTGAGTTTTAACTCATTTAACCCTTATTCCAACCCCATAAGTACTGTCAGTAGCTCTATTTGAAGGGAGACTTAGAAAGGAGACAAGGTTTAGTGTGATCAAGTGACATATACAATACAAGGTCTCAAAGTTAGAGGAGAAGCTAGAGTCTGCTCCCACGGACAGCTCTCTTAAGCACTATGCTACATGCGTCACACTGAGCACCTTCAACCTCCCCTCATCCACCTAAAAGCTCTGTCTTAATCGTCCCTCTCATTTCTGTCTGCTCTCTGTTCTCTCTTCCAAGGCTATCTCCCACTGTGTTCTTAACAACATGTCTCATTTCCGTGTTTTCTCTCTTCACCCATCATTGATTCTTTCCATCTTCAGTCTAAGCCTTCTCCCTGCCTTAACCTATTGCAATTTAGAATCTATTCACCATTTTCCCTTTAAAAGCAGTGCTAAATCTACTCTTAATTCACCTGCTTTACCTAAGTTGTCTTCTTTCTTACTGTCTCAGTTCCATCAATGATGTTCACACAACTCCACTGGCAGCTCTCTACTTTCTTCTATACCATTACGTTCTTTGTCTCTGGTTCTGCTCCTATTTTTCTGATCTGTCCTTTCTCCTTCTCAGATTCTTTGTCCTTCTCTCAACATCTAAAAATAAACATTCCCCAAGGCTCTGTCCTTGATTTTCTTTTCTCCTCTGTTTGCAATCTCTCCTTGGCAGTCACCCACTGAAATAAGTTTCAAATCTCTCCTCTATGCCATGAAATCGCTCTCATGAATGTTAGAATCATCTGGGGCTATTTCCTTATTGTGTCTTCTACTCAAATATGAGGTCTTTGAATAGGGCCAGTTCAGTTCAGTTGCTCAGTTGTGTCCAACTCTTTGCAACCCCTTGGACGGCAGCACGCCAGGCTTACCTGTCCATCACCAACTCCAGAAGCTTACTCAAACTCATGTCCATTGAGTCGGTGATGCCATCCAACCATCTCATCTTCTGTCATCCCCTTCTCCTCCCACCTTCAATCTTTCCCAGCATCAGGGTCTTTTCCAATAAGTCAGTTCTTCCCATTGGGTGGCCAAAGTATTGGAGTTTCAGCTTCAGCATCACTCCTTCCAATAAATAGTCAGGACTGATTTCCTTTAGAATGGACTGGTTGGATCTCCTTGCATCCAAGGGACTCTCAAGAGTCTTCTCTAATACCACAGTTCAAAAGCATCAATTCTTTGGTGCTCAGCTTTCTTTATGGTCCAATTCTCACATCCATTGAATAGGGTAGGCACAGAGAAATGGGAAGGACAGATTCTCTGACAGTAGATCTTGCTGGAATTAAAAAAAGAAAAAAAAATGATACTGAGTAGAGGATCAAAAGAGAAGAACAAATAGCCACTGAGCAGAAGCACATGATGAGGGAGATGGATCCATTCCCAATTTCTAGAATGTTCTTATTGTTACACCTCTAGTTAAGGATTGTCCGTGATCCCTTCTCACTATTATGATCAATTTAATACTTCCTGGAACCTAGGATTCTTGCCTTCTCTCTTGCCTCACCTTCTACATTCCCCTGAATGTCTGCTTTACTTCAACTGTGTCAAAGTCTTTGTGGTTCTCAGTGTACATTATGCTATTGCATCCTCTAAGTTTTTGAACATGATGCTAAAGAATTATTCCTGAAGAATAGTTTGAATGATGACACTATCCTGCTAAAAACCACTAAAGCTTTCCCTACTGAAATTTACTGTAGCCTAAATTTTCTCAATCTACCAGATGAAGCTAATGTTTTCAGTTTCTCAATATTCTCCATGTATTAAACCTATGATACTCACTGATCTCTAAATATGCCAAGAATTCCTTGCCTCTTGTCATCTTAAACTGTTAGCCTAAACTATCATCCCTGAGACATGTCATATCCTCAGCTGCCAAATTCTATTTTCCCTTAAAGCTTACGTGTAAAGCCCACAGGTTTGTGGTCTCTTTCTTTATTCTTTTACCTCTAGAGAGACACAATCTTTCCTTCATCCAAATGCCCTTAGAGCTAATTTTGTACCTTATGTGATGGATCATTACATTGTCCAACTACCCAACAGACTGAAAACTAACTGAAGTCAACAAAAATGTCCTTATTTTTATATCTCCTGTAGATGTAACAGTATGTTTAACATAAAACAGACATTCAATAAGTATGTGTTATCTTAAATAGGGTAACTTTCTTCCTCAATTTCTGGATAGTAGGTGCTTTATTAAAAAAAAAAAAAACTACTACACAGATGCCTAAAGTTCTCAAGAACACAAATTATATTTTAATTGAAATTATAGCTGTATTGATTCAGCTTTTATTAGAAAGAACCTACCTCTGGAGAGGATAAAGTTCTATCTCCAATAAGAAAAGCTTCTTTGCATTTCAACTATTTTGATTTTCAAATTCTTTCCAATCATTGATAATGAAGGGAGCATATGATGGTGTTACATCCACAATAAGGAAGGGCTATACAGAGACACCTATTCTAAATATCAGAACAGCATAAATTAAATTATAACGTGGAAATCAGCACTCTTAAGATAATGTTGGTAAAATTCCCCTTAATATTTTTTTTTATCTCTTTCTGTGTATCTAAATTTTTACCTTGCCAATTTCAAGAGAAAAATACCAAGACAGTACTAGACAATACAAGGAAGATTAATAAACTTTATATAAACCCAGTCAAAAATCACTCGACTAATTTCAGCCACTATTGCCTTGCTAATTTGTTAACCTTTCAATATACCTTTGCTAATTTAAAAACTTGATAGTATGTTCCAAACTGAAGAAGATACTTAAAAGAAGAAAATTAACTGTTAGAATAGCCAACCAAAAAAGCACCTCAAAGTTGTACCAAGAGTTTATATTTCCACAGTTCTCTAGTCTTCTGATACTCATAATTTTGGTACTCTAGAAAAAATAGTCTAGGAATTCATTTAAAATAAAATTGATATTATTAATTTGCATCAATTCTAGTACACATTTCCTGATGCGTTGAGTTTCTTACATTAACAAACATTCACTCATGAGGTTCTGAATCAAAATTTTGTGTCTCTTTTTTTAATATACCAATAAAGAAAAGAGATGCTCTTTGCATGTTCTTTATTTTTATTATCCTTCTTTACCTTTGGAAATATTGATAAATGCTCATGAACTAGGATGGGACAGAGACTATAATCTATTCTAAATTAAATTCTGGGTTTATATGAAAAATTGAATGGAAATATAAAATAATATGCTTTACAAAAAATCACTTAGGATTTATAATGCAGATTTAAACATAATCAAACTTCATGTGCTAAAATTCTTCCTACCATTTACAACTTTCACCATTCCCTGTGACTAATGAGGTAAACTTGTTGCTGTTTATCCAGATTAGGGCTGAAGTGATAGAGTACCAAGACCTGAGTCAACATTATAACTTCAAATTACATGATCCACACACCAAAAACTCCCACAGACAACCTTCAAAACCATATTGTCTCATAAATTTTTAAAATTTGTTAGTTAATATTTAATTTATTAATCTCCAATTATTTAATTGGAGGTAGGTAGAAGAAAGGTAGGGAAAAGCTCAGCTGTGAAAATCTTCATATACATTATAAGAAAAAATAATGCTAATAAAAGTAACAATGCTCTACATATTAATAGTCCTTACAAGTTTATGTATATATATTATATACATTTATTTGTATACATTATTTCTATTTATTTACATATTTTATATATCATTCAGTTATTTGTAAAAGTCGCAATACTGTAGGACTTCCCTGGTGGTAGAGTGGATAAGAATCTGCCTGCCAGTGCAGGGTACGTGGGTTTTATCCCTGGTCCAGGAAGATTCCGCACACCACAGAGCAACTAACACCTGTGTGCTACCGCTACTGAGCCCACACTCTAGAGCGTGCGAGCTGCAGCTGCGAAGCCCACATGCTGCAACTACTTAAGCCTGTGTGCCTAGAGCCTGTGCTCTGCAACAAGAGAAGTCACTGCAATGAGAGGCCTGTGCACCACATTGAAGAACAACTCTTGCTCGCCACAACTAGAGAAAGCCCACAGGCAGCGATGGAGACCTAGTAAACCAAAAATATAATTAATTATGTAAATATATATAATTAAATATAATCAAAATAATTAAGTTTAAAAGTTGCAATACTGCAAATATGAAGTTTATTTTAAAGTTTTGCTTTGTTGTGAAGTCACAGTACACAGACTGCCAGACCTTAGTTCCCTGACCAAAGACTGAACTCAGGCCCTCAGCACTGAAAATGTGGAGTCCTAACCACTAGACTGCCACAGAATTCCCCTTAAGTCTACTTCATAAATAAGAAAAATAAGCCTTATTGTTTATATAGCTAACAAGATGTAGAGATAAGATTCAAATGAAGATCAGTTTCCAAAGCTCTTTCCATTATAGCATAACTATTCAAATGCAAATTCAAGAGCCAGAGAGAACTCATCCCTTGTATTTTAAAGGAAGACTGAGGATAAATAGAAATATTAAATAAGGAAAAATAAAGACTAATAATTTGTTCTGTCATAGGCCTTGCTGCTGCTGCTGCTGCTGCTAAGTCGCTTCAGTCGTGCCCGACTCTGTGCGACCCCATAGACGGCAGCCCACCAGGCTCCCCCGTCCCTGGGATTCTCCAGGCAAGAGCACTGGAGTGGGTTGCCATTTCCTTCTCCATAGGTCTTAGATCCTCTGAATTCCAAAACCAATTCCCCTTTTCTTCTACTCCTGTATACTTAAGATAGACATGATGAAGGGACACATGATTTTTAACTTGAGAAATGATAAATTAGAGAAAATAAGGAAAAATAAAGTCATGATTAATCACACACGTGTGATTCATCAATAGTCACAATTTCCTCAGGCAAGTACAATAAAAGGTAGCCAGATTTTAATTACATTCTATTCAAACATTTGTTAATTCAACAAATATTTAGTAAGAACCACCTTCTAAACATAAAGAATACAATACTGACTAAATCAGATTAGGGACCTACCCTCATGAAGCTCACAATCTACTTATATTCCTCAGATATTAACTCCTTCAAGTTCATTCTCTCACACCACCTGCTTCAGCCTGAAACAGGAATGATGCATCTGCTCCCTTACATCATAATATTCTATATAAAGTTCTTTCATCATTTCCAAGTTACAGTATTGTGTTCATGTGAATTTCCCTCCCCACTCCGCCTGTCAACTGCAATTACTTCAAGTTAACTCCTACAACTTACTGAACTCTGCATCTCAAACTCTTTCCAGAGTGACGAGCACATAAGAGGTAGTCAACAAATGTTTATAAAATGACTGAAAAGAAATGGCATTGGATTTCCATTTTAGGAATATGGTGTACTAGGGGTCACGACAGATCATCTTGTTTAAATCCACTTATAGTGATAGAAGGGAAGTTTTTCAAACTCAAACTTATCCATAAACTAACAAAACATATGGCTATCTGGGTGAAAAACAAGGTGAAGGCAGGGATCTAGAAAGGTAAGAATTATTTAAAATAGCTTTTGCTTGAGAGTATTTATAAAACCAGGGAGATTAAGCCTTTGCTGTTAAGCCCTATGAAGTTTGAAGCATAGGAATAAAAATTTCAGGTCTCACTCAAGGTGGAGATTTGAATAGATCATTCCCAGTTTAAAAAGTAAGCACCAGAAGGCACTATATTACCCTGCTCTAATGGACCACATGTACACAGAAACTGATGATTTCAAAACTTTGTTAGTGAATAAAAAATTATATATTCCCTGACAAAGTATAGCCAAAAGCCAGACTTCCTATTGTCTGTCAATTGAGTTCATACTACACTGGTGATCAGAAAAGTCTCAAGCTGAGACTATGGCTTCCAGAGACCTGCCAGAAGCAAACACCCTTCTATCTAGACCAACTTTCTTTTACCCAGGACCTTAGAGAGTGTCCACAGACAACGTATGGACTTCCATGGTGGCTCAGAGGTAAAGAATCCGCCTGCAATGCAGGAGCCAAAGGAGACAAGGGTTTGACCCCTGGGTCAGAAAAATCCCCTGGAGGAGGACACGGCAACCCACTACAGTATCCTTACCTGGAGAATCCCACGGAAAAAGGAGCCTAGCAGACAAAAGTACATAGGGTTGCAAAGAGTTGGACATGACTGAACTGAACTGATGGAACACAGAAGATCTCAAACAGTCAAAGGAATCTTGAGAAAGGAAAAAAAAAAAAGCTGAAGGACTCAACCTTCCTAACATTATACTACGAAGCTCCAGTCATCAAGATAGTATAGTTCTGGCACAAAAAAAGAAATATAGACCAATGAAACAAGATAGAAAGCCCAGAGATAAACCCACGTACCTATGGGCACCTGATCTTTGACAAAAGAGGCAGGAATATAACATGGAGAAAAAACAGCCTCTTCAATAATTGAAGGCAGCTACAAGTCATGACCAACCTAGATAGCATATTAAACAGCAGAGACATTATTTTGCCAACAAAGGTCTGTCTGGTCAAGGCTATGGTTGTTCCAGTGGTCATGTATGGATGTGAGAGTTGGACTGTGAAGAAGGCTGAGTGCCAAAAAATTGATGCTTTTGAACTGTGATGTTGGAGAAGACTCTTGAGAGTTCCTTGGACTGCAAGGAGATCCAACCAGTCCATCCTGAAGGAGATCAGTTCTGGGTGTTCATTGGAAGGACTGATGCTGAAGCTGAAACTCCAATACATTGACCACCTCATGCGAAGAGTTGACTCATTGGAAAAGACCCTGATGCTGGGAGGGATTGGGGGCAGGAGGAGAAGGGGACAACAGAGGATGGGATGGCTGGATGGCATCACTGACTCAATGACATGAGTTTGAGTAGACTCCGGGAGTTGGTGATGGACAGGGAAGCCTGGCGTGCTGCAATTCATGGGGTCACAAAGAGTCAGACACAACTGAGCGACTGAACTGAATTGACAAGTAAAAGAAAGAAACTAGAACACTTCTTAACACCATATACAAAAATAAATTCAAATAGATTAAAGATCTAAATGTAAGACTAGAAACTACAAAGCTTTTAGAGGAAAACATAGACAGTATACTCTTTTACATAAATCACAGCAAGATCCTATTTGACCCTCCTTCTACAGTAACGTAAATAAAAACCAAAATAAACAAATGGGACCTATTTAAACTAAGAAGGTTTTTCACAGAAAAGGAGACAGTAAACAAGATCAAAACACAACCCCAAGAACGGGAGAAAATAATTCCAAATGAAAGAACCAACAAAGGTAATCTCCAAAATATGTAAGCAGCTCATGTAGCTCAGTACCAGAAAAAAAGACAGCCCAATCAAGAAATGGGCAGAAGACCTAAACAGACATTTCTCCAAAGAAGACACACTGATGGCCAATAAACACATGAAAAGATTTTCAACATTACTAATTATTAGAAAAATGTAGATCAAAACTATAATGAGTTATCACCTCATACTAGTCAAAATGGCCATCATCAAAAAATCTACAATGACGGAGAGGATGCGGAGAAAAGGGAACCCTCCTACATTGTTGGTGGAAATGTAAACTGATACAGCCAGTATAGAAAAAGTATGGGTATTTCTTTAAAAATGAGGAATATATCTACATATTACCCAGAAATCCCACTACTGGGCATATTCCCTGAAAGAAAGAAAGTGAAGTCACTCAGTCATGTCTGATTGTTTGCAATCCCATGGACTATAGTCTAGCAGGCTTCTCCATCCATGGGATTTTCCAGGCAAGAGTACAGGAGTGGGCTGTCATGTTCCTCCCTGAGAAAGCCACAAGTATAAAAGACACATGTACCCCAATGTTCACTGCAACATTATTTATAATAGCCAGAACATGGAAGAAACTATAGATGTCCACCTACAGATGAATGGATAAAGAATGGATAAAGAGTATGTGGTACATTTATACAATAGAACATTACCCAGCCATTAAAAAGAATGAATTTGAGTCAGTTCTAATGAGGTGGATGGACCTAGAGCCTGTTATAGAGTGAAGTAAGTCAGAAAAACAAACTACATATTAATGCATATATATGGAATCTAGAAAAATCATACTGATGAACCTATTTGCAAGGAAGGAATGGAAATGCAGATATAGAGAACAGACTCGTGGACACAGTGAGTGAAAGAAAGACTGGGATGAATGGAGAAAGTAGCATGACATATATACGCTGCCATGTATAAAATAGAGAGCTGGTGAGAAGTTGCTATATAACACAGGGAGCCCAGCCTGGTGCTCTGTGATGAACTAGAGGGGTGAGATGTGGGGAGGGAAGGGAGGCTCAAGAGGGAGGTTATATATGTATAATTATGGCTGACTAGTGTCCAAGCTAAATAGCCTCTTGATGAAAGTGAAAGAGGAGAGTGAAAAAGTTGGTTTAAAGCTCAACATTCAGAAAACTAAGATCATGGCATCTGGTCCCATCACTTCATGGCAAATAGATGGGGAAACAGTGTCAGACTTTATTTTTTGGGGTTCCAAAATCACTGCAGATGGTGATTGCAGCCATGAAATTAAAAGATGCTTACTCCTTGGAAGGAAAGTTATGACCAACCTAGACAGGATATTAAAAACCAGAGACATAATTTTGCCAACAAAGGTCCATCTAGTCAAGGCTATGGTTTTTCCAGTAGTCATGTATGGATGTGAGAGTTGGACTGTGAAGAAAGCTAAGTGCCGAAAAATTGATGCTTTTGTACTGTGATGTTGAAGACTCTTGAGAGTCCCTTGGGCTGCAAGGAGATCCAACCAGTCCATCCTAAAGGAGATCAGTCCTGGGAAGGACTGATGCTAAAGCTGAAACTCCAGTACTTTGGCCATCTCATGGGAAGAGTTGACTCATTGGAGAAGACACTGATGCTGGAAGGGATTGGGGGCAGGAGGAGAAGGGGACAACAGAGGATGAGATGGCTGGATAGCATCACCGACTCAATGGACATGAGTTTGAGTAAACCCCAGGAGTTAGTGATGGACAGGGAGGCCTGGCATGCTGCAATTCATGGGGTCGCAAAGAGTCAGACACGACTGAGCAACTGAACTGAACAGAGAAACTAACACAACATTGTAAAGCAACTCCCTCCAATTAAAAAAATATACACATGTCGGATCTGTGTGTGCTGTGCTTCGGTCACTCAGTCATCAGTCGTATCCAACTGTCTGCAACCCCATGGACTGTAATCCACCAGGCTCCTCTGTCCAGGGGGATTCTCCCAGCAAGAACACTGGAGTGGACTGCCATTCCTTCCCCCAGGGAATCTTTCCAACCCAGGGATTGAACCAGGTCTCCAGCATTACAGGTGGGTTCTTTACCATCTGAACCACCAGGGAATCCCAACAATACTGGAGTAGGTATCCTACCCTTTCTCCAGGGAACATGATGACCCAGGAATCAAACCGGGGTCTCCTGCACTGCAGGTGGATTCTTTACCAGCTGAGCTACCAGGGAAGGCCATGTTGGATCTTTAAAAACTGTCAAAATTGACAGCTCTC
The DNA here is from genome assembly GCF_963930625.1 of Muntiacus reevesi. Lineage (NCBI taxonomy): Eukaryota > Metazoa > Chordata > Mammalia > Artiodactyla > Cervidae > Muntiacus > Muntiacus reevesi. Next base: position 136,117,858 of record NC_089249.1, read on the forward strand.
TGCTATAACTGATTAAATTAGCAAAAATAAGCACTACTGTAAATGAAAAAGGGGCTTCCCAGGTGTCGCTAATGGTAAAGACCTGTCTCCCAGTGCAGGAGATATAAGAGACCTGGGTTCAATCCCTGGGTTGTGAAGATTCCCTGGAGCAGGGTACGAAAATCCCTCCAAATTCTTGCCTGGAGAATCCCATGGACAAAGGAGCCTGGAGGGCTACTGTCCATGGGATCACAAAGAATCAGACGTGACTGAAGGGACTCAGCATGCATGCAGGTAAATGAAAAAAGAGATAACTACACATTCAGCAGATATTTAAAAGATGAGTAAATCCTCTGAACAACTTTACAAAAACAATTTGAAAACTTAGATGAAATACATCCCTTTAAAAATGAAACAAAACTCTTTCCAAAAGAAAAAGAAAGCCCAACTAGGATTAATGACAACCATTAGGTAGTTGAGCCAGTATTTCAAAGCTTTTCACAAAATTACAGACCCAAATGACTTCATTTGCAAATTTGAATATATTTTATAAAATATTCAACAAACAAATCTATTATCACACAAAATATTCCAGATTGTACAGTAAAAGAGGAAACAGTTGCATTTCATGTTTTGAGCCTAGGTTAATTTGATTCCAAAACCTTCAAAGGACAGAACAAGAGGAAAATTAAGACCAATCTTGCTCCTGAACATAGACAAAAGTACCTTATACTAAATTTAATTTTACCAAAACTTAAAGGGATAGTACAAGGAAGGAAAAGTAAAGAACAATCTCACTAAAATACACACACACGCGCGCGCACACACACACACACACACACACACACATATATACACATACAGACACAAATATCCTAAACTGGCTATTAGCCAACTGAATCCAACAATGCATAAGAAATATATCTAAGAATTAAGTTGGGCTTATATTAGGAATAAGACGCTAGTTGATTGTGTTTAGAAAGAAATTAACATAATCCATCACATAGGAGAAAAAGCAAATGATTATCTCAGATGAAACATTCAACACTGAATAAAATTCAGTAACAGGTTTGTACTTACAAGACCTGCAAAAAAAGTGAAGCTGAAAGCAAAACAAGGATGTTTCCTTTCACCACTTTTATTCAATATAATAATGGAAACGCAAATCAGCTCATTAAAGACAAAGGAAAAAATAGGTATTTTTATTAATATGGCACTTTTTTATATTTTTGCATAAATATAAAATATATTGTTGTGCATTTAATCAATGACATCTCAGAATCAGTGAAGGATGCTGAAATATTTGTCTTAGATAAGAAAAATAAATAACCAGAAAAGCTAGAAAAGTTTTCTATGTAGAAAACTCAAAATATTAATAGTTTATTTTTAGAATAAGAATTTAACAAGGAGCTAGATGCAATATCAATATTAAAATGATATCAACATGAGTAATTAATTAATCAATATAAAGGTGTGATACAATATAGCATTAAAATATAGGATGTTTAGGAAAAACTTAACTAAATTTATGAGACCTCTGTAGCAAAAATTATGAAACTATATGGAAAGACTAGACTTCTAAGAGCCTCAAAAAATAAAAATGTGTACACCATGTTCATGGGCTGAAAGTTCCTCTCAGTAATAGTTAGATACTAGGTCTTTCCAAATTAAGCTGTAGATTCAACACAGTTATTATTAAAGTTAGAACATTCAAGGGTGGCTCTGTGTGTGTGTATGATGCTGACTGTTGAAATGTTCTATTACTCTGGCTACATGACAAACCAACTGAAAACTCAGTAGCTTAAAATGACAGCAATATTTGTTTAAATCATGAATCTGCAATTTGGGCTGAACTCAGTAGAAAAGGCTAGTTTCTGCTCAACTAAATATTAGAGCAGTTAGGAGCATTTGAAAGAGGAGGTTAGAATTTTCTGAGGATTTGCTTTCTTGCATGTTTGGCACTTAAGCTGGGAGCTAGAACAGCTGGGTCCCTTTATTATCTCTCTATATATTTGCTCCATGTGATCTCTTCAACACAGTTGCTATACGAAAGCCAGACATTAAAAGTACATGTCTGCTCAGGGCCTCCATGAAGCATGTCATGGAATGCAGAGCCAGGTAGAAGCTCTGACAGCTTTTATAAGCCTCACCCTTAGATCTATATCATGTCTGCCATAATCTCAAAGCCACCCAGATTCAAAGGAAGAGAACAGAGACCACACTCTTGATAGAGGAGTATCAGTGTCAGATTGCAAAAGAAGCCTGTGGGATGAGATAAACTGGTGGAGCCATCTCTGAAAAATACTGTCTTCAAGTAGAATGTAACAAAATGATCCTACAATTTCTATAGAAGACTAACACTCAAGATTAGTCAAAATATTCTTAAAGAGGAAAATCCTAGACTTACAATACAATAATGCAATGTGCTATAGGCATTGAGATAGTTTATCTTATCTATCCATAGAGATAGATAAATTGAACATATATAGATAAACTGACATTTGTGTATGTTAAAAAGATGGAAGGCATGTATGTGTGTGCATATGCATATTAAATACATAGAAAATATATACATGTTAGTAACATGGGGAAGAAATGAGACTGGATCCTAGCTCAGACCAAGTACTAAAATCAATTCTGGATAGACTAAACTTCTAGAAAACATATTGTGATTTATTCCTATTAATAACTATTCTTTTTCTTTTTTCCTAAATAAACACAAAATAAAAGTTCCCAATGGGAGTACAACCAATTTAGTCTTCTATTATTATTAAATTTCTCTCTTTCTCTGTCTAATATTCCTAGCCACTTTGAGTCCTCATCTGAGTCCTATTTAATTCTAACAACTCAAATGCCATTTCTAATAACTGTCCCAAATCATCTCATCAGCAAGAAACACTGAGCTGTGCTCTGGCCCTTTCTTCCTTGTTTTCTTTCATTTCTTGGAAAGAAACTGAGAAAAGGATCAAGCCTACATATAAAAATACTGCCAATATCACAATCCAGCCCTACTTGGGGAGTTCTGTTTTGGCTTTTTCTTTTCTCAACTGGTAGTTTCAGGTAGGAATGAAGTAAAGGTTTTGCTTACATTTTGTTTGTTCACAAAGATTCTAAATTTGTAATAACTTACATTTGACAAGCACTGTTGTCAAATAGCTCTGAATATCCAAGTTTCTCAGATGTTTCATTAACTGTTTTCCTAAGAAAAGCTGCAGATACATCATATTAAATTTATTTTACTCTTGGCATTGTATGTCTTTTTATTCATTCACTTACTTATTCATTCTCAATTCACTTTATATATATATTTGTATATATATATATATATACACTCTATGTCTCTCATTTATTTCTAAATCATCACCTAATATACATCCAAGACCCACTTAAAGATTCTGTTTCACTAGGAAACAAAATAGAAACATTTTTTTCTCTTGTGGAATTTAAATTCAAGTGAATCCAAATCAGAAAATAATAATATAAATAATAAATTGATTTGTTATTGTTAAAAGACAGTAATAGTTTTTGAAAAAAGACAGCATGGTGAAAATGTTGGGGAGCTGGGTAAGAGTTAAACTTTATAAAAGGGATTGAACAAGGTTGCCTGAATAAGAAGATACCTGAGGAAAGATATGAAGCAAGTGAGGAAATGAATAATGATTTTTTTTTCTTGGCATTTAGCAATGATGTTGAAAATCAGCCCTATGATACAATTTTAGGCTCATTATACTATCCTTTGAAAATGCTTGACATTTTAGAAGATAAGCATGATGATGTATGCTTGTCCCCTTGATCCTGAGGAACAAATTGTGCTGTAGTGAAAAAGTAAATATTTCTGAGTTAGAAAAACTTAAGTTCTTGTCTCACTTCCAAAATTTACTAGTATCATAGCCCTATGCAATGGTCTTAACTTTCTTCACTTTAATTTACCCATCTGTAAAAAATGAGTGTAATAAATCCCTATCATATAATTGGGGTTGTAATTAGCTTTATACTATACTGAATAGATGGGTATAAGGATATAGTTTTATGTTGCCTTAATGTTTCACAAAATATTTTCAGGATTAAAAACTGAAAAACATAGTAATGATCCATAAGTTATAAGGGGGAAAAAAAGTAAGTTAAATTATATCGCAACCTACTTGACTATAAAAGAACCAACTTTTGTTTCATTGACTTTATTGATTTCTGCTTTTTATTACTTCTCTCATTATGTTTGCTTTTGGTTTATTTTGCTCTTCCTTTTCTAAGTTTTTGAGGTGGGAGTTTAGACTATTGATTTGAGATTTTCCCTCTTTTTAATATAAACATTTAGTGATAAAATTTTTCCACTCTTTTGAAGCACTTATCACAGTGCATTACAACTGACTGACTTTTAGTGCTTTAGTTGCATCTTATAAGATTGTTAGGAAGTATTTTCATTTTAACTAATTTCAATATACAATATACTTTCAATTTTTTTCTTTGAATTTTCCTCTTTTACTCATGTTATTTAGAGTTTCTCTGTGTTTGAAGATTTTCTGCATATTTGTGTTACTGATTTCTCATTTGATTCCACTGTGGTCAGAAAACATCCATAGTTTGTGACTTAGATGAAATGAACTAAATAAAAACTACCACAACTTAGCCAAAATGAAATAGATAGTTTGAATAGCTCTATACCTATTAAGAAACACAAATACATAATTTAACAATTCCAAAAAGAGAGAATTGCTGGGCCCAAATGCTTTCACTGGAGAATTCTACTAAACATTTAAAGAAGAATTAACACAATTCTACACATTACTAAAAGATATCAAAGATGTATTTCATTAGAGAGAAATATCATGTTCATGAATTGGAAGATCTAACCTAGTAAATATATGAATTCTCCCCAAATTGATAAACAGTTTTAACATTATTCTTGACAAACTCCCAGCAAGATTTGCATAGATACAATAAGACTATTCTAACAATTAATGCAGCAAAGCAAAGGAATTAGATTAGTTGTGATGGACTAAATGTTTATCTACCTCAAAATTCACATGTTGAAGCCCTAATCCCCAACATCACCGTGTCTGTAGATGGAGCCCTTGGGAAGTCCTTAGGTCATGAGAATAGAGCCTTCATGATGGGCCTAACGACTTTATGAGAAGAGACAGAAGAATGCTTGCTTCCTCTCTTGCTCTCTCTGCCATGTGAAGACTCACAAGAAGACAGCCATCTGTGGTTTTGCAGAATATTATCATTGGGAGAAGCCAAGTAAAGTATTCATGGAACTAAAATTCAATATAATACAGACCCCACGGACTGTAGCATACCAGGTCCTCATGGGACCTCTCTGCATTATTTCTTAAAACTACATCAAACCTACAATTACCTCAAGATTAAACATTTAATTTAAAATAAATTATTGTTGAAGTAATAAGTATAGTGCATTAACTAAGAATAAGGGGAAAATGATTTTCCAAAGAAATTATGGTTGTGTTACTAGAAGAACACTCCAGTATTCTTGCCTGAAAAATCCCATGGATGGAGGAGCCTGGTAGGCTACAGTCCGTGGGGTCACAAAGAGTCGGATATGACTGAGTGACTTCATTTCACTTCACTATAGATTATTTATGAACACCACTGAGGAGAATGTGGCTGGTTTTTAAATGGTTCATATTTTTAACTGGATACATATTAATACTTATTACATATTATTATATGTATTATATATGTATTATTATATGTATTATACATATTATTATAGGTATTATATTGTGTTATGTGTAATTATTAAATACTTATTACATATTAATATTTATTAACACATATTAATACTTCACACTACCTTGGCACCATGTTCAATTCTACAAAGCAGAATATATATAATCCTTGCTAGAGAGGCAAATACAGTGGTGTTAATTGACAAAATGGCCTTTAAGGTGCCATTCTAATTAAAGATTTCACATTTTCCTAGATAGTGCTAAATGTTAATGACAATGAAAGTGCACTTGTATATGATGCTTTATGATTGAAAAATCATTTTCACTTTGATTATTGCATTTTATTCTTACAATCTTTACTATGAGGTAGATTCCTTCTCTTTTACAAATGACAAGCTAAGGATTGAAGAGGTGAAATTACTCTAGAAGAATGTAAAGCCAGTGAGTGTTGGCAGTGGACTTGAAGCAAAGTCTCACTATATGCAAATCTTTGGCTCTAATGAGACCATATGCTATTAACAATATATCTGGTACGAGAGAACCAATGGAAATAAAATAATAAATTCAAAGAAATAAAATCAGCTCTAAATTCTCTTACCTACAATCCAATTATATTAAGAAAGTGGCTTGGTTACAAATCTGAGAACTGGATAGTCTGGGGATAGTAGTCAGAAGAACCCCATGCAACTGCCAGTAATGGAGTATTTCTCTTTACTTTTTATTAATATGCAGCATACTCTTTTATAGACCTCAAACACATTTTACACAGCACAGATATAAGACAGTGCCTAAACCAAGGTCTACAGACTCTGCATGTAGAATGAAAGCAAACAGAATGGATATATGCTCATAGAGATCTACAACACACACACATATACTCTGCTGGCATTTGAATGAAACTCCTGTCACTCAAAGCAAAAATTTAATAGTCAGCAGGTAAAAAGCCATTTTCCTATGAGGTATAGTTTGAATTAAGTAATTTGGGTAAGAGGGCTGCTTTTCTAAGTTATGCAGAAGACCATGTTTTCAAGTTTAGGCTATTATTAATAGTTTTCAGTTTTTTTCTATAACTATTTTATGTATGGCACTGAACTAGGAGAAATTTACATATATTATGCCTACTCATTACAAAAATACTAAAAGGTATTTCTATCCACATTTAACAGAAGTATAGGCTAAGGTTCAAGATGTTAAAGTTGAACACTTAAGATGTTATGACTGGTAACTAGGACTCCAGTCTAAGTTTGTTGAACTAAAAAGCCTTCTTTCTCTTTTCACCATCATATCCTAATTTGATTTTCTGAATGTGATCATTCATCTTTTTACATCTCTAATCACAAATATTTGATTGGCATTAGAGTTAGAGAATATGGGGATACTATGTCATGCCCCCATTCTGTCATTTGATAGTAGGAAGAAGGGAAAGGCTCTCTTGCTCTAGTGAAGTATTCATGTACCAAAAGTAAGCAAAACATCACCTGTACAGTGTAGTACTAGCATAGGGATATACTTATAGACCAATGGAATATAACTGAGAGTCTAGAAGTAAACCCATACACGAATAGACAATTAAATTTTGATAAGGGAACCAAGACCACTCAAAGGGAAAGAATAGTTTCTCCAATAAATTATGCTGGTAAAAGTTGGAAAATTTAATGCAAAAAGAGTGATTCTGAACTCCCTTATACAAAAATTAATTCACAGTGGATCAAAGACTTAAATATAACGCTGAAACTATAAAACTATTACAAGAAAACAGAGATGACTCTGGATTTGGCAATGGATTCTGAGATTTGACACCAAAAGCACAAGCAACAAAAGATAAATACACTAAAAGACAGATAAATTAAACTTCTTAAAAATAAAACACTGGTCCATCAAAGTGCACTCATATCCATTCATACACATAAAAAAGTAAAAAGATAACCTATAGAATGGGAAAAATATTCGTAAATCATATATTTATTTGATAAAGGTTTGGTATCCAGAATATATAAAGAACGTTTAAACTGAACAAAAAAAGGGAAACAACCCTTCTCAGTTCAGTTCAGTGCAGTCGCTCAGTCGTGTCTGATTCATTGTGACCACATGAACTGCAGCACACCAGGCCTCCCTTGTCCATCACCAACTACCAGAGTCCACCCAAACCCATGGGCATTGAGTTGGTGATGCCATCCAACCATCTCATCCTATGTTGTCCCCATCTCCTCCCACCCTCAATCTGTCCCAGCATCAGGGTCTTTTCCAATGAGTCAGCTCTTCGCATCAGGTGGCCAAAGTATTGGAGCTTCAGCTTCCACATCAGTCCTTCCAATGAACACCCAGGACTGATCTCCTTTAGGGTGGACTGGTTGGTTCTCCTTTCAGTCCACGGGACTCTCAAGAGTCTTCTCCAACACCACAGTTCAAAAGCATCAATTCTTCTGTGTTCAGTTTTCTTTATAGTCAAACTCTCACATCCATATTTCACCACTGGTAAAACCATAGCCTTGACTAGACAAAACTTTACTGGCAAAGTAATGTCTCTGCTTTTTAATATGCTATCTAGGTTGGTCATAACTTTCCTTCCAAGGAGTAAGTGTCTTTTAATTTCATTGCTGCAATCACTATCTGCAGTGATTTTGGAGCCCAAGAAAATAAAGTCAGCCACTGTGTCCATTGTTTCCCCATCTATTTGCCACGAAGTGATGGGACCAGATGCCATGATTTTAGTTTTCTATATGTTGAGCTTTAAGCCAACTTTTTCACTTTCATTTTCACTTTCATCAAGAGGCTCCTTAGTTCTTCACTTTCTGCCATTAGGGTGGTGTCTTCTGCATATCTGAGGTTATTGATATTGCTCTCTGCAATCTTGATTCCAGCTTGTGCTTCATCCAGCCCAGCGTTTCTCATGATGTACTTTGCATAGAAGTTACATAAGCAGGATGACAATATACAGCCTTGACGTACTCCTTTTCCTATTTGGAACCAGTCTGTGGGTCCATGTCCAGTTCTAACTGTTGCTTCCTGACCTGCATACAGGTTTCTCAAGAGGTAAGTAAGGTGAACTGGTATTCCCATCTCTTTCAGAATTTTCCAGTTTATTTCTAGAATTTCCAGAAAATTCCAGTTTATTGTGATCCACACAGTCAAAGGCTTTGGCAAAACCAACAAAGCATAAACAGATATTTTACTGGAACTCTCTTGCTTTTTCGATGATCCAGTGGATGTTGGCAATTTGATCTCTGCCTTTTCTAAATCCAGCTTGAACATCTGGAAGTTCACGGTTCACATCTTGCTGAAGCCTGGCTTGGAGAATTTTAAGCATTACTTTACTAACGTGTGAGATGAGTGCAATTGTGTGGTAGTTTGAGCATTCTTTGGCATTGCCTTTCTTTGTGATTGGAATGAAAACTGACCTTTTCCAGTCCTTTGGCCAGTGCTCAGTTTTCCAAATTTGCTCACATATTTAGTGCAGTACTTTCACAGCATCATCATTCAGGATTTGAAATAGCTCAACTGGAATTCCATCACCTTCACTGGCTTTGTTCATAGTGATGCTTCCGAAGGCCCACTTAACTTCACATTCCAGGATGTCTGGCTCTAGGTGAGTGATCACACCATCGTGATTATCTGGGTCATGAAGGTCTGTTTTGTATAGTTCTGTGTATTGTTGCCACCTCTTCTTAATATCTTCTGCTTCTGTTAGGTCCATACCATTTCTGTCCTTTATTGAGCCCATCTTTGCATTAAATGTTCCCTTGGTATCTCTAATTATCTTGAAGTAATCTCTAGTCTTTCCCATTCTGTTGTTTTCCTCTATTTCTTTGCATTGATCTCTGAGGAAGGCTTTCTTATCTCTCCTTGCTATTCTTTGGAACTGCATTCAAATGGTTATGTCTTTCCTTTTCTCCTTTGCTTTTTGCTTCTCTTCTTTACACAGCTATTTGTAAGGTCTCCTCAGACAGCCATTTTGCTTTTTTGCATTTCTTTTTCTTGGGGAAGGTCTTGACTCCTGTCTCTTATACAATGTCATGAACCTCCATCCATAGTTCATCAGGCACTCTGTCTATCAGATCTAGTCCCTTAAATCTATTTCTCACTTCCACTGTATAGTCATAAGGGATTTGATTTAGGTCATAATTTATTTATTGCCAATTAAATAATAGGCAAAATACTTGAATAGATATTTTTCTAAAGAACATATAGAAATGGTTAACAAGCATATAAAAAAATGTTCAATATAATTGACCATTAAGGAAATTCAAACAAAAACCACAGGGTGTATACTGTCATCCTGCTATTTAACTTATATGGAGATACATCATGCAGAATGCTGGGCTGGATGAAGCACTACCTCATACCCACTAGGAAGGTTATTAACTTCATACATACATACACATATACAGAAGCTAAGAGTTGGTAAGAATGTGAGGAAATAAGAGCCTTCACACATTCCTAATGAGAATGTAAAATGTTGCAGCAACTTTGGAAAACAGTTCTGTGTTTCCTCAAAAGGTTAAACATAGAATTACAGTATGAGTCAGCAGTTCCACTGCTAGGTATATACACACCCGCAAAGAACTGAAAATAGGTACTGAAGAAAACACGTGTTGCTGAATGCTCAGAACAACATTATTTTCAAAAGCCAAAAGGTGGAAACACTCCAAATATTTGTCAACAGATGAATGGATAAGCAAAGTTGGGTTTGTTATACAGTGTAATATTATTCAAAAGGAATCAAATACTGACACATGCTAAAACTTGAATGAACCTCGAAAACATTATGCCAAGAAGAGAAATATATAAAAGTTCACGGGTATCAGTCCTTTGATATGAACTACAAATATAGGCAAATCCACAGAGATACTGTACTTTAAGAAGCATCACTATGAATAAAGCTAGGAGAGGTGACAGAATTCCAGCTGAGCTACTTCAAGTCCTAAAAGATGATGCTGTGAAAGTGCTGCACTCAATGTGTCAGCAAATTTGGAAATTTGTGTCAGCAGTGGCCACAGGACTGGAAAAGGTCAGTTTAAATTCCAATCCCAAAGAAAGGCAATGTCAAAGAATGTTAAAACTATTGTATAATTGCACTCATCTCACATGTTAGCAAAGTAATGCTCAAAATTCTCCAAGCCAGACTTCAAAAATACAAAAACTGAGAACTTGCAGATAATTCAAAATGGATTTAGAAAAGGCAGAGGAACCAGAGATCAAATTGCCAACATCTGTTGGATAACAGAAAAAGCAAGGGAGTTCCAGAAATATATCTACTTCTGCTTTATTGACTATGTCAAAGCCTTTGACTGTGTGGATCACAACAAACTCTGGAAAAGTCTTCAAGAGTTGGGAATACCAGACCACCTTACCTGCCTCCTGAGAAACCTGTATGCACGTCAAGAAGGAACAGTTAGAACTGAACATAGAACGACAGACTGGTTTCAAATTGGGAATGGAGTAAGCCACGGCTGTATACTGTCACCCTGCTATTTAACTTATATGGAGATACATCATGCAGAATGCTGGGCTGGATGAAGCACAAGCTGGAATCAAGTTTGCCGAGAGCAATATCAATAACCTCAGATATGCAGATGACACCACCCTTATGGCAGAAAGTGAAGAGCAACTAAACAGCCTCTTGATTAAAGTGAAAGAGACTGAAAAAGTTGGCTTAAAACTCAACATTCAAAAAACGAAGATCACGGCATCCAGTCCTCATTACTTCATGGCAAATAGATGGGGAAACAATGGACACAGTGGCTGACTTTATTTTCTTGGGCTCCAAAATCACTGCAGATGGTGACTGCAGCCATGAAATTAAAAAACACTTGATCCTTGAAAGAAAAGCTATGACAACCTAGATAGCTTATTAAGAAGCAGAGACAATACTTTGCTAACAAAGGTCCGTCTAAGTCAATGCTATGGTTTTTCCAGTAGTCACATATGGATGTGAGAGTTGGACCATAAAGTAAGCTGAGCATCGAAGAATTGATGCTTTTGAACTGTGGTGCTGGAGAAGGCTCTTGAGAGTCCCTTGGACTGCAAGGGACTATCCTAAGGAAATCAGTCCTGAATATTCATTGGAATATTCATTGGATGCTGAAGCTGAAGTTCCAATACTTTGGTCACCTGATGGGAAAAAACTGTCTCATTGGAAAAGACCCTGATGCTGGGAAAGATCGCAGGCAAAAGGAAAAGGGGACGACAGAGGATGAGATGGTTGGATGGCATCACCGGCTCAATGGACATGAGCTTGAGTAAGCCCCAGGAGTTTGAGAAAGACAGGGAAGCCTGGTGCGCTGTGGTCCATGGGGTTGCAAAGAGTCAGATATGACTGAGCGACTGAACTGACTGGGGAGGTATATACACTTGCATTTGGGGAGATGATTTCAGCTGGATCATGGAGTTTAGATTATGGAGTGGGAGCAACTTAATGAAACTAGGTTCCTAGGGGTAAATTCTTCCCCAAGGAGCCTTCCCTGGGACTTCCCTGGTGGTGCAGTGGATAAGAATCTGCCTGCCAATGCAAGGGACATGGGTTTAATCCCTGGTCCAGGAAGATTCCACATACCTTGAAGAAACTAAGCCCATGCATCACAATTACTGAGCCCACACTCTAGAGCCCACAAGCTGCAACTACTGAAGCCTGGATGCCTAGAGTCTGTGCTCTACAACAATGAGAAGCCTGCACACTGCAATGATGAGTAGCCCCCACTTACTGCAGCAAGATGCAGGTCAGACAAAGCAACGAAGACCCAGCATAACCAAAAAATTTAAAACGTAAATAAATAATATTATAAAAAAAGCCTTCCCTGTATCTAGGCCATGCCAGATCTCCTCCAGCATGTGTCACATGACTCTCAGAGAGTAATATCACAGTAACAGATGTATTTTCCTCTGATCTTCTATGGGACTCCAAGCACTGAAGGAGGATTAACTGGTACCCAGACACTTCTCCCTTCTTCACAATAACCTGTAAGGGACAGTGCCCACCTTCCCTCCCTTCAAAATGTTTGTTGAATGACTGAAAGGACATGCAATCATACAAACTTGTTCCACCTGTAGATAACCTTCTCGACCAGAATTCCATTCCTGTCTATCTCAACCAATGTTTCTTGGAACTGTCCTATAGATCAAACCAGAACATACTTGCCAAATCCAAAGCAGGATACATAGTTTAATTTAAATTTCAGATAAACAACAAAGTTGGTGATGGACAAGGGAGCCTGGCATGCTGAGGTTCATGGGGTTGCAGAGTCAGACAGGACTGAGTGACTGAACTAAACTGATAAGAGGCAGAAATCAATTGGTGGTGCCAGAAGATGAGAATAAAGGAGAATAGAGAGTGATTACTTATGCAGTAAATGGTAGGGATGTTCTTCTTATATGATGAAAATGTTTAGAAAGTAGAGGTAGTGGTTTCACAACACTGTGAGTGCACTAAATCACTAACTGATTTAGTGCGTTTTACACTTTAAAAAGGTTAACTGTGTTATTTGAATTTCACTTCAGTAAAAACAAGTGAGCAGTTCTGAGCTCAGTTATAAGCTCAAGCATCTCTAGTACTTCCTTTCTGAGATAAACTTGGGTAATCTAGGATCTCTGTGTTTATTATATTCTCTAAGTTCCTTGCTTTCATATATCTCATTTTTCACCATTATAACTAGATAGCAAGATCAAAGCACCCCACTTCACTTAGTTACTGTATCTTTAAGTAAGTTCCAGTATATACATATTTTACCTAATAAAAAGACCTTATATCCTCAGCCTTTCAATCTTACATATTAGAAAAATGTTAACTTCTCACTATAAACACCATGAGAAAAGCTTTGATAATCAAATCTATTTTGATGTAGTCAAAGCACTGAGAAAATGACTGTCATTCAGGAGAAAAATATCAGTATCAATTTTGCTCACAAACTTATTTTGTGAGCATTCAAACTGCACTACAGGAAAACTAAGAAAACCTAATTTTCATTTGATCAAAATTTTTTGCAACTGTAAAATAAGATAAAAGGTACAATGAAGAGAATTGGAACAATTTAGAAATATCCATCAAGTCACTAACCAACAGAATCACATATTATTACCATCTTGACATCTCTAACAGTGACTTCAGATTTTATGGTGGGCAGGGCTAAACCTGGCTTCAGAACTTTTTTAAAAACCTTCTTTGTTCTCTAGACAATGTTACAATGTTACTCTTTTTAAAACTTTGGAGGAGTTACTTAACTTTCAGAGGATTTATTCAAGCACAAAGTGTGATCATATGTGAAAAAATTTTGTGAAAATACAAAAAGAAATTAAAAAAAAAAAACCCTTAAGTATAAAATAACATTCTTTACACACTCTGTAAAAATTAGTGGGGAAAAAAAAAAAAACAATTAAAGCTGCTGGATCATACAGTGAGATTTTTAACAAGTGTATTCATTCATTTAACATTTACTGCACTTAACATGTAGAAGGTAACGTAAGAGGTATTAGGAATGTGAAAAAAAAAGAAAGCCTTTAACCTCAATTTGTTTTCAGTATGAAGGCAGGATACAGTCAGGGAATTGATGTAATATGATGAATACGTAGAAAAGGAGTAGCAGGTCAAAGGATGCTTTCTATGAGACATTGTATCAAGTGAAAGTGTGAAAGTGAAGTCATTCAGTCGTGTCCGACTCTTTGCAACCCCACGGACTGTAGCCCACCAGGCTCCTCCATCCATGGAATTTTCCAGGCAAGAGTACTGGAGTGGGTTGCCATTTACTTCTCCAGGGGATCTTCCTGACCCAGGGATTGAACCCAGGTCTCTCCCGCATTGCAGGCAGATGCTTTACCATCTGAGCCACCAGGGCGAAGATATATCCAGACATTACTTCAAATCTGAGAGATGAGTTCAGCAAATCAATGAAAGCTAAATATCTGAGAGTCTAACAGACAGAAAGCACCTAGTCATGGTAAATAATGTTGTATGGGGAGAAATATAAGTATTTTAATAGAAAAAAATTATAGGAGGGGTTATATAAGTTCAAGTTAAAATGCTAAGCAAGGGTCAAATCATGAAGGAAGTCAAATCAGGTGCCTTGAAAAGGAGTGTGTCCTAGATCTTGAAGACATTCAGTGAGAATCAAATGCTTTGAACATATGAGAGATCTGATAATATTTGCATTTCAGTATAAATCTGGATTGCAGTATGATACATAGGTTGGAAAGACTTCACTTCTAGCAATACTAGAGACTAGATGGTAGACAAGATATGTGTAAAACCCTTCCAGTACAAAAAAAAAAAAACAACAGTGATTGTTTAAATTTAAATAACCTTTCTAACAATTAACTAAAATAAAAGAAAGAAAAGACTATCAAACATGACCCAGGCAGCTTTTAAAATGGATAAAACAAACACCTGGAAATAAATATTTTAATTGAAAATTAAAATAGGCTAAACTAAACTGGTTAACAAACTAATAGGTTAACCAACTAAAGGTGGAGTTCATAAAAGAATGTGCAGTAAAAAATAAAGAATTCAATACAAAGTATATACAAGATAGTATATATGAAAAAGACACAGAAACAGAGTTCTAAATGAAGAGACCAGAAAGCAAGGAGAACCCATATTAGAAAGAGGTGGGATGCAGGGTAGGGTGGGAGGGAGGTCCAAGAGGGAGGGGGTATAGTATATAGTTAGCTGATTCACTTCATTGTACAACAGAAACTAACACAACATTTTAAGCTCTATACTCCAATTTCTTTTTTTAAAGAGTTATTCACTGAATCTTTTGACTCTGGCTCTAAAGAAAAAGCTATGAGACCAACTTCTTGCTAAGAGCTGTACTACTAGATAAATAAACAAGTGTTTGTGAACGAAATTTAAAATCTCTTTTTATTTGGTTAAGCCTATTTACATTTATTGATATAACTGACAAATTTTAAATATTACAAGTACTATGCTTATTTTCCATGTTTGTTTACCTTATTATGTGTTTTTTCTTGTCTTTAATTTCATTTGGTATTTAGAAAAATTTATGTTTTGATTGTATTGATTACTTCTGCACTTTTACAATTGTTAAAATTTCCTTATAACTCTATTTTCTTATTTAATCTTTACCCTTTGACTCTCAAATAATGCTTTAAAAACATAGTAATTTAGTTTATTCTATTGTGATTATTTCTCCCAACTCCTATTTTAGTGGCATTGTTTCTATTTTCTAAGAGCATATATTTATACATTATTCTTCTACCATTCTCACCCTTATTAATCTTACAGTTTAAATTTAAAAACTTCTGTTGCTAAAATTTCTCTAGTCATTTCTTGGTTGGGTGAAGTTCATTCTCTAATAGTCTGGCCCAAGAAGGGCTCAAGGACACAATATTTCTTAAGTTATTGTAAGTTTGCTGTTGTTTAGTCCCTGAGTTGTGTCTGCCTCTTGCAACCCCATGGACTGTAGCCACCAGGCTCCTCTGTCCATGGGATTTCCCAGGCAAGAATGCTGAAGTGGGTTGCCATTTCCTTCTCCAGGGGATCTTCTTGACCATGAACTGAACCCATAGCTCCTGCTTTGGCAGGTGGATTCTTTACCACTGAGTCAACTGGGAAGCCTATGGAAAGTTTACAACTATTTATATATGACCATTATATTTAAAACACAACTCAGATGGATATAAAATCCTTGATTCACATTTTACTACTTTGAGTTTCTTGAAAATGTTGCTGCTCTGATAGTTTGATTTACATGTTGCTTTTCTAGAGGCCCTGAGAATTTATAACTCACAGTTTTACTTAATACATATCAGAGTTGGTAGTTCTGGGACAATTTTCCCAGATATTTGGTGGATCCTCAAATAAATTTAAATATCATGTGTGTGTGTGTGTGTGTATTTCTAAATTTTTTCTGTTGGAATTTTAAACATTAGTCTTGTTTCAATGTTTAATTATTCATCTTCAGGAATTCCAGTCATTATGACATCATATCTTTCTTGAGATGTTAATTTAAATACTTCTGACACTTTTTACTTTTCTATTGTTGTTTTCTGTATTTAGATGATCTTCGTTTTTACTCAGATCTATTCCTTATGGGCCTTTTATAATTTAGTCTTAATTTTTTATATGATTTTGTCATTTCTTATTTTTTTCTGAATTCAATCCACTCAATTTATTTCTCCTTATTGTTCTATGTCCATTGTTATACTAAATTCTAAAATATCTGATACAAGCTGTTTCTTCATGTGCTTGTTTGATGACACATGCTTCAGTATGAAGTAATCATGCATTACAGTTATCTTCTGCCTCCTGGTTAATTAGGCGTGGGGAGTGGGATTTTCTTTATCTGAAAAATCTGGCATTCATATGCTATGTGTTTTTTCTTACAGTACCTTTTCATATATATTACTACTTATACTTTTACATTTCTGTGAACAGACTGCCAGTTTCGGGTGGTTCAAAAGATTGCTAGTTCAAGAGCACTTTTCTGTCAGAGTTAGAACATAGTTTCTTTAATGTTGCTGTTGTTTAGTCATAGTATCCAACTCTTCATGACCCCATGAACTGCAGCACAGCAGGCTTCCTTATTCCTTACCATCTCCTGCATGATGCCATCCAACCATCCCATCCTCTGTCGCCCTCTTATCCTTCTGTCTTCAATCTTTTCCAGTATCAGGGTCTTTTCCAGTGAGCTGGTTCTTCCCATCAGGTGACCAAAGTACTGGAGCTTCAGTTTCAGCATCAGTCCTTCCAATGAATATTCAGGACTGATTTCCTTTAGGATTGACTGGTTTGATCTCCTTGCTGTCCAAGGGACTCTAAACAGTCTTCTACAGGATCACAATTTGAAAGCATTAATTCTTCAGCACTCTGCCTTCTTAATGATCCAATTTTCACATTCACACATGACTACTGGAAAGACCATAGCCTTGATTATATGGACCTTTGTCAGCAAAGCGATATCTTTGCTTTTTAATACACTGTCTAGGTTTGTCATGACTTTCCTGCCAAGAAACAATTATCTTCTACTTTCAAGGTTACAGTCACCATCCGCAGTGATTTTAGAGCACAAGAAGAGGAAATCTGTCACTGCTTCCACCTTTTCTTCTTCCAGACGTGATGGGACCAGATCTTTTTTTAAATATTTACTTTGAAGCTGGCTTTTTCACTCTCCTCCTTCACCCTCATCAAGAGGTTTTTTAGTTCCTCTTCGCTTTCTGCCATTAGAGTGATATCATCTGCATCTGTGAGGGTGTTGATATTTCTCCCAGCAATCATGATTCTAGCTTGTAACTCATCTGGCCTGGCGTTTTCCATAATGTGTGCTATGTATAAGTTACACAAGCAGAGTGACAAAAAGCAGCCTTGTCATACTCCTTTCTCAACCCTGAATGAGTCAGTTGTTCCACAGAGGGTTCTAACCATTGCTTCTTGACCAGCATACAGATTTCTCAGGTGACAGGTAAGATGGTCTGGTATTCCCATCTGTTTAAGAGTTTTCCACAGTTTGTTATGATCCACACAGGCAAAGGCTATAGCATAGTCAATGAAAGAGAGGTAGATGTTTTTCTGGATGAAGGTTTCTTTATTTAAAGGCTCCTTTTTGAGGTGTGGTAATAAAGCATATTATCCTTTGATTATTTTACATTTTGCTTTATCTTATAAGATCATAAATTTCCCCCTCTTGCTCTTTTTCTCTTCACCATTCAGTTTCCAAAATATGCTTATTCTGTTCTTTTTGCTCTCCCCTTCACAAATGCTGCCCTTCCAACTTACTCCTTATATAGCCCTCCCTCACCTTTAAGTAAATATCTTTCTTACACTCAGTACTGAAAATTACCAGGACTCTTTTTTCAGTATTTCCTTATATAGACTGACTTTCAGTTTCTACTGTTGATTTTAATTCAGTTCCAGGCCCTTCATTTCCCTCTTCTTTTTTTCACAATTTTTCTGGACCCATCTTCCTTTCTGCAAAGGTGGAGATCCAAGAAATAGCTGCACTGAAAATGATGCTTTTTTTTTTTTTTTTACTTGTGGGCATTTTGAAGTATGCAATTTATTTGACTTATAATTATACTAAAGGTATGGAATTTGTGAGGTTGTATTTGTTCTCCTTCAGGAGTCAGTAAATGATGGCTCTCAGGCCAAGTCTGGGACAGCACCTGTTTTTCAAATAAAGTCATGCTTTTTATATGTATGCATTTTTATGACTGCTTTCACACTACAGCAGCAGAACAAGTTAGCTACAACAGAGAGTCGATGGCTCACAAAGCCTAAAATATTTTCTATCTGTCCCTTTACAAAATAAATTTGCTGACCTCTGTTCTACTTGATTTTCACAGTTTTTGGAGGATGTGTTAAAAGATTCAAATTAAGATGCATGCCATTAACTTGATTATTCAGAGACCCTCTTAGAGAACTGAATTCTAAGAACAGAATTTCCCTAAAATGTTAACCTTAAGAGCCTTAAAATGGAAATGAAAAAAAATCACATATTGTCCTATTTCTTCTGGCAGTAGGAGAATAATAAGTAATATTTCTAAATGCCTACTGTGAGACAGGCATTTAGAACTTTGCATATATTTCAATATTCCATACCAAAACTCAGGGAATTATTCATTACCACTTCCCCTGCCACAAATGAGGGTGCTGGTGCTCAGAAAGATTGTTTACTTTGTTCAAGGTCTTTTACTGATAAATAGAAGAATTTGTATTCCAACTCAGGCTTCTCTGGTTCTAAATCCTATATTCTACTAAACCTCTTTTGCTAATTTATGAATGTGAATTAGGCAAACTATGCAGCTAGTTCAGGTTAAGTTTCAAGAATTAGATGCCATTCAAGAATATTCACTTTTCTGTTTAGCTCCTATCCCTAATTAATTTGAACCTTTTGATTCTATATCACACACACTCCTAGCCCCTTTCCTTATTCCTGTGCTTAACTTTCATGAACCATAGCTGCCTATATAAAGGACCACCGTGCCAAACATTCTCATGATACACAGTCAACTACGTCAGGAAAATTGCCCCTTGGTGACCTACCCATCTTTCTTAGCAAAGAACTATCAAATTTACCTTCCATTTTGGTCTAAGTATAAAACCCTGAAAGCCAGAATGATTATATATTTGAAGGCTTCTTTTTCTATCATATGTTGCCAAGCCTCACAAATTACTAGAACTAAGAACGGAATGCAACAAACATATAAACACACACATATACAAACACACAGACACTATGCACAGACTTGCCAGAGCAAAATATGCATGGCTCAGAAGCTCCTGAAATTGAGACACTAGGTTGATACATTATTACACTAAAGTAACCTGAAGCAAAATGGGCACCCAGGGTGTCCCGAGGAGCCATCTGGTATTTATATGTGCTCCCCATTTCAAAACAATCAGTTCTTCTATCCCTCACCACATGTTAAGGGTGTGTTTAACCAGGCTTGCCTCTTATTACAACCAAAAAACTATTGAGTCCATTCTTACTGCACAGAACAATTTCATATGGGAAGGAACTGTCACTCAGTCATGTCTAACTCTTTGCAACCCCATGTAATGCAGCACACCAGGCCTCCCTGTCCATCACCAACTCCCAGAGTTTACTCAAACTCATGTCAATCGAGTTGGTGATGCCATCCAACAATTTCATCCTTTATCATACCCATTTCTTACTGCCTTCAATCTTTCCTACATCACAGTCTTTTCCAAGGAGACAATTCTTCACATCAGGTGGCCAAAGTAGTGGCATTTCAGCAACAGGATCAGTCCTTCCAATGAATATTCAGGACTGATTTCCTTAAGGATTAACTAATTGGATATCCTGGCAGTGCAAGGGACTCTCAAGAGTCTACCCCAATACCATAGTTCAAAAGCATCAACTATTCAGCCCTCAGCTTTCTTTATACTCCAACTCTCACATCCATACATGACTACTGGAAAAACCATAGCTTTGACTACACAGAACTTTGTTGGCAAAGTAATGTCTCTGCTTTTTAATATGCTGTCTAGGTTGGTCATAGCTTTTCTTTCAAGGAGTAAGCTTCTTTTAATTTTATGGCTGCAATCACCATTTGCAGTGATTGTGGAGCCCAAGAAAATAAAGTCTCTCACTATTTCCACTGTTTCACCATCTATTTGCCATGAAATGATGGGACCAGATGCCATGATCGTGGTTTTCTGAACATTCAGTTTTAAGCCAACTTTTTCACACTCCTCTTTCACTTTCATCATGAAGCTCTTTAGTTCTTCTTCACTTTCTGCCATAAAGGTGGTATCATCTGCATATCTGAGGTTATTGATATTTCTCCCTGCAATCTTGATTCCAGCTTGTGCTTCATCCAGCCCGGCATTTCTCATGATGTACTCTGCATATAAGTTAAATAATCAGGGTGACAATATACAGCCTTGATGTATTCCTTTCCTGATTTGGAACCAGTCCATTATTTCATGTCAAGTTCTAACTGTTGCTTCTTGACCTGCATACAGTTTTCTCAGGAGCCACTAAGGTGATCTGGCACTCCCATCTCTTGAAGAATTTTCCACAGTTTGTTGTGATCCAGAGAGTCAAAGCTTTTGCATAGACAATAAAGCAGAAGTAGACATATTTCTGGAACTCTCTTGCTTTTCTGTTGATCCAACAGATGTTGGCAATTTGACCTTTGGTTCCTCTGCCTTTTCTAAATCCAGCTTGAACATCTGAAAGTTCACGATTCATGTAATGTTGAAGCCTGGATTGGAGCATTTTGAGCATTACTTTGCTAGTGTGTGAGATAAGTGCAATTGTGGGGTATTTGAACATTCTTTGGCATTCCCTTTCTTTGGGATTGGAATGAAAACTGATGTTTTCCAGTCCTGTGGCCATTGCTGAGTTCTCCGAATTTGCTGGCATATTGAGTGCCGCACTTTCACAGCATCATCTTTTAGGATTTGATATAGCTCAACTGGAATTCCAATACCTCCACTAGCTTTGTTTTAGTGATGCTTCCTCAGGCCTATTTCACTTAGCATTCCAGGATGTCTGGTTCTAGGTGAGTGATCACACCATCATGATTATCTAGGTCTTGAACATCTTTTTTGTATAGTTCTTTTGTGTATTCTTGCCACCTCTTTTTAATATCTTCTCTTTCTGTTAGTTCTGTACTATGTCTGTCCTTTATTGTGCCCATCTTTGCATGAAATGTTCCCCTGGTATCTCTAATTTTCTGGAAAGAAGAGATCTCTTGTCTTTCTCATTCTATCATTTTCCTCTATTTCTTTGCATTGATCATTGAGGAAGGCTTTCATATCGCTCCTTGCTATTCTTTGGAACTCTGCATTCAAATGTCTATAACTTTCCTTTTCACCTTTGCCTTTAGCTTCTCTTCTTTTCTCAGCTATTTTCAAGGCCTAATCAGACAATCATTTTGCCTTTTTGCATTTCTTTTTCTTGGAGATGGTCTTGATCACTGCCTCTTGTACAATGTCATGAACCTCCATCCATAGTTCTTCAGGCACTCTGTCTATCAGATCTAACCCCTGGAACCTATTTGTAACTTCCACTGTATAATCTATGGATGTATGGATGTGAGAGTTGGAGTATAAAAGGGTTTAGAGCTGAAGAACTGATGCTTTTGAAATGTGGTGTTGGAGAAGACTTGAGAGTACCTTGGACTGCAAGGAGATCCAACCAGTCCATTCTAAAGGACATCAGTCCTGAATTTCACTTGGAGGATTGAAGCTGAAGTTGAAACTCCAATACTTTGGCCACCTGATGCAAAGAACTGACTCATTTGAAAACAACCTGATGCTGGGAAAGACTGAAGGTGGGAGGAGAAGGGGACAACAGAGGATGAGAAGGTTGGATGGCATCACCAACTTGATGGACATGAGTTTGAGTAAACTCCAGGAGTTGGTGATGGACAGGGAGGCCTGGCATGCTGCTGGCCATGGGGTCACAAAGAGTTGGACACGACTGAGCGATTGAACTGAACTGTATAATCATAATGGATTTGATTTAGGTCAGACCTGAATGGTCTAGTGGTTTTCCCTACTGTCTTCAATTTAAGTCTGAATTTGGCATAATCAGACTTCCCTGGTGGCTCAGAGAGTAAAGCGTCTGCCTGCAATGTGAGAGACCTGGGTTCGATCCCTGGGTCAGGAAGAGCCCCTGGAGAAGGAAATAGCAACCCACTCCAGTATTCTTGCCTGGAAAATCCCATGGATGGAGGAGACTGGTAGGCCACAGCCTGTGGGGTCACAAAGAGTTGGACACGACTGAGCGACTATGCTTGCTTTGCTTTGCTTTTGGCATAATGAGTTCATAATCAGAGCCACAGTCAGCTCCCAGTCTTGTTTTTGCTGACTGTATAGAGCTTCTCCATCTTTGGCTGCAAAGAATATAATCAATCTGATTTCAGTACTGACCATCTGGTGATGTCCTTGTGTAGAGTCTTCTCTTGTGTTGCTGGAAGAGGGTGTTTGCTATGACCAGTGTGTTCTCTTGGCAAAACTCTGTTAGTCTTTGCCCTGTTTGTTTTGTACTCCAAGCCCAAATTTGCCTGTTACTCCAGATACCTCTTGACTACCTACTTTTGCATTCCAGTCCCCTATAATGAAAAGGACATCTTTTTTGAGTGTTAGTTCTAGAAGGTCTTGTAGGTCTTCATAGAACCGTTCAACTTCAGCTTCTTCAGCATTACTGGTTGGAGCACAGCCTTGGCTTACTGTGATATTGAATGGTTTGCCTCGGAAACGAACAGAAATCATTCTGTTGTTTTTGAGATTGCCTCCAAGTACTGCACTTTGGACTCTTTCGTTGACTATGATGGCTACTTTATTTCTTCTAAGGAATTCTTGCTCACAGTAGTAGATATAATGGTCATCTGTTAAATTCACCCATTATGTTCCATTTTAGTTCCCTGATTCCTAAAACATCAATGATCACTTTGCCATCTCGTTTGGCCACTTATTTGCCTTGACTCATAGACCTAGCATTCTAGGTTCCTATGCAATATTGCTCTTTACAGCATCAGACTTTACTTCCATCACCAGTCACGTCCAAAACTGGGTATTGTTTTGCTTTGGGTCTGTCTCTTCATTTTTTCTGGAGTTATTTCTCCACTCCTCTCCTATAGCATATTGGCCACCTACCAAATTGGGGAGCTCATTTTTCAGTGTCCTATCTTTTTGCCTTTTCATGCTGTTCATGGAGTTCTTGAGGCAAGAATACAGAAGTGGTTTGCTATCCCCTTCTCCAGTGGATCACGTCTTATCAGAACTCTCCACCATGACCCGTCCATTTTGGGTGGCCCTACATGACATGACTCATAGTTTCATTGAGTTAGACAAGGCTGTGGTCCATGTGATCAGTTTGGTTAGTTTTCTGTGATTCTGGTTTTCATTTTGTCTCCCCTCAGATGGATAAGGATAAGAGGCTTATGGAAGCTTCCTGATGGGAGAGACTGACTGAGGGGGAAAGTGGGTCTTGTTCTGCTGGGCAGGGCCATGCTCAGTAAATCTTTAATACAATTTTCTTTTGATGGGCAGGGCTGCATTCCCTCCATTATTTGATCTGAGGCCCAACTATGGTGGAGGTAATGAAGATAATGGTGACCTCCTTCAAAAGGTCCCATGCATGCACTGCCACACTCAGTGCCCCTGATAATTCAATTTTGACACCAGTTGACTAGTATATGTTCAAGGACTTTCTCTGAACAGATAGGGTTCCTCTGGTTAAAAACTGCTATTTTAAATTTTTTTCTGGGAATTCATGGAGTTTGCATAAGTCTGGGCTTCCTTGATTCCTCCAAAATTAGTTTTCCTACAGCAGTCATTCCATAGGTACTGTCTGAGGCAGTTTCTACTGAAAATAAGTTTAGATGAAAGTGAAAAATGAAGAAATTTAGAAATGAAGAAGTTTTGGAATAGCAATTTATTTTAATAATAGTAATGAAAACAAACTGGATAATTTCTGCATTTAAAAATTCTGTCTGATGATGGAAATTTCACAGGTGACTCTCACTCCTCAAAAAGCATGAAGGAAGTCTCTTCACACACATGCAGAGAGAGAATGATTAAGTAGTTAAGTGATATCTTTCTAGATCCTTTGGACAATGAAAACTAAGGCCCAGTGAGCACGTCATAATTTATAATTATGTTTGCAACAATTCAGGGACTCATACTACCCTTCTCAAAAGAAAACTCTGATAAGCTCAGAGAAATACATTTGAGATTTAATATGTGGCATCGCTATTCATTTTATGCCCAGTAGGAACACCCTTGAAACCATAATTGGCAGGTAACTCTAAATCAGCTGTAAATAAGACAAAGATCATTGTTTAAAATTGCAAAGAAATGGCTGATGGGAATTGTGGTATTTGAACAGCACATTTATGCTGATCATCCTTTGTCCCTTTAGCGAAGGGCAAGGTAAGTATTTTGAAAGCTGCAGAACTCTCAGGCCTACACTACTGAGTATTAAAAAAAAAAAAATCTTAAAAGAAAATATTAAGCTGTCATGGCTAAATGACATTTTATAGCTCTCATAAGGTAAAACTTTCGTTTAAAGAATAGTTAACTCACATTAATAAATAAGAGTCATTACACAGTAAATTTAGGAGGAAATAGCTTATTTTATTTAACAATAGAGTGGAAAAGACTAGAGATCTCTTCAAGAAACTTAAAGACAACAAGGGAACATTTCATGCAAAGATGGGCACAATAAAGGACAGACATAGTACAGAACTAACAGAAAGAGAAGATATTAAAAAGAGGTGGCAAGAATACACAAAAGAACTATACAAAAAAGATGTTCAAGACCTAGATAATCATGATGGTGTGATCACTCACCTAGAACCAGACATCCTGGAATACTAAGTGAAATAGGCCTGAGGAAGCATCACTAAAACAAAGCTAGTGGAGGTATTGGAATTCCAGTTGAGCTATATCAAATCCTAAACGATGATGCTGTGAAAGTGCGGCACTCAATATGCCAGCAAATTCAGAAAACTCAGCAATGGCCACAGGACTGGAAAACATCAGTTTTCATTCCAATCCCAAAGAAAGGGAATGCCAAAGAATGTTCAAATACCCCACAATTGCACTCATCTCACACACTAGCAAAGTAATGCTCAAAATGCTCCAATCCAGGCTTCAACATTACATGAATCGTGAACTTTCAGATGTTCAAGCTGGATTTAGAAAAGGCAGAGGAACCAGAGGTCAAATTGCCAACATCTGTTGGATCATCAAAAAAGCAAGAGAGTTCCAGAAATATGTCTACTTCTGCTTTATTTACTATGCAAAAGCCTTTGTTTGGATCACAATAAACTGTGGAAAATTCTTCAAGAGATGGGAGTGCCAGATCACCTTAGTGGCTCCTGAAAAATCTGTATGCAGGTCAAGAAGCAACAGTTAGAACTTGACATGAAACAATGGACTGGTTCCAAATCACAAAAGGAGTGGGTCAAAGCTGTATATTGTCACCCTGCTTATTTAACATCTATGCAGAGTACATCATGTGAAATGCCAGGATCGAAGAAGCACAAACTGGAGTCAAGATTGTGGGAAGAAATATCAATAACCTAGATATGCAGATGACACCATCCTTATGGCAGAATGCAAAGAAGAGCTAAAGAGCTTCATGATGAAAGTGAAAGAGGAGGATGAAAAAGTTGGCTTAAAACTCAGCATTCAAAAACTAAGACCATGTCATTCAGTCCCCATCACTTCATGGTAAATAGATGGGGAAACAATGAAAACAATGAGATACTTTATTTTCTTGGGTTCCAAAATCTCTGCAGATGGTGACAAATCCATGAAATTAAAAGATGTTTGCTCCTTGGAAGAAAAGCTATGACTGACCTAGACAGCATATTAAAAGGCAGAGACATTACTTTGCTGACAAAGGTTCATCTAGTCAAAGTTATTGTTTATCCAGTAGTCATGTATAGATGTGACAGCTGAACTATAAAGAAAGCTGAGCGTCGACAAATTGATACTGTGGAATTGTGGTATTGGAGAAGACTCTCGAGAGTTTCCTTGGACTGCAAGGAGATCCAACCAGTCCATCCTGAAGGGAATCAGTCCTGAATATTCATTGGAAGGACTGAGGCTGAAGCTGAAGCTCCAATACTTTGGCCATCTGATGGGGAGAATTCACTCATTGGAAAATATCCTGATGCTGGGCAATATTGAAGGCAGGAGAAGAAGGGGATGACAGAGGATAAGATGGTTGGATGGAATCAATGGACTCGATGGACATGAGTTTAAGCAAGTTCCGGGAGTTGGTGATGGACAGGGAAGCCTGACTTGCTGCAGTCCGTGGGGTTGCAAAGAGTCAGACATGACTGAGCAACTGAAAATTTAGACAAACTTTGAGGAAGACAGAGTCAAAACAACATGAGAAAATAGACTGCAGTGTCCAGTGGAAAGAAATCATAAAAATTAGGGCAGAAATTAATGCAAAAGAAACAAAGGAGACCATAGCCAAAACCAACAAAGCTAAAAGGTAGTTCTTTGAGAACATAAATAAAATAGACAAACCATTAGCCAGACTCATCAAGAAAAAAAGGGAGAAGAATCAAATCAACAAAATTAGAAATGAAAATGAAGAAATCACAACAGACAACACAGAAATACAAAGGATCATAAGAGACTACTATCAGCAACTATATGCCAATAAAATGGACAACTTGGAAGAAACGGACAAATTCTTAGGAAAGTATAACTTTCCAAAACTGAACCAGGAAGAAATAAAAGATTTTAACAGACCCAACACAAGCACAGAAATCGAAATTGTAATCAGAAATCTTCCAACAAACAAAAGCCCAGGACCAGCTAGCTGCACAGCTGAATTCTACCAAAAATTTAGAGAAGAGCTAACACCTATCCAACTCAAACTCTTCCAGAAAATTGCAGAGGAAGGTAAACTTCCAAACTCATTCTATGAGGCCACCATCACCCTAATACCAAAACGAGAAAAAGATGCCACCAAAAAAGAAAACTACAGGCCAATATCACTGAACATAGATGCAAAAATCCTTAACAAAATTCTAGCAAACAGAATCCAACAACATATTGAAAAGATCACACATAATGACCAAATGGGCTTTATCCCAAGGATGCAAGTATTCTTCAATATTCTCAAATCAATCAATGTGATACACCACATTAACAAACTGAAAAATAAAAACCATATGATTATCTCAATAGATGCAGAGAAAGCCTTTGACAAAATTCAACATCCATTTATGATAAAAAAAAAAAAACCCTCCAGAAAGCAGGCACAGAAGGAATATACCTCAACATAATAAAAGCCATATATGATAAACCCACAGCAAACATTATCCCAATGTTGAAAAATTGAAAGGATTACCCCTAAAGTCAGGAACAAGACAAGAATGCCCACTCTCACCACTATTATTCAACACAGTTTTGGAAGTTTCACCACAGCAATCAGAGAAGAAAAAGAGATAAAAGGAATCCAGATTGGAAAAAAAGAAGTAAAACTCTCACTGTTTGCAGATGACATGATCTTCTACATAGAAAACCCTGAAGAATTCAGCAGAAAATTACTAGGGCTAATTAATGAATACAGTAAAGTTGCAGGATATAAAATTAACACACAGAAATCCCTTGCATTCCTATTCAGTAACAATGAGAAAACAGAAAGAGAAATTAAGGAAACAATTCCATTCACCATTGCAATGAAAAGAGTAAAATACTTAGGAATAAATCTACCTAAAGAAACAAAAGATCTATATAAAGAAAACTATAAAACACTGATGAAAGAATCAAAGAGGACACAAATAGATGGAGAAATATACCATGTTCATGGATCAGAAGAATCAACAGAGTGAAAATGAGTATACTATCCAAAGCAATCTATAGATTCAATGCAACCCCCTATCAAGCTACCAATGGTATTTTTCACAGAACTAGAACAAATAATTTCATAACTTATATGGAAATACAAAAACTTTGAATAGCCAAAGCAATCTTGAGAAAGAAGAATGGAACTGGAGGAATCAACCTGCCTGATTTCAGGCTATACTACAAAGCTACAGTCATCAAGACAGTATGGTACTAGCACAAAGACAGAAACATAGTTCAATGGAACAAAATAAAAAGCCTAGAGGCAAATCCACGCACCTGTGGATACCTTATCTTTGACAAAGGAGGCAAGAATATACAATGGAGAAAAGAATATCTCTTAACAAGTGGTGCTGGGAAAACTGGTCAACCACTAGTAAAAGAATGAAACTAGAACACTTTTTAACACCATACACAAAAATAAACTCAAAATGGATTAAAGATCTAAATGTAAGACCAGAAACTATAAAACTCCTAAGAGAAAACGTAGGCAAAACACTCTCTGATATAAATCATAGCAGGATCCTCTATGACCCACCTCCCAGAGTAATGGAAATAAAAGCAAAAATAAACAAATAGGACCTAATTAAACTTAAAAGCTTTTGCACAACAAAGGAAAATATAAGCAAGGTGAAAAGATAGTCTTCAGAATGGGAGAAAATAATAGCAAATTAAGCAACTGAAAAAGAATCAATCTCAAAAACATACAAGGAGCTTCTGCAGCTCAATTCCAGAAAAATAAATGACCTAATCAAAAAATGGGCCAAAGAACTAAACAGACATTTCTCCAAAGAAGACATACAGATGGCTAACAAACACATGTAAAGATGCTCAACATCCCTCATTATCAGAGAAATGCAAATCAAAACCACAATGAGGTACCATCTCATGCTGGTCAGAATGGCTGCTATCAAAATGTCTACAAACAA
Source organism: Muntiacus reevesi (assembly GCF_963930625.1). NCBI lineage: Eukaryota > Metazoa > Chordata > Mammalia > Artiodactyla > Cervidae > Muntiacus > Muntiacus reevesi. The sequence continues at coordinate 136,147,257 of NC_089249.1, forward strand.
TAAACACTGGAAAGGATGTGAAGAAAGGGGAACCCTCTTACACTGTTGGTGGGAATGCAAACTAGTATAGCTACTATGGAGGACAATGTGGAGATTCCTTAAAAAACTGGAAATAGAACTGCCATATAATTCAGCAATCCCACTCCTGGGCATAAACACCGAGGAAACCAGATCTGAAAAAGACATGTGCACCCCAATGTTCATCGCAGCACTGTTTACAATAGCCAGGACATGGAAGCAACCTAGATGCCCATCACCAGATGAAAAGATAAGAAAGCTGTGGTACATGTACACAATGGAATATTACTCATCTACTAAAAAGACTGCATTTGAGTCAGTTCTAATGAGGTGAATGAAACTGGAGCCTATTATACAGAGCAAAGTAAGTTAGAAAGAAAAACACCAATAAAGTATATTAAAGCACATATATGGAATTTAGAAAGATGGCAATGATGACCCTATATGCCAGACAGTAAAAGAGACACAGCTGTAAAGAACAGACTTTTGGACTCTGTGGGAGATGGCGAGGGTGGGATGATTTGACAGAATAGCATTGAAACATGTGTATTATCATATGTGAAATAGATTGCCAGTCCAGTCCAGGTTCAAAGCATGAGACAGGGTGCTCAGGGCTGGTGCACTGGGATGACCCTGAGGGATGGGGTGGGAAGGAGGTGGGAGGGAGGTTCAGGATGGGGACCACATGTACACCCATGGCGGATTCATGTGAATGCATGGCAAAAACCAGCACAATATTGTAAAGTAATTAGCTTCCAATTAAAACAAAATTAAAAAAAAATAAACATGAGACAATTTCAGAAGATGTAACATGTAAGTAATTGTAATTACAAGAGAGAAACAGCAGAGAAGAAATATTTCAGATAGTAATGGCGAAGAACTTACAAAAATTAATGATAAATACCAAAGCACAGACACAGGAAGTTCAGAAAACATTAAACAAACAGAAGAGAAAAAAATAAAAACTCTATCATATTCAAACTGCAGAACACCAAAGATATAGGGAAAATATGATGAAATTCAGAGAAGAAAAAGCACCTTACTTGCAGAGGAAAAAGGATAAAAGTTTTGGTGGACTTCTCATCAGAAATGACAGAAGCAAGAAGAGAGAGAAATGAAATATTTAAATACCTGTAGAAAAAAAAATAAACACCAATCTAGAATTCTATATACAGCAAATTATCCCTGAACATTAACTAAAAATACTGTATCAGATAAATAAAAACCAAAGTAAGTCAATGCCAGCAATGAAAGAAATATTAAAACAAGTCCTTCAGGGAAAATAAATGACATGTTAGAAACTCAGATCAATATAAAGAAAGGAAGAGAATCAGAGGGGGATAGATGAATACAATCTTTTAGTTTTCTTATTCTTAATTTATCCAAACAATAATTGTTTATTAAAATAATAATAATAATGTATTGAGAAACTATAGGACATGCATGTTAAATAAATGACAACAATGTCCCCGGGGACAGAAGAAAGGAATTGGGAGTACTCTGTTATAATATTCCTTACTATTCACATAGCAGAATAGAATTATTTGAAGAATAGTTTAGATTATTTATAAAATACATATTGTAAACTCTAAGGCAACCATTAAGATTTTTCAAGAAGTATAACACACTAACAAAGGAGATAAAAAAAGGAATAATATAAAATGCTCAGTTAAAATGAGAGGTAGAAAAAGAAACCTCTGGCAAATGAATATAATACAGTTATAAATATGGTTGATATAAATCCAAATATTTCAAAAATTACTTTAAATGTGAATGGTCTCTATACATCAATTAAAAGTCAGAGATTATCAGAGTGGATTAAAAAAACAATACTGAACTATTTGTTGTCTGCAAGCAACTCACTTTAGAGATAAAGACACAGATAGGTTAAAAGTAAAAAGATAAAGCTATACCATGGTAACTAGTCAAAAGAAAGGTGGAGTGGCTATATTAATCTCAAAAAAAGCTGATTTCAGAACAAGAAAAGTTATCATGGATAAAAAGAACATTAAATAAAATTAAAGGGATCAATTCTTGAGACATACTAATTCTAAATATGTATGCAACTAAAAATAGTTTTGGAATATAGAAACAAAAGCTGACAGAATTGCAAGGAGAAATACATAAATCCAGCCTTGCATTTGGAGATCTGATAGATATAATTGACAGATTCAGATGACGTAAAATCAATAAGGACACACTTGACCTGAACAGTACTATTAATCAAATTGATTTAAATCACGTTTCATAAATACCCCATCCAACAATAGCAGAATACACATTCTTTTTCAGCTTGTATAGAACATTCGCCAAGATAGAGCATATTCCGGGCCGTAAAACACACCTTCAAAGAATAGAAACCACAGAAATTATGCTTGCAGACTACAATAGAATTAAATTCAAAGTCAATAAGAGGAAGATACTGGGATAATCTCCAAATATTTGAAAATTAAGGAACATAATTCTAAATGACATGAGTCAAGAAAGATATCTTAAGCGAAATTTTTAAATACTTTGAACTAAATAAAAATTAAAATGCAATTCATCAAGTTCTGTGGGAGGCAGTGAAAACAGTACTCAGAGGGAAATTTACAACATTAAATACATGCTTTAGAAAAGAATGAAGGTCTAAAATCAATAACCTAAGCTTGTTGTTGTTTAGTTGCTAAGTACTATCTGACTCTTTGGACCCTGCCAGACTCCCTTGTCCATGAGATTTTCCAGGCAAGAATACTGGATTGGGTTGCCATTTCCTTCTTCAGGGGATCTTCCCAACTCAGGGATAGAACCACATCTGCTTGGTAGGCAGATTCTTTAACCACTGAACCACCTGAGAAGCCATTTTATGCTTAGCCCATCTTTATCCTTTAGCTTAGCCAGACTATAATAAGCATTCTTCTAAGGAAACAAGAACTTTAAGAAGATTTTCCAGTAGTCTATGGAAGCTTTTTCAATATATTTTCAAAGTGTTGAATTCTTACATTCCAAAAACAAAAAACAAACCCAAAAACTCCTAAAAGTTTCCAGGTTCTTAAAATATCTCTATCAAAGTTCTTAAGAGATTTTGCCAAGAAAAGCCTGTTATATTTTAAACAGTATCATTCCTAACTCCTGCTGAGAATCCATAAACAAGTTGTGAATTTCAACCAATTCAACCCACAACAGCCAGGATTCTGATAAAAATTATTTTTGAGGTGCCTACTGAATTTCTGTTGTTAATCCTCCTGATAACTTGGCATGTAAGCCATCAATACAAAATCTTGATCCTCCTGCGTATGACTAAACTTATGAAGACAATAAAGACAACATCACAAGAGCCTGAATGGGAGATAGTCCCAGACTATATTTTTTGGAAATAAGAGGATGCTGGGCTCACCTTTGCAGTGTGTCAGGAAGTGCCCACAACTTAGTATCGACTGCTTTGCCAGGGCTGCAGATGTTGCTTGGAGGTATGTTGTCTAAAGTAGTACTTCTCAAAGTCAGTCCCAGGCAGTGGAAGCAGCAATTAGAAAGGCAAATTCATGGCCCTCACTAGTCAGAATCTCAGGAACTGGCTTTCAACAAGCTCTCCAGGTGATTCCCATCCTCACTGAAGAGCAATAAGAAAAACTTCTAGACCCCTAGGTTCTGGGAGTAAAACTTGCTAGGGACCAACAGAAAGCGATGAAATTCCTCCACTCCAGTATCAGGGGCCTCACCTTTGGAGTTTGCAAGGAAGACTCTCCTACTCAATGACTCAGCATTTTAGTTAATTTATTTCCTCTGTTCCCCTAGAGGATACTGCCTTGGGCAATCAGCCCCAGGTCCCTCCTGACTGCCCATCTTCTCAAGTAGTGGTTAGAACGTTCTGGGCTTCTTTTCACTCTTTCCCATCTCAAAAATCCCTATTTATTCAACTTGTTCAGCCAGGTTTCAGGGGTGAGGAGTGATTTTCGTGAGCTAATATTTAGTTTGGTTCAGTCCAGTTAAGTTGCTCAGTTGTGTGTGACTAATTGAGACCCCATCAACTGCATCACGCCACGCTTCCTTGTCCATCACCAACTCCAGGAGCTTTCTCAAACTCATGTCCATCAAGTTAATGATGCCATCCAACCATCTCATCCTCTGTCGTCCCCTTCTCCTCCTGTCTTCAATCTTTCCCAGTATCAGGGTTTTTTCCAATTAGTCAATTCTTTTCATCAGGTAGTCAAAGTATTAGAGCTTCAGCTTCAACATCAGTCCTTTCAATGAATATTCAGGACTGTTTTCCTTTAGGATTGACTGGTTGGATCTTCTTACAGTCCAAGGGACTCTCAAGAGTCTTCTCCAACACCACAGTTCAAAATCATCAACTCTTTGGCCCTCAGTTTTCTTTATAGTCCAACTCTCACATTCATACATGACTACCGGAAAAGCCAAAGCTTTGACTAGATGAACCTCTGTTGGCAAAGTAATGTCTCTGTTTTTTAATATGCTGTCTAGGTTGGTAATAGCTTTTCTTCCAAAGAGCAAGTGTCTTTTAATTTCAAGGCTGTAGTCGCCATCTGCAGTGATTTTGGAGCCCAAGAAAATAAAGTCTGTCACTATTTCCATTGTCTCCCCATCTATTTGCCATGAAAGGATGGGACTGGATGCCATGATCTTAGTTTTCTGAATGTTGAGTTTTAAGTCAACTTTTTCACTCTCCTCTTTTACTTTCATCAAGAGGCTCTTTAGTTCTTTGCTTCCTGCCATAAGAGTGGTATCATCTGCATATCTGAGGTTATTGATATTTCTCCAGGCAATCTTGATTCCAGCTTATGCTTCATCCAGCTGGACATTTCACATGATATACCAGTTTCTCACTATATTTTGTTGTATTTAGTGTTGAGTTCCTGATAAAACTCAAAGAAAACAAAACTGATAAAACTCAATTTGTTACTGATTCCTGTAATATCAGCATTAGAAAGGAAAGACTACTGGAGACGCCTATATTTTAAGCCCATGAATAAATCCAATGGTAGGATTTTAGGCACAGTGAGAAACTGGTAGAGAGAATAAAGATTCTGTGGGATGCCACAGATCAAACATGAAGAAGGCTGGGCTAGTCCTGTGTTGTGGTCCTTTAATGGACCGGAACCTGGAGTCCAGAGTCTACGATAAGAAAGCAAAAGAGAGAGGCTAATATTCCCTGGGTTATGCAGAGAACCAATAAAGCCCTAGGACAGGGCTTGTACCACTCACATAGGCACAGGGTGTCCTCTCGAGGAGGTCTTGAAAGCCCAGGCAGGAAAGCGAGCGCGGCAGGCTTCCACGCTCCAGAGAATTAACCAGAGTGTGAGAGAGAAAGAAAGAGCTACACGGGGACCCAAGTGTCTGGTGGAGCAAGGGTGCTTTACTGAACTCTGTGTGAGTACATATACTGTTTTACAAGGTAGCTTCCTCAGCAAAGATAAAGATCAAAAGACCAGATTTACAAGTTACCAAGGAAACAAGGAGTAATAGAGGTCATAAAGCCAGAAGACAAGCCATATCAAAAGAAAGAGGGTCGTAAATAATCACTTTCACCATATGGAAAAGCTAATGAAGGGAATCCATGCATGGATTCCATCTCATGACCTCAGTCCTGGGAGCAGCGTGCCTCTCCACTCATTCCTGTTACCAGGAACTGATAAGGAACAGAGGGCTCATGAGAGACAGAAAACAGCACACAGGAATCCTACTGTTAAACATTCCCTGACAGTCCTGGTCTTACCCTGGATTCCTTACCTTTCTATTTAACAAGAATTGATTGAACAAAGAGTTCACTTTGAAATGTGAGTCATCTTATCTCCATTAACCTATCACCTAGGTTTGTTACAACTATCTTATAACTCTAGGCAACTGTGAGTAAAGTATTCAAGGAGTTTTAGGCTAATAACATTGCAGCAGCTCCAGAAGCCCCAATAGGCACCAGTTCTCTGCAGCACCCTGAAAAGTCCTGAAACTGCATATTCTTGCCTCCTCTACCACCCACCCCACCACCAAGTCTGGAAATCTGTGATTATACGATGGAGACTGTGGCAGGAAAACATGGTTTTTACAAAGCTTTCTAGGCAATTCTGATACATATGACTGACTTCACCAACAGATAATCACTGATGAGTTGTGTAAGGTTTATTATTGCACATGAAGTTTTTATACATAATTCAATGGTGGCTACATTGTTATTGGGCTTCCAAGGTGGTGCTCACTAGCAGTAAAGAACCCGCCTGCCAACGCAGGAGATGTAAGAGACATGGGTTTGATCCCTGAATCAGGTAGATCCCCTAGAGGAGGAAATGGTAACCCATGCCAGTATGCGTGCCTGGAGAATCCCATGGACAGAGGAACCTGGCAGGCTAGAGTCCATGGGGTCCAGAGTTGAACTCAACTGAAGCAACTTAGCACACACACTGTTATAACTGAAATGAGTGAGACAAATCATAAAAGTACAAGTTTTCTTTCACTTAGGTGAAATGTTATACCTAAATTTGATCCAAGCATGATTTGATAAATACAGGTTCTCAAGCAAAACATAGGTCCGAGCATGCAAAATCAATAGCTATTATAATTTTAACTTTCAAAATCACTTGAACTTTACTGGTAACTCTTTTAACCTTGCACCATTTCAAATGAATACATAAACTGAAGAGAACTACATTTATTAAAGTACATTGGAAAAGTCCCTGATGCTAGGAAAGATTGAGGGCAGAAGAGGAAGATGAGACAACTGGATGGCATCACTGACACAATGGACATGAACCTGGGCAAACTTCGGGAGATGGTGAGGGATAGGGAGGCCTGGTGTGCTCCAGTCCATGGGGTCATAAGGAGTCAGACATGACTGGGTGACTGAACAACAACAACAAAATTTATCAAACATTTCTTCATCAGTATGAACATCAATAATGCACTGAACACTGTAGCAAACAGCCTGCTTGGATTGGGGCAGTCATTTATTTTCACTTAAAATTCACAGTAAAGTTTGAAAATAGGTACTTGTGCCAGTTTAACCTTGGTTTCTATGATTAAACTAAAACACCAAACCAAATCTTTAGAATTTCAAATGTTTACAATCAGAAAATGAAAGGTTTACATTAGGAAATTAAAGAAAGAATAGCAATTTGAGCCTAAAACAAACAGAAGAAAAATACAATAAAAATTAGAATAGAAATCAATGAAATTTAAAAGAGGAAAATAATAAAGAAAATCAAGAAACTCCAAAGGTGATTTTTTTTTAAATATCAAAAAATTGGTAACTCCTAGCCAGACTAACAAGAGAAAGACCAAGACAGAGAGAATACAAGTTATCAATATCAGAAGTTAAACAGGACTCATTACTACTGATCTAATGGAAAGTAAAAGGACAAACAAGGAATTCTAAGACATCTCATCCTTGCTTTCATTCAAGCAACATTTGAATCCTCTCCTTAGAAGTTAAGCTGACTGCTTTGCAAAACTGCAGAGCAAAATAAAGAACTATTGTTTAACTTTTCAACTTATAAAATATGTTCTTGAAACTCTGAACAAAATCAACAGTCCTGAATGCCAAGACTTTAGATTGTAATTAAACTTCTTTACAGACAACAATATTTGAATTTAAAAATGCTAAAAGTATGAAGAATATAGGATATAAATTTTATACCCTAAATGACAGTGTTGGGAAAACTGCACGGAAAAAGTTCAATCAAATGTAAGAAGCAGGAAGATGTTTTTTCATTAGTGAAGAATATAGGGAAATTTGTCCAGTGTTGTGAGTAGGAGAAAGTGTTGGAACCCGAACTTTCTTCAGGATAATTTGCCGAGTGAGGGATCTGAGAATCCTCAGAAAGGTTCAGGAGAATCTTGGAACTCTTTTGAGAGCTGGCATGCTTCACAGAAAAGTCTTGGCCCAGTTATTGCCAAGTGTATTAGCTTTCTTTCACTATGGAATTAAATTACCACAGATTTAGTGGTTTAAAACAACATACATTTATGGTTTTGCAGTTCTGTAGATTAGAAGTCTAACACAGCTCTCACCAGGATAAAACTCAAGGTCTTAGCAAGGCTAAATTCCTTTCTGGAGGTTCTGGGGAAGAATGCATGCCGGGAGCCGTTATGGGGGGTCCCGCCCGTGACGAGGTCATGAAGAAAATACCGGGCAGGCAAGGCCGTCCGGGACCCCATCCATGACGAGGTCACGAGGAAAATACCTGACAGGCAAGGCCGTCTAGGATAAGGGACACTCCAGGTTGGCCTCAGCCTCTACCCTACCCTATATCCTTCCCCCTTATCTGCTGTTTTTCTTATTTGCCCTGCTGCAGATTCTTGTGTTGTCTGCTGAGAGCTCTCCTCCTCCTCTTTCACTGAATAAAGACCAACTTAAAAGCTAATTAATAAATCTCCTGGACGCTGGTACCCTATGAAGGGGCCAGGGATGAAGGAAATGCTTCAATTCAAACCCTTTTGATGGCATTCTGGCTTGTTTGAAGTGTGCTCTCATTGCACAAAATGCTCATGATTGTTCTAAACATCCTAAGTACAGTATGCTAACAAAAGAAACTATTAAGCATAGGCCCCTTCGCGGGGTGAGAAAAGCTCCACAAAGATTATAGCCACATATATGCCTAATAGAAAATAGTTTAGATAGAGATTAGCTGGTGACTTCTTGCAGGTAATTAACTTTTAGACTAAGAGCCTATTTTGTGCCATATCTGCTGTTTTTGCAATCCTTTGCATTTCTGTTCTGTAAAAAATGTAATCCTATCTTGTTCCCACAGAGATGACGCTTATTAGAAAGAAAATAGATTAATTATAAGAAAGACAGGGTCGGCTACAGAAGTTGCTTAAAGTTGCACCAGGTGCAAACCATAAATTGTCAACAGGCCTGAAAGCCAAAAGATATTATACATAGAGATTAACCATTAAAAAGGCCCTAATAAGCACAGAGCCCTTTGCGGGGTGAAGAAGCCCTATTAAAAAATACAAAAATATATTGTTTTAATAATGGTTATTAGATCAACATTTGATTGATGTTAATGTGCTGAGGTTGTGCAGTGGAAACTATTGTCAATACAGTTAAAGATATAGTAAAATGAGAGTTTAGCCCTAGTGTAAAAACAACAAGATAATTGTTCATTTTAACCAGGAGTGCTAAACAGGGGCTGCCTCTCCAGAACCACAGAGTCTTTGTGTGTTAAAACTTTTTAGATAAATTTAGCTGAGAATTTCTGCAAAAAGACTGTCTTTTATGTTAACAAGATTGCATTTCTATTATGTTACAACTTGCTGTACCATGAGACTGCCAATTTTCTGTTTTCTGCTAACCTCAAGGCCAGAAGATAATGTACAAAAAATCTATGGGAAAAAGACTCTCATAAACAAAAAATATACAGAGCACACCTGGTTTCGTGAAGGACAAGCTGATATAATGTTAAACTAAGTCTGTATGCTTATCTGCCCCTTAGAAATGTACCAATTTAGGGTATAAAGGCTATGGTAAAGAATAAAGCAACTGCCAGACTCTGCCTCACCTTTCTGGTCTGGTCTCTCTCTCTCTTTTTCTTTCTCTCTCTCTCTCTTTTTCTTTCTCTCTCTCTCATTCGCCAACACTGTTCATCCTGAGGGTTCCCCTGGATCCTGCTGGGGCTGGACCCCAGCAAATGCACCTTCTCAGCTTTTCCAGAGCCTATAGACCAGCTTCACACTGTGGCTTATGACTCCTTCTCTCCGTCTTCAAAGTTAGCACTGATTCATCTCTACACTGTCCTTTCATAGGCACATCTTGCTCTGCTTAGTTGGGAAAGCTTTTCCACATTTAAGGACCTCTGTGATTGCATTTGCCCCAACTGGCTAAATGAATATGACCTTCCATCTTAAGAGTCTTAACTTCATCACACATGCAAAGTACATTTTGTGTCATGTAAGGTAAATTACAGGTTCTGGGAACTAAACATGAGGACATGTCTGGGGAGTTGTGACTGCCAAGCAATGCCTGAGAAAGATGTTTAAGTAGCTAGGCCAGAATGGAGTCTTGAAATAACCCATATACTAGTTTGGGAAGAAGCATATATTTACTTTCTTCTCAGAGGGCATGAAAATGACTGAGAGAAAGCAGGCTGCCTGGGACAGGTTCAAGAACATGGTTAAAACCAGGTCAGAGTGTACAGTGTGGCACGCTCTGTCAATAGCCCATATACTATGTATACTCTGTCAGTGACCATGGAAAGACAGAGGACAAAAACAACAGATATGTCAAAGGAAGGGGCCATTGCCTCATGACCAAGCTAAGTGATTCAGAAGTCAATGGAGGCCAGCAATGGACAGAGGACAGTCACAGATAAGACATACCCTCCCATGATGTTCACCAACGCACAACCCCCTGGAATCAGACTTTACTGATATATCTGTGTGTGAATTCTTATTTCACTGAGTTCATATCATGGTATGGCTAACCTTACATGAAGGAGACTAGATAAGTTGGCAGATGATAGGCAGTCAATAAGTTTATAAAAAATAAATAAATATGTTTGGTGTTTGCTCACCTCAATGTGCCCATGAAATCTGTTCTGATTTTGCAAGCATGAGTTCCAAATTCAGACAAGCAGGAACAAAATTTCAGGCCCACCATGTTCTAGCTGCATGACCTTGAGTGTATAATGCAAGGCCTCTAAACCTCAGTGCTTTCGAATGTAGCAAAATAACCTTACATGCTACTCAGTAGAAAACTGAGACTCTTGGACGTGGGACTGTAACCAAGCAAATGAGAGTACTAGCTGAATTGCGCCTCTGAATAGAATTTTTAAAAATTCAGAAATTAGAACAAAAGAATATAGAAAAAATACAAGCAGAAAAAATGACAGGAGACTAGACTATAGCTTTGTTACCTTTAGGATCACAAATAGTTAATAGTGAATTTTAAATTGTGTTACCATTATGAAAACACTTCCATATCCTCAACACCTTGAATAAGGTCTTATACACATACACAACTTTGTGTGGATGGTTTGTGTGACACTAATGCAATTAACTCATTTAATGCAAGGCGCAACAGACACAAACAAAATGACAAAAATAATCCTTAAACTCAACTAATTCAGCAAAAACAGGCAGAAGGCACAGAGAAGAATAAGAAATAAGTCCTCAGTAACAGGTAAAGATCTTAGTCGAGTTTACATTTTTTCAGACTACAGAATAAGGGATTTATAAAATTATTTCTATAGATATAACCATCCATATCCAACCTCTAATCCCTCATTTTTCTTTATATGAATTTTATTTTTGTTGTTTAGTCACTAAATCATGTCCAAATCTTTTGTGACCATGGACTGTAGACATCAGGCTCCTCTATCCATGGAATTCTCCAGGCAACAATACTGGAGTGGGTGCCATTTCCTTCTCCAGGGGATCTTCCCGACCTAGGGATAGAAAGCGAGTCTCCCACATTGCAGACAGATTCTTTACCATCTGAGACATCAGGGAAGCCACAACAGCATGCTAGATGATAACAAACCACCCCAGAAATCTTGATGACTTAACAAAGGTTTCTTTATTTTTCACTGGAACGTATTGATAGTTGTTTTACAATGTTGTGTTAGCTTCCACTATATGTACACACATAACCCCTCCGTTTCAAACCTCCCTCCCACTACTGCCATCCACCCCTGCCCCCGCCCAGGTCATCACAGAGCACCAAGCTGAGCTCCCTGTGCTATCCAGCACTTCCCACCTGCTATCTAAGCACACAGTAGTGTCAATCTATGTCAATCTCATTCCCAATTCACCCTACCCCACTTCCTGCAACCTGCGTCCACACGTCCATTCTCTACGCCTATGTCTGTGTTTCTGTCCTACAAACATGTTCATCTGTAATATTTTTCTGGATTCCACACATATGTATCAGTATACTTCGTTACTCACAGTTCAGTGCACATCAGTGGTATATGACACTTCTCCACAGTTGTTTAGTAACCCAGGGTATTTTTCCCCATGTAATGTCTATGTTGCTCTCTCCCTATCTCTCTCCCTATTCCATATTCTCTCCCTATGTTATTCTCCCCCAGAAATGTCCTATCTAAAAGAATAGTCACTATTCATTTGTGATCACTGAGCACTTGAAAAGGGGATTTAGTCTGGATTGAGATGAGCTATAAAATAAGCACTTTGAAGATATAGTATAGGAGAATTCTCTTGCAGTCCATCGGGTTGGAATCTGTGTCAGGGGGGATGTTCAACTTTAAGGGATCCAACATGTTCTTTTGTGTGGTCTTTCTCAAGGACTCTCTATTCCTTATCAGTTCCTGGAAAACAGGAGCGAGCTGAGCTGCACACAGTTCTCAGGACTGAGATCATGAGAAGGGGCACCTGCTTGGATTCCATTCAGTGACTCCCTTCAGTGACTCCCTTCAGTGACCTTTTACTTTAAAGTAATCTATTCAGTTATGACCCTCTTACTCAGGATATGGAATGCTTTCTGGCCCTTTGAAGATTGTTATTTGCTTGACTTTGTTTTTGCTCAATTTTTTTTACTGCTTTGTATGAAGATATATAAACACGTGTTTCCTGCAAATAAAGTACCCTTGTTTCACTCGAGACTTGGGTCCCCTGCGTTCCTCTTCTCGTCGACTCCAGTCTCCAGGTCCTGGTCTGTAAAAACCATAACAACTCTGTACTTTCATTGCCAAGAACCCAGGTGCAATCCCTGGTGAGGGAACTAAGATCTCACAAGCTGCCCAGTGTGGCCAAGTAAATAAATTAAAATAATAAAAAATAAATGTACAATATAAAAAAAAGAAATTATCTCTTCAATAATTTTTATATTGATTATATTTTGAAATAATATAGCTTATATTTGTACTACCAGTGAATCAATTTCACCTGTTTCTCTTCACCATTTTTAATGCGGTTCTTAGAAATTTTAAAATTATATATGTACTCACTTTGTATTGGACAATACTTATATACAAACTCCAGATTCAATTTTCATGAAAAATATTGTACTAAGAAAGCTGCTGAGAGGATTGTGCTATGACCTATGTAAGCTCTCTACAGCAGCTATGTCAGGAAATAAGTGAGCAAATACAATAATCTTTAGTTTGTGATGTGGTAGACTCACGGGAGGAAAACGCGTGACATTACTCTTCATATAACTACTCAGAAACATGGTATCAACAGATTCAAAGACCTTTGCTTAGTCAGAAACTTTTTTTTCTTAATACAATTTCTACGAAGTTTTCCAGTCTTCAAAGAAACACAATTCTGCAATAATTATTTTAATAAAGGATATACTTACTGCAAAGAAACCCTGTGCTTGGTGAGTGTGCGAGTTTGTTTCTCCCTGGTCTATCCTGCTGTCTGGCTGAGTTTTGGTGAAATTATTCCCAAGCCATATTTTGCTATCTGAAGATGGCCATTAGCAAACTAATGTTTAATACTCAATGTCTTCTCACGTACTCTTCAGCAGCTTTATTCTCCTTTTAGAGCTATCTTGATATACAAGTGAAACTGAATGTGAAATACAACATCAAATTTTTCCGGATCTTATGCAACTGTTTCATTGGGGAATACATTTTCTTTAGCATGTAACAGGAGACCACTGCAACACAACCCTATTCTCTGGGCCTTTCCTATTTTCTGGAGCATACTTCAGGAAGGTCTCCCTAGCCTCATCTACCTACTCTCCGTTTCTTTGATTATAGAACAATTCCAAACTGAGAGCATTTAGCATCCATCCCCTTTAAAGACCCATCCCCTTTAAAACTGATAAGAGACATGTGTACACAAATAGGTATATGCTTTTATGTACACAATACTTTGGCCAACTGATGCGAAGAACTGACTCATTTGAAAAGACCCTGATGCTGAGGAAGACTGAAGGCGGGAGGAGAAGGGGACGACAGAGGATAAAATGGTTGGATGGCATCACTGACTCAATGGACATGAATTTGAGTAAGCTCTGGGAGTTGGTGACGTACAGGGAGGCCTGGCGTGCTGCAGTCCATGGGGTCGCAAAGAGTCGGACATGACTGAGCGACTGAACTGAACTGAACTGATAAACACATACACACACACACACACACACACATGTGTATGTAGGATAAATCTTAAAACTTTCACTTTCATAGCCCCACAAATCGAAAGCTCATATCATATCAGATAATTTTTCCAAAAGACTCCCTACTAAGTCAAATACACTTATTCCTTAAAAAAATATTTAAGTAACCATAATACGCCAAACACTTTGACAAGCATTGAGGACATAGCAGTGAACAAGAAAAACGGACGCTTGTCTTTATGGAGCTTATAGTCTATCAGAGAAATTGGGTAAGCAACTATGACTAGGTGTATGATAGGGTCACAGCAGGTTGTCCAAGAGACTAAAGAATAAGGAGACAGTAAGCTAAAAAGCAGAGAATAATGTTCTAGTCAGAAAAGTAGCATATGAAAAGGTCCAGCTATAAGAGAGAACATCTCAGATTGAAGGAACCACATAAAAGTATTTTCACAAGAGTGTGGAGTACAAGGGTGGGGCTGTGGGACGGGAGTGCAGAGTGGCGCCCCACAGGAAGGAATAACAAATCCTGCCTGAGCACAGAGGACAAGTCCCGGCAACTCACAGGAGTCAAGGTTGATGCACACATTGTCCTACATATAAGCAGTTTTTACCTAAAGAAAATAACAGCCCAAGGAAAGGCACATGGATACGAAGTGACAGAAAACTTATCCAACTGTCTCTAATTAAAATGTCACAACTCCAGGGCAATTCTACTCCAAAGTGTTTTAAACAGACTTGGAGCCATTGCAGGGCAACAACGAAGCATAGAGCACCAGAGTTCTCAAGAAGCTGTTCTGTGTTATACCCTATTAACAATCAGGCTGTGCTTTGATCTTTAACATTTAAAGTGTGCTTTTCCATTTAATCTCACACCAGCACTGAGTCTCAGTTTATTGAGGAACTCCTACAACTCAACAGGTTAAAAAAAAAAATTAATTAAACATGGGCAAAAGAAATTTTTCCAAAAAAAGACATACAAACAGTCAACAGGTATATGAAAAGACACAGAATATCACCAATCAACCTTACATATGTTAGGATAGCTTCTACCAACAAGATTGGACACAGTAAGTGTTGTTGAGGATGTGGAGGAGAGAAGAGAACACTTATATACTATTGGTAGAAGGTAAAGTGGTATAGTCATTATAGAAAAGAGTAGAGAAGTTCCTTGAAAAATTAAAAAATAGATCCACCATATGATCCAGCAACCCAATTCTGGGTATATATTGAAAGAAAACAAATCATATCTTAGGAAGGTAATACCTGCAACCCCATGTTCATTGAAGCATTTGTCACTGTAGTCAAGATATTGAATGAAACTAAGTGTCCATCATCTATCAAATGGATAAATAGGTGTATATTCAATACATGCAATGCACCATGTATATGTATATGTGTATGATGTATGTATGGATGTGTATGTATATATATATCACACATTTACCCATGTGATATATATACACGAGGATTATTCATCCACTTGGAAAAGAGATTCTGCCATTTGCAAAAACATGAGCAAACTGAGAGAACATTATGCTGGGTGAAATCAGTCAGACAAAGAAAGACAAACACTAAACTCATATAAAACACAGAATGGTGATTACCAGGGGCTAGGGCATGAGGGACATTGAAAATGCTAGTCAAAGGTTTATAAATCTTCAGTTACAAGATGTATAAGTTCTGAGGATCTAAGGTACAGCATGGTAATGACAGCTAATGATAATGTACTGTATACTCAAATTCTGTTAAAACAGTATGTCTTAAGCATTCTCATCACATACACAAAAGCGTAACGTGATGGATGTGTTAATTAACTTGATTGTCCTCATCATTTCACAGAACATACATATATCAAATCAAAACTGAACACTATAAATGTATACAATTCTGTAAATTACACTCGGAAAAGAAAATTTTAAGTTGTATTCAGTTCAGTTCAGTCGCTCAGTCATGTCCAACTCTTTGGGAACCCATCAATCACAGCACGCCAGGCCTCCCTGCCCATGACCAACTCCCGGAATTTACTCAAACTCATTCCCATCGAGTCGGTGATGCCATCCAGCCATCTCATCCTCTGTCATCTCCTTCTCCTCATGCCCCCAGTCCCTCCCAGCATCAGGGTCTTTTCCAATGAGTTAACTCTTTGCATGAGGTGGCCAAAGTACTGGAGTTTCAGCTTCAGCGTCAGTCCTTCCAGTGAACACCCAGGACTTATCTCCTTTAGGATGAACTGGTTGGATCTCCTTGCAGTTCCAGGGACTCTCAAGAGTCTTCTCCAACACCACAGTTCAAAAGCATCAATTTTTCGGTGCTCAGCTTTCTTCACAGTCCAACTTTCACATCCACACATGACCACTGGAAAAACCATAGCCTTGACCAGACAGACCTTTGTTGGCAAAGTAATGTCTCTGTTTTTTTAATATGCTATCTAGGTTGGTCATAACTTTCCTTCCAAGGAGTAAGCGTCTTTTAATTTCATGGCTGCAATCACCATCTGCAGTGACTTTGGAGCCGAAAAAAATGAAGTCTGACACTGTTTCCACTGTCTCCCCATCTATTTCCCATGAGGTGATGGGACCAGATGCCATGATCTTAATTTTCTGAATGATGAGCTTTAAGCCAACTTTTTCACTCTCATCTTTCACTTTCATCAAGAGGCTCTTTAGTTCCTCTTCACTCTCTGCCATAAGGGTGGTGTCATCTGCATATCTAAGGTTATTGATATTTCTCCCGGCAATCTTGATTCCAGCTTGTGCTTCCTCCAGCCCAGCATTTTTCATGATGTACTCTGTATATAAGTTAAATAAGCAGGGTGACAAAATACAGCCTTGATGTATTCCTTTTCCTATTTGGAACCAGTCCGTTGTTCCATATCCAGTTCTAACTGTTGCTTCCTGACCTGCATACAGGTTTCTCAAGAGGCAGGTCAGGTGGTCTGGTATTCCCATCTCTTTCAGAATTTTCCACAGTTAATTATGATCCACACAGTCAAAGGCTTTGGCATAGTCAATAAAGCAGAAATAGATGTTTTTCTGGAAGTCTCTTGCTTTTTCAATGATCCAGTGGATCATGGCAATTTGATCTCTGATTCCTCTGCCTTTTCTAAAACCAGTTTGAACACCTGGAAGCTCTCGGTTCACATATTGCTGAAGACTGGCTTAGAGAATTTTAAGCATTACTTTACTAGCGTGTGAGATGAGTGAATTGTTTGGTAGTTTGAGCATTCTTTGGGATTGCCTTTCTTGGGGATTGGAATGAAAACTGACCTTTTCCAGTCCTTTGGCCAGTGCTGAGTTTTCCAAATTTGCTCACATATTGAGTGCAGCACTTTCACAGCATCATCTTTTAGCATTTGAAATAGCTCAACTGGAATTCCATCACATCCACTAGCTTTGTTCGTAGTGATGCTTTCTAAGGCCCACTTGACTTCACATTCCAGGATGTCTGGCTCTAGGTGAGTGATCTCACCATCGTGATTATCTGGGTCGTGAAGATCTTTTTTGTACAGTTCTTCTGTGTATTCTTGCCACCTCTTCTTAATATCTTCTGCTTCTGTTAGGTCCATACCATTTCTGTCCTTTATCAAACTCATCTTTGCATGAAATATTCCCTTGGTATCTCTAATTTTCTTGAAGAGATCTCTAGTCTTTCCCATTCTGTTGCTTTCCTCTATTTCTTTGCATTGATCGCTGAGGAAGGTTTTCTTATCTCTCCTGGCTATTCTTTGGAACTCTGCATTCAAATGGGAATATCTTTCCTTTTCTCCTTTGTTTTTCGCTTCTCTTCTTTCCACAGCTATTTGTAAGGCCTCCTCAGACAACCATTTTGCCTTTTTGCATTTCTTTTCCATGGGGATGGTCTTGATCCCTGTCTCCTGTACAATGTCACAAACCTCCATCTATAGTTCATCAGGCTCTCTATCAGATCTAGTCCCTTAAATCTATTTCTCACTTCATGTATAGTCATAAGGGATTTGATTTAGGTCATTCCTGAATGGTCTAGTGGTTTTCCCTACTTTCTTCAGTTTAAGTCTGAAATTGCCAAGAAGGAGTTCATGATCTGAGCCACAGTCAACTCCCAGTCTTGCTTTTGCTGACTGTATAGAGCTCCTCCATCTTTGGCAGCAAAGAATATAATCAATCTGATTTTGGTGTTGACCATCTGGTGATGTCCATGCGTAGAGTCTTCTCTTGTGTCATTGGAAGAGGGTGTTTGCTCTGACCAGTGCATTCTCTTGGCAAAACTCTATTAGCCTTTGCCCTGCTTCATTCCATACTCCAAGGCCAAATTTTCCTGCTAACCCTTAGAAGAAATGGAGTAGCCATTATGGTAAACAAGAGAGTCCAAAATGCAATACTTGGATGCAATCTCAGAAACGACAGAATGAGCTCTGTTCATTTCAAAGGCAAACCATTCAATATCACGGTAATGCAAGTCTATGCTCCAACCAGTAACGCTGAAGAAGCTTGAGGTTTAACGGTTCTATGAAGACCTACAGGACCTTTTAGAACTAAAACCCAAAAAAGATATCCTTTTCATTATAGGGGACTGGAATGCAAAAGTAAGTTGTATTAGGTTTTACCAAAGAAGTTAAAGAATGATTAGTTATCCTTATAACTTTTTAAATCAAGAGCACTGAAGCCTTTTACCTGCTGTTTATCTGCTGCTTATTTTTTGTGTATTCTAGTCAGTTGCCTGTGTGGTCTATGATCTTTAGCAAAGATCCATGGCGAATCCAGCATATAAGGCACAGTGAAAGTGAAAAGTGAGTCACTCAGTCATGTTTGACTCTTTGTGACCCCATGAACTATACAGTCCATGGAATTCTCCAGGCCAGAATACTGGAGTGTGTGGCCTTTCCCTTCTCCAGGGTATCTTCCCAACCTCGGGATCAAACCCAGGTCTCCCACATTGCAGGTGGATTCTTTACCAGCTAAGCCACAAAGGAAGCCCAAGAATACTGGAGTGGATAGCCTATCCCTTCTCCAGTGGATCTTCCCAACACAGGAATTGAACCTGGGTCTCCTGCACTGCAGTTCCCCTGGATTGAAGACACAGTAAGGGGATAAAATAACTAGTCATTGTCCCCGCACCAGAATCATCTATAATTTAGTGTAAGAGTGATGATATACAAGGCAAATAGAATCAATCATTGGAGCACATACGTTCAATTTATAGACTCAATAGAGACAAGAAGGGTAAACTTGGAATAACATCATCAAGAAATCAAACCATACCCTGGTAACACTTGTTCATCTCTCATTTATAAGTTAATGAGAGGCATTTTTAGACCTAGTCTCTCAGAATAAAAAAGACCCAGCATCTCTGTCACTCACTAGCTCTTAGAAGTTGAGAATGTTATTCACGGTACTGTACCTCAGTTTCCTCCTTTGTAAAAGAAGGATAATAACAGTATCTGCCCCATCAGGTGATGATTAGAAGAGGTGACACAAATAAAATACTTAGCATAATATCTGACACAATATAAGCCATTATTTTTTATCAAATATTTATTGGGGATTTAATAGGTACGAGACACTCACGTGGAGAAGGCAATGGCAACTCACTCCAGTACTCTTGTCTGGAAAGTCCCATGGACGGAGGAGCCTGGTAGGCTGCAGTCCATGGGGTCGCACAGAGTTGGACACGACTGAGCAACTTAGCAGCAGCAGCAGACACTCACATTATGCCAAAAATAGAAAGATGAATCAAAGAAACTCTAGAATGCTAAATCACCTGCAAATAATTCTACCCAAGTAATGTTTAAAGCAGACATAACTTCTACACTCAAGTTTTTATGACCTGAAAGCTAATCATAGATTCTGGAAAATTCTTTAATTGTTAAGAATAAGAATGATTTGATGTTATGAGGGCAGGTAAAAGAACAGTTTTAAATTAGACCTTTTCAAAAAGAAGAATTCACTTCATTGTTCTTATTAAATATATGAAGTAATCTTCCATAACACTCATAAAGAAATCTCTCATAACTGGTAGCTCCTAACACCTAGGAAAATTATTGTGTAGAGTTTAAACTATTCAAGCAAGACTGGTCCCTGTAAAGATATATTGAGCATAAAATAAGAACCCATCTTGAACTAAAAAACAATTATTTTAAGTGTTGATATGTTACACAGTTCTTCCCTGTAGAAGCAAATTATATTGTGCAAAACTAAAAGATACTCTCTTAGTGGAAAGCAAACCAAAACCCAACTATATATGCTAAACCTATATCTAAAGGTCTTCATCTATATAGTGAACATCTTTGTTATTTCTTTTCATTTACAGAGAATCTTTATCAGTTCAGTTAGGTCGTTCAGTTGTGTCCGACTATTTGGGAACCCATCAATCGCAGCATGCCAGGCCTCCCTGTCCATCAAAAAATCCCGGAGTTTATTCAAACTCATGTCCATCAAGTCAGTGATATCATCCAGCCATCTCATCCTCTGTCATCCCCTTCTCCTCATGCCTGCAATCCCTCCCAGCATCAGGGTCTTTTGCAATGAGTCAACTCTTCGCATGAGGTGGCCAAAGTACTGGAGTTTCAGCTTCAGCGTCAGTCCTTCCAATGAACACCCAGGACTTATCTCCTTTAGGATGGACTGGTTGGATCTCCTTGCAGTCCAAGGGACTCGCAAGAGTCTTCTCCAAAACCACAGTTCAAAAGCATCAATTTTTCGGCACTTAGTTTTCTTCACAGTCCAACTCTCACATCCACACATGACCACTGGAAAAACCATAGCCTTGACCAGACGGACATTTGTTGGCAAAGTAATATCTCTGCTTTTTAACATGCTATCTAGGTTGGTCATAATTTTCCTTCCAAGGAGTAAGTGTCTTCTAATTTCATGGCTGCAATCACCATCTGCAGTGATTTTGGAGTCGAAAAAAATTAAGTCTGACACTGTTTCCACTGTTTCCCCATCTCTTTCCCATGAAGTGATGGGACCAGATGCCATGGGTTTAGTTTTTGAATGTTGAGCTTTAAGCCAACTTTTTCACTCTCATCTTTCACTTTCATCAAGAGGCTTTTTAGTTCCTCTTCACTTTCTGCCATAAGGGTGGTGTCATCTACATATCTGAGGTTATTGATATTTCTCCTGGAAATCTTGATTCCAGCTTGTTCTTCCTCTAGCCAAGCGTTTCTCATGATGTACTCTGTATATAAGTTAAATAAGCAGGGTGACAATATGCCTTGATGTACTCCTTCTCCTATTTGGAACCAGTCTGTTTTTCCATGTTCAGTTTTAACTGTTGCTTCCTGACCTGCATGCAGGTTTCTCAAGAGGCAGGTCAGGTGGTCTGGTATTCCCATCTCTTTCAGAATTTTCCACAGTTAATTATGATCCACACAGTCAAAGGCTTTGGCATAGTCAATAAAGCAGAAATAGATGTTTTTCTGGAAGTCTCTTGCTTTTTCAATGATCCAGTGGATCATGGCAATTTGATCTCTGATTCCTCTGCCTTTTCTAAAACCAGCTTGAACACCTGGAAGCTCTCGGTTCACATATTGCTGAAGACTGGCTTAGAGAATTTTAAGCATTACTTTACTAGCGTGTGAGATGAGTGAATTGTTTGGTAGTTTGAGCATTCTTTGGGATTGCCTTTCTTGGGGATTGGAATGAAAACTGACCTTTTCCAGTCCTTTGGCCAGTGCTGAGTTTTCCAAATTTGCTCACATATTGAGTGCAGCACTTTCACAGCATCATCTTTTAGCATTTGAAATAGCTCAACTGGAATTCCATCACATCCACTAGCTTTGTTCGTAGTGATGCTTTCTAAGGCCCACTTGACTTCACATTCCAGGATGTCTGGCTCTAGGTGAGTGATCTCACCATCGTGATTATCTGGGTCGTGAAGATCTTTTTTGTACAGTTCTTCTGTGTATTCTTGCCACCTCTTCTTAATATCTTCTGCTTCTGTTAGGTCCATACCATTTCTGTCCTTTATCAAACTCATCTTTGCATGAAATATTCCCTTGGTATCTCTAATTTTCTTGAAGAGATCTCTAGTCTTTCCCATTCTGTTGCTTTCCTCTATTTCTTTGCATTGATCGCTGAGGAAGGTTTTCTTATCTCTCCTGGCTATTCTTTGGAACTCTGCATTCAAATGGGAATATCTTTCCTTTTCTCCTTTGTTTTTCGCTTCTCTTCTTTCCACAGCTATTTGTAAGGCCTCCTCAGACAACCATTTTGCCTTTTTGCATTTCTTTTCCATGGGGATGGTCTTGATCCCTGTCTCCTGTACAATGTCACAAACCTCCATCTATAGTTCATCAGGCTCTCTATCAGATCTAGTCCCTTAAATCTATTTCTCACTTCATGTATAGTCATAAGGGATTTGATTTAGGTCATTCCTGAATGGTCTAGTGATTTTCCCTACTTTCTTCAGTTTAAGTCTGAATTTGGCAAGAAGGAGTTCATGATCTGAGCCAAAATCAGCTCCTGGTCTTGCTTTTGCTGACTGTATAGAGCTTCTCCATCTTTGGCAGCAAAGAATATAATCAATCTGATTTTGGTGTTGACCATCTGGTGATGTCCCTGTGTAGAGTCTTCTCTAGTGTTGTTGGAAGAGGGTGTTTGCTCTGACCAGTGCATTCTCTTGGCAAAACTCTATTAGCCTTTGACCTGCTTTATTCTGTTCCAAGGCCAAATTTCCTTGTTACTCCAGATGTTTCTTGACTTCCTACTTTTTTTGGCCGAGAGGAGCAACCCCCACCTCCACAGAGTGGTGGCTGTGTGGGTGCAGGAGGGCCGAGAGGAGCTACTCCACATTCAAGGTCAGGAGGGGCGGCCGTGAGGAGGTACCCCTCGTCCAAGGTAAGAGAAACCCAACTAAGATGGTAGGTATTGCAAGAAGGCGTCAGGGGACAGACACACTAAAACCATAATCACAGAAAACTAGCCAATCTGACCACACGGACCACAGTCTTGTCTAACCCAATGAAACTAAGCCATGCTGTATGGGGTCACCCAAGATGGACGGGTCATAGTGGAGAGGTCTGACAGAATGTGGTCTACTGGAGAAGGGAATGGCAAACCACTTCAGTATTCTTGCCTTGAGAGCCCCATGAACAGTATGAAAAGGCAAAATGTTAGGATACTGAAAGAGGAACTCCCCAGGTTGGTAGGTGCCCAATATGCTACTGGTGATCAGTGGAGAAATGACTCCAGAAAGAATGAAGAAAAACAAATGAAGGGAACAAAAACAATACCCAGTTGTGGATGTGACTGGTGATAGGAGCAAGATTCAATGCTGTAAAGAGCAATATTGCATAGGAACCTGGAATGTTAGGTCCATGAATCAAGGCAAATTGGAAGTGGTCAAACAGGAGATGGCAAGAGTGAAAGTCGACATTCTAGGAATCAGCAAACTAAAATGGACTGGAATGGATGAATTTAACTCAGATGACCATTATATCTACTACTGTGCGCAGGAATCCCTTAGAAGAAATGGAGTAGCCATCATGGTCAACAAAAGAGTCCAAAATGCAGTACTTGGATGCAATCTCAAAAATGACAGAAAGATCTATGTTCATTTCCAAGGGAAATCATTCAATATCATGGTAATCCAAGCCTATGCCCCAACCAGTAACACTGAAGAAGCTGAAGTTGAACGGTTTTATGAAGACCTATAAGACCTTTTAGAACTAACACCCAAAAAAAAAGAATCACTATGGAAGCACATATAAGACTAAATGAACATAAACCATAATAGATTTCAATGCAGATATAAGGAATTTAAAGCATTATGTATGTCAAAATAGGAAAACTGAGCTGAGAATTTTCTGATATGTTCCTTACTTATTCATCCTCTCAGATCTATTCTGTCAATCAAAAGCTTTAGCAGAAGGGGTCAGTGGTTTTTCCCCTACTGTAAGTGTATTTTTATTAAGATATAATTGACTTACAACATTAATTTCAGGTGTGCAACATAGGGATTCAATATTTGTATACATTGAGAAATGATCACCATAAGAAGTCCTGTTACTGTCATCATACAAACTTAATACAATATTATGACTTTATCCCCCATGTTGTACTTTACATCCCCATAACTTATTGATTTTATAACTGGAAGTTTGTACTTTTCACCCATTTCATACCCCCCCTCCACTGCTGCTGCTAAGTCACTTCAGTCGTGTCTGACTCTGTGCGACCCCATTGACGGCAGTTCACCAGGCTCCTCTGTCCCTGGGATTCTCCAGGCAAGAATACTAGAGTGGGTTGCCATTTCCTTCTCCAACTAACCCCCCTCTTTTCTAGCAACTGCTTCTCTATATATGTAAGTCTGGGTTTTGTTTAGTTTTGCTTGTTTCTAAATTGCACATACAGGGTTTCTCTGGTGGTTCAGTGGTAAAGAACCCACCTGCCAATGCAGAAGACACAGGCTTGATCCCTAGGTTGGGAAGATCCCCTGGAGAACCCACCCCAGTATTCCTGCCTTGGAAATCCCATGGAAAGAGGACCTGGTGGGCTATAGAGTTGGACACGACTTAACGACTGAGCACACACAAAGAATATAAACAAAATAAGCTGTATCCTTGGTCTCAAAAGGAGTTTAATATGGTTGTTGAGAATATGCCTACGTGTATAGAGTAAACCTTCAAAAAATATTGGGACAATCAATATTTATTGATCCAGATACAGTATAAATATCATGTGCAACACAGACAATAAATACTATAGAAAACTGCTAAGAAATGGACAAAAACTGAAACAAAATAAACCATAAATAGGGAAGTCCTACAGCAGCTTAAACAAAAATGAAAATAACAGTGAGTTCTTACGAAAAAAGCATCGTCTTAATGAAGAAATATAAAAAGCATGATTAAGCAATAGATTGACCCTAAACCTCACTGACCCATTTTTAAAAACTTATTATTCAGTATTTTAGATCACATTTGGAGTAATAGAGAAAGAATGAGAATTGGAAAATGTCTGACATTTTTTACAAAGATTAAATTCTTTCAAACACCTGACTACTGAAGAACTGTCTACAGAATTTTATGAAATGAAATGCCTAGTTGTTAGATACTAGTTAACACAATATGGTTTTCTTTCTTTCTTCCTTCCTTCTTTTGTTTTTCTTTCTCCCTTCTGAGCAACTTAAACAATTTACTTCTCACAGTTCTGAGGCTGATGAAATCCACGATCAAGGCACCAACAGACTCAATGTCTGGAGAGAACCACTTCCTAGTTCAAAGGCCATTGCCTTCTTGCTGTGTCCTCAGATGGTGGAAGGTGCAAGGGAGCTTTCTGAATTCTATTTTCTAAGGGTACTAATTTCATTCTTGAGAGTTCTATTTCATGACCTCTAGAAGACCCACCTCTTAACACAATCATTTTAGAGATCTGGATTTCAATATTTAAGTTTTGGAGGAAAACAAACATTCAGTCTATAATATCAAGTGAATCACATACAAAGCAAATGTGGGAACTACTGAAATCAACTCTAAACCCTTGCTAATCAAAGTATGGTCCACTAACAGCATTCATATTTGAAATTTTATATCTCAGAACTCACCCCATATATACTTAGTCTACACACAACATCCTAGATGATTCATACAAACTTTTAAATTTGAAAAACAGGCAATTAGTGCTCCTAGACCCACAATATCAGCATCACCCAGGAACTTGCTTGAAATGCAAATTATCTGGCTCCACCCCAGATCTATTGAATCAGAAGCCCTCTGGGGATGGGCCTAGTGGCTGCATTATTTGTTAACACGATCAGCACTTTACATTGGTGATATTGAAGATAATATTATGTACTATGCAATGTCCAAAGAAAATGTGTAACCCTTAGCCTATTCCTTCCTTTCTATGTCAAGAATTTAAGGGAACCTGCCTCCTCTTCCACAGTCCTCCCCTTGATGGAGTTTACATTATCTACAGTATTTACATTATAAATACAAGGTCCACTAGGGTTTTTCCCTGGTGACTCAGAGAGTAAAGAATCTGTCTCCAATTTAGGAAACCCAGGTTCAATCCCTGGGTCCAAAAGATCCCCTGGAGAAGGAAATGGCAACCAACTCCAGTATTCTTGCTTGGAGGATTTCATAAACAGATGAGCCCAACGCTCTAGTCCATGGGGTCACAAAGAGTTAGACACGACTGAGTGACTGACACTCCCTTTCACTAGGAACAAAAATAAAGGCAGAGTGGCAACTGGATGACTGAACATTAGTAAATGATGTTCATTTTGCTATTTTAATGAACATCCCAATTATTCATTTTAATATTAATGTTAATTGTGTATATGTGCATGAGTGTTAACTGTACTGCTGGTTAATTATATTTGAATAAGAAAACAACAATGTACACAGAAAAACAAATTCTAACCACACTGGAAAAAAAATGAATAACACTTAGTCATGGAAATTTACTGTAGAGAGGTAGAAGCTTATAGGAGAAAGCTCTGTATCAAGAGGTAAATAACCTGGCAGAGTCTTCTACACTGAAGGACTTTATTCCTGTAAGAAACATTTCAGAACCACATACCATTATCTAGGTCCTAGCTACAGAAATGTGAAAAAAAAAGACATAGTGTAGTCTTTGACGTTTAGGTTCAAATGCATTGAGAAAAACAAATACAGTAGAGAGATAATTATAATACACTGTTAAGCATCATAATGGAGATTGGTCCTGCCTATTAGAACCAAGCAAGATTTCTAAATGAAGCAACTAACCCTCTGGAGAAATTAGGAAACGCAGAAATAAAGTGAAGACTATACCTGGCATACTGAAGCTTGAGTAAAAAATGACCACAGAAGGAGAAAGCCAGGAAAAAATAAAACCCTAGAATTACACCAGACTTTTTTCCTACAAAAGAGAATGTTTATTGCCAAGTGACCAAAATGGGTGAAATTTTATTATTAATAAAATATTTCCTGTGAAGGGCTGACTGATTTGGTCTAATTTGCTGTAACAGCTTCTGCATTTGAAAAAATCTTAAACCTATCTCTCAAGAATCTTCAGATTCATGAAAAATCTGGTGTGTTAAGAAATGGAAAGGTTGCTACCCTTCTGACCACCACTCCCACCATGGCCCTCCACTTATAAAAACACTCTGGAGGTAAAATCCACAAATAGATGGACAAAAGAAAATTTACTGATTCTTTGTTAGAAATTATCTGCAACAAGGGTACTCAATGCTAATCTTTATTGTAATGCAAGTCACAACCCCACCCTCACTGCAAGGACTACTACTGAATTTGAAGCAGTCAGAATCTCATTTTTTTGACAAATGATGGGACGAACAAGGATTGTAGTTTTCCTAACAAGTTAGTGCAGAGGTCTCTCTGAAGCAGAAAGCTGCACCCTTAATCAAAATGGTTCATGCTCTGTAAAAGCAAAAGAGGCTTGCAAGCTTGAAAAGGTCCTCTTTTGCAGTAACCCTAAAAGAAGCCAGTACTGAAGAACAGGACCAGACTGTAATTCCCTGAAGACAGCCCCTCAACTCTATAACATGCAAATTTCCTGTGGGAATACTGAAGTCACCAGGCATCCCTCCATCAAATGTATATTAATGAGTCCTGTAAAGGTTCTCAAACTCTGAGCATTAGTCCCCTGAGCAAATCTGGTGAGGCAGCTAGTGTCACACAGGATATTTATTAAACCATTTTCAACTGACCACGTGGTATTACTGTTGTCAGAAACAGATGACCCAGTGGTTTAACAGAATCTAAGATAACAAAGGGTTTTTTCCTTCTCTTTCTTTGCAATTGCCCCTGGGGTCCTGTTTTGAGAGTAACATAAACAAGAACAAATAATTTAAACAATACTGCCTGTGGTTTCAGAAACTACTCAAGTAAAGTGTTCTAAGAGACAGATGACAAAGTGACAATCCACTTCTGAAAAACATTAAGAAAAATTCCTGGGAAACTACATTTTAGCTCTATGCCAATGGAAAAAGCATTTCAAGAGTAATTTAGTTGAAGAATATGGATTGTTTGTTGAATTTCATAGTTCTCATTTATTATAAGACCAATCACAACATCCTGTTAATGGGGTAGTTCTGTGTTCAGAACTATCAGGAATTTATTTTCTCAGTATATAATAAGGTAAATCTCTTCTGAACATATCCCATCTCTCCCCATTACCTAATCGTCAGATATATTTTTTAAAAACAGGCTACTTGCCTTAAAGTGAGATGATTCCTTGATCTCTTCCAAATCCATCCTCCAGAATACAATAGAAATTACCAGGTCTGTAGCTTGAGTTTTGAACTTTATATTCATGAGTCATGAGAAAAAAATGCCATTCTTAAAGCAGTAAATAGTTTTTCTCATTCTCTAGATACTAAGGATTTGATTCACCTCCAAGAGAAGACTGAATCTTTGTTTTGGGATACTACAGTATAACACATAATTTGGTTAGGCAAAATAAGCAAAGAACCCATGATGGTAATGGAAAGGTTTGAGATATTGAGGTGCTTAAGTGCTCCTCATGAAATGTCAATGGCTTTGTATTCATTGCTGGTGATAATTACAAATATAGAGAATTTGTTTCCTCTTCAGGATGCTGTTTTTCTTTTGAGAGTCTGAAAAGTTAGGCCTGAACTTCCAGTAGAAAGTGGCAGAATCTCTTCAGGGCATACTAATTCAAAGAAGATAAATGACCAGCAGGAGTCTTCTTGTGGAGAATCTTAGTTATGAGCCTGAGAGCCATTATATACAGTAGAGTATCCAGTTTTAAATTATTTTTCCTCACTGTTGTTCCAGTTATTATGACTATATAACAAATTACCCCCAAACTTAGCAGCAAGAAACAAAAACACTTATTTTGTTCATGGCTTCACAGGTGAGGAATTCAAATCAGGCACAATTCAAATTATGCTTTATCGTGGCTTTGGTCTCAGAAGGAAGATCCAAAGACAGAGAACTAAAATCATCTAAAGCCTGGCATGCTAACATGTTAGGCATTTGATGCCTACTGTTGGCTAGCAGCTTCTCCTCTCCAGGGGGCCTCTCCATGAAGTCTCTGCAAATAATACCTTCAAGGTCACAGGACATCTTTCACGGTAGTTCATGACTCCAAAGGCATATGTTTTGAGAGAAAAAGATAAGGTCAGAGAAGGCTTTATCATCCTCTATGACTTAACTTCACAATGTAATTTCTACTACATTCTAAGGTGATTAGAAGCAAGTCACAAAGAAGGATTCATATTGAAGAGGAACAAATATATGGACCCCACCTCTTGATGGAAGAGTATGTCCACACCACTATAGTGGACACACTCTAAGGGGGCCCAGTGAGACCTGCACTTGCATGATTCCCTCCCCTTGAGTATGAGCCCTGCAACTTGCTCTAACCAATAGAATATCATGGCTTTGATTAGGTTATGTAATAAGATAAAGGCAGATATGATGCTGCACAGAAAGTACTGCTCAAATATGTCATGGGCAAAATGTTTGTGCTCCCCCAAATTCATATATTGAAGCTTGAACTCATATTGTTACAGCATTATGCAGGTAATTA
Source organism: Muntiacus reevesi (assembly GCF_963930625.1). NCBI lineage: Eukaryota > Metazoa > Chordata > Mammalia > Artiodactyla > Cervidae > Muntiacus > Muntiacus reevesi. The sequence continues at coordinate 136,176,768 of NC_089249.1, forward strand.
GATATTAGCATGGGGCCCTCATGATGGGATTAGTATTCTTATGAGAAAAGACACCAGAGAGCTTGCTCTTTCTCTATCTGCTATGTGAGGGCACAGCAAGAAGGTGGCCATCTGCAAGCCAGGAAGACAGTTCTCACCGGACATGACCATGCTGGACCCTGATCTTGGACTTGCAGCCTTTACATTTGTGAGGAAATTAATTTCTCTTGTCCTAGTCATCCAGTCTATGCTAATTTCATTACAGCATCTGAAGCTGACTAATGCATTACGTTATAGGCTTCCCTGGTGGCTCAGATGGTAAAGCATCTGCCTACAATGCGGGAGACCTGAGTTCAATCCCTGGGTCAGGAAGATCCCCTGGAGAAGGAAATGGCAACCCACTCCAGTATTCTTGCCTGGGAAATCCCATGGCCTGAGGAGCCTGGTAGGCTACAGTCCATGGGGTCGCAAAGAGTCAGACACGACTGAGCGACTTCACTTCACTTCACTATATGGCAAAGATACTGGGATATCACTGCCAAACTTCTACTGGCAGACTGGAAAAAGATTATTTTCTGAGCCTTGAGGAAGCAAGTTGTTACGATATAAACTGCCAATGGATAGGTCCACATGACAAGTAACTGCAGGAAGAGCTAAGGGCCTCAATGCTACAATTGTGAGGTACTTTCAAAACACTAGAGCAAACTTATAAGTAGATCGTTTCAAGTGAAACCAGAGGAGAATGCAGCCCAGTCAACACTGAATTTTAGCCTTCCAAGACCCTCAAGCAGAAAAGTTGATTACAACAGATCCTCTTTGACCCACCTCCCAGAGTAATGGAAATAAAAACAAAAATAAACAAAAGGTTCTGCACAGCAAAGGAAACCATACAGGAAAAGACAACCCATAGAATGGGAGAAAATATTTGCAAGCAATGCAACTGACTACAGAAACAACTTAATCAAAAAATGGGCAGAAGATCTAAACAGACATTTGTCCAAGGAAGACATACAAATGATTAAAAAGCACATGAAAAGATGTTCAGCATCACTAATTATTAGAGAAATGTAAATCAAAACTATGATGAGCTATCACCTCACCACAAGTCAGAATGACTATCACCAAAAATTCACAAATAATAAATGATGGAGAAGGTGTAGAGAGAAGACAACCCTCCTACATTGTTAGTGAGGGCGTAAATTGGTACAGCCACTATGAAGAACAGTATGGAGGTTCCTTAAAAACCTAGAAATAGAGCTACCATATGATCCTGGAATCCCACTACTGGGCATATATTCATAGAAAAACATGGTCCAAAAACATACATGCACCTCAATGTTCATGGCAGCATTATTTAGCCCAGACATAGAAGCAACCTAAATGTCCATCTACAGATAGACAAAGAAGTGTAGTACATAGATACAATGGAATATTAACTTAGCTACTAAAGAGAATAAAATAATGCCATTTGCAGCAACATGGATGGACCTGAAGATTATCACACTGAGTGAAGTAAATCAGACAGAGAAAAATAAATATCATATGATATCACTTATATGCAGAATATTTTAAAAGTGACACAAATGAACTTGTTTATGAAATCAAACAGACTCACAGACTTAGAGAACAAACTTATGGTTACCACAGGGGAAGGGTGGTATAGAATGATATTTAAGAGAATTTAGGACTGACATGTACACTCAACTATATTTAAAATGGATAATCAACAAGGACATACTGTATAACACAGGAAATTCTGCTCAATAATATTTAACAACCTAAATAAGAAAATGATTTGAAAAAGAATAAATACACATATATGTATAACTGAATCATTTGTTGTACACCTGAAACTAACACATTGTTAATTAACTATACCCCAATATAAAATAAAAAGTCAAAAAATAAAAAGAAAAGTCAAAAAAAAAAAAAAGAATTCTAATCTCAGCCTGATCCACTGGGAAGCTCTGGTGTAAGAATTGTACCAGAGAGCTTGTCCCACCCAGAGGCAAGGTTACTAGACTATTTACACCGCACATTAGAAAGCCACTGGCTGCAAGGTGGGTATAGTGAGAAAGGAAGGAAGAAGGGAAGGCATCTTCAGACAAGAGACGGCTCCCATCAGGTTGGTGAAATCCTCAGAATAAAGATGCAGGTATGTGCCACTAACAATCAACACTTGGAGTAACAGAAGGTTCATAAAAACCCCTTAATCTAGACAGGGCTTCAACAGTTTCTGATATATCTGCCACATGTTCGGCCAATCCTTGCCTAGATTGTTCTAGTGAGAAAGAATTCACCATCACACTTTTTTCTAATAAGGCAGCCCATTGTAACACTTGGACAACTTAAATAGAAGAGCCCAGCCTTTCTCTTATTGGATGTGGGGGAATGGAGTAAGGTCATTCCAGAATAGCAGATGCAAAAGCATAGCATATAAAAGAGCAGAAAGCTATGTCTTATTGCCACAGCTGGTACTATGATTTACTGCAGTTAAAACTTAAGACGTGGAAATAGAAAAAAAGATGAGCCTAGGAAGATGTTTATAGGTCAGATAGCCAGATAATGAAAGACCTACACGCTTCATTGAAGACTTGTGATGATGCTATAAGATACCACTAAATGTATTTTAGCATTCAAGGGAAACAATCATCTTTTACAGAAAGCCCATTCTGGCAACAATGCAGAAAGCAGTCCTACCTCATTACATTACACAGGGGGTTCACATCTGTGTTTCCTCTGGGCTGTTGGTTCTTTAAGGACAAGAAGCTTGTCTTCTTTATTCTTCTATTGTGAATGTCTAAAACAATACATGTTTATGGAAGTGAAAGGAAGTGAACTGATCAGAAGAAAAATAAATCATTACGACAACTCAGATGAGAGGTGTTACTATATATCAGGAGTCAGAAAATCATAGCCCACAAGCCTAATCTGGCTCACCACTTTTTTTTTGTAAATAAAATTCCATTGGAAAACAGTCACAACAATTTGATTACATATTGCCCATAGTTGTATTCATGCTGTAACAGCAACAGTTTGGTAATTACACACACAAATCATATGTGGCCTACAAAGCCTAAAATATTAATATCTGGCCCTTTACAGAAAAAAATTTACTGACCCCTGCACTGAACTGAAGCAGCAGTCATATAGCTGAGCAGGTAGGATGGATGCAGATGATATTTACAAGGCAAAATCATTTGATATAGACACCACTATTTGTTCCTAGTTCTATTTCATGATATCAAATACACATTAGAGGCCCACAGTATAAATATGTATAAAAACCTTTCAAGTTTCCCAGCATAATTTTTGACAAGTCTTATTTACTTTCTTGGGCTTCCCTGATAGCTCAGTTGGTAAAGAATTCACCTGCAATGCAGGAGACCTGATTCGATTCCTGGGTTGGGAAGATCCGCTGGAGAAGGGATAAGTTAACCACTCCAGTATTTTGGGGCTTCCTTTGTGGCTCAGCTGGTAAAGAATATGCCTGCAATGTGGGAGACCTGGGTTGGGAAGATCCCCTCGAGAAGGGAAAGGCTACCCACTCCAGTATTCTGGCCAGGAGTATTCCATGGACTGTAAAGTATACAGGGTTGCAAAGAGTGAGACATGACTGAGTGACTTTCACTTTCACTATTTACTTTCTCAAATTTAAATTGAACTATCATTTCCACAAAGACCCTTCAACTATGAAGAACACAAGGTGGAGTCCACTTACCACACAGAGTTACAGATCCACAGCAGAAGCAGTATCTGATTGGTCCACTTAGATAAAGATAGTTCTGCAGTAATGGGACAGTATCAGCCCTGTGGTCCCTTATATAAATCTTCTAAAAGGCTCCTAACCTCTAAATTATTGCCACATTCTTATTTTCCCTGCAGGTCTTCAGAGATGGCCTAAATCTTTTTTACCTCATTAAGCGGCTCTGCACCAGAGTCCTCTAAAAACTTTTCACCTGAAAAGTCTCCACAAGGCTTGAATTTCTTTTCCCTTCTCTGTAGTCAGAACATAAAAGATTGCAATTCAAAGAAAAAGTAAAGAACTGTCATGGTCCTTTTTGTTGGTGTTAATCTCTGAACTGTAGATTTAGGGTGACTATTTTTTTCAGTTCCTGGTTCTCTACTTCCTGTTTGAATATACACTACAAAGTGCTGGTGAAATGTATTTATAGGGCACAGTTGGCCAGTTGCTAGGCCTTTTGTATCAGGACTTGAAAGATAAAGGCAAGTGCCTTTCTTAGAAAAAGAAAAAAAGTAATCTGCAGGCACAGAAATATCTAATCATAGTCATAGTCATAGAACCAATACTCCTAGACAGGCAAAAAAACAAAAAACAAAAAAAGGCAATTTAGATTAAAAGTTGCTTATTACAAAAATGGATTTTTAAATATCACATCTTGAATAACAAACTCATAAGCAAAAATTTTCCTATTCCCCCATGGAATAAATTTAAGGAAAATGAACAATGTATTTGTATTTTTATTACTAATATGTTAGTATTTTTATATTTGAGGATTATTCGCCTCAAATATTTAGTTTGTGTCATTATTTGGAAGAAAGTAATGAACCATACATCATACACCAGAATATTTTTCAATTTAATGAAAGATTTAAGTGTGAAGACAAGCACAAAAACACAGAACTAGAAAATGTAAACACCTCTCTAATTTTAGAGTGCAGAAGGGTCCTTTAGGAATATGAGTAAGTAAAAACAGAATCTGAAAGACAAAGTGAAATCTTAAGACTTCTGGGTATTTTAAACAGAATTTTCAAAATTTAACAACCAATAACCAATATGGAAAATATTTCAATGTGTATGACTAGAAGTTGTGTCCTTTTTTTCCAGGAAGAATAAACACATTAAAACATAATTTTAAAAACTGAGCATAGACTATGAAGCTACTATATAAGGAATAAAAATGACTAATAAATATATGAAAAAAAAGCTCAGCCTTTTTTTAGGCAATAAGTAATCTCTTTTTGTCTGTATGTGAGTAAAGACATTTTACTTTAAATATAGTACACAGATATATTAGTTCAAATTATTTTGGTAGCAAATAACAAAAAATTGATTCAAAACAACAGTGGAAAATTAGTGAACCCTCAAAAATTTTAAATTCCAGAGAGAACTTTGCCTTCAGGCATAGTTTAATCAGCAATGAAGCTCTAATTCTCTTTAATTCTTTGGATCTGGTCTATTTATCAGCATTGTGCTAAAGATGGCTACCCTCATGAGACAAAATGGCTACAAGAATTGGCTTTGCATAACATCATATAGGAAAAAAAGAGAGTATTTCTATTATCAACAAGCTCAGTCCTGGCATTCATTCTGATTAAATAAATTTAGGTCACGTGTCCAATCCTTCGGTAACTTTGGCCAGGGAAATAGAATTATCCAATTGAATTAGTCCTGTGTTAACTGTCCATGAACTTCCCTGGTGGCTCAGATGATAAAGAATCTGCCTGTAATGCAGGAGACTGGGGTTCAATCCCTGGGTCAGGAAGATCCCCTGGAAAAAGGAAAGGCAACCCACTCCAGTATTCTTGCCTGGAGAATGCTATAGACAGAGGAGACTGCTGGGCTACAGTCCACGGGGTCAAAAAGAGTCAGACAAGACTGATCAGCTAACACTCCTACTAACTGCCCGTGGCTAAATCAATCACTGAAGTCGGGGGCATTAACAGTTTGATAATTGGTATAAAGCATTAGGGACCATTCCTGGTGACCCAGATGGGGTACATTCTCTTTTAAGTCATGCAGCTATTACATAATGAAGGAAGAAGGATAGAGCAGTTGCACTGAGCTTGTACAAAAAAACAAGTTTAGGTAGGCACACTGTGTTTGTTGTTCATTCGCTAAATCATGTCTGACTCTTTGTGACCCCATGGACTGTAGCACACCAGGCTCCTCTATCCTCCACTATCTCCCAGAGATTGCTCAAATTCATGTCCACTGAGTCAGTGATGCTGTCATCCTCCGCCATCCACTTCTCCTTTTGCCTTCAGTCTTTCCTAGCATTACTGTCTTTCCCAATGAGTCAGCTCTCCACATCAGTTAGCCGAAGTATTGGAGCTTCAGCTACAGCATCATTTCTTCCAGTGAATTTCCTTTAGGATTGACTGGTTTGATCTCCTTGTAGTCCAGAGGACTCTGAGAGTCTTCTCCAGAACCACAGTTCAAAAGCATTAGTTTTCTAGCACTTAGCCTTCTGTATGCTTCCCACATGGCTCAGTGGTAAAGAATCTGCCTGCCAATACAGGAACCGCAGGTTTGATCCCTGGATTGTGAAGATCCCCTGAAGGAGGAAATGGCAACCCACTCCAGTATTCTTGCCTGGAAAATTCCATGGACAGAGGAGCCCGGTGGGCTACAGTCCATGGGGTCACAAAGGGTCAGACATGATGGAGCACAGCACACACACAGCCTTCCTTATGGTTCAATTCTTACATCCATACATGACTACTGGAAAAACTATAGCTTTGACTAAATGAACCTTTGTCAGCAAAGTGATGCCCCTGTCTTTTAATATGATGTCTAGGTTTGCCATGGCTTTCCTTCCAAGGAGCAAGCGTCTTTTTATGACTGCAATCACCTTCTGCAGTGATTTTGGAGGTCCCTCCAAAAATCTGCTACTGCTTCCACTTTTCCCCCTTCTATTTGCCATAAAGTGATGGGACCAGATGCCATGATCTTTACTTTTTGAATTTGAATTTCAAGCCAGCTTTTTCACTCTCCTCTTTCAGCTTCATCAAGAGGCTTTTTAGTGCCTCTTCACTTTTTGCCACTAGAGTTGTATCATCTGCATATCTGAGACTGTTGATATTTCTCCTGGAAATCTTGATTCCAGCTTGTGATTCATCTAGTCCAGCATTTCTTACGATGTACTCTGCATATAAGTTAAAAAACCAAGGTGACAATATACGGTACAGTGTATGAAGCAATAAACTATCAAAGTATTTATGGAAAAATTAGACTAAAGCCTTAAATGTTTATATACATTTGTTCCAGAATATCAGATCTTAAAATTTATCGCAAGGAAAAAATCATGGTTAAATACAAAGATATACCTATTAGGTTGGTTTAGGATATCAAAAAATCAATGTACAACAATGTAATGGAAAATTAAATAAATTCTGATACATAAATATAATGGTATATTATATAGCCTTTACATGTGGGAGACTATTTACTGACATGTAAAACTGCTCAATATATATATTGTTACATTATTAAAACCAACAGAATAATCCATGTTGGTTACTTGTTTTTAAATTTTGAATATTCTGCTTTAAGATATTGTCAATGGAAAGAAAAACACACAACAGAGCTGTGAGCTAAGTTTTATTCGGGATATTACTGAGGACTACAGCCCAGGAAATAGCCTCTCCATGTCTCTGAGAGAAATGCTCGAAAGAGATAGGGTGAAAAGCCAGTATATATGTGACTTTTGGCTAGGGAATATGTGGAGGCAGTCGAGCATACCTCTCAGCAAAAGGTTACTGCTAGTCACAAAGAATAGATACCTTAATATGATTTTAGTGCTTTTCTATGTATGGAAAGATGCAAAAATCTGGGTTCATTAAAATTCTTTCTGAAATATACATGCAATTATCTAAGAGGCTTATTTTTCCAAAGCACAGAGTGTCTCACCCTGTTTATCATCCTGAATTGCCCTTGGGTATACTGTTGGTCAAAGACGCCAAAGGGTAATGACTTATTCCTTGTATAAGGATGGTGAGAAACATTTTTTGTTTTACAGTATTCGGAAGTCTTAATGAATTATCCTATTTCTATAAAACAATATACATATTCATTGAAGAAGATTTTAAAAATTAAATAGTGATTGTCTCTGGATAGATGGCATTATTTTAGTGACTTTCTGTATACTGTAAGTCTTCTTAATGCTTGTGAATTATTCCAGTAAAAAAAAATTGTTTGAAAATTAGTTTAAAGGAAAGAATAAAACAAATTCACATTTTAAAAAGATTTAATGGGAACTATGACTTTAAGTGTGTTGGTGAAGAATTTCTAGCGTTCCCAGTTGCAGGTTGAGAGGAAGTACACAAAAAGGCACAGCTCTACAAATGAAATCTTTAAGTAATCTGTATATTATCCATCAACCAGCACCAGCACACAGCCACCCTTCAGTTGCACAGCAGAAGCCCACCTGAAACCCAATATGCTGATTTTATCCACAATCATTCCCCTACCCTGTGGGGAAGAGCATTGTATGAACAAAGAAATGTTAAACTTCTCAACAGGGCTTTCTAACTCCCTGAGGAATCCCTTTTTGAGAATAAGCACAAATACATTTATACATCTAGGCAAGTGATGGCTAGTAGTCCAAAATTATATTCTATGGAATTCCTTTTTGAGAATAAGCACAAATACATTTATTTATATATCTAGGCAAGTGATGGCTAGTAGTCCAAAATTGTATTCTATGTAGCCCCAGCTGCACTATATATAGCTTCAACTTTCACATAATTGATTCAAAGAGCAAAAGTTGGACTGGCCTACATAAAATTATGTGTACACTGGGCTACAGGACTAACCATCTCAACTAAATTTAAAAATTGTTTTTAAAGTCAGTTAAAATGTAACTGAAAGTAATTAGTTTCATCTATTAATGTATCATTATATAGACACAGACCACAGCAGCTAAATATGCATCATCTAAATGAGAGCTGCAGGACTGAACAATGTACAGCCTTGCATGATGTGAGAGGATTCCACACATACATGCCATCTGCACGATGCTGATCCTAACTTCACTGCTTTACAACGTACCCTATTCTTCAACCATCATAGACCAAATATACTGCAAAAAGTGAAGAAAGGCAAGAGAAGAGCACAAGTATCAGGGAATATTTACTTTTCTGATTTAAGAGAGTAAAATTCAAAGTATTCATTTATTCGACATTCAATTAATACTTATACAGGATAGAAAGGTGAGTTAAATGAACAAAAACTCCTGCTCCTTGGAGCAGACATTCTAGTGGATACATGGGCATACATACAAAGTTTAAATAAGGTTCTTCTTCCTCTTGCACTAAGATTCAGAGGAAATAAAAAATGAAATTGGATATCTAAGACAGAGGCTGGGAAACAGTGAATGATAGATATCCTTCACTAATAAGAGAGCTTAGAGAGCCCATCCTATCTGAATTCTGGGAAAGGAAGAGGAAAAGGCAAGTCTGCAGCCAAAATCTGGTCAGAAATTTATCATTGGTGCTTCTTTCCACCTTCATATTAGGCGACCTTTACCTAGTTACTGTGCCTTCTCTTTCCTACCCAATACCCACCATTCTTTCAGATACCCTCAGTCAACAGTGAATGAGAAAAGGATGAGAAATGTCATATATATTTTTTCTCTATGGATGCTGCTTACCCACCAGTATCTGACCCATATAAAAACCACTAAGGGAAGAAAAGCCTGAGGGAATGGATGCATGGAAGAACAGATGAATGGAAGGATTATTGCAAGGGCACAAGGATTAATATGTGGAAAAATAAGTGAATAAAAATGTGAAATAATAAGCAAAGGCATGAACAAAAGACTAATTATATAAAGTAGGGGAAAACTTAAAGGTGTTCATAGAAAGCCTGTGAAGTCAGAAATAGTAAAGATTGGAGAGAAATAAAAAGAAATCATACCCCAAAAATGTGGATAAGCTTACAGACTCTAGGAGAAAGAAAAATAATAATTAAAACTGTAGAACATGAAAGCCCCAGGGAAAAAACAGAAAAAAAACTCACAGCATCTCTTAAAGATGAGCAGAGGAGACAGGGGGAGGTTAGAGGATTTGCTCTGATTCAACCTTGGATCTTGATTCAGTGAGAATGACTGCTTCTGAAAACAGCAGGCTCTGTGAGCTTCACTGAAAGTGGCATTAGGCTTCCAAGCATAGAAGTATGCACAGAAAAATTACAAACTTTTGTTAAAGGTTTAAACATTATGTAGACCAAGTTGATATCAATTTTAGCTATTTATAAATAGCTTTTATATTTTTAATAAAAATACATACCTTCAAAATTGAAAAATACAAATAAGAAAAACAGAAATTAAAATCATCCACAATATTCCAACAATCAGAAATATTTCTGAGTTTTATACCAGCTTAATATGTATGTGTACACGCACACATGTTTCTATGTGTTTAGTACAATATATATTTAATTAGATTAACTTAATATAAAATATATTTTTGACTTTTTAACAGATTAATATTAAATGCTATTAATTCTTTTTTCACATAAATATATTATAAATATTTCTATGGTAGGAAACTCCTCAGTATTATAATAGTTTATCCTCATGCTATTTTATTTTATAGGTATACCAAATTTAATCAAGCAATCTCTCACTGTTAGAAATTTAGTTTCATTCCCCCTCATGTTGTTATTTGAAAAAATTTAGTACAGCCACTATGGAGAACAGTGTGGAGATTCCTTAAAAAACTGGAAATAGAACTGCCATATGACCCAGCAATCCTACTCCTGGGCATACACACCGAGGAAACCAGATCTGAAAGAGACACAAGCACCCCAGTATTCATTGCAGCACTGTTTATAATTGGCAGGACATGGAAGCAACCTAGATGCCCATCAGCAGACGAATGAATAAGGAAGCTGTGGTACATATACACCATGGAATATTACTCAGCCATTAAAAAAAAATTCATTTGAATCAGTTCTAATGAGATGGATGAAACTGGAGCCCATTATACAGAGTGAAGTAAGCCAGAAAGATAAAGACCAATACAGTATACTAATGCATATATTAATTTAAAAAGAATTTAAAACGATGGTAATGATAACCCTATATGCAAAACAGAAAAAGAGACACAGATGTACAGAACAGCTTTGGGACTCTGTGGGAGAAGGCGAGGGTGGGATGTTCTGAGAGAATAGCATTGAAACAAGTATACTATCAAGCGTGAAACAGATCACCAGCCCAGGTTGGATGCATGAGACAAATGCTCAGGGCTGGTGCACTGGGAAGACCCAGAGGGATCGGATGAGGAGGGAGGCAGGAGGGGGGATCAGGATGGGGAACACATGTAAATCCATGGCTGATTCATGTCAATGTATGGCAAAAACCACTACAATATTGTAAAGTAATTAGCCTCCAACTAGTAAAAATAAATGAAAAAAAATAAAAAAAAATTTAGTTTTGCTATTTTAATACTGTTGTATTATTTAAAACAAAGTGCTACATTCTCTAATTTTATCATTATTAATAAACACTGGCATTGGAATTGCTTGATCAAATTTAAAATGTTAAGGTTTTTGATATGTGTATTCATTATGATGGCTTCCGATGCTATTAACAACAATAAAAAACAAATGTCTTAAATAATAAAGCTTTTTATAACGGATCTCATAGAGTCCAGAGATAATTCAGGTCATATAACTGAATTCCTCCAGTAGCTCAACAACGTTATATCCTGCTACTTTTTGTCTTCTGTTCTGCCCCCTTTGATAAAAGCCTCCTCCTCTCATAGATTCCACAGGCTACCAACAACTCTTGGGAATACATTTTTTTCTCTTTTAAGTTTAGAGAAAGAATATTTTTCCCAACCCTCAAACAAAAATCCTAAATCTTACTTTAGATCAGTCTGTATCATGTGCCCATTCCTGAGCTCTGACAAAGATCTTGAAAGTGAAAGTGAAGTCATGTCTGACTCTTTGCGACCCCATGGACTGCAGCCTCTCAGGCTCCTCCGTCCACGCAATTTTCCAGGCAAGAGTACTGGAGTGGGTTGCCATTTCCTTCTCCAGGGGATCTTCCCAACTCCGGGGTTGAACCGGGGTCTCCTAGATGTTGTCAATATACAATCCCACAAATAGTGTGAGTTCAGGTTTCCTCCAGCCTTCACTGAGAATTAATCTTTTTTAAATTACAATAAGATCAAAAGCCGCCAGCTTGACAACTAAAAATAGTAGGCCATTATTCACTTTTTCCTTTCTTTTCTATCTTATTGGTGTGGACTTTTTAATTTTGAAAACTCTGGGATCTAAAAATCAGATGGTCCCTGACTAGGCAGAGTTGCTTTATCTTAAGCAAGTTAGAGAAATTCCCTGGAAAACAGGAATAATAATAATAGAATTTGCCTCTTGAATTTTTACGACAATAAATGAAATACATTTTTAAAGACCTAGTAGTGTTAGGTTTTGTTTTTCATTATTATCTTACTTTTATTATTAAATTGTTATGATTACCTATTCATTCTTTGTGCTCATCTTTCTATTGGGAGTAGCCATTTTTAATCCTAAATAGGAAGATTATTTTTCATTTTTTGAAATGTATATTTCCTCATTTAAGATATATATGTAAATACTCATATTTTCTTCACTAGTCAAACAGCAACACCTACAGACACTAGCCATTAGTATCAAAAAACTGAAAAATTAGTCAATTTAGAAAAGTAGAAAGTCAATCACTGATGAGAGGGTGAGTAAATTTGGCCTATCATCCTCCATTTCCAAGATACTTTGCATATAAGGATTCCCAGGTCACTCAGTGGTAAAGAATCCACCTGCCAATGCTAGAGATGCAAGAAACTTGGGTTTGATCCCTGGTCAGGAAGATCCCCTAGAGAAGGAAATGGCAACCCACTCCAGCATTCTTGCTTGGAAAATCCCATGGACAGAGGAGCCTGGTGGGCTCCAATCCATGGAGTTGCAATCTGATACAACTGAACATGCACATGGTTCCTTTGCAAATAAGCCATTTGTGTTGCTACAGCTCCATGAAGTCTATAAAACACTAGACTTTCTTCTCTGTGACATTTCAGACAAAATGCCAGCAATGATAGATAATGGCATGACTAATGCCAAAATGAGTCACCTCAAAGACAACTGAAATCATATATGATAAACGTTATTTGTTAGACCTTTTACAAATTCCACAAATAACTCCAAGTCTCAGCCCCTTAGTATGATAAGTATCTTTAAGAATTAAGAGAATTTTGAAGAGGGGAAATAAACAGTGAAAGAAATCTCTCATTCACAAGTTATGGCTATTCCTATCCAAATACAGGAATAGCTTGATTTACCAAAACCTTACATGAAGCCATTCCTCTAACTGGAAATAGAAACGACATTTTTAGTTTGTTCAGTGTGCAGTGTGATTCTTGTCTGAATGGTGTTATTTCTGGCTCCCCAGCAAGACATTCTTAGGATTGGTCAAAAAGGATCTGGGCTCCCTTCTTCTCTTTCGATGTGTTCTTCCTCTGAAACTTGTTAGAACAGAAAGATTTTTAATTCCACCTCAAAATTCAGCAGTTCTCTAATTTCTGAACAGATCAGTTCTAAGAAAACAAAACTGACTTCACTGTGCCCACAAAAGCTTCCTCCTTGCCCCATACATACAGCATACCATAGTTAGATTACTAATCGATGTTGTTCAAACTTCACTGTTCTTTATCTCCCCTTATATATCTCTCATGCATATGGACCTTATTATCGCAATCTTAAAAAATGTCTTTTGGAAACTGGGAAGGTTTGCCCTATTCTACAATATTTGGCAGTGTTCATTTTAACTGATTTTTTGTTAGGGCAAAACTACTGTAACCTGTAAATGAATGTTAAGATTGTCAGATGCATACTTGTACTGAATTAATATTTTATAGCTTCTAGGCCTTGTGTGGGCTGACTGTTCTACCAGAATGCTCTAGCACCATGGAAACGCTAGGAGATATTTTTTCTTAATTGTAAGAATGTTTGACAGATAACAGTACAGTACCATGGAATTAAACTCCATTACTGATGAATTCTGATCAGTTTATAACCTTTTTTATTATATTATTTGAATGGTTGTTTTTTGTTTTATTTTTGAGCTTTGGGACATTTGTCCTTGTCCATATCACTTTTTAAAAGTCTTAGTGTAAGTATTGCCTTGCCTATATAATTGTCATCAGATAAAGAAATCCAATTTTTTAATTAAATAGTTTCCCCATTAGGAAAAAATCCTAGTTGTTAACTATCATTAAAATATTTTTGAAGAAATATTTTTAAAGAATAAAAAATTCTGCTAACAACTCTCTATTGCCTAAATTGTAATTTAAGTCAATTACATTAACCTTAAATTCTAATGCCAGAAATATCTGTATTTAGCTTAAAAATTATTTGTAATTTTAAAAACAAAGAATAAATAATGTGTTTTATATGCTTTTATGTCTAAGAGAAACATGCTATGGTTCTATCTGTCTAGTCCAATGAGATGGAGTAGAAAATAAATATTTATTATTTTTCTAAGCTTTAGACTTTTTAACCAGTTGATTCAAGTTTTACCCTAAAACTCCCATAGCCCTAAAGAGTCAAGTTCATAATGGAAGCCAAGTATCCAAACCCCTAGGCTGAGTTTCCAGAAAAAAAGATAACTGCCAGTCATATTTTTTTGCTTTCTCAGAAACACTTAACGAGAGTTCAAATAGCTGTCTATAGCCAACTCATTAACGTGCCATATTTTCTCCTAGTGCAGCACAGTGATGGCTCTCCTACTCTAGAAGAATGAGGTATTTCATTTTGGCACGTGGATTCCACCAGATTCCTCTCATTCACCCACTACTGGCCTCACTAGAAGCAGAATCCTGGGAAGTGCAGCTCATCACCTGACTCAACTGTCTTCTCTTACCAACCTGCTCCATGTAGCTTTCCTCTTTGCTTTGTCACAGAGTTGAGAAGTCAAGAGAAGCTAAGAAGACAGTACTCAAAATATTCAGTTGAAAACTGGTGGAGAAAAGCTATGGACACATTAAAAATGTCTCTCCTGATACAGAGGGGTTACTGAGGGAAGAGATGATTTCCTGCTGGGAGTAACTGGGAAAGGTTTTATGGCTTCCCTGGTAGTTCAGCTGGTAAAGAATCTGCTTGCAATATGGGAAACCCTGGTTTGATTCCTGGGTCTGGAAGATCCACTGGAGAAAGGATAGGCTACTCCACTGGAGAAGTGGAGTGACTATCCACTCTAGTATTCTAGCCTGGAGAATTCCATGGACTCTATAGAGGACACGACTGAGCGACTTTCACTTCACTTTATGGCAGAAAGGATATAGACACATATAATGTGTGCATGTGTTAGAAACAGTAGCGATCCAAAGTAGGAAGAGACTACAAATCAAGTGTGATAGACAGAAAATGGTCCTTGAAAAGGAGTCTAGTCTTAATTCCAAGAATCATGTTATCTTTACAAGGCAAAAGGACTTTGATGAGGGGGTTAGATTAGGAAGTTTTGAGATGAGGAGATTATCCTGATTATCCAAGTAGAGCCTAAGTGTCACATGTATAAGAAGGAGGTAGGAATGTGAGTCAGGGAAGGAGATGTGAGGACAGAGAGGTTAGAATGATGCAGGCTCTAGAAGTTGTAAAAGGCAGGGAAATAGATTCCCTCTCTTATCTCCAGAAAGAATGCAGCTCTGCAATACCTCGATGTTAGCCTCCTGAGACCTGTTTTATCTCTCTGACCTCTAGAATCATAAAATAGTAAATTTGTGTTGTGTTAAAACAGTGGTCTGTGGCTATTTGTTATAGCAGCAATAGGAAACTACTACAAAAAGGCAAATAGAAAAATGTGCACTATTTGTAAAGAATGTTAAACTTCAGAGTGGAAGGTGCATAGGGATATTCAATGGAGGACAAGACAAAAAGGAAAATAATAGAAAAAATAATGATAACATTTTGCTTTCTATTTAAAGTGCTTCCATATTCATTATTTTAAAAATACGATTCCCATGAAACCTCTTAATCCAGGCATTATGATTATGTTTATAAGGTAAAGACAAAGTAGCGATGGTTGAAGGAAGTTAACTGCTTTGCTCAAGTTCACAGTTCTATAAACTGAGGAGCTAAGTGGGAGCCAGGGTGTCCCTTGCTCCTCACTTCTTTCCAATGCACCTCATCCCTTGTTTAAACCAGGCCACCTGATTTCAGAGAGGTTTAAATGTCAGGTCAAAGGCATAAAATATATTCATCAGTAATAAACTAAAGGTTTTATGCAAGGTGCAGTACAATCAATTAATTTAATATCACAACATAAAGTAGATTATAGAAGGAGGGGAAAAATTGAGAGACTGACTGGGCTAATGGAATAGTCCAGGAGACAGGAAACAGAGGCCTGAAGGAGGCCAGCCGTGGGAATAGAGAGGCATGTTGCTTTATACAGGATCAGGAAAGGGTAGAGGCAAGTGAAAACAGGAACATGGAATTCATCTTTCTGGCTTACTATCGAAGGAAAACTTATGGTTTTCTAATATATATCTCTGGGGCAATAAATTAGTGTACATTTAAAGTCTGCTTTATTCATATAAATCACAGGTTTCAAACAAAAGTTAAGTTTTTAACCCATACCATATTATTTAACTTTCTAAATTCCCATTTCAGATTTTTTTTTAGTTTGCTTAAAAAATAGCTGAATCCCAATACTCTATTTTTTACACTAATACCTGAGTACTTTATGAGAAGTCAACTAGCTGGCCATCAATGAAAACAGCTAGAAAAGTGCCATTCCACTCCTCTCACAGTAATGGCAATATACTCTCTCAACAGTCACCTTTCCAACAGTTCTTTCTTGACCCCATCCAACTCACACTCTATTATCTGTTTTCTATTCCCTTTGTATGCTGTTGGTAAGCTACACAAATATCTTTGGGTGGTCATTCTTGTTATATATCTGAAACATTTGCTGCTGCATTATGGCATGTTATTTATTGCTGTTACTCATCTGTCAGTTCTTATCATGTCCATTTTTCAATCTTTGATTGCCTTTTTTGACCTTGATTCTTAGAAGTTTTCACAAACTTTTTTTTTTCTTTTACCACAAATACTTCAGAATTCTAATATTGGTTTTGATAGGGTGAATAATGGTCCACCAAAGACATCCTTGGTAACTTAGTTGGTAAAAAATCCACCTGCAATGCAGGAAATCCTGGTTTGTTTCCTGGATTGGGAAGATCCACTGGAGAAGGGATAGGCTACCCACTACAGTATTCTTGGGCTTCCCTGGTAGCTCAGACGGCAAAGAATCCACCCGCAAGGCAGAAGACCTGGGTTCAATCCCTGGGTTGGGAAGATCCCGTGGAGAAGGGAATGGCTACCCACTCCAGTATTCTGGCCTGGAGAATTCCATTGACAGAGAAGCCTGGCAGGCTACATTCCATGGAGTCCCAAAGAGTTGGACATGACTGAACGACTTTCACTTTCACTACTTTCAAAGGCATCTATCTCCTAATTCCCAGAACTTGTTAATATGTTACCTTACCTGGTAAAATGGACTTGACAAATTTTATCAAGGATCTTGAGAGGTGAGAGTATCCTAGATTATCCAGGTGAATCTAACGTAATCACAGGCATCCTTAAAAGAGAAAGAGGCAGAAGAGAAAGGGAGATGGACACGACAGAAGCAGAGATAAGAAAGGAAAGAAGATGTGATGTTGCTTGGTTTGAAGATGAGAAAACGTTACCTATTTTAGACTTCTAACCTCTACAATTCTAGAAGAGAATAAATCTGTATTGTGTTAAACCACTAAGTCTGTGATCATTTGTTATAGTTGTAATAGGGTAAGTACAATTTCCTAACAGAAAAAGAAATTCCAAATGTCTTATGTTTTTATATATTTAAATTGAGGTAAGAAATTAGAGTAGCCCAATTAAAGTGGCCTCTAACATCTTAATTATTATATCTTACTTCATTTTCTCAGCTACTCAAAGAAAAAAAAAAAAATCCCAGCTAATTTTTTCATCTTACAATGTCAGTAGATTATAGATGGATTACAAAGATTATAATCCATCCCATAATGATCCTAAATAAGCAATTTAAAACCTATTCAGAACTTTTTATATGGAATCACTCACTTTAAGTAACATGAAATCCATACATAAAAGCCATGGTAGAAAACTTCTGTGAGTAAAAAACTGCAGTGAAACTAAAGTGTTGTCTTTCAGTCAAATAATGCTATAATTCTTTTTAATTTTTAATTTTTTTTCCAGTGGGTTTTGTCATACATTGATATGAATCAGCCATAGAGTTACACGTATTCCCCATCCCGATCCCCCCTCCCACCTCCCTCTCCACCCGATTCCTCTGGGTCCTCCCAGTGCACCAGGCCCAAGCACTTGACTCATGCATCCCACCTGGGCTGGTGATCTGTTTCACCATAGATAATATACATGCTGTTCTTTCGAAACATCCCACCCTCACCTTCTCCCACAGAGTTCAAAAGTCTGTTCTGTACTTCTGTGTCTCTTTTTCTGTTTTGCATATAGGGTTATCGTTACCATCTTTCTAAATTCCATATATATGTGTTAGTATACTGTAATGTTCTTTATCTTTCTGGCTTACTTCACTCTGTATAATGGGCTCCAGTTTCATCCATCTCATTAGAACTGATTCAAATGAATTCTTTTTAATGGCTGAGTAATATTCCATGGTGTATATGTACCACAGCTTCCTTATCCATTCGTCTGCTGATGGGCATCTAGGTTGCTTCCATGTCCTGGCTATTATAAACAGTGCTGTGATGAACATTGGGGTGCACTATAATTCTTTTTAAAAAGCAAAAGATTTAATGTTGTAAGTTAAAGCTGTAACCCACAGTTCCTTCAACAGTACTCAAATGAAATCTCGATCCCAATATAATAGGACAAGAGCTAAGGCTTACTTGAGAGTTCTCTAACCAAACTGCCAAGAGAAGTCAAAGGGAGACAATCAGGAAAGCATGAGGGAGGGTTACAGATGAGCAGGGGAAGAGGAATAAGGAGACACATACAGATTCTCAGAATTAACCTGATCTAAAAGTAATATCAGCTTTTAACCAATGGGAGGGATGAAGTCCTCACAGAGACCAAAGTTATTATACGGAGGATAGATGACACACAGCTACCTGACCCCAAGCCCTATATACATCAGGTCTAGTTTGGTTACATAAAGGGTGACAGGTGGGGGTTGAGTGTTACCCAACAACTTTTGAAAGTTAAAGGAAAACTTCAGTGAAATATCCAATCACTTTTATAGCCACATTCTGTGAACTCCACCTCCACCTCTCCTACCTTTTCCCACTCACAACAATAAGGGCAGAAAGAAAAAAGGAAGAGAAAAGGAATTGATGTTTTTGAGAACCCATTAATGTCAGATTAAAACACAAGATGGTTTTAATTTATTACATTTCATCTTCATAAAAGAGCTACATTGCATGAGTCTTTAATGTGAGCCAAGCACTGTACTAATGATTATAGTTTAATAGCTTTAACTATACACTATTAGTTTATCTTATCTTGTGCTAACAACTACTCTCTGAAGTGTGTACTGGTATCCCCATTCTGTAATGAGAAAATGAACCCTACAGAGTTGAAGTAACTGGCCCCGAGTCAAGCAGTTGGCAAACTGCAAGACAGGGATTCAAACATAGCTTTATCTACCTCATGTGAGTACCTAGTTCTTTACCATTTCTCTAAGAGGTAAATAACTATTTTTCTTTCTTTACAGATGAAAATATTTGAGTCAAAGGAATATCAAGAAACTTACATTACTGTGTCTAAATCAAAATTACTTAATTCTGACTTCAGAATATTAGTCCCACACATGATAATGAGCTTATATTTGTAAAGCAGATAGTTCAGTTTTTGATGCCTTTATAAATTGTGCTTTTATAAAAATCACCACTAAACTTACACTGGATAACCATCCTATTAGTTATACTCTCTTAGCATCCACAAATTGATTTAGAATAAATCCTAGTTTTCAGAGCTACAAAGTAGGACCTACTGATTCACCTAAGGGCAGAATTAAGATTTGATATAATGGTGTCAAAGTCTGAATTTGGAATAATTACATCTCTCAAGCACAGCTGCACTTTTAATTTTCAAACATGCTCTTAAAAGAAACATTGCTACATAATTCCAAGGGTTTATTTCTCTTAGATCCAAATAATAGATGAGATTTGCAGTGGGAAGAAGTCACTAGCAGAACTTTACACAAACCTCAAACCAGAATCTCATCATGGTTCATCTATGTTTCATGAGGTGCCCCATTGGCCACCAGGGCTACATGCAACTCATAAGACTCACAAATTGATCACGCTTCCTCCTGGGTCAGCCTGCTTCCAGACAACCAAGTGTGTACTTCTTTCTTTTGGTTCAGACATACATCGCTGTGCAAAATACACAAAATGGCATTATGTTTTGATTAAAGCTCCTAATTTGAGAAAGGACAGAGATAAATTTGGATACTGCAGAACTCATCCATTTTGTTCCTACCACTCTTTTAAAATGTGTGTTAATTTACGCAGAGCTTGTGCCACAGTAAAAATAGCCTCTCATGTACCTGTAATTCCTCACAGCTCAAGGAATATGAAAACAAAAAAGTTCATGAGAGTCACATGTGTTCTGGTGAGAATACAAAAGAAGCTACTAATTAGGAAAAACAAAACCACCATCAGTGGAGCAGCTGCGCTAATTTTCTGTGCCTTTCTGGCATTATGGGAAACTGCATGTATTATCACAGTCACTTATCACACCATAGAGAGACTGCATTAGCTTATTCTTTTCCCCACAAACTCATCCCCTTTAGGATGCAGTAAAACAGTTCACCAAGTTAAGGATGAAATGCTAAATTTCAGAAAATAAGGCTTGAAAGTGGTCATTAACAGATTTTTAAAACAACTTTTTTGAATAATTTTCAATTGAAGTCACAAAGTGTTTAGTTGCAACATTCCTTTTCCTTCAATGAGAATTCAAGAAAATCACTATTTTACTTGCTGAAATGTTGTAGGAATATAGTCTCGGTTGGCAGTAAGTACAAGAAGAAGATGCAGAGCTGGGTGGGAAAACAGGAGAGATGCAAAGCTGCCAGCCAAACAGAATGAAAGTGTTTACAATACAGTTCTGAAAGAAGTAAAGAAACGTAGTCAAAATCCAGCAGGACATAGAAGCACACTCGCTTCACATGGGGGTGTGCCAGAGTGGAAAGCTGAGAGCTTCAGATCCTGCAGTGCTACTGAGTTCTGCCATGCTCTGGAATGACGGCTGAAACAGACACCCCCAAATCTGGACATACAGAGATTCCCTCTCCAAACACACCAAGCTGAGAGTGCTTATAAGCATGGTAGTTATTCTGGTTTTAAAAGTCATTACTATATCCAAATGGAAAAAAGGGTACACCAATTCGACCACACAGAGAATGGTGCTCTCTGTGTGCCTCCTATTTTCCCATGTTAAATGAGACCTTTGTTAAAGTATAAGGTGTTGCATAAATAATTTTAAATAGTAATATAATATTTAACTAAATGTGAGCTCAGGATTGTGGTTAGCCATGTCCCTTCCTCCCACGATTGGGAAGCCATGTGGGAAGCAGGCCTGGCCAATCTGTCTTCTATAGTTGGCATGGAGAAAGAACCATGCCTTTTTCAAGTGCTTTCAACAAATAGTAACTGAGCATCTGCTGTGGCCCCACCCAAAGATAATGAGGCTGTAGGATGTCTACGGAATATGGTGTGTGAAAGTGAACCAAATAAGCTTATTCAAAATAGAGAGTCAAACAAGGGCAGCCTGAAGAGAATATTGGGAAGTGATATGCAAGAGAAGCAGCATACAGGAGCCATGAACAAAAGTTGCTCTAAACAAAATTAACAGACAGTTGTTAATGCCTATTGAAGGGTTTTTACCTCCTCTTGGCTCACTCATGTGAGTGTATAGTACCAAAGGAGCTGGAATGTGAAGATAAATCATACTATTTTTATTTTATTTTATTTTTTTTAGTCATACTATTTTTAAAAAACAGTGGGGTCAAACAAGCAGCTTATTATATGGGTTATCATTTGAGCCTGTGTATTTAATGTCCACCTTTCTGCATCCTCTTTGAAAGAGAAGAAGAAATATAAAAATTAGAAAAATAGCATATGTACTAATATAGGAATCAAGGAGAGGCAATAAATATACCTTTTCTGCTGTAAGCCAATGAAATTTTGGAAGTTTATTCCAACAACATATTGATATGCTTTTTCCAATTATAAAATGAATACAATAATTTTTTCAAAGGTATAGAAGTGGACTGGCAGTTTAAACATCAAATAAATCCCAGCTATTAGCTCTGGAAAAGTAGAAGGAATGGTGCAGATGATGGTGGATAAAAGAGACTATTTCTTCTATTTAAAGAAAGAATTGAAGCAAGTATAATAATATGATAATAACTACTAATTTGCATTATGGGTACATGAGTACTTTAATACTATTCATTGTAATATACTATACTTTTAATATTTTAAAATTAAAGTTAAAAATAAATAAAATTATATACCTCCACTGAAGATAACTGAGGTATGTATAAAAGCATGATGAAAGTTAAAACCAGTCATAATTCTACTATCAAGAGGTAAAATGAAATCAACATTCTAAATACTAATATATATACATACTATAATATAAAATTGGAGAAGGAAATGGCAACCCACTCCAGTATTCTTGCCTAGAAATCCCATGGATGGAAGAGCCTGGCAGGCTACAGTCTATGGGATTGCAAAGACACAACTGAGTGGCTTCACATAATATAAAATAATTTTATAAAAATGAGACCTGTTGAACAATGCCTTGTCTTTGTATATAACAATTCACTTTTTCATCATATTAAATAGTACTTTAAAATATAACTATTTTCTTGGAAAATGCATATAAAACAGAAGATCAAAGATTTTTATTTCCCTCCATTATTCAGTATTATCATTTCTCTTTTATTTTTCAAGTCCATGACTGAAAAACATCCCTCCTTCTTTATTTTGTATTTCTTTGATTGCCAGTTAGACTGTACCATTTTCTCTGTATATATGACATTCATACCTGCTCTATCAGCCTGGCCTGTATTTCCCTTTCTGACGAGGAACAGCCTCACTTCTTTCTAATGTTCTGATGGACATGCATGCGTGCTAAGCCATTTCAGGAGCAGCCGATTCTATGTGACCATATGGATTACAGATTGCCAGGCTCCTCTGTCCATGGGATTCTCCAGGCAAGAATACTGGAGTGGGTTGCCATGACCATCTCTAGGAACTGACATGCAAAATATCTCTTGCTGTTGCTATTGTTGTTTAGTTGCTCAGTTGTTCCAGCTCTTTGACACCCCATGGACTGCAGCACGCCAGGCTTCTCTGTCCTTCACCATTTCCCAGAGCTTGTTCAAACTCATGTCCATTGAGTCAGTGATGCCATCTAACCATTGTATCCTCTGTCGTCCCCTTCTCCTCCCGCCTTCAATCTTTACCAACAAGAGGGTCTTTTCTAATGAGTTGACTCTTCGCATCAGGTGGCCAAAGTACTGGAGTGTCAGCTTCAGCACCAGTCATTCCAATGAATATTCAGGACATATTTCTTTTAGGATTCAGTGGTTTGATCTCCTGCAGTGCAAAGGACTTTCAAGAGTCTCTCTAACATCACAGTTCAAAAGAATCAATTCTTCAGCACTCAGCCTTCTTTATGGTTCAACTCTCACATCCATACAAGACTACTGGAAAAACCATAGCTTTGACTATACAGACCTTTGTTGGCAAAGTAATGTCTCTGCTTTTTAATATGCAGGCTAGGTTGGTCACAGCTTTACTGCCAAGGAGCAAGCATCTTTTAACTTCATGGCTGCAGTCGCTTGACCTCTGCATTGATTTTAGAGTAAAGAAAATAAAGTCTGTCACTGTTTCCATTGTTGCCCCATCTATTTGTCATGAAGTGATGGGACCAGATGCCATTCTTAGTTTTCTTTTTTTTTTTTTTTTTTAAATATTATTTTATTAGTTGGAGGCCAATCACTTTACAACATTTCAGTGGGTTTTGTCATACATTGACATAAATCAGCCATATAGTTACAAGTATTCCCCATCCCGATCCCCCCTCCCACCTCCCTCCCCACCCGACTCCTCAGGGTCCCAGTGCCATATTCTTAGTTTTCTGAATATTGGGTTTTAAGCCAGATTTTTCCACTCTCCTGGTTCATTTTCATCAAGAGGCTCTTTATTTCCTCTTCACTTTCTGCCATAATCACGGGGTCATCTGCCTATCTGAGGTTATTGATACTTCTCCCAACAATCTTGATTTCAGCTTGTGCTTCATTCAGCCCAGCATATCGCATGATATATTCTGCATATAAGTTATATAGGCAGGGTGACAATATACTGCCTTGACAGACTCCTTTCCCAATTTGGAACCAGTCTGTTGTTCCATGTCCAGTTCTAACTGTTGCTTCTTGACCTGCATACAGATTTCTCAGGAGGCAGGTAAGATGGTTTGGTATTCCCTTCTCTTGAAGAATTTTCCACAGTTTGTTTTAATCCACACAGTCAAAGACTCTAGAGAGGTCAATGAAGCAGATGTTTTTCTGGAATTCTCTTGCTTCTTCTAAGATCCAGCAGATGTTGGCAATTTGATCTCTGGTTCTTCTAGACTTCCCTGGTGGGTCAGATGGTAAAGCATCTACCTATAATGTGGGAGACCTGGGTTCAATCCCTAGGTTGCAAAAATCCCCTGGAGAAGGAAATGGCAACCCACTCCAGTATTCTTGTCTCAAAAATCCCATGGATGGAGGAGGCTGGTAAGCTACAGTCCATGGAGTCGCAAAGAGTCAGACATGACTGAGTGACCTCTGGTTCCTCTACCTTTTCTAAATCCAGCTTTAACATCTGAAATTTCTTGGTTCACATACTGTTTAAGCCTAGCTTGAAGAATTTTGAGCATTACTTTGCTAGCGTGTGAGACGAGCAATTGTGCGGTAGTTTGAACATTCTTTGGTATTGACTTTCTTAGGGATTGGAATGAAAACTAACCTCTTCCAGTCCTCTGGCCACTGCTAAGTTTTCCAAATCTGCTCGCATATTGAGTGCAGCACTTTCACAGCATCATCTTTTAGGATATGAAATAGCTCAGCTGGAATTTCATCACCTCCACTAGCTTTGTTCGTAGTGATGTTTCCTAAGGTCCACTTGACTTTGTACTCCAAGATGACTGGCTCTACGTGAGTGATCACACCATCATGGTTATCTGGGTGATGAAGATCTTTTTTTATAGTTTGTGTATTCTTGCCTCCTCTTCTTAATATCTTCTGCTGCTGTTAGGTCCATACCATTTCTGTCATGCCATGTGCTTCTCCAGACACTGACATGCAAATACCTCTGCCTGCCCCTAACTGCAGGAACTGGTATGTAACCCAGTCATCCTCCAGATGAAATTCCATTCCTCTAATGGCTTCTCTGATGTATTCTGCCAAACTTTTTAGAAGACTTAACGTCATTATATCTCACACTCTTTCAAAAAGTAAAAAAGAGAAAACACTCCCAAACCCATTTTACAAGGCCGTTATCTTGATAGCAAAGCGAGGTAAGGACGGACATGATAGGAAAAGAAAACTGCAGGCCAATATCCCTGATGAATAAATATGCACAAAAGGAGAGAATGATGTAACAAACTTCTGTGTACTCAGCAAATTATCAATATACATAAGAGTATAATATGATTTCTACTATTAGAATTAAATATAAAGGAGCTAACTATAGTGATTCTTCTTGAATCCTTGAGGTTTAAGAGTTTGGAGTTTGAGTTGACTATATATATATATACACATAGGAGCAACATTAATTAAAAATTACAGTAAGTTTTCAAACTATATAAAATTTAAAATGTGTGTCAAGATATCATTAAAAATTAAAAGGCAAACAATATACTGTAAAATTTATTTTTAAAACATCTTTATTATATAAAGAGATCATTCTTAGTGGAATGTTCTATAAATATCAAATAAGTCCACTTACTCTAATGTGCTATTTAAGGCTTATGTTTCCTTATTGATTTTCTATCTGGATGATCTGTCCATTGATGGTAAGGGGGTACTAAAATCCCCTACTATTATTGTGTCACTGTCAATTTCTCCTTTTATGTCTATCAATATTTGCCTTATATACTAAAGTGCTCCTATATTGTGTGCAGATATATTTACATTGTTGTGTCTTCTGCTTAGATTGATTCCTTGACCATTATACAGTGTCCTTCTTTGTCTACTATACTGTAATAGTCATTATTTTAAAGTTTATTTGTCTGTTATAAATATTGCTATTCCAGGTTTCTTTTGATTTCCACTTGCATGGAATCCTGTTCCCATCCCCTCACTTTCTGTCTGTATGTGTCTCCAGATCTGATGTGATCTCTCTTTTTGTGCATATTCTAAGTTTTTCCATAATGAAGCCTAAAACATTATTTTGTAGTTTTACTTATTTTCTGCTGCCTTTCAAGTTTCATTGACATAAATTCCTAATTTGTGACCATGAACAAATTTTGAAATCTCTAAGTTTTGTTTGTCTCTGATAGTAAAAAACCAGAACCAGACAAGGAAGTAAAAATATACCAAAAGTGTAGGATTGTTAAAGGAGGAAAGAAAATAATGCATATATAGCATATACTATTGTGCTTTGCAAACACCAGATACTCAATAAAGGTTTCCTTTTATTATTATTACTACTATTACTATTTCAATTTCTATATATCAGACTTTTCTGCTGTAAAAATCAGAAGCTAATCCTGGATGATTAAATAAAAGAGAAGTTTATTTCAAAAGATACTGGGAATAGCAGAAGATAAGTTCAATGACAGTTTCAGAATGCCGAAGACCTGAGCTGGGAAGAAATCTGCTGCCAGCCACAAGCCTGCTGAGCACAAGTAGAAAAGGCTTGGCCACAGTCACCCTCACAGGATAAGTCTGCCCCAGAGCTGGATGCACACACCCACACAGGCCCATGAATGTTTCCGAGCAGGCTCTGCTACCTCAAACTGCTCCCTTGAATGCATATGACAAGCAAATCGTTGACAAGTCAGACCCATAAGGATGAAAGCTCTTCAAACAGGAGTTCAAAGCTGTAGACCAAAAAAGAAGACCAAAAAAAAAAAAAAAATGTAGACAAGCAGGCAGAAAACTTAACAATGTCCTGTACAGTCCTCTTGCTAGCTACCCAAATTTCATATCGACCTTCCTTCTATGCTGGAACTTGACAAGGACAACAGTAAAAATTCTATAAGTTAGGTCATTAGCTGTCAGGAAGCTTTTAACAAGAGGCTTCCTGTGTGCTGTTTTGGATCTGTCAGAAACCCTCTGGCCCTTATTAATTCCTGAATATTCAGGAATTAAGAGGAGAGGCACGCCTTTCCCCGGGCTGAGGAATCCAGGCATTTCTCATCACGGTGACAAGTACCCTCTTCCTTCTTATGAACCATACAGTAAAAGGTGATTGTTTGCAACTCTCTCTTTGATAGGGATCGTTATGTTTTGTAAATCTGGAATTTTAATCTTTACCTTTGCTGAGAATAGCTACCTTGTGAGACAGTATATATGCCCACATCATGTTGATTAAAACACCTTTGCTCCATCAGAGCTTGGGTCCCTGTGTCTGTCTGTCTTTCTATTCTTTCTGTCTTTCTCTCTCTCTCTCTATTTCTGGCTAATTCCTTGCAGTGCGGAGGCCCACTGAGCTCACTTTCTTGCCCAGGCTTCTAAGACCCTCTCGAGAAGGAACACTGTGCCTTCACCCACTTGAGAGGGCGCCTGGTGCCTACGTGCAGCAGCGCGAGCCCTAAGAATAGGACTCTATTGGCTTTCTGCTTAAACCAAGGGATATCAGCCTCTTTCTCTCTCTTACTTTCTTATGATCGACTCTGGACCACCAAGTTCCGGTCCATTAAAGGACCAACAATTAGGTACAGCTGCCCTGGTAGGTCCTTTCTGAGGAGACTGATACCCTAACAACTCAAACACTGGGGAGCCCAACTCCAGGCTGCTAAGCATAAAATTTAGAGTTCTGGGGTGGCTGGAACCTTTCCCTTAAAATCCAGATTATTTTATGCCACTGAGTCCCCAAGATAGGATGTTGCTGTAAAAACTACTCTAGGCAGTCCTACTTGGTTTAGAGAAATGTGGGATTAAATAAATCCGTTTGACCACTGAATCCTTATCTATTTACCTTAAAGGAAAGATATTCCAGGTGGAAAGAACTGTTTCAACACACAGTTAGAAGAATACTGTTGTATAGAATCCAGAGTTGATTTTGTAACTCTCAGCTACATGGAATTGTTCTGAGGCTTTGATTAAATAACAGATGTAACAAAAAAGATGCATAAATTCTCAACAAAATACTAGTAAACAGAATTCAACAGCACATTAAAAGGATTATACATCACAATCAAGTGAGATTTATCCTTAGGATGCAAGGATGGTTCAATAAATGCCAAGCAGTTCATATGATAAACTACATTAGTAGAATGAAAGATCAAAATTATATGATCCTCTCAGTGCATAAAAGCATTTGACAAAAATTTAATACCCAGGTGTGATATAAACTCTCAAAAACTTGGTAATAAAAGGAATCTACCAAAACACAATGAAAGTCATAGATGACAAACCCATAGCTAACAACATATTCAATGATAAAGAGCTGAAAGATTTTCTTCTAAAACCAGAAACAAGAAAAGAGTGCCCAATCTCACCAGCTAGATTCAACATAGTACTGGAAATGACACTAGAGCAATAAGGAAAAATAAATAAATAATAAATAAAATAAATTCAAACTGGAAAGAAGTAAAATTGTCTTTCTTTGCACATGATGTGATCTTTTTTTTTTTCAGCAGCATTCGTTTTTATTTCTAAGGAAGCATCATGTGATCTTATACACAGAAACTTCTGAAGACTTCACCAAAAACTGTCAGAACTAATAAACAGATTTAACAAAGTTGAAATCAACATACAGATATTGGTTGCATTTCTATACACTAGTAATGAATTATCTGAGAGTGAAATTAAGAAAACAATTCCATTTACAATAGCATCAAAAGAATAAAATACTTAAAAATGAATTTAACCAAAGAGATAAGAGATCTGTCTGTAGAGTGAAAACTTTAAGACTGATTAAAGAAACTGGAGAAGGTGTAAAAAATGTAAAGTCATCCATGTTCATAGATGGAAAGAATTAATATTGTTAAAACATCATACTAGACAGTCTTCTAGAGATTCATCAATGCAATTTCTGTCAAAGTTCCAAAGGCTAATTTTATATAAATAGAAAAAAGAATCCTAAAAATTCTAAATTAATGTGAAACCACAGAAGACCTTGAGACTAAGCAATCCTGTGTAAGAACAACAAAGCTGGAAAAATCATGGTTCCTGATTCCAAACTAAGTTATAAAGCTACACTTTTCAAAACAGCTTGGTATTAGCATAAAAATGGACACAAACAACAATGAACAGAATCAAGATTTTAAAAACAAACCTACAAAAATATACAGTCAACTAGGTGCCAAGAACACACGGTAGGGAAAAGATGTATTTATTCAATCACTAAGTTGTGTCTGACTCTTTGCAACCCCATGGACTGCAACATGCCAGGCTTCTTCGTCCTTCACCATCTCCTGGAGCTTGCTCAAACTCATGTCCATTGAGTTGGTGATGCCATCCAACCATCTCAAGCTCTGTCATCCCCTTCTCCTGTCCTCAATCTTTCCCAGCATCAGGGTCTTAGTAAGTCAACTCTTCACATCAGGTGGCCCAAGTATTAAGGCTTCAGCTTCAATATCAATCCTTTCAATGAATATTCAGGGTTGATTTCCTTTAGGGTTGAGTGGTTTGATCTCCTTGGAATCCAAGGGACTCTCAAGACTCTTCTCCAACACCACAGTTTGAAAGCATTAATTCTTTAGAGCTCAAGTTCCTCTGAAAATGGGGCTGGGAAAACTGCATAATCACATACAAAAGAATAAAATCTGACCCTTGTTTTACACTCTAACAATAATTAACTGAAAATGGACTATGGACTTAAGTGGAGTACCTAAAACTCTAAAATTCCTAGAAGAATACAAGGAAAAAGCTCCTTACATTGACCTTGACAATTATTTTTTGACATGATGATACCAAAAGTACAGACAATAAAAACAAAAACAAACAAGTAGAATAACATAAAATTAAAAAGCTTCTCAGTAAAGGGAATAATCAATGAAATTAAAATGCAACCTATGGAAAAATATTCACCAACCAAATATCTCATACAAGGTTAATATCTAAAATATTAATATAAAAGTAATTCATACAACTCAATAGCAAAATACAAACAGCCCAATTAAAACTGGGCAAAAGTTAGGCTGGCTCCCATACCCCAGCCACTATGCCAACCACCTCATCAGTGGGCCCCTGGGAGCAGATGTCAGAAGGTTGCCCACATGTAGATACAGTACTGAAACCACATACGAGCCACAGTGGCTACACAACTTAGGAAGCAGGGCTGAAATCTCTCCTGCAACTGTGTGCACCACAAATTTATACCTCCATTGCCAGTTCTGTAAATTCAGCACCTGCAGGACATCCGAAGAGACAATGGGTCCTCCCACAGCTGGGATGAGTCTGGCCTTAGCAGGTGTGGGCTTTGTGAGAGCATGCACACAGGGGCTGGGCTGGGCCAGTGTCTGAGCTGCCACCGCAGCTCCCAGAGTGGCCTCAGATACCTGAATACTGTGATAGATCTGTGCTGGTGGCCTTATGACAACACCTGAGGAACACAGTGCCAATTACTGGCATTCCAACAGATGAGGTAGGGCCAAGACCAGTGCCAACAACAATGCATTTTGTAAGTCTTCACAATGAGTGAAGGATGACACAACAGAGCACACTCCCCAGTGAACAGCTCCAGCAGAGACATACTTAGCGACTCTCTCCTAGTGTGCGTACTCCAATCCTGCCTACCTCACAGCAAAGTCCAGAAACAGATCCGGGGGCTTCTACTCTAACAACTAGTGAGCAGACTCTGCTCCTAACAGGGCAGTGACAACCACAGAGCGAAAGAGCAGACCCTACCCAATACCCAGCACAGGCTCTGATTACGACAACACTAGTCACATCTCCATCAAGGGGACAACAGCCTTTAAGACAAAGGCTATGAAGAAGGACACTATATAATGATATAGAGATCAATACAGGAGAGGATATTACACTTGGCTACATATATGCACCCAATTATAGGAACACCCCAATACATAAAACTATAACAGACATAAAAGAAAAAATTGATAGGAATATAATACTAGTAGGAGATTTTAACACCCTCCTCATATCAAAGGACATATCTTCAAGACAGAAAATCAATAAAAGAGATCCTAAATGATACAAAGAGATCACAGGGAAAGAGATTCTAAATGATACAATATAACAATTAGACTTAATTGATGTTTTCATCCCCCCAAAAGCAGAATATACATTCTTTTCAAGGGCACATAGAACATTCTCTGGGACTGACCACAAAACAAGACTCAACAAAATTGAGTGTAGAAATTATTTCAAGCATCTTTTCTGACCACAGCAGCATGAAACTAGAAATCAGCCATAGGAAAAGCAATAAGAAAAAAACAATTACATGGAAACTAAACAACATGCTGTTGAAAAAACAATAAGGAAACCAAAGAATAAATTTAAAAATACTCTGCACAAATTACAATGAAAACACAACCATACAAAATATATGGGATGCAGCAAAAATCATTCTTAAAGGGAAGTTCACTGTGACACAGGTCTTCCTCATGGACCAAGAAAAATCTCAAATAAACAACCTAACCCAACACCTAAAAGAATTAGAAAAAGAACAAACAAACCATAAAGTCAGCAGAAGAAAAGAGATAACAAAGGTCAGAGAGGAAAAATGAGATTTTTTAAATAGAAAAAAAAAATCAATAAAACCAGGAACTAGTTCTTTAAAGGGTAAAGAAAATTGGCAAGCCTCTAGCCAGGCTCATCAAGAAGAAAAGAAAAGATCCAAACAGACAAAATAAATTCAAGATAACAAATCACAACTGATATCACAGAAATACAAAAAGAAAAAACTTAAAAACAATAACTATGAACAATTATATGCCAACAAATTCAACCCAGACAAAATGGACAACACTGTAAAAACATACAACCCACAAAAACTAAATCAAGAAGAAATATATAACTTGAACAAACCAATCATAGACAGTGAAAGAGAATCTATAATTTTTAATAATAAAAAAGCTCCCTACAAACAAAAGTCCAGTATCAGATGGCTTCAGAGGCAAATTCTACCAAACATATAAAGAAGAACTTATACTGATTCTTCTCAAGCTCTTCCAGAAGATTGAAGAGGAAGAAATACTTCCAAAGACATTGTAAGAAGCCTCCATCACCCTGATAATAAAACCAGACAAAGACACTGTCAGTAACTTTGATGAATAAAAATGCAAAAATTCTCAAGAAAATAAACCAAATCCAAAACCACATAAAAAGATCACACACCACGACCAAGCTGATTTATCCCTGGGTCACAAAGATGCTTCAACATATGCAAATCAAACAAGGTGATAACCACATCAACAAAGGAAAAGACGTAAACCATATGATCATCCTAATAGATACAGGAAAAGCATTCAGTAAAATTCAACATCCATTGATGACAAAAGAAAAAAGAAAAACTCTTATGAAAGTGGGTATAGAGGGAATACATCTCAACACATTAAAAGTTATTTATGACAAACCCACAGCCCATAGCCAATATAATACTCAACGGTGAAGTGCTGAAAGACTTCCCACTAAAGTCTAGAACAAGATAAGAATGCCCACTCTTACCACTTCTCTTGAAGATAGTATTGAAATCCTAGCCACAGCAACCAGACAAGTAAAAGAAATAAAAGATAGTCAAATTAGTAGGGAAGAAAAAAACTGTCATTATATGCAAATGACATGATACTATATGAATGAAACCCTAAAGATTCCACACAAAAACTGTTAGAACTAGTAAACAAATTTAGCAAGGTAGCAAGACACAACATACAAGAATAGGTTGCATTTTTTTTACACTAACAATGAAATATCAGAAAGGGAATGCAAACAATCTCTTAAAATTGCATTCAAAAAATGCTTAGGAACAAACCTCACCAAAGAAGTGAGAGAATTTTATGTTGAAAACTGCAAAACAGTAAGGAAGGAAATTGAAGATGATTAAAAGAAAAGAAAAGATATCCGATGCTCTTGGACTGGAAAAATTAATATTGTTAAAATGACCATACTAATGAAAACAATCTACAGATGTAAGGAATCTGTCACATTACTTATGACATTTTTTCACAGAATGAGAACAAATAATCCTAAAATTTATATGGAACCATAAAATATCCAGAATTGCCAAAGCAATTCCAACAAAAAAGAACAAAGTTAGAAGCACAGCACTCCCAGACTTCAGATAATACCACAAAGCCACAGTATAAAAACAACATGGTACTGGCACAGAAACAGATATATGGATCAATAGAACATACCAGAAAGCCCAGAAATAAACCTGAACACCAGTAGACAATTAATCAAAAGAGGCAAGAATATACAATGGGGAAAGGACAGTCTCTTCAGCAAGTGGTGCTGGAAAAGTTGGACCGTCACATGTGAATCAATGAAGTTAGAATACACTCTTACAACATACACAAAAAATAAATTAAAAATGGCTTAAAGACTTAAATATAAGAGAAGATATCATAAAACTCTGAAGGGAGAACATAGGCAAAATATTCTCTGACATAAATTGTAGCAATGATTTCTTAGGTCAGTCTTCCAAGGCAATATAAATAAAAGCAAAAATAAACACATGAGACCCGATCAAACTTATAAGATTTTGCACAGCAAAGAAAACCATACAAAACTAAAAGAAAACCCATGGGCTAGGAGAAAATATTTGCAAATGATATAACCAAAAAGAGCTTAATTTCCAAAATACACAAACAAGTCACATACAACTCCATACCCAAAAAACAATCCAATCAAAAAATGGGCAGACCTAAATAGACATTTCTCCAAAGAAGACATACAAATGATTTAAAAGCACATGAAAAGATGCTCAACATAACTGATTATTCAGTTCAGCTCAGTTCAGTTCAGTCGCTCAGTCGTGTCCGACTCTTTGCGACCCCATGAATCACAACACGCCAGGCCTGCCTGTCCATCACCAACTCCCAGAGTTTACCCAAACTCATGTCCGTCGAGTCAGTGATGCCATCCAGCTATCTCATCCTCTTTCGGCCCCTTCTTCCACTGCCTTCAATCTTTCCCAGCATCAGGGTCTTTTCAAATGAGTCAGCTCTTCACATCAGGTTGACCAAAGTACTGGAGTTTCAGCTTCAGCATCAGTCCTTCCAATGAACACCAAGACTGATCTTCTTTAGGATGGACTGGTTGGATCTCCTTGCAGTCCAAGGGACTCTCAAGAGTCTTCTCCAACACCACAGTTCAAAAGCATCAATTTTTCGGCACCATCTTTCTTCACAGTCCAACTCTCACATCCATACATGACCACTGGAAAAACTATAGCCTTGACTAGATGGACCTTTGTTGACAAAGTAATGTCCTGCTTTTTAATATGCTGTCTAGATTGGTCATAACCTTCCTTCCAAGGAGTTAATGTCTTTTAATTTCATTGCTGCAATCACTATCTGCAGTGATTTTGGAGCCCCCCCCCCCCAAAAAAAGTCTGACACTGTTTCCACTGTTTCCCCATGTACTTCCCAGGAAGTGATGGGACCAGATGCCATGATCTTAGTTTTCTGAATGTTGAGCTTTAAGCCAACTTTTTCACTCTCCTCTTTCACTTTCATCAAGAGGTTTTTTAGTTCCTCTTCACTCTCTGCCATAAGGGTGGTGTCATCTGCATATCTGAGGTTATTGGTATAGAGAAATGCAAATCTAAACTACAATTTGGTATCACCTCACACCAGTCAGAATGGCCATCATCAAAAAAAAAAAAAACAAAAACTACAAACAATAATGTTGGAGAGACTGTGAAGAAAAGGGAACCCTCTTAAACTGTTGGTGGAAATGTAAACTGGTACAGCCACTATGGAGAACAATATGAAAGTTCCTTTAAAAACTAAAAATAGAGCTACTATATGATCCAGCAATCCTACTACTTGGTATTTATCTAGGAAAAAAAAAGCGTATTTTAAAAAGATACATGCGCCCCAGTGTTACTGCAGCACTATCTACAATAGCCAGCACATGGAAGCAAACTAAATGTCCATCAACAAAGGAATGAATAAAGATAAAGATGTGATACAGCCTTACTCAGCCATTAAAAAGAACAAAATAATGCCAGTTACAGCAACATGGATGGACCTAGAGAGTGTCATACTGATACTGAGGGAAGTAAGTCAGAAAGACAAAGACAAATACCATGTAATATCACTTTCATGTGGAATCTAAAATATGACACAAATGAACATATCTGTGAAACAGAAACAGATCAAAGACATAGACAACAGATTTGTGGCTGCCAAGGGGAAGAAAGAATGGCAGAGGAAAGGAATGGGAGTTTGGGATCAATAAATGTAAACTATTATATACAGGAAGGATAAACAACCAGGCCCTCCTGTATGGCACAGGGAACCATATGTGATATCCTATGATAAAGCATAATGGAAAATAGTATGAAAAAGAATATATATATGTACAATTTAGTCACTTTGCTATACAGCAGAAATTAATACAACACTGTAATAAAGTATACTTCAATAAGCTTTTAAAAACGAAAATAAAATGGGCAAAGGATCTGAACAGATACTTACAAAGATGACATACGAATTGCCACCAGGCACATGAAAAGATTCTTAACACCACTAATCATCAGGAAAACGCAAATTAAAGCCACATTAAGGTATCACTCCCCGCCAGCTAAAATGGCTGTTATTAGAAAGATAACAGTGTTCCTAAGGCTGTGGAGGAATGGGAACCCTGTGCACGGCTGGTAGTAATGTAACAGGTACAGACAGTATGGGAAACAACACCGGGGGGCCCTCAAAAAACTAAAAGCAGGGTTACTGTATAATCTAGAAATCCTACTTCTTGGTATATGTACAAAGAGATGGGTAATATTCTTATATAGAAGGGTATCTGCATCCCTCAAGTTTATTATAGCATTATTCACAGTAGCCAAAATATAGATATATGTATGAATGGGAAAAAATTATACATGATATATTTTCTACTTTTGTTAACTCTATGTTTTGTTTATTTTTTGACATTCATCCAGGGTTTTAACTTTCACATTATCAATGTGCTTTTCTTATACTTCTACCTCCTGAGTTGCTTTACTTAGAGAAACCTTTCTTAATCTAAAATCTTGTAATATTTAGCTGTACTCTCTATTAATCCTATCAGTGGGCACTGTTTAGAATATATGTATATATGTATATTAGAATATATAGCATATAATAGGATATATACATATATATATATACATATATATATATATATATTCTATTTCTCTTGAGAACCCTGCCTAGTACAAAGCCCTTGAAATTCTGCATGGTTTCTGGTCGAAAGGATCTAAAGATGTGAGTGAGACTCAAGTTGGTAACTTGACTTCACTAAATTTCATATCAGTTCTGTATCCATCTTCACTGCTGCATAGAATTTTTTCTATTCTCAACTAGCTACAGCCAAAGTTCATCAAAGCTAGGAAAGCAACTTCACCGTTGACGTTATTTAGGCATTATTTTCCACAGATTGACACTATGCTATCATGGTAGTTAGCACTACTTTTAACTGCAAAATGCTTCATTATTTTCAGCATACCTTGGTTATGAAGTTGGGTGATTAATTCTACTCTCAGATGTAGCAGATATACTGATTAGACGTATAAGCACAGGTGCAGCGCCAGTTATGGTGGCGTAATGGTGATTATCTGTGTGTTTGTATACATACACATACTTGACAGTCTTTATATAAATACAAATCTTAAATATCTAAATACTAAGATGCTTGCTCCTACTATCTCATGTTCTTTACTTTTACAAAGATGGTTTTGGGGAACCCTACTGTGTCAATCAATCAGTAAACCCTCCTACCCTGGACTGGACACTGAGCAGAGGCACATTAAGGAAAACTGACAACTTCTGTCCTAGGGGAATTCACAGTATAATAGAACAATCAGGACCAAGAAAGAAGTAAACAGAAAAAGACAACTTTTAAGTATCAGAAACTTTAAAAAGTAAATATACAAATATCATCTGTAAATTGACAAGACATAGATGCCAGAATGGTTTTAACATTCATTTCAAACCTAAATGTCTAAGAAGTGGGAATTCCCATCTTGAGACCTTTGTGTCTATGCATAGGTGTCATGATCTCAGTTGGTCCTAATTCTGGTCTAGAGGAATAGATAATCCAATGTCCTTAAGACTCTGGGTTAATATCAAATAGGTGCATGGTCTCAGTACTTAATGAATTATAAAATGTCTCTGCCCCCTCCTCCTCCTACTTCACCTCTTTTTCCAATGATAGTTATTCATTTATGAAAAATATTTTTGTAATTTTATAAAATATAAAATTTATTTACAATATCTACAACTGAATGCATTATGTGTTAATTAAAAGTATAGAGATAAAAATTTCAATTCTTTCCCTCATAAGAGTTCACAATTTAATGACAGGAAACAAACAACTGCAGTACAGTGTGAAAAATGCTACCAGTCTAGGGAAAAGAGGACCAGAAAAAGACATGGGAGGCTTCCTGGAAGTTATATTACTCACAATTAAACTTGGAAGATGAATAGAAATCTGGACTATGTGTATGTAGAGGGTGTTTAGTCCAGTTATCTAGGCTAGGAAAATACTCATTGATTTAAGGCCATCACCCTTGCTTTCAATAAATACCATACAGCTTCTAGGTCTTTACTGCTTTACAAAGCACTTCCTTCTTAGCTACTGACATCAACAGAAATAGACAAGAGGTGACAGTATCTCAGTCTCCAAATGCACAGGCATATACCTGCGGATTTCAGCCACTTTGGCAGGGTTTTAGAAAATACAGATCATGCAAAGATATAGGTCCTAGAAATATAAATCATACAGACCTAGAAAATATATGGTATTTATGAAAGCCTAAGTCAATGAGCACTTTCCTACCCTACATAACTGGACTAAGAAAAAACTCCTTTCAGAAAGACCACTGATTTTCATACTGTGTGTATTGGGCCCAGTGTTCTCAACAAGGGCCACAGAGTGGACACTGAGCAGGCAGATGCCCAAGTCCCCACTCCCTGATTGAACTACCCAATATTTCATGGGTTTATGCATCATAATTTTGCCTAAGGCTTTTCTTTAAAAGTGTTCTGCTGCTTAAAAAAATAAAATTTAAAACCATTGTCCCACTGTCCTATATATTGATTGACTCTATTTTTCAAGAATGTTATCTAGAATATCCTTAATCTCTAATAAAAGAAAATCAAAATGATGGGTTCTCTGGCCTTATGATCTTTCCTGAAAACCTCTTCTTCCTTTAAGTATACTCTCCCTGTATCCAACTCCTCTGGATCCCCATTTCCATATTTTTTTGATTCATAATCAGTTCAGTTCAGTCGCTCAGTCATGTCCGACTCTTTGGGACCCCATGAATCGCAGCACGCCAGGCCTCCCTGTCCATCACCAACTCCCAGAGTCTACCCAAACCCATGTCATTTGAGTTGGTGATGCCATCCAGCCATCTCACCCTCTGTCGTCCCCTTCTCCTCTTGCCCCCAATCCCTCCCAGCATCAGGAGGGATTTCCCTCCTTTTCCAATGAGTCAACTTTTCACATGAGGTGGCCAAAGTATTGGAGTTTAGCTTCAAGATCAGTCCTTCCAATGAACAACCAATGAAGTTCTCCTTCAGGATGGACTGGTTGGATCTCCTTGCAGTCCAAGGGACTCTCAAGAGTCTTCTCCAACACCACAGTTCAGAAGCATCAATTCTTTGGCGCTCAACTTTCTTCACCATCCAACTCTCACATCCATACATGACTACTGGAAAAACCATAGCTTTGACTAGATGGACCTTTGTTGACAAAGTAATGTCTCTGCTTTTTAATATGCTATCTAGCTTGGTCATAACTTTCCTTCCAAGGAGTAAGCATCTTTTAATTTCATGGCTGCAATCACTATCTGCAGTGATTTTGGAGCCCCCCAAAATAAAGTCTGACACTGTTTCCACTGTTTCCCCATCTATTTCCCAGGAAGTGATGAGACCAGATGCCATGATCTTAATTTTCTGAATGTTGAGCTTTAAGCCAACTTTTTCACTCTCCTCCTTCACTTTCATCAAGAGGCTTTTTAGTTCCTCTTCACTTTCTACCATAAGGGTGGTGTCGTCTGCATATCTGAGGTTATTGATATTTCTCCATCATTACTAAAATCAGCATGATCTATTTGCAGGGACAGAGATGCTA
Source organism: Muntiacus reevesi (assembly GCF_963930625.1). Classification (NCBI taxonomy): domain Eukaryota; kingdom Metazoa; phylum Chordata; class Mammalia; order Artiodactyla; family Cervidae; genus Muntiacus; species Muntiacus reevesi. The sequence continues at coordinate 136,216,004 of NC_089249.1, forward strand.
TTCTTTCCTGTGAGCAAAGAAATCTATATTTATCACAAGAAATCCTCCAAAACAAAAAATCTGTGGCTTTGTACCATCTCCACCCTCCAGTCTCCGACTTTTAACTTTGTTTTACTTTGTATTCAATCCCAGGGTCTTCTAGGCTCATCTAGCCTTTTTTTGCCAGTACAGTTGCTGCTTCTACCACATCTAGAATTCTGTCAGCCTGTAACGTTTGAAGCCAGCACATGTTCCCCATTTGCTCCTGTATTTGTTCTGGATGTAGGTTGTCCTCAAAAGACATTTCAATTGTAATCGCTACAGTCACGCAGCCAGAACATTCACGTGTGCGCTTAGTGGCTCAGTCGTGTCCAGCTCTTTGTGACACCATGAAAGCAGCCCGCCAGGCTCCTCTTTCCATGGGGATACTCCAGGCAAAAATACTGGAGTGGGTTTCCACATCTTCCTCCAGGGGATCTTCCCAACTCAGGGATCCAACCCAGGTCTTCTGCATTGCAGGTGGATTCTAAGCTGTCTTGAGCTACCAGGGAAGCTCAAGAATACTGGAGTGGGTAGCCTACCCCTTCTCCATGGGAACTTCCCAAACCAGGAATCAAACCAGGGTCTGCTGCATTGCAGACAGATTCTTTACCAGCTGAGCTACCAGGGAAGACCTAGTACATTCATGGGCTCAGCTAAAACTGATGTGTACTCAATTCCACGCTATCCTCCCAAACTCTTTTCTCTACTGTAAAATTACTCAGGGCTATGTACTTTAAACAGTAACATGCACATACTTTTCTGCCACTCCTCTTTCTGCTGCTAGAAACAATTCCTCTGTGCTCACCCCATTCCTTTCATGCATGCTCAGCTGGACTTTAAAAGTTTCAATCTGTTTCTTAATTTGCTTCTGCATTTTCTCTGAGCTTTTTTATTTTTTCACGTAACAAAAATTGAACTCAAACTCTCCTAAGTAAAACAATCTATGCAATTGGGAAGCCCCAGGGATGCTAACTTCAGGCATAGCTGAGTTTAGGAGTTTTCAATTCATGCTGCTTCTCTTTACTCTTCCTTCCTTTCTCTCTCTCTCTCTTTCACTTTTCAGCTCATCTTTCTCCTGTATTTGCCAATGCTCAGGCACAGTCTCTCCATATGTCAACAAATGTGCCTCTTAGCACCTGCGATTTTAGAAGCAAAGGACCTTTTTTTCAGTAACGCTAGGATACCAATTGCCCTTGTCTGAGGCATATACACAAGCACAGAACAATCATGGGAGAAGAAGACTATTTATTGACCAGCCTAGACCCTCTCCAATCACCTTCAAATCCCTTTCTCACCTTTGGTCTCATCTCAGAGACAGAAAGCCCCCTGCAATTACAGCCAACCAGAATTTTATGGCCTGATATTGAGACAGTTCCCAAAAAAGAAGCAAATAAAATAAGAAACAGATATAAGAATTGGCATTATTTGTTGAATTGAGTGTCTTCCTTCCTTTTTTAATCCTCTCACAGTTCCTTTTTTACTGCAAAATTTAAAACTTATTTAAGCTAAAACACTTCCACTCTGGGTTTCTGATATTTTCCCTCCAAAGTTTAAGCAGTAGCTTTAAGTCTCATACCAAATGCTGAGCCTTTTATCATCTGATTATGCTTTCCCTCTGCCTGGAAGCAAACAGAGCTGAGACCCAAAATGTCCTGGGTGAAATTCTTTTCAAAATTTCCTGCTTCATCTTTGGGTTTGTAATAAATTTACTATTTTTTTTCACTCAGCCCACAGGAATACATCTTTGATATATCAACCTGTATATTTCTCTATTTCTTGTTTCTTCTAAATATATATATTAGGCATAGATGGATGGTTGATAAATGGAAGATGATAGATGGACAGACATATGTGCAAACAGATAAAGAGAACCAAATAGAACTGAAGCTATCTCATGAACCAGAAGTTGGCAATTCCAGTCCATACCAGGAGTGAACCTAACCAGGCTCTAAAGCAGTACATTCCCACTCCCCCTGATGCTGGGAGGGATTGGGGGCAGGAGGAGAAGGGGACGACAGAGGATGAGATGGGTGGATGGCATCACCAACTCAATGGACATGAGTTTGGGTAAACTCTGAGAGTTGGTGATGGACAGGGAGGCCTGGCGTGCTGCGATTCCTGGGGTCGCAAAGAGTCGGACACAACTGAGCAACTGAACTGAACTGAACTGAAACACTCACCAAGATCCCTGCCACAGTGTTAGACACCCAAGCTCTGGCCAATGCTCTCTGAAGCTCTTTGAACAGATTTTCCCTGAAAAGGAAAATGGAGAAATGATGCCTAATACCTTTCAAAGTCAGGTTGCCCCAAGTGGATTCTGATTCCCCAGGTGATCTTGTGCATATGTCTCCTGAATGAGCCCAAGAGAACAATTCCTTTTCCTATCTCCTGGCTCAGTGGTAAAGAATCTGCCTGCAGTGCAGAAGACCTGGGTTCGATCCCTGGGTGGGGAAGATCCCCTGGAGAAGGGAATGGCAACCCACTCTAGTATTCTTGCCTGGAAAATCCTATGAACAGAGGAGCCTGGTTGGTGGGCTACAGTCCATGAGATTGCAAAAGACTCAGACACGACTCAATGACTAAACAAATCAATGTCACATCCCATTAATTAGAGGACCTAATCAAGATCATCTCCCAAATTAGGAATATTTTTCTCTCCATGTAGGATATCACCCACCAGAAACTATTTTAAGTCTTAAAATCCCCAAATGAACTTGCCTCCCAAAATTCAGTTACTGATACATATCTTAATCCCATTTGATCAACTATGCAAATGATAGTCATAATTCTGAGAGATGAGACCAGCTTCATTATATTATATTCCCCTATGAACATAGAAAGACAAGAGAGGCACTCTTCTTTTCACCCATACCATCTCTTTCTTAAATCATCCCTTTATCTCTATTTTAATCTACTTCATTTTTTAAGGGCCAAGAGATTTAAAACAGTAGGTGATGCCACATGGAAATCACAGAAGAAAAATATAATAGAAATCCAAAAAGGAAGTGATCAAAGTGAACACATCACCAAGAAAAAGGAGCCCTTCAGGAAGTTTACCAAGGAACATTTTAGGAAAAATATCTTCCCCAGTTATGAAGTACTTTTCAGCAAGACCCACTGAGAAATCAAGAGGAACTTCCTTCGCCACCTTTGCTTTGCACATACAAACAAAACTACCTTACTTAAATCCCAACATATAATAGTTAAAAATATTGCATAGAGACCCTAAAGTAACAAGGTAGAAAGTTTAAACAGTTAATTCAAAGAAATGTGCTTTATGCTCTTCTCTACAGAAAAAGTTATTTTTGTCCATAATGCAGTCATTAGCATGCCTGAAGAAGATAATTTTGAAGAGGTAAAGCTCCATGTTCAAAACATGATTAATGCTCAAGAAACAGTATAGAATGGAGATCAAATGGATATATTCAGTAACATCTTATTCAAGTCTCAGTTTCTAATGGGGAATCTTGGGTAAGTTACTTAAATATCTCTGAGCTTCTGTCATCTCTCCAATAAAATGCAAACTTCTCTCCTAAGGTTCTAGGAGAACAAATTGAAATCTAATGCAGAGTACCCACTAGGTAATAGATAATACATGGTAGACTTTTATTTTAAGTCTATTGTAGTTGAAGAATTGGAGAGTGGTAACCCTTCCTTTCCTGGCAGGAAAGCTATGACAAACCTAGACAGTGTGCTAAAAAGCATAGTCAAGGCTATGGTCTTCCCAGTGGTCAGGTATGGTTGTGAGCAGGACTGTAAAGAAGGCAGAGTGCCAAAGAATCAATGCCTTCAAACTGTGGTGCTGCAGAAGATTCCCTGGTGCTGCAGACAGTCCCTTGGACAGCAAGGAGATCAAACCAGCCAATCTTAAGGGAAATCAACCCTGAATACTCATTGGAAGGACTGATGCTGAAACTAAAGCTCCAATACTTTGGCCACCTGATGCGAAGAACTGACTCATTAGAAAAGACCCTGATGCTGGGAAAGACTGAAGGCAGGAGGAAAGGGGGACGACAGAGGACAAGATGGCTGGATGGCATCACTAACTGATGGACATGACTTTGAGCAAGCTTCAGGAGATGGTGATGGACAGGGAAGCATAGCATGCTGCAGTCCATGGGGTAGCAGAGTCAGACATGACTGAGCAACTGAACTGAACTGATCAATCAACAACTCTATTTTCCCTATCCCCAAACTGAAGTATTTCAACAAAAAGCACCTTTTAGTGTCAGCACTGTCTTTTCTCTAGATTACAAAATGACAACAATAAACAGATAATTGTCTCTAAGTCACTCTAGCACTGTACCTTCTTAGCATAACAATGACACCAAAAACATGCTTGGTCTTAAAACTTCTTCTCCAGGAAAATAATTAGAGCACCCAATTACTAAGAAATAATCACTGTACCTGCAAAGCAAATTCTCAGATATTTTAGCTTTTCATTTTCTACTTTTCAAGTTATGAAAACATAAACATAAAAGGAAATAACTCCATGTTTCACGGTACTCACCAAAGATACTTAGAACATGCTCTTGATCATAAGAAAAGAAAAACTGAATCAGAGTAAAAAAACCTGGGGTTGAATCCCACCCTCACATCTCATCAGCTTTTCAATCACATAAGGTCTCTAAACTTCCATTTTCTCACCTGTAAAATGAGAATAGTAAAATGGAACTTAGAGAGTAATATAAAAATTAAATTGAAAATTCCATCTCCAGTGTTTCCTGTAGTAGATTAAAAAAAAAAAAAAGTATAAAAAGCCTAAATACTCCTGAAATTATCTCTCTTTCCATAGTCATAGGAAAGAAAATTAAACCAGTTAATCAGGGCATTCCCTAGTTGAACTCTAGTTTTCCAGTAGTTTTAGTGCCAGAACTGTTTTCTCAAGCAAAATTTTATGTAGAAGCATAAAATATTATGTTAAAATATGGTCAAAAGTATAACTGCTTTTTTTCAACCACCCATCCATCCATCCATTCACTTACTAAATATCATCAGTGTCAGGCACTGTGATAAGCACTGGGAATACAAAAAATAAGTCATTGCTCCAGCTTTCAATTAAACTGACACCCAGCCAAAAATAAATAAACAGATAAATAAGAATTAGGGGCACATGAAATGGGATATTTGCTGCAGACCCAGCATAATGTAACTCCAAATCAACGTCTCGAGTGAGACTGCTTAGAAACAAGGAACAAGTCTGAAACTTGAGTGCATAAGAACAGACAGAGAACAAGAAGTAATTACAACAGGAAGGCTCAACACTTAAGATAAACAAGGATTCCAGAGGTAGACACTGGAGAGATCTCATGTGAGGATCTGGAGAGGGGTTATAATTCAAGGAGCATAGCTGCCTAAGGGTTGAGTAGGAGGAAGCAGTAAATGGCGTAGAGCCAGTTTGAAGGAGGAAATTATGGAAATGCAGAAAAATACAGTCAACAATACTATGTGACATTTAGAAGTATAAGGTTCAGTAAGGCCCTGTATCCTAAGTGAATCATTCATGATTTACAGTGCATTTAGAGGAAAGAACTACATGAGTAAAATGGTCCCCACATTATTTCATGTAAAGATTGTGAAGAGGCAACCGGGCTTATTTGGCCTGGAGAAGAAAGGGTTAGAGGTGCCATGATAGCAGACTTCAAATATCTAAATGGCTATGGAGGGGAAAGGAAATCCATTCTGAGCAACTCTAAAAGCTCCATTTCCAGAGCTTTCACTATGATCTCTAGTCCCTTCTGAGATATAAATAAATAAATCTAACTATAAACTGTATAATCCTGGCTGTCCACTTGAACTTTAAACACAGTAGCCTAAACCTGACTGTGTTACACGTCCCTCTAAAACTCCTAGACTCTGTTAATATAATCCATATTCTTTTTTATTGGCACCTGCATCTTAGCCACCAAGAAAGAAACTAGGAAATGTCTATAGTATGACCACATCAACTTAGTTACCAAATTCTCTTCATTCTACTTCCTTCACATCAAAGGGGTTTCTGAAAAACTATTACCACAGAGTACTTCCCTACTGAAAACTCTTGAGTGAATCTCAGTAGAAAGTAGAGGAGACCTCCCCAAGGCACACAGTATCAAGTATATTCCTATGGACAAGGTTTGTGTGAGTGAGTAGCAGGGTCTCAGGTAGAAAAACTTGGGAAACAGTTCAATTAAAATCTCTCCTAATGATCACAGTTAACATTAGCATACTAGAAACTGTGAAATATTTCAGTAAAGAAAACTGTCTTGAATCTGTACAATTAGTGTTCCTTAGTTTTTTTTCTTTAACCACCATATCTCATAATTTTCCATTACCATTAGTGTCCTATAAAATACATTTCAGTGAATGCTGGACTATAAAATGAAATGGATTACAAAGTTATTCATAAGAGGTTTTCAACTTTATCTACTACTGCATTTATCAATTAATCAGTTCAGAAAATATTTATTGAACAGCCACAGTATTATGTGCTAAGGATACAGTGGTGATCAATCAGACATGGTTGCTTTCCTCAACTATTTACTTACAGTTTCCAAAAATTACAACCCTTTTTATTTCTCCAGGCCTTTGCACATACCATGCCTACTACCCAGAATGCTCTTCATTTCATAAACTCTTCCTCATTCTTCAACTACTTATACCCTAAATTATTGCTCCTTGACCACGGAAAATATCTTATTTATTCTATGCTTAGCAGTATACCTGATACATACTTCTATTCAGTAAATTATATTTTAACAAAGATATTAAAATTTTTTATTTTGAGAAATTATATTTTAAATCAAGACATGTACTTTTTAACAGTTGCTTCAAGTATAAGAAGACTAATAATTTATTACTTTAGGAAACTGCTTATAAGTGTTTGTTTTTAATTTTATCTTCTGACTTCTTATCATACTCGTTTGGCATAAATTATAGGTACACCTGTCATGTTTATAATTGTACATGAAGTACTAATTTGCAAGAATTTTAAATTTATGTTACAGGGAAACTGAAATAAAATAGCAATTTAAAAAGTGAAGTTAAATTTTAGATGATCTAATCTCAGAAGACCACAAATATACTTGTAAAATTGCTTTGCCCTATAATTAACCTCCACTATATCACAAATGTTCACCTTTTAGTCTTTAATACAGTGGGCCTACCTGGTGACTCAAATGGTAAAGAATCAGCCTGCAATGCAGGAGACTTGGGTTCAATCCCTGGGTTGGGAAGATCCCTGGAGAAGGGAATGGCTACCCACTCAAGTATTCTTACCTGGAAAATTCCACAACAGATGATGATGGTGAGCTATGTCCATGGGGTCGCAAAGAGTCAGACACAACTGAGTGACTAATGCTTTAACACTTTCACTTTGATGCTTGATGAAGCTAATTGGAACCAGCATGATTGGTCAATGGGTTGAAAAGTTGGAGTGACAAACTGTTTTTTCAACACTAACAACAGTGAATATGCTAGTTTTTTTATAGACATTTATGCTAGGCCATTGAGGTATGACATAAATCAAATCCCTTGTGACTATACAGTGGAGATGATAAGTAGATTCAAGGGGTTAGATCTGGTAAACTTAGTGCCTGAAGAACTGTGGACGGAGGTTTGTAACACTCTACAGGAGGCAGTAACTGAAACCATCCCAAAGTAAAAGATATGGAAGAAGGCAAAGTGGTTGTCTGAGGAGGATTTACAAATAGCTGAGAAAAGAAGAGAAGCAAAAGGCAAGGGAGAAAGGGAAAGATATACACTGATACAGAGTTCCAGAGAATAGCCAAAGAGAGAGAAGAAAGTCTTCTTAAGTGAACAATGCAATGAAACAGAATGGGAAAGACTAGAGACCTCTTCAAGAAGATTGGCGATACCAATGGAACATGTCATGCAAGGATAGGGACAATAAAGGACAGAAACAGTAAGGACCTAATAGAAGCAGAAGAGATTAAGAAGAAAAGGCAAGAATACAAAGAAGAACTATTCAAGAAAGGTCTTAATGACCCAGATAACAACGATGGTGTGGTCACTCACCTAGAGTCAGACATCCTGGAATGTGAAGTCAAGTGGGTCTTAGGCAGCATTACTATGAACAAAGATAATGAAGGTGATGGAATTCCAGCTGAGCTATTTAAAATCCTAGAAGATGATACTGTTAAAGTGCTGTATTCAATATGTCAGCTAATATGGGAAACTCAGCAGTGGCCACAGAACTGGAAAAGGTCAGTTTTCATTCTAATCCCAAAGAAGGGCAATGCCAAAGAATGTTCAAATAATCATATAATTGCACTAATTTCACATGCTAGCAAAGTAATGCTCCAAATTCTTCAAGCTAGGCTTCAGCAGTACATGAACTGAGAACTTTCAGATGCACAAGTTGAATTTAGAAAAGGCAGAGGAACCAGAGATCAAATTGACAATATTCATGGGCTCATAGAGAAAATAAGAGAATTCCAGAAAAGCATCTACTTCTGCTTCATTGACTACACTTAAGCCTTTGACTGTGTGGATCACAACAAACTGTGGAAAATTCTTAAAAATATGGGAATACCAGACCACACTCCTGCTCCTGAGAAACCTGTATGTGAGTCAAGAAGCAAAGTTTCAACCAGATATGGGACAATGGACTGGTTCAAAACTGGCAAAGGAGTACAACAAGGATGTATATTGTCACCCCACTTTTTAAATTCTCTGCAATAAATCATGTGAAATGCTGGATGAATCACAAGCTGGATCAAGATTGCCAAAGAAATATCAACAACCTCAGGTATGCACATGATACCACTTTTATGGTAGAGAGTGAAGAAGAAGTAAAGAGCCTCTTGATGAGGGTGAAAAGGAAGACTGAAAATCTGGCTTAAAACTGAACATTCAAAAAACTAAGACCATGGTATACAGGCCCATCACTTCATGGAAATAGATGGGGGAAAAGCAGAAACAGTGACACATTTTATTTTCTTGGACTCAAAAATCACTGCAGACAGTGATGGCAGCCTTGAAAATAAAAGATGTTTGCTCCTTGGAAGGAAAGGAAAGAATTGATGCTTTTGAATTGAGGTATCAGAGAAGATTCTTGAGAGTCCCTTGTATTGCAAGGAGATCCAACCAGTCCATCCTAAAGGAAATCAGTCCTGAATATTCATTGGAAGGACTGATGTTGAAGTTGAAACTTCAATACTTTGGCCACCTACTGTGAAGAACCGACTCATTTGAAGAGACTCTGATGGTGGGAAAGATTGAAGGCAGGAGGAGAAGGGGACAACAGAGGATGAGATGGTTGGATGGCATCACTGACTCAATGGACATGAGTTTGAGTAAACTACAGGAGTTGGTGATGGACAGGGAGCCCTAGCATGTGGCAGCAGTCCGTGGGGTCACAGAGTCGGACATGACTGAGTTATTGAACAACTGACTGATACCTGTTGTGTTAGTTGTTCAGTCTTGTCTAACTCTCTGTAACCCCAGGCTTCTCTGTAGCTCACCAGGCCCCTCTGTCTATGGGATTTTCCAGGCAAGAATACTGAAAAGCGTTGCCATCTCCTTCTCCATGATACCTATTGTAGATACTGTATTATAAGAAACAAGATGTTTTATACCCACAACCACTACAAATATCAGTTCAAAATTGAAATGGCTCAGCAATACAGCATTGCTTCTGTATGACAAGTTTTAAGCTATACTTTGGACCCCCACTCCGCCATGTGTGAGCAACAGTGCTTTCAGATAACTTGAGGTCTCCCCACTCTCTCTCTAATGTTACATCCACATTCAGCGCATTTTGGTAGCATGAGCATGGCAACATAGGAAGGCTAGTGAAAAGGTGTATGTGATCCTTGAATGTCATAAAAAATGCACAACAGCATCCCATGAGACACTCCTGCCTAGTCCTCAGTCATCAACACACAAGCATCCCTGCAGCTCTCTTCCACATCAAGCTCACAGAGCTTCTTCAGGTTCTGCTTCCTTTCTCTCAGTGCATTCCTGCCCTCTGCAAGTTTCTTCACTACTCTGGAAACAAATGGCCTACCTAAGCACTCCTGTTAAACGACTAGAAACTATTTCAACTATATACTGTACCCCCTGTCTTCCAGACAATGAGCATTAATGAGATTTTGTGAGCTGCTTGCCCTGCATCCAGAAATAAGGACTCTCTTGTCTGCCTTTGTCCAGCCCAATCTCAGATTTCAGTTCAGGGTTGAGGTGACCAGGACACAGGACTACTTCATAGTGATCCACCAGCATTTAAGCTCTATCATGCCACTCAATATAAGAAAACTTTTCTAGTCTCCAGGTAGGGGAAATGCTGGCTTTCATTGATAACATGTTTTTTTATGTAGGCCGATTGTATCAAGAGCCTGAATTTCAGACAAGTATTTGAGTCTTTGGATTTTTTACTTTGTGTTTTTCCTTTCCAAAGTAGAGAAAGCAGAATTCCTTACCCGTTTGGATTGGGTAAAGTTCTGTAGAATTCCAAAAAAAAAAAAAAAAATGGGGAAAAACTTTAATATTTCAAAAAATTGTACACCATACAAGAAAAAATATGCTTTACTTTGTATATAAAATATATCTCGGTTCATTTACCACAAAACTTAAAAGTAGATGATATTCTTTAATCAAGGCTTTTTCTGTACCTAATAGAAAAGAACTGCACAACAAAAACTGAAATTCAAAACATACTCAATGATGGAGGTGATATATATGATGCCATGATGTATTAACTCATTCTGCTGCTATTCTTATTGTCCTAGTCAATTATGGGGAAAGTTACATATGCATCCATGCATATTACATATACTACACATTTTAATTATTGAAAGTCTGATATGTGCCAAGTACTCTGCAAGGCACTAGCAATATAAAAATAAGTTGCAAAAAGACTACAAATTTCTACTCTGTGACTTACAGGATTGAAGAGTATTTCTTCCATCATTATAATGAAAAAATTGTATTAACTTCAAATCTATGACTTTTTTCCCAATCTAACAGAGAAAAATATTCAGAACAAACAAATGACCCCAAATCTGGAGATTCTGGCACATATTGTAAGATAGGAAATGTGAGTAGTCACTTAACTGGGGTAAATGCAACCAAACACCAAAAAAATAGTTTACCTAAAATAATTGGCAGGTAAATGAAAGCTATGTGTGAAACTAGGGAACAGTGTGATGTCCACGGAGACTGCAGAAACTGAGGGAATCTCTACTCTTTTCCAACTTTTCTCTTTATGAACACTATGGAGCACTCACAGAGTAGATCAGAAGGATCCCAAAGAAGCCTCCATAGGGGTTCTAAACAAGGTGATGTAAACAGGAGCCATGCTGAAAGGGCAAGAAATTATATACAGATGGAACAAAAACCTTAGTTGGTGAGGAACAGGGCAGCAAGCATTGCCATCCTCACGACAGTAGTAAAAAATCATTGCAGCTATAGGAAGGGACAGGGTGGTGGAAAAAATCTACTTTTAAATAATGTGCAATAGAACTAAGAAGTCCTTACCTCCAAGAACAACAGAGTACCTAAGAAAGAAACATAGTTTAAATATAAAATACTCCCCATAACTAGCTAGTAAGCTATGAAGTGAAGTGAAAGTCGCTCAGTAGTGTCCGACTCTTTGCGACCCCATGGACTATAAAGTTCATGGAATTCTCTAGGCCTGAATACTGGAGTGGGTAGCTTTTCCCTTCTCCAGGGGAACTTCCCAACCTAGAAATCAAACTTGGGTCTCCTGCATTGCAAGCAGATTCTTTACCAACTGAGCTATCAGGGAAGTCCATACCCAGCAAGCTTTGGGTAACCACAAAAGAAATCTGGGAGAGGGAAAGGAGAAAAGGAAGAGCAGAAAAGAAGCCCTTTCTGAGGTACAAATAAAGGAACAACCTACAGCTTAAGGTCTAACATACACCGCTTTTATAAACCTACCCTAAATACAAAGATGTCATTAAAGGACCTGAAGCCTGTGCTGCCATGTGGGTAACACAGACACAACAAACCTCGAACCCAGCCAGGTCTCTGATTAACTCAAATTTGCAAATCAAAGGCCTGACAGAAAAATGATGCATCCCTTTCCAGGCATAAAACCTATTTACCTCAATCTCTACTATCCTACAGCTTTTAACCAAAAAGAGAGATGCACAAGGCAAGAAAAAACACTCCCAAAAGACAAAGCAATCATCAGATTCAGATACTAATATAACAGATATTGAAATAACCTAAGATAATATGTTAAAGATTCTAATGGAAAAGGCTGACAAAAGGTAAGATCAGATAGAAAATTTCACCAAAGAGTTGATGACTACAAGAAAGAATCAAAGAAAACTGTTTAAAATGAAAAGACAGATAAAAAATGTCTTTGATCAATTTAACAGTAGACTCAATATAGATGGGGCTTCCCTTGTGGCTCAGCTGCAAGGCATCAAAAATCTGCCTGCAATGTGGGAGACCTGGGTTCAATCACTGGCTTGGGACGACCCCCCTGGAGAAGGGAATGGTTACCCACTCCAGTATTCTGGCCTGGAGAATTCCAAGGACTGTATAGTCCATGGGGTTGCAAAGGGTCATATATGACTGAGCATCTTTCACTTCACTTCAACAGAGACAAAATAAAGAATCAGTGAATTTAAAGTGTGATCAACAGAACTTATCTGAACTGAAACACAAAAAGAAAAACAGGAGTAGAGGGAAAAGTCCAGAGCTGAGCATCCCAGAGATGTGGAACAATGTCTAACTTACAAATAGTAAGAATCTTAGAGGGAGAAGAGAGACTGGAGAGATAGTATAGGGCAAATATATATGTATATATTTGAAGAAATAATGTACTGGCAGACAGCACTTAAACAAGGATAATCATCACTGCTAACACATTTCAATACTGTGAAACCTCTATTATAATGCATTGAAAAGGGCATATTACCTCTGTAGTATCCTTCTGAATAATGTATAACCCCAATCCAGTCATGAGAAAATATCAAACAAACCCAAATTGACAGATATTCTGCAATCTATAGTATAGTATAGTATAGCGTTTGGATTACGTTTTAAAAGAATACCCTTGTTTCCATATTGCCAATAGCCTAAATAGGGAAGGCAGCAAGAATAGAACCATAAAAAAATCAAATAGGAGGCAGTTTCAGTAACTTAGAAAAGAGATTCTGATAACCTACACTAGAATGCACAGAGCAGTCAGATTATGGATATATTTTAAAGGCAGAGCCATTGGAATTTCTAGACAAATTGGACATGGAACATGAGAGAAAGGCAAATAAACCCCAAAGTTTTGACCTAGGCAACTAGAAAGACAAAGCTGACTAAGACGAAGACAATTATAGATGCAAGACATCTGGAGATGAAGATAAATTCTATTTTGAACATGTTAAAATCAAACACACAAAAATAAATAAATAAATAAAATCAAACACATTTACTATTTCTATTAGATGTCCAAGTACATGTTTCATCAGAAACTGGATTTATAATCCTGGGGGTTTTAGGAAGTCTGATCTAGAAATACAGTTTGGAGAGATATCAGTATACAGTATCTGAAACATGCATCTGAATGTATTCATGGAGTGGAAAAGAGTGGATCAGGTATTGGCATGCTTTTCCTGAAAAAGGCCATAGAAAAAAATGGTGTTAAGGCCATCTTCTTTCTGTCACAACTAGTCAGCTATCTATACTGGTCAAAAGTAGCCACAAATAAGACATAAACAAATGTTTTATGTTCCAAAACAACTTGATCAAAACAGGTACATACTGGATTTAAGTCATGGGTCTTAGTTTGCTAATTGCTGGTATAGGTAAACAAAAAAGAAGGCTCAAGGACTGAGCCCTAGGATGTACAAATTTAAGAGGTCAAGGAGAAAAAGAGTAAGTACCTGGCACAGGAAATTGAAAAGAAGTAGCCAAGGAGATAAAAGAAAAACCAAGAAATAGTAGTGTTGTGCGCAAGAATAAAATAAAGTATTTGAAGAATGATTCAAGTCTACCAAATGCAGCTAATGGTTCAAGTAAAATGAATATTGAGAATTGTCAGCAATTTGAAGGTCACAGGGATCTCAGCAAAAACAGTTTTGGTAAAGTTAGTAGAAGCAAAATTTGACTGAAGTGGCTTAAGTACAGATGAAGAGTAAAGAATATAAGAATATTAAACTTTTACTAGGAGTTTTGCTGCAAAAGCAAGAAAAGGTGAAGTCAAGAGTTTCTTGTAAAAATGGGACAAGACTAGAATATGTTTATGTTGCTAGAAATGACCCAGTAAACAGAAAGAAATCATTAGCTACAGAAGAAGGAGGACAGAATTGCTGAAAACACGTCCTTCTCATTTGGGAAAAAATAATGAAATATAGCCCACAAATAGAGATGCTATCCTTAGATAAAAGTGAGACAGTTCATCCATAATAACAGGCAGTAGTAAAGAAATGGTGGCAGGGAGCTAGTCCTGATTGTGGGAGACTGTGAAAGTCATGCTCTGAAAGTTAACAGCTGAGAGTGCAGATTGTTGAAGAAGTTTTGGAGAGTTGAGGAAATAGAAAAATGTAAGAATAGTTTAAAGAAGTGGGAAAGTGGATGGAAAAGTATAATGATTGCAGGCAGTATTAAAAGGTCATAAATAAATTTCCAATGAAAGCAGTCAACAAGGCTCTTTTTTTTTCCTGTCTTGTTTATCTACAAAGGAGCAAACAAAGCTAGTTAAAATTAACAAGTACTCGAATTTCACAAAAGTAAATGGCATAAAGAAGAGTTAATACCTATCCTCGAACTATGCCAAAAAATTGAAGAGAATGGATCACTCCAAAATTCATTCTCTGAGGCCACCATTATCCTGATATTAATACCAAAACCAGACAAAGACACTATATAAAGAAAGAAAATGACAGGTCAATATCTCTAAGGAACATGGAAATCCACATAATGTCAGCAAATTGAATTCAACAACATATAAAAAGGATCATACACCATGATCAAGTGGGACTTATCTCAGGCTGGCAGGCAAGGATGGTTCAATACGCACAAATCAATCAATGTAATACACAACATTAATAAAAGGAAGGAAAGATAAAAATCATATGATCATCTCAATAGATACAGAAAAGCATTTGACAAAGTTTAACAATCCATGACAAAAACTCTCCTCAAAGTTGGAATTGAGGGACATATCTCAAAATACTGAAGGACATTTATGACAAAATCCACATCTAACCACCAGATGATCCAGCAATTCCACTGCTGGTTATAGATCAAAAAATTGGTTAATTAAAATATTTATTCAAAAGATACATGTACCCCAATGTTCATAGCAGCATTACTTATAATAGCCAGGATATGGAAGCAGCGTAGGTACACATCCATCAACAGACAAATAGAGGAAGAAGATGTGGTGTGTGTGTGAGTGTATACACATTGAATATTAGTTATAAAAAATGAAATTCTTCCATTTCCAACAATGTGGATGAACCAAGAAGGTATTATGCTAAGTGAAATGTCAGACAGAGACAGATAAAGTATTTTATGTTATCACTTTTTTGTGGAATCTAAAAAATAAGATAAATAAATATAACAAAAACAGAAACAAACTCACAGATACAGAGAAAGAACTACTGTTTTCCACTGGGAAGAGGGAAGGATGAAGGGCGAGCTAGAGGTACGGGATTAAGAGACACAAACTACTATGCCATAAAAGAAACAAGCAACAAGAATGTACTATACAAAACAGGGAAATAGCCATTATTTTTAGTAATGTTAAATGGAGTATGATCTATAAAAATATCATTATGTTATACACCTGAAACTAGTATAATATTGTAAATCAACTAAACTTCAAGAAAAAAAAGAGGTATATGGCAGAGTAATAAAAAGGCAAGAGAAATAACTATGTGCAGGAGAATGACTGTCATGAATGATGTCACTTTTCTTTTTATCAAAGACAGTAACATTATGAAAAGGTGAGGAACAGTGGAAGAGGTGGTAGAATCAAAGGACTGTAGGTCCCAGTGAGGCTGAAAGATTATCAGATTTGGAGAATTAGATGAAGTAACCCAGAAAGAAATGAGGTACTGACCACAGAGTAGGATGCAGGAAATTGAGATTGTGTAGGTATATAATTGCAAGTAATAATAAGGTCACTGTCTTTTTCCCAAGTTCAAGACCTTACTCCAGCACTTCAAATGTATTCATTCAGTTCAGTTCAGTTGCTCAATCATGTACAACTCTTTGAGGCCCCGTGGACTGCAGCACATCAGACTTCCCTGTCCATCACCAACTCCTGGAGCTTACTCAAACTCATGTCCATCAAGTCAGTGATGCCATCCAACCATCTCGTCCTCTATTTCCCCCTTCTCCTCCTGCCTTCAATCTTTCCCAGCATCAGGGTCTTTTCAAATGAGTCAGTTCTTCACATCAGGTAGCCAAAGTATTGGAGTTTCAGCCTCAACATCAGTCCTTCAGATGAATATTCAGGACTGTTTTTCTTTTTTTTTTTTTTAACTTTATTTTTTTCCCATTTATTTTTATTAGTTGTAGCCTAATTACTTTACAAAATTGTAGTGGTTTTTGTCATACATTGACATGAATCAGCCATGGATTTACATGTATTCCCCATCCCAATCACCCCTCCCACCTCCCTCCCCACCCCATCCCTCTGGGTCTTCCCAGTGCACCAGGCCCGAGCACTTGTCTCATGCATCCAACCTGGGCTGGTGATCTGTTTCACCCTTGATAATATACATGTTTCGATGCTATTCTCTCAAAACATCCCACCCTTGCCTTCTCCCACAGAGTTCAAAAGTCTGTTCTGTACATCTGTGTCTCTTTTTCTGTTTTGCATATAAGGTTATCGTTACCATCTTTCTAAATTCCATATATATGTGTTAGTATAATGTATTGGTCTTTATCTTTTTGGCTTAATTCACTCTGTATAATGGGCTCCAGTTTCATCCATCTCATTAGAACTGATTCAAATGAATTCTTTTTAATGGCTGAGTAATATTCCATGGTGTATATGTACCACAGCTTCCTTATCCATTCGTCTGCTGATGGGCATCTAGGTTGCTTCCATGTCCTGGCTATTATAAACAGTGCTGCGACGAACATTGGGGTGCACGTGTCTCTTTCAGATCTGGTTTCCTCGGTGTGTATGCCCAGAAGTGGGATTGCTGGGTCATATGGCAGTTCTATTTCCAGTTTTTTAAGAAATCTCCACACTGTTCTCCATAGTGGCTGTACTAGTTTGCATTCCCACCAACAATGTAAGAGGGTTCCCTTTTCTCCACACCCTCTCCAGCATTTATTGCTTGTAGACTTTTGGATAGCAGCCATCCTGACTGGCGTGTAATGGTACCTCATTGTGGTTTTGATTTGCATTTCTCTGATAATGAGTGATGTTGAGCATCTTTTCATGTGTTTGTTAGCCATCTGTATGTCTTCTTTGGAGAAATGTCTGTTTAGTTCTTTGGCCCATTTATCGATTGGGTCATTTATTTTTCAGGAATTGAGCTGCAGGAGCTCAATTGTATATTTTTGAGATTAATCCTTTGTCTGTTGCTTCGTTTGTTGTTTTCCTTTAGGATTGACTGGATGGACCTCCTGGCAGTCCAATGGATCCCAAGAGTTTTCTCCAACATCACAGTTCAAAAGTATCAATTCTTTGGCACTCAGCTTTCTTTATGGTCCAACTCTCACATCCATACATGACTACAGGAAATATCATAACTTTGACTAGACAGATCTTTGTTGGCAAAGTATTGTCTCTGCTTTTTAATATGCTGTCTAGGTTGGTCATAGCTTTTCTTACAAGGAGCAAGCACTTTTAATTTCACTGCAGTCAACATCTGCAGTGATTCTGGAGTCCAAGAAAATAAAGTCTGTCACTGTTTCCATTGTTTCCCCATCTATTTGCCATGAAGCGATGGGGATCAGATGCCATGATTTTCGTTTTTTGAATGCTGAGTTTTAAGCCAGCTTTTTCACTCTCCTCTTTCACCTTTATCAAGAAGCTCTTTAACTCCTCTTCACTCTCTGCCATAACGGTGGTGTCATTTGCCTATCTGAGGTTATTGATATTTCTCCCAGCAATCTTGATTCCAGCTTCTGCTTCATCCAGTCTGGCATTTTGCATAATGCAATCTGTCTTTAAGTTAGATATGCAAGGTGACAATATACAGCCTTGATGTACTCCTTTTCCAATTTTGAACTAGCCCACTGTTCCATGCCCGGTTCTAACTTTTGCATCTTGACCTGTATACAGATTTCTCAGAAGACAGGTAAGGTGGTCTGGTATTTTCATCTCTTTAAGAATTTTTCAGTTTGTTGTGATCCACACAGTTAAGGCTTTAATATAGTCAATGAAGCAGTAGATGCTTTTCTGGAATTCTCTTGATTTTTCAAAAGTCTAACAGATGTTAGCAATTTGATCTCTGGTTCCTCTGCCTTTTCTAAATCCAGCTTGAACATCTGGAAGTTCTCGGTTCAGGACCAGAAATTCATAAATACATAACTTTTTAGTGTTTTCTAGATTTTCGATTATATTTTTTAGAAGTGAAATTCACCCATTTAAATGACACAAAATACTGATGACCTACTTTATATCAACAAGCATGATAAACCACAACAATGAGTAAGGCGACAATTATTGTCTTCTCTTCTCTGAGGCAATCCAGAGCCTTCTTCAGGGGCAGATCTTTACAGTTCCTCCTCTTTTAACCCTGCATAAGCAAGGACACTATTCTGGGGATTTCTGGGTACCTCTAATCACTTCACAGCTTGTACAGGAGTATCTGATCATTAAGGCTTCTTGATGTTATCAATATGTTTATCATTTACAAACAATGATAGTAAATTCTTCAGCAATAGTACATTGGCTACTTAGTGATTTAATGAGTCAGCTTACCTAAAGAAGAAATATATTTTAAAACTTAGAGGTAAATGCAATATTCAATACAATAACTAAAGAAGTTAATTATGCATATTTATAAAACAATATATATTTTATTTTATATATATATATACATGTGTGTGTGTGTGTGTGTGTGTGTGTGTGTGTGTATAAAACATATAGGGCTTCCCAGGTGGTGCCAGTGGTAAAGATTCCACCTGCCAGTGCAGGAGACATAAGACTCAAGTACAATCCCTAGGTCAGGGAGATCCCTTAGAGGAGGGCATGGCAGACCACTGTAGTATTCTTGCCTGGAAAATCCCACGGACAGAGAAGCCTGCCTGTCTACAGTTAATAGGGTCGGAAAGAGTTGGACACAACTGAAGCAACTGAACAACCACAACAACCTTCTTAGATTACACTGAAGTTTTTCTCTAAACCTACCAAACTTCAGAATAGTGTTTACATCTCAGTAAAGTGTCTGGGATTTAGTTGGAGCTTAGTGAGTAATAAATAAATAAGTGAACACAAAGTGAGACTGTCATCTCCTAGAAACCACTGACCATATCCAACTTTTTTTTTTCATTTTCCTTATGATACAAAATCGGTGTCAAGTCTTGTTTTTTCCTTTCCCTGGGACTATACTTACACAAGTTATTCTCTCTCAAGTTAGGTAACATCCTTGCTTCATAAATACAATACTGACAGAACTGTACTATTTATAGCCCCTTGGCTTCAGAAGACATTTCCCCTCTCATTAATTTGTTTCCTTTTAGTCCCAAACCTCACTCTTTATATGATGATGTGTAACAGGGACAAATCTTCCCTGGCTTTGCTCATGCTCAGAAGGAAGCTGAGAGCCTGGAAAGCTACACTTCATATAGCAAGATGATGCCAGCCAAGTCCTGGCAAGAGAATGATTGAACATTCTCAGATTAATTTCATGGTCATTTGTTCCATCCCAGAATCACATCAGGCACAGGCTTCCAAGTTGAAATTGTATCACTTTGTCCTTGCTGCCCAGGTTAGGGCAATGAAAAATGAGCATATTCCCCACCCTCTAATGATAAATAATGACTTTTCCCTTCACAACTGAGATATATTTTACAGCATCATCACAGAACTCTAATTACCAAACAAAATGATAAGATATATCAGGATACAGGGAGCTTAGATTAAACTCACAAGAATGGGCATTTGCATCTTTGCCATCCTTCAGTGTCACTATAGTAATAGATAAGTGGCAATCAGAATGTGCATAAGAGCATTCCATTAAATATAATTTGAATTATAAATAACTTAAAACTTTAAGCTACACCAGTAAAAGACTGTAAGGGAAAGATGCAAACATGTTTGGAGGCCTGGCAAGCAGAGCTGGAAGGAAAAATAATAGAGGGACTAATTTAGCACTAATTTGGTAAAAATAATGCAGCTGTGGGCCCACAAAGACAGGAAGTAAAACATTCATTTTTAAAAATTTGACAGGGCAAATGTGGCTTTCACAAATTTTGATCTGTTATCATACAGGTGGACTAATATGCTTTCTGCAATGGGGTTATTCTTGTAATCACTTCTTTTTTTACACTAATAGTTCCTTAACCATAAGTGTGGCTTTCACCATTCAGAGGTTTTCCTGGTTGTTTTTTCTTTATTTTAGGTTTATATGACTCATTGAACTAGGTACTGAATCAAGACACTGGTTCTAAATTCTTGTTTATTGAGTTTGGCCTAGTCATTCAAGCATCCATAAAAGAGACACAGCAATAATAAGTTGTTGGAGACAACAGGAGAAAAAACATTTAAAAAGAAGGTTGAAGACATGCCATACAGAATAGGATTTAACATTCACTGAGTCAGAGTCACTACCAAGAAACAGATACCAACTAAGTATATAAACCTTACTGTACCCAATAACTATTCTGTATGGTTGATAAGAAAAATTAACTAACTTACCAAAAGTCAGACAGTAGGAAAGAGGTAGTACCCAAATACAAACCTACACAAACTCTTGGCCTTATTACTCTCATTATATCATATAGTCTTATTTGTCATGGTGAAAGTTATTATAGATGATAATAAAAATTGCAGAAATTACAGGCAGATTCAGGTTGGATATTATACACCCAGTACCCCTTAAAATGCCTGGCAAATCAATATCTGAAGGATGAAAGGAAGGAAAGAAGGACAAGGGAAGAAGGGACAGAGGAAAAGAATCATCCTTCCACATTAACTATTTTAGTAAGATCATTAAGTATAAATGGAGTGAAAGTGGTTCAGTCATGTCTGACTCTTTGTGACCCCACGGATGATACAGTCTATGGAATTCTCCAGACCAGAAAGCTGGAGTGGATAGCCTTTCCCTTCTCCAGGGGATCTTCTGAACCCAGGAATCAAACCAAGGTCTCCCACATTGCAGGCAGATTCTGTACCAGCTGAGCCACAAGGGAAGCCCATTGTATATTACATATAAATAGTTAGATATATTTTTAAGAAGTAAAATACATGTAAATATAAAATGAGCATGTGTGCCAAAGATTTTATTTAACACATCAAATGAGGGGACAAATAAAGATGTTACAAATGGCACAAAAGGGAACTGAAGGAACCACACATATGCAGACCATAAAGAAGGCTGAAATGAATTTGCTAACAGATGTAAAACATGCTAACGCCCACAGAGCAATAATGAACTGAATTTCCAGTGGGACATAATTTCCATTTCTGTGGACAAGAATCATTTACTATTTGCAATCAGTTCAGTTGCTCAGCCGTGTCCAAATCTTTACAATGCCATGGACTGCAGCAAGCCAGGCTTCCCTATCCATCACCAACTCCCAGAGCTTACTCAAACTCATGTGCATCGAGTCAGTGATGCTATGCAACCATATCCTCTGTCAGCCCCTTCTCCTCCTGCCTCCAATCATTCCCGGC
Source organism: Muntiacus reevesi (assembly GCF_963930625.1). NCBI lineage: Eukaryota > Metazoa > Chordata > Mammalia > Artiodactyla > Cervidae > Muntiacus > Muntiacus reevesi. The sequence goes on from NC_089249.1 coordinate 136,237,803, forward strand.
ATCAGGGTCTCTTACAGTGAGTCAGTTCGTCACATCAGGTGGTCAAAGTATTGGAATTTCTGCTTCAGCATCAGTCCTTCGGATGAAGATTCAGGACTGATTTCCTTTAGGATGGATTGGTTGGATCTCCTTGTTCAAGGGATTCTCAAGAGTCTTCTCCTACACCACAGTTCAAAAGCGTCAATTCTTCGGTGCTCAGCTTTCTTCATGGTCCAACTCACATCCATATGTGACTACTGGAAAAACCATAGCTTTGATTAGATGGACCTTTGCTGGCAAAGTAATGCCTCTGCTTCTTAATATGCCGTCTAGGTTGGTCATAACTTTTCTTACAAGGAGCAAGTATCTTTTAATTTCATGACTGCAGTCACAATCTGCAGTGATTTTGGAGCCCCCAAAAATAAAGTCTGTCACTATTTCCACTATTTTCCCATCTATTTGCCATGAAGTGATGGGACTGGATGCCATGATTTTTATTTTTGGAATATTGAGTTTTAAGTCAACTTTTTCACTCTCCTCTTTCACTTTCATTAAGAGGCTTTTTAGTTTTTCGCTTTCTACCATAAGGATGGTGTCATCTGCATATCTGAGGTTATTGATATTTCTCCTGGCAATCTCCATTCCAGCTTGTGCTTCATCCAGTCCATAATTTCTCAAGATGTACTCTGCATATAAGTTAAATAAGCAGGGTGACAACATACAGCCTTGATGTACTCCTTTCCCGATTTGGAACCAGTCTATTCCATGTCTAGTTCTAACTGTTGCTTCTTGACCTGCATACAGATTTCTCAGGAGGCAGGTCAAGTGGTGTGGTATTCCCACCTCTTGAAGAATTTTCCACATCTTGCTGTGATCCACACAGTCAAAGGTTTTGGCATAGTCAATAAAGCAGAAGCAGATGTTTTTCTGGAACTCTTTTCTATGATCCAGCAGATGTTGGCAATTTGATCTCTGGTTCCTCTGCCTTTTCTAAATCCAGCTTGAACAACCTGAAAGTTCACAGTTCACGTACTGTTGAAGCCTGGCTTGGAGAATTTTGAGCATTACTTTACTAGCGTGTGAGATGAATGCAACCATGCAATAGTTTGAGCACTCTTTGGGACTGCCTTTCTTTGGGATTGGTATGAAAACTGACCTTTTCCAGTCCTGTGGCCACTGCTGAGTTTTCCAAATTTGCTGGCATATTGAGTGTAGCACTTTCACAACACGATCTTTTAAGATGAAATAGCTCAACTGGAAGTCCATCACCTTCACTAGCTTTGTTCATAATGATGCTTCCTACGGCCCACTTGACTTTGCATTTCACGATGTCTGGCTCTAGGTGAGTGATCACATCATCTTGATTATCTGGGTCATGAAGATCTTTTCTGTACAGTTCTTCTGTGTATTGTTGCCACCTCTTCTTAATATCTTCTGCTTCTGTAGGGCCATACCATTTCCGTCCTTTATTGTGACCATCTTCACATGAAATGTTCCCTTGGTATTTCTAATTTTCTTAGAGAGAGCTCTAGTCTTTTTTTGTGTTATGCAACACTAGAAGTTATAAAAAGCTTAAAGACAATGGAAGGCAGAGATAATTCAGAAGGATACACAAGACAGGAGACCCCAAAGCCTTTTTTTTCCCATTTTAGTCTTTCACAATTTTTCCTGACAAACTACATATAATACATACATACATATACACACACAGACATACACACACACATAAATGATTGGCCATCTCTGTAACAAAAGTGCTTAATGCTACTGTATAAATCCCTTCATAAGGGTAGAAGAGCTTCAATATACCACAAAATAGAATACTTTTCTAAAATTCTGAACGTGCAGAATTAAGCAGCAAAGAATCATAATGCCGGAGCTGGAATCAGAAGTCTGCCAGCTGTCGTTGCTGGACAGCTATTCTCTCATCTTGTGCATTTTCCCACTGCCAAGGCGAGCTAATAATAGCTCATGTACGCCTCCAGGTTTGCTGGTTGGAGTCTATCGTCCTTATCTCGCTTGTTTTGTTAGGTCTACCTCTTTTTTTTTTTTTCTTACCATCTCTCATTTTTCCTGCAGAGCTTATATGCTATACAGGTCTATATTTCTAAAACCAGGTCTCAGAACAAACGTTGAGTCACAGAAATGTGTTTTGCAACTAACTTTCAGGAATATATGTCATCCATAGGTTTAATTATAAGAGCATTATTACCTTAGAGTCTGATGCTAATGCCTAAGATTTAGTACAAAAGGATTCTTAACGTTTACTACCACTGGCTTATGAGTGGTTACCATATAATTTCCTTTGTGAGTGGTGCGTTAATCTCCCTATTCACAGATATTTCCCATTCATCAGTGAATACTATATGTATTGTATATGAACACTGTATGTGTCGGTTGTTGTTCAGTCACTAAGCTGTGTCCAACTCTGTGACCCCATGGACTGCAGCACACCAGCCTTCCCTGTCCTTCACCATCCCCCAGAATTTGATCAAAGTCATGTCCACTGAGTTGATGATGTCATCCAACCATCTTATCCTCTGTCGCCCCTTTCTCCTCCTGCCCTTAATATTTCCCAGCATCAGGGTTCTTTCCCAGTTAGTCGGCTCTTTGCATCAGGTGGCCAAAGTCTTGGAGTGGTACATTGTATCATCCAAAACTACTTAGTAATTTATTGTTTAACTATGATTAACAAACATCAGAAAAATATCTCCCCTGGGTTAGGGAAATATTTGATAGAGAACCTGGTTAGATCTGAATTGGCATTCACCTACTTAGTTTTATGTTTGTGCAATGATGGTCTAGTCCTGCCTCCTACTTCAGATGTGGAAATAGTGTAAGTGGTAGAGTATCTCAGAATGGTGAAAAGAATGTCTGTTCATCTGCACCTTACAATACAGTCTAGAAAGAGGCAAACCATGGCCAGTGCATGTCAGCCCAATAATGAAAGTTTTGTACGTAATTTAGGGGCTTTTATAGCAGCTGTTAGAGTGCTGCCTATCTAGGATTCTGCTTTGATGACTTTGAAAAGGCACTACCAAACTTTATGCCAGAAATCACATTAGACTATTGGCAGAATAAAGATTATTCTGTCCTAGAAAATAACAGGAGCACAATACAAAGATGCTCTTGTCTCTATTTCACCACAGTGCTCTCCTCAATACAACAGAAGACTCTAGCTTTTGTTGTTGTTGAAGTGTATTCAGATATTTGGGAGAAAGATACAAGAGTGTTTTAATTATTAATGGTAAATGAAAACAATGGTCCTTTGAAAACTGAACACCTGAATGATAGGGAATAACAACTACTGTAATATTATTTTATTACCATCCAATTTATAGCCAGGTATGTCCAAAAGGAATTTAAGATGACTGAAAAGTCATTTGGCTAGCATTATATTGAATTAAAATATGACAGAGTCTTCCTTTAAAGAATCTATTTGGAAGAGAGTCATAAACTAGGTAGGTAAAGTACCAAGGGAAGGCAGAGAAGGAAGAGATTACTTTTACACAGAGACAATCCTGGAGGACTTCACACAATTAATCTGAACCTTGAAGGATGAATCCAAAGACAAAGAGGAAGAAAGGCTTTCCTGGATATTTTCAAGTGAAGGATATATTGAAGAAATTACAAGTAGTTGGTTGTATTAAGAACCAAGGATATCTGATGGCAGGATGCAGAGTTGGAATGGAAAGGGGATAGAAAAGCTCCATATCCAAAGATCATGATTATAAAGGGCATTGAATTCCATGTTAGTTATTTTATAGTTAACCTATTGGTAACAGAGAGACATCAAGATAAGAAAAATGGTAGAGTATCTATAAGTAACAGAAGTAGCAGTATCTAGAGGTATGGTAAAGAAATGACTTCAAGAAGGGATAATGGTATCAAAGGCCACAGAGTGATCAAGATGGGGACTATTGTATTATACTGCTCAACATCTAAAGCCCTCTCTTAATTTGAGGGAAAATCCTTCTTCGTGTGAAAGGTAAAGGGCCATGTGTCCACTAGAGAAGGTAAAGAGCAGCCAGGATTTCTTCAGATAAATGACTCAGGTTCAGATAACTGGATATCCCACTCAGGACTTCCGGTCTCAAGTGAGGATGCAAATGAATAGAGAGCTCGGAATGTACACTCAGTGACTGTGGAAGAGTCCAGTTTTCCCAAGCACTTAGCTGAAGTATGACTTGGCCTTGGAATCTGTTAGTGTCCTTTGCTTCTTTGCACATTGTAAAGAAGTTAGATTAAAGAGAAAGTGCATACAGCTCAATTAAGGAAGATGATAAAAGGTTAGAAGACTAAGAAAGTTTAAGACTAAGAAACCTAAGACTAAGACTAAAGTTTAAGACTAAGAAAAGATAATTACTTGCAGAGAGTGTGAAGAAAACATTTATTCAACAATACTCAGATTGAAAAATGAACATGAACATATAATACCCATCAAAAACATTTTACAAATAATGCAGTCATATTCTTCATAGAGCCATTTCTTAGAAAATCCATGACCAGAATATTGAGTCAATCCAGTCAAGTCTTTTTTGTAGCAAGTTAAGATGCTATACTGTAAGCAAAGAGATTTCTGGTCATCAAACTTTCTAACAGATAGAACTTAAAAATGAATCGACTAATGAATGATATGCAACATAACTGATAATTTTTTCTTCCACTCAAAATGTCTTCACTCTCATAAACTAGAAAATGACCGTTCATTCTTCAAAAATCAGTACAAGTGTGATCTCCTCTCTAGAGCCTTTCTCCATCAATAAATGACAATATTCATCCTTCCTGTCTAGTGTTTTTGTGGCACCATATTCAAGAAATAATTTCATACTTCTCACATGATAGATCATTACTAAGTCTACCTTCCACGACATAGTGTGAACTCCCTGGAGAGAGAGATGACATGTTATTTTTCAATGGAACCCCCAAATCTACAACAGTACCCAACACATAATAGGAGCTCAACAAATGCCATTTGAGTGGGTTGGTGGGTATGTGAAACTTTACTGAATACCATTTATGCTAGTCAAGTAACTGATAGGATCTAGCTAGTTTAAGGCTATACCCTATGATAAGGATGTTGAGCACAAATTCTCTGCAGTTTGTTAAAGAAGGGTTCATTTTAGCCCAGCGGTTCTGTTCTCTGAAGATTTTGGAAACCGCAATAGAGTATGTTTTGTTAGTTTATATTAAGGACACTAAAATGTTGTTGTTTAAGGAAGGAACATTACAAGTGACTCTAACATCTTGAATAATAACTTTATATATCACATAAAAATAGCATATAGTCCCAAGTAGTGACTCCTTCTTTATATCATAAATAGACTTCCATACACTAGCAGATCCTGGATTCCTGAAGAGGTGGAGCTTTGGAGCAGCAATCTGGTTGGACAAGTTTATGTGTGGGGTCAGCAGAGAACAGGTTCTAAGGGAGTTACGTGAAGTTACACCCACATTATAGGAATACTGTTTTAATGAAGATTGTATGTTTAATGAGGGGTGGATTGGAGGAGACATTAAAAATTAGAGATATTATTGTTACAGCATTACCATACCAATCGTAAAAAATTGTCTTCCTTTGGGGGCCATATCTTCCAAAATTAAAATCTTGATTACACTGATATGCTAACATACATAATAAGTGCATCTCATCTCTGCAGATAAATATTAATTTTAACTTTAATCCTTTAGACCAAAAAGAAGACTACAGAAAATTATTAAAAAAAATATTGACTAAAATATGCTTTCTCTTCATTATTGAAAAATATAATAGAGACCTGGGTTAGGAACATTTTCATGAGCATCAGTACCACCTTGTACTTCTTTATATCCTACTTCTAATTGCCTGTTTAACTGTTAGCATCTCCTACCAGGTTGTAAACATCTCGAGATAGAAATTATGCCTTACTTATCTTTGCATCTTTCATGCCTAACACAATCCGTATAATTTCATAATTTTTTGAGTGAGCAAACATATACAAAGTAGATGCCTTTCACCAAGTAAAAGAAGGTCAATATTGATTTTTGATAGAAGATGTACATTATGTGAAACTTAATTTGGTTTTTCACTTGAAGACTAAAATTAATTGTTATTTAACTCTATATTCTTATATTACTATTTCATTTTTTCACCCTATACAATTAATCACAGTTTCTGCCATATCTGATCAAAACATTTTTCCTTCTCCCTAGATCAAAATGATATATACTAACAGAAAAATAATTACAAATAGCATGCATTTGAAAAATATATGATTCATATTTGATTTCTAGTTTAGAAAACACAAAATTTACAATCATAAAAGTCTATGTAGTTATCAAGAATAGGTGGTTTCAGGACTCAAGTAAGAATTTAAAGTCAAAATCAGAAATATCATCCTCTGAGATTATCACCAAGAAGCGTGAATACAAAGTAGGAGTGACTAACCATCTGTCAAAGTAGCATGTCTCATGAGGTTTTGATTCATCTATCCCTGACACAGTGACCCTCAGGGGTTGACAGTACAAAACTTACTAAAACAGTATAGCGTGGGCTACGACCACTGTAGACTATTCTGCAAGGTGCACTTCTCATGGGAATTATAATAACGAAGCACCTCAGGCTTATATCTCACTCTCTTTTGAGATCAGTTACTCCAGTGGGCTTCAAAGAGCATAATCAGTCCCTTGCTGAAATGATAAGACAGTTCTAAATCTGTAAAGCTGAGGAATGCATTTAGGATGCCTGGTGACCCCATTGCCATTCAGATCCCTGCAAACTCAGTCTAAATCTTTCCACAAACCTCTACTACTATCATACCTTCAAAAGGCTACAGAGTCCCTGGATTGCTGGGTGTGGAGAAAACTGTCCCCTGAGAAAATAGCTAAGGTCCTGCTGAGACAGGTATGCTTTCTCACAAACCATCACCTCATTTGACAAGGTGACAAAGGAATTTATTTCCTCCACTAAATCTGCTGATTGCAAAATTTAATGTTAATGGAAGCTGTACTTCTGAGAACAGAGCAGCCAAAAATCATAATTGAATATTTCAGTAAACCCATGACAGTCATAAGGAAAATAAATAATTTCTGACATGTTAAACCCAGATCTCTCAGAGTACAAAATGTAGCTTGCTATATTTCTTCAATATTTTTTGGATCGGTGGACAGATTGTGACTGACTCCAGTATGCAGCAAACTACATTTCATAATTTTATCCTGTGACTCATTCTCTCAACAAGATGGTTGCCTCCAGACAAATGAAATGGTTTTGAATTCAAGCAAACAGAAGCTTCACAGCTTCCAAGCAACACCACATTCTGCTGAGCATAAAGCAAACAAATTCCTTTTCTAGGAGTCCGCCAACGAACAGAGGCTGCCTTGAAGGGCATCCTTGGAGGCACTTGAGAAACTGCATGGCCATCTGTTCTGGATGATGCAGAAGAAATTACTGCATGCAAATAAAGGGTCACACTAGACAACTTCCAAGTTGGCTTCTAATCCTAAATCTGCTATAAAAGATTATGTAGATTACAATCAATGTAAGTGCCATTTAAAATTTCTCTTCTTCAAGATAAATATCTACATCAACTTAGAAGGAAATAAATTATACTTGTCAACCCAATTAAAAGGGGAAGTAATTTGAAAGACAATGCCTAAAACAAGATTCACTTAAGAAGGGAGATAACAAGAATGTTCCTGACATCCAAAGATCTGTTTCCTAGGGAAGAAATGGCAATTCTCCTCAGGAAACACTGGCATTGATGTTTCCTGCTCTTTAAAAATAACATAAATGTGTAGGAGTCTTTTTTCTTTATAAAACTAATGTTTTATTGTTAGATCTCCTTGGAGAAATATAATTTTTTATGATTTTAACTGGCATCTGAATCTATTTTAGGGGCTTAACAAGAGAAGCAACACTACCATCATGTGGCAAAAGAGATTAAATTTATTTTTTAAAAAGGAAAAGTGCCAGTCAAAGATGAAATTGAAATCCCCAAATAGAAGTTCTAACCCAATGCATATTCATTCTTCTATCATTTGCATAGCATTTGTCTTTTCATTTAAAAATCTGCAACTTCTCCAATTTTTTGAAATTAAGGCAAAGTTAATATGAAAAAGGAAACTGAGTTAGAAAGTCAACAGCAGTTTCCTGTTTCTTTATGCATTATCAGTAAAACAAAATATGTGAAGGCCCATAAAAGTATCACTGACTTTACTGCAATAATATAGTCATATCAAACAGAGCTCCAGAAAGATAAGCAAAGAACAAAGTTTGAACTACCTTGGCAAAACATTGGAGAAGAGTTCCAAGGTCTCAGAGAAGTTAGCATGTTATAACGTATTTATTTTGTAATGTCAGAGAAACTACGAGCTGATTATGTTCCACAGGAGAGTCCAGAGGACACTCCCTTCACCAAAGCAATAAGGAGTGTCCCCAAAGGTGGGATGCCAGCGTCAGTGAGAAGCTCAGTGGTAGCTGTTCTCTGTAGACTAGGTTTGAGATTGTAACTATGCTATTGAGTTTGGCTGGGAATGACGCGCTACATGGTTAAGGTTCAAGATGTCACTGTATTAGTAAATGATGTTAGTATATATAGTGTTGAGTCCTGCATAGCTAGCATCAAAAGGTAGAGTGAAGTCTCCCACTAACACTGTATAATCTCCTTAAGAAAATGGGCTTTCTGACCTACTGCACAGCCCAGGGAACTATATTCAATATCCTGTGATAAATCATAATGGAAAAGAATATTAAAAACATATATAACTATATATATATATTTATAACTGAATCATTGTGCTGTACAGCAGAAATTAACACATTGTAAATAAACTATACTTAAAAAACAACTTTTTAAAAATGAAAAAAGAACAAAACCTAACTAAAGCTAGATATTTTAATATTACCTTATATTTGAAGTACTTTTTATCAATTATCCCTGTTGATCCTGGGGCTTCTGTGGTAGTTCATCGGTAAAGAATCCACCTGCAATGCACAAGATGCAGGTTCAATCCCTGGATGGGGAAGATCTCCTGGAGGAGGGCATGGCCACCCACTCCAGCGTTCTTACCTGGAGAAGTCCATGGACGGAGAAGCCTGGAGGGCTACAGTCCAAAGAGTTGCAGAGTCACACATGAATGAAGCAACTGAGCAAGCACACATGTATGCACACACTAGTTGATCCTAATACCACTAGGATTAATTATTAATTTCTTCATTTTATTTTTGAGGAAACTAAGACCCAAAGACAAAAGTTCTCCTCTAATTAGTCCACTGAGCCAGAAGGTGAGATCAGCTCACTTGTTTGTCAAGATTCTCATGACAAACTAAGGAAAAATTGGCCCTTTTCTTCTGCAACTCTATTTATAGTTGGCAACTAACTTGTTAAGGCTCTTACTGCATTGTATTGTAATCATGTGCTTTCTCCCTCACTTGGAAGCAGAATCCATAAACTTGGTGCTATTCATTCAGAAAATATTATCAAACTCTATCTGCTCAGAATGAATGCTCTGGAGTGGCATTTCAAGTACAGCCTTCTCTGCAGAGCGGTTTTCAACGTGTGAATCCTGAGGCAGCAGTAGCATCACCTGGGAACACGTTAGATATGTAAATATTGGGACCCTCTTGAGATTCTTTAAGTCAGGTAATCTGGGGATGGGGCCCAGAAATCTGGTTTAAAAAGCCCTCTAGGTGATTCCAACGCACCCTCAAGCTTGAGAGCCACTGCTGTCCAGATCACCAAAGTGGTTACAGCTGTGTGCAGCACCGAGCTGCCTGCAGGATGGAGGCTCTCTTTTTGCCAGCATCTAGGAGCATAGACCACCCCACTCCAGTACTCTTGCCTGGAAAATCCCATGGACGGAGGAGCCTGGTAGGCTGCAGTCCATGGGGTTGCGAAGAGTCAGACATGACTGAGCGACTTCACTTTCACTTTTCACTTTTATGCATTGGAGAAGGAAATGGCAACCCACTCCAGTGTTCTTGCCTGGAGAATCCCAGGGATGGGGTCGCACAGAGTTGGACACGACTGAAGTGACTTAGCAGTTAGCAGGAGCATAGACAGCTGAGAGTTCTCAGCTGAGTCCTTCTCAGAGCACCACCCACAGAGAGAGTGTTCCCTTACCCAAGGTCACACTTAAACAGCACCTCTTCCAGGGAGACTTCCTGAAAAGTATGTTCTCCATATGTCTTGAGGGTCTCTGCTCTGAGCTCCCGTAGCACTTATGGTACTTGGCTATAAAGAATTTTTAATGAATATTACCAGTCACAATATAGTTGTCTATTGAAGTGTTGATCTTCCTCTCTGGGCTGCAAGTTCCTTGAAGGCAGGGACAATACTTCCTTTATACACTACTGTTCAGTTCTCAGCAGACGATCACACTGATGGTGTGTGTTCAATCGCTATGTCATGTCTGACTCTTTTTGCAATGCCATGGACTGAAGCCCGCCAGGCTCCTCTGTTCATGGGACTTCCCAGGCAAGAATACTGGACCGGGTTGCCATTTGCCTCTCCAAGGAATCTTCCCAGCCCAGGGATTAAACCCATGCCCCTTACATTGGGAGGCGGATTCTTTACCATTGTGCCACCTTGGACGTCTGGATCTTCAAATACTTTTAAACAATGGACAAACATGCACAGATTCAGATTACAAACTCAGCTTTGCACGATGTGCCTAATTTGATCTAAAATATCAGCAGCCAAGATATATATATAACATATATATTATGTATATATATATATATATATATATAATATTTCTTTATTATTCTCATACTTTTCAGAGTTGTTGTTTTATTTTTACTGGAAGTTTCCTAAGATTTCTGAATTATCCTCATTCCTTCATAAAAATCCATGTTGCAGAATTTGGTTGGGACATAAGACCTGGTAGGTTATGCATAAATGACTCAAAATTGCCATGCTCATTAGATTGAGGCTGCTTCTAACGTGAAGACTTACTTATCACAAAACGAATTTTTAAATTTTCTGGCATTTCATTTTAACTTTTGAAATTTGGTATCTTTCCCAAAATGATGTGTTCTTCTAATTTTGCATAGCTTTCAGTTCCTCATTGTCCTATTGTTATGATTATCAATAGAAAATATGCATTGTATTTTTAATAACTGAATTTAATGTTAGTGTTTTATAATTACCAGAGACATTTAGAGGACTTAGCTTTATAGCACATAAGGATTTGAGTTTGTGTCCTAACTAGCTCACTTGTCACTTTGGAATACCATATTGAAGTTTCTTTACAAAATTGGGTCTTCAACCCATGAATATGGTATATCTTTTTATACATTTAGTGTATACAAATAGTGTACAAATAGTGTATTTCACTATTTGCATTTTTATACAAACAGTGTATATCAATAAAGTATTCTGTTTTTCTCCAGAGTAATCTTAAACCTTTCTGTTATATTAAAAAAACATTGTGTTGGCTATTACAAATGATACCTTCTTAAACTACATTTTCTACATTAGTTTTTATGGGGTATAAAATTAAAATTGACTGTGATATCAATATTATATATTACAGCCTTGAAAAACTCTCATTAATTTTAATACTTTATCTGTAGGTTCCTTTTGGTTTTTCAAGTAGATGATTACATTGGCTGAAAATAATTGTTATCTATGTGTTCCAAGCATTATTCTTTTAACTGACTTATTGAAAAGGCTAGTAACTAGAAAACTATTGAATTAAAGAGATAGTAACAGGAATCTGAATCTTGTTTCTGATTTTTGAGTATATACTCTTAGAAGTGAGGTTTTTTTAAGCTTATCTTTAATTGGAGGATAATTGTTTTACAAAGTTGTATGAGTTTCTGCCATACACCAACATAAATCAGCCATAAATAAACATATGTCCCCTCCTCTTGAATCGTTCTCCCACTCCCCCATCTCAGCCCTCTAGGTTGTCACAGAGCACCAGGCTGAACTCCCTGCATCACACAGCAAATTCCACTGGCTGTTTATTTTACATATAGTGATGTATATGTTCATGTTACTCTCTCAGTGTGTTCTACCCTCTTTCCCTGACTACGCCCACAAGTCCGTTCTCCATGTCTGCACCTCTACTGCTGCCCTACAAACAGGTTCATTAGTACCATTCTTCTAGATTCCATACATATGCATTAGTATACGATTATCATTTTTCTCTGACTTATTTCACTCTGTATAACAGGCTCTAGACTCACTGGCCTCACTAGAACTGACTCAAATTCATTCCTTTTTATGGCTAACAGTCCATATGTACCACAACTTCTTTATCCATTCATCTGTCAATGGACACCTAGATTGCTTCCATGTTCAGGCTATTGTAAATAGTACTGCAATGAACACTGGGGGTACACGTGTCATTCTGAGTTATGTTTTTCTCAGGATATATGCCCAGTTGTATGACTGCTGGGTCATATGGTAGTTTTATTCCTAGTTTTCAAAGAAATCTCCATACTGTTCTCCATAGTGGTTGATCAATTTACATCCCCACCAACAGGGCAAGAATGTTCCCTTTTTTCCACATCCTCTCAAACATTCATTGTTTGTAGGTTTCTTTGATGATGACCATTCTGACCAGTGTGAAGTGATACTTCATTGTAGTTTTGATTTTCATTTCTCTAATAAAAAGCAATGTTGAGATTTGAATTTTTGTAGATGTCTTTATCAGCCTAGGAAGTTCTCTTCTATAATCTGCTTTTTAAGAGTTTTCTGAATATCAAATTAGTGTTACAGTATTCAATTATATACCTTGAGATGATTGTATCATTCTTGTCCCTTAAAGTATTAGAGTTGTTCAGTTCAGTTCAGTCACTCAGTCATGTCCTACTCTTTGAAACCCCATGGCCAGGCTTCCCTATCCATCACAAACTCCTGGAACTTGCTAAAGCTCATGCCCATCAAGTCGGTGATGCCATCTAACCATCTCATCCTCTGTCGTCCCCCTCTTCTCCTGCCTTCAATATTGCCCAGCACCAGGATCTTTTCCAATGAGTCAGTTCTTTGCATAAGGTGGCCAAAGTATTGGAGTTTCAGCTTCAACATCAGCCCTTCCAATGAATATTCAGGACTGATTTCCTTTAGGATTGACTGGTTTGATCTACTTGCAGGCCAATGGACTCTCAAGAGTCTTCTCCAACACCACAAATCAAAAGCATAATTCTTCGGCACTCAACTTTCTTTATGGTCTAACTCTCACATCCACACATGACTACTTGAAAAATCACAGCTTTGACTAGATGGATTTTTTTCAGCAAAGTAATGTCTCTGGCTTTTTAATACGCTGTCTATAATTAGAGTGTAACACATTGATTTTTTTCCAAATTGGAACCAATGCTTTATTCCCAGAATAAATCTAATTTCACAATAATGCATTAGCTTTTAATGAATTATATTCACTAATATCTATGTTTATGTGTTTCTGTGTGAAATAATAGGTCCATAATTTTTTTCTCATTTTGTTTTGTTATCAAGGCCTTATAAAAGGAGTTAGAAAGTGCCAATATTTTCCAGTAGAATGGTATATTTGTCAATTCTCTTGTAGTAACTGCCTTCATGTATATTTAAAATGAGATATTAGATGCATGCAAGTTTAGAATTTAATATTTTCATAATGATAAATTTTTATCAATTTTTCCCTACTAAGACTGTCATAAATTCCATCTTGTCTGATATTAAAGTAGTAGCCAGTTTATATGAAAGCTTTTTGGTGTGGCATCAACATAGAATACATATGAAATTCCAAAGTAAAGAGTACTTAAGTGTAAATTTTCAAATGATGGATCTGACAACTGGTTCATGTATTTTAAAAATCTTGCTTACAATAAAGGTCAAATATGTCAAAAGTAACCAATAGGTGGGATTTAATGAGGACAAATTTGAAGTTATTCATTTTACTGCTAAACCCTCCCACTATCACCATGGCAGAAACAGAAAAACAATGTTAAAAACAATTTTCCACATATCTTTCACATTCCTACATAACTAGGCATTCATAGTCCATTTTCTTCCAGGATTATTTTTTCATGAATGTTTGCAAGGGTTTCTGGCAGGATAGAAATAGTGACTCACTCTGGAGCATTATTCATTATTTACATTAATGTATAATAAAAATAAAGGCATCTCTTCTCTGGGAGATACTGCAAGGTAATAAAGAGCTGTCTCCCTGTTCTACTCAGAGAGATGTGTTTACAGTCCAGAGTAATAAAGGCAACTTCCAGCAAGGAGAATGGATACCAGTCCTTTATAAGTCCCTCATCAGTCCCTTATAAGACTGGAGGTATTCTAAGACCAGTACTCCTCAGCTTTGACATAGATGAACTATGGGTACAGAATTCTCCTAGATCTACTTTCAGATCACTTTCTGAGACCTGGGGGGGGAAGAGAAACTGATGTGAAAATGGAGCTCGTGTTGCCTAAGTGAAGTGAGGTCACTCAGTCGTTTGCGACTCTTTGCAACCCCGTGGACTGTAGCCTGTCAGGCTTCTCCATCCATGGGATTCTCCAGGCAAGAATACTGGAGTGGGTTGCCATTTCCTTCTCCAGGGGATCTTCCCGACCCAGGGATCGAACCCAGGTCTCCCACATTGCAGGCGGATGCTTTACCCTCTGAGCCACTAGTGTGCTGTAAATAATAAAGTCTAAATCTATGAGGACTTATTGTCTCCTAATCAGCCAAAACTACTAAAGACAAGCTGGCAAGTCTCTATGCTTCTGTTTCAGAACTGCTTGAGAGGAACTTCATAAAGAGGCTTCATAAAGGAGCCTGCAGAAGCTTCAGTAACCTGTCTCTTACAAAGGTACTTGAATCCAGGGATCAGAAGTGAAATTCATGGTTAGAATATCTGTATGGCATCATTTTTTAAAGGCCCCTAGTCAAGAAAGCTTATTCGTAGGATAAAATGACCCTAAGAGAAAGGAAATGTGGAAAGTACTGTCAGGGGCACACTTAAAAGGGCATTATCTGAAGAAGCACTGCCCACTAAGAAAGCTATAGTTAATGGACAAAACAAGCAAGTTTCCAGAGAAACCATGAGAGGGTCCCACAAGAGAAACACTCTGGTCTTAATATCAGTCAAGCCTAAAGAACCAACTTATGAAAAAATCAAATAAAAATTGTAAACTCCATAAATCCTGATAAATAGAAACAGTATATTAAGAGTTAAACTAGCATTTAGTTCACATTTGCTTACTATAACTTTTCCTAAACCTTTTTATAACTCTAGTTTGAAATTTTTTGTCTTTTACCTAAGTAATTGAATCCATTTACATTTATTGTTGTGTAATTTTTTATGTCTCTATGTGAGAAATATTTCTTCTTTCTTACATTCCTTTGAATTGACTGGTTTCTTCAATTTTGATTTTTTACTTATTCTACTTTTCCTGTTTTGAAGTTAAATTAATCACTCCACTGTTTTCATTTTAATAGGAAATTTAGAAATTTTAACATCAAAATCTAGAATTTAAAGAGAAAGCATATAAGTTTAAAACCTTAACTAAAGTCATTATCTTCTGACTTCCATTCTATTGTCCAGAAGTTTAGTCTTTTTTAAATGTTCTGTAATTTTACCTTTTTATAACCTTAGACATTAGTACATTTACTCACATTTATCATTTTCTTCTCTCACCATTTCAAACCTCCTTTTCATTATTTTTCTTATAACTGAGATATGTCTTTTAAAAGTACTTTAATGAGAGCCTGATAATAGTCAGTCTTCTCTCTTGCAAGTGCGTGCTTTTTCTGTATAACTGAAAATTTCATTATGACAATTATTTTCCCTACAATTTTTAAAGATTTTATTCTACTGCCTTATGGCTTCCCTTGCTGCAACTGAGAAGTAAGTTGTCAAGCCAGCAACAGTTCCTTTGTAAGTAATCAATCAATCTTTTTCTCTTTTGCTGCTTTAAAGATTTTTCTTTTGTTTTAAAAAATGAGAACTCTGATTATATATAATTAGACTTTCTCACTTTACTCACCATACTTCTTGATTTCTCATTGTGTGTGTGTGCTCAGTCACTCAGTTGTGTTCAGTGTCCATGGAATTATCCCAGCAAGAATAACTGGAGTGGCATATACATGGAATTAAAAAAGACACTAACAATGATCCTATATGCAAGGCAGCAAAAGACACACAGACATAAAGAACAAATTTTGGACTATGTGGGAGAAGATGAGGGTGGGATGATTTGAGAGGATAGCACGGAAACATGTAGATTACCATATGTAAAACAGATGACCAGTGCAAGTTCGATGCATGAAGCAGGGCACTCAAAAGCCGGTGCTCTGGGACAATCCAGAGGGATGGAGTGAGGAGGCAGGTGGGAGGGGTTTCAGGATGTGGGGATGCGTGCACCCGTGGGTGATTCATGTTGACATATGTCAAAAACCAACCAAAACACTGTAAAGTAATTATCCTTCAATTCAAGTAAATTAATTAATTTTTAAAAAAAGAATACTGGAGTGGGTATTCCATCCAACCCAAGGATGGAACCTGTATCTCTTGTGTCTGCTGCATTGGCAGGTGAATTCTTTACCACTGTGCCACCTAGGAAGGCCTAATTTCTCTTTACTATTTACCAATTCTTAGCCTCTTTTTGTTTCCCAGTCTTTAATTTCTTCAGATCTGTCTTCCAGTCCTCTAAGCTATTAACTTATGCACTGCATTTCTAATACCAAATATCAAATTCTCTATTAAAAGAAGTTTTTTGTACTTTTTAAAAAATATGACTGACAATTTTTACAGTTTCTTGTTTTGTAAGTTCAGAAATATTTGTTTCATTTATAGTTGAAGACTATTTGGGCAGATATGTAAGTCTAGAATCACAATATTCCAGTAATGCATGTTATGGTGAAATCCGTGGCCAGATTGATATAACTGTCCTTGAATAACAATCTCTTTGCTTATATGCACAAAATATTTTCTTTATCATTCGTACACACTGTGTGGAAAAATACATAGACTTTTTCACTAAAAATGTGTAAGATAATAAGAGAAAATTATATCAACACATTATGGGGGTTATGATTTACGTAGAAGTAAATGGCTATAGTCCATATGGTTGCAAGAGTCAGACACGACTTAGCGACTAGAGAAAAAGAGAGAGAGAAATTAAATGACAAAAACAGCGCAGAAGATCAGAGGTGGAATGGAAGCATACTGTTGTAAAGTTTTTACACTATTTATAAAGTTGTTTAATATTAATAGAAGGAGAACTGTGATAAATTAAAGATGTATATTTTAAACTCTAGAGCAACTAAAGAAAATGTATAACTAATAAGTTACAAAATAGTTTATTAAAATACACAATCTAAATAAAGACAGAAAAGAGGAAAGAGAACAAAGAGCAGATCCCACAAGTCGGAATAAAAAACAGAGAGAAGACTTAAATTCAAACATATAAAAAATTACATTAAATATAAAGAGTCTAAACATGCCAATTAGAATATAGGGAATTTTCTGTGACAATTTCTCTTGGGATATGGTATGAGTTTTTAAATTTATTGATTCAAATCTTTTCATTTTAAAACATTTCTTGAACTATATTTTGTAGTCTTTTAAGTTTTGTTCTTCAGTCAAAACAATTATGAGTAACTGGAATCTCCTTTTTCTCTCTTCCATGCATGTAAATATCTCTCCAATCCTATACTATTTTCCTATGGTTGCTGTAACACATTATCACAAACTAAGTGGTTTAAAACAATACACACTTGTTCTGTTACAGTTCAAGAGGTCAGAAATCTGAAATGTGTTTCACTAGGTCAAAACCGAAGAGTGGATATAGTTGTGCTCCCACTGGAAATTCTAAAAGACAGTCTGTTTTCTTGTCTTTTCCACTTTCTAGACCTGCATTACTTGCATTCTTTGGGCCATAGTCTCATCTTCCATCTTCAAACTCAACAACATAGCATCTTTAAATCCATCTCCACTTTGTTGTTATATCACCTTTTCCTTTTCTGTCTCTGTAGGCAAATCTCCCTCTGTCTTCCTCCTATAAGAGCATTTGTGACTACATTTAGGGAGCATCAGTACTCTTGCCTGGAAAATCCCATGGACAGAGGAGCCTGGTAGGCTGCAGTCCACGCGGTCGCTGAGTCAGACACGACTGAGCAACTTCACTTTCACTTTTCACTTTCATGCATTGGAGAAGGAAATGACAACCCACTCCAGTATTCTTGCCTGGAGAATCCCAGGGACAGGGGAACCTGGGGGGCTGCCATCTATGGGGTCACACAGTCAGACACGACTGAAGCGACTTAGCAGCAGCAGGATAATTTCCCCATCTCAAGATACTTAATGACATTTGCAAAGTTACTTTTGTCATATAAGTAACATTCACAGGCTCCAGGGATGAGGAACTGAGTATCTTTGGGGCTGTTACTCAATTTACCATAAATTTAATACTTGTTAATTTCCAATTTATTTTCATACTTCTCCCACTTTCTTACTGTGTTTTTAACAGTTTCTATTCTCTTTTGTTATAATTCACATGTGATCTTCATTTCAGGGATCATTTTATTTCTTCTTAAGATCTGTGCTCATGGGTTTTTTTTAAAAATTGCTATATAATATTTGAAGCCTTCAAAAAACAATATGATGACTTTGAAATGTTTGAAAACTCTTCATTCCTCATTCAATCAAAAGTCAGAGCCTAATTTCCCTTCCTTTTGAGTTTATCTTGGACTTGCTGACTCACTTCTAACAAATAGAATGTGGAAGAAGGGATAAAAGGTAGCGCTCAAGGCTAGGTCCTAAAAAGTATTGCTGCTTTTGCCTTGGTGGTCTTTGAATTACTCAGCATGAGGGAAACCAACCATTATCTTGTTAGGACAGTCAAGCAACCTTTAAGGAAGCTCACATTGGGGGAAATTGAGGTCTCCAATGAAAAACCAGCAACAATTTTCCAACCATTTTAATGGGTTACCTTGAAAGTTGATTTTCTAGCTCCATATAAGGCTTTAAATGCCTATATCCCTAGCTGACAACTTGACTGTAACTTCATGAGAAACTTCAAGCTAGCTAAGCTGTTCATGAATTCCCAACTCAGAGAAACTGTGAGGATAATAAATATTATTTATATTACTAAGTTTCAAAATAATTTGTTATGCAGCAAAAGATAATTAATATATTTAACATAAATTAGTAAATAGAATAAAATGGACTTCCATGAAGTAACCACCAAATTAAACCCAGAATATTGCCAAAATCTTACATCAGAGATATGGTGATCCTGTCTCTTCCAGTCTGCTTTGTCTCCTGATTATTCTCTTAAAATACAGCATATCTGTATGATTCCTTTTTCAACTCTATTCATGTGATTCCCCTCTCTGCTAGTTTGAATGCAAGAAAGGTTATGCTGTCAGCCCAACCATCTCGCTCCTCTTATTTAAAAGGGATTGTTAATGTTTCTCTTCAGATTATAATGCCAATTTTGGAAAATAGTAACCTAATTTTTTCTTCTTTTTTTAAAAGTTTCCTTGCTCTTCAAAAGCCCAATTTTCAGAGCTCTTATATAAGAAACATGCACCAAGGAATATGTATGTTAGTTTCTCAATTGTTTTTAACAGTCCTAAAATTTCATCCATGTATTAAGGAAAAGCTTTAAACATAGCAATCCTGGACCATGACATTCTGTAGCTTCCCTTTGTTCCATTTAATTGCAGACCTATGCTTACTATTGCATTCACTTTGAAAGAAGGCCATCATAGAGAACAGTAAGTGGAGAAACACTGTTGCACTTCTTTTAAAGTTGCTTTCAATGTAACTTTCTATTACGCTACTTACGTTACTGCTGCTGCTGCTGCTAAGTCGCTTCAGTCGTGTCCAACTCTGTGCGACCCCATAGACAGCAGCCCACCAGGCTCCCCCGTCCCTGGGATTCTCCAGGCAAGAACACTGGAGTGGGTTGCCATTTCCTTCTCCAATGCATGGAAGTGAAAAGTGAAAGTGAAGTCGCTCAGTCGTGTCTGACTCTTCGCGACCCCATGGACTGCAGCCTACGAGGCTCCTCCATCCACGGGATTTTCCAGACAAGAGTACTGGAGTGGGGCACCATCTCCTTCTCCGACTTATGTTCCTACTTACCCCCAAAAAAGCTTTAATGATCAATCTATATTAGGATTCAAGGCCAAGGAGGGCAAAATGGTTTCATGATGAAACAATATATAATTGCTTACTGGTAAATGAGAATTTTTTGGTTCAGAGTTTATAACAATGGGATCCATGTGCATGTATTTGGTGTATTACTTTAACACCAAGCAGAAAGGATGGTTTAATAGTAGATATAAAAGGAAAAAAAAATGGAAGAATTGAGTCTTCACAGGAGAGAAATTAAATAAAATATTCCTTCTATAAACTAGTTTTCCAGAATAGTGTTACTCACAATGATGCATACCCTTTTCTCAGGTGACACTTTTTATAGTAAGAACAATATGAAACTTTAGTTCTAAATCTATGTAACATACTTCTTGGTCTTCTTTATCCCTTTTGAGATTCTCAAATAAAATGCATAACAGCAGTCCTGACATTTAGGTATCATCTACACAACACTCTAGGTAAGTCTTTTCATTTAATGTCTTTTCATCTTGTGCCCTATTTTGGAGGAGAGAGGATAAGAGAAGGAAAAAAGATACTTCAAAGGCGCAACACTGAGAAGAACCAGTGTCTTAGTGGCAACATTTCCAAGTTGGAAACAGCTACTTTATGTTAGCGAAAGTGAAAGTCACTCAGTCTTATCCCATTCTTTGCAACTGGGTGGAATTCTCCAGGCCAGAATACTTGAGTGGGTAGCTGTTCCTTTCTCCAGGGGATCTTCCCAAACCAGGGATCAAACCCAGGTGTCCCACATTGCAGGTGGATTCTCTACCAGCTGAGCCAACAGGGAAGCCCAAGAATACTGGAGTGGGTAATCTGTCCCTTCTCCAGTGGATCTTCCTGACTGAGGAATTGAACCAGGGTCTCATGAATTGCAGGCAGATTCTTTACCAGCTGAGCTACCAGGGAAGCCCTAGTAATGGCCCAAAAATTTGTCATTTGATATTAGAATGCATTCTTAAATGTTGTTACGTTATATATCATTTTAATGTGCATTTCTCACTTTATGTTTTTTGCTAATGACTTATTATTTGCTGTTTCTTTTATATTTATTTTACACTGGGGAAATAATGTTAGACAAAAAGAAAATTCAAGGGATTTTCTTATTCAAGTTCAAAATGGGTCATAAAACAACAGAGATAACTAGCAACATCAACAATGCATTTAGCTCAGGAATTGCTAACAAACGTACAGTGCAGTGATGGTTCAAAAAGTTTTGCAAAGGAGAAGAGAGCCTTGAAGATAAGGAGAACAGTGGCTGGCCATCGGAAGTTGAAAAAGACAACTGAGAGGATCATCAAAGCTGATCCTCCCACAACTATACAAGAAATTGCCAAAGAACTCAATGTCAACCATTCTATAGTCATTCAGCTTTTGAAGCAAACTCGAAAGATAGCTCAGATGGTAAAGCGTCTGCCTACAATGTGGGAGACCCGGGTTCGATCCCTGGGTCGGGAAGATCCCATGGAGAAGGAAATGGCAACCCACTCCAGTAGTCTTGCCTGGAAAATCCCATGGACTGAGGATCCTGGTAGGCTACAGTCCATGGGGTCGCAAAGAGTCGGACACTACTGAGCAACTTCACTTCACTTCACTTCAGAAAGATGAAAAAGCCCAAAAGTGGGTGCCTCATGAGCTGACCACAAATTTTTAAAAATCATTGTTTTGAAGCGTCTTCTCTTATTCTACACAACAACAATGAACCATTTGTCTATCAGATTGTGACGTGCGATGAAAAGTCAACCAGTAACAACCAGCTCAGTAGCTGAATTGAGAAGAATCTCGAAAGCACTTCCCAAAGCCAAACTTGCACGAAAAAAGGTCATGGTCACTATTTGGTGGTCTGGTCTGCTGCCCGTAGGATCCACTACAATTTTCTGAGCCCTGGTGAAACCATTACATCTGAGAAGTATGCTCAGCAAATCGATGAGTTGCACTGAAAACTGAAACACCTGTAGCTGACACTGATCAACAGAATGGGTCCAATTCTTTTCCATGATACTGCCCAACCACACGTTGCACAACCAATGCTTCAAAAGTTAAATAAATTAGGCTATAAACTTTTGCTTCATCTGCTATATTCACCTGACCTCTCATCAACCAACTACAACTACAACCAATCTCAACAACTTTTTGCATGGAAAATGCTCCTACAACCAGGAAGGGGCAGAAAATGCTTTCCAAAAGTTCATGAAGCATGAATTTTTACACTACAGGAATAAACAAACTTATGTTGCGTTGACAAAAATGTGTTGATTGTAATGGTTCCTATTTTGATTACTAAAGACGTGCTTGAGCCTAGGTATAACGATTTGAAATTCATGGTCCAAAACCACATTTACTTTTGTACCAACCTAAATAACATTACAAGGCAGGTAATTTAAATCTACCTTATGAATCTATGGAGAAGGGAAAGGCTACCCACTCTAGTATTCTGGCCTGGAGCATTCCATGGACTGTATAGTTCATGGGGTCACAAAAAGTCAGACACAACTGAGGGACTTTCACTTTCACTATGAATCTATGAGTATGTTTTTCCTTTCCTCTAAAATATTGATATTGATCACTACTTTTTTCTTTTTGCCCTGGCTGCTAAGAAATTCAGAACTAAACTTTGTTATCAATTTCTACTCCATCACAAATAGTTTTCTATACAGTATTCTTCATTCCTTATTTATGTCTCGATTTCTTTGTCTTTGGTAAAATTTTCTGACCTCATTATATTTGCTTTTTATAAGATTCCTGAAATAAATTTAACACATATACAAAATAAAAGTAATCAATAATGTAAATGCTAAAGTCCTATGCAAAAATGCTAGTCTCTATTTATAAAACAGTACAGTCAATTTAACTTTTGGCAAATATGAAACTGTTCTATATCGTAGCTACTGTCTAATATAGTAGCCACTAACCACAAGTGCCTACTGAGCAGTTCAAATGTGGCTATATAACTCAGGAACTGAATTTTTAATTATTATTTTAATTAATTCAAATTTAAACAGCCATATATATCCAGTGTCTACAACACTGGACCACATAACTATAACTTACATTTATGTATTTATTCCTATAAGATATAAACTTCAAGTGGAATATTTATATATTTTAAATGCCTCAAGCACACCAAGACAAGTTCACAAAAGTTTAAACAAAAAGGAAGATAATATATCCTTTGCATTGAATAGAATGGATATGTCTCCCCACCAAATTAATATGCTGAAATCCTAGCCCCCAACATGATGGCATTAGGAGAGAGGTGATTAGGTCAAGAAGGTTGAGTACACGTAAATGGGATTAGTGACCTTATAAAAGAGAACTTAAAGAGCTCCCTTGCCTCCTTTGCTATGTGAAAACAGCAAAAAGACAGCTGTCTATAAACATGGAAGCAGGCTCTTATGAGACACTGAATCTGCCAGTGCCATGATCTTGGATTTCCCAGTCTCCAGAACTGTGAGAGATTCTTATTTCAGCCACCCTGCTTCTGGTAGTCCTTTACAGCAGCCTGAACTAAAAAGAACAAGAAACCATGAAACACTTTTGAATTATTTTTACACCTAATGCAAATCAACAACAAAGGTCTGTCTAGTCAAAGCTATGGTTTTTCCAGTAGTCATGTATGGATGTGACAGTTAGACTATAAATAAAGTTGAGCACCGATGAACTGACGCTTTTGAACTGTGGTGTTGGAGAAGACTCTTGAGAGTCCCTTGGACTACAAGGAGATCCAACCAGTCCATCCTAAAGGAAATAAGTCCTGAATATTCAATGGAAGGGCTGATATTGAAGATGAAACTCCAATACTTTGGCTACCTGATGCAAAGAACCAACTCATTGGAAAAGATCCTGATGCTGGGAAAGATTGAATGCAGGAGGAGAAGAGGATGATAGAGGATGAGATGGTTGGATGGCATCACCAACACGATGGACATGAGTTTGAGTAGGCTGCAAGAGTTGGTTATGGACGGGGATGCCTGGCATACTGCAGTCCATGGGGTCGCAAAGAGTCAGGCACGACTGAGCAACTGAACTGAACTGAACTGAATGCAAATCAATACACCACCATGAGTTCTTCATCTATAAAGTCCAGATATAATGTGATTGCCACTATATCTCACAAAGGTATGTTAAGAGTTGATAACAATATTTTATTGCTATGTCAGAGACTTAGGAGAAGTTATATTCATAACACTTTTATTTATTATGACCTCCCTTTTATGGTTTGAGTTAATGAGTTATTTAATTCTCATAATATTAAATAATTTAAATAAAACTTTGAAGACGGCTAAATTAAATGGTTTGATAGCATAATGTTTAGAGTTAAGCAATTGAATAGAACTGTAGGGAGCATCTGTAATCAAGCTAGATTTAAGGAACATCTGATGCAAATTTATGGAATAATAGCCTTGATGATAAGCTAATTTGAGAAAAGTCAGTCCAGCTGTATATTCATTAGAAAGAAAGAAAATGCTCTCCCTAAAAACATAAAGCGACATACAAGAGGCAATCTAGTAAAATATCCATTAGCTTAAGGGTATGTATAATTTCAATAGCAGTCTTAGCTCTGTCATTGACTAAGCAAGTTCATTTCAGTTCCTTCCTTTATACTCTAGTGCCTCAGAAAAATAGAGGGGAACAATAATGGCACACTTGTCTTGCATATTTCATGAATACATTGTGATTATAAGTATATGGATATGGATGAGGGAACAAGGTATACACAATGTCTTAGGCAATGTATTACTTCTGGTTATTAGGACAAGAACTTCAGAACTTTTCAAACAACACACAGTGCAAAAAAAACAATATGTTATCATTAAAGACAGTTATAAGCAGTCCAAACTTATTTGCACTTACTGACTCTTATAAGAACCTTGAACATTCTTTTAACACCTGAGCAATTTCATTAAATGTTTTCAGAATGAAGTTTTTAAAATGTTTACAAATCCACGTTGAGGTGTACAGTATTCCTCACTCTGTTCTATGGAAGATCACAATGTGATATATCACAAAGAAGATAGGTCTTAGGCACTCAATAAACCTGAGTTTTAAACTAAACAAATAGTTTAAGTTACTCAGTAATATTACCTCTTTATGTCTGTTTCCTAATTTATAGAATGGGCATTATAAAACCCATGAGTATATTTTAGAAAATTAAGTGACAAAAGAAAAAAGAAGAAAATTAAGTGAAAAATTTATGTAACATCTGGGATAAGATACATGATTCTAGTCTTTATTTTCTGAAGTTATTTGTTCTTCCTTCCATTGTTGTGCATGTTTCACCCTCTTTCTACAATCCCATCTTACGATTTA
This sequence comes from Muntiacus reevesi, assembly GCF_963930625.1. Classification (NCBI taxonomy): domain Eukaryota; kingdom Metazoa; phylum Chordata; class Mammalia; order Artiodactyla; family Cervidae; genus Muntiacus; species Muntiacus reevesi. The sequence continues at coordinate 136,263,157 of NC_089249.1, forward strand.
ATCACAAAAGGATGACTGAAAATTCATAGAGTTTGAAGATAGAACATTAAATCACTTTCAAGCTCCTTTCTGGATTATAATCATGGGTTGGAAAACTACAGCTCAGGCCAAACTCAATCTTCAGCCTGTTTTTACATGGCCCATGAGCTAAGAATAGGTTACAAAGAAGAAGGAAGAAGACAAGAAGCAAAAGAATGAGAAGGAAGAAGGGAGGAAAATGGAAAGGAGGAAGAGAAGAATATGTGACAGACTACATGTGGCCCCAAACACCTAAAATATTTTTTCTCTGGCCCTTAACTGAAAAGTCATTTCCTTCTTCAGGACATCTTCCTGATCCAGGAATTGAATGTGGACCTCCTGCCTTGCAGGCAGATTACTTACCACCTGAGTCACCAGGGAAGCCCTAAATGAAGACATTTGGCAGTTTATGGACTATATGTTGAAGTCTTTATGATTGAAGGCACCCTTTGATTTTGTAACGTTGAGAATTCAGCAGAATTAGTTGTAAGGAAATGATAAATAAAAAATGTAGGCCAAGAGGCAAAGGGGACAACAGAGGATGAGATGGTTGGATGGCATCACTGACTCAATGGACATGAGTTTGAGCAAACTCAGGGAGATAGTGAATGACATGGAAACCTGGCATGCTGCAGTTCATGAAGTTACAAAGAGTAAGACATGATTTAGCAACTGAAAAACAACAACAAAGACTTTGTTTATTAACAATAAAGAAACAAAAGGAAGATTAAAGGCATAACAAATCTGATTGTTTTTAGATATTAGTAAAAATAATTGTTAGTTACATAGAATCTGAGTTAAATTTAAATTCATTTGAAATGTTGCTTAAACTTCCAGTTTTGCAACCAAATAGGTTCACTGCATCATACATTATTTGAATATTACAGTAGTGAAAGTTAAAAATTCTTAATTAAAATGCCTAAACTACAACATTAGTATTTATTGAGCTATTATTTCAGAGCTTTGTAGGAAGTACAATTTATATCTTAAGAAAGCAATAACAATTCCAATATGGAAGTGAAACTCTCAACCACCTTTCACTCCAGCAAAAACTTAAATTTCTTGCCAAAGCCAATTTATTTTCATATATCCAGGCATATGGAAATGAGCACAGGACTCAAAGTACAAAAGAATCAAACTATGGATAAAAAATTTAATAAAAATTAGAAATGAAAGCCATTGATATTAGTGGCCTTCAATCTTGAATCCTGCTGTTCACAGTGATAATATGAACCCCTGTCCCAACCATCAAAGTTGGGACTCAAGTGTGAGTCCCCTTCAGCCCTGTTTGTCCCATATGATTCTGTCAATGTGACCAAAACTGACTGAAATTGACTCAATCAAATCTTTCTCCTCAAATTGGGTTTCTGGCACATTAATCAATCTCTGTTAACTCCTTGAGCTGTTGTGGAGCTAAGAAAGTGTCATCTCTTCATAGACTAGTGTTTTTCCCTCTCTATGATAACTCAGGACTCAAGGAATCATTAATAAGTATCTCAAGTCATATGTATAGAGAAGCAGAAAAAAAAATCTTTAAACAAGGAAAAACTCAGAACATTCACAGAGTAAATCCAAGACAGACCATGCCATCATAGATCCAGAAAGACTTTGTGTTATTGCCTTGTGTCCTGATGGCTCTTGTGTTTCTGTTTCCCATCACTCATAAGACCCAGTGGACCTGCCTGTTGTGTAATATTATGGACCCATAAGTAGTACAGAAAAATTTGCTCTATACACCACTTCCTAGAATTTCTGACTAGTAGGCCTAAGAATTTGTATTTCTAAAACATTCACAAGTGATTCTGATATATGGAAAGGGAATCATACTTCAAGAATTACTACCCTAAAGTCACACATACAATAGTCATGAGTTGCAGTGATGGGATGGGGTGGCTGAGTTATGGGATGGAATGATTACATACATAGTTCAAGAAACTGGGGGAAAAGACTATGGTCTTCAATTTGAGGTGATTTCCCTATGATATGAATTGTCCAACCATCCCCTTATAGGCTAGGGTTTCTACCCTCTCTATGATAACTTAGGACTCAAGGAATTATTAATAAGTGTCTCAAGCCATTTATTCTACTGCCACAATACAGTCAGCCTTATGGAAGAAGCACCACTTCCAAGAACTATGGGTATGAGGGGAACAAGATGATGGTCCCTGTTATTCTCAACAACCTTCCATCATCTATGCCACCTAAACTCAAGGACTCTAACAATGTCTCTCCCAGGGTGGAATACTTCCTCTGGAGTCCTTTCAGCCCAAAAGAATCAATTTGCATCACATCACCCTAGGTTTTCAAAAACAAAGGTTCTGTTTGATATCCTATAATGGCAAGAGGCTAAGTTTCTAGAGGAGGAGGGAAAATCTCTCAATATAGAATGCAAGTAGTTACTACAGCTTTAGATAACTGGGCTATCCAGACAGCTCAGTGGTAAAGAATCTGCCTGCCAATGCAAGAGATTCAGGCTTGATCCATTGGAGAAGGAAATGGAAACCCACTCCAGTATCCTTGCCTGGAGAATCCCATGGAAAGAGGAGCCTGTCAGACTACAGTTCATAGAGTCGCAGAGAGTCAGACACAACTGAGCAAGCACACATGCCAGCATGCTTGCATGTGGGTACTAGACTGGAAATACAATAAATCTGTACAGAGCAGCTTCATTAAGTACAGGGTCGTGAAAGCATGTCCTCTAAGATCATAAACAAGATGATCTTATTTCTTTCTCATCAGAGAAGAAAAAGAAATAAGAGGAACACAAATGGGAAAGAAAGAAGGAAAACTGCCACTGTCTGCAGATGACATGACACTACTCACAGAAAATCCTAAAGACTCCACCAGAAAATTATTATAGCTCATCAATGAATTCAGTAAATGTGCAGGATACAAAATTAATGCGTGGAAATCTGCTGCATTTCTATATACTAACAACAAAGTATCAGAAAGGGAAATTAATCAACTTAAGGTTATAAAAACTGCTTTTGTCCTTCTGAATTCTTAGCATCTAGACCCTATATGTTTGTACTAGATGAAATGGAAGCATAGCAAGATTACACACTTGCTATACATGGACTCCTAGTACACTATTATCCTTTACCAGTGAGGAAATGATTTCCCTGGTAACTTGTCTTATAAGGCCCATTCCACATAGACACCTGAAATAGCCAATGAAAAGGTTGAATATGCAAGCCTTTATTTTTTTTTTTTTAGCAATCTCTATAAATTCCTAGCAATATTTTGAACAGGACTTCTTGAATGATTATATCTTTTTCCCTCTTCTAAACATTGTTCAAATGCATTGGAACAGCACCAAATGATATTTTTTGTATTTTTAAAAAAGATATGTAGTGATTTGCCTCTATCAAGTGATAAAGCAAATGTAACTCAAGATGGTTCATGGTTGGTCCCCCAGGTAAATCTACTTGAAAAATCCAGTAATACTGCCAAAATTTGTAAGGAATTACAAAGCACATAATTTAGTACTTTGCATCAAATTTTATTCATATTTCTCTGATGGACTGAATTTAGATTAAATATTCTCTCGAGTTCTTTGCTTGGAAATCGTTTTCAAAAAAGAAAATTTTAAAAACTAGGAAAATAATCTGGCATTTTAAAGTGAGTATAAAACTCTTACAAAATCACTTAAATGCCAAAAGGATCATTTTAATGTGATTTGGGAAAGAATGAACAAAAATAAAAATATTTTTTGAACTGTGCCTTTTAACAACCCTAAGTACATCTGAGATCATTTCACAGTCATTATATTGCAGCAGAACTCTCTGTGGAAAAGAGAGCAGAGTGAAGTTTTAAATTTATTCCCAAAGTTCTCATAAAGTAATTATTTAATAAATAGAAAGTGAAACCAAAGCATAAAGTATAGAAATCTGCACAATAAATACAATGGTAACAGAGGGACCAATTTAAGAATTTCAGGGGTTTTACAGTATAAAGATGACATTAGCAATTTCTTTGGGTGCCAATTTCCAGGACTGTGTTTTTTATCTGTTGTGTGGTATAGAGTTTAGGATCATATTTTCTTAGTATTATGTTTGGCTTTTCATTCATTCAACAAATATTTATTTTGCAGATACTATGTTAGACCCTGAAGATACAAAATCAAAACAGGAGAATAATGATCCCAGATCTCTGATACTGACAATTTTAAATTGAGTGTGACAGAGGTCCATGAGATTTTGTCCTGTTTTCTAGAAATTGCTACAAAGACTCAAAATTATATGCAAAAGATGCAAAGCTCTTGCATTCTAAGCTCAGTGGTTACCAGCAGTTGGGGCCAGACACATCTTCAAGGGTTAATGAGAGGCAAGAATCCAAGCATCTTCTCTTCCATATTTATTACCCATCATCTCTGATAGTCAAAATACATGAAGACTGGTGGTGATAAAGTGAATTGCCTTATCAGAAGCAGTGTCCAAGACAAAAGACTATTTTCTTCCTTTCTCAACACAAGCCTATAGGAATGGTTATACTTCCAAAATCCACTGAATATTGAGAGCTTTGAGAGAATTACTTTTTCAATAGCAGGATTTCTACCAAAAATGGAGAAAAATATTTTGTTCCCCAACTGTACACTGTGTAACCAGCAGATTCACTCATCGGCCCCGGATCACCATAGGGGGAAGAAAAAAAGAACAGGGCTAAAAATGCAGGGAAAAGTCAATCTTCACATACTGTTAAGGTGGAGTCAAGAGACTATTTTAGAAAAGTTGCTGGGTTTGAGCTATCTTGGGAGAACTTCTCCCAAGAGAATTCTCAGCAGGAAGGTGCTGTGGGATAAGCTAAAAGTGAAAGAAAAGAGTGAAAAAGTAGGCTTAAAACTCAACATTCAGAAAACTAAGATCATGGCATCCAGTCACTTCATATCATCACTTCATAGCAAATAGATGGGGAAACAGTGGAAACAGTGAGAGACATTTTTTTTTTTTTTTTCGGATCCAAAATCACTGCAAATGGTGACTGCAGCCATGAAATTAAAAGATGCTTCCTCCTTGGAAGAAAAGCTATGACCGACCTAGACAGCATATTAAAAAGCAGAGACATTACTTTGCCAACAAAGGTTCATCTAGTCAAAGCTATGGTCTTTCCAGTAGTCATGTATGAATATGAGAGTTGGACTATAAAGAAAGCTGAATGCTGAAGAATTGATGCTTTTGAACTGCGGTGTTGGAGAAGACTCTTGAGAGTCCCTTGGACTGCAAGGAGATCAAACCAGTCAATCCTAGAGGAAATCATTCCTGAATATTCAAAATATTCAGTATTGGAAGCTGCCGTTCCAATACTTTGGCCACCTGATGCGAAGAGCTGACTCGTGGGAAAAGACCCTGATTCTGCGCAAGACTGAAGGCAGGAGGAGAAGGGGATGATAGAGGATAAGATGGTTGGATGGCATCACCGACTCGATGGACATGAGTGTGAGCAAGCTCCAGGAGTTGGTGATGGACAGGGAAGCCTGGCATGTGGCAGTCCATGGGGTCGCAAAGAGTTGGACACAACTGAGTGGCTTAACTGAGCTGAAGGGTAAAGAACGTGGAAAATACCATGTCAGAGCTAGATCTCCCATATCAGGGAGTCAGCAGGGAACCTGAACAGGACCCTCCTGGGTCCCATGTCAGAAGTGATCAATGTGAGCCAAACACCTCATCAATTAACAAGTAACCAAATGGCGTTCACCCCTAGTTCAATAAGGAGAAGTTTGCCTTTTCCCTCTCCTTCCTCTCCACCAGAACCTAAAAAAGAAGCTAGCACCTAGAAGGAGGAGGCAGATGGAGAAACTCTGTTCTGCTGAAGACACAGATAAACCTAGCTCTCCTCTAAAGAAAAAAGGCTGAATTGAGTTTGAGATCAGTCTTACAATATATAAGACTGTATGGTAAATGCAGAAACAAGACTGTTCTGGTAACTGAAAAGTACCTGGAATGTCAAAGAGTCTAGTCACCATTATATTAGGCAAAGTGAAAATTAGGCCTTGCTCTCCCCAGAGTTAGGCCCAAGTCTTAAGTAAAGGTATCAGCAATGAAAATTGAGTTAGCAGATATTTTATTAAAAGTTAGATGTGGGGCAGAGGCAGGCTTGAATCCCAGAAAAGACATCTGAACTGAAGGCACAGAGCTGGAAGCTCTTAGCACTGAAAAATACTATCACCAACAAGCAATATGAACAAAAATATATTAAATATAATAGTAGCTTTAACAATAATAATTAACTTTTATTGACCTCTTACTACCTGCCAGGCACTATACTAAGAGTACAATATGAGTTGTATAATTTAATCCTTAGAACATCCTAATGTACCTAGGGTATCACTTTTACACCTGTTTTACATAGAAGTAAAATGAAATTTTAGAGAATTTGAGAAGCTTTCCTTAGTTTCCCAGCTAGTAAACAACAGAACAAGCATCTAAACAAAAGTAGCTCTGATTCCAATGTCCACTTGCTTAACTGAATTCATTAAAATGCCTTCTGAACATTTTTAACAGTATGAAAGTAGATATTATTTAGAGATACATGAAGCAAGAAGGAAGGGAAATTCTGAAAACACTTAAAGTAGAAAAGCAAGACAATGAATAAAAATGAAAGGCTAATTTAGATATTTTATAACATAAGGACAGTGAGATGACTGTGGAAATATAAGTTTTTTTTCTTCCCAATCAGTGTTGAGAGCCAATTTAGGATGGAGAATGTGAATTTATAACAGCATAAGACTGTGGGGGTTGCTATGTCTTCACAAATAAAATGCTTGTTTTCTTTAAGAACTAACACTTCACCTACTAGCCCCATTCTCTATTCCTTGAGAGCAGCATAGAATAAAGTACATGAATATACTATTATATATGCATACCTATATGGAAAGGCTACAACCAGTGGGTGAGTATGCATACCTTTTTGAAAACAGAAGTCTATTTTGTGGATCACTTTCTTTAAACATAATCCATTTCATGGATTACAGAATATTCTATAGTTTCAGTAAAATGAAGGAAACTGAACTAAGAAATGATGAGGTTCACTTCATACCTAAATATCCAAAGCTACTGCATTCAGCAAACCTCATTTTATATAGTCATACCTCATTTAACTGGCACTGCTCAGGAATATGGTGTGCAAGATAAATCAATTTTCCAGATACCTAAAGCATACCCATGATAGCATCAAATTCATACTATTTTAGTGAATCTAATAGAAGCCTTCTAAAATATATACTTCCAGTCCTTCTTATAGAAGGTATGTAATATAAAATTTATAATTTTCTTGATGGTATACAATCATTCTTATACAAATCAGTATATGTGCCACACTACAATATAGCAACACCCTGAGGAGCTTATCCAGGTTGCTTTCCTCTAGACTAAGACCACTTCAGAGTTAGCATCAGTTCAATTCAGTCCTTCAGTCATGTTCGACTCTTTGTAATACCATGGACTGCAGCATACCAGGCTTCCCTGTCCATCACCACTTCCCGGAGCTTGCTCAAACTCATGCCCATTGAGTCGGTGATGCCATCCAACCATCTCATCCTCTGTTGTCCCCTTCTCCTCCTGCTTTAAATCTTTCCCAGCATCAGGGTCTTTTCAAATGAGTCAGTTCTTTGCATCAGCTGGCCAAAGTATTGGAGCGTCAGCTTCAGCATCAGTCCTTCAGATGAATATTCATGGCTGATTTCCTTTAGGATGGACTCGTTGGATCTTCTGACGGTCCAAGGGACTCTCAAGAGTCTTCTCCAACACCGCAGTTCAAAAGCATCAATTCTTCAGTGCTCAGCTTTCTTTATAATCCAACTCTCACATCCATATATGACTACTGGAAAATCATAGCTTTGACTAGTTGGAGCTTTGTTGGCAAAGTAATGTCTCTACTTTCTAACATGCTGTCTAGGTTGGTCATAACTTTTCTTCCAAGGAACAACCATCTTTTAATTTCATGGCTGCCGTAAAACATCTGCAGTGATTTTGGAGTCCAAAAAAAATAATGTCTGTCACTGTTTCCACTGTTTCCCCATCTATTTGCCATGAAGTGAAGGGCATGGATGCCATGATCTTAGTTTTCTGAATGTTGAGTTTTAAGCCAGCTTTTTCACTCTCCTCTTTCACTTTCATTAAGAGGCTCTTTAGTTCTTATTCACTTACTACCATAAGGGTGGTGTCATCTCCGTATCTGAGGTTATTGATATTTCTCCCGGCAATCTTGATTCCAGTTTGTGCTTCATCCAGTCCAGCATTTCTCATGATGTTCTCTGCATATAATTTAAATAAGCAGGGTGACAATATACAGCCTGACGTACTCCTTTCCCGATTTGGAACCAGTCTGTTGTTCCATGTCCAATTCTAACTGCTCCTTCCTGACCTGCACACAGATTTCTCAGGAGGCAGGTCAGGTGGTCTGGTATTCCCATCTCTTGAATAATTTTCCAGAGTTTGCTGTGATCCACACAGTCAAAGGCTTTGGAATAGTCAATAAAGCAGAAGTAGATGTTTTTCTGGAACTCTTTTGCTTTTTCAATGATCCAACAGATGTTGGCAATTTGATCTCTGGTTTTTCTGCCTTTTCTAAATCCAGCTTGAACATCTGAACGTTCACAACTCATATACTGTTGAAGCTTGACTTGGAGAATTTTAAGCATTACTTTACTAGAGTGTGAAATGAGTGCAATTGTGCAGCAGTTTGAACATTCTTTGGCATTGCCTTTCTTTGGGATTGGAAAGAAAACTGACCTTTTCCAGTCCTGTGGCCACTGCTGAGTTTTCCATATTTGCTGGCATATTGAGTCCAGCACTTTAACAGCATCATCTTTTAGGATTTGAAATAGTTCAACTGGAATTCCATCACCTTCACTAGCTTTGTTAATAGTGATGCTTCCTAAGGCCCACTTGACTTTACATTCCAGGATGTCTGACTCTAGGTGAGTGGTCACACCATTGTGGTTATCTGGGTCATGAAGATCTTTTCTGAACAGTTCTTCTGTGTATTGTTGCTACCTCTTCTTAATATCGTCTGCTTCTGTTAGGTCCATACCATTTCTGTCTTTTATTGTGCCCAGCTCTACATGAAAGATGACATCAAAAACAGAGTAAAGAGTTGGACTGTTCCCAGCTCTGTGACTTGAGGCAAATCTACTAACATTTCAGTGACTTAGTTTCCTCATTGGTAAAAATGAACCATAAAAACACCTTCTTTATGTGGTTACTGTGAAAGTCAGTATAATCAAATTTCTGAGAAGAGTGCCCGAATGTTAGTAAGAACTGCATAATTGATGATGATGGTGATGATGTTCTCAGGTAGTCCTCATAACAATCCTGAAATTTAATAATTCCTTATTTTGGAGATGATGAAACTAAGATTTAGATATCTTAATTAACTTGATAAAATAACATCATTAATAAGGAAGTGCTCACTCCAGGCACAAGGATGTAACCACTAGATTCATTCACCCACTATGTGCACACTTCCAACACATGCTGCTCACCCTACGGGTAGTGACCTGAGAGCTGGGCAGGGCACAACCCATACAGAAGCTCTACCCTCTAGACTCTTTTCCATGGAACACTTTTTGAAGACTAAACAAAAGTATGAAGGTACCCAACACAATTTTATGCACACAGCCTTTTAATAAATGTTTGTAACCTCAACATGCTCCAGTGTTTTTAGCCCTTTCAGCTGCATCCAATCTAGTACACTCTGAATCTAAACAGAAGTGAGATAACTTGCTAATTCAATCATTAATTCTAAGTCACTTTCTGGCCTAAAAAACATCTATTTCTGCGTTATTGACTATGCTAAAGCCTTTGACTGTGTGGATCTCAATAAACTGTGGAAAATTCTTAAAGAGATGGGAATACCAGACCACCCGAACTGCCTTCTGAGAAATCTGTATGCAGGTCAGGAAGCAACAGTTAGAACTGGACATGGAACAACAGACAGTTCCAAATAGGAAAAGGAGTACGTCAAGGCTGTATATTGTCACCCTGCTTTTTTAACTTATATGCAGAGTACATCATGAGAAATGCTGGGCTGGAGGAAGCACAAGATGAAATCAAGATTGCCGGGAGAAATATCAATAACTTCAGATATGCAGATGACACCACTCTTATGGCAGAAAGTGAAGAAGAATTAAAGAGCCTCTTGATGAAAGTGAAAGAGGAGAGTGAAAAAGTTGGCTTAAAGCTCAACATTTAGAAAACTAAGATCATGGCATCCGATCTCATCACTTCATGGCAAATAGATGGGGAAACTGTGGAAACAGTGGCTGTCTTCATTTTTCTGGGCTTCAAAATCACTGCAGATGGTGATTGCAGCCATGGAATTAAAAGATGCTTACTCCTTGAAAGGAAAGTTATGACCAACCTAGACAGCATGTTAAAAAGCAGAGACATTACTTTGCCAACAAAGGTCTGTCTAGTCAAGGCTATGGTTTTTCCAGTGGTCATGTATGGATGTGAGAGTTGGACTGTGAAGAAAGATGAGTGCCGAAAAATTGATGCTTTTGAACTGTGGTGTTGGAGAAGACTCTTGAGAGTCCCTTGGACTGCAAGGAGTTCCAAACAATCCATCCTAAAGGAGATCAGTCCTGGGTATCATTGGAAGTACTAATGTTGAAGCTGAAACTCCAATACTTTGGTCACCTGATGCAAAGAGCTGACTCATTTGAAAAGACCCTGATGCTGGGAAAGACTAAGGGCAGAAGGAGAAGGGGATGACAGAGGATGAGATGGTTGGATGGCATCACCAACTCAATGGACATGAGTTTGGATGGACTCTGGGAGTTGGTGATGGATAGGGAGGCCTGGTGTGCTGTGGTTCACGGGGTCCCAAAGAGTCGGGCACAACTGAGTGACTGAATTGAACTGAACTTCTGGCCTGAAAAATAGACTCATCTCCTACAAGAAGTTGTTTATGGACTTTTTGACAGACATTTTATTCCAGGTATTTTAGGCGATTTCTAAAATGGTCCCCCAATGATCTCTACCTCCTATCTTTGGCTATTCTCTTCCTTCGAGTTTGGACTCAACCTAGTGACTCGCTTCTAACAAACAGAACACATAACAGTGATAATGTCACTTCCAAGATTAAATTACAAAAACCCTGACTGCTATCTTGTTGGCACTCTTGTCCTCTCACCTGCTTACTCTGATAAAGCCAGATCACATGTTATGCTGTGGGCTCCCTATGGAGTGGCCCTCCCCGTAAGAAAGTAAAGGTGGCCTCCAAGTTAACAACAGCAAAGAACCTCCATACATGACTAGTGGAAAAACCATAGCTTTGATTAGATGGACCTTTGTGGGCAAAGTGATGTCTCTGCTTTTCAATACACTGCTGAGGTTTATCACAGCTATTTTGCCAAGGAGCAAGTGTCTTTTAATTTCATGGCTGCAGTCACTGCCCACGTTGATTTTGGAGCCCAAGAAAATGAAACCTAATGCTGTTTCCACATTTATCCCATCTATTTGCCATGAAGTGATAGGACAGGATGCCATGATCTTTATTTTTTTAATGTTGACTTTTAAGCCAGCTTTTTCACTCTGCTCTTTCACCTTCATCAAGAGGCTCTTTAGTTTCTCTTTACTTTCTGCCATTAAAGTGGTATCATCTGTGTATCTGATGTTGATATTTCTCCCGGCAATCTTGATTCTAGCTTGTGCATCATCCAGTCCAGCATTTCTCATGATGTGCTCTGCATATAAGCTAAATAAGCAGGATAACAATATACAGCCTTGAAGTGTTTCTTTCCCAATTTGGAACCAGTCCGTTGTTCCATGCCCAGTTCTAACTGTTGCTTCTTGTGCTGCATCAGGTTTCTCAGGAGGCAGGTAATGTGGTCTAGTATTTCTATCTCATTAAGAATATTCCACAGTTTGCTATCCACACAGGCAGAGATGTTATCATAGTCAATGAAGGAAAGGTATATGTTTTTTTGGAATTAACTTGATTTTTCTATGATCAAGCATATGTTGGCAATTTGCTCTCTGGTTCCTCTGCCTTTTCTAAAGCCAATTTGTACATCTGCCAGTTCTCGGTTCACATACTACTGAAGCCTAGCTTGAAAGATTTTGAGCATAATCTTGCTGGCATGTGAGATGAGTGCAACCGTACAGTGGTTTGAATATTGTTTGGCATTGCCTTTCTTTGGAATTGGAATGAATTTGTTGCACAACAATATAAAAGCAATATAAGTGTCTGACAAAAGTTGCCACATGGTTTTGTCATTATCTGGCTCCATTTTTGCCCATCCTACTAGTCTGTGAGCTTCTTGAGAGCTAAAATTTTATCTTCTTCCTTTATTTCCAAAAGCAGGAGCCTTGTTATCTAACTATTAAAACATCCGGAGCAAAGTCAAAAGACAACGATGAAGGAAAAGCCCAAGAGAAGCAAAAATGTTGGAAGGTAGGAGAGGGAGGGAGGAAGAGGAAGCTGTGGCAGAGTTTCAAATCCTACAGACAAAAAAATCAGAATGATGATAATGTTTGAAATATGACAGTACTCTGCTGAGCACATAAGTCATTCTTAACCAGCTCATGAGTAGTAGCTTGTCAAAGATAATCACCACAAGGAAGAATTAGTGGTGAGCCAAGCTCCCTCCATCCTGAGAAAGCTAGAGCTAATGCTGACAACTCAACACTTCTATAACATTTCCTGGCCTCAGTAATGAGAACTAGGACAAGAATAGCACTCCCAGTTCCATTTCCAAGGCAAACATGGCAAAAGGAGTGGGGGACAAAACTTTGACATATCACTTACACTACTAATCAATAGAAAAAGTTGTCTATATGAAGTCTCATGAGCAGAACTTTGAAAGGTTGTAAGGTCACTATTACTTTAATGTACTTTACCTGCCCAAGTTGACCTGATCCTTGATGATAATTCATTTTTCCAAACTTCTAGGGACTAATTCAGAAATATCATAATCAGTTTTTCTTTAATAACTACTCACTTTTAACTATTTTCTTAGTTTATTGTCCTAGTACTTTTGAACTTTTAACAGTCAGCAAAAATATCAGAATACACTGGATTCTATTTGTTACTTAAATAATGAGGAATACAATAAGAAAGAGACTAAGTCCTACGGAAATAAAACAGATCAGAACAAAGGGGGTTTTGGTCCAAGTCTCAGATATTCAGTAACAAAATGTGTCCTTTTGTTAAATGTGACACTTTCAGAATCATATTTTTCAGGATGCACAATAGCATTATTTCCAGGAAGTTGACTTTGTTAATGGGGAATCAAAACCTCCTGGTTTCAGGAAAAATCCCTGCAAGAAACAAAGCCTCATGAAAAAATGGAATGGAAAAAAATGTCTCCACTCTGGTCCTATGAAGCCCAGGTCTCTCTACCCAACTTTACCTAACACTTGATTAGAGGTGGGCCATGGTACAACCTTCCAAATACACAAGTCCGCCCTGCCTAGAATTCCAGGCCAACTGAGAGCACATCATGATGGACACTTTTCAATGCCATTCTCAGATGCCCAGTGAAGTGGCAGGAGCTCTACCATTTTCTACAAAACTCTTCTCCCTGTATCTGGGCAGTCCCTCTACATCAGGCATATGTAAAATGAACTACAAGCATTCTGCAGCTTAAGCAAAATTGAGCTGTTTGATACATCATCTCTACTCCTTCTTATGGTTTACTCCCACTTGGTTGTCCCAGACTCACTTTCCCCTGTCTTTTGGTGACTGGTGTGGTGGGAGGAAAGCTGAAGGGGAGATATGGACACATAGTCCACAAACTCCACAAGAAATCCTACCTCAACAGGAACATTACAGAGATGCTAAATCACTAAGCTGTTAGCATTGCAGTCCCTCAACTATAATGATAGTCTCCAATCATTGATCTACTTCTTTGGCATAAAGGCATCTACCACTGTTTTCCAAGTTACCCAGTCTTCCAATGCAGGTACTCTTATCCCAGGGTACATTAGTCATTTATTACTATTATTGCAGCTTCAACCGAGTATGTATTCAAGACTCCCCCAAACCATGCTATATTTCATAAGGCAGGAAGCTATTCCTGGGGAAGACATATTCAAGATAAGCTTAAGTCTCTCTTCTGTGCACCAACACCACACTGTGCACGCCCTTATTAAAGCACCTATCGTGGCATGGTATTGAAATTATCCTTGTTTTCAAAAAGTGTAAACTCTTTGAAAGGCAGGTACTGAATCTGCACAGACTCTAAAATTTTAGAGCTATGCATTTTTAATTGAACTAAGTAAATGCAATGTACTGAGAAGTTGTACATCTCTGGGTTATCCTTGCTCTATTTTATACAATCAAAATAGAAAATGCCCTTAAAACCTTGTAATGAAAATTTTAAGCAATTTTCAAATATAAAACATGCTCCAGGACATGGAATTTATAAATGTTAAAATCACTTCTTATTCTTCAATTTTGCCATCATTAAGATCTTCAAAAATGTGTATATTTCTTAATATAAATATATACTGTGATATTAATTCTTTGGCTTAACTCAGTGTTGCATTACTCAACTACCATAATGAGAATTCTCTCAGCAAAACAGAAAAAATAATTCTCCCCATTTATAAAGCAAATGATAGTAATATAAAATTGGATTATAAAATATTGTGAGTGCTTGAATAAGCAGTGATTAGGAACCAGAAATGTATCAAATTATCTATATTAATTACGATTTAAAGAGGCAATAAAGTCTTGACACTAAGCAACTGAGTAATAACAGACTAGAAACTGCTTTAAGTGAAAGGCTAGTTGTCTCATTTTTTTGTCTTAGGCTATTAATCATAGGGTATTCTTATTTATTGTTTTATATTAATACAAGGTATCATAGTAATAAAAACAACAAAAATTCAGCTCTATGTAGTGACTTGACTCAGTCCATAGCATTTAAAAAGGCAGAGACATTACTTTGCCAAAAAAGGTCCATCTAATCAAAGCTATGGTTTTTCCAGTAGTCACGTATGGATGTGAGAGTTGGACTATAAAGAAAGCTGAGAACTGAAGAATTGATGCTTTTCAACTGTGATGTTGGAGAAGGCTCTTGAGAGTCCCTTGGACTGCAAGGAGACCAAACCAGTCAATCCTAAAGAAAATCAGTCGTGAATATTCATTGGAAGGACTGATGCTGAAGCTGAAACTGCAATACTTTGGCCACCTGATGCGAAGAAATGACTCATTAGAAAAGACTGTGATGCTGGGAAAGATTGAAGGCGGGAGGAGAAGGGGATGACAAAGGATGACATGGCATCACCAACTCGATAGACATGAGTTTGAGTAAGCTCCAGGAGTTGGTGACGGACAGGGAAGTGCTGCAGTCCATGGGGTTGCAAAGAGTTGGATACAACTGAGCAACTGAACTGAACTGAAGCACTCCACCTAGTAGAAGCCCACATAGCTGTACATTTTGTAATATCCAGGTTCTCTATCAGAGTATCTTGGTCCCCAGGTGCCGTCACTCTCCCCTTGGTCTGGCGTTCACTTGAAAATAACCTGGAAATAAATTATTTTGACCTCTCAAAGCCTTTCTGTCCATGAAGACAGAAATATTAATTGCCACCATTACCTTTAAGCCATGATCTTCCTCTCCTGAAGGCTTTGAATTCTATATTTTCCTTTCATTTTATTCAATCATTCATCTTGTCCAGCCAAACAAGATTTTTTGTTTTTAGCTCACTATGATGTAGGAAAATATCAAGATACTAACTGGAAGGAATAAACTCAGAAATGAAACTTCCAGTGATAAGAGGAGAAAAGAAAGCAAAAGATACCTGAGAATAAGGTATCAGAGACATTAAATGAACATATACTATCCTTGAAAGCAGTGATTTTTCAGGAAAACTGAGTATAAAATAGGTAAAGAATCTAACAAAAATGGGACTGACATTTCACAAGAACATTTCTTATTGCCCATCATAAAGGACAAAAAAGAATGGAAGGGCTCTAGAAACAAAACTGCAAGACAAGCAAATAGATCCACGGATCCACTGTCAGCTGAGAAAACAGTAAAGGAAAGCTGCTAAAAGATTTCATCAAGAATTATTATAAAAAACTTGATTTAGGAGGCTGTACACATATAAACTTATTTATTAGTAACTGGTAGTTATAACATTTCTTTAAGATCAATCACTGTTTTATCCATTTGTATCTGATCATGATTATATGTTAATCAGGTCTGTGTCATCAGTTAGCGTAGGAAAAAAGTATGTAAACTTTTCTGGGCACTCATTCTTTAAGAGATACAAAATAACATTGAATTAGAATAATAAAAGCGTCACTGTTTACAAGCTACAGGTGTCAGGAGATCTCAGGCTAAGTTAGTCACAAGTCAAAGAGAGCTTTAATCATCTCTTCACTTGGCTGATTTGTTCTTGGTCTTGAGTGTTATCCTAGGCCTTCTTTGAGTTAGATGTTCTTCTATACTCCTAAGCGATATACTTCTATCACAACACAAGTTAAACTTTATATTATTGGCTTCTATTTCCTGCTAGATTTTAAATAAGTCTGACTCAAACTATGTTTTACTGACTAATTTAGCAATATCTAGCAAAGTTCCAGAACACAGTAAGCAGTCACTAAATATTTACTGAAGCAATATATGAAAGCTTCGACAGGAAAGATTACTCATGAAAGAGTCAAACACACGTAGTCTAAAAAAAGTTTGTCATTTCCCGATAGGTACTCCTGGAGAATCTTAGAATTATTAATGTTAACACTAAGGCTATGATTGAAAGCATCATGGTCCCTAGGAAATGAATGTCTAACTAAATGTTCAGGATTTTAGGAAGCAGGCATCCAACCTAATTAATCTTATGATGATAACAAGAATAAGCAGATAAACTAGAGTCATTCTTGCCCATCCTGATTCTCAGAGTCCAATAGCTCATTTTACAGTGTTCATGACACCAAGGTTCCTGGTTTTAGAATTTCTTGTAAGGACTAAATTTCAGTTAAGTCTAAAGTCTCTGATATGCAGTTACGATGGAACAATATTAAATGTTCACAAGCTTTAAAGTACCAACCATAACACAATGCCCTTACATTTGCTTGTAACTGCAACTTCAATTTAGCTCAGTTGCTCAGTTATGTCCAACTCTTTGCAACCCCATGGACTGTAGCATGCCAGGTTTCCCTGTCCATCACCAACTCCCAGAGCTTGCTCAAACTCAAGTCCATTGAGTCAGTGATGCCATCCAACCATCTCATCCTCTGTCATCCCCTTCTCCTCCCGCCTTCAATCTTTCCCAGCATCAGGGACTTTTCAAATGATTCAGTTCTTCACATCAGGTGGCCAAAGTAATGGAATGTCAGCTTCAGCATCAGTCCTTCCAATGAATATTCAGGAATGATTTCCTTTAGGATGGACTAATTGAATCTCCTTGCTGTCCAAAGGACTCTCAAGAGTCTTCTCCAACACCACAGTTCAAAAGCATCAATTCTTCGGTGCTCAGCTTTCTTTATAGTCCAACTCTCACATCCATACATGACTAATGGAAAAACCATAGCCTTGACTAGACAGACCTTTGTTGGCAAAGTAATGTCTCTGCTTTTCAATATGCTGTCTAGGCTGGTCATAACTTTCCTTTCAAGGAGTAAGCATCTTTTAATTCCATGGCTGCAATCACCATCTGCAGTGATTTTGGAGCCCAGAAAAATAAAGACAGCCACTGTTTCCCCATCTCTTTGCCATGAAGTGATGGGATCAGATGCCATGATCTTAGTTTTCTAAATGTTGAGCTTTAAGCCAACTTTTTCACTCTCCTCTTTCACTTTCATCAAGAGGCTCTTTAATTCTTCTTCACTTTCTGCCATAAGGGTGGTGTCATCTGCATATCTGAAATTATTGATATTTCTCCCAGCAATCTTGATTCCCGCTTGTGCTTCCTCCAGCCAAGCGTTTCTCATGATGTACTCTGCATATAAGTTTAAAAAGTAGGGTGACAATATACAGCCTTGACGTACTCCTTTTCCTATCTGGAATCAGTCTGTTGTTCCATGTCCAGTTCTAGTTGTTGCTTCCTGACCTGCATACAGGTTTCTCAAGAGGCAGGCCAGGTGGTCTGGTATTCACATCTCTTTCAGAATTTCCACAGTTTATTGTGATCCACACAGTCAGAGACTTTGGCATAGTCAATAAAGCAGAAATAAGATATTTTTCTGGAACTCTTTTGCTTTTTTGATGATCCAGCAGATGTTGGCAATTTGATCTATATATATATATATATTTGAAGAAATAATGGTTGAAAACTACACAAATGTAGAGAAAAATGCATAAATCTGCAAGTTCAAGAAATTCAGTAAACTCAAACAAAGCTATGCCCACATTCACCATAACTGAACTGATGAAAACTATAGACAAAGAAAATACCATGAAAGCAGCCAGAGAGAAATAATGCATTACTTATAGGGGAACACTTATTCAAGTTAACAGCTATCTCATGGAGGCCAGAAGGAAATGGAACATTTTAAAAATGCTAAAAGAAAATAATTTTTAAACCAGAATTCCATAAACATAGAAGATATCTTTTAGGGATGAAAGTAAAATAGACATAGTCTCAGATGAAGATAACTAAACTATGAGAATTTCTTGCAAGTAGATTTGTTCCAAAAGAATTGTTAAAGGAACCTCTTCAGACACACCCACAAGATGCCTGCAGCATTGAGAATGAAGAAAGAGCAAGAGAAATGGTAAATATAAGAGCAAATATAATAGACTATTTCTATTCTCTGTAGTTCTTTAAAATATGTTTGATATTTGAAAACAAGAATTATAACACTGAGTTTTAAGTGTGTATATATACAATACATAACATAATTACATTATTATAAGGTGAGATTAAAAACTATATAGTGCAAAATTAAGTGGGTGCGTGAAGGATCATCTGTAGGAAGCCTATATAGGAAGAATCTAAATGTAAAGATTCCAACTGCAATGTGACTGTCTATAGGAAAATGAACTTGAAAGTCAGAAGCAAGGTTAATCAAGAATAGATGTGAGTAGTATAATATGAAATCCTCACACAATCTTTAAGCATCCTCATGATCCTAACCCATCATGAGGATCATTTACCTCTCCAGATTCATCTCACTCTTCAATTCCTTGCACTACATACCCTAGTCAGATAAAAACTATTCCCTGCTGGCTCAAACGGTAAAGAATCTGCCTGTAATGCGGGAGAGACTGGGTCTGATCCCTGTGTCTTGAAGATCGCTGGAAAAGGGCATGGGAATTATGCCTGGAGAATTCCATGAACAGAGGAACCTGGTGGGCCGCAGTCTGTGGGCTTGCAAAGAGTCACATGTGACTGAGCAACTAACACAAACAGTCCATACTAACAAATCGCCATGACTGTATATGTTACTCCTTCTCAAGAGACTTCCTCTTTCCGTTTCTTCACCTGGACAACTTCAACTGACTTGTCAAGATTAGCTCAGGTGTTACAGCCCACACAGGACCTCCTGAAGTCAGGTTTTATGACTTTTCTATGCAGTCCACATACATATTATATGCATATGTATTTTATTGGAGATTTTGTTGTTGCTGTTGTTCAGTCACTCAGTCGTGTCCGACTCTTTATGATCCCATGGACTGCACACACCAGGCTTCCCTGTCCTTCACTATCTCCCACTCATTGCTCAAACTCATGTCCATTCAGTTGATGATGCCATCCAACCATCTCATGCTCTGCCCCTTTCCCTTTCCCTCCTGCCCTCAATCTTTCCCAGCATCAGGGTCTTTTCCATTTAAGACAATTCAGGGCTACCCCCTTAGTTGGCAGTAGTACAGCTCCCTGTACTTATGGGCCATACACCAAAAGGGTGGATGTCCTAAGAAAAACCTAGGGGCTTCTCTGGTGGCTCAGATGGTAAAGAATCTGCCTGCAATGCTGGAGGCTGGATTCAATCCCTGGGTTGGGAAGATCCTCTGGAGGAGCACATGGCAACCCACTCCAGTATTCTTGCCTGGAGAATCCCCATGGACAGAGGAGCCCAGCAGGTTACAGACCACGGGATCACAAAGAGTCAGACATGACTGAGTGACTAAGCACACACATAAGGAAGGTGGCTAAGGGAAAGGGATGTTGTATAATCAATCAGTAAATGTCCACTATAGTAGGAGATAATGTTCCTTGTTCTATGAATTTCCTGCAAAGAAGAGTCATTTACAGTCTTCATGAGTCTTTTCTGACCAAAAACATCACAAACTGCCCCTCCTTCATGAATTCCTTTCTACCAATATTTTTGTCATACCCTGGGTTTACCAGATCTCCCATGTATGTAATATAGTTAAGAAGCAGTCCATCAAAGGATTTTTTGTTTCTGATTTTGGAATTCATACATACATATATACATCATTACATTCATATCTTAAACTAGTATAGTTGTACAGCTAAAGACCAATTGATTATTCATGAATCACTTTTCACTGAAAAACACAAAAAATACATTAAACAAAGGAGAATCCAGACATTTGATGGTTGTATATTATATTAGCATTTTCCACATATACTCACTAAAATTCATTAATGATTTTTACTCCCTGGAGGACAGTAAAAGTACTGACCAAGCAGAGTTAAAAAAGAACAAAGAATTAGCACTAAAGGTCAAAGAAAAATACAAGTCTATAAAATGACATATGATATGAAGACCAGAACTTCCTCCTTCCTTAATATTACCTCTCCACAAGAAGACACAAAGGATGAAGCAGAAAAAAGCAGATAGAATAAAAGAAGACATAAGAGAAAAGTACTTTATGTGAATGGCTGTAAGGAAAAAACCAAAGTTCTACATTAATAGCAGAATATAAGTTATAAAACTGTATTAGCTATTATCATACATGACACACACAAACACGCACACACACAATCATGCATTAGAATTATTAAAAAAGCAGAAACCCAAGGTGGGGTGGGGCGGACCTAAACACTGCAGTATTCAAGTATAGTAAAATCCTAACCAAAATAAAATTGAAAATTACTTTAAAATTTTTCCTATAATTTTAATACACATTTTTAAGCATTAACAAGACATCAAAGGAAAGTGATTTATTTTAGAAAGCTGTTCAACAATATTAAAACCAATAGTATTCTGATTAAACAGAAAATTCTGATTAGCTAGTATACCCTATATACATTCAAGTGTTTTTTAATTTGAATTTCAATTTATATACACACCTGTGTATTCACACACACTATATATAGTTTTGACAGAAATTACCTTAAATTCTAAAATGCAGAATTTCCACTTTAAAACTATTAGATCTTGGGGTTGGTTTTCAAGGAAATGTTCAACTTCCTATCTCTAAAGGATTCTAAATCTATTGTGGTTTACAAGCAATCAAGTCTAAATCAATACACTTGTGTGTGTATGTGCAAAGGGTCATGTCTGACCAGGTTCCTCTGTCCATGGAACTGTCCAGGCAAGAACACAGGAGTGGGTTGCCCTACACTTACATGCAGCTAAACAAAGAACTCCAAGGATAGTCCACTAAAGAGCTAATATGCAAGTATGTGAAGGCATTCACATAAACAACAGGAAGAAAAGTATAAAAGGATTCATCACCACCTTTTTATTGTGTTCTCCCACATATGTATGAATGAGGTGTCTCAGAATCATCATTGCTATTTTTTTTATTATGGCTGTTGTTAACCAGCTCAACTGCAAATTCCTACTTTTCCTTATAGTTTCCATTAAGTGTCATCTAAGCAGCCTTCCCCCTTAGTCTTGGGTCCTTCTTTCTCTTATGCTCCAATGCCCTTTGAACACATCTCCATTATAACCATTAAATTCTTGCATCTGAATTACTTGTGTGCATGATCACTTCCAAAGTAGGTTTTAATCTCCTAGAGAAAGATATTCTATCATTTTGCCTAAGTAACTTCTACTTTGTTGGAGTTCAATATATATTCCATTAATGAATAATCAATCAAAACTCTGTATCAGAGATTAATTCCTTCAATTAATTATATAGACTAGGAGTTGAGATGGCAAGACAGATTTTCTGACATGTTTTCACTTCCCACACTCTTTGTATTACTAAGGAAAAGGCCCATAATGGCCTTCTTAATAGAGGAAGTATTTCTGTTCCCATCGAAGTCCAGTATCTCTACTTCTATTCTGTCAGGGAAACACTAACTGAAACCACCCACCCTGGCCAGACACCATAATAATTATTTGCATGAATAATTTTACCACAGGAGGTCCTGGTAAAGAACATGGAACTAATAAGCCACTACCAACTGGAAGAATTTGGGAAAGGTCAAAAGGAGATGCCACATGTCCTACCAACCTCCCAGAATCCTCCTCACTGGAATCCATCTTGACTGAACAATGCGTGCACCACCAGGAAAAACCCCGAATCAGGACGACTGGCTGCAGACAGCACAGAAACTAATCCCATAAAGCCAAGACTGTGAGCCACGTGGCGGAGCAGTCCTCCTAGGTCCCCTCATCCTGCTGCTCTCCACCTGGCTGTCCCTTCCCAAAAAGTCTCTTGCTTTGTGAGTCTCAGCACATGTCTCCTCGGACAATTCATTTCCAAGAGATAGACGAGCCACTCCGGGGCCTGGAAGGGGTCTCCCTTCCTACAACAATTCCATTCCCTCTGAGTCTTTTATGGGATTTGCTCTCATAATTATCCCCTTTCCTGCATCACCAATTATTTTCTTGAAGTTAATTATTCCCATCAACTTACAAATGCCGTCTTGTATCCTGTATCTTTATTTTAACTATAAATACACGAAACAGAAATAAACTCCCCTCTTCCAACTACCTTCATATTTCTCACCTCCTCTTCACTGCAGAACTTCATGAACCTGTTAGTGATGTCTGTCTTAACCTCCTTATTCCCATTCTCTTGTCAAGTCACTCCAACTGTGCTTCATTCTTTCCCCACTACATTAAGACTGCTCTTATGAAGGTGTTGCTGATCTCCATGTCACCAACTCCCACAGGCATGTCTCTACTATAATAATCCTGCTCAATCTCTCAGGTCATTATAAAGGATGGCCCACTCCCTTCTAGAGAGAGTTTATCCTCTCGGCTTCCTTAACACACAGGCTAGTTTCTTTTCCTATCTCAGTGACTGTCTCTTCTCAGATTTCTTTGCTAACTCTTCTTTCTCATGACTCAGTGATGAGCTCCATTCTCTTTGCCCACATCTCTTCCTATAATTTTAAAGATAATCTACATACAGATTCCTCTCAATTTGTTATGTAATTCTGTTTTCTCTATAAAACTTAAGAATCTTATGTCCACCTGCATATTTGACTTCTGCACTTAAATTTCTACTTGGCATCTCATAATTAAGAAGTCCAATGAAGAAATCGTTGTTCATATTTGTTCTTCCCCTAATCTTTTCCATAAGAATAAATTCTACTACCCTTTATCCAGTTGGTTTCTTAAGAAAAATGAGGATCCTTGTATTAGTCATGTATTGCTGTGTAACAATTCTCCCAAAACCTAATAGTTTAAGACAATGAACACTTAGTGTTTTAAATGTATATTTTCTATAGGTCAGGAGTTCAGATATGACTTAGTAGCTCTGACTCAGGGACCCTCATAAGACTGCAGTCAAGATGCTCCCCAAGTCTAACCATCCAAAGCCTAACTGGGGCTGGAAGTTCCTATGGTGGCCCACTCACTCAGTGCTGGTTATTAAATAGAGGGCTTCAGCTCCTCTCCACAGGAACTTCTCAAAGTGATTTCCTGAGTGGCCTCAGGATATGACAGCTAACTTCTCCCAAAGTGAAAGACCCAAGAGACAGCAAGATTTGAGCAGGAATTTCTTTTCTGATCTAGTGTCAAGAATCATACTGTCACTTGTACAATATCCTACTGGTTACAGAGGTTAGCCATACTTGGTTTGTGATGGGATGACCCAAGGACACAAATACCAGGAAGCATGACTCATTAGGGGCTCTCTTGGAAGCTGGCTAATCCAATTTTGCATAGGGAAAAAAATCACATAATTGAATTCTTCACAGTCCTTTTAATCTCAAATGTTTATTTCCTATAAATTATTCTATTAAACACAAGCACAACAAAGAAAAATATAGAATACGGCAGCCTAACTGTGAGATCCCATCCTCCTACTTCTCTTCCAAAACTCAGTAGACTTAGATAGCACATTTGAAACCGTGAGCTTTACTGGAGGCTTTGGAGAAATGAGTTAGGGACTTCCATCTACTGTGTACCAGACAGGAGAGTAGAGGTCTCATGACGTAAAACTCCCCACAAAAGACAAAACGCCAAAAAACAAAAACAAAACCTCACCATCAACCAATTAGAGAATGGTACACAAGATGATCACCTACCACGCAGCTCCTCTCCCTCACCTGGCCTTTAAAATTGTTTCCCTGAAATCTGTTGGAGAGTTAGGGGTTTTTGAACATTAGCTCCCACACTCCTCATTTGGCACCTGTAATAAACACTGCACTTTCCTTCAGCACAACCCAGTGTCAGTAGATTGGCCTTAATGTACCCTGGTGAGTGGACTCAAGTATGGTTTGACAACATTTACATGACAAAGATCTAAACAAACTAAAAAAAAATTATGAATCATGTAATCAAATTATAGCATTATAAATTAGCCTCAGAAAGACTAAAACTAGCACTCACTAGCTCTCCTTTTCCTTATTTGAACCAGTGCATTTTAACAGACCAGAAGACTCCATTCAGTTGTAATTATAGCCAACACTGGCTCCTAGCTCATATCTTCTCAGTCACCAGAAAGGGAAAACTCTTCCATCTTGACCCAGTTTGAAAAAAATCTGAGACGACTCTGCTTAACTCAGCTTGGTCATGTGACTACCTAATTGAGTCAGGGAAGCAAAATGCTACGAATCAGTTGGACATAGGGAAGATGGAAGAGTCCATTCAGAATACTTGCCACAGTGGGAGAATTAGTATTCCAAATAAGGAAGTATGCTACTCTCAAAAGAAATAAGAGTGTGTTGCCAAACAAAACAATGAATGTCAACTATACTTCCAACCCTAAACTATACCATCTGTCTGCATACCTGAGGATACAGGAATACATGGATGGTTGAAAGTAAAAAGTAGGTATTTTAAAATATTTCCACGGATGTACCCAGCCTTCGGGGCTTCCTTGGTATTGGTAGCTCAGCTGGAAAAGAATCCACCTGCAATGCCAGAGACCCCACTTCGATTCCTGGGTTGGGAAGATGTGATGGAGAAGGGATAGGCTAACCACTCCAGTATTCTTGGGTTTCCCTGGTGGCTCAACTGGTAAAGAATATGCTTGTAATGTGGGATACCTGTAATGTGCGAGACCTATTAAGAAGAGGTGGCAAGAATACATAGAAGAACTATACAAAAAGATCTTCATGACCCAGATAACCATGATGGTGTGATCACTCACCTAGAGCCAGACATCCTAGAGTGTGAAGTCAATGGGCCTTAGGAAGCATCACTAAGAACAAAGTTAGTGGAGGTGAAGGAATTCCAGCTGAGCTATTTTAAATCCTAAAGATGATATTGAGTGCTGCACTCAATATGCCAGCAAATTTTGAAAACTCAGCAGTGACCACAGGACTGAAAAAGGTCAGTTTTTATTCCAATCTGAAAGAAAGGCAGGGCAAAAGGACGTTAAAACTACCACACAATTGCATCATCTCACATGCTAGCAAAGTAATGCTCAAAATTCTCCAAGCTAGGCTTCAACAGTAAATGAACAGAGAACTTCCAGATATTCAAGCTGGATTTAAGAAAGGGAGAGAAACAAGGAATTAAATTGTCAACAACCGTTGGATCATAGAAAAAGTGAAAGAATTCTAGAAAAACATCTACTTCGGCTTCACTGACTATGCTAAAGTCTCTGACTTTTTGAATCACAACAAACTGTGGGAAATTCTTCAAGAGATGGGAATACCAGACCACCTTACCTGTCTCCTGAGAAATCTGTATGCAGGTCAAGAAACAAGTTAGAACCGGACATTTAACAAGGGACTGGTTCCAAATTGGGAAAGGATATCAAGGCTGTATATTGTCGCCTTGCTTATTTAACTTATATGCAGAGCACATTATGAGAAATGCCAGACTGGATGAAGCACAAGCTGGAATCAAGATTTCAGGAAGAAGTGTCAATAACCTCAGATATGCAGATGACACGACTCTTATAGCAGAAAGCAAAGAGAAACCAAAGAGCCTCTTGGTGAAGGTGAAAGAGGAGAGTGAAAAAGCCGGCTTAAAACTTAAGACTCAAAAATCTAAGATCATAGCATCAGGTCCCATCACTTCAAGGCAAATCGATGGGGAAACAATGGAAACAGTGACAGACTTTATTTTGGGGGGCTTCAAAACCACTGCAGATGGTTTACTGCAGCCATGAAATTAAAAAGTTACTTGCTCCTTGGAAGAAAAGCTATGACAAACCTAGACAGCATACTGAAAAGGAGAGACATTACTTTACCAACAAATGTCCATCTAATCAAAGCTATGGTTTTTCCAGTAGTTATGCATGGATATAAGAGTTGGACCATATGGTGCACTGGGAGGACCCTGAGGAGTCGGGTGGAGAGGGAGGTGGGAGGGGGGATCGGGATGGGGAATACGTGTAACTCTATGGCTGATTCATGTCAATGTATGATAAAACCCACTGAAATGTTGTGAAGTGATTGGCCTCCAACTAATAAAATAATATTTAAAAAAAAAAAAAAAGAGTTGGACCATAAAGAAAGCTGAGCACTGAAGAATTGATGTTTTGAACTATTGTGTTGGAGAAGACTCTTGAGAGTTCCTTGGACAGCAAGGAGATCAAACCACTCAATCATAAGGGAAATCAGTCCTGAATATTCATTGGAAGGACTGATGCTAAAGCTGTAACTCCAATACTTTAACTACTTGATGTGAAGAACTGAGTGATTGGAAAAGACCCTGATGCTGGGAAAGATAGAAGGCAGGAGGAGATGGGGACAATGGAGGATGAGATGGTTGGATGGCATCACCGACTTGATGCGACATGAGTTTGAGCAAGCTCCGGGAGTTAGTGATGGACAGGGAAACCCGGTGTAACTCCAGTCCACGGGTTTGCAGAGTCAGATACAATTGATTGACTGAACTGAACTGACTGATCCAGCCTTCATTGAGACTCATCTCAGTTACTGATAGTAAATTTTCAAAAAAATCTTTTATAAGAATACATAAAGAAAATTAATGCACACAATTAAAACACCAGCAGTTCAAAGACGAGCATCCTTTTGGAGCATTTTAGAGTGAGTTACTATGTAACTCAGATGGTAAAGAATCTGCCTGTAATGTGGGAGACCTGGGTTTGATTCCTGGGTTGGGAAGATCCCCTGAAGGAGCACATGGCAACCCATTCCAGTGCTCTTGCCTGGAGAATCTCCCTGGACAGAGGAGCCTAGTGGGCTACACAGTCCACGGGGAGGCAAAGAGTTGGACATGACTGAGCAACTAAGCATAGTGTGTAAAACACAACAGAGGAAAGGAAATTGGATCAATTTCTTCAGCTGGAATTCTTCAGCTGGAAGAATTTTCTTAGAACTTAAAGGAAAAATAATAATAAAATGAAAATTATAGGATGATGAACTTAAGAAAAAGAATATAGTGCCAGGAAATAAAATAATCAATAATACTAGTTTCAGAAGCAAGGAGGAAAACAAACTGGAGCAACATAAGAGAACTGGAAATTTTCTCAGATCATACCAAATATTAGTCAATACTCATGAACTCAAACTCTAAACATAGCATGGAAGAATGGCTAAATTTCAAGGATAACTGACAAACATGCAGAAAGATTTCATAAAACATTTCCTAGGAAAGATAATTTACTTATACCACCTATATATAAACTTTTCTTTAGTGATAAAAAAAAACTCATCTGTTCACCAATTATTTATTAAGTTACTACTATGTACTGTTTAGCAGCAGCTAGAGATAGAGCAATGAACAAACTACAGTCTAAATTCAATTTTTTAATTTAAAAAATTAAACTTCAAGGCAAGAGGTGAAAACTTACCAAGACAGATAATCTCTGTCAAGGTGGAAAAATTTGTTTCATTGTATTTTATGTCTCTTCATATTTAAGAGGTGATGCATTCATTTCATTTAACTTTGTGATAGTCATTCTGTCAGTTATGATTAGGTTCAGTCACAAAAGTAAATTAACAGAGGACTATTTCTTACACATATAAGTCCACAGGTAGGAAGTCTATGGGCATTTTAGCAGATCAGCTCCATGAAATCTTCAGAGAACTCAGACTCCTCCATCCTTAAGAATGCACCCTGTACTATCCTGCCATGCCCAACGATACACAAACACTCCCCCAAAACTGTCTGGGAATCTGTCTAAGGAATCTGTCTAAGGAATCTGCATTTTAACAGATATCCCAAGTAATCCAAATGCAGGTGATTTATAATCCACGTGAGACATTCTGATGTCAAAGAATGAGGAAAAGATGATAAAGCGACTCTTAAAATCTTGGTAATGAGAGAAATAAAAAATTACTTCTAAGAATCAAAGTATGAAATCAATAAACAGTTGCTAAGAGCAAAAAGGGCTTCCCTGGTGGCTCAGAGGTTAAAGCGTCTGCCTCCAATGTGGGAGACCAGGGTTCGATCCCTGGGTCGGGAAGATTCCCTGGAGAAGGAAATGGTAACCCACTCCAGTATTCTTGCCTGGAGAATCCCATGGACTGAGGAGCCTGGTAGGCTACAGTCCACGGGGTCGCAAAGAGTCGGACACGACTGAGCGACTTCAGTTTCACAGAGGAAAGATATGTAAAGTCACCTTAACGAAAGCCAAACCACCCATGTGTGACAAAACCTTGACTTTTACATATTTTCTTATCTATGGTCACAGGATGGTAGGTGATACAGAGTGAGCCCACAAACAATATGGAAGTCACTAAATAAAAGTCTCAGAGGTCTTCTCAAGATGTGACACCTACATCTTATTACACACCTTTTCAGAACTCCTCCATTTTCTTACACAAAATTTAGATGTGCTTTTATTGTTTTGTTGTTGCTGTTGTTTAGTTGTTAAGTCAAGGCTGGCTCTTTTGCATCCCCATAGACTGTAGCCCACCAGGCTCCTCTGTCCATGGGCTTTCCCAGGCAAGAATACTGGAGTGTGTTGCCATTTCCTTCTCCAGGGGATCTTCCTCACCCAGGGAGCAAAGAAGTCTCCTGCACTGGCAGGCGGATTCTTTACCACTGAGTCACCAGGGAAGCCCACTTTTACTGCTACCTTTTATAATGTTTCAGATGAAGCTTTATAATTTGAAATTAATTTTGTGCCAGTAATGGTATCCTCTGTCAGGTAATATTACATAAAAACAGGTAATATTAGGCTGTGGCTACTCATCCCGAAGGCTGCATATAAAATAATGTTCAACTAGAAGGCCAGACAAAAAATGCACACTACATTTTGACTTCCACATTCTCATCTTCTTTCATTCTGAAGGGAATCAGGAAACAAAAGAAAAAAGAAAACCCTAGAACAATGTGTCATAAAGCCAGATTTAAAAAATGGTTAACACTATTTTGTAATATCTATCACTGTACTTCTTTTCCTTAACACAAATGCAAAACCGAGTTGATTATTCCTATCCACTAAGAGCTTTTTGAAAATTCCAATCCATTGGTCTGTTCAGAAAAGATATGTATCTCCAACCAAATAATCCTAAATGCAATAAGTAAACTCTCCACACCATTATACTACTTCTCCCTAAAAAAATTTTCTCTTACCTCTCTTTTTTACTACGGTCTATCCTTTCAAATTGTCGTTTAATTTCCAAATTAATTCTTTCAGGGCTTCAATTCACTCAGGTAATTTCTCAGTGTCTGAACTAAGGGACTCCCACCACCAAACAGTTTCAAACTGGTGATAGAACGTTTATTAAAAGTACGAAGTCTGGGATCTGCCAACAGGACCTGAGATTCTGAGCAACTTCTGGGAACTTTAGTTTCTGTATATCCATGATTTAAATAAAACCAGGATTCTCGTCTGATGAGATAGATTTTAAGGGAAGCAATTTGGCAAGTTTTGCATCACCTGTCACAAGCCGTATACTGACGGAAAACTACTAAGCTCCGTTTCACAACCCAATTAACCGGGGAGGAGGAGGTGGGGTTAGTTAACTTACATTTCAGCACTGGGGAAGATGGAATTGTGGTCCCTTATACCCAGAAAGCTTCCTAAAAGCAAAACCAAGCGGTCGGTAGGGTGAAAGCTACGCCCCAGACTTGTTTCACTTGCTAACCAACTGCCTGAGACCCTGCCAGACCAGGCAGAAAAGGCTTGTGTCTGTTCGTTTTTTTCTTTTCAAATTTCAAATTCCTTTAAGCCAAACGCTGGACTCCAAACATCCTGTAGGGGAATAAACCGCCTCACCCGTTCTGAGTGTGGAAGAATGATTCCGCCTCGCCAATGACCGCAAGACGGACAAGCAACCTCAGAGAAGCCAGGTGAGGTCAGGAGCCCGTCTCACCCTCCTGGGAGGGAGATAGCTCTTCTCAGCCAAGCCGGCCTGCGCCAGTCCACAGCCCCACGCCCCTGCGGCCGGGCCAGGGCGGTGCATCACGTGGCCAGACAGCTCAGCCAATCAACGCAGCCCTCGGCGGTATTCAAATCAACGGCGGGGCCGACGGTTGTGGGAATCTGTGTCGCCTTCCGCTGCCATGCCGGGCACCGGGCGCTGAGGGAACCTCGGGCCCGGTGGGCGGAATGGAGAATCGGGATGTGCCTCCCGGCCCTTATCGGGCCACCAAGCTGGTAAGGCAGCGCGAACGACGAGATTGGCCGGCGGGGTGATGGCCGGTTTTACGTGAAGGTTCATAGTTTTTCCTAGGGCGGAGGGATGGGCCCCAGAGCCTAGGAGATCGCTGAAGAGGAGGATGAGGGGAGTTCTCGGGTATCGCGGACCTTTGTAGGACACGCTTGTCCCCGTCTTTTGAGAGTCTGACCCCTTCCTTTGCTCCAGGCTTCCGGGGTAGACGCATCGACCCAACTTCTTAATCGACTCTGTTCTTGGTGTTTTCGGCGTCCCCTGGAATGACTTAGAATATTCTGAGTTTAGATGCTCCTCACGCCAGATTTTCTACCCCCAACAGGATTCTAGGGGAATTTAGAACGAGTTCTAGTGTTTTGTAGGATCAGATTGTGACAGCTTCATTTTGCCGGCCCTGTGGAATTAAATACAGGTTGTATCGACTGAATACCACTCAATAACAGCTATTTCGTAACTAAACTCAGAATATTTTAAGTACCCATCAGGAGCCACCGTTGGTAGTTACAGAATTTGTACACGCGCACAGTGTTTTGTGTATTTGGTGAATCATCAGTCCACGAGGATACCGTGCCGCTGGTTATGTTGTGACATTAGGAGGGTCACTTGTGTGAGCATCAGTCTCCCCACTGATAAAGTAGAGCTGAGAGTTCTCCCGAGTAGATATTACTGTAGGTGAAAGTGTGTTGTTATCTGTAGAATAACAGACAACTTATTCTCTGTATAAACCGCAGCTCAATATAAGTTTCTTGAATAATATATGAAATGTGGAGGTGTATAAAGAAAAAACAGAGTTATTGTGTTTTCAGCCCTTAAATTTTGTGCTATGATGTTGGGACCACATAGGGTTAGCGAAGTGGTAGCTTAACAAGTAGTAACATATTTGGACTTATAGATCAGATTTCTTCATCTCTAATGTAGGGTTTTTTTAAATTAAAAAGTTATATATTCCTCTCTATGTACCACGTCTTATTTATTCTTTCCTCTGTCATGGAACATTTAGGTTGTTTCTATGTCCTGGCTATTGAATATAGTGTGGCAATGAATATTGGAGTACTTGTGTCATTTTAAATTATGGTTTTCTCAGGGCATATGCCCACTGGTGAGATTGCTGGGTCATATGGTAGTTTTATTTTTAGTTTTTGAAGGAATCTCCATACTGTTCTCCACTTGACTGTATCAGTTTATATTCCCACCAACAGTGCAAGAAGTTCCCTTTTCTCCACACCTTCGCCAGCATTTATTGTTTGTAGATTTTTTTTGATGATGGCCATTCTGATGGTTTGAGGTGATAGCTTATTGTAGTTTTGATTTACATTTCTCTAGTAATTAGTGCAGAGAAGGCAATGGCAACCCATTCCAGTGTTCTTGCCTGGAGACTCCCAGGCAGAGCCTGGTGGGCTGCCGTCTATGGGGTCGCACAGAGTCGGACATGACTGAAGCGACTTAGCAGCAGCAGTAATTAATGAAGTTGAGCATATTTTCATGTGTTCATGGGCCATCTCTATGCCTTCTTCTCCAGGAGATCTTCCCGACCCAGGGATTGAACCTGGGTCTCCTGCATTGCAGGCAGATTGTTTACCACCTGAGCCACAAGGGAAGCCCATTTTCAATGAGCTTATTTTCATGTGTTTATTGGCCGTCTGTATGTCTTCTTTGAAGAAATGTCTTTTTAGGCTTTCCACCCATTTTTTTGACTTGGGTTTTTTGTTTTTTGATATTGAGCTCTATGAGCTGTCTGTGACAAAAACAAATATTGTTATATTAACCCATACGTGTGGAATCTAGAAAAAATGATACAGATGAAGCCTATTTCTGGGGCAGGAATAGAGACACAGACATAGAGAATGGAGGTGTGGACAAAGGGAGGGTGGGAAGAATTGCGAAATTAGGATTGACATATATATACACACTTGGGCGTGCTCAGTCATGTCTAACCCTTTGCAACACCGTGGACTGAAGCCTGTCAGGCTCTATCCATGGGATTCTCCAGGCAAGAATACTGGAGTACGTTGCCACTTCCTCCTCCGGGGATCTTCCCGACCCAGGGATTGAACCTGCATCTCCTGCTTTGGCAGGCGGATTCTTTTACCACTGAGCCACCTGGTAAGCCCAATGTGTAAAATAGATAGCTAATGGGAACCTGCTGTATAACGCAGGGAGCTAGGTTTGGTGCTGTGTTGACCTAGATGGGTGGTATAGGGGGCGGGTGGGAGGGAAGTCCAGGAGGGAGGAGATATAGGCACACATATAGCTGCTTCACTTCATTGTACAGCAGAAACTGACACAGGTTGTAAAGCAATTGTACTCCAATAAAAAACTTTTATCACCACAACCTTCTATATCACCACTGTTAGACCTGCCACAAAGCCAAAAGTTTGGGTAATTTGAAAAAGATTTTTGAAAGTGTGATCATCTTTTTAAAATGTAGATATATCACAGTGTCATTAAACAAACAATAGACTTAAGTTTTAATTTGCTCCATCTGTTATGTTCATTATTGGAATCTTCACTAGTAAATATATAAACTTTTTTAATATTAAAAAGGTAAAACTAAAGGTAAAAAGTTTTACCAGTAAAACTACTGCCTGCCATAAGTGTTGTTTGCCCTGCTAAGTTATGAGTACAGGTTCTAGAGTTTATCCAGCGCCTGGTTTTCAGGTGTGTGACCTTGGTCAAGTTATTAAATATCTCAGTGCTTCATATTCCATATCTGAAAATGGGATAATAATAGTACCCATTCATTGAATTGTGAGAATTAAAGTGAAATAATGAATGTAATGCATAGTGTCTGACACAAATGCTACTATCATATCAAAATTAGTTGAAGTTGTAGAAACAGGAATAAATGCTTTCTCTGTTGAGGACTCAAGGCAGGTTCATTACAGGTCTCCATTATTCGTAGGTTTCCTAAGTAAGCCAATCAGCCAATGAAGTACTTTTAGTCAAAAACCATTACATAAAAATATTCTTGCAACACTGTAATTAAAAATAAGAAATCAGTATGAGATGTAAAAATTTTTAGCACAAATAAGACAAATGATTTCTTCATGAATTTCAATGATTTAATAATATGTGAGTGAGTGGATTTTTTTTTATTTTTATTTTTTTTCATTTTACAGTGGAATGAAATTACCACATCTTTTCGAGTGGGAATGCCCCTAAGAAAACATAGGCAACACTTCAAAAAATATGGCAACTGTTTTACAGCAGGAGAAGCAGTGGACTGGCTTTATGACCTATTAAGAACTAATAGCAACTTTGGTCCTGAAGTTACAAGGCAACAGACTATCCAGCTATTGAGAAAATTTCTTAAGAATCATGTAATTGAAGATATCAAAGGCAAATGGGGGACGGAAAATCTTGATGACAACAGTCAGCTATTCAGGTATTGGACAAAGAAATAACTGCAAAACTGAATTATTTAACCATAAAGTTTTACTCTGCTTCTATTATATAGCTACTAAAACAGCAGCCTCTTTAGGAGAAGTAATATTTTCTTTAGAAAACTATTGCTCTGAGTTCAATTGAAACCACTTAAGTTAAAGTCCTTTAAGACTAATTCCTGCACAATTCAAACCTTATAATGATAGACAGTATATATAATAATATAGAAAGTTGTGGGGAAAGAAGGAGGTACTATAACTTTAACATCTTCTGAAAGCTCTGTAACATGTGAAGGACAGAACATTATCAACCTTTAGTTTCATAGATTTAAGAATTACAAATTCTCACAGGTTCTTGCCTTCAATAGACATATAATCTATACAATCTAAGAATACATGTGATGAGGTAAATAATAGCAAACTTATGTAATAACTAACAAAAGAAATATACGACAGTTTGAAAACAATAAGCATTTATCATGTACTAGAAGCCTTAATTTATGAGTTGTGTTTTCCTTATTTAATCCCTAGAATAGCTAAACAGGATAGATATTAACTCATTTTTACAGGTGAAAAGGTGGAGACCATGCATCAACAAATCTTATTCGTTCAGTCTGAAATATGCTTATGTACACATTCATCAGACTAGTGAATACATTTCTTCTCATGTCAGCTGTGTTGTAGCCCACCTTGAGGACAGGAGACCTTTCTGACTTCCTTGGGTCAGCGTAATTGAGTTTTCTCTCATGCACCCAGAGTTCTTGATTATATATCCCTTAAATTAGATCTTTGGATTCTAATACACATGTTTTTTTACTCTACAAAATGAGTACTTTTCAAATGAGATGTAGAAATAAATTTTTGCCTATGCGTCAAAGATGATTTATGTCACACAAGTAAACTACAATAACAAATATATAAATACTTTGTATAAAACTATATAAACCTTTCCTCTCTGTGCTACTCATCAGTCACCTTTTAAGTTTCTCTGCTGCGCTCATCCTTTAGCTTCTACTGTCCTCAAGGTCCTAGGCCTGTCTACACTTCACCTCTCTCCCTGAACAATCTCCTACTATGTCTCTGCTTTCATGCCACGTCTTAATGACTTTCATGCCTCCAACCCAAATGTCACTCCTGAGCTTTAGGGCTCCCTTTTTGCCTGTTAAACAGGCACTTCACATATAATATAGCATATGAAAAATCACTACCATCTCCTAAGCTAACTTTTGACCTCTTATATCCATATCTGAATGAATGGCAATCTTCCTGTAGTTGCTTTCATTCTTTTCCTTCTCCTCTTTAAATATGATGTAATTATCAAACCGTGTATATCATGCTGCCTCAGTACTCTCTGATCTGTCTGCTTGTCTTCATGATATTTTTTTTATTAGACTATTGTTCTCTCTTACCTGAAATTCTGCAAAACTCTTAATCTTTCTACCTCTAGGCCTTTTACAGTGATAATAAAACTATGAATTGGTTTAAGAAGTCTTGTTAAAATGTTAACAGTTGCATTTGTTGATGGTCGCCTATGTGGATGTTATTTTATAAAAAACACCCTGTACTTGTTTGTATCTTTGAAATATTTTATATTAAATTGAAGGGAGGAAAAGCATTATAATCAATAGGAGCAACAGAGTTCTGAAAATTGAACAATCACAAAGGGCAGAAAATATGTACAAATTAGATAACTAATAAGAGAAATTTAGAAAATATAACTTTCTACAACTGTTTTGTATGTACCTCTCCAAAAGAATTAGTCCTAATAATAACCCTGAATTATACAGGAATAAAGTTAGAATATACAGTTTACTCATGATATCAGGAAACTATTAAAAAAAATTTAAAGGCTTAATGAGAAAATTAATTTATGTAGAATATTCATTCCTTGATAAATTAAATCCAGTGTTTTTGAGTTATTTTTAAGATTTTTGTTGTTGGTCAGTTGCTAAGTCATGTCCAACTCTACACGACCCATGAACTGCAGCACGCCAGGCTTCCCTGTCCTTCACTGTCTCCCAGATTTTGCTCAAGCTCATGTCCGCTGAGTTAGTAATGCTATCCCACTATCTCATCTTCTGTCCCACTCCCCCCCACCACCCACCCTCAATCTTTCTCAGCATCAGGGTCTTTTCCAATGAATCAGCTCTTCGCATCAGGTGGCCAAAGTATTGGAGCTTCAGCTTCAGCATTAGTCCTTCCAGTGAATGTTCAGGGTTGATTTTCTTTAGGGTTGACTTTTTTGATATCCTTGCAGTTCAAGGGACTCTAAAGAGTCTTCTCCCAGAACCACAATTCAAAAGATAAATAGGCACTAAAAGTTCATTATCTCACATTATTTAATTGCATATTCTTAAACCAGATTTCCTACAAGTTCTCCACTTAAAGTTCTTCCACGAAGACATCCAGAATTGAGAAAAAACAGCATAGAGAATTTTTCCAAAGATAAAGATAGTATTTTTAAATTGCGAAACTTATCTCGAAGAACTCCTAAAAAACATGGACTACATTTCTCTCAGGTAAACACACCCTTTTTACTAATCACTAGTTTAAATATAATTGCTGTGTGCTTAATAATATCAATAGAATAATTAAAATAAATGATTGTTTAAGATTTGTAGTCAATGCTTGGAATCACTTAGCTATATTATATTCTAAATGTATACATGTAATTTTATTTGGAACTCAGAAATAATAATAAAAATTATAGTGAGACATACTTGAAATACTATTTGTATAATTTAAGCACGTTGTATTTTAAATTAATTTGACAGTAGTGGGGGCAGATACAAAACCAAAAGCTCTATTACTGTGTATGCTAAGTGCTAAATTGCTTCAGTCATGTCCAACCCTTTGCAACTTCATGGACTATAGTCCACCAGGCTCCTCTGTCCATGAGATTCTCCAGGGAAGAATACTGGAGTGGGTTGCCATTTCCTTCTCCAGGAGATCTTCCCTATCCAGGGTTGAACCTGTGTCTCTTGAGTCTCCTGCATTGGCAGGCAGTTTGTTTACAACTAGTGCCACCTGGGAAGCCCCAAATGCTGCATTATTTCTTCAAGTGACACCTTTACAGCTCCACAGTAGACTGATACTAATAGAATTACTAAATATTAGAAGTAGTATCAGTTCATTATTTCCAAAATTTGAACATATTATATTAAATCAAAGTAATTCCTTTTTCAGGAAAATGCAGAGAAAATGAACTGTGAAATAATCGATGAAGATCAAGAAAATTTAGCTGATAACAGAGAAATAAGCCAGAAAGATGTTGAAGAAGTTTGGAGATATGTTATTCTGATCTAGTAAGCTAAAACTAAGCTATAACCAAGTTCCTGGGGTGTTTAGAATGTTATTTTGTTATTTTCATCAAGATACTCAGTTGAAGAAGAGCAGATTAATTCTCAAAGCTTAGAATTTCACCTGTATATGTGTTTCTTAATAAATACTTTTGTATTTATTGTTCTGGTACAGTAGAAGTAGAATGGTTTGACTATGATTTGCTTTCTCTTTGACTCAAAGTTGTAGCTATAGTTTGGGGTCTATGTTGGAATCCTTCAAAGTTATAAAGATAAATGTACTTTAAAGTAGATACTAAATATAAGCCTTAGAGGTTTGATTTAAGAAAAATATTCTGAAAGCTTTGTCTGTTTTCTATTCATACTCTCATATTTCTGTTCCACCTATTTCATGGAGAAAAAAAAGCTTGTATTCTTTCTTCTATTTAGCCTGCAAACCATTCTAGGTGTATCCTCCCTAGAAGAAGTCATAAATCCCAAGCAAGTTATTCCTCAGTATATAATGTACAACATGACCAATACAAGTAAACATGGAGTAGTTATACTGCAAGACAAATCAGGTTGGTATCAATAAAAGAAGTTGGAATCATTTTAAACTTGCTAAAAAAAAGCTACAGCTATAGTGAGGATAAAGAAAGACCAAAATATATAAAGTATATACATTAGGGAGACTACTGTTTTATCAGAGGTACTTTGGTCATCATGGTGAAATAATTTTTAAATGAATATTATTCACACTTGTTTTAGCTCTAAAGGTGGATTCTTGCATGAATTTTTTTTTTTAATGGAAGAGTAAGCATCCAAAGAGTATGCAAATATAATTGAAACTATTGTTTAATCAGATTTTATTGAGGACCTACAATGTGCTGGGCATTGTGCTAAAGATTAGATGATTAAGAGAAAAATGGTCCATTCCTTTCTGGAGCTTAAATGAGAAGTTACATACATATTTAAACGGGTCAAGGCACATGCAAAACCAAAGTAACACACAATAAAATAAGTCCAAATTTAAGAACAGTATTTAAAAGAATACTGGCTTTATATTGTATGTATTTTATGTAATTTATTGGTTTCAGATTTAAAGAAAATCAGGGAAATCAAGCCAGTTGCATTGGAAAATTTACATTACAGGAAGTGTATTAATAAATTTACTCAAAATGTTGGCTCTTGTTTTTTTTTTTTCCTAATAATCAGTTGCTGGCTTTAGAATTAACTGACATGCATTACTTTGATTTTCTTTCTGTGGGCAGGAACTTTTGAGATTTTAACCATAAGAACAAAAAGTAAATGTTGAAAACCTGGAGCTATGTTGTATATGCATGCAGCTTTGGATCAGTCCCATCTTTCATTACCTGAAATAACTTGAGTGTATGCTCTCATCTAAGCTTTCTATTCTTTATGATTATTAACTTTTCAAGTGAAATGTATGTGTGGTTTTTGTGTTTGTGTCAAAAAACTTTAACACTTATGCATCATATTTCACTTAGTGGCAACTGAGAGATTTTAAGCAAGCCTTGCTTTGAAATCACCTTAAAATATAATTAAATATTATAATTATTAATTAAAAATTTTAATTAATTAAATATTTTAATATTATATTTTGTATATTTATATTTTATAAAATAAAATATTCAAATATAGCTTGTTTCTATCATAGATCTCACTCAAATCAGTAATATTCAAGAAGCATAGCTAACTTTTAAACTTGTATTTTAAAATACTATATGGCCCTATATCTTACTAAATATGTAATCAATTTTAATTCTGGTAGTACATATACATATATATAAATATATGTATAATTATGTAGCAAGTGTGAAGTTTTGAATATATTGTTAAAATAGTTGTATAATTAAATGATATTTTTTGTGTAGATGATCTTCCTCACTGGGTACTATCTGCCATGAAGTGCCTAGCAAATTGTAAGTAAACAAATGGTATATGTGTGATATGTATGTGTATTATATTGATAGTTTTTAATAAGAACCAAGGGATTATTCTGATTCGTGAAAGTCATGATAAAATTGAACTATATCATTTCTGTTGGTGTTTAAATGAAGATCTAGTAAAACTGATTACATTTCATTGCATGTGGATTGTGTTATAGAACACTTAACTTTGTCTGTGCAGATAATGATTTTATAATCCAAGCTAATCATTTATGACTCAGTTCTCATAGATCATAAAATCATAAGCTAGAAGATCTCAAAGGATTTTTAGGTATAATCTACATCAATTGTCTCATGAGTCCAGGGAGTTCAAATAGCAACTTACAAGTAAAGTAGCTTGTAAGTATAAAGTTTCAATCAGAAATGAAGTCTCATAAAATGCACTTCATTCCCCTTGTCATTGTACACAGCTTCAACATTCAGATGTTTCATGATATGCTTCTTCTCCATAGGATATATTAATGGGGCTTTTATGTTTATGAAAAAGAATGATCTTTACTAAATTAGATCATTTTTTAATGTTTTGTTCTTCAAGATTTTTCCATACTGGTCAATGATGATTGATTTTTAAAATTTAAGGCCCTGTTCAAGTACAAAACACTAATTGCTTTCAAAAGTCAATTTTAAAAATGTGTGCAGAGGTGTGTGCTTCTTAATCATCAAAAGTAAAATTATATTTTAATAATTATATTACAGAAGTAATTTTCTAGGTCTTATAAAATTTGTATTTTATTAATGTTCAAAATAAGTATATATTCCCTTATTGTCCACTGGGTGTCAATATGACAAAATAACAGAATAGCAATAAAGTAAATAATATTAGATACAGAAAAATTTTATTTATCAAATCAAGGTAAAGATCTTGAATAGAAACATAAGATGTTTTAAATTCTCTTTCTAACTTCCCCTACCTACCTGCCTTTCTCTCTCATACCTTGCCTCATAGTTAGCAACTCAGCATACTTCCAGGGATTTCTCTGATACCTCATCTTTAAAGTTTGTTTCTTTTGCTTCCCAGTCCATGTTATGCATAAATGATACCAAAGATATAACTTACTGGATTTCAGTTTAGCAATAATATGTCTGGCCAGAGGCAATATTAAGACTTTCATTTAACGTGTTTGTTATTTATTCCCCCACAGTAATCCTGTGACATACAAGAATCAGTGATCAATATACTATTCCCAATTTTTTTCTAGAAAAGAAAACTTAGGACTTTTTTCTAATACATGAGGAGCTATGTATTCAAACCTAGATTCTCTAACTGTAAATTTTATATGTTTAATTCCAGTTAAGAATTTTCTATCTTAGAAAACTTTTAATGATTATCAAAATTTTTATTCTACATATTAAGAATATATCTCATATCCTCCTTATAAAAATTGTCTGTTTTGTTCCACATAAAGCCCTCATTAGCCTTTAAACTATTAAATGTGTTGATGTGTGTGTTACCTTGAAAGATAGTAGGGTAACTCTCAAATCTTAGTGCATAGCACAGTCACTAGAGATATTCACCAAAAATTCAGGTTCAACTGATTGAGAATGTCAGGATTTTTTTTTAAATCATATCTCAGAAGAGTCTTATAGTGAAGATGCCCAGATCAGTATTTGGAAGCTACTAAATTAGTGAACCAGCAACAAAAATTTCTAGATCAATAATTCCTAGCTGCATAGGAATTATGATAGATTTTGTACTGTATAGAAGAGATTATGCTTTTAATAGGCACATTGATGTTTCTGATTATGTAGTCCATGGACCATACTTTAAATGCTGTTGAGTCTCAAGGTCCTATGACTTGCTCTTACAGAGCTCTGAGTTCTAATTTTAACTTTGCCATCAAAGGCTCTTGCATCTTGAGCGAGTGGCTCTGATCTTCAGTGTCCTCATCTATAACATGAGATCAGACTTTCTTGAGGAAAATACCAATAAGTAGGCATAATTATTTCAATAATGTTAAGCTAATTGAACAGCAAGGTAATGATATTATTTAAATTCATTCAGAGTATGCTTTGTATCAGGCAAAATTTAATCATGAAAATATAAATTTGCAAAAGACAATTTGAAAGAATTATTTGCAATATCTAAATATTCTGTGATATATAAAATGAATTGTGATAAAATTCCATTAAAATAAACTTCCCTGATGCTTTTAAAATGTATTTCAAATTTTTCAATCATATACATATTAAAACTAGACAAAATATTAATAATTGCAGTGATTTCTAGTGAAAAGATAGTGAGAAGTCATGAGATATGCACAACCTTTTAAATTTTTGATTATGACAGAATTTGTTGTTAAGCATAGATCTTTCATGAAATAAATACAGGCTTTAGGCTTTTTATAAGTATCTTTAAAAATTATTTTTAAAAGAAATATATTTCACCATTTTTTTTACTTTCCACTTAGGGCCAAGAAGTAATGACATGAATAATCCAACTTATATTGGATTTGAGCGAGATGTATTCAGAACAATTGCAGATTATTTTCTAGATCTCCCTGAACCTCTACTTACCTTTGAATATTATGAATTATTTGTGAACATTTTGGGTATGTATAGATTTTTCCTTATTATTTAGATTTATTTTACTGGTTTCCAAGTCCCCCATAATTTAAAAAATCTAAAAGTATAGATAGTATATGAAAGTGACAGGCTATAAAT
This sequence comes from Muntiacus reevesi, assembly GCF_963930625.1. Taxonomy (NCBI): domain Eukaryota; kingdom Metazoa; phylum Chordata; class Mammalia; order Artiodactyla; family Cervidae; genus Muntiacus; species Muntiacus reevesi. The sequence goes on from NC_089249.1 coordinate 136,305,222, forward strand.
TATTTTAAAACTCAGAAATATTCTGGTTGCTTTTATGTTTTCCAGTCATTCAAATATACCATTCTAACACCAATTCTCTACATCAATCACGTCTTGCAATTTAGTTCATTTCTGACACTACCCAGAGTTAACCCAGACCCCAAAAGTTGAGGGCAAAGTTTTTCAACTTGGATACTAACTACCCAAGACTAGCTTAGACCCTGCATATTAAGGGCTCAGTTCATCAAGACTGTCCTCACTTCATACAGGAGCTGCAAATGGGGTCCTCAGGTTTAATAGCCCTTGTCCCTGGCTAATTACCAAACCCAGGGATTCCCACAACCCCCCTGAGGTTTAATAATTCACTGTAATGGTTTTCAGAACTCTGGAAAGTGCTTTACATAATGATCACCAGTTTATTATTAAGTATATAGGTCAGGAGTTGCCAAGTGAAAGAGAGATATAGGGCAAGAAATAGGGGTAAGGGCTGTGCAGAGCTTCTATGTTCTCTTCAGGAATGTCACTCTCCCAAGTTTGTCCATGTATTTACCAACTGGTAAGCTCCCATAGCTGTGTTATTTCCATTTTAATTTGAGGTTTCACTACATAGACATGGTTGGTTAAATCATTGGTCATTGTTGATTAAGTTTGATCTCCACCACCACCACCAACCACCCTACCACCCGCTCCAGGGAGGTATGCGTGTATGCATGCTAAGTCCCTTCAGTCATGTCTGACTCTTTGTGACACTATGGGCTTTAGCCTGCCCAGCTCCTCTGTCCATGGAATTCTCCAGGCAAGAGTACTGGAGTGAGTTGCCACACCCTTCTCCAGGGAATGTTCCCAACCCAGGGATTGAAACCATGCCTCTTAAGTTTCCTACATTGTCAGGTGGGTTCTTTACCACTTAGTGCCACCTGGGAAACTCCAGAGCTAAGTAAAGTGAAAGTCGCTCAGTCATGTCCAACTCTTTGTGACCCCATGAACTATACAGTTCATGGAATTCTCCAGGCCAGGATACTGGAGTGGGTAGCCATCCCCTTCTCCAGGGAATCTTCCCAACCCAGGGATCAAACCCAAGTCTCCTTAAGGTAGGACTAAAATTCCAACCTTCTAAGCAAGGACAGCACTGGTGGTGGTTTAGTAGGTAAGTTGTGTCCAACTCTTGCGACCCCGTAGACCGTAGCCTGCCAGACTTCTCTCTCCATGGGGTTCTCCTGGCAAGAATACTGGAGTGGGTTGCCATTTCCTTCTCCAGGGGATCGTCCCAACCCAGGAATCGAACCCTGGTCTCCTGCATTGCAGGTAGATTCTTTACTCAACTTTACTCAGGCCAGCCCTAAGTCAACTCATTAGCTTAAACTGAAGCGTGCTCAGATAGGCTCATTGTGCAGAATAAAAGACTCCAATCACTCTTGAAATTCCTTGGGTTTTAGGAGCTATGTACCAGGTACCTGAGAGAAAAATCATATATATGTTTTCTTAAACTACAGTTGTCTTACAATTAAGAGCTTTCTAATACTTGCAGACTGAAAGATATTTTTGAATGTATTTGACTCAATCCATTTAATTAGATTGTTGAAATAAATTTTCAAGTTATTTTCATCACAAGTTGGAAAACCTCTAGTCTTGCACTTTGTAACTGAATGTTGCATGTGTCCTATTCAAGTGGCTTCTGAATTAAGCAGCTGCTATTTGTACTATACTAACAATATGTACTATAGCGATGCTTTATTTTTTTAATATTACTGTTGTTTTTGTTTTATTTTTGTCCACTATCATACAGTTGCATCTTAATTTTTGTTTCATTTCCTGGTAGTTGTTTGTGGCTACGTCACAGTTTCAGATAGACCCAGTGGGATACATAAAATCCAAGATGATCCACAGTCTTCAAAAATTCTTCATTTAAACAATCTGAATTCCTTCAAATCAACTGAGTGTCTTCTTCTCAGTCTTCTTCATAAAGACAAAACAAAAGAAGAATCAGATACTACTGAGAGACTACAGATAAGTGATCAAGGATTTCAAGAAAAATATGCTAAGAAAATGCAGCTAGTTCATTTAAAAAACAGAAGAGCCAGTGCTAATGACATAATGGGAGGAAGTTGTCATAATTTAGTAGGCTTACATAGAATGCATGTTCTATCCTCTAACATCAAACCAAGGTGCTATTCATTAGAAGGAATTGTAGATGCAGGGAGTTCAAGTAAAGAGGTCTCCAGTGTCTTCCATCAATCTGTTCTGAACATAGAAGGACAAAATAATAAGCAATCTTTAGAGTCTGAGACCAAACAGGAATCCCTGATGAATCTTCATTCAGAGGAAAGTATTCAAAAACCATTCTCTGTTGGTTATAAGAGAACCTCCACTTTGACCATTCAAGACCAAGAGGAGTTATATAATGGAAAGTGCAAACCAAAACAGCTTTGTAGATCTCAGAGTTTACTTTTAAGAAGTAGTACAAGAAGGAATAGTTATATTAATATGCCAGTGGCTGAAATTATCATGAAACCAAATCTTGGACAAGGCAGCACCAGTGTGCAGACAGCTATGGAAGGTGAACTCGGAGAGTCTAGTACCACAATCAATAAAAGACTCTGCAAAAGCACAATAGAACTTTCAGAAAACTCTTTACCTCCAGCTTCTTCTATGTTGACTGGCACACAAAGTAAGGTTGATGCTTTCAATGCATGTAATATTAATTTTTAATGTTTACTAACCCTGTTTTGCTTACCTGGCTTTTCTTCTCTGAAATTGCTTAATTTTTTTCTCCAAAAGAAAAATGTCTTGTTGTAGAAGACTTGTCATGGCATAACCAAGATTTATTCTACTTACCTAAAGCACTCCTTTTCTTTGCCTTAAATTTCATTTATTCTGAGTCACTGTTTATAACTGGTGAAAGATTTTCAGTCCTTCATAATCCAATGGGTTATGAAGAAAATAATGAGAATCTAACCATGTTTTTGAAGAATGTGTAAATTTCATGGAATAGTTAAAAGAAACAAAATATTAAAATATTTTTTTGCCTTCCTTATATAACTATATGCTGGTGGTATTAAAACAACTAGTGTCATTGATGATTTTTTTTTCTGGGGGTTGACTTTGCTTTCCTAGGTTTGCTGCAACCTCATTTAGAGAGGGTTGCCATCGATGCACTGCAGTTATGTTGTTTGTTACTTCCCCCACCAAATCGTAGAAAGCTTCAACTTTTAATGCGCATGATTTCTCGAATGAGTCAAAATGTTGATATGCCCCAACTTCATGATGCAATGGGTACAAGATCACTGGTAAGTTGATTTCTTAAGGAAAGAATAAGTCTGAATCATAAACCACCACCACCACCATCCCCCCACCCCCAGCAGAAAAAAAAGAAAAAAAAAAAAAAACTAAGAATACTATTCAAGTGATGTCATGGTCTTGAAATCCTAGATTCTTGAGTTTAAAAGACTTGAAAGTCTAACCTTCCCTACTGTGCAGCAGAATGCACATTAATCCTTTGTGCCCAGTCTTTTATACTTTCACATCTTGATCTTTGTATTGTCTGAGGACTTTGCCTCTTCATTCATTCTATATTGGAATGAGTCAGACTGTCAAACCATATTATATTGCCTTGTGCCAATTCTGTTTGGTGGGGAAAGAAGAAGAGATATAGGCACTACTGAAAGCTGAAGGGCACTGTAACCCTTGAAATAGAGAATTAATGGGAAATTCATGTGTAGTAAGTCAGAGTGTTTCAGATACTCTGGGAGTGGAAAAGTTGTATTTGATGCATTATGTGAATTAGGATGGCTTGTCACTATAGGCAGGAAGTTGGGAGAACTTCTGTGTAATAGTCTCGCGTTCCATATGAAGATGAGGGATGAGGCATTCATATACAGATCCCCATTGGAAATGAACTCTTGAAATTGTACCTCTAATATGTCTCTCCCTGTTTCTCTCTTTATCTCTTTCTCTCTGTCTATAAAGTACTGTCACTTCCTCAGAGCACAGCTTCGATTTATAGGATGTTCTTGTAGCAAGGAATCAGGAGCTAAGTTCTATTCTTTCACTCAGTAAAGACAGTTATTTAATAACAGACCTAATATTAAAGAGAAAGAATTACTCTCAAGTGATTGTGGCACCACTAAAAAGCATAGGGAAGTTTGTAGGGAAAGATATCTAGAGAGATATGAGTAGAAAGAAGATAATTTTGATTTTACACTTCTTCAGTTAGGTTATAGGACATTCAAGTGAAATTTTCCCTACAGAATGTTGGAAACATGAGCCTGGTAAAAACAAATCAGGGCTGAAGGTACGTATTTTGAAAAGTGGTAGTTGAAGGTATGGGAGTCAATGAGCTCTACAAAGCTGAGGAAAAGAATAAAAATCTGAGGACTGAACCTTAGAAGAAGATAGGAAAAACCTGCCAGACATGTCGAAATAAAACCAAAAATAATTCAATAAATATGCTCAGCATCTATTATGTGCACAATACCTAAAATACAATTCTGTATTCAAATTATTTTAGAATGAAGTGTGTTTATGTGTGCCTTATTAAATTAATCCCACAAAAACACAAATAGGTGAATATATAACATATAAACACGTGGTTACAAGGTTGGCACCATATATCTTTTGAAACTGGAAAATAGTGTGTGCAAGGGTGCGTGCATGTATGTGTCTTATATTTGGTGGCTTATATGGATATAAATGAGAGTAAATTAGTTTTGAAACCCAAAATTTATCCCAGGATTTGAAGATCATCATGATGGAACTGAATAATATATACATTGTCTTTAAAGACTGATGGAATAGCATTAAAAACTATTTTCCTGTTTCAAAAGATATATGGTGCCAACCTTGTAACCACGTGTGTTTAAATGTTATATATTCTCCTATTGGTGTGTTTGTGGGATTAATTTAATAAGTCACTCTCCTCTAACAGTCTTTGTGCTGTGCTGTGCTTAGTTGTGTCTGACTCTTTACAACCCTGGGGACTATAACTTGCCAGGCTCCTATGTCCAGGGCAATTCTCCAGGCAAGAATACTGGAGTGGGTTGCCATGCCCTCCTCCAAGGGATCTTCCAAACCCAGGTGTCCCACATTGCAGGCACATTATTTACCATCTGAGCCACCAGGCAAACCCAAGAATACTGGAGTCAGTAGCCTATCCCTTCCTGCCTTCTCCAGGAGAACTTCCCGACTCAGGGGCACCATATTTATATGGTATTAATGGGATCTGTGTATTTACTAATAAAATTGTGACAAAGTTAAAAAGCTAAGTCTTCTATAATCATTTGGGATTTATATTAAGGAAATACTTAATAAGTACTAAAACTAAAAAAATTGGCATTTTATTCTTCCTAATGTTATGTTATTGTCCTCATTTTTTAAGCTGAAGTTGGTTTATCACTTTATCTCAATCTGTTAGCATAATGCTACCTAGAATTTACTGATACTCTAATTTATATAAAACCTTAAGCTTTTAAATTCACCTCTTTTATTATGTTTCTAGATGATACATACCTTTTCTCGGAGTGTATTACGCTGTGCTGAAGAAGTAGATCTTGATGAACTTCTTGCTGCAAGATTAGTTTCTTTTTTGATGGATCATCAACAGGAAATTCTTCAAGTGCCTTCTTACCTACAGGCTGCAGTAGAGAAACATCTTGACTACTTAAGAAAGGGCCATGTATGTATTGTAAATCTTAAAATTCTTTATATTAGTCTATTGCAAGTGGCAAACTCATCTCAAACTAACCTTATCAAAAAGAGAGACTATTTCAGCTCACGTAAATAACCTCCAAAAGTCAGGAATATAGACAGAATATGGAGATTCAAATAGTCAGAGGACTCTTTTCCATCCCTTCATCCCTTATTTCCATTTCAGTCCTATAGTTGAAAACTGGCTCCTTCACATGATGGGATATGGTTGATTAAAGTGAAAGTCACTCAGTCGTGTCTGACTCTTTGTGATCCCATGGACTATACAGTCCACAGAATTCTCCAGGCCAGAATACTGGAGCAGGTAGCCTTTCCCTTCTCCAGAGGATCTTCCCAAACCAGGGATCAAACCCAGGTCTCCCACGTTGCAGGCGGATTCTGTACCAGCTGAGCCACAAAGGAAGCCCAAGAATACTGGAGTGGGTAGCCTATCCCTTCTCCAGTGGATCTTCCTGGCCCACGAATCAAACCAGGGTCTCCTGCATTGCAGGCAGATTCTTTATCAAGTGAGCTATGAGGGAAGCCCTATGATCCATTAAGGTTCTTTGCATTCCATGGGGGAAAAGAGCCATTCCTTCACCTTTGATTTGAAAAGTTACTGGTATGGACTCATATTGGCCCAATCTAGGTTAAATTCACATTTTTTAAGTGGCTGAGGGTGAGTGAGTTGGAGAAAGGGCCATACTCTGAGTGACTCTACATAGATTAGAGAATAATCTGTTATTCAAAAAAAGGTAAGGATAGTTGGGGGTGGAATGGGAAGGAAAAAAGGAATCTAAGCAGCCAAAAACAACCACCTGTTCTATTCAGTCTTTGACCGTCCAGCATATATACTCATGTTTCTTCCTATGCATACCATTCTAATGTTGCCCCGACTTACCATAATTATAACTATTCCCTACAATTTCTTTCTCTTGTCTACAGATGTTAGAGACCCTGCCCATATTCTTATACCTCAAAAATCATAGATGAATACTTTCACTCTTTCAAAACATTAGTGTTTTAAGATGAATTAAAATATCATGTTGATTGTTACTGTTTCATAGTTAAAAGGATAAAATCTATGGTTAATAGTACTAATGATGATTTTACATTATTAATATCTTGTGTACATCCCATTTTATGGATGAAACAAATCAAGACAAGTTTAAATAACTTGCTGTTGGTTATAAAGCTGTAGTAGGTTGTAGGACTGGGAGTGAGACCCTACTGACTTATTACTTCTCTGCTGCATAATACAGTTTTCTTAAAGTGTTGAATGTTTGGTAGCAAAATAATATGAAAAAAATTCCATTGAAAGAATCATTTACCAAATAGGAACATGACCTGAATTAATAGGTTTGACTGTATCATTTGTTCTCTACAGATTAAAAATCCTGGAGATGGAGTGATTGCTCCTTTGCCAACGTATTCATACTGTAAGCAGATCAGTGCTCAGGAGTTTGATGAACAGAAAGTTTCTACCTCTCAAGCTGCAATTGCAGAACTTTTAGAGAATATTGTTAAAAATAAGAGTTTGCCTCTAAAGGAGAAAAGGAGAAAACTAAAACAGGTAAGAGATTGAGTAATTTCCTAATCATAAATATTTTCTAATATGCTATTGCTGTTTGTTATTATAAACATTTAGAATCTAATTTCTTATTTTAATATTTTGAATTTTAAATATCATATATATATAACACCTATGTATTTCTACCTGCTTGGTTTTACTCTGTCCTGAAATTAATAACAATAATAACATATACTCTCCTTTATGTTGAGTAGTTTGTATTTATAACATGGATTACCTTAGGACAATAATTATAAATTATTTAGGTTATAATATATAAATTTTAGGTTATAAACCTAAAATTTAGGTTATAATATATAAATTTTAGTGACTCATCATTGCCATTTAGAATTTTTAGCTCTATATCAAAGCACTGTAGCCACATGATTCTAGCATGTCCAATTCCAGATCTGAGACACTCGAAGAAATATGAAATATGCTAACTAGATCCCAGTGACCTTCATGGTGTTACCAGTGAGAAGAAAGAACATCTGGAATTCAGGAGAATTAATACAAGAGGAGAATTCTAGAAAATTAATGCTAACTGGGCTCCGTTACCAGTGAGAAGAAAGAACATCTGGAATTTAGGAGAATTAATACAAGAGGAGAATTCTAGAAAATTAACGCTAACTGGGCTCCAAGAAATATTGCAAGATACCTTTCATATGTGAGAAAGTGGAGGGAGAAGCAAGGATAAAGTAAAAGGATACTCATCAAATACATGTTTGAGAAAAGCACTAAATCCTTATAAAATCTTGACCAGTGACTTCAGCTTGGATAATAATGTTAAATATCTTCTAATTCTTCACCCCATTTTTAAGTTTCAGAAGGAATATCCCTTAATATATCAGAAAAGATTTCCAACCTCTGAAAGTGAAGCAGCACTTTTCAGCGACAAACCTACAATCAAGCAACCAATGCTATTTTTAAGAAAACCAAAGTTTCGTAGTTTAAGATACTAATTGAATTGAAAATTATGTAATACTTCTAGAACTTTGGTAAGTGAAGCCATATGTAAGAATTCAGGTACTAAAAAGGAAATCTATTTATTAATAAGGTTTTTTTTTTCCATTTATTTTTATTAGTTGGAGGCTAATTACTTTACAATATTGTAGTGGTTTTTGCCATACATTGATATGAATCAGCCATGGATTTACATGTATTCCCCATCCCGATCCCCCCTCCCACCTCCCTCTAGGTTTTTTTTTTTCAATAAAACATTATATAAGGAGGTGCCAAATAGTTTTTATCAATGTGAAGCTGCTAAGAAACTAGTAGATCTTAACTGAGAGCAAATAACAATAGGTGATACAGGTATTTTAACCAGAAATGATCTTTTGTTTTTTATACAACTATCTGGAAAAGTTATCATGATGTGTGCTAAAATTGTATTTACTTGAATTTTGAAAACTGACATTTGCTCATCAAGATTAAGCTGTAATTCTGTTTAAAAAAAAAAAAAAAAACTTATCTGCACATGCTTATGGATGTTACTTAAAGAACTAGTTGTTTTAGTTGTTTATAATTACTTTTGTTTCTAAGTGCAAGAATGTGAAGAATATTTGGAAACTTGATGAATTAATTTTCATCTACTAAATATTGCACTCTTATATATTCTTTTTCTACTTTTGATCTATTTATATATCTATGTGTTTTTAAAATATGTATATATAAGACTTGGATTTGCCTTTAATGTTTACCCCAACTGCTTCAGTCATTCATTTTTTTCCAGTAAATATCTTTTGCATTCTAATTGTCATGAATCTACAAGAAGGTAAAGATATGAAAGAAGTAGAAAGCAATCATATGTTCATTTAAAAGATATTTATTTAGCAACTTCTTTATGCCTTTCATTTTTCAAGATGTGGGAAGAAAATGATGAATAAAACAGAAAACCTCTTCCCCTAAAATATTTTCTAATCAAGGAAAATATACCTATTATATACTTAAAATAACAGTACACCCCCTGAAATCAAGTCATGAGGATTCATTCCTACTGAAAACTAGCCTTTTTAATGATGAAACTGTTCTTTAAGCTAGTGTTTTTTAAATTGGCCATATTAGAAGCACCAGGAGAGTTTTAAGAAATGCTCAGGTCCTACCTTATATTGATTAAATCGAAATTTTAACGGATAGTATATAGGCCTCTATATTTTTTTAAACTCTCCAGGTGAATGCAATATTCAGCCAACTTTAAGAATCAGTGCCCTAAATACTTTGTATAAATAAAATGTCAAACTGGTATCACTTTGGCTTTATTATTTCATGGAAGAAAATCCCAAGTGTAAGTTCCTGTCATCTTGATAGAAGGTTCTCCAAATTTCTGCTTGACTATCAGTACAAACTTGAAGCAATTTTTCTTCCAAATTTTTCTGAAGATTATTTGATATCTATTTGGTAAGTGTAAAGATATATATACTGACTGGGATGTAATAGACATCTATTGTTCAATGGTGGTTTTGATTTCTCAGTGTAATGTCATACAGTAAAATGACAATGTTCCATTTGAGATTAATATTTTTATTAAAAATAGGAACAGAAAATAACATATCTTTTACCCAGAAACATTAGCTAAAAATATTGAACCAAATTAGAATTCTTCCCAAGGTGTTTGTAGACTCAAAAATTTCTTGTTTAAAGGTGTGCACTAGTGTGAATTATGTTGTGTATTGTGATAAAAACTACTGTGGGTTTTGTAACAATTTAATTTTGTATTTATTGATTGATATTAAGTATATAAATACTATAAAGACATAGTAAACTTTCATATCCATTAGTGTGCATTCAATTGAGGTTAAAGAGTACATGATGTGACATTTTAATAATGTGAACTCTGAAGTCAGATTTGAATCCTATTGTGCTATTTACTATGTAACCACAGACAAGTTATTTAACTTCTCTAAATCCCAGTTTTCTCTTATCTGTATGATAAAGATTATAAGAGTACATGTCTGCTAGGATGTTGTGAGCATTAAATACAGTAATGCATAAGAGAAGTGTTTAGCAAAGTATCTAGCATAAAATAGGCACTCTATAAATATTAGAAATTAATACTAGAAGCACCTAGAATTATATCACTAGAAGAGATTGTAGGAAAAAATATAGTCCTCTCAATTGCTTTCAGCAAAAGGGAAGGAACCAAAACAAATTGTGAACAATTTCTTGTTAAACTAATTTGTAGTGTGTGTCTTATTAAACAGTTTTTAGTTATGAAAGAAAGCTTCTGATTGTACATACTGGTTGAAAATATTTGGTCTAGTATAAAGAGAAAAATTAATGAGAAAAGAAAACATTATATCTTAAGAAGCAATCCTTGAATATGTGAAAACATACAGGATACATTACACAAGTAGAATGCTTAGCCTTTGACTGGAGTGTGGACAGATACCATTGTATCAGGGGAAAAAAGGAGTTTTTAATTTCAAATATTGATGGGTTGGTTTGATGTTAAATGCTTATAGAAAATTTCTTCTAACACTTTTACTTTCTTGGGAAAAAAGAATCAAAATTAGCCCTTGAAAGTAAAGCATTTTGGGGAAGATGTTGCAAATTTCAAGGAAGAAGATATGAAATGGTCTAGCAAATCTGTTGGAACACGTAGGAAATTTTATTTCTGGTGCCAAAAGTTATCACCACCAAGCATTCCCACTAGCTTCTGCTAATTGCTGTCATTTAGGGATCCACTCTTCTCATATACTATCTAGTTAATCTATACTCAGTAGTGGAAAGTACAAAGAATTTCCTCCTGATTAGCTTTCTGTCCTTGGAAAGTGTAAACTCTGAGTTTCCTCATCCATAAAATATGAATAATAACATCTGCTTAACCAAGCTGTAAGGATAATTAAGAGAGGCAATGTAATGTATTTAAATCTTGAACTTAGCAAGCCTAAGCTCAATTTCTAGGTCCTTTCTTCTTATATTGAATTTAATAAAATTTCTGCTGATTAAAACTCTTTTCCTTCCAAATCTCTGCCCTCATATCTCACAATATATTTTCTGTTCTCTTCTATCAGTGGTGATATTTTTACCTCATGTTTGGAAGAATTAAAAATAGTTCCAGAATTTTATATCCATGCAGCCTGTTACCTCTCCAACAAATATAACTCCCTTTGATTTTGAAGGTAAAGCACATGTGTGTATATGTGTATGCATGTGGTATTATTGTTGAAACTTCTAGAAGAGAAATGAAGGATTGTGGTTTTAACATTAAACTCTAAATTTAAGGAAATAAAGTCAGTTCACTGGACTAAAATTAACAGTTCCAAATACAATAAAGTATACCAACTTTATACTATAGAATCTTTTATTAACTCAGAATTAACTTAGCTTTTGTATTAACTAAGAATCTTATTTTCTAAGAACTAGGGGAAAAAATATACAGAATAGCTGTTTTTAATCCCTCCAGAAAACCTCCGAGAATGTGTACTGAGGAAATACAGAATGTATAAGACATTTGAAAATAGTTTTGACTTTTGCTCATTATGAAAACAACTTTTGTATCATTAATTGGTCTCTAACTTATCCTTCCATAAGCAACTAGAAAACCAAGTATTGAGTTGGCCAAAACTTTCTTTCAAGTTTTTCCATAACATCTTACGAAAAGCCCAAACAAGGTTTTTGGCCAGCCCAATGTATGAAGCAACTGTTACTAGATACCAACTACAGGTAATAAAAGACTGATTCCTCAGAAAATGAAAACAAAGGAGGTAAGCCCTATGCATGTGTGCATAATCACATCCACCTCTGTCCATGGAATTTTTCAGGCAAGAATACTGGAGTGAGTTGCCATTTCCTTCTCCAGTGGATCTTCCCAACCCAGGGATCGAACCTGTATCTCTTGTGTCTTCTTCATTGGTAGGTGAGTTCTTTACCAGCTGAGCCACTGGAGAATCCCTATGATTGTCTCCAGATTACTGCTTATAGGCAGTTGCCATGCCACGGTGCACGGAGGGACAGCCAAAATAAAGCTCAGCATCTCAGTGCATTAAGTAGCTAGAGATCAGAGGATGGCTGAGTAAGCTATTAAAAAATACAGAAGACAAAAAGTTAAAAAAAAAAAAAAAACCACTCTTCAGAGATCTGCAGTAGTTTAAAGGTTTTGTTGAGTACAAATTGGCATGGGGCAAGGTGAAGTAAGTCAGTTGAGTACTTAAAAAGAAGGGTGCGGGGGGCAAGGAAAGAATGGACTGAAAAGCAGTAAACCAAACAATCTCAGTACCTCACAGATCTGGGAATACATATTCCCATCTGTCAAAGTATAGAGAACCTCTAATACTTGGGGCATTGGGTAGCATCTTCAGAAGAGTTGTGCTTCAGGAGTGGGCCAGGTTAGCACTAGAATAAAAACTGCTATGAATTCACCCTACTATAAATCTTAAAAACAAACCCCAAAATCTTCACATTGCTCTTCTAGTAATTTTTGTGTGCCAGAACAATACTTTAAAGAAATACAACAAAATCCACATTTAACAATGTAAAAATTATAATGTCCAGCATCCAATCAAAAATTATCAGACATGCAAAGAAACAGAAAAGTGTATAATCCATAGCCAGAGGTAAAAGTGATCAATAGAAATGTACCTAGATATAACAGAGATAATGAAATTAACAGGCACTTTAACAGTTATTATAAACATTATAAATATTTTCTAGGATATAAAGAAAATCAGGAGTATATTGGTGGACATGGAGGATACAAAAAAATTGGAAGATAATTCTAGAGATTAAAACTATAATATCCAAAATGAAAAATAAATGTAATAAAATTAAGAGTAAATTAGACCCAGCAGAAGAAAAGATTCATGAACTTGGAAACATCAGTATCCACTACCCAAAATAAAGTTCCCTGGTGGTCTAGTAGCTAGGATTCAGCACTTTCACCCCTGTGGCCCGGGTTTGATTCCTGGTAAGGGAAGGTATGATTTTGGGCTTCCCTGATAGCTCAGTTGGTAAAGAATCTGCCTGCAATGCAGGAGACCCTGGTTCGATTTCTGGAGAAGGGATAGGCTACCCAATCCAGTATTCTTAGGCCTCCCTTGTGGCTCAGCTGGTTAAGAATCCACCTGCAATGTAGGAGACCTGGGTTCGATCCCTGGGTTGGGAAGATCCCCTGGAGAAGGGAAAGGCTACCCACTCCAGTATTCTGGCCTGGAGAATTCCATGGACTGTACAGTCCATGGGATCGCAAAGAGTCAGACACAACTGAGTGACTTTCATTTTCACTTTCAAAATGAAGTACAAAGGAAGCAAACTGAAAGAAACAAAAAGAACAGAGTTTCAGTGAGCTTTGTGAAAATATGAAACTGAGAATTGTATGAATTAGAGCCTAGAAGTGAAGGAAGAAAAAGGGAGGATGTAAAAGTTACTGGCCAAAAATAATGGCTGAAGTTTTCCTAAATGTAACAAAGACCATAAACCCATAGAAGTTCAAGTAACACAGCAAAAGAAAAACAAATCTGCACCAAGGCACATGTAAGCAAGTTTCTGAAAACTAATGATAAAGAGGAAAAGCATTCAGAGCCAACAATTTATACAAAGGAACAAAAATAAGATTTTTTTAAATATTTTTAAAAACTGTAAATGAGAAGACAATTAAGTGATACTGTTTTAGATTTGTTTTCTTGGCTAAGAATTGGTGTAAATTCACCACCAGTAAAAATTTTGGCAAGTGCTGTCAGTATGCTATCAACCACCAGTAACAGTCTCTTCATTACAAGCTAGTCATTGATTGATCCAGATCCAAAATCCTAGTTTAGTCAGGTTCGTAAGACTAGTCTTAGTTCTGCCTTTGGTCATGTTACTGATATTACAGTACTGAGACAAATCTTTGTCAGAGATTACTGAGTAGTACATTTAGCTGACTCTTTGGAAAAGACCCTGATGCTGGGAAAGATTGAAGGCAAAAAGATCAGGGAGCAGCAGAGGATGAGATGATTAGATGTCATCCCCGACCCAATAGACATGAATTTGAACAAACTCTGGAAGACAGTGAAGGACAGGGGAACTTGGCATGCTGCAGTGCATGGGGTCGCAAAACATCAGACACGACCTAACAACTGAACAACACTTAGCAATACTTGCAAAAGTGATGGGGAGTGGGAAGGATGGGGCAAAAGAAAAGGTTAAACTGCAACAGAATTGTAACAGAGGCCTCAACTGATCCAATGAACAGGCTTTGGAGCTGGGATGGGCCTTCAGAATTGCCCCAAATTGAAAAGAGGAACTGAGCCTTTGTATCTTCATCTAAGTGAAAGTGTTAGTCACTCAATAATGTCTGACTCTTTGTGACCCCATGGACTGTAGCCCACCAGGCTCCTCTGTCCATGGGATACTCTAGGCAAGAATACTGGATTGGGCTACCATTTCCTTCTCCAGAGGATCTTCCTGACCCAGGGATTGAACCTGGGTCTCCTGCATTGCAGGAAGATTCTTAACCATCTGAGCCACCAGGGAAGGTACCTTCCTGTAAACCAGTCAATCAGTATGGGTTGATTTGGGAAGTGCAACCCTGGGTGAAGCAGTTCCCTCCAGTCAAGCATGGTTCCTAAAGAGGACTGCAGCCAATATCCCTGACTGGTGAGAAGTGAATGACTCAGCACAGAAGGGGTTCTATGGAGAACACTTCATATCCACTGCAAGGGATCCCTAGCATTAAAACAAACAAACTAGAAAAGGGATTGGGTTAATATGAGAGAGGTTATGAGAATTGATGTTTTGGGATATTATTTGCTTTATTGTTTGTTGATTTATTAAAAAGTAATGTCTATCATATTAATAGATGATTTGGAATTGAAAAGTTTAAATTGCCTGTAATCTTAACAATCAGATAAAAACCTTTGAAATCTTGGAGTATCCTATCTCAACAACTCAGAATAAAGTAACTCTCTTTTTATCTTCAAAGGCTTATATGATTGACTGAAATTAGCAGTAATTTTTCTTAAAAGTTCATGATGAAGCTAAAAATACAGTAAAAGAACCTGCATTCTTACTCATTATGTACAATGTTTCAGACTTTTGTATTTATGGATTTTTTGTTAGCTTTCTGATTTATATCTTGGAAATTCTAAAGACTGCATCCATCTTTAGATTTTAGCAGTTTCTACCTGTCTTCTTACAATTCAGTGATCTAACTTGCCAGGCATTACTTTATGCTCAAGTGAAGAGTTCAAAGTCTTTCTTTTCCCCATTTTAACATTGTGTGTCCCCTCCACTCAGATTTATATTTCACCTATTGCTAGGCTGTAGTGCTATTAAGTGTTGCTATTAAGCACTTATTGGTCAGTAAACAGAAAATTAAATTTCAAAATCAAATCATAAATTGGAAAAATTACATAGCTTAAAAGTCACAGACAGTGGAAATTTAACTTTCGGAATCAGTGTTACATAATTTGTAAAGTGAGTGTATTTTTAAGAAACCCATTAATAAGTTAGATTTGGATGACTCGTGGGCAGCAGTGCCATCTGCAGGTCTGTGATGCCATTCTTCTTAGTGTCTGGTGTTCTCTAAGAGATTTGACCGTACTGAATATTTATGGTTTTATAATGTCAAGTACAAAGTGGCATTAATCAGAGACTGAAGAAGGATGAACTTATAGGTACAGATCCTCATTAGAGATTTTTAAACCACTGAGCTAATCAACTGCCATATCCGTATTAATAATTCAAATGTTAAGCATAATGTGTAAGATGTAAACTATATATATAAAATGAGCATAGATATAATGCTCTGGAAGTGGGTTCTAATTGTGTATATATTATCAGCTGTGTGATATTAAAGAAATTACTTCTCTGAAATGCAATATTTTTAATTTATAAAATGGGAATAATACTTCCTTCATGACATCTTTGAGACCTCAAAATACATAAAATGTATAAAATGCCTAGCACAAGTGTGCATACAATATGCTACCAATTAATATTAATAGTTCCCTTTCCCTTAAAATTAGAACAAAAATCTCAAGACCATTTACTGTCTTTGTACCTAGTGCATTTAAGAGTTATAAAATATACCATTACCTTTTCGGATAAAGTAGAATTTGGGATACTTATCCTAGCCTGTATATCTTTTCATTTTTATGTCTTTTATAAAATTTAAATGTAGATATATATGTTGGTAGCTGCATAGAGTATTTCTACAATATATTTGTAAGAAAAAATAAACAGTGATTGCTGAATTTGGGGAGTATGAAGGAGTCTTATTTTTTTAATGTGTGTACCCCTGAAACTGTTTTAATTTCTATCATGTCCAACATTACTTTTCCAAAATAGAATGCTAATAAATATAAATATTTGGAAAAGGAAAATATCTGAGATTATCCTTATGTTAAAATGAATGACAATTCCCTCTCTTCACCCCCACCTCTATAAATCTTTGCTTCTAAATAAGACAGAGAAGTCTTACCTGAGTAATTCAGATTGAGTAAATTTTCTCTAAAATCGTCATGTATACTTTCAAGGGAATCTGTAGACAGCTTTCTTCAAAATTGATAAGAATGGAATAAACTGCCTAAGATCTGTCCTCTTGGAAAGCAGAGGCTGACATGATTATTCAGTTGCTAGCTCTGTGATTACATAGTAGACTATAATTTCCATGGCCATTCATGGACATGCCCAGAATAACACCATATTTGAATCACCTGACATGCATGTTTCCAGCTGAGGTTGAGCAAGATAAGGCTCTACCTTCTTATTTCAGCTCTCATGTTGTAAATAAGTGTCCTTTTTACAGTTATGCGGTGCCATGTTTTTATTTTGGAGCTTTTGATAGGTGACTTCACCGTTTAAAATGAACTCCAAGTACAGTGCTGAAGTGCTGCCTTTTGTTTCTAATAACAAGGTGGTGATATACCTGATGAGCAAATGAATGTATTAGGTAAACTCCATTCAGGCACAAGTTATAGTATGTTGACTATCGGTTAAATGTTAATGAATCAACAAAGCAATTAAGTAATGCATTTTTAAACAGAAACATACATAAAGCAAGGTTATAGATTAGTCAGTTCATGAAAATGTTAGGGCCAAAGGCTCGAAGGAACCTAACTTTATAATTCCCCTAGGAGCAAAGGTTTGTGATTCCTATTTCAGTGTTTGCGGTGACTTTATAGAAACATTATATTGCCATATGTTTACAAAAGAATGGAGGTATCATGGCTGACTTTGTCCCCCTGCACCTTTCTCTCTTTTCTGAATTTATTCTAATGAACATACACTAATTTTACTACAAGGAATAAAATTTTCAAAATATATACAATATTAAATGCGATAAAAGTAAAATACATTGATTTAGCAGTCATATGGATATGAGTTACTGCTTGCCATTTAATGGCTATGTAACTTTCGGAACATTGTTTAACTTTTTCACAACCTATATACAAAACAGATAATATGTAACTTGGAAAGTTATTCTGAGGATTAACAACAGTGTATCTAAGTGTCTAGCTCAATATCTAGTATTCAGGGAACTCAAAACAATGTAACAATTAATATTAATTCTCTCCTAGGACTAAATCACAGAAGCCCAAGTCTCAGAAGCTCAACAGGTCTGAAAAATCATGATTTTCTTCTCAGTTATTATCCCCATTCACAAGGACAAATTTAATAGATTCAGTGCTTCAGCTTCTCTACACTTATTCTTGTTCCATCAACTATTTGTTGAGTATCCACAATGTGCAGAAACTCTTCTATTGGTGAATAAAATAAAGTTTCTGCTTTGGAGTATGTTAAATCACATGACTTAGGCCTTTGTAGAAGATCTATGGCTTCCCACATGGCTCAGTGGTAAAGATTCCGCCTGCCAAGCAGGAAACGTGGGTTCAATCCCTGTGTCGGGAAAATCCCCTGGAGAAGGAAACGGCAACCCACTCCAGTATTCTTGCCTGGGAAATCCTATGGAAAGAGGAACCTAGTGGGCTACAGTCCATGGGGTCACAAAGAGTCAGACACAACTTAGTGACTAAACAGTAACAGTAGCAGAAGAATTATAATGACTTTGACCTCCACGTATATTTCATCTAATACCCAGATGTGGAGATGGAGCAATTAACCCTAAAATATTGCATATTCTGGAAATGCTTCCTTTTTGAATCAAGTCCATCAAAAGTTTACTTAGGTACAGCCCCAGATTTTTACCCCTAAACTTGTTTAATATGCATGGCATCATAGTACTTGATTTTTCTTCTAACAATAACTCTCCAAAACTTGTTCCACCTGGACCCTTTTTCTCCTTTTCTTTGAGAGTTCATAGTATCTCCTTTCTCTCTTTACCAACCTGGGGAGATTAAATTTGTTGACCATTTACACTAGGTTGGTCTGAGACAGTCAAGAGACTCTGACTATTACACAAGTTTAGAAAATTTCTGAATGAAAGCTCTATTTCAAAAAAGTAGTTTTGAGAATAACTGAATCCACATGTCAAATTTAATGATAATTTGTTGTTGTTATGGTTGTTCAGTCATGTCCAATTCTTTGTGATCCCATGGACTGCAACACTCCAGGCTTCCCTGTCCTTCACCAGTTTGAGCTTGCTCAAACTCATGTCCATTGAGTTGGGGATGCCATCCAACCATCTAGTCCTCTGTTATCGCCTTCCTCTCCTGCCTTCAATCTTGCTCAGCATCAAGGTCTTTTCAAATGAGTCAGTTCTTCACATCAGGTGGCCAAAGTATTGGCATTTCAGCTTCAACATCAGTCCTTCCAGTGAATATTCAGGACTGATTTCCTTTAGGATAGACTGGTTGGATCTCCTTGTAGTCCAAGGGACTCTCAAGAGTCTTATCCAACACCACAGTTCAAAAGCATCAGTTCTCTGGCGCTCAGCCTTCTTTATGGTCCAACTCTCACATCCATCCATGACTACTGGAAAAACCATAGCTTTGACTATAAGGAACTTTGTCATCAAAAAAATGTCTCTGCTTTTTAATACACTGTCTAGGTTTGTCATAGCTTTCCTTTCAAGGAGCAAACGTCTTTTAATTTCATGGCTGCAGTTACCATCTGCAGTGATTTTGGAACCTAAGAAAATAAAATCTGTCACTGCTTCTATTTATTCCCCTTTTGTTTGCCTGAAGTGGTGGGACCAGATGCTATGATCTTAGTTGTTTGAATGTTGAGTTTTAAGCCAGCTTTTACTTAGAATGATTTTACTTGGGCATAACTTATAATAGAATTATGCTTTTAAAAATAAGCTACACAAACGGGAGTTCTCCTTGGCCCCCCATACACAGAGAAGTAGCTGTGTATTTCTCCCTCTGCCCCCATCATGATCTGTTAGCTGTGTTGTCCTTTTCCTTGTTGTAAGGTGCTGGAACGTCACCAACTATATTCCCATGTGTTGGCCAAGAGGCTGGCAGAATCCTTCCATGCATGGCCCAGTGTCCCACTGTGTCCTTTACTAATTATACAGCTTAGCTGACTTCACTTGTGCGCAGCTGTTCTTTTGCATTTTTCTATTTTATCTTGTCTCTGCTTTTTTTTTTTTTTTTTTTCTGTCTCTGCTTTTATGTTGCATTCAGCTTTTCTCTTCTGCACACAACAGTGTCCCCTCTGTGCATCCTCTTTTCTTCAGCATCAGCTCTCAACCATTGGGAGAGGCTATTTACCTTTGGGAAATGATTTTATTTTGCCACCAGATAAACCAGCCCCCTCCCCATGTGCTTCTTTTCTAACACACTCTGGATTTGGAAACAAGACAGTAAGTAGTTTTTCTTCATTCCAGAACATCCTGGGCCATAGCTACACAGCAGGGATCAAAGCAGGCACACATCAAAAGCACCCCAACTGAGAGGAGCAGCCCTGAAGCTTCTGCGCCTCTGGCTCTTGTTATCTTCACTGCCTGTGAGTCATGTATATCTCATCTCATCTTTCCTGTCTGCTATTCCTTTTCTAACGCTCAGCAGAGAAAGCTGCTCTTTACTAAACTTATTTAACAGCTCAAGATAAAACTCCTTCAATTTTTCCCTCCCTCCATCCTCTCATAATTACTATACTTAAACAATTTCAGTGATACTCATTTATTTGATGTTACTTAAGCTCTCACTGTGTGCCAACTACTATGAGTGAGTGATGATGCTAGAAAAAATGAATGATACACTTCCTACTCTCAAGGAGCCTTCTACTAATAGAGCAAGACTACTATCACATAGACAGTTCTAATACAATGTGTGATCAAATCCATTGTTGTCATTGTTTAGTCGATAAGTTGCATCCAACTCTGTGACCCCATGGACTGCAGCACGCCAGGTTCCTCACTCCTCTCCTATCTCCTAGAGTTTACTCAAATTCATGTCCATTGAGTCAGTGATGCTATGTAACCATCTCATAGCATGCCCTCTTCTCCTTTTGCCTTAAATCTTTCCCAGCATCAGGGTCTTTTCCAATTAGTCATTTCTGCACATCAGGTAGCCAAAGTTTTGGAGCTTCAGCTTCAGCATTAGTCCTTCCAATGAATATTCACAGTTGATTTCCTTTAGGATTGACTGATTTGATCTCCTTAGAGTCCAAGGGACTCTCAAGAGTCTTCTCCAGCACCACAATTCAAAAGCATCAGTTCTTCAGCTCTCAAGTCGTCTTTGGGCTTCCATGGTGTCTCTGGCAATAAAGTATCTGCCTGCAATGCAGGAGACCCTGGTTCAATCCCTGGGTCAGGAGGATCCCTGGAGAAGGGAATGTCTACCCACTTCAGTATTCTTGCCTGGAGAATTCCGTGGACGAAGACATCTGGCAAGCTACAGTCCATGGGGTCATAGTCACGACTGAGCCACTAACTCTTTCTCATCGTTAGTAGCCTTCTTTATGGTCCACCTCTCACATCCATACATGACTACTGGAAAACCACAGCTTTGACTATATGGATCTTTGTTAGAAAAGTGATGTCTCTGCTTTTTAGTACACTGTCTCAGTTTATCATAGCTTTCTTTCCAAGGAGCCAGCATCTTTTAATTTCATGGCTACAGTCACTGTCTGCAGTGATTTTGGAGCCCATAGTAGAAACAAAAGATCTTTTTGGAGTAAATGGAAGGGGCACCATTTCTCAGATGAGGTGATACCTTGCATGAGTGTTTTTCCAGGCAGAGGGTTCACAGATGTAGGGACAGAGTATGGTAGGGTTAGAATAGTGTAGATAGAGGCAAATCATTAGGGATGAAAAATAGCAAATGTGTTTTTGAGATTGGGGTAATAGGAGCAAGTTAAGATTGCTGAGCTATGGATTTGAGTCAGGGAGGTACTAGAGATACTGCTGGGAAGAACATCATAAAAACTTCATACTATTTTTTCCCTTTATTTTGTTCCACTGCAGTGATTTCCACCAATCTGTCTTCCAGCTCACTTACTCATTCTTCTGCCTCATTTATTCTGTTATTGCTTCCTTCTAGTGTACTCTTTATTTCATTTATTGTATTGTTTGTGTCTTTTTTTTTTCCTTTTTTTTTCAGTCTTTTGGCTCTTTGTTAAACATTTCTCATAATCTTGTCAGTCTGCCTCCATTCTTTCTCCAAGATCTTGGATCATCTTTACTGTCATTGCTCTGAATTCTTTTTCAGGCAGATTGCCTATCTCTACTTCACTTAGTTGTTCTGAGGTTTTATCTTATTCCTGTATCTGGAACATATTTCTCTGGCATCTCATTTTTTCTAGTTTCCTATCTTTGTGCTATCTGTTCCACAGGCTGTAAAATTGTAGTTCCTCTTGCTTCTGGTGCCTACCCACTGGTGGGTGGAGCTGCATTTTGTCTCTGGTAGGCAGGGCCATGTCACAGGGTGTGTTTAGAGGCAGCAACTGTGAGCTCATGATGACTGTAGGGAGCCTGTCTGTTGATGGATGGGGCTATGTTTCCACCTGAGGCATCCCAGCCCTGGAAGCTGCAGGCTACTGAGTCAGGCCAGGTCTCAGTGTCAAAATGACAGCCTCCAGGAGAGCTCATGCCAGTGAATATTCCCTGGGGATTCTGCCACCGCTGTTCACCCGAACTGTGAGTTAAAACTAACCCCTACCTCTCCAGGAAACACTCCAACACCCATGGCCCAGGCTTCTGTGGAGTCACTGCTTTGCCATGGGTCCCAGTGCACATGAAACCTTGTGTGCACCCTCCAAGTGTAGAGTCTCCGTTTCCCCCAGTCCTGTGGGGCTCTTGCACTCAAACCTTACCACCCTTCAGAGTCAAATGCTCTGGGGGCTCCTGCTTCCAGTGCTAGACCTCCAGGCTGGGGAGCCTAACATGGAGCTCAGAACTCTCACTCCTGTGGGAGAAACTCTGAAATATAATTATTTTCTAATCTGTGGATAACCAAACTGGTGAGTATGGGATTTTATTATATCATGAAAAGTACCCCTTCTACTGTCTCTTTGTGACTTCTTCTTTGTCTTTAGATATAGAATATCTTTTGTGGTAGGTTCCAGTCATTTTTGTCAATGGTTTTTCAGCTATTAATGTTATTTTTAGTGTGTTCAAGAGAGGGAATAAGCTGAAGTCCTTCTATTCCCGCATCTTTCTCCTTCCAAAACATCATAAAAATTTATCTGACATGTATTCAAGAACTTAGACTTTATCCTATAAAGGTGGACTTTACCGAAATGTAACTTCCTTGTGTAAAGTTGAACAACAGGCTCCCAAATAAGTTTATGTCCTAATGGCAAAACCTGTGACTATAACACCTTATATGATATAAAAAAAAAAAAAAAAAAAAAAAAAAAAAGAATACTTTGCAAATGTGATTGAAATAATCTTGTAATAGACCATCCTGGATTATCTGTGTCACCCCAATATAATCACAAGAGTCTTATAAAAGGAAGATAGGAAGATCAGAGACAGAGATGTGATGATGGAAGCAGAAGACAGAGAAGATGCTGCTGTCCTGCTGGCTTAATGGCCTCTAAAAGGTGGAAATGTCAAGAAAACATTCTTTCCTAGAGGATTCAGAAGAAAAGTGATTCTGTGAAACCAAGTTAGACTTCTAACCTCCAGAAACTTAAGATAATGTTTCTGTTGTTTCAGTTAGTATATGGTGTTTAACAGCAGGAATTCAATATACTCCTTGAGAGCAGGAGTTTTGGTTTCATTGCTACGCTACTCTATCTTGAATGGTACAGAATAACCATGCCAAAGTATGTTTCTTTGAGCTAAAGGAACCAAAATGTTGAGGAAAAGCTCTAAACCAGGGCACAGGATCCTTTTTAAAGGAAACTTACATTGATAAGGGCTTCCCTTGTAGCTCAGTCAGTAAAGAATCTGCCTTGGAAGGAAAACTGTAACAAACCTAGACAGTGTATTAAAAACAAAGACATCACTTTGCTGACAGAGGTCCTTATAGTCAAAGCTATGGTTTTTCTAGTAGTTATGTATAGATGTGAGAGTTGGTCCATAAAAAGACTGAGCACCAAACAATTGATGCCTTTGAATTGTGGTGGTAGAGGAGACTCTTGAGAGTTCCTTGAACTGCAGATCAAACCAGTCAATCCTAAAGGAAATCAACCCTGAATATTTATTGAAAAGACTGATGCTGAAGCAGACCCCCCTGATGCAAAGAGCTGACTCATCGGAAGAAAACGTGATGCTGGGAAAGACTGAAGGCAAAAGGAGAAAAAGGTAGCAGAGGATGAGATGGTTGGATGGCATCACTAACTCAGTGGACAAGAATCTGAGTGAACTCCAGGAGATAGTGAAGGAAGGACAGGGAAGCCTTGCATGCTGCGCCCTTAATGTCGCAGAGTCAGACGTGACTTAGCAACTGAACAATAAAAACAACAATCTCCTTTGCCCAGATTATCACGGCCCCAGCTAAGGAACTTAAAATGGGTAGATGAAAGACTTTTTTCTCTCCTAGACTTCTGGTGATAAGAATAGGCTAGCTATGACACTCACTTGCTCTGGATGCTGCAACTGAAATCCAGGACCCCTGACAAAGGTGGCCTAAAGTAAAAATTCTTCCCAAAGTCAGCCTCTCGGATTTCTATCTTCAGGATGGTCAAAGTCTTTTTGTTTTACCTTTTCCAAATTTAGATTAACAGGAGAAAAACATTTGTGAAAATTAGTTATTTGGATTGTTACTTGTGTGAATTTGGTTTTGAGAGACTGATTATTGATCCTTTCCCTCCCAGAGACAGCTATTGCTTTCTTGTTTGTCTGGTTCTGTGTGCTGAAGGTTTGGCTTCCCTCCTACTGGAGCATATAGGTTGTCATACCTGCATCTGCAAGCAGCCAGCTGTCAGGGAGGTGGGGTGGGAGCCAAGGGTATCTAGATAACAAGCCAGAAATGTGGGTTGCACCCTATTTGCAGCAGATATCTTACCAACCACTGCCAGTTTTCATGGTTTAAGTCTTTCTTGCTTTTGACTACCTTTGAAAGTGAATCTGGGTTGTAAGAGTTGCTTCTTCTGCACTTTCTGTCGGGATACCACTTGTATCCGTGGTTACAGTATAAGAAAGCTATTGTTTTTGGTTTGAGTCACAATTGGAGTAGTATATATTTGCTTTAAAAAATCTTCAAGACCTTGAACAGTATCTGGAACATATAAGGTGCTCAATAAATATGTATAGAGGGGGTAAAATAGAGAGGACTTACAATGAGGGACCCCAAAGAGGCAACCAGAGGTCTTGTGAATTTTTACCCTGTATCAGCAGTGTATAGAATATGGTTTTTTTGCTTGACCACTTTAATGTGCTTCTCCAACAGGTTTCAAGGTTATGTTGAGGGCACAACTCAAAACGTAAGACAAGTAGGATTCATTTTTCTTCAGAGTCAGTTTGTCATGAAATTTTAGCGATAAAAAATCCTTATTTATGTAAACAATCTATACTATGTGATAGGGTACAAAAGTATTTTACAGACTTCAAGGAAATTTGATCCTGCAAGTCAGTAACCTCTGGTTACGCCCACAAAACCCTTGAGAGTGAGTTCATTCTCATCCAACATTCAGACTATTTGGGTGACAAGATCTGAGAGACACATGTCTACTGGTAATGATGGAAAACATCTCAGTCATGCAGAACTCCTTTCCTAAGCTTTCAATGGTCACATTCTCTTCTCTTTCTAAAGAAGTTCCTGAGCACTTTACTTTGCTTCCAAAATTGATATGCATTTGTCATCTATCTTTTTTATTATTCTCCTAACATTCTTAAAATCTAGCACTGAAAGTGAAAAGTGAAAGTGAAGTTGCTCAGTCATGTCTGACTCTTGGCGACCCCATGAACTGTAGCCCACTAGGCTCCTCCAACCACGGAATCTTCCAGGCAAGAGTACTGGAGTGGGTTGCCATAAAATCTAGCACTACAGTTACCTATATGACCTCTTACAAATCACTTAATCTCTTTGAGTCTCAGTTTCTTCATTGGTAAACTAAGGAGCTTCTATCAAGGTATCTTTAAAGTTTATATCATGTTTAAAATTCTTTGATAATATGTTTTATGGTATTAGCCAAATGCTAGTAGTTGGCTTAGAGTAGCAAATAAGCAAACATTCATCAGTTGACATCTGTCCCTCATCTTTAGTTGCAAGATATCAAATAGCTATTTTTGTATTAAACAACCATCCCTCAAGATCTAAAATCTTAAAACAATGACCATTTATTTAAGCTCACAATTCTGCAATTCAGCAGTTTTAACTGGGTTCAGAAAGATTTCATGATCTTACCTAATTTAGAATGGGCCTCTGCTTAGACGGCTTATCTCCATTTCATGCCTCTCACCTTCCAGCAGTCCAGCCTGGGCTTTTTCTCACGGCTGAGTAAAGCTCCAAGACACAGCGAACAGTTGCACAATGCTTCTGTCTAAGATAAATCCTAAGATAAATTAAAATTTAATTTCAGTGCAGTTGGAACCTTTCTAAATCCAGTTGTTAAAAGAAATTCCTAATTAAGTAAAACATCTCTAATGAATACAAAAAGAAACAATAAATTGTTGTGCTTAGTCGCTCAGTGATGTCCAACTCTTTAAACCCAAGGGACTGTAGCCCGCCAGGCTCCTCTGGCCATGGGGATTCTCCAAGCAAGAATACTGGTGTGGGTTGCCATGCCCTCCTCCAGGGGATCTTCCTAACCCAGGTATCGAACCTAGGTCCCTCACATTGCAGGTGGATTCTTTACTGTCTGAACCACCAGTGAAGCACAAGAATCCTGGAGTGGGTAGCCTATCCCTTCTCCAGGGGATCTTCCCAACCCAGGATTAGAACCAGGGTCTCCTGCATTGCATTTGGATTCTTTACCAGCTGAGCTACCAGGACATTCAAAAATGTTTCCTCATGCAAAAGAATAAAACAGGAATTTGACTCAACAGTAGATAATTCAGATAAAACTTGAAAGCATTCATTCAGAAATATGAATATTGCAGATCAAAGTGATTTTTTTGAGACCAAGATTCTTTGAAAAATTGAATCAATTGCACACAACCTGAACAGACATGATTAATTTAGCTAAAGAAAGATTATGAGGGATTTATGTGGAAAGAAATTATTAGCAAATCTTACTGAATGTCAATTTTTGAATTTGCAATTAATACCAGGAAAAGACACTGTAGCAGTTTCATGGAATATCTCATGGCTCTAGTACACATTTTTGTGCTTTTATCAGCAGTTGCAAACTAATTGACAAAGCTTGCATGGTAAGCTATTAGAATCTACTAATCTGCTTTTTTTCCCACTCAGCTTTTTTTTTTTATATATATATGCAAGATAAGCAAAGTCTGGAAATAAATAATTCAACAAGTCTGATTTGGGCATTTTCAGTGAATTCTTTTCTGATATTTCACCTTTTCATAATTATATTTGATAAATGTTTGGCCAAATTTTTAATTATAAAATAGGCTTAAAGCCCTGTAACTTATGCCCAACTTCACCACATTATGTTTGTGTGTGGCTTGTTTTTCTTCTCCTGTGTGCCCTTGTACTATTCTGCTGATTGCATAGAAGGATCTTCTGAGAAGCAAGTTAAAAATGACTGAGGTTTTCAATCTGACATCTTATTTTACAAACCTGATTAGAATTCAGGATATTGAATCATGGCTTGAATAGCTTGGCTTGAGCTGAAGCCTTATATTCCACAGATATTCTAAAAAGCAATCTGCTCATGCATTTGACTAGAAAATCTCTGCTTTTTCGAAGAGGCATCTTTAGAAGAAACCCTTTGATAAATTAGAATTTTCTTCATAAACTATGATAATAGCATCCTCATCACAAATTGATATTATCAAAAATGAGGTCACTTGCTTCTTTTTTCCAGCTATGCACTGAATCATTTTGCTGATGGTGAATTAGCCTTGAGAAGGATGAGGTGGTGTTCATCTCTTCATTTCTAGGCATTGTTCTAGATCCTAAAGACAAAAAGATACTGCTGCCATGGACATGGGCCACAATTCTCTGGTGCCTCATTGTTTTTTTCTGTCTTACATAAAAGATCACAGAATTGCCTTTGTCATATTGTGAAGTAAGTACTGAGTAACACTCAGGTGGATATGTAATTATCTTCTCACGTCTTTGAATTTAAGAATTACTGCTGCTCATTTAAATTTAAAGGCCAAAAGCTTGAAGTTGTCATAGAAGTTTAGTATTAAAACTTTAGAAAATATGTACTGAACATTTAACCTATTATTATACACCAACCTCAGTTGTGCTTGAGAATAAATGTGTTAGCCATTTTGACTGAAGGGTGATAGGACAGTGGGCAGAAGCCCTATTTATTCAAAACAACTTGACAATCAACTGTGGTACAGAAAAGTTGCACCATTCACTCTTCCATTCATCCATTAGTGTATTCACTCACTAATACCTGCTGTGTCCACTGCATTGTGCTAGACAATGGAGTTAAAAGACTAAATAAGAAGCCCTAGTCTTGATATAAAGATTAGTTCACAGGCTGGTTAGAGAAAGAGATGAATAAATTGTCAATTATAATGTAACAAGTGCTATAACAAAGTATAAGGCTATGAGGTAACATGTATCACATGTTGTGTATTTTTGTATTACATCGTCTACCCTAATTAAATAAAACATCTCAATTATTGAATACAAAAATAATAGGTACTCAAAACTTGATTTCATGCACACTGGGATGAAGTCTAATGAAGAAAGAGACTTGGTCTTTTTATTCACTGCCATATATACATAGTGTTCAACACATTTGTATCTTACAAGTCTTACTAGAAAAGTCTTAAATTTCTTGCCTCTTGCATTGTCTTACTTCCAGTACCACTGTATAATACCTAATGCCTTCAGTCATGAAGCTCCTTAATCTCATTTTCCCACTTCTAAAAATGTATAACAGAAGCTCCTCACACTGTTCTATATGAAGTTCAGGCAATTCTCTGAAAATTTATTTGACAAAAATATATACTTACCAATCAGTGAAATTTAGTTCCCAACCAAATTTAAGCACTAAGGACCAGACTAATGAAATAATTTGTGTAAAAAGCAATGCTGTTCAAGATACTTGAAGCTATAATTAAAAAAAGAAAAACTGACCACTAGACAAGATGAGGCACCTAACTGTGCCAGCTTCATGCTATGAAAGGATTCTAGGCTGTCATGCCCATACAGCCTAGAAAAATCCAAATTGAGGAGATGGAGTTGAGAATTGTGGGAAACAAGAGGTCTAGAGTTCACAGGAAATAGTCATAAAAGGGATATCTACAAAGAATTCTGAATCTCTGAAGTGTTCCCCTTGAGTATTCAGCTGAAATACTTATTAGCACTACTATATTAGGAAATTATCCAAGGCCAGGAGAATCACCTGAGTGGTTTAGAGGTCACAGTGCTACTCACCCACACAGAATTGAGTATATAGTACCTGTTCCCACCACACAGACTAGAAAGCCTCAATGATTCATGAAGAATTTGGTAGAATTCTCAGAAGATTCTTGACTCAGTATTGGACAGTAATATTATATAATACAGTATTAAGGAAAATTGGTCTTAGCACTGCTTCAATCCAATCTAAAAATTCTTAAAAACAAAATAAAGGCCAAACTGTTTCCAAAAACAGTGAGTCACAGAATAAAGTTCAATAATATTTAAAAGAATACAAATAAACTTAACAATCAATAAAGTAAAATTTAAAATGTCTGGCATCCACAGAAGGGAATGGAAAGATATGTTCAAAGTCCTGAAAAAGGAAAACTCTTCAACCTAGTATACTCTACCCAGCAATATTATCATTTAGAACAGGAGAGAGAAAGAATTTCTCAGACAAGCAAAAGCTAAAAGATGATGGCAATACTAAATCTTTCCTAAAGGAAATATTGAAAAACCTTCTTTAAATAGAAAAGAAGTAAGACTCTATAGGAAAGAGAAAAATCACAATTGGAAAGTAAATCACTTAAATAAGTCAGTGTACAGATTTCTTTTTTTTAATTTTTAAATTCTGTGAAAATGATGATAACCAAAATGAACAGCAAAAGGATAAACATGAAGATGTAGTAGAGGACATCAAAAGTATAAAATGAGGGGGAATTCTTTGTCCGTTGCTTCGTTTGCTATTTTCTCCCATTCTGCAGGCTGTCTTTTCACTTTGCTTATAGTTTCCTTTGCTGTGCAAAAGCTTTTAAGTTTCATTAGGTCCCATTTGTTTATTTTTGCTTTTATTTCCAGTATTCTGGGAGGTGGGTCATAGAGGATCCTGCTGTGGTTTATGTCGGAGAGTGTTTTGCCTATGTTTTCCTCTAGGAGTTTTATAGTTTCTGGTCTTACATTTAGATCTTTAATCCATTTTGAGTTTATTTTTGTGTATGGTTAGAAAGTGTTCTAGTTTCACTCTTTTACAAGTGATTGACCAGTTTTCCCAGCACCACTTGTTAAAGAGATTGTCTTTTCTCCATTGTATATTCTTGCCTCCTTTGTCAAAGATAAGGTGTCCATAGATGTGTGGATTTACCTCTGGGCTTTCTATTTTGCTCCACTGATCTATATATGGCCTTTGTGCCAGTACCACACTGTCTTAATGACTGTGGCTTTGTAGTAGAGACTGAAGTCAGGCAGGTCGATTCCCCCAGTTCCATTCTTCTTTCTCAAGATTGCTTTGGCTATTCGAGGTTTTTTTTGTATTTCCATACAAATTGTGAAATTATTTGTTTTAGTTCTCTGAAAAATACTGTCGGTAGCTTGATAGGGATTCCATTGAATCTATAGATTGCTTTGGGTAGTATACTCATTTTCACTCTGTTGATTCTTCAGATCCATGAATATGGTATATTTCTCCATCTATTTGTGTCACCTTTGATTTCTTTCACCAGTGTTTTATAGTTTTCTATATATAGGTCTTTTGTTTCTTTAGGTAGATTTATTCCTAAGTATTTTATTCTTTTTGTTGCAATGGTTAATGGAATTGTTTCCTTAATTTCTCTTTCTGTTCTCTCATTGTTAGTGTATAGGAATGCAAGGGATTTCTGTGTGTTAATTTTATATACTGCAACTTTACTATATTCATTGATTAGCTCTAGTAATTTTCTGATGGAGTCTTTAGGGTTTTCTATGTAGAGGATCATGTCATCTGCAAACAGTGAGAGTTTTATTTCCTCTTTTCCAATCTGGATTCCTTTTATTTCTTTTTCTGCTCTGATTGCTGTGGCCAAAACTTCCAAAACTATATTGAATAGTAGTGGTGTGAGTGGGCACCCTTGTCTTGTTCCTGACTTTAGGGGAAATGCTTTCAATTTTTCATGAGGATAATGTTTGCTGAGGGTTTGTCATATAGCTTTTATTATGTTGAGGTATGTTCCTTCTATTCCTGCTTTCTGGAGGGTTTTTATCATAAATGGATGTTGAATTTTGTCAAAGTCTTTCTCTGCATCTATTGAGATAATCATATGGTTTTTATCTTTCAATTTGTTAATGTGTATTACATGGATTGATTTGTGGATATTGAAGAATCCTTGCATCCCTGGGATAAAGCCCACTTGGTCATGATGTATGATCTTTTTAATATGTTGTTGGATTCTGTTTGCTAGAATTTTATTAAGGATTTTTACATCTATGTTCATCAGTGATATTGGCCTATAGTTTTCTTTTCTTTTTTTTTTTTTTTTTTTTTTTTTGTGGCATCTTTATCAGGTTTTGGTATTAAGGTGATGGTGGCCTCATAGAATGAGTTTGCAAGTTTACCTTCCTCTGCAATCTCAAAAATATACAAGCAACTCCTGCAGCTCAATTCCAAAAAAATAAAAGACCCAATCCAAAAGTGGGCCAAAGAACTAAACAGACATTTCTCCAAAGAAGACATACAGATGGCTAACAAACACATGAAAAGATGCTCAACATCACTCATTATCAGAGAAATACAAATCAAAACCACAATGAGGTGCCACCACACGCCAGTCAGAATGGCTGCTATCCAAAAGTCTACAAGCAATAAATTCTGGAGAGGGTGTGGAGAAAAGGGAACCCTCTTACACTGTTGGTGGGAATGCAGACTAGTATAGCCACTATGGAGAACAGTGTGGAGATTCCCTAAAAAACTGGAAATAGAACTGCCATATGACCCAGCAATCCTGCTGCTGTGCATACACACTGAGGAAACCAGAATTGAAAGAGACACATGTACCCCAATGTTCATCACATCACTGTTAATAATAGCCAGGACTTGGAAGCAACCTAGATGTCCATCAGCAGATGCATGGATAAGAAAGGTCTGGTACATGTACACAATGGAATATTACTCAGCTATTAAAAAGAATACATTTGAATCAGTTCTAATGAGGTGGATGAATCTGGAGCCTATTATACAGAGTGAAGTAAGCCAGAAAGAAAAACACCAAAGCAGTATACTAATGCATATATATGGAATTTAGAAAGATGGTGATGATAACCTTGTATGTGAGACAGCAAAAGAGACACAGATGTATTGAACAGTCTTTTGGACTCTGTGGGAGAGGTTGAGGGCGGGATGATATGGGAGAATGGCATTGAAACATGTAAATTATCATATGTGAAACAAACCACCAGTCCAGGTTTGATGCATGAAACAGGATGCTCGGGGCTGGTACACTGGGATGACCCAGAAGGATGGGATGGGGATTCAGGTGGGAGGGGGGTTCAGGATGGGGACCACATGTACACCCATGGCAGATTCATGTCAATGTATGGCAAAATCAATGTTTTAAACTAAAATTAATTAATTAATTAATTTTAAAAAATTAATATGGAGAGAGTAACACAGAAACTTACAATACCCTATAAAATAGATAGCCAGTGGGAATTTGCTGTATCATTCAGGGAACTTAAACAGGGGCTCTGTGATAATCTAGAAGGGTGGGATGGGGAGGGAGATGGAAGGGAGGTTTGGGAGGGAGAGGACATGGGTATACCTATGGCTGATTGTTGTTAATGTTTGAAAGAAAACCACAAAATTCTGGAAAGCAATTATCCTTCAATTAAAAAAATTAAGTGGCGATAAAAATGAGGGAGAAGAAAGTAAGAAAATGTAGATTTTTTTAAATATATTTGAGCCAATGCTACTGTCACCCTAAAACAAGTAGATACAGACACAAATAGGTTGAAGATAGAAAATATGGTTCTTTGAGAAGACCAATAAATCTGATAAACCTGTAACCAGACTTATCAGTTAAAAAAAAGGAAAAAAGGTACAGTTGCACAATACTAGAAATGGGAAATGCAATATAACTATAGATTCTACAGAGATAAAATGGAATTATTATGAACAGCTGTATGCCACTGAATTCACTAACCTAGGTGAAATAGACAAATTCTTAAAAGACACAAACAGATATCATGAAATAAATGTCTCAAATAAATAACCTGGAGTCATATATCTTTGATCCTATTAAAGAAAAAGAATTTTATAGTTAAAGCCCTTTCATAAAACAAAGCTCTGGCTCAAATTGCTTCACTGGTAAAATCTACCAAACATTTAAGGAAGTAATAACAGTAAATCTGTACAGAATTTTCCAATAAACTTAAGAGCTGATAGAAATTTCCAGTTTATTCTCTGACTCCATCATTACCTTGATATCAATACCAGAAAAAGAAATAAAACACTACACACCAATTCCCCCATGAACACAGTGCAGAATTCTCAAAATTTTAGCAAATAGAATCTAAAAATTGGTAAAATGATAGTATATTTTTCTGGTTTATCCCAAAAATGCAAAATTGGTTTAATATTCTATTACAAATGAGTCAATATAATTCACCATATTAACAAGCTAACAAACAATTTGCATGTGATCATCTTAACATACAGAAAAAGCATTTGACATAATCTAACCTCCATTCCTGATTTAAAGCCCTCAACAAGTAGGAAATTTTTTCAACCTGATGAAGGATATTTGAAAGAGCCTACATCTAATGCCATGCTTTGTAGTGAAAGACTCAATACTTTTTCCTTAAGATAAGGACAAGATGAGGCTATAATTTCTCTCTACTTCTATTCAGCATTGTCCTGAAATTCTAGCAGTGTGATAAGGCAAGAAATAAAAGAAATAAAATGCATCTAGATTGGAAAGGAAGAAGTAAGGCAGTCTTTGTTCATAGCAACATGATCTTTATGTTGAAAACATGATGATATATTTTTTAAAAACTACTAGGACTCTTAATGAGTTTAGAAGAATTTCAGATACAAGATCAATACGCAAAAATCAAATTCATCTCTACACTAGCATCAACAAGGAGAATAAATTCATATTAATAAAACAGTACCATTTGCAATAGCACATAACGTTTAACAATTACTTATTAAGTGCTGAGGTTTACAACACAGTAACAAATAAATAAGGGCACTGTCCTCAAGACACTAAGTGGGTAAACAAACATAAAAACTGATATAACATTCTGATAAGCAATAGAATTAAGAGTGAATTTAAGGTTAAATATTACTAACAACTTCCTCTTGTTAGGAAACCTATTCTTCCATTGTCTGAGAATGACTCATAAGCAATCCAGTAATTCCATAAACTGAATCAGTGCAACCAGAATTCCTAATACTATTAGAACAGCTCTTTTTCTGATGTTCATGTGCCAGAAGTAAAGAGGATAAGTTTTCTTAATCCACATGTAAGGTTCTTTTGTCTAATAAACCAGTTCTCTGGCCCAGAGGGTGGGGGAGGTCTGTTCTAAAAGATCCAGTAACCAACCCCCCCCCCCCGCCCTTTGTTTTACATTTGTACCAACTGGCAGAATCTAAGAACTTAAAAGTGTACCCAGGTCTTCAATAGCTGAGGCATCATAATCCAATGGGGTGGGCCCAGAACTTTCTTTTATTGTGCCTTTTTTTCTGTGAATCAAGAGCTGATTAAATGAGTATAATCAAGATTTTAAGAAAAAGTAAAATATTTCAAATTCTTTCAACAAAACAAACCCAAATCCTTAAGAACTCATTTATAAATTCAATTTTTAAATTATTCTTGTGTTCATTTCATTAAGGCAGTTCTTCTAGTGACCTCTATTAACTTGATTGAACAGACAAGCTTTATTTCCTTCTTATACTGATTCACTGAGCATAAGAGTGCATAAATGTTACTGTAGGCTGCTGCAGGGCTGTACGGTTTCAAGATATCAGATATCAAAATACACCACACTCAAACCACAGACCACAAACTATTCAAATTATTACTGAAACAGGCATATACAAGCAAGGGGGATTCCATGAGTGAGGGGCAGGATCCACCAGCAAGTGAGCACTCTTAACATCCCTAGAGGAAAGAGAGAGGCAGAGTGTGCATGATCATAAGGATATCTATACATATCCTTCTTTGCTTATTATCTTTGTGAATGGTGCCAGGGCAGACTAAGTTCTGGTGGCAGGGGAGAGAAGAGGGGCAGGGTGGGTTGCCTTATATGTGACTTATGGGAGGAGAGGGGAGCAGCAGAAGTAAGTGCAGAACTTTTGACCGTCTATTGGTTCTCACCCTGGGGGAATAGATGGGTGGGTGCCAGTTTCCATCCTGACAGATGTCGAATGACTTAGCCAAATGTCCCTGTGCTAGGGTGAGTTAATTCTCTCTCTACAATAAGCAAGGGCTTCCCAGGTGGTTCAGTGGGCAAAGAATCGGCCTATGATGCAGGAGATGCTGGTTCAATCCCTAGCTCAGGAAGATCCCCTGAAGGAAGGCATGGCAACCCACTCCAGTATTCTTGCCTGGAGAATCCCCCAGAGGAGTCTGGCAAGCTTTAGTCCATGGGGTCACAGAGTTGGAGACAACTGAAGTGACTGAGCACACAATAAGCAAGACGCACACAATCAGAAGTGGAAGACAGACATGCTAACAAATGAACAACATGATGTGATATATACAAAAATTTTAAACATATAAGAATTTTTTTAAAAAGTACAAAAGAGAATATCTTGTCTGAGGCATCACAAGAAAACAATGCTCTATCAGGGTTGTGGTGAAAACGGGGAATTTACCAGATGAAAGATGGAGGGGAGCTCCAAGTAAAGGAGTTAGCCTATGTGAAGCACGAAACAGGATGCAATTGACAAGAAGCAGTAAACAGCTTGCTACTGCTAGAGCACAGATGAAAGGGGAGAGCGGCAGATGTTGACACAGAAGTAGGCAGGGGCAGGTGTGTGGGATCTTATTGCTGTGCTAAAGTACTTGGACTTTACCCAGTGCTAATGCAGACCTCTTGAAAGGTCCTAAGTATAGAAGGGACATGATCTGATTTTCCTTTAAGAAGAATGACTCGGACAGTATGGTTAGGGAATGGTTGAAGGCAAGTTAGCTGAGAAGCTTCCAGGCCCATCTATCTACACGGAGCACTAAAATATCATTGGGCATGTAATGAAATCAAGAAAATAACATTTACCAGAACTTCCATTTGTGGATGAAAGTAGTATTTATAAGAACATAGACCTTGGAATATGACTGCCTTGGTTGAAATTCTGTTTCTACTGAACAAGTTCCTTCAGAGTAAGGAGGTGTTACAGGAGGGAAGGATAAACAACTAACCCCTATGGAGAAGATGAAGATCTTAGAGCATCTCAGATTTCACTGTGAACTCTTGATATATCCATTCCTACTCAACTATTCCTCCTTTAGTCTTAAGGAAGAGTGTAATATTCATTTAAATGCTCAAGCAAAATCCTAGAAATCCAACTTTGTTGTTTAGTTGCTAAGTCATGTCCGACTCTGCAACCCCATGCACTGCCACACACCAGACTCCCTGTCCTTCACTCCTAGGACTGCAAGGAGATCAAACCAGTCAATGTTAAAGAAAATCAACCCTGAATATTCATTGGAAGGACTGATGGTGAAGTTTCAATACTGGCCACCTGGTCTGAAAAGTTAACTTGTTGGAAAAGACACTGATGCTGAAAAAGATTGAAGACAAAAGGAGAAGGGGGCAGCAGAGGATGAAATGGTTAAATAGCAACACTGAATCAATGGACACAAATTTGAGCAAAAACTTCAGGAGAAAGGGGAGGACAGAAGAGCCTGGCCTGCTGCAGTCCATGGGGTCACAAAGAGTAGAACACAACTTAGTGACTGAATGACAACACCACCACCAAAATTTATCACAATGAAACAGTTTCTTTGGAAAACACAGAAATCAAACAATGATTTGATTTTACCAAATAACAAAAAAAAAAAAAAAAAAAAAAAAATAGAGAATAAGAGGAGAGGATAAAAGAAAAAGTAACACTCCGTTGGAGGTCCAGTGTATCACGCTGAAATGACAGAAGGATACAATTAGACCTAGAAGGTGGCTTCTCTGGCAGCTCAAACATAAAGCCTCTGCCCGGAAGATCCCCTGGAGAAGGAAATGGCAACCCTCTCCAGTATTCTTGCCTGGAGAACTCCATGGATAAAGGAGCCTGGGGGGCTACAGTCCATGGAGTTGCAAAGAATCAAATACAACTGAGCTACTAACGCTTTCAGACCTGGAAGAAAGGTCTACATTTGGAGCTTTGGAAAGGATATAACCCAGCTGTTCTCTAACTTCACAGAGACAGCACAGAGGAAATACTTGAGGTAGAAGGTATTAGCTGAACAGTTAGACATGAAATCAAACTCCCTGAGAATCAGTTTTGGTATTGCTCAATATTTATACAGAGTACTTAGCTAAAAAAATGCTTATACCTATTTTTCTTGCTTTTTACCTAAAGAACTTCGAACCCAGTGAGGTTCAGTACATAGTAATTAGTTTTCATTGTGACTTTAATCACACATGGTAACTTGACATTTCGTACAATCCGTGAGTCTGTAAACCTTCCCGGAATTGCCATTATTTGTATTTTTCAAACAATTAGTCCTCAAGCAGCTAGCTGGCTTCTCATATTAAAACAGGCTGAAAAATAAAGGCTACCAAAGATGAAAAGCCAAATACAAAAATCACTAGAATCAGTTCTTGTTTTTAAATAACATGACTACACCCGCAGCAGCACAGGAAGACCTAAGAAAGGTGTTTGGTACAGTTGTGGTTAGCAGTAAGATTGGTTTTCCCTGGAAGTGATAGTTAATATAAAATATAGTTTGTTAATGCCCCGTCACTCAGCCAATGTTTAGTGGTACAGTGTAGTGTGGTTCTCTGGCACCTGGCTGCTACAAAGCCTTCTTTTTTGGCTCCTTGTAATGAGAGGTGAACATGAAGAAGAGCATCTGGGTCCTGGTATTGCTGAGACTTCTCTTCAGTGGACTGTCAGTGTACAGGTATCACAATACAACACATGGCTCTACTCAAGGAAATGAGATTCCTTCTGAGAAAATGAAATCCAGCAGAAATGGTGTCGAAGCCAGAAAATCCTCCTAACATGTGCCTCTCCTACTGCCTTCACTCTCTCCCTTCACCAGAAGTGACCTCTCCATCTTCTCTGCCTTCTCTATACCTAGGCTGTCCTTCAGATTCCAACTCACTTCACTTCCCTATAAAGCTTTCAAACTATCACAACTCCCAATGATGTCTTTCTTTTAATAAATATATCTAAATCAGGCTTTTCTCCTTCTGCATCGCTAAAATATCACACAGAGTATGCAAACAGATGGGGAAACAGTGGCTGACTTTATTTTTGGGGGCTCCAAAATCACTCCAAAATCGGATGGTGATTGCAGCCATGAAATTAAAAGACGCTTACTCCTTGGAGGGAAAGTTATGACCAACCTAGACAGCATATTAAAAAGCAGAGACATTACTTTGCCAACAAAGTCTGTCTAGTCAAGGCTATGGTTTTTCCATGGTCATGTATGGATGTGACAGTTAGATTATAAAGAAAGCTGAGTGTCGAAGAATTGATGCCTTTGAACTGTGGTGTTGGAGAAGACTCTTGAGAGTCCCTTGGACTGCAAGGAACTTCAACCAGTCCATCCTAAAGGAGATTAGTCCTGGGTGTTCATTGGAAGGACTGATGTTGAAGCTGAAACTCCAATACTTTGGCCACCTGATGCGAAGAGCTGACTCATTTGAAAAGACCCTGATGCTGGAAAGATTGAGGGCAGGAAGAGAAGGGGATGACAGAGAATGAGATGGTTGGATGGCATCACCAACTCGATGGACATGGGTTTGCGTGGACTCTGGGAGTTGATGATGGACAGGGAGGCCTGGCGTGCTGTGGTTCATGGGGTCACAAAGAGTTGGACACGACTGAGGGACTGAACTGAACTAAACTGAACTGATGCATTATCTCATTGAACTATACCATATTTCAAGTCAGAAATCTTCAGGCAAACCTTGTTCTGCCTTTTATTTCTCCATACATTCACCAAGCACAGAGTTTTATCAGTCTTCCTCTGAAATAGTTCTTGAATCTGACCATTCTTATCCCCCTCCTACCCAAAGCATTCCCCTTCATCAACTACCTTCACTTATTTGTTCACTTTCTAGTTTATCTTGCCCAAGTCTCCCATTCCAACACATTGGCCACAATGTAATCATAGTGGTCTTAATAAAAGGCAGATCAGATCAGATCACTCTCCTGGGTATAATATTTCAGTGATTCCCTCTGTTCTCATGATATGGGTATCAATTTCTTTTCATAGTTCACACAGCTCCGCAAAATCTGGCCTATGATTCAGTTCAGTTCAGTTCAGTCACTCAGTCGTGTCCAACTCTTTGGGACCCCACGAAACATAGCACGCCAGGCCTCGCTGTCCATTACCAAATCCCGGAGTCCACCCAAACCCATGTCCGTTGTGTCAGTGATGCCATCCAACCTATGATTATCTCTAGTCTAACTTCATCTCTTGCCATTTTCCCAAATTTGCTCACTTCCAGACTTTTGTAAATTCCTCCAAACTGTGCCTAAACTCTCTTCTCCCTGTGCTTTGACTGGCTAATGTTTATATATTCTTCCTATCTCATCTTAGATATGTTCTCAAAAATCCTCCATACATCAATACAGATGTTCATTCTATGTGATACTACAGTATCCTATATTACCATCATTTTCTAGATACAGAGCTCTTAGTTATAAATAGTAAAACTACCTTTAGTTAATCAAAGCCACACACACAAATTTTATATACTAGATAGCTAATAGAATCTCCAGGATAGCTAAAAAATGACACTTAGAGACTACCAGTCCAGTGATAATGCTCCAGGCCCCACTGTAGAATGGTTCCACACCATGACTGCCTTGGGTGAATAAAGATACGCCTGATCTTGGGCACTGGGTGCTACCACTAAGACCTCTGCCCTTGCCTCTGATTGATGGAGTCCAGGACACATGCCTGAATCTTCACTGCAAAATATGCTGGGAAAGTAAGGTTTTGTCATCTATCTTGGAGAGTGCTCAAATTAATTGCTTTATAGGTTTGTTGAAGATCTTGAGGATGAGAAGCCTAACCACTTATTAATATTTAAATGAGTTAAAAAGTTTAATGAGTTTAACAGGTTTATAGGTTAATGAGTTTCTTAAAAATGTTAAAGTTATCAGCTGGTATAGCATATATCTTGTATGTTCCTGGGGACCCCTTTGGACAGTACAACATTTGTGCTGACAAACTATTGAGGCTTAATAAAAGAGTGTGGAAATATGAATGGAATATTGCTATTTACTTTCTGAGTGCAGCACATGTACCAAGGAATAGAAAGGTGATGTGGAGTTCAGGCAAGCTTTAATGACAAGCAAGGATATCAAAAGGGGTTCATCTGCAGCAGATCAAAAGAACACAATTGAAGTCCTCAACCTGGTCAGAAATGGGCCCTGAAATGGGTCAAAAAGGTGACCAGAGAGGGTGAGAGGTAGTGCAGTGTGCTTCTATAATACTCTGTACTTCTCCAATCATAGCACTGATAAAATTTTATACACTAGCTTGTTAGTTTCTTGTCATTCTTGCAGAGTTACAAGATCTGTGAAGACAGAGATAGCTTATCCATGCCTGCTCCATAGACAATGAGTAACAGATATTTTCAAAAATAAGTAAGTGAAAGAATAGTGAATGAGGGTAAAGATGAGGGCATAGAAGAAGAGGGAGGTGGGCACCAGAGAAGGATGCCAGGTTCCTGTGGGGTGACACGGATCAGCTCAGGCCTGATG
Source organism: Muntiacus reevesi (assembly GCF_963930625.1). Taxonomy (NCBI): domain Eukaryota; kingdom Metazoa; phylum Chordata; class Mammalia; order Artiodactyla; family Cervidae; genus Muntiacus; species Muntiacus reevesi. The sequence goes on from NC_089249.1 coordinate 136,345,858, forward strand.
CTAGCCACTCCCACGCAACTCCTTTCTTTCTAATCCACTTCTTGTTCTCTTTGGGAAGGATTGAGGTCTCTGGAAGATGGCCAAAAAACAATTAAGCGAGCAGCCAGCCCAAATTAATGCTCAAGTATCAGGAGTATCTGAGTGCTGAAAGCCACTTCTGTTTTCCCTCTCTCAGCTGAGGGGGTGGGAACAGATTCCCAAAGCCATCGCTCCTTTCAGGGGGATTTAGAAGGCATATAAAGGCCTATGGCTGAGGACTTGTTTCCTCACTCCACAGTTGGTGCCAGAACCCTCAATCCTCTACTGAGAGAAAATGTCCATCCAGTAAGTATCCCTGGGAGATTTTTTATTAATGCTTTAGTGTGTTGATGATAAATGAGCTACTTCAAGAGCTCCTGAAGACAACTGATGATGCATTTAGGGAAAGCCTTGGGTCTTGGTGGGAGAGTTTGTTTCTTCCTATATGCATATTGAAGCAAATGTCTAGAAGTCAGGTCTAAATTACAGTGGGATTTTATGGCTTGGAATGGGCCTTGGAAGCAGTAGTGAGCATGAAGATTCAAAGAGCCAGACCTGGGTTCCACTTCTTGTCCAGTCATTTCCTAACTGTGTTATCTTAGGCAAGTTACTTTTTAAAGTGTTGGCTTTTCCATATATAGGATAAGTAGTACTTACCTCATAGTGGAGCTGTGAGATTTAAATGAATGAAGAGCATGTAAATTCCTTTTGATGGTATGTGGCACATAGTAAATGCTTAATAAAAGATAACTCTCATAATTAGGCAGTCTTGTCAGAGCTGTCACTCTAAGAAGTTATCTAATGAGCCAAAGTGAGAAGGAAGAACATTAAAATATATATATATATGTATATATGACCTAAATATTCTTGTCTGACTACTTTTAAAATGTACTGAAGCTCTTAAAGATTGGTGACGAAATAAGACAGTGGGAAGAGATGATGGTATAGTATGCATGAATAGCAAAGGATGAGGTATTGATCCCAAAACTTGTAGTCTCCCACTTCATAAGAGGGAGAGGAATGAGACTGTCTGGGAGTCAAGAGAATGAATGATGCAGTAAGCTGAGTGTATGGGCACAGTAAGCTAATTCTGTGGGAAAGACTTGATCAGGAAGAGAAGTGACAATAATAATGGAATTTGTTGACTTATCCTCAGAAATATGGGAAAACTGCAGAAGGCAAGTTCACTGTAATATTAAAAGGGAGGTAATTTTCCTTGTCATCAAAGGAGAAACACCAACCTGGGCCCCCTTGCCAACGTGATACATTTCTGCCACCCTTCCCCAGTTTCTACCACCACCACCATATTGCCTCCCAAAACACTGTACTCCCAGCCCCGGCTAGACTGGCAGTACACACCAGCACTGAGTAGAGGAGATCTTTTCTCCTGAAGCTCTGCCTCTGTCTCCATGGACTCTCTGAGATTCCACATGAACTTCTTCCTCATTATTCCACCATTTCAGAGTTGAACATCCAGCTGGTGGTTACAAGAAGCTGTTTGAAACTGTGGAGGAGCTATCCTCACCACTCACAGCCCATGTTACAGGTTGGTCTCAGCTTTCTTGAAGCTATCTTCTCTTTTTTGTCGAGATCTCTCTTTACTGTCTCCTTATTCATTGGCATCTCTCAACACAGGTTCCCCTGTGGGCTACAAAGAGAGGAATCTGGAGATTTGGGCTTTTTATACCAAGAACCCATTTCCTCTTTACTTTTCTAAAATATATATTTTAAAAATGCCACCTAGCTGGAATTCCTTAATTACTGGGACTATACCTTTGTTCATCTTTAAACTGTCTCTTTCCTCCCAATTGCCTCCTCTGGAAAATGGAAGAGATGAACCCAATACTCTTTCTCAACTAGATTCTGATGTTAACAGTCTAGGTGCTGGCAATCAAATTAATGCTGTGTCTTTTAGGTGAACCATGTCTTCTTTTCAAATTTTTATCAGAAATATAAATCTTTATAAAGTGGACTGTATGAAATAATACATTTTGGGTTGGAGAGTTGATAAGGATTAAACAAATACTGCCACATGCTGTACTTTCAAAGGACCAAAGGGCACAACCTGTTTAGACTGAATGGCCTTAAAACCTCTATTGTGTGTCCCTCATTTTGCAGAGAAGGACACTAAGGCCCAGAGATAGCACACAGCAAATCCTGAACCAGAATTAGGTCTCTGACAGCCCTGTGTACTTTCTGCTACAGCAAGGTGACCTTTATCTGGACAGTAACCCATATTCTCAAAGGAATTTAGCTCTATATTTTAAAAATCCAGCATCCTGTTGTTTCACTGAAATGGTTTGTTCTATTGACACATCTTTTTTTAGTATCTCAATCTCTACTTCTAATCCATCCCTCTTGTATCAAGAAATTTGATTTTTTTTCTTAAAAGTAAGATGGTAAAAAGGCAAATGTATTGGTAGCTGGGAAAGTCTGTTAGATGGAGAATCTCATTCCTTTCCAGGTGTTCTTCCCTGTCTCCTTCCAACCTTTTGTTTAAACTCAGAGATGCTGCCACATTTCCCACCCCTTGGTCCCCTAGAAAAAGGAGAGTCAGCCAGCAGACATTTCCTGAGAGCTACCCCACGTGAGAGCTGGGAATGGAAATCACTGCCAGCTTCAGAAGTAAAAGGCTGCCCATCCAGATGGCTTATATAATCACTGCTCCTTAACAGAGATGAGAAGAGCAGGTATAAGAAACAAGATTCTGTGTCTCGCTTTCTTCACAGGCAGGATCCCCCTCTGGCTGACCGGCAGTCTTCTTCGATGTGGGCCAGGACTCTTTGAAGTTGGATCTGAACCATTTTATCACCTGTTTGATGGGCAAGCCCTCCTGCACAAGTTTGACTTTAAAGAAGGACATGTCACATACCACAGAAGGTAGGTTCCACTCCCCTTCCTAGGGTTGGGGCCTAGCTCAGCTCCTCCTTGCATGTGAACTTCCTGAACCCAAAAGGAGACCTTATACTCACCTCCACTCAGAATCCTCCTGGGCCATGAGTCTGCATGGACACCTGGGAGCTATAGGACAGGATAAAGAAACAGCAAAGAACTAGGGCTTTGGGTCTGACATGCCTGGCCTCAAATCCTGTTTGTCCTAGATACCATTTGCCTAGGTCGGTGCCCTTTGGCAAGTTGTTAGCTTCTACTTCTTTGTTTTGTTATCTATAAAAATGGGAGAAGTAAAAGAATTTACTTCAGAGTTTATTACAAGGATAAAATGAGAACACAGTGCTTAGTCCATCAGAAGCATTTAATAATAATAATAGTCATTTTATTATTATTAGACCATGGATTGCTTGATTTCTTTCCTTTTTTATAATCAGAAACGCCAATGGAAAGGAGGGAGGGGGTGTCACAAAGCAGGCAAGGACCAAATATGTCATAATGATACCAGGAATAAGTTTTCTAAAAACAGGAGATGGTTGCTAAAAGGCTTGAGGCCCTAAGCCATCATTCCAGCTTCATTACAAAGACTCATTAGCACCACAATAAATACTTTGTTTTATGCTTTAATATTCAGGCCTATTAGTGGCTTTGTTGATCACCACAGATTTCAGGCATTCTGAAGAGACATCAAAAGCAAGAATAAATGGAGTCTTGAAGTAGTTGGGATAACTTGGACTATTTTAGAAAAGAAACAGATCAGGTCAAGCAAAAATTTAGCTGTGAAAGCTTATTTTGGAGGTCAGAGAAAGCCTTTATATGCCTTCTAAAGACCTTGGTACTTTTTCCTCTTCACAAAAGTACAAAATCAAATTTTAATTGGCTCTCCACATGAGAAACCCTAGGCAACGTATGCTGTCTAGTCTGGGATATGGTTGAGGAGGTCTGCCTGTGTAAGAGACTGGATTCAAGAATATCTACTTTTAAAAGTAGCAAAATAAAATTTTAAATTAAAGAAAAACACTAGAGGAATATGAGGAAGGAAATCTAATTCAGCACACCATGTTCTATACCTCCCCACTCAGTGTAGGATGATGAGTCATAGGCTACAGGAAGTCAGAGGCCCAATTTGAACTATCCATAGGGCTGCATGGTGGGATATGGAAAAGTCATATTTTCCGGCTCAGGCCATAAATGCCCATCATTAACTTCTCTGAGCCTTGATTTCCTCATCTGTCACTGTGAAGTTTATAATTGAAGCTCATGGCACATTGTCTTTCTCCTTCAGTCACCCCAAGAAAGTGACCTGACTCTTCATTCTTCATGTTGTGAATTTATGATTCTTGATAACAGCACATGGAATGACCTTCTGTGCTCCCCGGGGACTACACTACTTCCCCTTCTCTGTAACCTTTCCCATGTCTCAATGTCCTTCAGGTTCATCCGCACTGATGCTTATGTACGGGCAATGACTGAGAAAAGGATCGTCATAACAGAATTTGGCACCTGTGCTTTCCCAGATCCCTGCAAGAATATATTTTCCAGGTTTCTAAAACCCAACTGCATGTTATTAAAGACATTTTACATTAGCCTTTTTCTCTCATGGCTTGAAAGTTACTGGACTAAAAAATTCATTTGCTTCTACAGGTTTTTTTCTTACTTTCGAGGAGTGGAGGTTACTGACAATGCCCTTGTTAATATATACCCAGTGGGGGAAGATTACTATGCCTGCACAGAGACCAACTTCATTACAAAGATTAATCCTGAGACCTTGGAAACAATTAAGCAGGTAGGACACAGTGCTCAGAAGATATTGCTTAGGAATTTAGAATTTGCACCTTAGAATTAAGTCCACTGAACATTTTGTTTGAAGAATATGAGAGCCAGATACATTAAGTTTCAAATCACTGCTTTGTCATCAACTACTAGCTATGTGACATAAGGCAGACTTTTCTTCTCATCTGTGAAATTTTAAACATTTATTGTGTGAATTAGAGGAAAACTATATAAAATGCCTAACATATTTATTTGTGACACAAGTATTAAGTCCCTTCCATGTACCAGAATGTATGCTAGATGCAAAAGATACACCAATGAGTAAGACAACATGGTCCCTGCTCTTCGTGGTTTTTATAGGCTAGCATGGAACTGGCACATTTAATATTGAAAAGATTAAGTTCATGGTTCTAAGAAAGTGTGTTGCACCAATTTTACCCCTTGTTATAGACCTTCTTATTTGAAATAAAGCCATACCTTAAATGAAAAAGCATAAAGAAATACATGAGCAATACTAGAAAGTGATAAATTTTGCTGAGATATGCAGCAGTCTCAGTGCAGCATTCTGTAAGACATATCTACATTTCCAACCAATGTTTATTAAGTTGCATCTGTTTTCAAGGCATCATTCTTGCCTTCAGAACACTTAACATTTAGGTGGAGAAATCAATTAAATATATTACTTAACTATAATAGAACACAGAATATAGTAAGTCCTTTCAGAGAAGGAAACCTTCTATGGAAGTGCATATAAAGATTACTTCTAGCAGTGTTGAGGGGGTGTGAAGTGGAGCAGATCAAGGAAAATTTTAAAGTATTGCATTTGAGTTTGAAATTTGAGGGAAGGCAAAACTTCATTGAATTTGGAGAAGGAATATTTCAGATACAGGAAGTACCATGACCAAATGAATAGAGGTGGGAAACTGGAGGATAAAGAATAAATTTTTTTGGCTAGAATTGCAGTATTTCTCAATGGAGGTGGCATTGACATTGGGCAGGTAGCACTTCATCACTATGGGGACTGTCTCATCTATTGCAGAGGTTTGACATCCCTGGTCTCACCCACTAAACACCAGATATGTCCTCAATCATTGCACAAACCCCAAATGCTCCCCAACATTTCCAGCTTCCCCACTAGGGGACAATAGCACTCCTAGGTGCAAACTAGTGATCAGAGCATGCCATGTCAAGGGTAGAGTGAAACTAGAAGTTTGAATAATGGACAGAAATTTAGAATAAGTTGTTTGGTTGATGGTAAACTACTGAAAGTTTTTGTTCAGAGAAGTGGTATAAGCAAAGCTTTAGGTTATTTAATCTGGAAACTATGTGTAAGCTGTATGGGAGGGCAGAAGAACTGGAAGACCAGTTAGTGAAACTGAAGACCAGAAGGAGAAACTTAGTGTAATAGGAATAGAAAGGAAAGTCGTCGCAACACTGGGTCTCAATACTAAAGGCCGATTTATAATCCCCAAGACTGTTTACTAAGGTTTGACATATTTTCAACAGCTTTTTCTTGGTTTGGATATATGTTTGTAACCACATATGAGTGTGTGTGTAGATCCTTTAGAGAAGTTCTGAAACTAAGTTTCTAAACTACTCATTTGACTTTGACAGTGTATCAGATTACCATGGTAATTTAACTGGAAGTGTGAAGTTCAAAATAGTGTGAAGTTCAAAATAGTGTGAAGCTCCAAAATAGACTTTATTAGGAGTCAGGCTTCATTGTGAGCAGCACTATACCCTAACTTCATATAAAAATGTAGTTTTAAAAATTGGAGGGTTTTTTGTTTGTTTATTTGTTTACCATGACTGAAACAGCCTGCTAACAAGTACCTTTGCCTCCAGACTGATTCCCTTAAATACAGCTTCCTTAATTCAGTTGAAGCAATTTTTTTCTAAAATGCAAATATGAATGTGCTATTCCATCTAGTGCACCCACAGTTTTCAAGATAAAGTTAAAACACAGACCTCTGTGGCTGGCCCATCTTTATTTCTCCTTCTCCCTGTGTGCTCTTCACCACAGCCATACTGAATGACTAGAATTCCCCAAGCAGCGTTCACTATTTACAAATCTATTTACAACTTTACAGTAAGGTTCCTGCTTCCTAGAACACATTGTTATCCTTCTGCATCTGACTGACTTTTACTCATCTTTCAACATGAGTTGGAGTCATCGCCCTTGGGAAGCTCTGCCTAATCTCCCAGTTTGGGTTAAATGGCTTTTCTTTACAGATATGGTTTTGCACTTACTACACTTATTCCAGCTTATTGTTCTAGTGTTGTTGTTCAGTCACCCAGTCGTGTCTGACTCTTTACAACCCCATGGACTGCAGCATGCCAGGCCTCCCTGTCATCACCATCTCCCGGAGTTTGCCCAAGTTCATGTTCATTGCATCAGTGATGCTGTCCAGCCATCTCATCCTCTGACACCCCCTTCTTCTGCCCTCAATCTTTCCCAGCATCAGGGACTTGTCCAATGAATCATCTGTTTATGTCAGATAAGCAAAATACTGGAGCTTCAGCTTCAGCATCAGTCCTTCCAGAGAGTATTCAGGGTTGATCTCCCTTTAAGATTGATTGGTTTGATCTCCTTGATGTCCAGGGGACTTTCAGGAGTCTTCTCCAGCACCAGAGTTTGACGGCATCAATTCTTTGGCATTCTGCCTTCTTTATGGTCCAGCTCTCACAACCGTATGTGACCACTGGGAGACCATAGCCTTGACTATACGGACATTTGTCAGCAGAATCACATTTCTTCTTTTCAACACACTGTCTAGGTCTGTCATCGCTTTCCTGCCACGAAGCAATTGTCTTCTGATTTCATGGCTGTAGTCACGGTCTGCAGTGATTTTGGAGCCAAAGAAGAGGAAACCCATCACCACTTCCACATTTTCCCCTTCTATTTGCCATGCAGTAATGGGGCCAGATGCCATGATCTTAGTTTTTTTTTTAAATTTAGCCTTAAGTTGGCTCTTTCACTCTCCTCCTTCACTCTCATCAACAGGCTTTTTAATCCCTCTTTGCTTTCCACCACCATAGTGGTAACATCCCATATCTGAGGTTGTTGACGTTTCTCCCACCTATCTTAATTCCGGCTTGTAATGTATCAGCCTGGGATTTCTCATGATATGCTCAGCATATAGGGGACAGCAGACAGCCCTGCTGTACTCCTTTCTCAGTCTTGAGCCAATCAGTTGTCTAGTACAGTGCTGTCAATGGAACTTTCTATATTTCTATATCTGTATTGTCCAAGTATTGAGCACATGGATGTGGCTAATGTGACTGAGGAACTGAATTCGAAGTTCTATCTAATTATGATTAACTTACATTTAAATTGCTACATGTGGCTACAGTATTGGATACTGCAAATCAATACTGAAATTTTTGAAAGCAAGGACCATCTCTGTTTTCCTAGACACTGACAAAGCATCTGGCATATAATAGAAGCCCAGTGAGTACTTGACAAATGACTGAATTAATGAATGTCTTGCCTAATATTTAAATGAGAATACTAAAAACTCCCTAAGCTTTAAAACATATTCTCTTAATCAAATAGAAATAACTTTGGTTAGACCAATGTGTAATCATGGATTATTTATTCAATAAATCTTTACTGAGCAGGTCCCAAGCAGAAATTCTAGTGCTCTGCATCTTTTGACAAGTCACTTGACCTCTCTGACTCCTCAAGTTCTCCTTATATAAACTGAGAGGTTTGTGATAGGCTTATGGTTTTTAATTTTTTATGAAAATCAAATTCAATCGAAGTACTGAATCCTGTTTTCAGAAATTTCCATTAATTCCAGGAATTCATGGTTCCCCTGAAGTCTGTTTAGGTTAAGACTTTCTATACTATAATTCTGAGTTTTCTTTCAGTTCCAAATTCATCTACATGTAAGACACTGGATTTGGTATTTAGGTTGTATCATACAAAATTTGTATATTTATAAAATGAAAATGAATAGATATCAGCATGCAGTTCAATGTAATTCAATAAGGAAAATGTAAAGAAATTTCAGGATTAAAATTCCTCACTGTTTGAGGACAGCTTGTATATACAAAAGGAAAATAACCAACCAGAGCAATTCATGGTCTACATCAACAGAAGAGCACAATCAGAGAGAACTTAAAGATTTCAAAGGCATGAAGGGTCAGTGTGGGGATCAGGGAAGAGCTCTGCACTAAAGTTGGAACTTCCACAGGTTTGAAAGAAAGTAGGACCCAGAGAGATGGAAGGAAAGAGAATGTGCACTTAGGGTGAAGGTGCACATAGGGTGAAGGTGATGGTAGAGGTGAGGTCAGACTGAGGGACCAAAGATGGAATACAGTCTTTCTCTTAACATGGATGACATCTCTTTTGCTTCCATAGGTTGACCTTTGCAACTATGTCTCAGTCAATGGAGCCACTGCTCACCCCCACATTGAAAATGACGGGACTGTTTACAACATTGGTAATTGCTTTGGGAAAAATTTTTCAATTGCCTACAATATTGTAAAGATCCCACCACTACAAGCAGGTCAGTTTACCACTTTGACTCTTCTTAAAACAAGTATGTATAATGTGAGAAAATTACTGGAAATACAGGATTCCACTATATGGACTGTTAAATTACTTTCAGATTTTCAGAAAACTATCCTCATCCTCATCCTACCAGGGGACAAATACCCAAGAGCACCATAGTAGGAAATGACAAATTGAAAATATAAAAAACATGTGGCCATGTTCTGTTCTACAGTGTTTCAAAGATGTAGTGTATATGTGACTTTGATCATATAGAATTTAGATTCAAATCAAACAAATAGTTATTGAGCACTTATCCATGTGCCAGACAAAATTAAGATTTTAAACAAACCTATGTCTATGTATATGAAAGTGTACTTAGTATTTTATATGTATTTAATTCCCAAAACTACAAATAAAACCTTTTAATTCATATATAGACTATACAGAAAGAATGCAAAAGCAGAAGAGAGTACTCTTTAGAATTTTACATTCATCCTCCATTCATTGTCAGAAATTTGATATTGATCTTGTTAATAGAATTATTTGAGTATATATGGATTTTTATTTAGTTTTTGCTTAGTATAATTTGTGAAGTTTAGATCCTGGACCAGCAGCATCACCTGGAAACCTGTTAGAAATACAAATCTCCTGAGGTAGACTGAATGAGTAACTCTGAGGGTGGGCCTGTGGTCAGTATTTTCAGAAGCTCTTTATATATTTCCAGTGTACACTAAGGTTTAAAGACACTGCCTTAGTAGCAAATAAACTTTAGTGTGCTTAAGAATTATTGTACAGGGCTACTGACACAAAAAGGGCTTCCCAGGTGGCGCTAGTGGTATATGCCAATGCAGGAGACTTAAGAGACGGGGGGTTCGATCCCTGGGTCTGGCAACCCACTCCAGTATTCTTGCCTGGATAATTCCATGGACAGAGGAGCCTTATGGGCTACAGTCCATAGGACCACACAGAATCGGACATGCCTGAAAGGACTTAGCACCCACAGACAGCAAAACCACATATTCTACAACTTTACAGCTAATTTAAGAGGTTGTAAAAGTCACTTTGACCATACCAAAGTTTTGCCTTACCCCCTTGTCTTAGAACCCACCTCCAGTTAGTAAGATGTGACTCCACTATACTCTATCTACCACACACTGTTTGAGCACACTTTCCAAATCTGCTGCTATTTGGATTTTCCTGGGTGATTGCAGCTCCACATGAAATTTCCCTCAGAAATGCCAGTGACCAAGAAAATGGAAATAAACTCTTTAAAAAAAATCAAGATCTGAAAATGTATTTCTTTGCTCGCATAAGCTGTTCTAAATGCTTTGTATTTAAAAAAAAGAGGCTGTTCCACAGCCTTTTAAAACCACTTTATTTCAGACAAGGAAGATCCAATAAGCAAGTCAGAGATCGTTGTACAATTCCCCTGCAGTGACCGATTCAAGCCATCTTACGTCCATAGGTAACTCGAAGGCCTGCTATGAATCTTCAGGAAAACTCAAGTTTAAAGATCTGCTTTGCCTACCTTTGATACCAGTCCTGATCATGACATTTTCTTGCAGAAACCTAAATTTAAATGTAATTAATTTCATGTAGGCACTGTTGATTCATATAACTGAGCATATCTCATCTGTACATATTTCTCTGTGGTTTGAGCATCAACCCTTCCCACTCACAAGTTTATTTCTGTTTCTGAACAGTTTTGGTTTGACTCCCAACTATATTGTTTTTGTGGAGACACCAGTAAAAATTAATCTGTTCAAGTTTCTTTCTTCATGGAGTCTCTGGGGAGCCAACTACATGGATTGTTTTGAGTCCAATGAAACCATGGGGGTAAGTCTTACATTTATTTGTCAGGTTGATGAGTCCAAAGAATAAGTGTTTCATAATGCATACTTTTTTTCTTTTTAAATGCATCAAAATATTCTCACTTTTAGGTTTGGCTTCATATTGCTGACAAAAAAAGAAAAAAGTACATCAATAACAAATACAGAACCTCTCCTTTTAACCTCTTTCATCACATCAATACCTATGAAGATCATGAGTTTCTGATTGTGGATCTCTGTTGCTGGAAAGGGTAAGAGAGCACATTGAATGGGTAAATGTTACATCTCCAGTTGCTCCTGGAAATCAGGTTTTTTTACCCAAACCATGGGTAATGATTGAAAACTGCTCAGGTCCACGAAACAGACCTGAAAATAAAAGATTCTATGACTTGATGAATGAACTTAAACTTAATTTCCCTCAAATTTAACAAGATCCTTTGAGGAGCCTTAAACTGCATCTACTCTGGGTTTGATTTTTTTTTTTTAAAAAAAGACAGACATGCTTTCTTCAGAATAGCAAGTCACTAAAAAAGACAGTATCCCCTAAAGACACAGACAGAATGGTGATAGAGAAACAGAGCAGAAAGTTTCAAAGGCTGCTGTTATTTAAACATACCCGTGAAGCAGGACTCTTTTCTCTACCCAGAGTGGGCAGAAGTGGCTCCAGTATACCTGAGTCTTTAGGAGTTTCTAGATTGGAGACTAGAGACAGGCACTTGTGCTTTTAAAAGACATGCATCATGTCTCTAAAATTATTTGTAATTGTCTGTCCTCATGTTTGATTTCTTATTTTTGCAGATTTGAATTTGTTTATAATTATTTATATTTAGCCAATTTACGTGAGAACTGGGAAGAGGTGAAAAAAAATGCCAGAAAGGCTCCTCAGCCTGAAGTTAGGAGATATGTACTTCCTTTGAATATTGACAAGGTAATCACCCTCTACATAGATTTTAGATATAACGAGAATGTTTCATCTTTCTCAGGATTTTTTCTCCTGTTGTGTGTTTATACATAAAGGCTCAAAATTTCTGAACTGGAAGGGACTTTAAAAATTAGCAAATTCAATTCCCCTCATTTTATAAATGAAACTGAAGCTCATGACTTAGCAAAATCCAATTGTGACAGAGTCAAAGTGAAAACCAGTTTTCACTCTCAACCTGTTTTTCTTTTTTTTACAAAATCTTTTTAAAACTGATTGCTAAAAAAAAAAACCAAAAAAAAAACAAAAACAAAAAAAAACCAAAAAACAAAAAAAAAAAACCTGATTGCAATCCAACTGGTTAGAACATAAACAAATAAAAGCTGTGGGATAAGTGGGCAAAAATAACTTAAAAAACAATAGGTTGGTAATCTTTGAAGGCTTTTAGGCTAGGCTAAAAGGTTTGCATTTTATTTGACAGGTGGTGGGGAATTAAGGATTTTGAATAGAAGAAAGCCATACTCAGAGTGGGTGGACTGGTTATCAAGTGTACTGACTCTTCTAGTTGTCTCTCCTGCTAAATGTCCGACTTCCCTGAGCAAGTCTGTCAATGAGCAAGTTACCCCAAAGTTCAGTTGCTCACTCTGAAACCTAAATAAATTGGACTAAATAATAACTAGGTCATTTACTGTTTTGATTTTCTAAAATAAGGCTGTGTCATGTGTAAATAGTATTGGAAGGAAAAAGATACCTGAGATTGGAGACAATTTAAATTACTCAGGTGCCAGAAAAATGTAGTGGTAGTAGCAACAGAAAGACAAAAGTGAGCGTTCCTACAGATAGAATTAAAAGGATCCTACATTTGATTGGATGGCAGAATGAATTAAGTCTTAGACATGCAAAACCCTATGTGTCTAGAATGTTGATACCTTTGGAAATAGGAAATGCAATAGGCAGAGCAGACTTGGAGATAGACATGAACTGTAGACCTAGGAGGAAAGGGTAATAATGAGTGAAAGGGCTAAAGACAAACCCAGGTTGACCAGGGCTTCCAGCTTTCTCGTGTGTCATTTGGGGCAAGACATTTAACCTTTTCACATCCCCTTTTCTTTATCTGGGCTTTCCTGGTGGCTCAGACAGTAAAAGCATCTGCCTGCAATGCAGGAGACCCAGGTTCAATCCCTGGATTGGGAAAATCCCCTGGAGAAGGAAATGGCTACCCACTCCATTATTCTTGCCTGGAGAATCCCATGGACAGAGGAGCCCCACAGGCTACAGTTCATGAGGTCGCAAAAGAGTTGTACACAACTAAGTAACTAACACTTTCGTTTCATTTTCTTTACCTATATCCACCATACAGGATTTTTGTGATCAATAAATGAGGTGATATATATCAATCTCTGAATATAGTCCCCCACATAAACTGTTAAATAATATTCATTATAATTCTCATCAACAACAAAGAAGTATGAACTTCTCTTGCTAGCAATGTCTGTCCTCATATATTTGATCATCATTTCAATGCCAATAACTATTAGCTGTCTTCTTCTAACCCTGCTTTGTGTCACAAGGACCTGCACTTCCACATGCAAGCCTACCAGATATCTTCATGAAGATGTTCTTGATGCTGATCTTATTGTTGTTGATGAGAATTACAAGATCAGCATCAAGAACATCTTCATGAAGATATCTGGTAGGCTTGCATGTGGAAGTGCAGGTCCTTGTGACACAAAGCAGGGTTAGAAGAAGACAGCTAATAGTTATTGGCATTGAAATGATGATCAAATATATGAGGATAGACATTGCTGGCAGCAAAAGTTCATACTTTGGAGTAAGCATTCTAAAAGAAATTTACCAATTTGTTGATTTTAAAAAATGAGGAACTTGACAGCCAGAAAATGTTGAAATAAAAGATAGCCAAGCACATAAGTTGGGGAAACACCCATGTGCAGAAAGTGGTAGAAAAAGAAGAGTCAGAAAAAGAAAGAAAAAAATTTACTAAAGGGTCCTAGTTACAACTAAGAGAGGAAAATGCCACATTGACAAGGTAAGAGAAGGTTTCATTGGTGTCCACTGCTGCGTATAGGCAAGCTGAAAAAAATGAAGCTGAAAAAAGGAGCCAAAAACCAGATTCAGTGACCTCCAGTAGAATACAGAGAGAGGCAGAAATCAGGTTTCAAGCCACAGTGACAATGTGGTATCAATTACTATAACCTGTACTTTTAATGTTTGGTAATGAAGAGAAAACTAGATCATAAATTAGGGAAAGAAGAGATAAACAAATTGAAGAAAGGGCTAAGGAAGGGAAAGAGTATAAGATGACTAAAGCTTCAGGTTTAGTGATTGAAATAATGGTGATATTTTTAAATATATCTTTCTTAGTTTTGAATAGACTGCATTTAAATGGTCAGAAAATCAAAATGATCTAAAAAGGTTTGCACTGAAAGTGTCACTCCAACCTCTATCTGCATCCATTCCATACCATTCCTCTTCACTCTTACGTGTAACTTTTAATGTCTTTCCTTTGCATTTGCTTGTTTATGGAAATATTAAAAAATACCAACATATAGAATTATTATTCCCACTTTTTACACAAAAAGTAACTTTCTGTATCCACATTTTTGTTCTTTGCTTATTTTCATTTTAAAATATATATTGAAGTTCTTACTTTCTTCAACCACACAGTGTTCTTTTTTACCAATATGCTGCAGTCCCTCACTGCTGAGTGACAGAGTCATTTCCATTTTTTGACTGTTACAGATGATGTCACAAGGAATAACTTTGTATGTATGTTCTTTTATGTATATGCAGATATAGCAATAGGATAGACTCTCAAAAGTGAGTTTGCTGTATCAGAGGTTAAACACATCTGCTTTAAAAAATAAATAGTGAGAGAGAGAGTGAAAAGGAGGTGCTGGTTTGGAAAGCAAAGATCACGTTACAGATCTCTTGCATTAAAAAGTCTGAATTTAATAAGAGAAAAAATAAGATACAACAGAGTAAAATCATTACAGTTACAGTCCCATAAGTAATGTGTTAAACATCAACATTTGAACTAATTTTTTTTTCTTAATTCAGACAATGCTACAAATCATAAGGACTCACTATGTTGGATCAATTGCTATTTCCAGGTCTTCTGTTTGGAGAGAAAGAGAGAGAGACATATATATAATTTTGTTTATTTTGCCACCTTTAGGTAGTCATATATCAATATGTATCTATACATACATGCTGCTCTCTGCTTCCCAACATCACTACGAAGAGCCTTGAGGTCACACTTCATGGAATCTTAAAAGAGCCATTCCTCACCTCCTATCTCTTCCCAATTCTGAAAATCCTTCACTATTTCCTTTTAGTTCATTGTACATTACCAGAAAAATTCCATCTATCCTCTGCTCAGAAGGTTCCTTCCATCTTATCTCTTTTACCAAAAAATCTGACACTCTCTAGGACACTGGTCTCTTCAGCAGCAGTTTCCAGGGGTAGCAGTTTCTCCTCCAGCCCTTGTACCACTGGGCCTGGGATTGAAACACTTGTTCCACTTTGCTGCTTCCAAACCATTGTTCCTTCTGCCCAACCTTAAAATCTTTCAATTTCGAATCTCACTTCAACTAATTATATACTCAAGGGGTATGTGTACATTTATATATACAACCCCTCATTATTGTTTTCACGTACTAATCATCACTCCCTCTTCTTCTGGCTCAGTGTCACACTCCCCTGATCTACTTCCGACTCTCAGTGATTTCAGTATACACATCATAGATGATTCTTCCAACAGCCTGGCCTCGTTCCTTGACATCTTCCACCGATCCTGTCTTCCATTCTGACTCAGCCACTCACTTCCTAAGTCATACAATTGACCTTGCTATTACCTTTGACCATGCATGTATCATAACCTTGGTTCATACAGGACACATTCTGACTTTCCTTTCAAGATTACCAACCCTATTACAATTCCCACCAGAACCTCCAATCTATTGAACCTGCTCACCATCTCTCACTCCCCTGAAGACTTATCTTCCCTCCTTATTCAATTAAAATTTCATGATCATTGTAATCACCCCCTTGAGTAGATCCTCATTTCTCTTGCCACTTTCTTATTTTATAGAATTTATTTGTCAAAGTCACAAATCCTAGTTACATTTAAGTCTCTACCCACTCCATGCTTGTACCTCTAAGGCTCAAATTAAATGCTAAAAATACACAATTGTGTTCATTGGCCCATTTTTTAAATATATGACCACAAACCTTACTGCAACATTTCCCAGCTTCATTTTCCTAGTTAAGTATTTCACACCCTCCTCTTTCAAACTTCTAACACATCCCACCTCCACACTCATACTCAACTAATGGCTCTGTTTCCTCTTTTACTGAAACAAATGAAAGAAATCAGAAAAGATTGTAGACTCCTGCCACCACATCTACCCACCCACCAGCATCTGTACGCAGACTGAATTATCCATCATCTTATTCAGAACTAGTCTTTCCCATCCTTCCTCACCCACTCCAGGACATTATTCTACAACTCTCCCACTCTGTCATATATCTCACTCTCCTCCTGTTTTCATTAATTCATGCATATCATGCTGTTATTTTGCCTTCTTATAAAATCCTTCTCTTGACTCTTCTTGCCCCTTCATTTATCCCTTCTTTCCTGTCTTTCCTTTAATGTTGGAGGGCACCAGGACTCAGCCCTTTGTCCTGCTTCTATTTGTACTTTAACTCCTTTGTAAAGACTCATGCCTTAAAGCAGCCTACATTTCCACTTCCAACTTTCCTTTTAACTAAAGCAGCCTACACTTCCACTTCCAACTTTCCTTTTAACTCAAGATTCTTGTATGCTATTGCCAATGCTAAGTCTTTATTTTGATGTTCAGTAAACATCTCAAGTTTAATAAGACAAAACTCAAACTTCTCCTCTTCCCCTACCAAAAAATTTATCCCACCCTCAGTAATCCCCATCTTTATTGTGACAACTCCAACTTGTAACTATTTGGGCCCACAACCTTGGAGCCATCCTTGACTTCTCACGTAATTTCATGCCTGTTCCCTATCCAATATCTTATCTATCAGGAAATCCTCTGCTCTGCCTTCCATTCCTCACTAACTTCAGTGCTACTAGCCCAGTCTGAACCATTGTCTTCTTTTGACTAGACTACTATAAGACAGACTGATTCCCCTGATTTCACACCTACATATCACCTATTCTTAAAGGAATCTTGACAGAACAGCCAGAGTAATTCTTTTAAAAATAAATCATAGCCTTGCAAACTCTTCTGCTCATCTCTTGCTCACAGGAAAAACCCAAGTCCTCACAATGACCCATCAGGCTCTACCCAGTTCAGCCCCATGATACCCCTCTACCCTACTCTCCTGTGTTCTCTCCCCTGCTCAGTCAGAGCAGCCAACCTGGTCTCTTTAATGCTCTTCAAACACCCTTGACAATACTCTTGCCTCCCGCCTTTGCAATTTGTTCTCTCTGCTTAAATACTCTTCCCCAGATATCTACATTACTTCCTTCATCTCCTACAAGTTTTATCCCAAATATCACATTATCAATGAAGCCCACCCTGACTACCTACTAAAATTATAAATCACTTACCCTTCACACTTCTGATCCCCATACTCTGCTCTGTTTTTCTCTCCACATTCATGATATACTAAACACTTTATCTATATTTATAGTTTTCCAAATTAGAATGTAAATTTCATAACAACAGGAACTCTGTTCTCTGAAATATCACAAATGTCTAGAGTAGAGTCTAGTACAAGCCATGTATTCAGATATTTAATGCAAAACTAAATGCATATGTTCTTTGAAGAGCTCATGATATTTATTCATTCCTTTCATAATATAATCTGAAAAATGATGTGGGGGCAATTACGGTATCAAGAGATCTTAGAAAACATCAGGTTCAGTAGTTTTTTCATTTGTTTTCTTTTTTGACAACATAAGGATATGATGTTTTTCCAAAAAAATCAAAATATAGCTAACTTTAAAGGAGATAAACATTGTATGAATACCTAAAGGTTGAAGTCTTTGTCACTGTGAAGCAAAATACTTCTTTTTCCAGAACCACATCCTCAGGGCCCTATGTGTCCTTTGAGGTCAGCCTCATTTCACAGATGAGAAGACTAAGGGCCTACGAGGTTATATTTTTTTTCATATATCACTGATTTTCCCAGTAATACACAGTCAGTGACTGACATGGTCATGGACAGCTTTCCCAGTCGTGTTCTTGGGCTCTCCCTTCTAGAGTTTTCTGTACTGTTTCTTCTACATGTTGACTTAAGTAATGAAGAACTCAGGAAACTAAACCTGGAAACTGTTCTCATGGCTGCTTAAATTTTATTCCTTGTTCACTGAGATTTCTGTTATCCTCTTTCTTAGGCTGACACAGGCAAGAATTTAGTCACACTCCCCAACACAACTGCCACTGCAATTCTGTGCAGTGACGAGACCATCTGGCTGGAACCTGAGGTTCTCTTCTCAGGGCCTCGCCAAGGTGAGATGGTATAGGAAAAGCTTCACATGTGAGAGAACAAAATGTTCCACTCAAAGAAAGTGAGTTTTCCTAAGCATGTATTTTATTTTGTAGCATTTGAGTTTCCTCAAATCAATTACCAGAAGTATGGTGGGAAACCTTACACATATGCTTATGGACTTGGCTTGAATCACTTTGTTCCAGACAGGGTAATTAATCCCTCTTCCTAATATTCGAACAGTACTTTGAATCATATGTTAGTCAAGTAAAGCATATTGACTGATTTTTCTTTCTTATAAGCAGCTCTGTAAGCTGAACGTCAAAACTAAAGAAACCTGGGTATGGCAAGAGCCTGATTCATACCCCTCAGAACCTATCTTTGTTTCTCACCCAGATGCCTTGGAGGAAGATGACGGTAATGAGAGTAATAGATGTGTCTGAACCCTCTCTTCTCGTTGGAATTCATATAGTTAATTCACTAAGAGATGACTTATGTTGATTATTTCCAAATGTTCAGAAATAATCCTTCCTGCTATTGAATAGGACAGCACTAAAGAATGTAAATGTGTTTGAAGATAAGTTTTATCTTATGGTCAGATTTCATTAAGTACTGTTGGAAAAATACTTAGAGCACCATCGGGTGTCACAACAGAATATCAATATATGCTCTAGATGGAGGCGAGAAGGAAGAAGGAGCAGCATGTTATCTAAGTTTTGCCTTTCCTGACCTAGATACATTTCTGAAAAGAAATAGGGTTCTAAGGAGGGAAACTGAATATTCTAACTGATCCAAGAGAATTGGGGCTTTGAGATTCTAGTTTTGGTTTTTCTTTTTAGTAAACTGGGGCTAGAAGGGGATCTAGAGCAACAGTCTATAAAACAGCAATTCAGATACACTCAACTACAAAGCTGGGACAGTGGGGTAGGTTATACTTTCCGGGATTAAAATATGGGAGACCGCAGAAAAATGAATAGAATAAAGAGTTGTAGAGCTGTTTTACACTAAGTGATTTTACATTTGCAGTGCATCCAGTCAAAACTGCAAAAAGTGTGTTCCTATTTTGTTTGATGGAAAGCATCCAAGCTAGGTCTTGGAAATTGTAGAAATAATGTACCTTACTGTTTTCAAAGTCTTTAAGAAGTCTTTTTAAAATGTCACAACATTTTTTGCAGTAAGTAGAGCAGGTGTTAAATCTTATGACACAAATAAAAACACAGAAACATTCATTAGATAAGAATTCAATGAATATTCACTGTGTTCTAACCATTGTGGTAGGCTATCGGGATACAATGGTGGGCAAGAAGGACACTGTCACTCCCTTCCTGGAGCTTATAGTCTAGGGGACTTGAAAAATTTAATATCCCTCTCATGGTTGCCACGGGCTTTGCTGGTAGCTCAGGCGGTATAAAGAATCTGCCTGCAATGCAAAAGAGTACTCTTGCTTGGAGAATTCCATGGACAGAGGAAGCTGGCAGCCTACAGTCCATGGGGTTGCAAAGAGTCAGACACGACTGAGCAACTAACACTTTCACTTTCATGGTTGCCACACAGCCAGGTGGAAGAAGAGTCAGAACACGCTATCAGGTCATCTGGTTTTCTTTATTTGTGAGTGTAATGTCTCCTGTAGTATTTCAATGACATTTAATCTATGGCTCTGGGCTTTTTTTTTTTTTTTTTTTAATTCAACACTGCCTTATTAACTTCTCATTAACAGGTGTAGTTCTGAGTGTGGTGGTGAGCCCTGGGGCAGGACAAAAGCCTGCTTATCTTCTGATTCTGAATGCCAAGGACTTGAGTGAAGTTGCCAGGGCTGAAGTGGAGATTAACATCCCTGTCACTTTTCATGGACTGTTCAAAAAATCCTGAGCACATTCTAGCCTGTCATGTTTCTGGTGACAAAACACAGAAAAACACAGTCAGGTCCGCAATCAAATCCTGTTTAGCTTTAGCCTACTGTCTGTAAGGGTTTTTAACTTGCAGATGCACACTGTTTTGCAGTATTTTACAGAAAGCACAGAGTTGAGTAAGGAATTCCTTTTTAAAAAGTGCTTATTTAGATAATCGTACTTTGTGAGACAGGTACATCATAACTAAAAACTCTTTATATATTTACAATCAAATAGAAAATGAATGTGGATTTATTAAACTGCTTTTCACTCCTATTATAAAAGTTTATTTTAGGCACCTATCTGTTCCAATTACTTTTTAACATTTAAAAGCAAAAACCTTCTACAGCTGATATGTATGTGGCTTTGCTGTGTCAAGGCAGCATCTTGGAAAAAGACTTAGTTACTAAATTTCAAATCAAACTTCTTCTCAAACCAGGGTCTTTGATCTAAGACAATCATTATAATTGTATGCACATATGTATTATTCTTCAAGGATTCTCATGGTTTAAACTTTAATATTTCCATTTAGTATAGGCAATTATTACTTTTTCTGATTTCACAGTAAGGCAGCCTGTCTCTAATTCACTGAGGGCTCTCAACCAAATAACTTCTCAGAGATTATGTTATCTATTAGAAACTTACATAACATCAAAGCAATTACATATAGTAGTGACTGTAACTTTTTTGAAAAAATAGCATAAAATACTTACAAACATAATTGCTGTTTAAAATCAGATTATGGGGATAATAATGTGGGTGGGGGGGTTATACTTTGTTGCCTTTTCTGCTTAATTATGTTTAAGCACAGTGCACCTGACTGAAGAGAAAGTGAAAAAAGAGAAAATACTGTCATTAACATTCAGATATGAATATATTTAACCACTTTTGTTTTTAAAATTATTCTTTTCTGAGATATATGTTGCAAAAAAAAATGAAGATTGAAAAAAATTTTTATTCTATATCTTAATCCTGTTTGACTAAGTAAAAACAGCTTGAAGGAACAGACTGACTAGGGTACTTGATGCATCCATTTGATTTCTTTATTTAGATAAAATGCAAACTCATTTTTTAAGATTATAAGTACTCATTAAAATATACTTTTCAAAGAAAATCTAAAATTGCAAAAAAGCAGAAATTATAAAGTAAAATCATACAGAGCTCATCTAAGCATAACTACTGGCCTTTTCCATCATTTCCCATGTGTGGCTTTTTAATGTAATCATGATTTCTTTGGGAGTAATTCCTATCTCAAAAATATCTCAAAAAAATAAGAAGAAAAATGCCATAAAATAACATGGAATATGTGACTGTAGATAAACATCAATCTGCTGGATTTTGTCTCTAGATATGGCACATGAACTTAATTCCACAAAGAAAGCTATTCATACATTTATTTTTAAAATGTAGAAAATAAATTGCTGAATAATTACCAAGTTTTGTGCTTATTTAAGTCTCTAAATGTAAGAGAATTCCTAATACTGTCACTTCCCACACTCGCCAGTCAGCCCCTGCCTTCTTCCCATTCCTTTTCCACAGGAAAGTCTGGCAGTTCTTTGTGCCTGCTTCTCCAGTTGGAAGATCCCACTTTGAGCTCTGTGCTCTGTGAAGATAGCCACAGTGTTAAGAAGGGAGAGAGGAACATCTGACTAAAGGAGCATTCTCTCAATACCTTTTCACCAATTGGATTGTCTATATAGTCATTGCTGATATTATACCAAAAAGACTTAGGAGCTGCTTTACAAGTGCAAAGATAGAACATGAGTTTTAAAAACTTAAATTAGGATAAGGGAGATTTATGTCAAGCAGGAAGGATTAACTCAGAAATTCAGATTGAAAAAATTAAGTAACCTGATTTCTAAGAATCAAATCAAAGGTATTCATCTGGAGGAATCTAGAGAATCATGTCCCATTCATAAACACATAAATCTGTTTTAAGGGGGAAATTCAAATTGAATTAAGATAAATAAACCTATTAGTAAGTACCTACTTTTAAAATAAGTTGTTTGAAGTCAGCTTTTTTCCATTTCAGCACCCTATTTGTCATAGCCAAGGAGAAATAATAACATCTTCGAGAATATATAAAAGTAATTAGTAACTGATAATTGCCTCATGACAATCTAGACAGAGTTCTTATCAGTTAACCCAGTTCAGTCGCTCAGTCGTGTCCGACTCTTTGTGACCCCATGGACTGCAGCATGCCAGATTTCCCTGTCCATCATCAACTCCCGGAGCTTGCTCAAACTTATGCCATCAAGTTAGTGATGCTATCCAACCATCTCATCCTCTGTCATCCCATTCTCCTGCCTTCAGTCTTTCCCAGCATCAGAGTGTTTTCCAATGAGTCAGTTCTTTGCATCAGGTGGCCATAGTATTGGAGTTTCAGCTTCAGCATCAGTCCTTCCAATGAATATTCAGGACTGATTTCCTTTAGGATTGACTGGCTTGATCTTGTTTTCCTCAAGGGACTCTTAAGAGTCTTCTCCAACACCACAGTTCAAAAGCATCACTTCTTTGGTGCTCAACTTTCTTTATAGTCCAACTCTCATATCCACACATGACTACTAGAAAAACCATAGCTTTGACTATATGGACTTTTCTTGGTAAAGTAATGTCTCTTGCTTTTAGATTTCCTATACTATATTCTAAACCAAAAAAGATCAACAGGCAGCAAAGCCAGCCTACATTCCAAGAATTCTGTGGCAGTTTTATTCTATCATCTACAATCTGGCTGAAGACTAAAATGCAGTGCTTTCTTCTGTAAACAGATAAGAGTGATCAATGATTAAGATTAAGAGAAAATGTCTCCTAAAGGATCCCTTACAGGGAAGTCGCTCAGTCGTGTCCGACTCTTTGTGACCCCATGGACTGTAGCCCACGAGGCTCCTCCATCCATGGAATTTTCCAGGCAAGAGTACTGGAGTGGGTTGCCATACCAAATCAGTCTCAATGGGAAAACGATCTCTGAAAGACAGGAGATAAGGAAACTCATACTCACTGAGTGCCTTTTACTTTTATAGAAAAGGGGAAATTACTCCAAATATTATACCCACCATGACACTATCTTCATTTTAAAGATCAGGAAAGGGAGGTCAAGCAACTTTTCTAATAGTCACAAAACTTAAACTGAAATCTAAGCCTATCAGTCCTTCCATTAAAAATTTGGTTTCTGATGCTTTCTAAAATATTTCTACTAATTTAAATTTTATTTCAAATACAACCACTGTCATACTACTCAGTCATCAAAGCTGGGAGCAAATAAAATCTTTGACAACTTAGTAACTCCTACTATTGATAGTGGGTCAAATGCTCCTTGAATAATAGTAACCAAATAACAAGCATATATTATGCCAGGGATTCTACTAATTAGTCTTTATATGTATATAGTTTTGATAACGCTATTTTGCAGGTGAAGAAAGTAAAGCTCAATAAGCTAAATAATTTGGTCAACTTTCCACACAGAATGAAAATCTGATTCCAAGTACCATCTATATCTGTTGGGAACTGTGAACTATACTACCTTGAGGTAGTTCATAATTTCAACATTAGATCACTACATTCCTTTTGATGGCATTTAAAAAAAAAACCACTTTCCATTGACTTCTGTGAAAATATGTTACATGCAAAAATTAATGTGGAATACAAAGTGATAATGACCGTGTCCAATCTGATTCCAAAGTTTGAGAAGTTCTGCAATGTCTAAAAGTTACTAGGCAATTAGAACGAATGTGTCTATTTTGTCACTTGGACTTATCTATGTAATAAGCAAAAGTTTTATGTACTTCTTTTAGTGTGCCATAAAAAGTAATTCTGACAGTAAAGGTTTTGTGAAGCAAGAAAGTTAGAGAAATTCTGTTTAAGACTCTTGTTTTTAACTTAGTAGGTAAAGCTGTAACCTCATAGGACCTAGTCTAGAGGGTAATGATTTAAATAAGTTTATAAATTCATCCTCAAGACAAGCCATTTTGTATCAGTTATTACATTAAATTTGCATTAAAGAGCTTTACTTATTTTAAAAATGAAGATGAAAGAATAATGTTCAATATTTATATGATTAGTATGGATATTTCATATTCTAATATGTTGATAATATTATACTAGATGGATGATAAAATATGTTCAAGAAGTTACCAAAAATAATCTCAAAACTCACTGTTTCTCAAGTTTTTTTAACTTGGATTCATCTCTGTATCTGTATATATATATATACACACACACACACACACACACACACACACACACACACACACATATATATATACACACACATATATCTTAATCTCCTTCCAAAAAGTAAGCAAAAGGGTATCACCCCTTTATAAGAGCAACACTTGCATTGAGACATAGGACTAAGTATTCAAGGTCAAACAATTTACCACACTAAAAGAGGAAATATTGCTAAGTGTTAGGAAATTATATAATAGTACATTTGTAATAGAACTATTAATGAATAACTAATCCAAAAAGCAAAAAATACACGTTATGGCTGAAGCTATTATAAAGAGGGTTGTAAAAAGCCTTGATATGATGACTAAGTGAAATGTAGAAGAGACTTGAATATTCTTTATAAGTGGTTATGAGTTATTATTTCAGTGCTATGATAGGAAGTAGTACTAAATAGTACTAGGTCTGCCTTTGACTGGTTTGGGGGAGGTATTGTGTACCTAACATGATGCCTAACATGCAATGAAAGTGAAAGTTGCTCAGTTGTGTCCAACTCTTTGTGACCCCATGGACTATACAGTCCATGGAATTCTCCAGGTCAGAATACTGAAGTGGATAGCCTTTCCCTTCTCCAGGGGATCTTCCCAACCCAGGGGTCGAACCCAGGTCTTCCACATTGCAGGTGGATTCTTTACCAGCTGAGCCACAAGGGAAGCCCAAGATTACTGGAGTGGGTAGCCTATCCCTTCTCCAGCAGATCTTCCCAACCCAGGAGGAATCAAACCAGGGTCTCCTGCATTTCAGGTGGACTCTTTTATTTTCTATGAAAATTTAATTTTTTTAATTTATTTATTTTAATTGGAAGTTAATTACCTTACAATTGTAGCGGGTTTTGCCATACATTGACATGAATCAGCCATGGGTTTACATGTGCTCCCCATCCTGAACCCCCCCTCTCACCACCCTCCCCATCCCATCCCTCAGGGTCATCCCAGTGCACCAGCCCTCTCATGCCTCAAACGTGGACTGGTGATCCATTTCACATATGATAATATACATTTTTCAATGCTATTCTCTCAAATCATCCCACCCTCGCCTTCTCCCACAGAGTCCAAAAGTCTGTTCTTTACATCTGTGTCTCTTTTGCTGTCTCGCATATAGGGTCATCATTACCATCTTTTGAAATTCCATATATATGTGTTAATATATTGGTGTTTTTCTTTCTGACTTACTTTGCTCTGTATAATAGGCTTCAGTTTCATCCACCTCATTAGAACTGACTCAAATGCATTCTTTTTTAATAGCTGAGTAATATTCCGTTGTGTATATGTACCACAGCCTTCTTATCCATTCATCTGCTGGTGGACATCTAGGTTGCTTCCATGTCCTGGCTATCTCAAACAGCATTTCGATGAACATAGGGGTACCATGTCTCTTTCAGTTCTGGTTTCCTCAGTGTGTATGCCCAGCAGTGGCATTGCTGGGTCACATGGCAGTTCTATTTCCAGTTTTTTAAGGAATCTCCACACTGTTCTCCATAGTAGCTATACTAGTTTGCATTCCCACAAACAGTGTAAGAGGGTTCCCTTTTCTCTGCATCTTCTCCAACATTTATTGTTTGCAGACTTTTGGATAGCAGCCATTCTGACCAATATGAGATGGTATCTCATTGTGGTTATGATTTGCATTTCTCTGGTAATGAGTGATGTTGAGCATCTTTTCATGTGCTTGTTAGCCATCTGTATGTCTTCTTTGGAGAAATGTCTGTTTAGTTCTTTGGCCCATTTTTTGATTGGGTCCTTTATTTTTCTGGAATTGAGCTGCAGGATCTGCTTGTATGTTTTTGAGATTAATTCTTTGTCAGTTGCATCATTTGCTATTATTTTCTCCCATTCCGAAGGCTGTCTTTTTACTTAGCTTATAGTTTCTTTCGTTGTGCAAAAGCTTTTAAGTTTAATTAGGTCCCATTCATTTATTTTTGCTTTTATTTCCATTACTCTGGGAGGTGGGTCTTAGAGGATCCTGCTGTGGTTTATGTCGGAGAGTGTTTTGCCTATGTTTTCCCCTAGGAATTTTATAGTTTCTGATCTTAAATTTAGATCTTTAATCCATTTTGAGTTTATTGTGTATGGTGTTAGAAAGTGTTCTAGTTTCATTTTTTTTACAAGTGTTGACCAGTTTTCCCAGCACCACTTGTTAAAGAGATTGTCTTTTCTCCATTGTATATTCTTGCCTCCTTAGTCAAAGATAAGGTGTCCATAGACGTGTGGATTTATCTCTGGGATTTCTATTTTGTTCCATTGATCTATATTTCTGTCTTTGTGCCAGTACCATACTGTCTTGATGACTGTAGTTTTGTAGTAAAGTCTGAAGTAAGGCAGGTTGATTCCTCCAGTTCCATTCTTCTTTCTCAAGATTGCTTTGGCTATTCGAGGTTTTTTGTATTTCCATACAAATTGTGAAATTATTTGTTCTAGTTCTCTGAAAAATACTGTTGGTAGCTTGATAGGGATTGCATTGAATCTATAGATTGCTTTGGGTAGTATACTCATTTTCACTATATTGATTTTTCCAATCCATGAACATGGTATATTTCTCCATCTATTTGTGTCACCTTTGGTTTCTTTCATCAGTGTTTTATAGTTTTCTATATATAGGTCTTTTGCTTCTTTAGGTAGATTTATTCCTAAGTATTTTATTCTTTTCATTGCAATGGTGAATGGAATTGTTTCCTTAATTCCTCTTTCTGTTCTCTCATTGTTAGTGTCTAGGAATGCAAGGGATTTCTGTGTATTAATTTTATATCCTACAACTTTACTATATTCATTGATTAGCTCTAGTAATTTTCTGGTGAAGTCTTTAGGGTTTTCTATGTAAAGGATCATGTCATCTGCAAACAGTGAGAGTTTTACTTCTTCTTTTCCAATCTGGATTCCTTTTATTTCTTTTTCTTCTTTGATTGCTGTGGCTAAAACTTCCAAAACTATGTTGAATAATACATGAGAGTGGGCACCCTTGTCTTGTTCCTGACTTTAGGGGAAATGCTTTCAATTCACCATTGGGGATAATATTTGTTGTGGGTTTATCATATATGGCTTTTATTATGTTGAGGTTTGTTCCTTCTATGCCTGCTTTCTGGACGGTTTTTATCATAAATGGATATTGAATTTTGCCAAAGGCTTTCTCTGCATCTATTGAGATAATCATATGGTTTTTATCTTTCAATTTGTTAATGTGGTGTATCACTGCAGGCCGATTCTTTACCAACTGAGCTATAAGAAAAACCCCTAAGCTACTCAAGAAATGGTAGCTAATATTTTTAACTTGGGGTTTCAACAAACTTAACAGCTTTGTTTACTACATGATTTGTCTTTAATATTTAAAGTATTTTATGATATACTACATGGGAGAGAGTATAAAACAATTCTCAATCTTATACAAGGATAGGACCTTTTTTATTGACACATATCATGAGACATATGTCTCAAAAACAAGCTAGAATCCTAATAAATATCCAGTGCTTTTAAATTTTAAAGATGTTAATTGTAATCACCAAGGCATCCACTAAAATGATAACTTTTAAAATGTGCTAAATATTGAAATATGCTCTAGAAACATTTAACAAAAAAGAACACAAAAGTGGAAGAAGAAAGGAACCAAAAAAAAAAAGATATAGAAAACAAATAGCAAAATGTCATGCAAAAATCATATCAGCAATTAAATATAAATGGATTAAGCACTCCGATCACAAGGCAGAGATTGGCAAGATGTATTTTTTTATGATCTACTGATAGACTGTGTACAAGCAACATAGTTTAAATTCAAAGACACTAATAGATTTTTCTTTTAAAGAATGGAAAAAGTAACCAAAATAGAACTGAAATGGCTACACTAACATCAGATGAAATAGACTTTAATAAGGCAAAAATTGTTACTAGAGACAAAGACATTTTGTAATGATAAAAGGGTAAATTTTAATAATACATAGGGGAATAGTATGAACAACTCTATGCCAACAAATTAAGCAACATAGGTGGAATAGACAAATTTCTAGAAAAATGATGAAAATAAAAATTGACTGAAAAACAAATAGAAAATCTGAATATACCAATAAGAAGTATAGAGACTGAATTAGTAATTCAGAAATTTCCCCAAAGAAATATCCAGGTTCACATGGCTTCCCTCATGAATTGTACAAAACATTTAAAAATGAATTAATACTAGTTACTTGCAGAGTTTTCCCAAAAGCAGACATAGAGGAAATACCTCCCAAATCATTCTATTAGGGAAAATTTACCTTGATAACAATATCAGACAAAAACATCACAAGAAAAGAAAATGACAGACAAATATCACTTAAGAATTTACATGAAAAATCCTTAATAAAACACTAACAAACCAAATTCAGCAATGCATAAAAAAGACTACACCATGACCAAGTGGATTTCTCTTAGAAATTCAAAGTTGGCTTAATATCCAAAAATTAATCAGTATAATTCACCATATTAATAGAGCAGCAGACAAAGTTACATGATCATCTCAGTAGATGCAAATGCATTTGAAAATATTCAGCATTCATTTTAAAAATGAAAAAAATCACATCTAGAAGGGAACTTCTTCATCCTGATAAAAAGTATCTCTGAAAAACCCACAGGTAACATTCTACTTTATGATGAAAGATTGAATTTTCTTCCCAAGATCAGGAATGGGTTGTATGCTCTTCCCACTACTCTCCAACATTTTACTGGAAGTTTGCAATTTGGCAAAAAAAATAAATAAATAAAATGTATACAATTGAAAAATAAGGGAAACTTTACAGATGGCATGATTTGTATGTATAAAGTTCTAAGGAATTAACTTTAAAACATGTACTGGAACTAGTAAGTTCAGAAAACTTGCAGGATACAGAATCAATACACAAAAATTAGTTGTATTTCTATATACCAGCAATGAACAATCTGAAAATACAAATAAGATAGTAAGTCCATTTACAATAGTATTAAAGAATAGACTATTTAGAAATAAACTTAAGAAAATGTTTCAAGACTTGTATCCTGAAACTGTAACACACAGTTGAAAGAAATTAAAGAATTCTTAAATGGAAAAACATCCCATGTTCTTGGATTGAAAGATTTAATATTGTTAAGCTAGCATTTCTACCCAAAATGGCCTGCAGATTCAATGCAACTTACTGTCTTTAAACATAAATCGATGTGCTGATTCTAAAATTCATAGAACATCAGTCAGTCAGTCAGTTCAGTCACTGTCATGTCTGACTCTTTGTGACCCCATGGACTGCAGCACGCCAGGTTTCTCTGTCTACCACCAACTCCCAGGGTTTACTCAAACTCCTGTCCATTGAGTCAGTGATACCATCCAACCATCTCATCCTCTGTTGTCCCCTTCTCCTCCTACCCTCAATCTTTCCCAGCATCAGGGTCTTTTCAAATGAGTCAGTTCTTCACATCAGGTAGCCAAAGTATTCAGCTTCAACATCAGTCCTTCCAATGAACATTCAGGACTGATTTCCTTTAGGATGGACTGGTTGGATCTCCTTGCAGTCCAAGGGACTCAAGAGTCTTCTCCAACACCACAGTTCAGAAGCATCAATTCTTCAGCACTCAGCTTTCTTTATAGTCCAACTCTCACATCCACACATGACTACTGGAAAAACCATAGCCTTGACTAGACAGACCTTTGTTGGCAAAGTAATGTCTCTGCTTTTTAATATGCTGTCTGAATTGGTCATAACTTTTCTTCCAAGGAGCAAGTGTCTTTTAATTTCATGGCTACGATCACCATCTGCACTGATTTTGGAGCCAAAAAAATAAAGTCTGCCACTGTTTCCCTATCTATTTGCCATGAAGTGATGGGACCAGATGCTATGATCTTTGTTTTCTGAATGTTGAGTTTTAAGCCAATTTTACATTCTCCTCTTTCACTTTCATCAAGAGGCTCTTTAGTTCTTCTTCACTTTCTGCCATAAGGGTGGTGTCATCTGCATATCTGAGGTTATTGATATTTCTCCTGGCAATCTTGATTCCAGCTTGTGCTTCCTCCAGCCCAGCATTTCTCATGATGTACTCTGCATGTAAGTTAAAAAAGCAGGGTGACAATATACAGCCTTGATGTACTCCTTTTCCCATTTGGAACCAGTCTGTTGTTCCATATCCAGATCTAATTGTTGCTTCCTGACCTGCATACAGATTTCTCAAGAGGCAGGTCAGGTGGTCTGGTATTCCCATCTCTTTCAGAATTTTCCACAGTTTGTTGTGATCCATACAGTCAAAGGCTTTAGCATAGTCAATAAAGCAGAAATAGATGTTTTTCTGGAACTCTCTTGCTTTTTCAATGATCCAGCAGATGTTGGCAATTTGATCTCTGGTTTCTCTGCCTTTTCTAAAACCAGCTTGAACATCCAGAAGTTCATGGTTCATGTATTGCTGAAGCCTGGTTTGGAGAATTTTGAGCATTGCTTTGCTAGTGTATGAGATGAGTGCAATTGTGAGGTAGTTTGAGCATTTCTTGGCATTGCATTTCTTAGGGATTGGAATGAAAACTGACCTTTTCCCGTCCTGTGGCCACTGCTGATTTTTCCAAATTTGCTGGCATATTGAGTGCAGCATGGTCACAGCATCATCTTTCAGGACTTGAAATAGCTCAACTGGAATTCCATCATCTCCACTAGCTTTGTTCATAGTGATGCTTCCTAAGGCCCACTTGACTTCACATTCCAGGATGTCCTGCTCTAGGTGAGTGATCACACCATCATGATTATCTGGGTTGTGAAGATCTTTTTTGTACAGTTCTTCTGTGTATTCTTGCCATCTCTTCTTCTTTTTTTTTTTTGTAAGGTGAGTCACACACGTTTATTGTGGGTCTTAGGTGTGACGGGGCCCCGGCAGGTGCTCTTATGTGGTCTGGCCGCGCAGCATGTGCTCACCGTCTGAAGGACACCAGCTTCTTCTTGCTGGAGCTGGCATTGAAGCAGCCCTGCAACACAGGCAGAAGGCCTGTCATGCCTCTTCCCTTGCAAGGGGCTTGCCTGCTTCGTGTGTGCGTGCGTCTGCAGGTGTTTCCGACTCTGTGTGATCCCATGGGCTGTAGCCTACCAGGCTCCTCTGTCCATGGGAATCTCAAGGCAAGAATACTGGAGTGGGTTGCCATTTCCTTTTCCTTGCCACCTCTTCTTAATATCTTCTGCTTCTGTTAGGTCCATACCATTTCTGCCCTTTATTGAGCCTATCTTTGCATGAAATGTTCCCTTGGTACCTCTAATTTTCATAGAAAAGGGAAGAGACCAAAAATAGCCAAAATTATCTTAAAAGAAAGAACAGAATTGAAGGATTCATACATTTCCACTTCAATACCCACTACAAAGCTGTTGTAATCAAGGCAGTATGGTATCACTATAAGGATAGAGACATAGATCAAACTAACAAAATTGAGAGTCTAGAAATTAGCCCTTACATTTAGTCAAATCATTTTCAACAAAGGCATCAAGATAATTCAATAGGGAAAGAATAGTATTTTCAACAAATGATGCTGGGGAAAAACTGGATATATTCATGCCATAGAATGAAGCTAGACCTTTATCTCATGTAATATGTACAAATTATCTCAAAATTGATTACGGAATTAAATGTAACTGCTAAAACTTCAGAATTCCTAAGGGTAAATTTCCATAAACCTGGTTTCTTAGATGTGATACCAAAAGCATAAATAACAAAATAAAAAGATAAATAAATTAAACTTTATGGGGAAAAAAAAATTTGCCACATAGGGAGGCATGCAGGATCTTAGTTCCCTGTCCAGGGATTGAACCCACACCCTCCTGCAGTGGAAGCATGGAGTCTTAAACCACTGTATCAACAGGGAAGTCCCCTATGGAAATTTTTGAAATCTGTGCTTCAAAGAACACCATTAAGAAAGTGGAAAAACTACTTACAGAAAAGGAGAAAACATTTCCAAAAAAATACAGCTGATAAGAAACTTGTATATAATATACACATATATACATTACATATATTCTACTAATATTCCTAGAAATATTTATTAATAATCATACTGGTATTTCAAAACTCACTTTTCACAAAGCTTGCACATTCATTTAAAAACTACATAATAATGGGGAAAAAAATAAAAATAAAAACATTTAAGTATTAAGTCCATGAAGTAATGATGCTTAATGATTGCCATAAGAAATGTTATATTTTCTATATCTCAAATAAAACATCTTGCACAGTCAGATGAAAAACAAAGCTGTATAATATGTGTCCTTGTGTCTACTTCCCACCATATATTTTATAAAATAGAAATTGTGTAATACCTGACATCCATTTGGAATAAGAGAATCTTAAAACTGAAAGGTTATCCAGGTCAGCCTGTATCTGGTATAAATCTTTTTCACATTTTAGGGAAGGGATTATCTAATCTCTTCTTCAATCCCCTGGTGATAGGAACCCATTATTTCTGAGACAGTGGGTACACTAATTTACAGATCTATTTGTGAGAAAGCTAATTTTTACTGAGATGAAACTTTACTTACATTAGTATTATAAACAATAACTCTCTTACCAAGAAGAACAACAGAAAAATCTTGCTTTGTTCTAAGAAAGTAGTGCTTGTGAATATTTTTGTTATCCTTAGATAATAGGTATATTCAAAGTATATAAATCACAATATTACAAACAGTACAATAATAATGTCTAAGATATTAAAGTTTTGTGATCTTAAAAATTAAGTTGTATAACCATAATCCCTCAAACTAGAAATGTGTTTAGCGTCATGTAAGTGAGATGTGTCACATGGCTTTTCCTAACTTCAGGGGAGTTCACTTGCAACTAATAAACTTAACATTTAAGAAAATATTAGTAAACTAATATTATGGCATAAGTAGCTAGTTTGGCCACCTGAAGCAAACAGCCGACTCTTTGGAAAAGACCCTGATGCTGGGAAAGATTGTGGGCAAGAGGAAAAGGGGGTAGTAGAGGGTGAGATGGTTAGATAACATCATTGATTCAATGGACACGAGTTTGAGCAAACTCTGGGAGATAGTGAAGGACAGGGAAGTCTAGTGTACTACAGTCTGTGGTGTTGCAAAAAGTCCGACATGGCTTAGTGACTGAAAAATAAATAGCTAGAGTTTTACATGAAGTTATAAGTAAGCTCTGACCATGCAAATGTTGAAGATGAAGGTTACTATAAGACATGTAATGAAAAAGCTTTGGCAGGGCTCTGTTGTTATCCATAGGATTGTGAATGTCTTCTTATCTCTCTGTTCCCCAGTGTCCTCAAAGTGAGAGGTGTTGGACCATATTATCTTTATGGCTCCTTCTAGCTTTGAGAGTTCTGTATAGGATGCATACATTAAGAGAGCATAGGGGTTATTAGTTCTATGTTGATTTACAATTAAATAATATCTTCAGTACTAACTGATAATCAACTGTGTGCAAGGCTCTCTGTTCCAAGCACAAGGTGAAACAAAATAGGTAAATATCCCTGACTTCATGGAGCTTATATTCTAGTGAGTTGAGCAGAAATGAACACTGTAAGTAAAAATACATACGTTCAATAGTGGTTAGTGTTAAGGAAAATAAGTGGAAAAGGAGGTATATGAAATATTGGGAGGGGATTAAAATTTTTGGAGAGATGGCTAGTCTTAATTAGGCAAAATTTTAGTCATTCCTGATGGAAGAATCTACAATGGAATAAACTAGCAAAGTATGTAGGCAGATGGGTCTTTGGAACTGGGAGGTTGGTGAGATTTCCTGGGCTTTCAGATTGCAAGCCGTTGGAGAGGTAAACAGGTTTAAGGTCATCTGGTTTAAACAGGTTTAAGGCATCTTTGGAGTAGCTTTATTCAGAGGCTAGACTACAACAGAACAAGCCAGAGATAAGGAGGCTGTTAAGAAGCTACTGCAATAATCCAAGTGAGAGAGGATGAAAGTCTGGACTGGAAAAGTGGTGATGAAAGTGATGAGAAGTAGAATTCTGCATATATCGTGAGGATAGGGCCAACAAAATTTGCTGACAAATTATGTTTAGGGGAGACAGTAAAGAGTAAATAATAACCCCAGAATTTTTGTCCTGAGCACCTGGAAAGATAGATTTACCATTAATGGAAAAGTCAATGTGAGGAGCTGGTTTAGTGACAAATATCAGGAACTGTTTTTGACATGCTAACTTTGAGATGTCTATAGCAATCCACGTGACATATCAAGTAAGCTACTGTTTATAAGTTTCTGGAGTTGAGAAGAAATCAGGTCTGCAGACATATATTTGGGAGTTGTTACCACATACATGGTACTTAAAGCCATGAAATTAAATAAAGTCAACAAAAGAAAAGATAGCAAAAGGGAAATAAAGAGATTCAAAGATGAGCTCTGGGACACTCCAACATTTAGAAGTCAGGGAGATGAGAGGAATTAATTGAAAATTTTTAAAGGGTAGACAGAAATATATAAGAAATAAAGAAAATGGATGTTATGGAAGAAAAGTGTTTTAAGAAAAGGTGGGTGGTCATCTGTGTTAAAAGCTGCAATAGATCAAGTTAGAGAAGGATTGAGAATTAACCTCATCTGCTCATTTAGCTTAGTAATATGGAAGTCATTGGCTGACTTTGTTAAGAGTAGTTTCTGTAGAGTGCTGGGGAAAGATACTTGACCAATATAGGTGTAGGAAAAATGAAAGGGGAAAACAAAAATATAAAGCATAGCAAACACCTTCAAGAGGCTTTTCCATAAAGGGAAGGAGGGCAGTGAAATGATAGTGGGGGTAACTGGGAGAAATTGGGATCCAAAAAGCTTTTTTTTTTTAATTGAAGAAATGATGGCTAATTTTTATGCTGTTAAGAATGATCTAGTAAAGAGGAGAACACGATGAGTTGGTAGAAACAGAAGAAAATTTCTAGGGCAATGTCCTTGAAAAGGCAAGAGAAAAATGGAATCTGAGGCATGTACACTTTGGATGGGTTGAACCAGTATCATGCAAAAAAGTTATAATGAATAGACATGGAATTTAAGCAGAGAGAGACAGGAAGATAAAAGATTATTAGGATAGGGTCAGTGGTCATGTCCGGCCAAGCTATTTTGTAATAGGAAAAAATAGACAGTAACGGTTGCAAAATAGTGTGTGAAATTGAGATTGTAGAGAGTTTGCAGTAAGGGGTATGACAAGATTAAGAATAGGACATGGGAGGGACTTCCCTCATGGTCCAGTGGTTAAGATTTCATCTTATGTGTAAGGCTACATCTTACCATTTTTCATGTCATTTTTGACATACTGCTATACATAAGTGCTCCATAAACAGTATTTGTTCACTAATCAATAGGCTGTGCCAGAGCTTCAAAGGACAGGAACACAGATTCTGCATTCTGATGAGCCTTGCATGGCACATTTTAGGAGCACATAGTCGATACTTAAATAAGTAGTAGTTCTTTTGAGAACACATGGACTGCCTAAACTTTATCTGAGATCTGTCACTGACAGTTCTAAAAGGAGGGAGAATGCTGTATTTATAAAAAGCTTACTAAGTCATAGTATACTTGTAAGCAAGCTGATGTTCCTGATTTGCTAATTTGCTTGTTTGTTTGCTTTTTAATGAGTAAACCAAAGTTCAGAAAATGGAAGTAACTTGCCCAAATGTATTCATCTAGTTAGTAGTGGAGGAGACATCAGAACTCAAACCTTTAAAATCCATCCTATCCTACATTCTTGTATCTAACTTAAGCAAAGATAAAAGAAAAGCAAAACACAACCCAGTTTAAAAGATATTAGAGAAAACTGAAATAGGCTCAAGTTAGTGTCTATACTAGTACCTACATCTGGGTTCATCCCCCTTCAAAATAAATTAGGCTGCAGAGTGTAAAGGAGTATCAGAAGCCCTGGATTCTAGCCCTATTTTGTTTTTCATAAGCTACATAACCTGAAGCAAACTCAAAATGCTGTTTGCCACAATAATTATATCTGTCCAACCACCCTCTGAAACCATTCTAAGACAAGTGAGATGCCATATAAGCATTTTAATAAACTGAGGAGCCAGATTCAAGTATAAGGCACTGCTTTAAATAATTTAACTGTTCATTTTGAGAGTAATAAATAGATCAATTAGCAAAGAAGTTTTAAAAACATAATAAATTAAAACCAGAGCACAAAGAAGTCAAGTCACTTTTACTCCTGTTACTGAAAGCAGCTTTTTTGTCATCTACAGAGGTTGCTTGGGAAACCACTGCAAGTGGATTACAAACCCCTTCACTGCCAGCTCTGCTCATAACTACCACCACCACCACCACCACACACACACACACACACACACACACACACACACACACACACACACACACACACACACACACACACACACACACACACACACACTTTTTTTCCCCTTAGACTACTTCACCAAATGTTCCTAGGAGCGATCCCAAAGGGATTTTTAACAGAGTCAAACGGTTGAAGAGAAAAACGGAAGAACTAAGGACATCACACAGTTATGTCAAGTTTACCCTGTTTCCCATAATCAAAAGGAAAGATTTGTTTAACTGCAGGAACACAAGGAAACACCATTCATAAAACACAGCTAACAGTAAAAAATTCTTTGTGTGACAATAGAACAAAAGGTTCTCCACTGAAGTATTTGTTGTTTGGCAGCCATCATGGAAATACGGCTCTTCAACAAGCCCAGATCCCTCACCATCTGAAAAGAGCTTTTGATTCTCAAAAACTCTGTGAAGTGGGCAAAGCAAATATTGTTTATTCAACTCTTTCACTCAGCTAATATTATTGAGTAACCACTATGTTCCAAGTACTCTCTAGACCCGTGATGGTGGAAATGTTCTATATTGTGTTGTTCGATGCTATAGTCACTGGCCACATATGACTACTGATCATTTCAGATGTGGCCATCATTAAAACCCACCCTCCCTAGTTGAGCCCTGACAAGAATTCTGCCCCATGTTGTTTGAGCCAAAAGAACGAGACCAAGTTTGGTTCAAAAGCAAAGGAAAATTTTCCTCTTCCTTCAAAGAATGGAAAGGTTGGAGCTCACACTCTAGGGCAGTGCTCTCCCGACAGGACGTGGGCGGGGCTGCTTACCTCAGCAGAGCCAGG
This sequence comes from Muntiacus reevesi, assembly GCF_963930625.1. Lineage (NCBI taxonomy): Eukaryota > Metazoa > Chordata > Mammalia > Artiodactyla > Cervidae > Muntiacus > Muntiacus reevesi. The sequence goes on from NC_089249.1 coordinate 136,383,436, forward strand.
GCGGAGTTCTTCCGGGTCTCCTAGGCTATGCTGCTCGGAGCACTCATTCCAGATCTCAGCGCCGGCTGCAGCGTCTCCGCACACGGCCTTCTGCCGCCATGTTGAATTTCAGTGAGTTACATCCAAAGTGTCTCTTTAGACAACGCTGGAGCTGAGGTGGTGTTGGCACAACCATTTAGCACTAAGAATGCTGGTCTGAAGTACCATGGGAAAGACTTCAGCCAGTGGCACCCTATGAGCAATTAAAACTAGATGAAACACAAAGGGGATAAAGGTTAGACTTTTTATTACCATAATTCTGTTTTTAATTCCTGGACATTTTTAGTGGGTTTTGCTGGTGATAGCATGATTGAGGAACTGACATTTTTTTAAATGAAACTGCAATTTTTCATTGGTGTTTTTATAAGCAAAGAAACCCAGTCTCAACAAGTGAATTAGCTGCTTTCCCAATATCTCTCCTCTTTCTATCTCGACTCTTTTCTTCTCACATTCAAAGCACAACCCCAAAGCCACTCTCTTTGCCTGAACCTTGCCCTGACTTTCATAAATGTCCATGTGAATGACCAGCTGGTTCTATCCCTTTCATACCCCAAGGTGGATCTGCTTACCCCCTCATCTGTGCCAAGTTACTTCAGTCTTGTCTGACTCTTTGTGACCCCATGGACTGCAGCCTGCCAGGCTCCTCTCTCCATGGGATTTCCCAGGCAAGATATTGGATTGGGTTGCTATTTCCTTCTCCAGGGGATCTTCCCGATCCAAACTTGAGTCTTTTAAGTCTCCTGCATTTGGAAGACAGGTTCCTTACCAGTTGTGCTACCTGGAAAGCCCGTTTTATTTGTCTCAATTATTTCCTAGAATGTTTGATCATGGAAGACTATTAATTCCTGATCTCAGTACTCTCTAGTGTCACTCCAAAAATTTAAAACTAATAAAACATTCAGATAATAAAACTGGATGTATGAAACGAGTTGTTCTCACACTTCTCTAGAAACTTAAAATTCCCATAATGTGCCCAGCACAGTTAAACATATCCAGTAGATACTTAGATATTCATTAAGTATCTGTGATGATGATACATGATCCATATAATTTGCTTCTTAAATACCATGAAAAATTGTAACTCAAGCACTAAACAATGAGCTTCCCTAGAGAAAATGAATTTGCCTGATATAAGCAAAGTATTTTCAACTGGTTTTTGTGTTTTGTAAATACCCTTTACTGGATTAAGAATGTTTCCTTCTATTTCATATTTCCTAGGAACTTTTTATTATGAATGAATGTTGACTATTAAAGTGATTTTTTGGTGTCTATCAACATATGATGTGCCTTCTATATTTTGTTGATGTAACAAATAAAATTTTTTAAATTTTCATTATTAGAAATAAACCCAAGTTGGTTATATGTTATTATTATTCCTATAAATTCCAGGATTTGGTATCCCATTGTTTTATTTAGGATTTTTGTGTCTAGGGTTATTTTTAAAAAGCTGGCTTGAATTTTCTTAAGTTCTCATCAGGTTTAATTATTAAGGTTATATAGATGTCACAAAAAAGTTGGTAAGTGTTCTTTTTGCCCCTATTTTCTAGAAAAAACATGTGAGGTGCAGTATTTCTTTCTTTATATATTTTGAAAAACTCATAGGTAATGATTTGAACTCAAAGTTTTCTCTATGGAAAGTGTTTAATTATACATTAACTTTTTAAGCAGTTATATATAATTCCTTGATTTTGTCTTCTTCTCTCATTTTTGGTAAGCTTTATTTTCCTAGAAATTTGTCTGTTTCATTTAAATTTTCTAAGGCTCTGACATAAATTTGTTCATAATGCACTCTTATGGTTCTTTTCTTTATAATTGGATGATAACTGCTTCGTGATGTTGTGTTGGCTTCTGCCATACAACAATGTGAATCAACCATAAATATACATATGTCCCCTCCCTCTTGAACCTCGCTTCCACCCCCCATACCATCCCACCCTTCTAGGTATGGTTCTTTTTATTGTCGCCTTTGTCATTCCTTCTCACTTTTTTTTTTTAACTTCTCACTTTTTGTCTTCATAATTTTCATCTAAACTTATCAGTATTATTAGTCTTTTCAAAGAAACAAACTGTCGATTTTATTTGATAATTTTTCTTCATTTCAATGTTTTCTGCTTTTATTATTTAACATTTTGGGATGATTACTGAGATTGTCGGTCTATACTTTGTATGATTTCAGTCTTTTGGATTTTCTTTGAGAAGTTCAAGGTCAGATTCCTAAACTAGGGTGAGCCCTAGTTATGACTGGTCACCGCATAATGTTCAGCATGGATTGATCAGAGGAACTGATCCTTCTTTATAATGCTCTAATTATAATTACTCAGTCTGCATAAAAGTAGTATGCAGTTTACCTGTGTTTCAAATAGTACTTTTTGAGAACATCTAATTCATTCATCTCTTATCCTACAAGAATTCAGAATGACTCCTCCCAAGTCTTCTACAGAGATATTTTCTTTTATTAAGCTGGGCCAGCTAGGAACACAGACCCAATTTTGTTTACAATTATACATTCTTCACTTTAAGCTAGGAATGTAGGCAGCTCCTGCTACACAAGAACCACACACCACTGAATGAGAGAAGCAAACAAAAGTGATTGTTTTTCAGGTCTTAAGATTATATGGTTATATTTATCTTCTCTGCCAATACCTGAAAATTTCATCTTATGAAATAACAAATTAAAACTCTTAATAACGTGATAATACTCAGTGTTGATAAGAATGTTGTGAAATCCTCTCTTTTTTTAAATGTTTATTTATTTTACTTGCTTGACTGCTCTGGGTCTTACTTGTGGCATGCAAGATCTTCGATCTTAGTTGCAGCAGCTGAGATCTAGTTCCCTGACCAGGGGTCAAATCCGGGCCCCCTGCAGTGGGGGCATGGTGTCTTAGTCACTGGACCACCAGGAAAATCCCACCCTCATACATTTCTGGAAGGATGGATGGGAATATAAATTGGCATAGAATTTCTGGAAACAGTTTGCAAAAATACATCAAAAGAAATAAGAAAATTGATTAATCTTTTATTCAATAAATTCACTGCTAAGTAACCTGGCCTTTAAAGAAAGGACCAACATTTCAGAGTGTATGCAAATGTCAAATAGCTATATAGAACAGTTGAAACTAGCATCATACACAACTATACTTTCAAAAAATTTTTAAAAATTTAGATCACAGGGGGAAAAATATTAAATTACTTTATCATAGTGAAATAGTAGGAATAACCTAAATTTCTGGCAAAAGAAAAATGACTGAGCAAATTATAATACATCTGAAAATTTCATATTATGAAGCCATTGTTGATAACTATGTATTATTTAAGGAAAATGCAGATAAGTGATATAAAGTTAAATGCACAACTTACAAAGATCACATGCTTACTCTGATTATAATTATGTAAAAATGTGTATATGAATAGATTACCAGAAAAGAATGTATCAGGAAAAAAGTATTTTATCAGTATTACAGGGTGATTGCTTTCCTCTTTTTGAATTTTGATTCTTTTTAAAGTCACTATAAATATTTTACAGTGAAAACACACACAAGTTTTCAAAGGAAAGACAAATTCAAATATTTAGAATGATTTGTAAGTAGCAATTTTACAAATAGAACCTAAAATATTACATAAATAATTTATTAAATTATGTATATTCTAAAATCCTACAGAATTAAAAATAGTATAGTACCTGTGGGATTTTCACTGAAGGCATTAACACTATGTTCTATGTATCATTCTACCACAATGCTCTTCTTTTGGAAAAATGTCTGCCTGGGATGAGAATCAAACAGATATAAAGTAAAAAGTTCCACCTGAGGCTTCAATTAAGTCTTTAAAAATAAGAATCAGTTTCTATTCAAACTTTGTAAGTTGAAACAAAGTATTAACCATATGTTACACATCTTTACATTTTCTACTCAGCATTCAAAAGCTATAACTAATTATACAATTTTATTCTAAACTTGGGCTTCCCATATGACACTAGTTGTAAAGAACCCACCTGCCAATGCAGGATTCATGAGAGACACTGGTTCGATCCCTGGGTCAGGAAGATCCCCTGGAGGAGAGAATGGCCACCCACTCCAGTATTATTGCCCAGAGAACCCCATGTACAGAGGAGCCTGGTGGGCTACCGTCCATAGAGTTGCAAAGAGTCAGACATGACCGAAGCAACTTAGCATGCAAGAATTCTGGATTTTAAAATATTAAGATACTTTGCTAATATTACTGATAGAGAGTTTTTTAAAATGGCAGCATTCATATAAATATAAGGAAAATTGGCTAAGTATAGGCACTTCTTCCTTTGTTTAAAGTCAATTTTTTGGGTCTGTCTCCTAAAGCAAAATTAAACAAATGGAACTGAAGTAAATATAAAAGTTTTTGCACAGCAAAGGAAATCATCAATAAAACAGACAATCTACTGAGTGGGGGAAAGTGTTTGCAAAAAATATGACCAATAAAGGATTAATATCCAACATACATATATGAGCAGCTCATCCAACTCAACATCAAAAAGACAACCTGATTTTGAAATGTACAAAATAACTGAATAGACATTTTTCCAAAGAGTAAATTCGGGTGACCAGTAGGCATATGAAAAGATGCTCAACATTGCTAATCATCAAGGAAATGCAAATCAACACCATAATGAGATGTCACCTCACCTGTAAGAATGGCTGTCATAAAAAAGAACACAAATACAAGTATTGACCAGGATGTGAAGAAAAGGGAACCCTCATACACTGTTGGTGGGAATGTAAATTGGTGCAGCCACTGTGGGAAACAGTATGAAGGTTCTCAAAAACTAAAAACAAAGCTACCATATGACCGAACAATTCCACTCCTGGGTATACAATCTATAAAGAAAATCTAAAAATACTAATGTGAAAAGATACATACACCCCGATGTTCATAGCAGAGCTCAGATGGTAAAGAATCTGCCTGTAATGCAGGAGACCTGAGTTCGATCCCTGGGTCAGGAAGATCCCCTGGAGAAGTGAATGGCAACCCGATCCAGTATTCCATGGAGAATGGAGAATTCCATGAACAAAGGAACCTGGCAGGCTACAGTCCATGGGGTTGCAAAGAGTAGGACATGACTGAATGACTTTCACTTCACTTGGGGATGTGGAAGCAACCTAAGTGTCCATCAACAGATGAATGGATAAAGAAGATGTGGCATATATATATATATTTACACACACACACACACACACACACACACACACACACACACACAATGGAATACTACTCAGTCATAAAAAGAATGAAATTTTTCAATTTGCAGCAACATGGATAGGCCTGGAGTACATTATCCTTAGTGAAATAAACTGGACAGAGAAATACTGTATGATGTCACTTATATGTGGAAACTAAAAAATATAACAAACTAGAGAATATAACAAAAAAAAGAATCAGACTCATAGATACAGAGAGCAAACTAGTGGTTACCATTAAGGAGAAGGGATGTGAGGGGCATTATAAGAGTAGGGGAGTAAGAGGTACAAAATATTAGGTATAAAATAAGCTACAATGATATATTGTGCAACATGGGGAATATAGCCAATATTTTGTGGTAACTATACATGGTGCTTAGGGCTTCCCAGGTAGTGCTAGTGGCAAAGAACCTACCTGCCAATGCAGGAGACATGAGAGACTTGCTTTGATCCTTGGATCAGAAAGATTCCCTGGAGGAGGGCACAGCAACCCATTCCAGTATTCTTGCCTGGAGAATCTCACAGACAGGGGAGCCTGGCCATAGAGTCGCAAAAAGGTGGACACAACTGAAGCAACCTAAAATGCATGCACGCATGCATGGAATTTAATCTTCAAAGAGTGTGAATCACTGTAGTCTGCACCTGTAACTTATATAATAGTGTACATCAACTATACCTAAATTTTAACAGTCACCCCAAAATAATTTTAGAATAAAAATGTACAGATACACATTTTTAAACAACTGTGATGAAAACTCCTAGTAAAATAAGAATAAATGGAAGCATCCTTAATAAAATTCATCTGCACAAACTAACATTTATATATTTATTTCATATACTTACATAAATATTAATAATATTTATTTCTCTCAAATATAGAAACATTCTATTAAAATCTAAGAATCTAAGATAGGAACACTATTGACTTTAGTAGTTAATATTGTCTGGCTATGTTAGGAAATACAATAAAATAGAAAAAAAGAAATAGCATCAAATATTACAAAGTGAAGGAATTTTTATCTCTATCTATAGGTAACATAATGGTCTACCTGGAAACTTCAAAAAAAAATCAACTGAGAATTTTAGACCAAATAAGTAAATCTGTGGTACAAATTGAGAAAGAGATCTTTTTCTTGTATACAAGCAAAGTTCATTTTCAAAATGCCATGAAAATAATCCCATTAAAGAAAAACTTTAAAAATAGCTCAGGATAAAGTTAAAAAGAAAAATCCAACACATCCCTGGAGTAAACTCTAGAATTTTATGAAAGACATAAAATAACTGAATAGAGAAGTATGTTGCACCCTGGATAGGAAGACTTGACTTGAAAAATCAATTCCAAAGTTCATCTGAGAGAAGAAATGCCAAAGAATAGCCTCATATTGCAGAGAAGCATAAAAGGAAGAAGGAGGAGAAGGTGAAGGAAGAGGAAGGAAAGGAATCAGACCTGTGTCTCCTGCATCTCCTGCATTGGCAGGCAGATTCTCACCACTGAGCCACCTGGGAATCTGCGTCTTTAGACAGGGCTGTGTATTTGTACAGTGTTTTGAAGGACAGTTTTATACTATCTAGTAAAGTGTATTATCTTTCCTTTTTAATTACTTTTATTTTTCATGGAGATATAATATCTATGCTAAAGCATGTAAAGCGTACTATATTAATTATACAATTTGGAGATTTTTCACACATGTAAAATATCATGTAGCTATCACCAGGATTAAGATATGGTAACTCCTATCATTACAGTTAGTTTTGCCTATTCTTGAGTTTCATGTAAAGGAAATCATACAGTTAATTTTCTTTTGTGTCTGGGTTCTTTCAGTAACGCATCTGTGAATTCATTCACATGGGTAAGGAGTTCAGATTTTTGGTCAATTTTCTATTGGTAAACATTTAGATTATTTTCCATTTGGGCCTGTTAGGAATAAAGCTATTGTGAACATTCCTGCACATGTCTTTTGGTGGGGATATATGTTCATCTATCTTGGGATTACTGAGCCACAGAATGTCTTTCGCTTTAATAGATATTCCCAAACAGTCTTCCAAAGTGCTGTATTAGTTTGTACTTCCACAAACAATGTACGAGAGTTCCAGTTGTACCATATCCTTTCTAACACTGGTTAATCAGTCTTTTTAATTTTAGGCATTTTCATGGGGACTTGATGGTATCTCCTTATGGCTTTAATTTGCATTTCCTAGATGAATAATAATATTAAACACCTGGTTTTCAAATAAATATTTGGTCATTTATATATCCCCTTTTGTGAAGCAATGATTTCTAAGAAAATTTGAAATGCACATACACCTTAACTTAGCACTTCCATTTCTGGGGATTATTCCACAAAAATATTCAACTTATTTCTGCAAGAAATATGTATATTGGAACATTGCTTATAATACCAAAAAAATGAAAACAATCCACATGTTTTGTTTAGGGAAATGTGAGAAACTAGACAGCTATCTGTATAATGAAGCAAATCCATGAAAAACAGAGTTTGAACACTTTTCTTGCCCTAGGGGATACACAGAGCACAGCCAGAGATTTTTCATAGTTTTTGAGATCTACACTTTCTATATATATGACAATCTCCAAAAAAGATAATACTTTTCCTATCAATCTCAGTGATTTCTTTTTGACAATCTGGCCATGACAGACCCTCCAGCCTCATCGCCCATCATTTTCCCTTGCTCTCTCTAATTCAGGTACAGTGGACTACCCTCAGGTTGTCAAATATTCTTGCTCTCTTGTACCTACAGGTCTGTCTACATATATTTTCATCTATTTGTAAAGCTCATCTCTATCCTGTACATCTTGTCCTTATCTCCATCCAGTTAATTCCTATCCATTCTTCGATTTTAGCTAAAAGTATCACTTCTTCAGGAAGGACATCTCTGATTCCTCAACTAAGGTAGATATCCTAGTACATGATCTCATAGCTGATTTTACTGAAATATCTAACATATTTATAATTAATTAACCTATGTCTTTCCTACCAAAATAGAGGCTCCAAACATGCCTACTTTATTCATCATTATAACCCCAGCCTATACAATGCCTATACCAAATCAAGTGCTCAGAAAATATTTGTGGAACTGAATGAAACTGATTGCGGAATTCCATATAGGTGAAATGTTACCACATTATCATTAGCTAGTTCAATGATATCATTGAAAAAAAGAGCCCAGGTTAGATAAATTAATCACCTTAAGTAATTTCATAACTAGGTATTAGCATAGCTAAAAGATAATATCATCAATGTTCCAGAAATCAACCTCCTGCCATGAGTGAAGATCATCAACATTGTCCAATGATAATAAATGATATGAATCTATAAAGAAACCAGAAGACTAATAATTCATCATGTTAACATTTATATAGTTCAAGAATGCTCCTCCACTATCAATGAGATACACAATTGCAAGGTGATTCTTGATTGCAAATCTTGTGTTCAGAGTTGTTTCTTCATGACAATTGGGTATAGTAACACATTTTTCACTGTTGCATCCTTAGCTACTGACATATACCAGACTCCATATATCTTTCCAATTTCTCATTAATTGGATCTTTAAACAAGAAAAGTGTTGGTGTTCACAAATGCTGTCATCTATTCTGTGTTGACATTTTCTCCCTCAAAATAAAGTTGGCTCTGGCATTAACATCTGTTGCAGAAAATCTTCTGGGCTAACAATGATTTTTCAAGCAGCCTGAATCAGTTCCTTCTAGTCCACTCTCCGGTTTTATGTTATGCATATTTTTACACTATACTCTTAAAAGGGAGAGAGACTACTTGCTGAGTGTGTGGTAGATCTGGGATAAACATTGACTATAAATTTGCCTTGTCCCCTTATCCACACTCTTTTGCAAAGCATCTATGCAGTCTCTCCCATTGAGGTAGAGTGTCTCTCCACCCTCTAAATCTGGTCTTGGTCCTGTGACTTCCATGTGACAATGGGACTTTAGTCAACATGGTACAACTAGAGGCCTGGAAAGTGCTTGGGTTTGGAGGCTTGCTATCTCTTGCTGCTTTTAAGAACCCTATTGCCACATCCATGTGAATAAGCTGGGCGGCATTCGTTGCCCTGATCGTATGCTGTGTGCTCTGCTTAGCTGCTCAGTTGTGTCTGCCTGGCGACCCATGGACTGTAGCCCACCAGGCTCCTCTGTCCATGTGGATTCTCCAGGTAGGAATACAGGAGTGAGTGTCCATGCTCTCCTCCAGGGGATCTTCCCAACCGAGGGTTCAAACCCAGGTCTCCTGCATTGCAGGCAGATGCTTTACCATCTGAGCCACCAGGACTGACAACTGCCAAACAAGGGAGGCTACATATGATTGCTCACTGACAACACAGGTGTGAGGGAGACCAGACTGTCAAAAACAGAAGAGTAAGCAAATAAACAATTGTTGATTTAAACCACCAAGTTTGGGATGGTTTACTACGCAACAGAAACTAACCAATATAGGATAATGAGAAAAAAAGAAACAAACAGACCCAGCTGCGTGTAACCTTATTTTCCCAGTCCTGGCCCTGGGGTGGAAATGTCCATGGAACTGAGGGTTAGATCAAATCCATCACTGACTCAATGGACATGAATTTGAGCAAACTCCAGGAGGTAGTGAAGGACAGGAAGCCAGGGGTTGCAAAGAGTAGGGAACAACTTAGCAACTGAACAACAAGAAGCCCGGCACTTTCCCTGTGAAGATGGTATTTAAATCTGAATTCAAAGCATCCTCAGAGAGTTAGTCATTTTTTCTGGATGTCTCCCATGTGTCCTTGAAGTAAACATGCTAGTAAACTTCTGCTTGTTTTCCTCTTATTAATTTGTCTTTTGTTACAGTTGTCTCAGCCAAGAATTCAGAAAGGTAGAGGGAAAATTATTTTTCCTCCCCTATTCTGACCAAAGAAACAAAATTTGGCAACACTCCATTAAAAGATGGGGCTTCCCTGGTGGCTCAGTGATAAAGGATCTGCCTGCAATGCAAAAGACGCAGGTTCTATCTCTGGGTCAGGAAGATCCCCTGGAGAAGGGCATGGCAACCCACTCCATTATTCTTGCCTCAAGAATCCCATGGACAGCGGAGCCTGGTGGGCTACAGTTCATGAGGGCGCAGAGTTGAGCATGACTTAGCAACTAAACAATAACAACAACTAAAAGATACTTCTGACTAGCATGTATTGACGAGAAGAATAAGCCTAACTCTAAATCAGACTTTATTTCAAGTCAAATATATTTTGTTAGGTAAATCCTTAATATGTCAGCATACTCTTTGCTTCTGTTTCAAGCAGAGAAAACCCACACTAATATTGAACAGGAAAATTTATTATGCATGCTTTAAGTTTTTCTTCCTTATCCCCAGCAATCTTTCTGAGATGGTTCCCACCAGCATCTCCTCTCCTCCATAGCACTGTTCCCTATTATCTTTACTCTTACCATAATACTTCAATATACTTTGGTGGGTGGGGATAAGAAGTAATTCATTCTTGATATCATATCCCTCAGCACTTAGCACAATGCCATGATAGGCATGCAATACACCTTTATTGAACAGAAATAAATCTGAGAACACCAAACAGCACAGGCCTGGACAAGTAGCCAGTGTTCACAATTAATGGTTTGCAAATTTCTATTTCTTGAAACTATAGGTCATTTTGCTATGAAATTAATTGTCACATGGTTGACTAGCTTCAGTTACTTTTTAAAAAATTTTATTGGTGTATAGTTGATTTCTGTTGGAGTATAGTTGATACTGTTGTGTTAGTTTCAGCTCTACAGCAAAGTGAATCAGTTTTATATATATATATTTACTCTTTTTAAGATTCTTTTCCCATATAGATCATTATAGAGTACTGAGCAGTAGGTTGCTTTAAATTACCTGTTTTATATATAGTAGTGTGTATATGTCAATCCCAATCTCCCAATTTATCCCCCACCTTCAGTTATTTCTAAGACATTGTTCTTAATTCCCCTTTCCTCCTTCCCTTGCTGCTTGGTTCAAGAATGGGTATGTGTCCCAAACCAGAGACAACCAGTACAGAGTGTCCCCATGGTCATTGTGAAAGGACACGAGACAACTTATGTGTGCATGTGCAAAGTCACTTCAGTTGGGTCTGACTTTTTGTGACCCTATGGACCATAGTCCACCAGGTTCCTCTGTCCATGGGATTCTTCAGGCAAGAATACTGGAGTGGGCTGCCATGCCCTTCTCCAGGGGATCTTCCCACTGCGGGGATCAAACCCATGTCTCTTATGTCTCCTACATTGGCAGGTTGGTTCTTTATCACTAGTGCCACCTGGGAAGCCCAAGACAAATTTGTAAGAGCAAAACTCAGGACTCTTGTGGAAAAAACTCTCTCTCTGTCCCTGATGTGAACAAAGAGGCATGTAGCCCTTGCTGTTGAATGCAGTAATCAAGCAAGCCTGAAGGAAAACAGCCTGAGGATATTGAAGATGAGGGCCAAGATAATTAAAAAGAAATATAACTAGGCCCTTGGTCAAACTGTGTGTGATGTCTACATTACTAGTGGAATTTTTAGTTTTGCTAGCTAATATATTTCCTTTATCACTAAAGCCACTCTGGGTTATATTTTTCATTAGTTGCAACTAGAATGATCCTAAATAATACACTCTAAAAGGATTACTTCAAAATAAAAAATATCTGGCTATGGCCTTTCTTCTGAGATATTGCAGATTATCTCAAGCTTCAACTCCATCATAAATAATTCTTAGATAACTCTAGGAGAGGGTATTATCTCTCCCCAATGATTCAGTGTCTCTTGTTTATGACCTTCATTTGTTGTATACTGTTCTGTACCATCTACTATATTGTTAATCATATGACTGTTTTCTGTCATTATTTTAATATATTATAATCTCAATAACACTGTAATTTCTTTGGGCTCATGACCATCCTTGTATCTTGTACAACATTTTGCAGTCAGTGGACTGCAATTGAATTCAACTAAAGGTTAAACAACCCTTTCAATTTTCTTTATCAGTAGGAAAGACATAGCTATGGTGTTGAAGGAAAATGTCAAAACCAACCTATTGAGAATGTTTATCTGACAGTAGAACTTGAAAGCATTTTAAATGCCCATACTAAAGACTTCACCCAATGCCACATTTCACACGGAACACTTTTCCATGTTATAACAGCACTAAAGGTTTACTGCATACTAAATTTTACAGAACACTGTGTATTACTGTACCAGACAGTTTCTCCTTGTCTCAGTGACTTTGGGTTTCCCTGGTGGCTCAGCTGGTAAAGAATCTGCCTTCAATGTGGGAGACTTGCATTCAACCCCTGGGTTAGGAAGATCCTCTGGAGAAGGGAATGGCTACCCACACCAGTATTCTGATCTGGAGAATTCCTTGAAAAGGTATGACCAACTGAGACAGCATATTAAAAAACAGAGACATTACTTTGCTGACAAGGTCTATCCAGTCAAAGCTATGATTTTTCCAGTAGTCATGTATGGATGTGAGATTTGGACCGTAAAGAAAGCTGATCACTGAAGAAGGGATGCTTCTGAACTGTGGTGTTGGAGAAGACTCTTGAGAGTCCCTTGAACTGTGAGGAGATCCAACCAGTCCATCCTAAAGGAAATCAGTCCTGAATATTCATTGGAAGGACTGATGATGAAGCTAAAACTCCAATAATTTGGCCACCTTATGGGAAGAGCTGACTCATTAGAAAAGACCCTGATGCTGAGAAAGATTGAAGGCAGGAGGAGAAGGGAATGACAGAGGATGAGATAGTTGGATGGCATCACCGATTCAATGGACATGAGTTTGAGCAGGCTTCGGGAGTTGGTAATGGACAGCGAAGCCTGGAGTGCTGCAGTCCATGGGCTTACAAAGAGTCGGACATGACCAAGAGACTGAACTGAATAGTGACTTTTCCCTTGTCTGCTATTATAATCTGACATATCGTTACTCATATTTTAGGATTAAGTTTCTCTGAATTTCTAGATTAAGGTAAATTCCCTTATTATAAATTCTCATGTGTTCTCTACATGTCCTTCATTGGATCTGTTATGTTTGTCATTACATAAATAGCTGTTTAAATCCACCTATTCTGCTACACTATAGCATCTGCTAGAAAAAGGGTGAGGGTGAGACTCTCCTGTCTATTAACGTTGACTAGAACACAGCTGACAAATCCTCAGTAAATACCAGTAGAATGAATGAACACTTTGGGAGATGGCTGCAGATTAAGAATGTTCCCTCTCTCAAGAACAATGCCACTGTGCCCCTCATCTCTGCCATCTTTGGTAATTGGCTAAAACGCATGTTTTATAATGTTATTCCTTTATATGCTATTCTTTCTATACAATCTTATACTTCTTCCTCAGGCTTTTGTGGTGGCTCAGATGGTAAAGAATCTGCCTGCAATTCAGGAGACCAGGTTTTCATCCCCGGGTCAGGAAGATACCCTGAAGAAGGGAATGTTTACTTACTTCAGTATTCTTGCCTGGAGAATTCTATGGACAGAGGAGCCTGGCAGGCTACATACAGTTCATCAGGTTGCAAAGAGTTGGACACGACCGATGGACTAACACTTTCACACATCTTCCTCATCTCTGATTCTTCTTTTCATTGCTTTCCTATTTTTCAGTACTCTACAAAACTCTTGATTCCACTGCAACAATTCTTTTTATATTGCCAACCTAGTCACAGGATGTTCCTTCACCTTCTTAGTCTTACCAAAAACCTGAATTCCCCAGGAGAATACATCTTCTCCTAAGTCCTCTCAAGGCTGCCTATTTTCTCTCTCCAAGTACCACAGAGTCCAGATTCTTTCCTATTCTTTTGTACCTTGTTGCTTTTCCATACTAAGGCTGAATCACTTACCTCCTTGACATCCATCTATACCACTCTCTATCTCAAATGATTGCTATCATCTATAGACATCCTAGTTACTCTCCTGCAAACATGCACTCTTTGACTGCTAGTCCAGATCTCCTTTTATTTAACTTCTGCCTTCTTTGTGGGTAATTTTAAATTTCACATATGAAATTAATCTGCAAAGCCACTGGTAATTTGGGGGACCATCTCAACACCATCTTTATTTACCTCTAATCCAGAGAACCACCTGTAATCCATGTATGCAAATACCTCCTAGACATCTCCACTTGGATATCCATGTGTTCATTCAACAAATGTTCATTCAGGCGCTGGGGATGCAGTGATAAACCAGATATGTAAAGTCCTGCCTTCAAGAAACATATAATCTGGAAAGGAAATCAATCACCAACAAGAAATAGACTTGCTGCTCTTCTCAGTGAAATAACAGTTGGGGTAAGAGGTATCTCACCAGTGAAGGTACCTTCATTCTAGGCTGTGTCATAGTTAAGTCATGGTTTACAGCTCCAGAAAGTGTTCATCATCCAGGAGTAACCTGAGTTGCTCATGTACTAACAGTTTGTAATTGATACCCTTGTGTCTCAGATGTCCTTTATCTTTCTTAAAAAAGATGCACGAGAACTAATAATAACTTTTTAAATTATGTAAATACATTGTACATTAGTACATCTCATTAATTTATTAATACAGGATGCTTTTGCTTGGTTGATTGTGCTTTTTTGACATTTTTATTTCAGTGTTAAAGAGAGATTGAGGAAGTCCCTGCTTATATTTCCAGGACCATTTTTGTTTGTTTATATTTTATGGCTCTGCTGCTGCTGCTAAGTCACTTCAGTCGTGTCCAACTCTATGCGACCCCATAGAGGGCAGCCCACCAGGCTCCCCCATTCCTGCGATTCTCCAGGCAAGAATATTGGAGTGGGTTGTCATTTCCTTCTCCAGTGCATGAAAGTGAAAAGTGAAAGTGAAGTCGCTAAGTCGTGTCCGACTCTTGGCGACCCCATGGACTGCAGCCCACCAGGCTTCTCCGTCCATGGGGTTTTCCAGGCAAGAGTACTGGAGTGGGGAGCCATTGCCTTCTCTGTTTTTGGCTCTAGAATACCCTAATTACTTGTAATTAGCCTAAGCAATACTTATTTGTTTCATACCTGCAAATCTTTGTGCATCTTGTTTCCTTTGATTAGAAGGCCCTATTTACCCATTCTAAGCCTAAGTAATTCCTACTGTTTATTCAAGACTCTGCTCAGCACCATTCTCTCCAGAAATACTTAGCAATCCCTCTTCTGTGCACTCATAAACATTTTAATTCTGTATTAAAATTGTATGTGTTTCATCTACAAGACTGCATGCATTTTTTCACTCACTTAAAAAATTTATATATATTACTAGACAGGCATTAATTCAGTAAATATTTATTGAGTGCCTATTAGAAACCAGGTGCTCTTCTTGGTGTTCAATAAATTGCCTGCCATCATAAGAGTGGTATTGTTGTGTAGCATTCGGGATAGCGATTATGTGCTACAAAGAGGGGTAAGAGAAAGTCAAAGACTGGGTGGGAATGGGTGGAGTGTAACAGGTAGGCTCTTCAGAACGGGCCCCCTCCATGAAAATGGTATTTCAGAAGATGTATCAATGAAGCAAAAGAAATGCTGGGGAAAGAACCTCACTGGCAGAGACAAGTAATTTTCAAGTTCCTAAGGCAGGAAGGAATTGCTGTATTGGAGGGGCAGCAAGAACAACATAGGTAGATGGGCGTGAATAAGGCAGGAAATAGTAAAGATCAGTTTGTGTAATCAGTAGCCAGATTACATCAGATCTCATAGGAGCCTGGATTTTATTCCAAATGAGATGGAGAGTCACTGGAGGTTTTGACAAGGATATTAATTTGATCTAATGGTTTTTAAATATTATTCTGGAAACTGCATAAAAAATAGATAAATGGGAAGCAAACAAGAAAGTTGAGTGGCCAGACATGATACCCAGTACTAGGGATGCAATGATGGGCAAGAAAGAGAGTTAATAGAGTCACACAGGAGAGTGATGAAGAATACAGACTCCAAAGTCTACCTGAGTTGGAACCCTGACTCCTCCATCTTATGCTGTGTGACCTTAGTTAATTAATCTAATGTCTCTGTGCTTCAGTCTCTTTGTATATAAAAATAAGGATAATGCTAATAATAAGCACTTATCTCTTAGAGTTGCTGTAAAGATTAAATACATTAATACATGTTTAGTACTCATACCCAGAACCTGGCACAAAATAAATTCAATTGTGTGAAAGTAAGATATACAAGGCGGCACTGGAATTGATCATTTATAAAAGCAACAGTGTTATTAATAGTACACAGTGCTAGGGAAGCTCATAGGAAGAGTTCCTACCTAGTTCTGGGTAGTCAGCATGGTAGTTGGGCACTTAGGAGGTGTGCAAAGAATTATGGTCTTTCATTTTCAGATGGATCTTTGTGGTATCAATTTTAATTCCATACCGTTACTGGTATATGAGTCATTACTCTCTCTGTTTATTTGCCTCGGAAGTCATCTCTGCTTTTAAGTATTTTTAATTAGTATTTCCTCTGAGGATCTTATTTATTCATTTAAATCTAGTCATTCTTCTATGAAAAGGTTACTCCTTGATAGCAGATACTGAGAAAGCTACAGTAGCTCTACAGATTACAAAGTTAGAATCTGTACCTGTGGTTTTCTAAAGGTATCCCCACTTTTAGCCTGAACGCACCATTGCCTTCCCTAATTTATCAGCAGTGAGTCATTACAACACAAAAGTAGCTTTCAGGTTATAGATGGAAGTAAAATGAACTCAAGAAAATGGCCATGTCAGAAAACCTAGTGAATGACTCTGTGTAATTACTAAAATACCACCACAGGGGGGCCCAGAGTCTTTCCTTGAGTGCTGTGTGTTCTTTGGAAGAAAGACCTCTAAGCCCCGTGACTCCCAAGGACAAGCACACAAAGGAGATGAATCACTTTCCAGTTTTCATCAGTGAATCATGGTTGAGATCACCACCACTTAATTTGAGCTTTTCAAATGTATGAGTCACGACACAAGTCCCTGCATTCTAAATTAGAATGAGAACAGATTTCGTGATGTTCGGTCAAGTAGCTCTTACGGGGTCTTTCTTCCTGGAACCAGGGCAGTTTGCCTGGACTAGAAGAAAGGGGACAGCACATCATATGTATTTCAAACAGCCAGTTCAGGCCTAAATACACTATCCCAGCAGTTCTCTGGTAACTGGCTCAATAGAAGTTAGAACTTAGAGAGAACTCTGCCAAGGGTATAAGTAGTACACAAAATAACTCTGCTAAAACCACAGGATCCAGAGACAGTTTCAGGCATGGGGGTTCCTACCAAGCAAAGTTCAGGTATTTCCTTCTTTTATTAAACATTAGAACTTACTCACACTTGTCTCCTCTAATCCATATCAGGCTGTCATCTGTCCTAGGAGTCCCATAGTCACATGGATGACCCCCTGCATTTCTCAGTCTCTGACTTCTTTGACCTCCTTACTGCTAATGACCTCCACCTCACATCTTCTTCCTCCATCTCTCATCTCACATTGCTCACTCCCACATTCATTCCAAGATGAAATGGTCCCGTCCCATCTCTCAAGGTTGAAATTCAAACTCCCCACTCACTGCAGCCTTCCTTCTACCTCTCTCATTCAATTACTGCCACAGTGTTATTTATTCAACCTCATCATGACTTTCAGATACCCCCTCATTTCTCCTGATATCAGCCCCTCTAGTCTTCAGTTCAGTCATTCATTCATGTCCAACTCTCTGCAACCCCATGATCCGCAGCACACCAGGCCTCCCTATCCATCACCAACTCCCGGAGTCCACCCAAATCCATGTCCATTGTTTCGGTGATGTCATCCAACCATCTCATCCTCCATTGTCCCCTTCCACTCCTGCCCTCAATCTTTCCCAGCATCAGGGTCTTTTCAAATGAGTCAGCTCTTCACATCAGGTGGCCAAAGTACTGGAGTTTCAACTTCAACATCAGTTCTTCCAGTGAACACCCAGGGCTGATCTCCTTTAGGATGGACTGGTTGGATCTCCTTGCAGTCCAAGGGACCCTCAAGAGTCTCCTCCAACACCACAGTTCAAAAGCACCAATTCTTCTGTGCTCAACTTTCTTTATAGTCCAACTCTCACATCCATACGTGACCACTGGAAAAACTATAGCCTTGGCTAGACGGACCTTTGTTGACAAAGTAATGTCTCTGCTTTTTAATATGCTGTCTTCAGTCTTCACTTCTTCAATAATATCAATGGTTGCTACAACAGTAGTAATTGCAATAGCAAGTAAGTAATAGCAATTAACAATGACTAACATTTGTACAGTTATTAATTTATTCTAAGCACTGTGTTAAGCATTTTTGTGCCTTCCATGATATAATTCTCAGGATTCAGGGTTTGTCTATGGACTAAGTGTTAACGGTTTTATTCAAGCCTTCCATTCTGAGCCCTTTCTAGGTCTCCAACTGGATACATATGCACTGTGACAATGTAACTGCACGCAGGAGATGCATAGCCATCACTCTAATCCCTAGGACAATGTAGCAGGATGGTATTGTGGTTTAGTGAAGAATTATACCTGGAACTTATGCCATTTAGATACAGGTAATGGGGCTTGCCAAGAAAAAGGTTTTTTTTCAGCTTTATGAAGTAATTATACTGGAGTTTGGAGTGTGACATATTATGGAATATAAGAGACTTGGTAACTCCCACTCAGAGCTTCCTGCCACTTGGCAGGACTTCACCATAGACGGGTGAAACACCATCACCAGCAAAGTAGGCAGTTGTTATGTGAAGAACCAGGGAAACTTGAGAAGTTATACTTACTTCACATAGATTAGGTGAGATATCTGGGCACCCTTTGCTTAGAATGTTCTTATAACATCCGTACATTTAGTTTGGAAAGCCTCCACCCTGAATATTTGCAGTATTACTACAGATAAATTATTATCCCCATTTTATAGATAAATAGCCTAGATTTTATCACTTCAAACTTTCTCTTGCCAACAGTTCCAACTCCCTTTTCCAATAGTAATTGCACTTCACCTACTTGTCTAAACCTCTGTCTAGCCCAGATTTTTCTCCTGACTTGTAGAACATTAGCAACTTCCTATTTGACATTTCCCCTTGGTATGAGACATACACCTCACACTCAATATGTCTAAAACCAAGCTCAGCTCTCCCTGAAAACTGTTCATTCTCTTGGTTCCCATCCTTTCGACTGATGCAACTAGTTACCCAGCCTCATAAGCTGAAAACCTAGATGTTAACCTTTATTAGCGTCTGAATATTCATTGGAAGGACTGATGTTGAAGCTGAAACTCCAATACTTTGGCCACCTGATGCAAAGAACTGACTCATTGGAAAAGACCTGGATTCTGGGAAACACTAAAGGTGGGAGGAGAAGGGGATGACAGAGGATGAGATTGTTGGATGCATCAGTGACTTGATGGGCATGGGTTTGAGTAAGCTCCGGAAGTTGGTGATGGGCAGGGAAGCCTGGCATGCTGCAATCCATGGGGTCACAAAGTTGGACATGACGAGTGACTGAACCGAACTGAACCTTTGTTACTCTCCTTCTTCACAGTTCAGATGCAAATAAACACATGTTGCTCTTATTCCTGTTATCTCTCAAGTCCATACAATCCTCTTTATTCCCACCATCACCCAACTCAGGTATCTCTAACCTGGAGAAATCTGGTCTGTAAAAGTTCAAGTTAGCACATAAGACCTTTCATAACCAGCCTATATTTACCTCATCATATCCCCCTGGCCACTTCCCTTGCATTCTAGTTATAGGTACACTCAAATACTTGTAGATCAATCAAATGCTTTCACATCTCAAGACATGTTTTAAATGTATTTCCTATGCTTAAAACACTCTCCCCATTCACACCCCCAATACATACCTCAATTCTGCACACCTGTCCGTGTATGTACAACATATTCCCAGCTTGGTTGTTACTCCCTGCTCCTCAGATCTGGAATCTTCCCCCCATTGCCATCCCTCTTAAGTTTGGATTAGGTCATTTTTATATGTGCTCCTGTATTATCCAATTATAGTAGATAGCACCCTATATTGCCATGATATATTTACTTTACTGTTACCCCCAACCAACATAAAGCCCCTGAAAGGTCAGAAATGTTATCACCATTATATTTATTATTAAATTCGTAGTGCTAAGCCACATGTCTAGTGATGCATGCAAGTTTTTCCATAATTTATTGAAATGATTTGGTTTAACTGGGATCTCATCTCTCTGAAAGTGCTTACTATCCAGATATATTCCTCACAGAATCTCTCAGAAGCGTAAAACAATAAGAGGCTTAAGCCTAGAGCTACCTCTTTCTTGTAAGGGCTCTTAAAAAATTATTAGAATCATGTGTGTACCATAAAATTCATTTCATCACTGACCTACAAGATTGCTCTATAAACCTCTGGCTAGACTGATTTTATGTGGTTTAGTAAAAATTTGATCTCTATTGTTTAAGAGGATATAATTAAACACACACACATTAGTGTTCTGTTGCTGCATAACAAATTATCACAAGCTTCCATCAGTAAATAACATGAATTTATTATCTCACAGATTCCAGGGTCAAGGTGTCCAATGTACTTTAGCTGAGCCTTCTGTTGAGAGTCTCAAAGGTTGAATAAGATCAAGGTATCAACTGAACTGAGTTCTCTGCAGAAGGTTCAAAGGGAAGAATCTGCTCCCAAGCTCATTCTGG
This sequence comes from Muntiacus reevesi, assembly GCF_963930625.1. Taxonomy (NCBI): domain Eukaryota; kingdom Metazoa; phylum Chordata; class Mammalia; order Artiodactyla; family Cervidae; genus Muntiacus; species Muntiacus reevesi. The sequence goes on from NC_089249.1 coordinate 136,404,313, forward strand.
TTGCTGGCAGAATCCAGGTCTTGTGGTTGTGGGGTTATTGTCTCCATTCTCACACTGGGGGCTGCTGACCAGGGGTCACTCTTGCTCACATTCCTCAGCTTGTGGCTCCCTTCATCTTTAAGCTGGCCATTACGTATTGTACTCCTATCATGCTTTGAATCTCTGACTTCTGCTTCTCCAACCAGAGAAAAACTTTCTTGAGTTAAAGTGTTTGTGTGATTAGCATTGTTCTTAAAGTCCAAATTTCTAAGAACAGTCTGTTTATGGTGATTTAGGCTTTCTCAAAGAAAATTTAAGTTTTCTCTATAGTGTTTCTTACTTCTTTTTGAGCTTTCAGCAGCTGAATCTTTAATGTCCATATTTCTGCAAATAGCCTGTTCAAGGCAATTTGGGCTTCTTTTATCATACTCCTCAAAATTCTTCTAGCCTCCAGCACTGCCTAATTCCAAAGCTACTTCCACATGTTAGGTATTTGTTACTGTGAGGGCAGGACCCCACTTCTCAATACCAAAATCTGTATTAGTTTTCTATTACTGCATAACATATTATCACAAACTTAGCAACTGTAAACAACCCATACTTATTACAGATATATCTTGTTTTATTGTACTTCATTTCACTTCACTTCACTGCATTTCACTGATAGTTTTTTACAAAATGAAGACTTGTAGCAACCATGCTTCAAGAGACTCTACTTGCACCATTTTTCCAACAGCATTTTTTTTTAGTTAAGATAGGTAAGTCAGTAAGAGAAAGATAAATATTGTATATTAATGCATATATATGGAATCTAGAAAAATGGTAATGATTAATTTTTTTAATATTTATTTATTTATTTGACTACAACAGGTCTTCATTGTGGATGCAGCTTCTTTAGTTGTGGCATGCAACTTTTGGTTGCAGCATGTGGAGTCTAGTTCCCTGACTGGGGATTGAACTCTGGCCTCCTGCATTGAGGGCATGGAGTCTTAGCCACTGGACCACCAGGGAAGTCCCACTACTGGTGAATTTAAATGCAAGTCAGCAGTGGAGAAACAGACATAGAGAACAGACTTATGAACATGAGGAGAGGGTGAGATGTATGGAGAGAGTAGCACGGAAACTTACATTACCGTATGTTAAATAGAAAGCCAATGGGAATTTGCTGTATGTCTTGGGGAACACAAACAGGGGGCTCGTATCAACCTAGAGGGTGGACTGGGGAGGAAGACGGGAGGGGGATTCAAGAGGGAGAGGACATGTGTACACCTATGGCTGCTTCATGTTGATGTTTGACAGAAAACAACAAAATTCTGTAAAACAATTATCCTTCGATTAAAAAATACATAAAAATTTTTTTAAAGATATGTACATTGTTTTTTAGACATGTTACCCCACACTCAGTGGACCACAGCATAGTATAAACATAACTTTTATATGCACTGGGAAACAAATCTGTGTGACTTGCTTTGTTGCAATATCTACTTTACTGCAGTTGTCTGTAACCAAATACGTAACATCTCCAAGGAAAGCCTGTATCTGACAGTTTGTTTTTTTTTGAGTTGGGAGTCAGGCGTATCTTAGGCTAGGTCCTCTGCTTGGGATTTCAAAGCTGAAATCAGGGCACTGGCCAAGCTGAAGGCTCTGAATAAGAGTTTTCTTCCAAGTTCATTCAGGTACCTAGCAGAATTCAGTTCTTTGTGATTATAGGTTGAGATCTCCACTGACTGCTGGCTGCTGGCTGGGACTCACTCTCAATTCTGAGTTTAGTTCAGTTCACTTGTTTAGTCGTGTCCAACTCTTTGTGACCCCATGGACTGTAGCACATCAGGCTTCCTTGTCCATCACCAATTCCCGGAACTTACTCAAACTCATGTCCATTGCGTCAATGATGCCATCCAACCATCTCATCCTCTGTCGTTCCCTTCTCCTCCTGCCTTCAATCTTTCCCAGCATCAGGGTCTTTTCCAATGATTTGGTTCTTTGCATCAGGTGGCCAAAGAATTGGAGTTTCAGCTTCAGCATCAGTCCTTCCAGTGAATATTCAGGACTGATTTCCTTTAGGATTGGCTGGTTGGATCTCCTTGCAGTCCAAAGGACTCTCAAGAGTCTTCTCCAACATCACAGTTCTAAAGCATCAATTCTTTGATAGGTCATTCCCATTCTTTATCTTGCAGCCCCTTCTTTCTTCAAGCCAGCAATGCTATGTTGAATTCTTCTCATGCTTTGAATCTCTGACTTCTGCCTTTCCAACTAGCCAGAGGAAAAATTGCTTTCAAACAGTTCAAATGATTAGGTTAGGCTCACCTGAATAATCTCCTTATCTTAAGGTCAACTGATTAGTAACTTAAGTACCTCTGTAAAATCTGTTTTGCCACGTTACATAACCTAACAGTAGGCACAACCTTGGAGGGTGGAGATCATGGGGGCATCTTAGAATTCTGCCTTTTAAACATCCTCACACTGAAAATACTTGAGAATTGTATTCATAGTGGCAATTCCAAGTTTTCATTTCTTTCCACTTTTCCATTTTATGCAGTAAAAAGAAAAAAGAAAATATGACTTGACAATCAGGAAAACTATAGAATGATGCTGTTATTGATTTAGTTCAAATCACTGATTTTATAGAATCTTGGAGCTATCTATTTACCCATTTGCAATGACTACAACTGTATGAATTACTGATTACAAAAGATAGAATGGTGAATTTTTAGAAAACTGCTTTTGTTACATGGTAGATCTTTCTGCAAACACACACATGCAGGCGCATATAAATATATAAATTTATTTTTATATTAAAATAAATATATATTTATTTTAATAAATAAATATATTTATTTATTAGGCTAGGTCTAATAAATATTGTTTACTTTATTGTTAATAACAAGCTTTTAGAATAGGTGGTTTAAAATAAAAGTATGCCTAACAATTTTGTTAGGTCTTTTGTTAGGTTATTTATATTTTTATTTTTGGCTGCACTGGGTCTTTGTTGCTGTGGGTGGACTTTCTCTAGTTGCAGTGTGTGGACTTATTGCAGTGGCTTCTGTTGTTGCAGAGCTTGGGCTCCAAGGAACAGGGGTTTCAGTAGTTGTGACTCTCGGACTCCAGAGAGTGGGTTTAGTAGTCATGGTGCACGGGATTGGTTACTCTGTGGCATGTGGAATCTTCCTGGATCAGGAATTGAACCTGTGTCCCCTGCATTAACAGGTGGACTCTTAAACACTGGTCCACCAGGGAAGTCCTACTTTACCTACTTTTACAGCAAAAGAAATAACAAATGCTGACATCCAATTAGTTATAACCAACCAGCTGCTCTCAACTGAAACAGCAGGGCAAGGTTGCATAATGCAGTTGGCTTTCAGTTTCTCTACTTAGGCACCAAATGTTTATGAACTCCCACTCTATATGCCAAGCACTTGGGTACAGAGATGCAGATGGTATCACCATGAACCCAAGTGAAGAGCTCAAAATTTCTCATTTTTCCCAGCAGGCAAGTTTCTTATTTCACTGTTTCACTTAAACATGTATACTTTAAATATTAGTTGCCAGATTCTGGAGGGCATTTGAGAAATCCTAAAAATCTTTTCATAATTAAACAAAAATACACCTACATTGTAATCAGTGTTAAACATGTATACTTTAAATATTAGTTGCCAGATTCTGGAGGGCATTTGAGAAATCCTAAAAATCTTTTCATAATTAAACAAAAATACACCTACATTGTAATCAGTGTTTATTCCTTGCTTCTTAAGAAACTGATGCTTTAAAAAATATATAATTTGGAAAATTGTAAGTTTTCTTTAAACATGACCCTTGATCAAACATTTTCTTGACTATTTTGACAAGTAAGAATCAGGCAAAAGACTGAGGTCATGTTCTTTGGGATCACATACCTTTAAGGTCACATCTCTTTGTCAACATCATCTGTTCTTTGGGAAGATATAGTAGTTGGCCCCAAATGACACTTACTTTGAAAAGATCTTCTTGGCTTAATCCTAGTCTAACCCAGCCAATCCACTGAATCAACCCAGCAGCAACCCTGGCAGACACTGAAAAAGAAGAACACCAGGCTCCTCATGAGCTGTTTCCACTACAGCATACTGAGTTTTATACCCATAAAATATAAAGATAATTAGTCATTTAGGCCTACCCCTTGAGGACTTTTTAATGCAGCCTGGCATTGAATACAATGTTAAAATGCATGGCTAAATGAATTTCTAACCATTACATTTAGCTGCTATTCTTCACCTGATTATAATTCCTCATCCTGAACTGCAGTTCTTCTGACCAGAAATGGAGCAAGTGGGGATGGACTACAAAGAGAAACTCAGAAGAGTTCAGTGGGTCCTGGAGCTGAGAGGAGGGAAGAAGGAAGAATGGAGTCTGGCAGATGGGATTTCTTTCACTATTCCTCTTTTCTGTTCTCCTGCTCCTCATCTGAGAGATCTTCCTTATCACCACCAATTCTCAAACACTACCCAAACATCCCCGGTTTCTTATCCGTCTACTAACACTGGTCCTACAGGTGCTAACATAGCCATGCTGTATTTCCAACGGTAAAAATTAAAAGTCACATCCTTCCATAATAAGGCGAACTTATTATTCACCTGTTCATCCATTCATTCAAAGGATATTTACCGGCCATTTCGTGGACGCCGGGTGTGCGAGAGCATCCGGGAACGCCGGGCGGGAGGGGACTGAGAAGACCTAGCCTAGGTTCTGTGGATTTGGACCTCGGCATTTCTAACCCAAGATCTCGAAATGCATTGTGATTCCTGTCCATTGGACTGTAAAGTTTATGTAGGTAATCTTGGAAACAATGGTAACAAGACTGAATTGGAACGAGCTTTTGGCTATTATGGATCGCTCCTAAGTGTGTGGGTTGCTAGAAACTCTCCCGGCTTTGCATTTGTTGAATTTGAAGATCCCCGAGATGCAGCTGATGCTGTCCGAGAGCTAGATGGGAGAACGCTGCGTGGCTGCCGAGTAACAGTGGAACAATCTAATGGTGAGAAGGGAAGTCGTAATCATGGACCACCTCCTTCCTGGGGTTGTGGACCACCTCCTTCTTGGGGTCGTCACCCTCGAGATGATTATAGGAGGAGGAGTCCTCCACCTCGACGCAGATCTCCAAGACGGAGAAGCTTCTCCCACAGCCAGAGCAGGTCCCTTTCTAGAGATAGGAGAAGAGAGAGATCACTGTCCCGGGAGAGAAATCACAAGCCGTCCCGATCTTTCTCTAGGTCTTGTAGCCGATTTAGGTCAAATGAAAGGAAATAGAAGACCCATTTGCAAGAGGAGTGGTGTACAGGAGATAACTTCATTTGACAGGAGTATGTACAGAAAATTCAAGTTTTGTTTGAGACTTCATAAGCTTGGTGCATTTTTTTAAATGTTTTAGCTGTTCACGTTTGTCTGTTGGAACAGTGACACAAAGGTGTAATTCTCTATGGTTTGAAATGGATTATATGGGGCATGTAATATCAAGAACTGTTACTTTACAATGTTCCCTTAAGCAAAATTTAATTTGCTTTGAATTTTAGTCTTCCATAGGCTGATAATAAACCTCTTAACTCCTGCCCAGCTAAAGTCAATGTTTAACATTATGGAAATAAAAACTGGCAAAAAATTGAAGATTTTTTTCAACATAGCTGGGATATGATATGCAGCTGTAGTTAAGCAGTTTTTAAAAGCTGCTGTGAACTCAAAAACCAGCTGGAAAAATTAAAGCTTCACCTTTAAACTAGGTTAGAGGTTTAAAAATCCCACTAGTCTTCACACTGGACAAAAGGTTGTCCAGTTGGTGTAGAATCTAAGAAGTTTCAAGGAAGTTAGTTTACCTTTGCTTTAAGTTGTAAGTTCCTTCTGTGATTGCTGTATATGAATACATAGCTCTTTGTAATATTCTTTATTTGAAAATCAGAGATACTCAAGATAACAAATGTCCTGCCAGTTTAAGGGTACATTATAGAGCTGAAGTGAATTACTGTGCAAGATTCTTTTTTCATGCTGTCATTTGTAATATGTTTTGTGAGAATCTTTGGGATTAAAGTTTTGGTTACAAAAAAAAATAAAAAACAAAGGACATTTCCCAAGTGCCTTCAAGGTGTCAGGCCCAGGGCTAGGTGCTGGGGATAAGAAAGGGAACCAGGGCTGATCTCTACCTTCAAGGAACTGAAAGGAACAGTCATGTACACAAGGATCTGTAATACGTTGCATTAAGTTTTTATGCCCAGAGTATAGAGGAGGAGTGGGCTCATCCTAAATTGATGCACCAAGGGAGGCCAAATTTTAACACCCCTCCCCCCAATAAAACCATAATACTGAAACAAACAAACTAGCCCCACTCAATTAGGTATAGGATAATAAGAATTTTCCAAGGATATCTGGGCACTGGGTTGAATTTGGAGCAGAACTGCTTTCGGGGGAACAGTTACAGGTGAAATAAGCATATTTCTTGAAAAAAGTTTGTATACCAGGAAAAAGGATGGTCAAGTTTGTGAAAAAGGTACTTTGCAGGAGGATTCAGCATAAATTACACATCTATTTATCTTGATAACTTTTTGCTCAGAAAGAAGAAAGAAGTATGATTTGAACTTAAGTTCACAAGTATGGGAGGCAGAATATATATCAATACATTTTTTAAAAGAGCTTATCTTAGCTAATAACAATGAGGTGCAGCCTATTTGCAAATCAGCAAGTAGAACCATAGAGACAGAATTGGTTAGACTTAAAGGTCACCCTCCTCCCCAGCCTCCTTATAAAAACATTTGAAATAACTTGAAATCCCTTGCAATGTTTAAAGACTATTCTTTGTAGTAATATCAAATGTCCTTTCCTTGGAAATATCTCTCATTCAACCTTTTATTCATTGCTAAGAACCAAAGACACATATGTGCAACTTAATTCTAGCCCTGAAGGTCATGATGTTGAAATATCACTTTTGACATTGCAAATTTCAATCTATAATAAAAATATTTTCTTTTAAAGTGGGCTGGAAACAGCACATATCTCACAAAGGATTTGTCAACCCAGACCACCTGGGGTATACAGGGATGAGGTAAGAGAAAACTTCAAAGATTCCTTTGGAGGCTGGCCTCTCTTCATTCTTCTTTCAGACAGTCCTTGTTCATTGATGAAATATTTACAAAAGCTCTGTCCATGCCAATCACTGTACATGGTACTAGGAGCATAGAGACTAGTCACCAGTTCAGCTCAGCCCCTGTAGTATACATTCCTCAGGTAAGGCTGAGGACAGTGAGGTATATAATCATAAACAGTGTGAGAAAGACAAAAACCCAAATGGGTGCCAAACCCCATGGACATAAAGGAGAGTGTGCCACATTAAGGCTAAAGGGGCCAAGGAAGGCATCTCAGAAGAAGGGATATCAGAGTTGAATCTTGAAGGTAGTAAAGGATTTCCCCAGGTGAAAGACAGGACAGAAAAGGGGAGTATATGCAAAGGTCTGAAGACAGGATACCTCACAAAGTGCTGGGGGCAAAAAAAAGAATAACTTGGAATAGCTCCTTTCTTTTGCACCATCTTCTCATTACTAATGATGTTGGTGATGACTTTAACTTTCTCATAACTCAATTCGGGCTGCTGTGAACTCATCAACCCCATTGGGAGATTCACCAGCCACCACAGAATTACCCTTGTGTGTGAAATAACCTGTTTCTACAGGCTTCTCTGTTCTTGAGATTTTCTTCTCCGATGAGTCTGTGGATGGATCCAGCACTGGAAAGAACCCCCTGACCCTGGGGTTGCCCTTAGAGAAGTCGAAAGGTACAGTTTCCAAGAGGTTATCTAGCTGCTGTGTGCCCCTCCCAGGTTCTCAGCAAAGGCCGGTAAGGCTGGTAAGGAAGAACCTAGAACCTGGTTCTTCCCTTGAGAAGTTTTCATGGCAATAGCAAAAACACAAGACAGCGCTTTAAGCACCACCAGCCACAGCAAATCACATAACCAAGCCCACGGTCAGGAGTTCAGAAGTACCTTCTGACCGGCAGAGGCCAAAGCAAATCATCAAGAATCAGGACCAACATCAGATGAGCTGGGAAAGAGAGCTCTTTGCAGGAGGTTATGGGGAGAGAGTAGATATTTTGAACAGTAAAATAATTCACAACACTTCCTTTTAGAGGTCATTAGAAATTGCACCTCATCTTGGGCTACACAGATTTAGCCCAATAAATTAAAGCACTTGGTCTTTAATCAAATGTCAGATTAAATCTTTGAAGTCAATAAAACAATAACTAATTGGAGGGCTATTGTATATTTAAGTCTATTCTCTGAAAGTAATAGTCCTATCTTTAAAGAACAAACAGTTTGAATGGAGAGTAATGAGGAAATAAGTGTATTTTTTTAAATTGAGCACTCTCTTCATTTTTTTGTGGAAGTGGTTGCCTTTTTTGTAAAATGTTTATATTAGGCTATCTGGTCATAATGTTGCAGGAAAGGGGACCCCTTCCAGGGCCCGAAACTGGGCTCTTGTCTAACTCTCAGAAATGAATTGTACAATGAGACACATGTGCAGACAAAGCAAGAGATTTTATTGGGAAAGGGTGCCAAGACAGCAGTAGTTACTAAAGGAACTCAGGAGAACTGCTCTGCCACATGGCTGCAGTCTTGGTTTTATGGTGGTGGAATTAGTTTCTGGATTGTCTTTATCCAGTCATTCTGACCCAGACTCCTTCCTGGTGGTGCACACCTCGTTCAGGCAAGATGAATGCCAGTGAGAAGGATTCTGGGAGGTGGTCGGACCAACTCATGCAGATGGTTACTATGGGGCAGATGGTTACTATGGTGCCTGGCCAGCGTGGGCAGTTTCAGTCAGTGTGCTTCCCCTAACAATTAGAGATATGTATTTTTAAAAATCATTAACTAGGATATTTTTTTTTACTGGAAATGTTATTAATCATTAGCTTTTCTAGGGAGTAAAACTGTTTTAATGCTTTAAACAATTTTCTGACATATAATTCACAACCGGAAAACTCACCTCCCCCTAAATTTGCCCGTATTAAATGTATACAATTCAATGATTTTCCATAAATGTAAATTCACAGAGCCATCACCACACTCCTATTTTAGAATATTTCCATCACTCCCAAAAGAATCCTCTTACCTATTTGCAGCCAAAACACTTTCTTACTTGCAGCCCTAGGCAACCACTAATCTGTTTACTCTCTCTACAGATTTGCTTTCTGGATGCTTCATATAAACAGTCTCTTATTAAAAGAGATCTTTTGTGTCTAGCTCTTTTCACTTAGCATGTTTTTGAGGTTCATCCATATTGTGATAGGTGTCAGTAGTTCATACATTTTATTGTTGAATAATATTCCATTATATGGACTTTTAGGACATACCACAATTTATCTGTTATAAATATTCTTTTCTTAAATTCTGTTTTACCTGACATTATTATAGCTGCTACATCCTTTTAACTTTACTGCTTGCATCACACTCACATAGATGCATATATATATGTATGTATTTTAAAATAAATTATTTTTTATGTTTTTGACTTATAGAAAATTACTTAGATAGTACAGAGTTTCCCTATAACTCACATCCACTTTCCACTATTATTAACATCCTACATTAGTAAGATACATTTTTTTAAATTAATGAAATGATATTGATACATTATTATTAATTAAAGTCCATTATTTAACCAAATTTCCTCAGTTTTTCTCCTATTTCCTTCTTATGATTCAGTATCCTATCCAGGAAGCCATGTTATATTCATTCATCATGTTTACTTAGACTGCTTTTGGCTGTGACAATTTCTTAGATTTGCCTTGTTTGTGATAACCTTGACATTATTTGAAGAGTACTGGTCAAGTATTTTGCATAATGTCCTTCTATTGGGATTTGACTTATGTTTTTCTTGCAATTAGATTAGGGTTATGGGTCTTGCAGAGGAAAATCACAAAGGTAAAGTGCAATTTTCATATTTTATCAAAGATGCATACTATCAATGTGACTTATCAAAGTGGATGTTGACCTTGATCAACTGATCAAGGTAATGTTTGTCAACTTTCTCCACTGTACAGGTACTCTTTTTTTTCTCCTTTCCATATGGTACTCTTTGAAAGGAAATCACACTTTCACTATATACTGGCCAAACCTAATGAGTGGGGAATTACACTCCACCTTTCTGAGGGAAGTGTATCTACATAAATTACTTAGAATTCCTCTACTCAGGAAATTTGTATCTTCTTCCCCATTTATTATTTATTCAATCATTTATTTATGTCATTATGGACTCATGGATACTTATTTTATAATTTGGCTTATGACACAATAGTACTTTATTCATTTTGCTCCTCAAACTGTTCCATATTTGGCCCTGGGAGCAGCTTTCATTTGCTTCCTATGCCCCAGGCATATCCCCAACATTGTAGGTGTATGTTGGTTGGTTGGTTAGTTTCTTCAACTCTTTCTTACTTTCTCTTGCTGCAAGGTGCTCCAGGCTCATTTTGTGTGTTTCCTATCCCAGTTCTAGAATCAGCCAGTTCTCCAAGGAGCCTAGTTCCTTTGATTGAAGAATGGTTTCAAAAACCAAGATCTGGGCATTATATGTACTCACTTCTACTGAAGTGCTATTGCTTCTGGCCTGCTCAGCTGCCAGAGCAAGGAAATATATGTGTATACACTAACTTGTGAATATACACATTCCTATATGCAATCGTCAGTATTGGTATTAAACTAAACATGAACTCATATTGACATCTCAAACTCTAACCCATTGTGCTGTCACTTCAGTCGTGTCCGACTCTTTGCAAACCTATGGACTGTAACCAGGCTCCTCTGTTCATGGGGATTCTCCAGACAAGAATACTGGAGTGGGTTGCCATGCCATGCTCCAGGGGATCTTCCTGATCCAGGGACCAAACCCGTGTCCCTTATATCTCCTGCATTGACAGTCATGTTCTTTACAACTTGTGCCACCTGGGAAGGCACTACCACTTGATTAATTCTAACCTTCCTCCTTTGCATATCTATAAATTTTCAGTGCAACAGTGAGACTTCTTCTGACATCACCTAACATCTGATTCCCATGATCTGATGTCAATTTATTTAATTGTTCAATTCCAGAATAGCAGCATAGAACTGTTAAGCTGTATGCTGAAGGGTACTGAAGTAGTGACAGTGCTTGGGCACAGTTTCTGTGGTCATTAGTTTTGCAGACTCCACTCATCTCCAAAGTTACCTCGGTTAGTACCTGTTACCTCCACCTCCTTCAGTGAGGTTGTTTCATACATTTCTAATACATACAGTGTGATTGTTTCTTTACATGCAGCAGTCAGCCCTGAGACTCTTCCAATCTCCTAAATGATTTGCTTACATTTTTGTAATTAAAGTCCACTCCTTTTGCTCTAAAGTCTTGACAAACACACAGTGTCACATATCCATAATTATATTATCATACAGAATCCTTTCAACATCCTTTAAAAATCCCTGTGCCTCACCCACTGACCTCCCTGCAACTCCACCACAACCTCCTGCTGAACGTTGAAAATTAATGACATTTTTACTGTCACCGGAGAAGGCAATGGCACCCCACCCCAGTACTCTTGTCTAGAAAATCCCATGGATGGAGGAGCCTGGTAGGCTACAGTCCATGCGGTCGCTAAGAGTTGGACACGACTGAGCGACTTCACTTTCACTTTACTGTCACTATAGTCTTACCTTTTCATATAATTTGAATCATAGAGTATATAGCATTTCTAACATCAATAGGCATTTAAATTTCATCATGTCTTTTTTATGACTTCATATCCTTTTATCACTGAATAAACATTCTATTCTATGGATGTAAGAGTTTGTTTCTTCACCTCCTGAAAGACATTTAGGTTTCTTCTAGATTTGGGGTATTATAAATAAAGCTACTATAAACATTCATGTATAGATTCAAGGGATTAGATCTGATAGACAGAGTGCCTGAAGAACTATGGACAGAAGTTCATGACATTGTACAGAGGTGGGGATCAAGACCCATCCCCAAGGAAAAGAAATGCAAAAAGGCAAAATGGTTGTCTGAGGAGGCCTTACAAATAGCTGTGAAATGAAGAAAAGTGAAAGGCAAAGGATAAAAGGAAAGATATACCCATTTGAATGCAGAGTTCCAAAGAATAGCAAGGAGAGATAAGAAAGCCTTCCTCAGAGATCAATGCAAAGAAATAGAGGAAAACAACAGAATGGGAAAGATTAGAGATCTCTTCAAGAAAATTAGAGATACCAAGGGAACTTTTCATGCAAAGATGGGCACAATAAAGGGCAAAAATGGTATGGGCCTAACAGAAGCAGAAGATATTAAGAAGAAGTGGCAAGAATACACAGAAGAACTATACAGAAAAGATCTTCACACCCCAGGATAATCACGATGGTGTGATCACTCACCTAGAGCCAGACATCCTGGAATGCACAAGTGGGCCTTGGGAAGCATCACTACGAACAAAGCTAGTGGAGGTGATGGAATTCCAGTTGAGCTATTTCAAATCCTAAAGGATGATGCTGTGAAAGTGCTGCACTCAATATGCCAGCAAATTTGGAAAACCTAGCAGTGACCACAGGATTGGAAAAGGTTAGGATTGGATTTCATCCCAATCCCAAAGAAAGGCAATCCCAAAGAATTCTCAAGCTACCGCACAGTTGCACTCATCTCACACACTAGTAAAGTAATGCTCAAAATTCTCCAAGCTAGGCTTCAATAGTACGTGAATCATTAACTTCCAGATGTTCAAGCTGAATTTAGGAAAGGCAGAGGAACCAGAGACCAAATTGCCAACATCCGCCAGATTATCGAAAAAGCAAGAGAGTTCCAGAAAAACATCTACTTCTGCTTTATTGACCACACCAAAGCCTTTGACTGTGTGGACCACAACAAACTGTGGAAAATTCTTAAAGAGATGGGAATACCAGACCGCCTGACCTGTCTCTTGAGAAATCTGTATGCAGGTCATGAAGCAACAGTTAGAACTGGGCATGGAACAACAGACTTGTTCCAAATCAGGAAAGGCGTGTGTGAAATCTGTATGTTGTCACCCTGCTTATTTAACTTACATGCAGAGTACATCATGCGAAATGCTGGGCTGGATGAAGCACAAGCTGGAATTAAGATTTCAGAAAGAAATATCAATAACCTCAGATACACAAATGACACCACCCTTATGGCAGAAAGCAAGGAAGAACTAAAGAGCCTCTTGATGAAAGTGAAAGAGGAGAGTGAAAAAGTTGGCTTAAAATTCAACATCCAGAAAACTAAGATCATGGCATCCAGGCCCATCACTTTATGGCAAATAGATGGGGAAACAGTGGAAACAGTAACAGACTTTATTTTGGGGGGCTCCCAAATCACTGCAGATAGTGACTGCAGCCATGAAATTAAAAGACACTTGCTCCTTGGAAGAAAAGTTATGACCAACCTAGACAGCATATTAAAAAGCAGAGACATTACTTTGCCAACAAAGGTCCATCTAGTCAAAGCTGTGATTTTCCAGTAGTCATGTATGGATGTGAGAATTGGACTATAAAGAAAACTGAGCACCAAAAACTTGATTCTTTTGAACTGTTGTGTTGAAGAAGACTCTTGAGAGTCCCTTGGATCACAAGGAGATCCAATCAGTCTATCCTAAAGGAAATCAGTCCTGAATATTCATTGGAAGGACTGATGCTGAGGCTGAAACTCAGCCTTGGCTGAGTGGCCAATACCTTGGCCACCTGATTTGAAGAACTGACTCACTGGAAAAGATCCTGATGCTGGGAAAGATTGAAGGCAGTTAAGAGAAGGGGATGACAGAGGATAAGATGGTTGGATGGCATCACCGACTCTATGGACATGAGTTTGAGTAAGTTCTAGGAGTTGGTGATGGACAGGGAAGCCTGGCATGCTGTAGTCCATGCGGTCTCAAAGAATTGGACATGACTGAGCAACTGAACTGAACTGAGCTTGTGGCTCTTAGATCTGGTACAAATTGATAGTTTTCATTTCCATCTGAATCAAATTTCCCTTCTTTCTTTACTGGCAAGCCTGGTATTATAAAGTGAGGAAGTAAAGATAAGATCATGCTACTTAATAAAAAAGAAAAAGTCTATTATAGGTTCAATTCCCCACTGTGTCTCCTTAGAGGGTCTACTGGACTTCTCATTGGAAAGATTTCTTTCTACACCTGGCTCTTCGCAAGCTCTACACTCAGTAGCAATTCAATTTCATCTGCATGTGAAGCCTAGATACTAGTTGGGACAATGTTTAAAGTTGCATTCTCTTCAAAGGATTTAAATTGAGATGAGATTTCCTTAGGGAAAGTAAGAAACTTGAGGTTTAATCTGAGGACAGGGGGAGAAAAACCTGCCTTTCTTAGTACATCGTATGATGACATTAAAATTACGTAACAAGTCTCTACCTGTTAATAAAAGATTAGCTGTTGAGGAATCAGAAATTAGAAAATTAGAAAATTAGAATTAGAATTAGAAATTAGAAAAGCATATTGGGGGGGCCTGAGATGTGGACAATGGAACAGGCTGTCCAGAGACTCTGACACCTCGAATAGAATCCGAGGTGACAGGTAGTTTTAAATCCTCTGAGCAGATGGTAGAGAGACTCACAACAGGGTCAGTTAAGAAGTCTGGTTTCCAATCCTCTATTTTAAGTATAATAGTAGTTTTTGGAGTGTGACTGAGGATTGGCTGACCCTGTCAATTGGTAGAGTATTGTGCTAGAGGAGGGGAGAAATGAAACTTCTGACAGTTCTGAGGGTTAGGGGAAAGGTTATTTGAACTTTTTAAGTTAAGGAAAGATAATTGTCCTTCTAGTGTCCTAGCTTTTCATAATATTTGCAGATGTCTGGACGGAGGCTGTGTGGTTGGTGAAAAAATTGAGTGAACATTGAGTTAGCCTTATAGTCATTTTTGCTTTTGTAAAGACTCAATGTGCACATCAAGGTCTGTTCATTTTAATTTCTTTTTTGTCTTATTTTCCTGTGTGTTATTTCCAAAGAACTATCTAGTTACTTCTCTAATAATGTTAAGAGACATACCTGCCTGGCCAATGACACTATTTTGGATTTATCTCTCGTATAAGAAGGAAGGTTTTCAACCAAGGCAGAAATTTTAAAATGTTCTAGGCTCCAGGGTTTACTGCAGTGTGCCTTTTCAAAGTTCGTGTAAAGTGTTCCACCAAAGCCTTAGAATGTTCCCCTTCCTCTGAGCACACAATTCAACCTGAGACCAATTTACCTCAGAGAGGAAGGCCTCCTCCTTTATCCCCACATCAGCCCTGCATGTTGGCCTGGCTGAGCCATTTCCAGTTCCTTGCAGGAAGGTTGGGGGGATGCTGGTCACCTGTTTCCTCTGGGGCCAGGGGAGGGTTGGGGGAGGCTTTCTCCCCCTGAGGCCATCTAACCTGCCTGATAATATCAGTATAATCAAAGGTGGGAAGAATATCCTTTAATAGCCAGTCCAAGTCCCTACAGTGGGGCTGTGAAAGGCCACTAATCTTTCTAACTCTTCTCTAAATATGGTAGAATCTTTGAAAATGTTCAGGCGTCCCTGGTGTCTCAGATGGTAAAGAATCTGACTGCAATGCAGGAGACCTGGGTTCAATCCCTGGGTCGGGAAGATCCCCTGGAGAAGGAAATGGCAGCCCACTCCACTATTCTTGCCTCAGAAATCCCATGAACATAGAAGCCTGGAGGGTGACATTCCATGGGATCACAAAGAGTCAGACATGACTGAATCGACAAACACTTGAAAATGGCAGCAAAAATGCTTTGGAATTTGAAAGAGCTGGTGTTGCTATGTATAAAGTAGATAATGAATGAGAATCTATGGTATACCTCAGGGAACTCTACTCATTGGTCTGTGGTGACCAAAATGGGAAGGAAATCTAAAAAAGAATGGATATGTGTGTGTGTGTATGCTCAGTCATGTCCCATTCTTTGCACAACTATGGACTATAGCATGCCAGGTTCCTCTGTCCATGGGATTCTCCAGGCAAGAATACTGAAGTGAGTTGCCATTTCCTCCTCCTGGGGATCTTCCCGACCCAGGGATCAAACCCATGTCTCCTGCACCCCCTGCATTGGCAGGAGGATTCTTTACTGCTGAGTGACCTGGGAAGCTCAGATACATTATACATGTGATTGATTCACTTTGCTGTTCAGCAGAAGCTAACACAACATTGCAAAGCACCTTGTTGTTCCATCGCTAAGTCACGTCCACCTCTTTACAACCCCAAGGACTGCAGCACACTAGGCTTCCCGGTCCTTCACGATCTCCCAGAGTTTGCTCAAACTCATGTCCACCATGGATGGTGATGCCATCCAACCACTTCATCCTCTGTCATCACCTTCTCCCGCTGCCCTCTATCTTTCCCAGCATCAGGTCTTTCCAGTGAGTCAGCACTTTGCATCAGGTGGCAAAAGAATTGGAGCTTCAGTTTTAGCATCAGTCCTACCAATGAATATTCAGGGTTGATTTCCTTTAGGATTGACTGGTTTGATCTTCTTGCAGTGCAAGAGACTCTTAAGAGTCTTTCCCAGCACTCAATCTTCATGGTCCAGCTCTCACACTTGTACATGACTACTGGAAAAACCATAGCTTTGACTATACTAACCTTTGTCGGCAACATGATGTATCTGCTTTTGAATATGCTGTCTATGTTTGTCATAACTTTCCTTCCAAGGAGCAAATATCTCTTAATTTCGTGGCTGCCATCACCATCTGCAGTGATTTTGGAGCCCAAGAAAAGAAAATTGTCACTTCTCCACTTTTTCCCCTTGTATTTGCCTTGAAGTAAGGAGACAAGATGCCATGATCTTAGTTTTTTGAACATTGAGCTGAACACTGGAGTGGGTTGCCATTTCCTTCTCCAGGGGATCTCCTGACCCAGGGATTGAACTCGAGTCTCCTATGTCTCCTGCCTGGGCAAATGGATTCCTTGCCACTGAGCCACCTGGGAAGATCATTATTTCAATAGCAACCCAATCCAATAAAACTTTTTATGGAAAGGTCAAGAGGCAAATTCCATCTTGCATGGACACAAGATTCATCCCCAAAGCAGGTCTAGAAGATGTAGCCACATGATCCAAAAATTTCACTTCAAGTGTTAGCCTAAGAAATCAAAGATCCTTATTGTCACATTAGGTAAAATAATGTTTGTGAAAATCATGACTCCGGTCTCCCATAAGAGTCTGAGATTCCTCTAGTCATAGACCTACTAGTTTGTGACACAGGGTAGGCAATACTAGGAAGGGGCTTTACCAGCACTTGTGAGACAAAGGTCCCTTATGGACTGAGATCTTTTATTAGGACAAAGTCCCCTGAAAGCTGTCATGGTTGGACAAAGAGACTTCAGTTCAGTTGCTCAGTCATGTCCGACTCTTTGGGACCCCATGAACCGCAGCACACCAGGCCGCCCTGTCCATCCTCAACTCCCGGAGTCCACCCAAACCCATGTCCATTGAGTCGGTGATGCCATCCAGTCATCTCATCCTCTGTCATCCCCTTCTCCTCCTGTCCTCAATCTTTCCCAGTATCAAGGTCTTGTCAAATGAGTCAGTTCTTCACATCAGGTGGCCAAAGTATTGGAGTTTCAGCTTCAACATCAGTCCTTGCAATGAACACCCAGGACTGATCTCCTTTAGGATGGACTGTTTGGATCTCCTTGCAGCCCAAGGGACTCTCAAGAGTCTTCTCCAACACCATAGTTCAAAAGCATCAGTTCTTTAGTGCTCAGCTTTCTTTATAGTCTAACTCTCACATCCATACATGACCACTGGAAAAACCATAGCCTTGACTAGACAGATCTTTGTTGGCAAAGTAATGTCTCTGCTTTTCAATATGCTGTCTAGGTTGGTCATAACTTTCCTTCCAAGGAGTAAGCATCTGGACAAAGAGACTGTTGCTTGTCATTTATCTTGGGTTCCCAGCCTGTGGGGAGGTCACCTGAGGCAAAGTGAAGAAAAGTCTCCTCCGGCTAGCAGAGACTAGAGAGAATATTCTCTCAAGACATAAAACAAGATAAAGAGAGTCTGATCCAGTTGTTTTTATTTGTAATCCACAGCAAAGTTTGTCTTAACAGATACTGATCTGGTCAAAATTGTAAATTGAGCAGACTGTGGGGCTCGCTCAAACAACAGTCTTGTCAGACCTATGCCTCAGGTTTACTCTATGAATCTCCTCTTTATGACAAATGACACAGAAACAGAGACAAAGGAAAGCAATGACTATCTCTGTGAGGTTGGAAATCAACAGAAAACAAAGAGTACTCAAAAGAGAAGACATTAGAGTTGGTATACCCAAAAAGCTACTGTACATAAATGGTTTTCCTGCCAATCTGAACTTGCATGAGGAAAAAGACAAGGGGAGACTCTTATCACTGTCACCCCAACCAGACCCTACAGGTAGAGATCTGGGAGACAGTGACATTGTAAGAACTCTAGCCAGCTTCCAGCTTTTGTCAAAAAGTCCCAAGATCTCTTAGCTGCAGCCCCCAGAGTAATCAGCAGTGACCCAGTCAGTACTATCCCATTGTCACCACCAGAAACTGTTGGGAAGGCAAGTACTTTACCCTCTCAGGGTCTCTGGCTAGACCAGAGAATTAACAGAAGAAAGAAAACAAATTTATTTAATATTAGTTTTACATGACATGGGAGGGTTCATAAGAGAATGAAGATCCAAAGAGGTAAAATCTAAATGCTTATATACTGGATTGAACAAAGAGTGCTAATTATGGAAGCATAACCAAAATGAAGAGACCAGGAGAAGGTAAGAAATTATTTTAGCAAGGTTTGTTAGTACAGCATTCTCCTGCCCTCGACTCCTATTTCTGGTGATAAAAATGTTTCTTTCCTCCTGGTACAGGGAAGGTAGCTCTCACATGTGAGTTTTAACTTCAGCTTTCAGGAATAAAAGGTGCTTCCCTTGTGGCTTAGACAGAAAAGAATCCACTTACAATGCAGGAGACCTGAGTTTGATGCCTGGATTGGGAAGATCTCCTGGAGAAGGGCTTGGCTACCCACTCCAATATTCTTGCCTGGAGAATATCATGGACAGAGGAGCCTGGAGGGCTACAGCCCATGGGGTTGCAAAGATATGATGTGACTGAGCAACTAACACTTTCAGGAATAAGAAGTGGAATCAAGTACCTTTCTTTCACCTGCTGTTTTTTAAGTTCCTTTAGCTCAAAATAATCAGCATGTCAAGGTGGCATATTTTGGGGTGGCATGTCCTGAAATCGCTTTTCTTCCTCTGTGTGTATGGTCATACTTTCCTAAGTAATATTTTTTTACATGTAATTTTTAAATTGGAGATTTTTAGATAATGAATTGTAGCAACTCTGGATTCTTATCCCCTCCAGGGATAGTTGTTGTTGCAGATTTTTTTGTTTCTTTAATGACTTGCCTGGATTAACTCTGTAGAGTCTATCTCCCCAGCAGTGTGCAGCCGCTGATGTCTTTGCTCAGGTTTTTTTTTTTTTTGTTTAATGTATTTTTGTTTCATTTTTAAGCCTGACTCCCTAAGGGACAGCATAATTTAATGGTCAGCCAGTGACTGACTAGAGACTGTACATAAACTTTGAAACAGTAAAGTTTCCACCCTTTGCCATGGAGCTGTGTGTGTTTAAAGAATGTCATCAAACTTCAGGTAGTTTACAGTCTGCTCTGGCTTATTCTTTCTGCATCTCAAAGCTTCACATTCATCGAGGACAAGTGGATAGCCAGGGCCCTGTCTGATCTTTCTTCTGTGGGTGCACATCCTTGAGCACGCATGCACTTGCTGCTAAATCACGAGGGCTAAGTGGCACTTGTGAACTCTGTTATCACTCTCTGTGTCTCTGAATTTCTCTTTTACTTTTCTAGCTGGTCTGTCAATCTCTCCCTTGCCCAAGCAGTATTGTGACTTCAGGCAGCTTACTTAAAATGTTTGCTATTATTCCTGGCTTTTCCTGTTATCATTTTGGACAATGCCCTTGTGTATCTGTGCTTTGCTCCAGAGCAAATCAGCCCCCTCTGGTAAGGAGACTGCAATTCCTCACAACTTGCTCTGCCTTAATAAAATTACTGAACAGAAGAGCTGGGTGAGGAATGGCAGAATCCCCAGGATAAAATGCCATAGACTCCCACTATTCTTACTGATGCTTAGTTTTTATTGAATAAATGCTTCTCAATTAGATGGATGCCTTTGGTCAATTTCTAAAATCCTGGTGGCTGTTTTTAACAGCTTTGTCTGGTTTTACACTTGCTTTTAAGGAAAAGGTTTTGCCTCCCTCCTCACTCAACCTTTCCAGAAGTCCCACCTCACATTCAAATTTTTTGCTTTGGACCACAGGTCACTGCAACATTTCATCATGACATGTGAAAAAGGAAGATATTCAAGACTTATGAACAAGCTTATGAATGAGGAGATACACTTCATTTTTAAATAAAATTCAATATCAAAAATGAACTATAGATCCAATGAAATTCCAATTAAAATAACAGTGGGATTTTTGATGGAACATGATTAAACAGTGTTAACATGTCTAAACATGATTAGACATGATTAGATATTGACACAGGAATAAGCCAATGGTGGAGGTTAGAAAGGGCTTCCCCAGTATCGCTGCTGGTAAAGAATCCGTCTGCAATGCAGGAGACCTCGGTTCGATTCATGGGTCGGGTGGATCCCCTGGAGGAGGGCACACAATCCACTCTGGTATTCTTGTGCCGAGAATCCTCATGGACAGAGGAGCCTGGTGGGCTACAATCCTTGGGGTTGCAAAGAGTTGGACATGACTGAGCGACTAAGCACTGCACAGGGGTTAGAAAGGCCATAAACAGAGTGTGTAGGCAGAATTCTGTGGACTCCCATGGTCCTTGTCCTTCTTTAATATCCACCCCCCTGACTGAAGGAGAATATAATGAAATGTCCTTCCCATGAAAAGTTATATGCAAAAAATGAAGATTATCTATATAGGTAGTCCTGGTCTAATCAGATGAGCCCTTTAAAAGTAAAAACTATTCTCCGGCTGGTGAGAGAAGAGACTCAGAGATTGAAAGGCAGAGAAGTAGCTGACATGGAATTGCTGACTTTGAGTATGGAGGTGGCATGGGCCAAGGAATGTGGGTGGCCTTGAGATGCTGAGAGTGGCCCCAGACCAACAGCCAAGGAATGGGGACTTAATTCTTAAAACCCCAAGGCACTGAATTCTGCCAGCAACCTGAATGATTCTGAAAGCAGGTTATTCTCCAAAACCTCCAGGTAAGAGCCCAGTCTAGCCAACATCTTGATTTCAGTTATGAACCCAGCTGAGCCTACCTGGGCTTCTGATCTACAGAGCTGTGAGATAATAAGTGGGTATTGTTTTAACCTGAAATTTCGGTGGTAATTTGGTATACAACTAATAGACAACTAATGCACCCCCCTATATTTATATAAGTATTTGAGAGATGACAGAGCTGTCTTTGCAGATTCTTGGTGAAGGGAGGATCTATTCAATAAGTAATTCTAGGACAAATGATCATACATAAAGAATTCAAAAAGGCTGGATCTCTACCTCAAAATATGATGAGGTGATAGAAACTGTCAACATTTACAGCAAGGAATTCCTTAATG
Organism: Muntiacus reevesi; assembly: GCF_963930625.1. Taxonomy (NCBI): domain Eukaryota; kingdom Metazoa; phylum Chordata; class Mammalia; order Artiodactyla; family Cervidae; genus Muntiacus; species Muntiacus reevesi. The sequence continues at coordinate 136,425,887 of NC_089249.1, forward strand.
AAAGATGTAAAATAAATTTATAAAAAGATTGAAAATTGAAGTATGTAAAAAAATTTAAATTCAACTATCAAAGGTCAACAGTGAACAAAGAGAAAGGAAGGAAAGAACAAGAAGTCTGAAAAGCAGGTGTGTGCAATGTCTCATTGAAGAACCAACCCATTGGAAAAGACACTGGTGCTGGGAAAGATTGAGAGCAGGAGGAGAACAGGGCAACAGAGGATGAAATAGTTGGATAACATCACTGACTCAATTGACATGAGTCTGAACAAACTCTGGGAGACAGTGAAGATCAGGGAAGCCTGCGTGCTGTAGTTTATGGGGTCGCAAAGAGTCAGATACGACTTAGCGATTAAACAATAACAACGTCTTAAGAGTCCTGAGAGAAGCATGTTTGTAGAAAGAAAGTTGCCATCTGTGTTGAATTCTACTGATGGGGGAATTTGAGGAAGACAGAAAAGCATACACTGGATTTGAAGACACAGAGAAAACTGATGACCAGAACAAGAGCTTCTCAATGGAGTAGGAGGAAACCCAGGGTAACGCATGGACAGCTGTGTCTCTTGTTCATTACCCTTCCAGAAAATGCCACGCCTCCCCCATGCAGTGTGCTTGAATTAAGAAGCAGTTCCTACAGGCCTAAAATGCCCTAGCACTTGCATATTCACAGCTCTCCTAAAACACCCATGGTACTGGAGAAAGCAATGGCACCCCACTCCAGTACTCTTGCCTGGAAGATCCCATGGACGGAGGAGCCTGGTGGGCTGCCGTCTATGGGGTCGCACAGGGTCCGACATGACTGAAGTCACTTAGCAGCAGCAGCAGCAGTGACAGGTATCTATTTGGCTTTTATTTTGTAACAGAACAAGTAGAATTACTATCTGTTTCATGATTTACTTAGCTGATTTCACATACTTTTAAGAATTGTATCATTTGTCTGGCAGTTTTTCCTTTCCAGGAAGATTAGAAAGAGAGTAACAAAATTGGGGCAATCTCTACAGTCAAAATAGGTCTTAGTTGTTTCTAGTCAAGTTGAACTTTCTGGAGAGTCAAAGGATAGAAATTTGAGGTGCATTTTGCAGTGCTAAACTCTTACACTATATATACCTACATACATACATGCATATACAGTGTATGTGTGTGTGCTCAGTCCCTTCAGCTGTGTCCGACTATTTGCAACCCCATGGATTGTAGTCCACCAGGCTCCTCTGTCTATGGGATTCTCCAGGCAAGAATACTGGAATGGGTTGCTATGCCCTCCTCCAGGGGATCTTCCTCACCCAGGGATCAAACCTGCATCTTCTGTCTCCTGCATTGCAGACGGATTCTTTACCACTGAGCCAATGAGGAAGCCCATATATATAGCACAAAAACCCTAAAACTGATCTCCCTCCCCTTTTTCTTTTCATTGTCCCTTGCAAGGTTGACTTAACTGGCCATTTGGCCCCATTAATTCAATTAAAAAAAAACAAAACCTGAGGGTAAGGAGGTGCAGGGGATTGGTCAGAGGCCCACTCCTGTGCTCCCTAGGGACTGGTTATATCTCAACTGGTGAAATCTTGAAAATATTCCCCTTTCTCCAAATTATTCTACTCCAACAAAAATAGCTCCTAAACTATAGAAGCTCTGGATGTGCAAAAGGATTTCAAGATTTCACTAATGAAGATTATAATTAAAATATTTAAATGGGTTTTTAATTTTCTTTTTAGGCTATGCTATTTCCTAGTCCTCTCAAGGAGCTGCTATTGTTCAATCCTGACAGAATTCTGTTAGAAATTATAGCCTGCTGCCTTTCAGTATCTTCATTAAAATGCAATGCTGCCAGATATATCTGCATGCATATGAATGAAGCATCTATAGAATAATTAAGTCATGAATAACACATTGCTGAGCATGGCTTTTCCTGAATAGGGAAAGACTATTATTTATGAACCCAGAGATTTTATATTATATGAAAAAATAATTGGCCATAACAGGTATTATTTGAAGACACATTAATTTAAATTATGATTGCCCTTTTATAGACTCCATTTTTAATAAAATGGCATTTACATTAGAAAATGAATGTGAATTCATGTGCCATTTTTCTTTATTTTGCTCAAAAGGCCACCTGAACGCTTTTTGGAATGGGGATCGCATAATTTGAGAATCTTGAGATCTTTTACAAACAAAAGGTCATTAGAATCTAGCAACTTCACAGACCTGGGTCCAAACTAATAGCTACATATCAATGGAAAAACACAGATACTGTTCACAAGCAGTACTTAGGCTTTTTCAAGGAGCACTGTAGAAGCAAAAGCTGAGCTACCCCGAGTCTACCCCTCCCCCACGCAGTGTGTTTGACTCAAGAAGCAGTTCTTTTCCAAAAGCCCCAGTTTAGCAAGGACCACATTCTGGAGTTAAACTGTGCTGTGGTTTCGGCACTGTTTAATGTTTAGCTCTGGACTCCCCTGAGACCTGTAACCACGGCGTACTGTGTGCTGAAGTCTAGAGACAGAGGAAGAATAAAAGAGAAGGCATGAGAAAGACTGGAGAGGGGAAAAGGACACACAGCTCAAGGTGAAAAGAAAAAGGTAATAGCCCTTCCTTCCCGACCTCCTTCAGGCCCCTGGATTGAGTCTCTTTTGTGGTCAAAGCGCTTTGTGATTCGTTTCACATTTGGTTTTTCTTCTGCTTCTTTTTCAAAACGCCACACACCAAGTAAGTTCTCAGGAAAGGCTCCTTGAGGAAGGGTCAGAGTTAAATGTCAGCAGAGAAAAGAAGCCTACCATCTACTTAGTTCCAGTGGCAGTCAAAGGACCTGTGTCCAGTCCAGGGAACCCGTTTCCTCCTTTCCACTTTCCCTTGCAGGCGCCTCAGTCCACTCTCGGTACCTGGTGACAGCAGCTTCCCCTCTGGTGCCCTGTCCACAATGTCCCATCCCCCCACCCAATGGCCCACCCTGTCTTTCTAGCCTCCAAAACCCACCCAAGTACAAGTGCACTCCCTAAACCATTTCTGATTAGGTCATTTACCTGATAAAAATTCCACAGCAGTTTCTCAGGATCAGTTCCAAACCACTCAACATGATTCAAACACCCTGCAGGACCTGGCTCCAGACAGCCTCTCAGGCTCCTTCTGCAGAGCCTTGGATGGTCCCCTCTCTCCAGTTTAAATCAATTACTCACCACTTTTTGAGTGCATCTGTTCCATGTCCTTCGACATACTGTTTCCCTAACTGACATCTAGTCCTCCTTAAGCATTCACCTCAAAAACCCACTAGACCTGTAAGCATTCCCTGCCCATCCCCACCCCCACTTGTATTGATGTCCCCCATGGCACTCTGAGTATCACATTTATACCTCAAGGAAAACACTTTTACTCTTTTCTATAATTGTTGATTTGTTTGTCTATTTTCCCCACTAGAGTACAGTCTTCTTAAAAGCAGAAAAATATTTCCTTGGACTTTGTGTTCCTATCACCTGTTCCAGGGTATAACAATAAAAGGCCCTTGAATGAAAGAATTAAATATAGCATAAGGCAGAACAAGGTAAGTGCTGTCACCTTCTGCCTTATGTAGTAGTGAGTAAAACAAAGATTCTTAGAGACCAAAAGTTTACACTTTGACTCTACTGTATATTGAGTGATGACAAATTATCCTATTCCTCTGATCATCGTTATTCTGTAAAGTAGATATAGACATTTGTTTTTTCACAGAGTTGTTTTGAAGATTAAATTAAATAAGGGAAAATAAATATTAAGTGGGAGACCTGGCATATAATATGTAATCAGTAATGGTAGTCATTAGTATTGTTACTATTTTTATTACTATCAAAGTACACCCAGTAAAAACTGGGTGAGAAACGCTGGGCTGGAAGAAGCACAACCTGGGTTGGGAAGATCCCCTGGAGAAGGAAATAGCAATCCAGTATTCTTGCCTGGAAAATTCCATGGACAGAGAAGCCTGGCAGGCTACTGTCCATGGGGCCACAAAGAGTCAGATACGGCTGAGCACACACAGCACACAGGGATATATTCACCTTCATTTTAAGGATTCATTAGATCATTAAAACAGAATACAAGACTCCTACATAATCCATAGTGAAACATTGCTACTAAAATAGCATAAGCAGACTGGCAAACTAATCTTATTTTGCTACTCCATTCAGTTCCTCTGTCAGGGTGTGGTGGGGAAAAGGTTACTCTGCTGTGGTTGTAATCACTAAGATATCTTTTTTTGTTTGTTCCTACATTCACCCAATATAGATTTTTCAAGAGGTATTGCACTTAGCACTGAATGAGGAGTTAAAACAACATTGAATACTAGGAGATATCCTGACCTGCAGGTAGAAGGTATGACTCTGGCCAGCAGTGTGAGCCAGGGCTAGTCACACCTATTCAGTCATCGGTTGTTTCCTCACCTATATAATTGGAAAAGTGGACTATCAGATCTCTAAGGTTCCTCACTTCACCAAAATCATAATTACAGGTGCAAGTATGGCCCCTACCCTAAAAAAAAAAAGTAATTATGATGGGACTAGGCTATTAAAATTCTGTGGAAAATTCTGAAGGAGATGGGAATACCAGACCACCTGACCTGCCTCTTCAGAAACCTGTATGCAGGTGAGGAAGCAACAGTTAGAACTGGATATGGAAAAACATACTGGTTCCAAATAGGAAAAGGAGTACATCAAGGCTGTATATTGTTACCCTGCTTATTTAACTTATTTGCAGAGTACATCATGACAAACGCTGGGCTGGAAGAAGCACAAGCTGGAATCAAGATTGCCGGGAGAAATATCAATAACCTCAGATATGCAGATGTCACCACCCTTATGGCAGAAAGTGAAGAGGAACTTAAAAAGCCTCTTGATGAAAGTGAAAGAGGAGAGTGAAAAAGTTGGCTTAAAGCTCAACTTTCAGAAAACTAAGATCATGGCATCTGGTCCCATCACCTCATGGGAAATAGATGGGGAGACAGTGGAAACAGTGTCAGACTTAATTCTTGGGGGCTCCAAAATCACTATAGATGGTGACTGCAGACATGAAATTAAAAGACGCTTACTCCTTGGAAGGAAAGTTATGACCAACCTAGATAGCATATTGAAATGCAGAGATATTGCTTTGCCAACAAAGGTCCGTCTGGTCAAGGCTATGGTTTTTCCAGTGGTCATGTATGGATGTGAGAGTTAGACTGTGAAGAAAGCTGAGCACCGAAAAATTGATGGTTTTGAACTGTGGTGTTGGAGAAGACTCTTGAGAGTCCCTTGGACTGCAAGGAGATCCAACCAGTCCATCCTGAAGGAGATCAGTCCTGGGTGTTCATTGGAAGGATTGATGCTGAAGCTGAAACTCCAATACTTTGGTCACCTCATGGGAAGAGCTGACTCATTGGAAAAGACCCTGATGCTGGGAGGGATTGGGGGCAGGAGGAGAAGGGGATGACAGAGGATGAGATGGCTGAATGGCATCACCGACTCAATGGACATGAGTTTGGGTAAATCCGGGAGTTGGTGATGGACAGGGAGGCCTGAAGTGCTGTGATTCATGGGGTCACAAAGAATCAGACAAGACTGAGCAACTGAACTGAACTGAGGCTATTAAAGTATGTGACCTGATTTTGCTTGTCTGTCCCCTCTCCCCACTGTTCTAATGTTATGCTGTGTGCTTAGTCACTCAGTCTTATCCAACTCTTTGCAACCCCATGGACTGTAGCCAGCCAGGTTCCTCTGTCCACAGGGATTCTTCAAGCAAGAGTACTGGAGTGGGTTGCCATATCCTCCTCCAGGGGATCTTCCCAGCCCATGAACCCAGGTCCCCCACATTACAGGTAGATTCTTCACCATCTGAGCCACCAGGGAAGCATACTGCCAGACTAACTCTCAGATTCCATGTCATGGAATCCTCAGAATGTGGAAGGTGGAGAAAAAACAAAAGTTAACTGGATGGTTGTCTAGAAGAGAACAGTGAAAGCTGCAAACTGACAGAGCAGATGGGCAGAGAGGAAGGTGAGGGAACAAGACCTGAGGGAGGACACTAAAAAAGTTCGAGGTAAGATGATATCGATTAGGGAAAAGTTACTGAGCACTACAAGAGGTAGCCGGGGATTTTCATGAGTCATCATAAAATATAACTCCATTCCCACTTATGCCTTTCAAGAGAAACAAGTAAACCAGAGTCTTTCCCTAAATGTAGCACTTCCTGAGTGATTGGATTTGATCATTTGATCCGATCATTCAAAATGAGTCAAAATGTCAGTGAACTTACACCAATTAATGAGAAGACAGAAGTACCAATTGATACACCCACAAATATGTGTACTCTGGATGTGTTTAATTGTCAGGGTAAAGGAGATGAATGAAATATGATTTGAGGTACCTTCAGAACACTTTTTAAAAATTGAAAGGTTGACATTTTAGAGATGAGGGAAAGAGAAAAGTGGTGAACTTCCTTATCATCCAGTGATAAGCCAGTCAGGCCTAGTAAAATCCACCTAAATAACATAATCGACAAAAGTAAAGAAATTATCCCAATACTGTAGATGGAAAGTTATTTCACAAAAAGGTGAAGATTACTCAAAAAGTTTAACTTTTTCACCTCTTTTTTTTAACATTATGTAAGTAACGTAGTCTATGTGGGTTTTTTTTGTTTTTTTTTTTGTTTTTTTTTTGTCTATGTTTTTTAAAAGGTAGAGTTACCTTTCTACTCGATAGTGCTGAGGCTTGTTTTTTTTTTTTTTTTTTTTTTAATATTTATTTATTTGGCTGAGCCAGACCACAGGATCTTTGATCTTTGTTGCAGGATGTGGGTCTTCACTTGCAGCATCTGAGATCTTTAGCTGCAGCATGTAGAATCAAGTTCCCTGACCAGGGATTGATCCCAGGCCCCCTGCATCAGTTCAGTTCAGTTCAGTCACTCACTAATGTCCAACTCTTTGCAACCCCATAGACTGCAGCATTCCAGGCCTCCCTGTCCATCACCAACTCCTGGAGCTTACTCAAACTCATGTCCATCAAGTCGGTGATGCCATCCAACCATCTCATCCTCTGTCATCCCCTTCTCCTCCCACCTTCAATCTTTGCCAGCATCAGGGTCTTTTCAAATGAATCAGTTCTTCCCATCAGGTGACCAAAGTATTGAAGTTTCAGCTTCAACATTAGTCCTTCCGATGAATATTCAGGACTGATTTCCTTTAGGATGGACTGTTTGGATCTCCTTGCAGTCCAAGGGATTCTCAAGTTTTCTCCAACCACAGTTCAAAAACATCAATTCTTTGGGGCTCAGCTTTTTTATAGTCCAACTCTCACACCCATACATGACTACTGGAAAAACCATAGCTTTGACTAAATGGACCTTTGTCGGCAAAGTAATGTCTCTGCTTTTTAATATGCTGTCTAGTTTGGTCATAACTTTTCTTCCAAGGAGCAAACATCTTTTAATTTCATGGCTGCAGTCACCATCTGCAGTGATTTTGGGGCCCAAAAAAATAAATCTTCCACTGTTTCCCCATCTATTTGCCGTGAAGTGATGGGACCAAATGCCATGATCTTAGTCTTCTGAATGTTGAACTTTAAGCCAACTTTTTCACTCTTCTCTTTCCCTGCATTAAGAGAATGAAATCTTAGCCATTAGATCACCAGGGAAGTCCCAAAGGGCCAAATTTTCAAGGAGAACAAATGTCAGTTAAGAAAACAATATGGTGAGGACATGGAACTTGATGAATTCAAGGAACCATAAATCATCTAGTTAGACAAGTCAGGAGACTAATGAATACAATATAACAAAGATTTCCCTGGTTGCAGAGTTTAGGAGAATTAGAAGAAGTCTAGTTAGGAAACTGAGGCAATAATTCAGCTGAGAAACAATGGAAACATGAACCAAATAATGTAATTGAGGATGAGGGGTTTTGAAAACTTGGGTTTGAGTCCCAATATTCTCACCCTTTATACATGTGATCTTGGACAAATTACTTACTTCTCTACATCTTAATTTCACAAATTAGAAAATAAAAATAAGAGTAAGTAGGACTGTTGAAAGATTTTAAAAAAGATATGGCACGTAAAGCATTCAGCACCGTACCTGGACTGAAAAACAGACATGCAAGTAATCAGCAAATATGTGGGCGTTAGACTAGGACGATTGCTCAAGTTCCAAGTGTGGAGGAATAAAGGAGAAAACCAAGGCTACCTAGGTTAAGAGAGTGGGTTTCTGACTCTTTAAATTCTAACCCTCCTGCTGTTCTAGAATTCCACTGCTTCTTTATGGATGATAAAAAATGTATATTCCATATAAATGATGACACTGTCACTACCAACCAACTATTTGCTGCATGGTGGCTCATGTTTGAAACCAGCAGCCAGAAACAATAGGAAGAAAGCATGTGTGAATGTGGCTGGTCAGCCTTCTTGATAAATCCCATTCCCCACTTGGCCTGATAAAACTGTATGATTTTTCTCAGTGTCTCAGGATGGAAAAATGAGGTCTGCTTTTTTAAGCTGTTTTGATTTTGAGGTTTAATTAGTATTGTTTCTGGGGAATTCATTGCTTTAATTAATGATGTGCCCTGAATCTCTTAAGTGAAGAATGCCATTGAAAACATGAATATGTAATGACTACAACTTTCTTTATCCCAGCTGAGGAGGGTGGCTGTTAGTTGACTCTCACCTCTCAGTACAAGGACCTCAGGTAGTAAAAGGAGCTGGGCTGTAAGGTTTTATTTGCATGTCTGTTTTGTTTTGTTTTGTTTTTTTAGTTCAAGAGTTCTTTTGTTTTATTTAAAAGCTGAGTGCATTAACTAAAAACCAGAGAGAAAAAACAATCAACTTGCTTTGGTGCCCTTTCAGACCTTCTCTTAACTGCTTATAAACCAATATGCTATGTTCTAAATCAGGGTTTCTCTATCTCACCACAGTTTGGAGCAGATAATTCTGTGGCAGGAGGCTGTTGTATACATTGTAAGATGTCCAGCAACATCCCTGGCCTCTACCACTAGATGCTAGCAGTATCTCTCATTTATGACAATTGAAACATGTCTCTGAAAGGAGGCAAGAATGTACAAAATTTCTTAATATGAGATGAGAGGCCCTATATAATTTAAACTCCTTTATCTCCTACTTCATCTTCTACTACTCCCCTGCTCACCTACATATACATTGACTTTCCCAATCTGGTATTTGTGCTATGATATGAATTTCTAGATCCAAATGCTTGACTTTACATTGTCTATATGCAAATACCTTTTCCCTAGGTGTGACTTTTCAATATCATCTCCAGCTCTGGAGTGCATGTATATTTTCAAATTAGAGTTTCCTTGAGATATATGCCCAGAAGTGAGGTTGCCAGATCTATTTTTAGTTTTTTAAAGAAATTCCATACTATTTCCCATAGTGGTTACACCAATTTGCATTCTCACCAATAGGATAGAAGGATACCTTTTTCTCCATACCCTCTCCAGCATTTGGTATTTCTAGACTTTTTAATGATGACCATTCTGACCAGTGTGATGTTGTACTTCGCTGTACTTTTGATTTGCATTTCTCTGGTAGTTAGTGATGGTGAGCTTCTTTTCATGTGCTTATTGGCCATCTTTGTTTCCTCTTTGAAGAAATGTCTATTTAGGTTTTCTGCCTGCTTTCTGATTGGCTAGTTTGTTTGTTTTTTGTTTTTGTTTTTGAGTTGGATGAGCTGTTTGTATATTTTGAAAATTAAGCCCTTGTCAGTCACATCATTTGCAAGTATTTTCTCCCATTCCATAAGTTGTCTTTTCATTTTTTCGTGGTTTGCTTTGCTGTGCAAAAGCTTATAAGTTTTACTTTCTATTTGCTTTTATTTTTGTTACCTTGGGAGACTGACTTAAGAAAACAGTGCTATGATTCACTTCAGAAAATATTTTGCCTATGATATCTTATAGAAATTTTATGATATCATGTCTTATGTTTAAGTCTTTAAGCCATTTTGAATTAATTTTTGCACATAATGTGAAGGAGTATTCTAACTTCACTGATGGACATGTAGCTGTAAAATTTTGCCAACACCACTTGCCCCCGGCAGTGAACAAGAATCATAGCCAGAAGCCTAAATGAAATGGGAGGTTGGATCAAAGACCCCTTCCATAAAGTCAGGATCACCAAGGGCAATATTCTCAATGGGTGAACTAGAAACAATCTCTCTCTAAAAGAGAGTCATGGAGATACCATCTTTCTCAGCCTTAGCTTTGTGTGAAAAGAGAAAAAAATATAAAGAAAAAAACAGAAATAAATGTCTCCAATGAAGTTTGTCACATAGATTCTTATAGTTTGAGGACCAAAATCCACACTACCCATGTACTTGAAAAGCTAAACCAAAGATAATTTGAGTGACCTTTGGTTGACAGTATTCCCAGAAACCTGGCTGAAAAACCAACTCTGCCCTTGAAAAATTAATCTTGGGCACAGACTCAAAGAAAATTCTGAGTTCTAAGATATATATTACATTCACAATCAAAATTATCAATCTGAGAAGGAAGAAAATCATGATGAATGAAAGCTGAAAGACAGAACAAACAGCAGATTAAGACAATAAAGAATAGATACTGAAATAACCAGACCCCAAATATTAAATATGTTTAATATGTTTCAAAAAATAAGATATTAAAAATATTGAAAGGCACAAGAAACTATTAGAATTGGCCATTTGGTTATAAAACAGAACCAAATAAAAATTCTAGAAATGGAAAAAAATTAAAATTAAAAAAGCAACAGATTAGACTCAGCAGTGGAGAGATTTAGTGAACTGGAAAGTAGAGATTTTTTAAAAATGACAAAACACGGTCCAAGAGAGACAAAAGAAAAATATGAAGTAAAAGATAAGACACTTGAAGGAGACAGTGAGAAAGTCTGCCATACTCAATCAACTGGTAAAGAAACTTGGAAGGAAATATGAGCAGTAACAACTGCAAAATTCAGGCAGACTTTAAAAGCTGCCCCCTGCTATGTAGATTATTAATATTAAAGGAGCATGGATACTTGCTGAGTCCCAAGGCTGAGAAGAAAGGCTGCCAACTTGAGGCAAAATATAGATGAAAGGGAAAAATCTGACCGAACCTTCTCTTCCTTCCCACTCAAATTGATAGTGACATATTAATATTAACCCCAAAAGAAGGAGAGTGCTAGGTCTCAAAGGCCACACACCTAAGAATGAAACTGTAATGGGACCATGGGACAGGGGATAGTAGATTCTCCATCAGGAGCATTGATTGTTGCTCATTCTCACTGCCTATATAACATAATTAGACTAATCTAGAAAATAATTAATCCCCTTAGAAGTCATCAAATATCTGTCTCTAAGAGAAAGTCTGAGACTCCACCTTGTGTATCCTAGTCATGGACATTCTTCTACAGAATAATCACACTGAAGACGTGGACAAGCTTTTAAAAGAATATTTAAAATTACAAATACAAATACAGAATATTTGAGGGACTGTTTGAGGTTTGAGAGCCATATGGTTGGTATCACAACTACTAAACCCTGCCACTCTAGTACAAAAGTAGCCATTGGCAATGCGTGAATGAATGAGCCTGGCTGTGTTCCAATAAAACTGTATTCATAAAAGCAGGTGACAGGGGGCTCCTGGGGTGGCTAAGTGGTAAAGAATCCACCTGCCAATGCAGAGATATGGGTTCAATCCCTGATCCAGGAAGATCCTACATGCCTCGGAGCAACCAAGCCCATGTGCCACGACTATTGAGCCTGTGCTCTAGAGCCCATGAATTACAACTACTGAGCCCATGTGCTGTAACTAGTGAAGCCTGAGCGCCCTAGAGCCCTTGTTCCACAAGAGAAGCCGCTGCAATGAGAAGCCCGAGCACCACAACTACAGAGTAGCCCCTGTTCGCCAAACTAGAGAATAGCCCTAGCAGCAATGAAGACTAAATAAATAAATAGAATTATTTTTTTTTTAAAGCAGGTAGTAGGTTGTAGTTTGCTAACCCCTGCTACAAAGAATTATTATCTAGAAGCACAAATATTGGTAGCATTCAATAAATGGAACTGTTCTAAAATGATTTTTAATGATCAGCCATTTAAAAACTCATATTATTATGATAACTGAGAAAAATGTGCTCTAGCATTTGGACATAGTCATAGTATAAAAGCCTGGGAAAGATAACCGGGTGAGTCATGGTGGCCCAGTTCAAACAGTACACGCATGATGGGATGAGATAGTCAAGTGGTTAGGGCAACAACAGACTGCAGAGTAACTTACACATGGTGATACAGATCATAACAGACAGAATAAAAATAACTTTCAAAGGCATTATGTGTGGCCAAAACTTTGTTGTTTTCACACAATTAAAGTCATTCGCTTCCAAGGTAGAGACACTCCGGTGGGTAGGCTGAGGAGACAGTCCATGGGGAAGCATAGTTTAGAAAGCAGGAGACATTGAAGGAAGTTTACTCCAGGGCCCTCTTCTCTGGATTCTGTCTCTGCTATTAGTAAAGGTCACGCAGGTCATTTCATCCACATCTAGCTACAAATAAACAAGGATTACCCAATAAATCAGAATTTTAGAATAGAATGCTTTCTTTTGCCATTTTGAACAAATTGAATATGCTTACAAATTCTCATGTTTTTCTTGGACAAATAAAAAAATATATAACTTATCTGCATGTGAAATGCCGGACTGGCTGAAGTACAAGCTGGAATTCTGGGAGAAATATCAACAACTTTAGATATACAGATGATACCACTCTAATGGCAGAAAGTGAGAAGGAACTAAAGAACCTCTTGATGAAAGTGAAAGAGGAGAGTGAAAAAGCTGGCTTAAAACTTAACATTCAAAAAGCTAAGATCATGGCATCTGGTCCCATCACTTCATGGAAAAGAGATGGGGAAATGATGGAAACAGTGACAGACTTTATTTTGGGGGGCTCCAAATCACTGTAGACAGTGACTGCAGCCATGAAATTAAAAGTCACTTGCTCCTTGGAAGGAAAGCCATGACAAACCTAGACAGCATATTAAAATGCAAAGACATTACTTTGCCAACAAAGTTTCATCTAGTCAAAGCTATGGTTTTTCCAGTAGTCATGTATGGATTGTGAGAGTTGGACCATAAATAAGGCTGAGAGCTGAAGAATTATTTGAATTGTGGTGTTGGAGAAGACTTTTGAGTCCCTTGGACAGCAAGGAGATCAAACTAGTCAATCCTAAAGGAAATCAATCCTGAATATTCACAGGAAGGACTGATGCCGAAGCTGAAATTCCAATACTTTGGCTACCTGATGCAAAGAGCCAACTCATTGGAAAAGACCCTGATGCTGGGAAAGATTGAAGGCAGGAGGAGAAGGCAGGAGAAGATTGAAGGCAGGGCGACAGAGGATGAGATGATTGATGGCATCACCAAGTGAATGGACATGAGTTTGAGCAAGCTCCAGGAGATAGTGATGGACAGGGAAGCCTGGTGTGCTGCAGTCCCTGGGGTCACAAAGAGTTGGATGTGACTTAGCGAACTGAACAACAATCATAATAAGATTGTTGCATAATAAAATTGCTTTCTAGTTTCACCTGAATTTTTAATTAGTATAGAGTAATAGCTAATATTATTGGTTGTTTAATATGCCCAGGTACCATTCTAAATACTTTATATGAATTATTCAATCCTCATAACTCAATAATTTTGGTGCCATAGTTGATTTGTAAGATAGATGTTTAACTTGTGATAACACTTAAGACACCCATTTTAACTTTTCTTTCCTGCTTTCCTCATACCTACTTCATAATGTCTTAGATTAAGCTCAATGAAGAACTTAAAGTGTGAGACACACATACACACAAAAATCTGAGCAAACTAGAGTGGCTCAGCTTCCCAGACTTTATCCTTGGAAGAAATGGGCTTCCCTGGTAGCTCAGCTGGTAAAGAATTCACCTGCAATGCAGAGGACCCCGGTGTGATTCCTGTGTCAAGAAGATCCCCCAGAGAAGGGATAGGCTGTCCACTCCAGTATTCTGGGCTTTCCTGGTAGGTCAAATGGTAAAAAATTCCCTCGCAATGCTGGAGACTTGGGTTTGATCCCTGGGTTGGGAAGATTCCCTGGAGGAGGGCATGGCAACCCACTCCAGTATTCTTGCCTGGAGAATCCCCTTAGACAGAGGAGCCTAGCAGGCTATATTTCATGGGGTCACAAAGAGTCAGACATGACTGAGTGACCAAGTGCAGCACAGGGGAAGGAATATAAAGATAAAAATGAGCTAAAGAACAAGAAGAGTTTTGGGGGCTCAGATCCAAGTTCCTGGATGCCTGAGTTTGTGGTATAAACCCTCACTCCTGGTTTGGAGGGCACTCCATGAAACAGCTGTGGTATAGTGAGACTACAGGAAGAGGAGACTGGCACCTTGCTTGCCAGCTGCTTACCTGCTGAGCCTCAGGACTTACAACCAGAACCTGAGGAAAGGAATTTTAGAAGGGAAAGGTATTGGCCAAGAAAGGCAGAAGAGAGCAAGATTCAGTCCCCAAAGCTACTCCCCACCACACACATACACACCATGTTTCTTGAGAAGCATAAACAATAGAATCACAGCCACATCCACAAATCACAAGACCAGGAACACAGGGACATCAAAAGATAAATAGGAAGGGAAGAAAAAGCATCTGCCAAATGGACCACATTCATCACAGTTGTAGGTAAGATGGCTGTCAGGTGGAAGATGCAGCCAGATACTTCATGGAAACCATAAATGCCTAGACCACTGCTCAGAAACAAGTCCATTCCTATCCAGATCTGTGAATCTTCCTCATTGGGAGATCTGGAATAAACTCCATTGAAGATGATGATCAACTCAGGAGTGTACAGCCAATTAGCCATGACAGAGTCCTAGTGGTCAAGAAAGGATATTCTCCCCCAACTACATCTTCTACATTTTTTCCTCCAGATATGGCCAAAGGAGAGAGGAAAGTACTCCAACCCTTTTCTTCCTCAAGAATTCTCCCAGCTGAATGTGTTGCTATTTCAGATCCTTCAGAAAGCAAAAGCCCAGATAAGAATTAGATACACAAATAATTAATTGGAGGAAACAGCTATAAAGCATAAAGGAGAAGGAGCAAAGAGTGGATAGGGAAAACCTTCAGACTATGATGCTTACCTGACACTTGTGAAATGAGAGAAGGAAGGAGGATTGGGTAGGCAGAGGCCCCAGACAGCAGAGCAGATCTCAGAAAGCTTTGACCAGGCCAACGGAGCATTCGAGAAAAAGTTTGTCTGTTAGAGGAGCCTCGTGCTGGGCAGCAATGGCCCAGCTCTTATATACCTGCCATGCTCAGTTATTGGATTTGAGCAGCCCAGGGAGCATGTAACCTCCTTATCATGAACATGTCAGAGGATCCCAGAATTTCAGCATCTGGTGGCTGTCAGCTACCTATTCTCTTTGCAGCTTATTCTCACTTCAAGGAACATGTGGACAACATGCTTCATTAGCTACCACAAGATCCATTAAGTCTATTCTGGGATGATGATATGGACTTCACACTTGCACATTAGAGTGAAATTATAAAAAATTTTCTCTAAGCCAAGATTAATAAGATTAGTCACAACCTCTTCCCATTTAGCAGGTTATAAAAAAAGAACTAGGACACCTGATGCATCTACTCTATATCAGTCATTTTTCACATTCACCTCCCACCTCACTGCCTCCTCTCACCATTCAGCTATATGTCTGTCCTGTCAACACCTGCTCTGGGATCAGGACCACCTTCAGACAAAAAAAAAATTACCTTCAGTGCAGGTAATAGTGAAGTATAGTTTGGTCACTGATTTTAATAGTTGACAAAATGATGTGTGACTATTTTTGACTGGTTTGTGTCATAGCATCTTATTCTCATTAAAAATATGGTCAATAAAGAGGAATCATCCCTAATTTGGAATACATCTCAAATCAAGCACACAGTGATAGGAGAGGCTAGAATAGTCTACTTAAACTTAATCCAAGAGGTCAGAGGAGGTCTATTTGAGGACATGGTTCAGTTAAGATCTGAAAAGGAGAGGGGAGAACATTCCAAGCAGAAGAATCAACGTGTACAGTGGCCCTTAGTGACTAGGGAAGGGGTTTAATATGGACTAGAACAGGTAGGTAAGCGCTGAATCTTCTTACATGAGTTTTCATTATTCTAAATGTAACAGGAGGGCTTTAATCATAGGATTATGATTAGGATTGGGACAGGAGGAGGATGATATGTTAGGACTTTACTTTGAAAAAAAATTCCTCTGGATGAAGAATGGAGAACAGATTTAAGGATGCACAAAGAAATATTAAGAGGTATTGAGGAGTTTGTTTTAATAGCCCGGATGAAAGATGAAGCTATCTTAAACAAAGAGATGTAGATAGATTAAAAAAATATCTAAATGGAAAAATATTCAAAACTCATTGGCATATCAGATCTGGAGCTTGGGAAAGAGAAAGGTGTCAAGATGACTCCTAGGTTTCTAGCTAGCACACTGGATGAATAATAAAGGCATTCACTAAAATAATAAACACTAAAAGAGAATCAGGTTGAAGGCCAAAATTGTTACTTCAAGAATTAAATAGTTTACCAATTACGAATCTTTTAGTCACAAGTAATGAAGAAGCCCAATTTAATCTAACTTAAATAAAGAAGAGAAGATATTGCTTCACCTAGTCTATTAGAGAGTCTGTCCTCACCGGGAGCCTCACTTAAGAATCAGATGATATCACCAGGATTTATCTCTCAATTCTACTTCCTCCTGATGGATTTTCTCAGACTTTCCATGGTGGCTCCTAGACAACTTCAGATTCATACCATCATAAGACTAATTCAGTATAAGAGGACAGTCTCTTCCCAAAAAGTTGCATAAAAATTCAAAATTAAATCTCTTTAACTTTTATGGAATTGATTTGGGTCTATGCTTAACATTGAACCAATTATTATTGCTTAGGGTGATTAAATAAGCTAATTGGATCCTGTAGCCTGAGGCTTAAGTCATCTTCAAAAAGACGTTCATGACTGAAAATGGAGGAGGGTTACATATCCCAGAGCCAAATCGGATACCATTGGCACAAAAAGCATAAGGGGACACAGGGTAGTGAAACAAAATATAACTGTCTCTTTTAGGTGAACCTGATTTCTGAGATTAACAGCAGGCAGGCTGTGGTGGACATTTGAGAAAATCGAATCTTCACTGATAAAGAACGGGTATTTAAAGTCAGCTCTGAGCATTGGCAGAGGTGAAGACAATGGGCTTTCGGTAACGACTGGCTTGATACCAGAAAATAGACCACACAAGGCAAAAGCAACATAAGATATTTCCAAGAAAATCTATTATTGGTGAAGAGTCTCTGGGAGGTTCATCAGATGTCTTGCTGTAAAATAATCTGAATTTATTTTTTTCTGTTTATGTATAATGCATGATGCAGGTTCAGTCAGTCTTACTTGTTCTGTTATACAAGTACTCCTCCAGGTATCAGTAGAAATATATAGACTCTGGCACCTAGAATGGACACAAACAGGACGGCAACCCTCTTTATTTTCTGTTGCATCAGCCAGATCTTTTTCTGCCTGGGAATGCTAAACAGCAAGTGTGAATACACACACACACACACACACACACACACACACACACACACACGACAAAAATCTTTGGGGGCTGCTTTGGTAAGATTGAACATGAAGAATAGCTTCCACTAGAGGGTGCTAAGCCTCAAAATAAAAATGCAAAGTACTTAACGATTTTCCCATACTTTCCAATATCCATTGAGCGACTAGTCACTATTAACCCGGACCCCCCCAAAAAAGCAGAGCCTGAGGCAAAGCTTATGCATTACTACTTCATTATAGAATGCAATCCCAGGGAGTAAGAATGAGGGGAAAGGGAAAAGAGGCAGGGAAAAAGCGAAAGTCAATCCAAGAAGTAATATTGTTGAGCAAGTCACCTTGCTATTAAACACAACTGACTCCTAGATATTATAGCAGGTGTGTGTGTGTGCGCGCTCGCGCTCAGTCACTCAGTCATGTCTGATTCTTTGCAGCTCCATGAACTGTAGCCCACCTACAGTAGCCTCCTCTGTCTATGGGATTATCCTGATAAGAATACTGTAGCAAGTTGCCATTTCCTCCTCCTGATCTTCCTGACCCAGAGATGGAACCCGCAACTCCCTTGGCTACAGCGTTTGCAGGTGGGTTCTTTACCACTGAGTCACCTAGGAAACCCAGATTTTATGGTACCTTCTTTCAAGAGGGTATATAAAAAGCTGTTTCGCGGAACAGTTCATCCAGACTGGCTCAGTCTCCCATTGTCAAAGTTTTGCTGAGTGGGACATTAATTTTCTCCTTACAACTGAGTTGCCTGTATGTGGACACAGAGCATATCTTAAGTGTTTCATGCCAGTGTCTTCAGAACATCAGGTGAGGGATGTGCAAAGAGGACAGAAGGTAAAGTGATGTCAGGTTGTTCTGAGGAATTGGTCCCAATTCATGCACAGCTGGTTACTCAGTGCCTGGGGCTGGAACAACTGGTCAAAGGCCTTAGAGACAAGTAAGAAGTACACAAAAGGTGTCTGATATGATGAACAAGTGCTCAAAAATAAATAATGCACAACTTAAAGGGAAAAAAATATCTTGTTAAAGATATACCATCCAAACAGCAGTTGGAGGAAGTTTGTCCTATGATACTAAACATTAATTATTATTTTCCATTTAATAAGACAACTAGCTGTGGGTTTCTTAGTTATTTCTTGGTTGAAATTTCCATTAGACTTGCTGGGTTTCCCTGCTGGCTCAGATGGTAAAGAATCCGCCTACAATGTGGGAGACCTGGGTTTGATTCCTGGGTTGGGAAGATTCCCTGGAGAAGGGAATGGCTACCCACTCTAGTATTCTGACTTGGAGAATTTCATGGACTTATAGTCCAGGTGGTCGCAAAGAGTCAGACATGACTGAGCGACTTTAACTTCACTTCACTGAGACTTGCTAGTCATCTAAGAAATTAGCTTTGTTATTTAGCTTTGAATTAATCTTGCTTACCTCTGCCAAATGAATGCTACATTATATCTTATTGAATAAGCAATTCTATTTGTTTTTAAGAATGAGAACTTTTTAATTGCTTTTCTCAAGTTATTTTGAAATATTTATAGCTTTTCCTGTGGCATCAGAAACAGATGGACTAGAAAGAAAAGACATTTAAGTTGCCTTTGAACAACGATTGTATAACACTACAAGTTTGTTTTCTGTTTGTCTAATTAGTTAACCAAGCAAATGTTTTCTAGAGGGCTTTGTCTAACTGCCATAATAATTAGCATCCATTTGTCCCACCTGGAAAATAGATGCTTTCGATCCTCACTAGTTATTCTTAATATGCTCATAAAATGTGTCATTTTTACATTGATTTTTTATTTGGAAATAAGTTCAAGCTCACAAAAAGTTGAAAAAATAAAAATAGTACAAATGAATACTCATATACCATATGATTTAGCCAGATCTATCCATTTTTTAACATTTTACTCTGTTACATATTGTTGTCCATCATAGCACTTTACCCCTAAATACTTCAATCTGTTATTTCCTTAAAATAGGGATAGTGTCTCAAGTAATCAATTATATAAATCTACTATCCATATTCCAATGTTATCAGTTGATCTACTGATGTTTTCCAATACAAGATCCAGTGTATTTATTTTTTTAAAGCTTTTTATTTTGAATTGGAGTATAGCCAATTACCAGCAATGTTGTGATAGTTTCAGGTGAATGGGGAGGGAACTCAGCCATACACATACGTGTATCCATTCTCTCCCAGACTCCCCTCCCATCCAGGCTGCCACATAACATTGAGCAGAGTTCCATGTGCTATACGGTAGGTCTTTGTTGGTTAACCATTTTAAAAAAAGCAGTATATACATGTCCATCCCAAACTTCCTAACTATACCTTCCCCCTGGCAGCCTTAAGTTCATTCTCTAAGTCTGTGCATCTCTTTCTGTTTTATTAAGCTCATTTGTATCATTTCATTTTAGGTTCCACATATAAGGGATGTCATACGATCTTTCTCCTTCCCGCTCAGGTCAGTACTGTATTTAGCTGTCGTAGCTCTTCAGCCTCCTTTTGTCTGGAATGGTTCTACAGTCTTTCTGTGTTTTTTAAGACTAACGTTTTTGAAGAATACAGCCCCACCTCCCTTTTTTAAAAACAGAAAATTTCTCATTTTGTGACTGTCTGATATTTCCATATGATTAAATTCTTTCATGGCCAGCTAATGCATAGGTGATGTTATATCCTTCTAGAGGTATCAAATTTGGAGCTCCATGACTTCTGTCTGTCCCTCGTTGGAGACACTAGTTCTGATCACCTGGTCAAAAGGTTGCCTGACTTCTCCACTATTTATTGTTTTTTATTCCTCTTGGCAACTGGGGTTGCAAGTCTATGAGAAGACACTAAAAGACCATACAAATACTCTGTTCCAAAGCAAAATTTCTCTTCAGGTTTAGCATATATGGAAGATCCTCGGCTAATCCAATCTTCACTATGATGGTTGCAAAATTTGTGATTTTTTTTCACTCCAGAACACTTGGTATTTGTCAATCTTTTGTATGCAAGAGCTCTTCCTTTTTTCCCATTTATCTATCATCAGTACAGACTCATGAATCACTGTCTTTTCAATGGTTTAGATTTCATTTTTTAACTTAATTATTTTGCTCCTTAGACACTCCGCGATTTGGTGAGTGGGAGCCCTTCAAAGCTAGCTCCCATGTCCTTGTGATGTCTTTCCCCCCCAACATTTCTTACTATCTGATACAACAAGATATTCCAGGTCCACTTGTACCTATCCTGCTCCAGTTCTAGAAATCAGCCATTTTTCTAAAGAACCCTACTTTCTTTTAGCAGGGAATAGTAGTAGAGATCAAGATCTGGAGGATACTCTATGGTCAGTCCTACTATGGGCAGAGGGATCTCTGTTTCTTGGCTCTTTCAACCAGAGATAGAAAATCTATGCATATACATGCATGCAAATGTTCATATAGACAAAAACATTTAAAAATAAAAATACATAGGCATGCACACATACATGTTATTAAATTTTATTTAGCTGTGCTGGGTCTCCGCTGCACACAGGATCTTCAGTCTTTGTCACGGGGTGCCAGATTTTTAGTTGCTCCATGCAAACTCTTAGCTGCAGCATGTAGGATCTAGTTCCCTAACTAGAGATCAAACCCGGGTTCCCTCCGTTGGAAGCTTGTAGTTTTAGCCACTGGACCACTAGAGAAGTCTCCACATATTTTTTTTAAGATATCAAGTGTTCACACTGATGCTTACAATTCTAATTCATGCCTGGAGTTTTTTCTTTCTCTTCCGTAGTTCATATTTGTATGGCTATTTGCCACAGAAAGAATTCTGTTTTCCAACAAGATACTATGTATCCATTTGCTCAATCCTATGACACATCTAAAATAGTTTCAGAATTTTGCCCATACTACTACAATAAACAAAACTACTAAAATGAGTTAATTTTTTTTTTTCCAATCTCATCTCCCCTACTCCACTATCCCAACACACGCAACTCTACATACCCTATTCTGGCCATGACCAATGATGTATAGTAAAATACCGTGTTCATTAATTAACTTGCTTCTTCTTTTCTCCTCCTTCTCGTTCTCCTCTTGCTTTCCTTTCTCTTCCTTTTTCTTACCTTCCCTCTTAAAAATTAGAATAGTCACTTAAAATTAGGTTATTTTTTTCAATTGCTTTTAGGCTTAGCCCACCTCCTCCTTAATAATTAATTAATTTTTCAAACTTGTAGAGTATTGAAATGCTTTCAGAAGTCAAAACCATACAAACAGGTATATTCAGAGAAGGGTCACTCACTCCTACAGTTCTTTTAACCCATTTGTCCCTACCCCCACAACCCCATGTAGGTAACCAGTTTGTTGTTTTCTGACTCATTCTTTCTATTTCTTATTGAAACAACAAATAAATATATGTTTTCCTTTCCATCGTACATGAAAAATAGCATACTAGAAATGCTTTATTGCACTTTAACATTTTTAGAAGTCATCTGTTCTTAGAGGCCATCCTTATTCTTTGTTACAGCTATATAGTACTCCATTGCCTGTAGGTATAATAGTTTTTTCAACTGATTCCAAATCGTGGACATATAGGTAGTTTCCAATATTTTGCCATTATAGATAGAACTGCAATAAATTACCTTGTACATATATGCATGTTGAGAAATAATATTTAGAAGTAGAATTGCTAGGTCAAAGATTAATGAATGTGTAGTTTTGTTAAATGTTGCCAGATTCTTTCCCTTATGACTGACATAATTTTTCATTCCCACAAGCAATATGTGAGCATATGTTTCCTCATAGCCTTATTGAGAGTGAACTTCAAAGCTTTTGAATTTTGGTCAATACGATGGGTGAGAAACAGCATCTCATTAGAGTTTTTATTTGCATTTCTTTAGTCATGACTGAAATTGAACACAATTTTATATCTTCTATGTGTGAATTATCTTTGCATATCTTTTCCCTATTTTTTTCTATTGGTATTTAGGGTTTTCCCCTTAATTTTAAGATGCTCTTTATAAAATAGAGATTTAGCCCTTTGTCTCTGACATATTTTTAAAACATCTTATCTCAGTTTGTCATTTTTTTTTTCTAATTTTGCTTGTAATAAATCTTTGTCATGAAAAAGTTTTGTTCTTTTTTGGTTAAATTGATCACTCTTTTCTTTTATCATATTGAACTTTCAGTCCCAGAAATTTTTTCTCTACACTCAAGTAAAGTTCATTCATATTTATTCTTTATTACATATTTTGCTTTTATGTTTAAAGCCCTGATTGATTGGGGACTTATTCTTGTGTATGTTTGTTGTGAGGAATGGTTCTAATTTTATCTTTTCTTCAAAGTTATCTAATTGCCCCGATTATAGCTATTTATATTTAAGACTATATTTGCCTAGTATTTTGAGATACTACCTTTATCATGTGATGCAGTAGATATTTTTAAATAGTTTTGTTTTAATTACAAGACTTTTTTATATTTTTAATATCTGATAGGGCTAGGCTCTATTCAGAAGTTTCCCTTTTCACTCTTTCCTTATTTTTCCATATGAATGTTAGGACCAATTTGTCCAATTCCATAAGAAGCTCATTAGGATTTTTATTGCATTCCATCAATAGTGTTGAAGCATCCTTACCAACAACAAAAAACATTTTCCTATTTTTTAATAATTGAATTGCTTTACACACACACACACTCATATGTTTAAGCCCTAACCCCACTACCCAGGCAACTGTATTTGGATATAGCACCTTTAAAGATACAATTAAGGCTGAATGAGGTAATAAGAGTGGAACCCTGATCCAATAGGAATGGTGTCCTTAAAGGAAGAGGGAGACAGACCACAGGGATTCAAGCACAGAGAACGGCCAGGTGAGGACACCATGAGAAGATGAGCATCTGCAAAATAAGGAGAGAAGCCTCAGAGAAATCCACCTCTACTGGCATCTCAGTCTTGAACTTTCAGCCTCCAGAAGAGTGAGGAAAAGTAACATCTGTTGTACAAGCCACCTAATCCATAGTATTTTGTTATGGCAGCCATAGCATATTAAGTCACTCCTCTTTTGAATCTTCTTTATGTGTCTTTGAGGGTTTTCCAGGTGGCTCAGAAGGTAAAGAATCTGCCTGCAATGCAGGAGACACAGGAGATGCAAGTTCAATCCTGGGTTGAGAAGATCTCCTGGAGAAGGGCAGGGCAACCCACTCCAGTATTCTTGCCTGGAGAATCCCATGGACAGAAGAGTCTGTCAGGCTACAGTCCACAGGGTTGCAACGAATCAGACGATTGAAGCAACTGAGCACATATGTGTCTTTGAACATGTTTTCTATCTTCCACCACACAGGTTTTGAAAAATCCCTGTTAAGTATATTCCCATATATTTATATTTTTAAGAAATAATTCATTATTTAAAGGGAAATTCATATCTTGTTCCACATTTAACAAAGAATGCTTCCTTCACATTTTATCTTAAATCCTTATATAAAGTTACTTTCTTCTGCATCTTCACATTCCTTTTTTCTAATGCTTCTTTTCTTCCTACAAATATATTCAGATCTCTTCCATCATGAAAATGCAAAAACCAAGCAGAGTCAAAACCTTCAGTATAACATTTATAAAATTCTGCTGTGTAGAATACACCAGTTCCTTTAAAAGTTGATAGTTGGAGCTTCCCTGATGGCTCAGTGGTAAAGAACCCTCCCACCAATGCAGGAGACACGGGTTTGATCCCTGATCCAAGAAGATTCCACATACCATGGAGCAGCCAACCCTGTGCGTGCCACAGCTTTTGAGTCTGTGCTCTAGGGCCCGTGCTCCATAAGAAGAGAAGCCACCACAATGAGAAGCCTTGCAACTAGAGAGTAGCCCCTGCTCTCCGCGACTGGAGAAAAGCCTGTGCAGAACGTAGACTCAGCACAGCCAAAAAAAAAAAAACCCATATAAAACCTCTTTTAAAAAAAAACATGATAGCTATTTAGAACTATTTCCACAGGACAGTAATATCTGCAAACTAAAAGTTCAGAGTAGACAAATAATGGATACTTAATCAAATATTGTCCAGCACACTTGACCATAGAACCATTTTTCTTCAGAACACTTGTTAACAGCACATGTAATAAATACTCCTTGGAATATTTCTTAACTCTTCATTCATTTGAATCAACTCTTTTTAAGACTACCAGTGATTTCTTATTACTAAATGCAATGGGCTTTCTTCATGTCTTGATCTCTTTCCCTTGTTCCCAGTATTACATATTGTTAACTAAACCTTTGGTTTTAAAACTCTGCTCGCTTGAATTTGGTGACAATGCATGCTCCTGACTCTCTTTCTACCTCACTGACCTCATCTTCTCTCTATCTTTTGCTGGATTAATGTATTCATCTACAAATCATGAGTGTTTCCCAAATTTAGTAGTTCTTCTTTTTTGTCTTTTGTCTATGCCAGTGGTGAGAATTTTTTTAAAAAATTATGAATGCTGAGGCCACACTCAAGACCTACTCAGTGAGAATTTTTGTAATCTTTTCTCTCCTCATTTTGACCCAAATCCTAAAGGAATAGAATCAGTCAAATTCCAGGAAATTAGTAGATCATGGTTCTGGAGAGAAACGATTTCAAGGGGTTGAAGATTGACTTTCCTTATTGGTGGTCAGTTACAGTCAGGATGAGTGCCCTTCATTTCCTTTGTAATCTCCATCACCACTCCCACCACACCTAGATTTTTTAAAATAATAATTTTATATGACAATTGATATTTTGTTCATTTTACATAGTGTCAATAAAGGCATATTTTTATTACTCTTAACAAACAGGATACCCCATGTTCTAGCCCTCTCCTTTCCCAGACATGCATCTGTATCAGCACCCCATATGACAAGTTACCAAAGCCCCTCTCCTTTTGGACTGTGCCCTTTTATAACCCATCCCACATGCAGCTTCCAAAAAAAATACTTCCTAAGGTGTAGCGTCACACATGCCATGCTCCTGTTCACCAAGACTTCCATCACTCCCAGTTGCTCAAGAAGAAAAACAAGTTCCTCTTCCAAGCCTTTTGCAATAGAGTCCCAAACTAGCTCATATCTCCTTGCTCCCCAAATTACAGTCTATATCTGATTCTGGTCAAAATGGATTATTTGCTATTTCCCAAACTGTTCCCATACTTTTTCTTAGGCATTTCACACTTCTTGAATGCTTTTTATTATCGGACCACTTGCCTCTTGAAACCTTGCAGTCCTTTAAGGTTCATCTCCAATACCAGTTCTCCCATGATGGCTTTTATTTTTTCAATTCATTCTGATTTTAATTTTGGTCAAAATCTTTTTCCATATATATTATCAAAAAACATTTATTTTCTATCCAATATTTGGAAGAAACTGTGACAGAGACTAAAATAACCTATATCTACTAATATATTGTGAGGCTTTTATGATTTGACCTTGGGAGAACCCGACTCATTGGTGAATCCTAATTTCATTACCAGATAGCTGTGTAACCTTGGACAAGTAATATCTCCAGCCTTAAGCTTATCATAAATAAAATAGACATTATAAAATATCTTCATTGGAGAATTGCTGTGAAAAACAGGAATGACCTCGCACATCTTCTTTAGTAAGCAGCCCATTTTTCAATGTTGTTGAATGTGCTTAGTAAATGTCTCAAATGAGCTGGGATCCAAGCGATAGAGAATTCTAACCCCAACTCTGTCAAAGCCTTGGACATATCACTTAACCTCTCTAGGCCTCCCCATCTCCCATCACGCATATCGCTAAGTGGTGGAACCCGCGCCCTCTGCCTGAGTCAGCCCGAGTCCCCAGGCGGCAGCGTCCTGAGTTGAGGCCCATACTCTGAGTGGCCACTAGCTGGCAGGATTGCCGCGTGGCTGCCTGGCCGCTCCCTAGCTCCACCTCCGGGAAGGCCCTGCCTCAGGGACTCTGGACCAAAACAAACACAGTCCAACCTAGTAGCGGCCAAGACTTCAGAGTGGAGTTTTCCGGGGCTCTTACAGAGAAGAAGATGCGAGTCTCCAGCACTCTCTCGAACAAGCCTAGAGGAGGGAGCAGGATTCCCAGGGCAGCCCATTGGTCACGCGGCAGATGCCCCTGTAAAGGGCCGCAGGTGACCCAGGCCGACACCAGGGTGCCCTTTGGAGAATCAGATGCTGCTTCTCTTGGAAACCACATCTCATGCCTCACAAAATACTTGTGAAAATTTGGGACTTGGACTTATAATGTCCAAATGTGTGAGCAACTCGCTTTGATTTCTTCACTCCTCAGTCTCCTTTGCTGTAAGATGCCTACAAGCCAGGTCTCTGAACACCTTGTTCTGCTTCTCAATGCCACAGGCACTGCAGAATCCTGGAAAGAATATGACTTTGTGAACACACAGACTTGCTTTAATTACTGTTCTATCCTTTTACGTGACCCTGAGAAACTTTTCTAAGTTTCCTCATCTACAAAGTGAAGGTATAAAATCTATTTATTTCACAATGTTTTTTTTTTTTGATGAGTGAAATGAAATAAAGGAGGTGAAAGTAGCACATAGAGTTGCTCAATAATGTTAATTCCCTTCCCTTATTATAAAAGTACAAAACAGCATGTTTCTATAGTCGTTAAAAATTTGTACACATGCATAAAAAAATATGTAACAAACTCTTAAGATTTATCTCTAGTGATAAAAATTCAAGTGATTAGTCTTTTCTTCTTTATTCCCCTCTGTAGTTTTTCTAAATTTTCTAAAATTAGCCTTTGCCTCTGTTTTTCCTTTTTTATTGTGGTAAAATATGCAAAGCCTAAAATCGACCATTGGAGCCATTTTTAAGTAAACAGTTCAGAGGTATATTCACAATGTTGCGTGACCACCACCCATTGCCATCCACCACCCTCTTACCATCCCGAACTGAAATTCTGTACCCATTAAATCATAACCTCCATTCCTCCTTCCCCCAACCCCTAGGAACCACCGTTCTACTTTCTCTCTGTATGAATTTGACTGTTCTATACACTTCACTTCATATAAGTGGAATCTTACAATATTTGTCCTTTCATATCTGGCTTATTTCTTACTTTGCTTAGCATATTGTTGTCAATGCTCATCTATGTTGCAGCACAAATAAGAATTTCCCTTCTTTTTAAGACTGAGAAATATTCTATTGTGTTTGTGTATTTACATAATATTTTTATTCATTTATCCATCAATGGATATTTGGATTGTTTTCATCTTTTTAACTCTTCTGAATAATATGAACAACAGTGAACAAATATCTGTTTGAGTCCCTGCTTTCAATTCTTTTGGGTGTATACCCAGAAGTGGAATTGCTAGGTCACATTGTAATTCTACATTTAATACTTTAAGTAACTGCTATGCTGTCTTCAGCTGCAGCATTTTACATTCTCAGATTTTATATATATATATATATATATATATATATATATATGCCATCTGATGGATGTGAAAAGGTAGCTCATTGTGGTTGTAGCATTTGTTCTAGTGTGTTGATTTGCATCAGAGAAGGTAATGGCACTCCAGTACTCTTGCTGGGAAAATCCCATGGACAGAGGAGCCTGGTAGGCTGCAGTCCATGGGGTTGCGAAGAGTTGGACACGACTGAGTGACTTCACTTTCACTTTTCACTTTAATGCATTGGAGAAGGAAATGGCAACCCACTCCAGTGTTCTTGCCTGGAGAATCCCAGGGACGGGGGAGCCTGGTGGGCTGCCATCTATGAGATCACACAGAGTGGGACACGACTGAAACAACTTAGCAGCAACAGCAGCAGCTGATTTGCATTTTCCTAGTGATTAGTGATGTTGATCATCTTTTTATATTGTTTAGTAGTTAAGAAAAAAAATCCTTTCTTCTAAACAAATGAATACATTATGTAGCAGAATACAATATTTGTACAAATTTTCAAGTTAAAATATGCGACTTCAAAGGAATTTCCCATGTGTTGAGCAGCTTAGATCTATGGCCCTAGATGCCCCAGGAGTCCTCATTCATTCTTTTCCACCATGAGAATGGGTCAGGAAACAGTTTGAGGAACAGCTGTTTCCTGAGTTCACAAGAGGAGAAAAGAGTGTAAGAGGCCAAGAAGGCTACATCTAATAAGAGAAAGTTTCCAAAGGAAAGTCAGCCCCAAATTAAAATGAAATCCATTCAGTAAACATTTAAGGTACGTGAAAGCTACTCTGCAAGTGACAGTGCTCAAGTTACTTCTTGTGAAGAAGTGAGGAAAACAGACATTGAGCACTTGTTTCCAGTTTAACACGTATTACTGATATAAATGTACAGTACCACAGGAGGGTGCAATAGGAGGACAGGAAACACAGAGACAGACACTAAACGGACATGTCAGGAGCTCCAGAGGGAGATGGATCAGGAGCTAAAAGGAACACATGGACCAGTTATTCCCAAACATTTGTCTGTAGGCAGAATAGTAGCTGATCAGCAGTAAGAAGGGAAAAAATAAGGATATTCTCATGAGTTTTTCATAAAGCTAAATTGACCCCATATGGGAACTATCACTAGGGATTAAATATCCTTTCTTTTATAAAATAAAAATTACTCTTAACAAGCCAAAATTAAAGGAACAAATCCACATCATTTCTTAAATCTTGTTATGACCTCTAACTGATCTGTGACATTTTGGTACTCTCAGCACTCCAGGAATTCCTGACTAGGAGCAAGGAGTGGGTGTCTGTCATAGAGAAGGGTGAGCCAGTCAGGATGCGTGGAAACCCACTGAAGACTTGGCCCAGGATGAGTGTCATGGACTCCAAGCTCTTTCAGAGAAGCCACTTGTAGGTCCTGACACATGCAGCCCCCTCCCCCAGCCCATCATTCGGAGCCACGGATTAGGATTTAAAGGGATTTAAAGAGGCAGGAATCTGCTGATGTGTTTGAGATTTGTCTGTCCCACCCAGTAGAGAGGAGTCGGTACACTTTTTCTGTAAAGGACCAGACAGTGAATATGTTAGGCTTTGTGAGGCATCTGATCTCTGCCATGACTACTCAAAAGCAGCCACAGACAATACACAAACAAACTGCCATGACTGTGTTTCAATGAACCTTTATTCACAAAGTGTAGGCAGAAGGCCAAATTTGGCCCGTGGGCCATCGTTTACCTAGGACTACTCTAAAGAGCAGAGAGGAGAGCCTCATAAATCCCAGATCAGACTTAGCAGTAAAAACAGATCCATTAGTAGACATAAAACTTGTGGCACAGAGAGACCCCTGGTTTTGAGTTCAGCTTAAACAGATGTCTGCTGAGCACCAGTATCATTGCTAGAGTTTTACATCTAGCTGGCATGCCAAGCAATATACTAAGTACATCATATGGATTATTTTACTTAATTTGCACAACCACACTATAAATAGCTATTACTACCAATTCCACTTTACAGCTGAAGGAATTAAAGATAGAGAGGTTATGTAAGTTGCTTAGGCCCACACAGCCGGTAAGCGGTGGAACTGTGGTTCATAACGCAGGACATGTGGATTTCTGCTTCCAGCCATAGTGGACTAACAGGGACTAGATTCACATTTTCACCTTAAACAGCTAATAAGTTGAACAAACTCTTTGAAAAGATTGTTTTCAGACATTCAGGAAGAGGCAGAGTGGGACAGTGATTCCTACAAAAAAAATAGGTGAGCCCTGCCTAGGATGCCCCAACTCACTGTCTGTATAAAGTTTCTAGGCTAATGCCAAAGGGAACAGGACCCATACAGAACCCAGCTATTTGAGGACACAATGTCTGGAGTCTGGGAGGCCAAAGTTGCTAAAATTCCTGGGGCAGAGTGCTGGAGAGGAAAGAGTCACACAGAAGGGAGCTCCAGAGACATGCAGGTTTCCCTTACATCTTTACCTACGAACTTATCAGCATCTGTGTGCAAGAAACTACCAATGCAAGAGAAGAACCATCAGAATGGAGCATTCCCAGAACTCACCCAAGGTTGGGGACATTTAATATTCGTGTAGCCAGAGTAAAAAGATCTCCTGATAAGCACCTACTGGGACTAAAGCAGGCCTACACTAAAGGATGCTCTGGATCTGCCTAACACAAATTCAAAGCAAGTCAAAAGAATCAATTTGTTTCCTATTTTAGCTCAACTGCATACCTCAAGTGCTTGTTGCTCAGTTGTGTCCAATTCTTTGTGACCCCATGAATTGTAGCCCACCAGGCTCCTCTGTTCATGAGATTCTCCAGCCAAGAATACTGGAGTGTATAGCCATTCCCTTCTCCAGGGCATCTTCCTGCTCCAGGGATTGAACCCAGGTCTCCTGAATTGCAGGCAGATTCTTTACTGCCTGAGGCACCAGGGAAGCTCTCAAAAGAAGGCCTAAAAATATCTAAAGGCTAGAGAAAAAAATCTGTGCCCAATCATGTAAAATTTACAATGTCTCCTACCCAACAAAAAAGTAACAGGCATTCAAAGAAGCAGGAAAATATGCCCTAAAACCTGGGGAGGCAGCAGGGAGAATCAGTCAATAGAAATAGATACAGAAATGCCACAGATGATACAACTAATAGACAAGGATGTTAAAACGGCTTCTATAAATATGCTCCATATGTTCAAGAAAGTATAGAAGAACATAAGCATGATGAGAAATGAATAAAAAAGAACCATATTAAACTTCTAGAGATGGAAGACAAACAACAGTAATGTCTGAGATGAAAGGTCACACAACTAGCAAGTGGCAAATCTGAGATTCCAACCCTGGACTGACTCTAGGTTAGGTTCACCGCACTTCTGTATCAGTTTTGTAGCAGAGACGACTGATGGAGAAGGATAATCAGCACCATTTTATTAATGAAACCAGTTGGTTCATACATATAAGTAGAATTTTTAAAATTTCCCTGAGTGAATTTAAACTTTCTTGTGTTTACACTTGTTACTGCAGGTATCTCTTGACTTCCTACTTTTGTATTCCAGTCCTCTATGATGAAAAGGACATCTTTTTTT
The DNA here is from genome assembly GCF_963930625.1 of Muntiacus reevesi. NCBI lineage: Eukaryota > Metazoa > Chordata > Mammalia > Artiodactyla > Cervidae > Muntiacus > Muntiacus reevesi. The sequence goes on from NC_089249.1 coordinate 136,457,355, forward strand.
TTTTAATGTTAGTTCTAGAAGGTCTTGTAGGTCTTCATAGAACCATTCAACTTGAGTTTCTTTGGCATTAATGGTTGGTACATAGACTTGGATTACTATGATATTGAATGGTTTGCCTTGGAAATGAAAAGAAATAATTTCTGTCATTTTTGAGATTGCACCCAAGTACTGCATTTTGGACTATTTTATTGACTATGAGGGCTACTCCATTTCTTCTAAGGGATTCTTGCCCATGGTAGTAGATATAATGGTCATATGAATTAAATTTGCCCATTCTGGTACATTTTAGTTTGCTGATTCCTAAAATGTTGATGTTCACTCTTGTCATCTCCCGTTTGACCACTTCCAGTTTACCTTGATTCATGGACCTAACATTCTAGGTTCCTATGCAGTATTGTTCTTTACAGCATCAGGCTTTACTTCCATCACCAGTCAAATCTACAACTCAGATTTCTTTTCACTTTGGCTCCATCCCTTCATTCTTTCTGGAGTTATTTCTCCACTGATCTCCAATAGCATAGTGGGCACCTACCGACCTGGGGAGTTCATCTTTCAGTGTCCTATCTTTTTGCCTTTTCATGCTGCTCATGGCATTCTCAAGGCAAGAATACTGAAGTGGTTTGCCATTCTCTTCTCCAGTGGACCACATTTTGTCAGAACTCTCCACCATGACCTGTCCATCTTGGGTGGCCCTACACGGCATGGCTCATAGTTTCATTGAGTTAGACAAGCAGGGCAAAAGCTAACAAAGTTTTGTCAAAAGAACACACTGGTCATAGCAAACAGCCTTTTCCAACAACACAAGAGACGACTTCACATGGATCACCAGATGGTCAATACTGAAATCAGACTGATTATATTCTTCACAGTCAAAGATGGACAAGCTCTATACAGTCAGCAAAAACAAGACTGGGAGCTGACTGTGGCCCAGATCATGAACTTCTCATTGCCAAATTCAAACTTAAACTGAAGAAAGTAGGAAAAACCACTAGACTGTTCAGGTATGACCTAAATCAAATTCCTTGAGATTATACAGTGGAAGTGACAGATTCAAGGGATTAGATCTGATAGACAGAGTACCTGAAAAACTATGGACAGAAAGATTCGTGACATTATCCAGAAGGCAGTGATCAAAAGCATCCCCAAGAAGAAGAAATGCAAAAAGGCAAAATGGTTGTGTGAGGAAGCCTTACAAATAACTGAGAAAAGAAGAGAAACTAAGTGCAAAGGAGAAAAGGAAAGATATACCCATTTGAATGCAGAGTTCCAAAAAATAGCAAGGAGAGATAAGAAAGCCTTCCTCAGTGATCAATGCAAAGAAATAGAGGAAAACAAGAGAATGGGAGAGATTAGAGATGTCTTCAAGAAAATTAGAGATACCAAGGGAATGTTTCATGCAAAGATGGGGACAATAAAGGACAGAAATGGTATGGACCTAACAGAAACAGAAGATATTGAGAAGAGGTGGCAAGAGTACACAGAAGATCTATACAAAAAAAGATCTTTATGACCCAGATAGTCACAATGATGTGATCACTCACCTAGAGCCAGACATCTTGGAGTGTGAAATCAAGTGGGCCTTAGGAAGCATCACTACAAACAAAGTGGATGTGATGGAATTCCAGTTGAGCTATTTCAAATCCTAAAGGTATGATGCTGTGAAAGTGCTGCACTCAATATAAAAGCAAATTTGGAAGACTCAACAGTGGCCTCATTCTAATCCCAAAGAAAGGCAATGCTAAAGAATGTTCAAACTACCTCACAATTGCACTCCTTTCACACGCTAGCAAAGTAATGCTCAAAATTCTCCAAGCTAGGCTTCAACAATACATAAACCAAGAACTTCCAGATATTCAAGCTGAATTTAGAAAAGGCAGAGAAAACAGAGATCAATAAAGTACAGTTGAATTACAATGTTGTGTTAATTACTGCTTACAGCAAAGACAGTCAATTATACATATATATGAGCTTCCCAGGTAGCCCTATGGTAAAGAGTTCCCCTTCCAATGCAGGAGGCACAAGAGATGCAGTTTCAGTCCCTGGGTCTGGAATATCCCCTGGAGGAAGGCATGGCAACCCACTCCAGTATTCTTGCCTGGTGAATTTCATAGACAGAGAAGCCTGGTAGGCTACATTTCATGCGGTTGCAAAGAGTCTGACACGACTGAGTGACTGAGCATTTATATATATATATAGGTTATATAGGTTATATATATAGGTTATATATATATTTAACCTACTTTGAACTGTAGCTTGCTACCTGCAACAGAATGCACCCTAATGAATCAAAACTGGTTTATCATGAGCACTGTCCTACATGAGATATAATGTTCTAATCAGTCAGCATATATGTTTGGTCCACCTGAAAAATGGTTTTCAAGCAAAATTAATGAATCAACATTTAATTTTGTATTTAGGTCACATATGATTTAGTTTAGCATGATTCATTTACTTGTCATGTGGGATGTGTCTTCTAGCCTTGTTGAGTGGGTCATTTCCAGCAATCCAACATTTTCACATTTCTGGACCTACAAACCTAAGAGCCAGACCGTGAAATGTGGCTGCCATGCTCCAGTGTTATATCTTTCATGACCTAGACTCTGTCTGCTCTGTTCATCTCATCTCTCCCCTTAATGACTCTCTTTACAGTGCTCTTTCCACCATGCCGCATGTTCATTAGGTGGTTAATTACATCATGAGCTTCAAGTAATAAAACAGCATTTCTTACTTTTTGTTAATTCAGATAGGCCTTCCCTTCAATTAGTGCAAATTGTTAAGGTTTTATTATATACATACATATGTGTTTGTGTTTGTAAAGTTCCATTGATGAATAATGACTGTGCAGCCACCCACAGACCAGATGGAAATGATTGGAGATCATTAAATAAAACATTGTTAGGTCATTTCCAGCATGTAATCAGCAACAATGGCTGTGGTTAGACTTGTTATATAAACAGAGGGAGGAAAGGATGACTCACAGAGGATAAGAATTACTGAGGCCTTAGGTAGCCCAAACACAGACGTTCCAAGAAATAAACTTGGGGACTGCTGAGGATGGCTTGGATGGTGCCGTAGGTTGAAGGGATGATGAACAGCACAGAATCTTTGTTCTCTGCATTTAGTTTAAAGTTATAAAAACAGACTCCATCCATCCTCCTTCCTAACTTCCATTCCTTCCTTTATTTTCTTCTTTCCTAAAAAGACTTATGAATGTCAAATATGTGCCACCCATGGGGTTGGGTATTTAAAAGATGTAATTCTAATAACTTGCCCCTACTATTTCCTGGTTTTGTGACCTTGGTCAAGTTGATTAACTTCCAGAAGCTCAATTTCAGCATTTAAAACTGAAGATAAAATTGCCTCTCATGTCTCTACTTAATAGATTTGCTTTGAAGATCCAATGACATTAGTGAGGTAAAAGGAAAGAAACTCCTGTAAGGATCTTTACTGCTATCCCGTGCCTAGCACTACCACAACCCTCTAACAGATAATGTCATCTTTGTGCTTTGCTTCTAAGCATATTTTCACTAAGTTATGTAGTACTTTAAAGCAGAAAGCATGTAGCATTATTATCAGAACAATCAGTCATAAGTCCCAGCTTCACCATTTAATAACTGTGACATTAGGCGAATTCCTTCAAGTCTTCAAGAAGTTATTGTAAGGAAAAAATTCAGCTTAAAAAAAAATAATGCTTAGAAATTAGTTAGATTATGTGTGTGTGTGTGTTGGTTGCAAGGATCACCTTTAAAAGGGGAGGGAGTTTATTTTCAGGATTTATACTATCTAGAGCAAGAACAAGAAATCATTAGGACTTGAGACACTCTGGGAACCAGACAAATCCTTCAGACTCTCTCACTGAATCTCTGTTTCTCTCCACCTGTCTGGTTTGTACTCACTGCACAATCTAGATGGAATCCTAAAGTGAACCAATCTGAGTGATTTAGCAATCCATCATGGACTCTGTGACACAGAAGCCCTCCACACAAGATCATCTCCAAACAAGCCAAGGACTAGCTCAGGGCAGCCCAATCATCGGACATTTCTGCTCAAAGGACAGCCAAACATTAGTTTGGGGTTAGCTGAGGGTTGTTGTATGTGGCAAGAAACATCACTGACTATTTCAAAATAAGACAGGAACATGAGTACACTGTATTGGGAAACAAGTAGCAAATAGAAACTGCCTGCCACTCCCCACCCCACCCCCAGCACTCTGAGGCTGTATGTAAAGGCATAACACAAGGAAAAGGCAGAGGAACCAGAGATCAAATTGCCAACATCCGCTGGATCATAGAAAAAACAAGAAAATTCCAGAAAAACATCTACTCCTGCTTCATTGACTGTGCTAAAGCCTTTGTGTGGATCCCAACAAACTATGGAAAATTCTTAAAGAGTTTCAGACCACCTTACCTGCCTCCTGAGAAACCTGGATGCAAGTCAAGAAGCAACAGTTAGAACTGGATGTGGAAAAATGGACTGGTTCAAAATTGGGAAAAGAGTATGTCAAAACTGTATATTGTCACCCTGCTTATGTAGCTTATATGAAGAGTACATCATGCGAAATGCCAGGGTGGATGAAGCACGAGCTGGAATCAAGATCGCCATGAGAAATATCAATAACCTCAAATATGCAGCTGTCACCACATTTATGGCAGAAAGTGAAGAGGAACTAAAGAGCCTCTTGATGAAAGTGGAAGAGGAGAGTGAAAACGCTGACTTAAAACTCAACATTCACAAAAACAATGATCATGGCATCCAGTCCCATCACTTCACAGCAAATAGATGAGGGAAAAGTGGAAACAGTGATAGATTTTATTTGCTTGGGCTCCAAAATCACTCCAAATGGTGACTACGGCCATGAAATTAAAAGATGCTTGCTCCTTGGAAGAAAAGCTGTAACAAACCTAGGCAGTGTTTTAAAAAGAAGAGACATTACTTTGCCGATAAAGGTCCATCTAGTCAAAGCTATTATTTTTCCAGTAGTCATGTATGAATGTGAGAGTTGGACCATAAAGAAGGCTGAGTGCCGAAGAAATGATGCTTTAGAATTTTGGTGCTGGAGAAGACTCCTGAGAATCCCTTGGACTGCAAGGAGATCCAACCAGTCAACCCTAAAGGAAATCAACCCTGAAAATTCATTGGAAGAACTGATGCTGAAGCTTAAACTCCAATACTTTGGCCACCTGATGTAAAGAGCTGACTCATTAGAAAAGAACCTGATGCTGGTAAAGATTGAGGGCAGGAGGAGAAGGGGCCAACCGAGGATAAAGAAGTTGGATGGCATTACCGACTCAATGGAAATGAGTTTGAGCAAACTCTAGGAGATAGTGAAGGACAGGGAAGCCTGGCATGCTGCAGTCCATGGGGTCACAAAGAGTTAGATATGACTTAGCAACTGAACAACAACACAATGAAATCCCTGGTGGTCTAGTTGTTAAGACTGTGCTTTCACTGTAGGGACCATGTATTTGATCCCTGGTTGTAGAACTAATCCTGCATTCTGTGAGGCATAGCCAAAAAAAAACAGTTACACAGAAGGTGTGTGCTTAGAGATGAAGAGATCAGGGTCTAGTTAGAAAATAACTTTTTCTCGGAAAGTTTCCCTTAACTGCAGCAAACACACAAAAAAGAAAGTTAACATAGATGTAAGGAATGGGAAGCAAGGTAGAGGAGGCATCGAGAGTGTTGAGATTAAATGAGGGATGCAAAGATGAAATACACTGCAACCATTCCCATAGTGTAAAGTAAATCAGACAGCCAGCATTTTGCAACAGGTTTTGGGGGATCTGGTCTCATCAGCAATATTGATGACAAATTTTGAATACTTAACATGAATGCTGAATAATAATATAAATAACCCTGACAAATTAATAAGCGGAGTACCCTGACAAATTAATTAATAATTAATAAGTACCCTGACAAATTAATTAGCGGAGTAACCAGGGGAAAAAAAGAGTGTGGGGGACAGAGGAAAATCACAGAAAGTCAAAAGATGGTAAATCGAAACTGTATTAAAATCAAAGGTCTCTCCTCAATAATACTTGTCTGTTAAGGGTTGAATTGTGTCCCTTCTTCCCTCATACACAAAAGATATGTTGGTCTTAATCCTCAGTGTCTGAGAATGTGACCTTATTTTGTAATAAGGTCTTCATAGCAGTAATCAACTTAACATGAGGCCGTTAGAGTGTCTTTGTATGATTCAAGGTGTCCTTATAAAAGACGGAGAATTTGGACACAAAGACAAGCATGCACAGAAGGAAGGCGATGTAAAGACACAGTGAGAATGACATCTAAAAGCTAAATATTTCCAGCAAACCTCCAGTAGCTAGGAGAGAGAGACTTCTCCCACAGCCCTCAGAAGGAACCAACTCTACCAAGTTCTTCGTTCTTAACTTCTGCTCTAAGTTTCTGTTGTTGAAGCCACCCGGTTTATGGTACTGTGTTATAGCGCCAGGAAACTAATACACCATATGAGGATGTTTACCAATTTCTTAGGGAGAAAGCGAAAAGTCAGAACTCCATTGATAAGCACACATTCTTGTTGCTTATAAATAATCCTATCTTATATATTCCACCTATAATGAGATATGTGTATTTCATTTAGTATAATGTCTTCAAGATCTATCCTGGTTGTTGCAAATAGAATTTCCCCATTTCTAAGGGCTGAATTATATATCTATATTTATTATATATATATATAATATATATAATATATATATTATATATATATATATTTATGTGTAGGCTTCCCTGGTAGCTCAGCTGGTAAAGAATTTGCCTGCAATGCAGGAGACCTGGGTTTGCTCTCTGGGTTGGGAAGATCTTCTGGACATGATAACCCACTCCAGTATTCTTGCCTGGAGAATCCCCATGAGCAAAGGTGTCTGGTGGGCTATAGTCCACGGGATTGCAAAGAGTTGGACATGACTGAGCGACTAAGCACAGTAAACATATTTATGTATATATTCATATATATCTCACAACTTCTTTATCCCTTCATCCATCAATGGACACTTTGGTTGTTTCCATGTCTTGGCTGTTGCAAATAATGCAGCTATGGACACGGGGGTGCATATGTCTTTTTGAGTTAATGTTTTCATTTCCTTTGCATATATTCCCAGAAGTGGAGTTGCTGGAATACATGATAGTTCTATTTTTAATTTTTGAGGATCCTAAGATCTTCAACATTGTTCTCAATAGTGGCTGTACCAATTTACGACTCCCCCCAACAATGCACAAGGGGTTCATTTTCTCTATATCCATACCACCACTTGTCATCTCTGATGGCTAGTCTAACAGGCATGATGTGATATCTCACTGTGGTTTTGATTTGCATTCCCCTAGTAATTAGTGATCTTGAGCATCTTTTCATGTGCCTGTTAACTTTTCACATTTTTTTAATAAATATCTCTTTGAGCCCTTTGCCCATTTTTAATTGGGTTATTTAGGGTTTTGCTTTGTCTTTACTTTTGCTGCTGTCTTGTACATTTCTTTACATATTTTGGATATTAATCTTTTATCAGATATATGGTTTGCAAATATTCTTTCCCATTCTGTAGGTTGTTCTTTTCACTTTGTTGATGGTTCCTTTTGCTATGCAAAAGTTGTAGAATGACTCTTTAATATGGCCTTTGCTTTTTTAATCCAGGTGGGATATATGGCACTGAAGCACTTTACAAACTGTGAAATACTATGAAATAATATTCCACTAATTAAAATATTCTTTCTGTTTTATGTCTCTTCCTTCTAATAAGGCTAGCTACAGGAAAAATATAAAACTCCAGAAAAATCATGTTAGGTTCATTGGGCAAGAATATTTATTGTTCCAACAGGAAACTGATTTATGTCAGAAACCATAGCAAAAGTCCAATCACAGCAGAATTATCCCCACAGTTACCCAGAAAATCCCTTCAGGAATCCATTTCCACTCTAGCTACCACCTCTTGTACAAGTGCATCATCATCTAGATGAATTGTAAGGAGTCTCTAGGTTGCAGAGATGAATAAGCATTCCTCAACATCACTGCTCCTCTTTTTTAGCAACAAGCCCACACATTGTTTCTGGAAGCATAACCATCCAAAGTAAAGTCAAAATCTTTCATGCAGCCACATATGTGCTCCCATGTGAGTAAGTTCTGATCAACGGCACACAAATAGAAGTGTTGAATGTGATTTCTATGTCTGTAAAAAGGAAAGACATGTGATCTGTATTCTCCTGTCTTCCTGGTTAGAATATCAACATTATAGCCTGTCTTTGTAACATAATTCCTGCAGTCATCTATTTAATGTAAAAGCACGATAAAGGAAACACAGGCATTTGCCACTGTAGAGAGTCTACGCTGGGTTGCCAGTATCAGTACATTTTTATCAAGAGACAACTAACGTGATTATTTTAGGATTTTTGTAACATGTAGCCAAAATGAATCAATGCCCTTAAAAACAAAGGAGAGAAAGCATGTCATGATAGTTCAAAGAATACGGAAATATCTCACATAAGGAGAAATGCAGAGGTCAGGCAGCCACAGGGCTGGTTAATCCAGCAATTCAAAAAGGTCAAACATCCAGATTTTTGCATCTTTCTGGTCTGTTTCCCATTGTTTACCCACATATATAATACTTCAGGCTTGATGAACTACTAGTGGTTCCCTAAATATGCCATCCTCTTTTAATTCTCCTTTCAATTAAATGTTCTGTTGCTTCTCCTGGGAACATTCTTCCTCTCCTTTTAGCTGGCTTTGTTTAACAAATTAAACAAATTTATTTCCTCACAGCTTCTGGAATTCCAAAATCAAGGTTCTGGCCAATTCAGTTTCCAGTGAGGACTCTGTTCTGGGCTTGCAGAAGGCTGCCTTCTTGTTAGTCCTCACATGGCTTTTCCTCAGCTTATTGGGGTGGGGAGCAGGAGGAGGAAGGTGAGGGAGCTGGCTGTCTGGTGTCCCTTCTTACAAGGACACTAATCCTTTCAGACCAGGGCCCCACCCTTATGACCCCATCTAACCTCAATTACTTTAGTAGAAGTCCCATCTCCAAATATAGTCACCCTAGGGTTAGGGCTTCAGCATATGAATTTTGGGTGGAGGAGACACAAAAATTCAGTCCATAATATCTGGTTAGCCCTTGTTAGCCCATGAAACCCTTAAAAATAGGGACAGTAGTTTATTCATTTTTTATTCCTAACACCTAGGATAATGCCTGGCACAAAGTTGGTGTTAACAAATATCTGAGGAAGAGAGAGAGGAAAGAAACATCACGTCTTTGGAAGAAAATGTAATCTGTGTGCCAAATAACTGAATTACAAATGAACATCAAAATAGCCATCATCTACTGGATTTGTCTCAATGATACATAAATTCAATTACCAGGTTGCTAAACTTGGCATAGTCATTAAGAGTGTCTGAGTAATGCTATCTTCCAACCTACTGGCTATATGACTTGATTATTTACAGTGGCATATTTAAAATGATTCTCAATTCTTTTACATCTCTCCTATTCCTTTTTCCTGGAATTTTGGCTAGTCTTAGGGGCAGAAGTCACCTTCTGGGGGTTCCGAGGCTGTGCCAAAAGAAGCCTTGCAGCTTCAGCTCAGGCCTCTTGGAACACTTGCTCTTGGAGCACTGGGGCACCATGGAAGAAGCCAACTACTCTGAGGCCAAAACATAACGATAAAATTCACACTGACCTATGGAGAGGCCATGTAAGATGCCTTACCAGGCCCCAGACATTCAAGTCATCCCAGCTGTGGTTCTAGACATCTTGGAGCAATGCAGAGCTGACTCTGTTATGTGCTATCTAGTTTCATGACCCCAAAAAGCATGAGACAAGTGTAATAATAGTGTTGGAACAGTTTTTTTTAAGTGGTAGAAGATGATGAAATACTTACTCCACTGGACCTCAGTGTTCTTGATTGAAAATGAAGCTGTAGGACCTTCTCTGGTTGTCCAGAGGCTGGGACTCAATGCTTCCAAGGCGGGGGGCCCAAGTTCAATCCCTGGTCAGGGAGCTGGATCCCACATGACGAAACTAAGAGTTCACATGCTGCAACAAAAGATCCAAAGTGCCACAACTAAGATCTTACACAGTGAAATAAATAAATAAACAAATACTTAAGAAGAAGAAGAAGAATAAAATAGAGCTATATACAGATTCTACCTCTTGGCACTACTGCAAGAGTTAAAGAATTAGAACTTAAAAAGCATTTAAAACTACAAACCTGGCCCAAAGTAAGTGCTTATAAATACTAGATAGTATTTTATTTTACTTTTATTATTTTGTTAAATTTTATTTCTGTAGATCAAGGCTGTTTTGTTTTGGTGAAATTAATGACTGATCAGAGCTAGGGTACATTGCAATTTTGATGACTCTTAATTATGACTTTGTAGTTAGTGGGCCATATAAGCAAGGCCTTCTCTTGCTAAAAGCCTGCACGTGTAGAGGGTGAGAAAACAAGCCCCTGCCCCAGTTGTTGTTTAGTCGCTAAGCCATGTCCAGCTCTTTTTTGACCCCATGGACTGTAGCCCACCAGTTCCTCTGTCTGTGGAATTTCCCAGGCAAGAATACTGGAATGGGTTGCCATTTCCTTCTCTAGGGGATCTTTCTGACCCAGGACTCAAACCCACATCTCCTGCATTGGCAGATGGATTCTTTACCTCTGAGCCAAAAGGGAAGCTCCCTGCCCCAATTATCAACTACTAATCATTTTCCTAAAAAGTCAAGCTCTGGCTGGGACAGAGGAAAGAAGCTCCATAGCACACTTCCAAATCCTCTCTTTACTCTGCTGCCCTTTTTTTTTTTCCTGCCTTCTCCCTCCTGGAATAATTTGACACTAATGGGCAAAGCTCTTAAGGATGGAAATCATTGGTCTTTTCTCCCTGTGAGCCTAAAATCCAGCTTCAGAGGAGGAGAAATACAAACATGACACTAATGGACTTCCCTTGTTCTCAGTTCTTCTCATTTCAAGACAGCAGTCCCCTTGGCATCAAGACTCCTCATTTTAGATCCATTAGTGCCGGGCAAATGAGCCGTGTGGCTTCTCTCATCTCCTGCCCAGAAACCACCACACGTACCTCTCTCCTGACCCCTCCCTTTAGTTAACATTGTTTAACAGACTCAAGGACACATTTGTGGTTCTTTTATTCCTAGAAGAGCAAACTGTGCTAATGCTTCCTGAGCTGGCCTCCTGGTTTGGTGGCAACTCAAAGCCAAGGCCAGGACTGTTTGATGCTGTCTATTTTAGGGCATTATTGATAGTCTGTTACTGAAGACCCGGGCAATGAAAAGGCCCCTGGGAGCCCATGACACTCATGTGTTCCTCACTGACATACCCTGGCAGGGCCCAGCCATGTGCCCTCCCCTGACTTCCCAGTGTGGCTCTGGCTTCACTGGCCTCCTTTAGGGCAGCAGCAGGGCTTGAGGCCTTGGGAGGAGGGGCTGAGATACAGAAGAGGAACTGAGGAAGACTTACACAACTAGTGCCCTAACTCAGCTAACTTATGAGGGAAAAGAAGCATTTATAGGCTCATCTGGATATTTAACCAGCATCTTCCCTGGTGGCTCAGATGGTAAAGTGTCTGCCCGCAGTGTGGGAGACCCGGATTCGATCCCTGGGACAGGAAGATCCCCTGGAAAAAGAAATGGCAACCCACTCCAGTACTCGTGGCTAGAAAATCCCATGGATGGAAGAGCCTGGTGGGCTACGGGCCATGGGGTCGCAAAGAGTCGGACACGACTGAGCAACTTCACTTCACTTTTCAGGGTAAGGGAAAGTGTATCAGTTTCAAAACTGCAGACTGGAGTCTCAGGTCCTTTCCAGGTACTAGCCCCCTGACATTAGTTAAACTACCTCAATCTCAGCCTACTTATTTGTATAAAAGGGAATATAATATTTAGCTGAAAGGGTTATTTTGACAGTTGAATGAGAGAAAGTATTACCTTTATGCAACACAACACCTAGAAGGGCATGCAGATATCAAACATGACCAGAAAGAGTCCAGTTTCCTTGTAGCTGGGTCACGAACACATCTGGCATCCAGAGGACTCTACACTGTTTTCCAGTCTTCCCAACAGGTTGTATGTCAGTCCACATAGAGTTTGCTTTCTCTCTTTCCTCTTTACTTCCTTTTACTTTTCTATCCTCTGCCTTCTGGGTCCCAGCCAAGGTTAAGGTCTGTCCCTCCTGGCTAAGTCTGGGATGAGCCCTATTCCAGATGTTTTCTGAGTGGAGCTCCTGAAATGAAACAAGACTCTCTTGTGGATCCTGACCGCCTCTCTTAGTATAGCTTTTATGTATCAATATAATGATGTTGAAAGGTCTGTCCCTACCATGGGTGAGAATGGGACCAGATTAAAGGAATAGAGAAGTACACCCTGACAAAGGTAGTATTAACTATTCAATAGTGACACTGTGAGGGTGGGATGTTTCAAAAGAACAGCATGTATATTATCTATGGTGAAACAGATCACTAGCCCAGGTGAGATGCATGAGACGAGTGCTGGGGCCTGGTGCACTGGGAGGACACAGGGGAGTCGGGTGGAGAGGGAGGTGGGAGGGGGGATCGGGATGGGGAATACGTGTAACTCTATGGCTGATTCGTGTCAATGTATGTCAAAACCCACTGAAATGTTGTGAAGTAATTGGCCTCCAACTAACAAAATAAAATTTAAAAATAAATAAATAAATAAAGGAATAGAGAAGTACACCCTGACAAAGGTAGTATTAAGTATTCAATAGTGATACTGTTTTCCTTTAATGTTTAACTAAATCTTTATCCTAAACGCTTCAGCCTACTGATTGAGTGACCTGGGGCAAATGGCTTAACCTCTTATGCCTCAGTTTTTTTATCTATAAAAGAGGGATAATAATAGAACCCAGGTCATAGTGTTGTTATGGGAATTAAATGAACTTACACATATAAAACTCTCAGAATGATGCCTAGCAAACTTTTAACTGTTTTGATTGCCTTATTTTGAAATAGGTTTTTATGCTTGTTAATGAAATTTAAAGTTGGAGGTTCAAACAATACAGCCTCCTCTTTCTCTCTCCTGAGTCATTTACAGATTTAAAAAGTTGTTTCGTATGGTTCAAATTTTCACTTGCTAAGGTGTAGAGTATCAGACTGGGAGCATAGGAGTCTGAGGTCTCTGGGCTTAGTCACTGTGTGACCTGGGCAAGGCACCTAGCCATCTGCTCCTCCCTTCTCTCCTCTCCTTAAAAAAGGGCAGCACTCTCAGACCAGATGACCTGTGGAGTCACCCTCAGGCCAGGAGTACAGCAGGGTCCCTTTGATATGGCATCCCTATATTTCTCCTTTACTCTAAATTCTAGGCAAGGCTGAAGGCCTATTTTCAAACTGTTTAACTCCCAAGAGAGGTGGAAAGCCTCCTTCAAACATAGCTCACTGGCTTTCCCCAAGATGAGTATTCCCCCAGCCAAGACTCCCTGATTTTCAAACATGTCAGCATATTCTAAGAACCCTGTATAAAATAAGCAAACCAGTCCTCCAGGAAGACCCGAGGGACTGCTTTGAACCATGTGAATGAGCATTAATGCATAAATGGATACATCCTCATTAAGCTGCAGATGCCCGGAATCACTGGAATTGTGACCTCCAAGGTCCTACACCTCTGCAGATGAGGGTCACCAGGGAGATTAATTCTCTACCCTCTGCAGAATACTTGCCTCCAACATCTTTATAGTCTCATGATACCTGTAGAATCAAAATTTTTTTTCCTCCCTTTCCTTTAATCTCTCTTTCCAAGGTAGTCTTGAGTCCCTGCTATGCACTAGATACTCTGCTTACTGAAAATTACATAAGGAAAATTAAGACATGCTTCTTGCTTTCACACAACTTATGTATCAGTAGGAAAAACTAAGATATAAAGAATTCTATGCTGTTAGTACATTACCAGGCTAAATCTAGTTCCTTTTTTACATTAATAGCATGTAGTAGTTTTCCTTAACTTCTCATAAGTTAGAAAATGTATTTGTGCTTTCTATTAATTAATTTCTATCCTCCCTCACACCCCTCCACAATGTAGGCTATAATGCTTAGAGCTAATATTTACTAGTACTTATTATATGTAAGATACTGCTTTAAGTGTCTTACATATATCAACCTTTAATGTCCACAACTACATCAAGCTGAATGCGCTAAATATTATTCTTATTTTACAAACGAGGAAACTAAGAGAAGAATGAAAATTAAGTAACATGTCTAACGTGACATGACTGGAAAGAGTCAGAGCCAGGTCTTAAACCTAAGCAGTCTGGCTCCAGACCTCTGCTCTCCATTACTAACCTCTGTATTAAAGGGGAGATACTACAGCTCTTTTTAAGGTAATAGATAGGTACATGATATAGTCTAGATAAATTTCCCTATAAAACTAATAAATCTTGTTAATGCAGGTAAACTTCATTCAGCTAGAAAATCCATTCATACAGAGTCCCCAGTGTCAAATGCCAGTAAGTGAGGTACTAGGCTGTATATAAAAGAGGAAGAAGAGGAAAGAAGTGGTCCCACTTAGATTAGACTAAGGAAAAAGAACATACACTACAAAGCAAGTCTCTTTGTAGAAATGAGAAATGTCCTTATCCTAGAAACAAAGGAATATCCATTGTCAGATTTATGACTTGATCTAAATTTATAATTGTGAAAACCAAGAAAAATGGCCTACTATTTCTTACAGAAAGATCCCCACCCTGACTGCTATAACAATTCTTTCATCTCTGGGCAGCAGGCATTTCTCTGGTAAATACTTATCATCTCATCAATTAAAACAGCAAAATGCCCATCAAAAATAAAAGTTTCCTTTGTGCAACTGTGTAATTTAAAGACCCACTAGGTTTCAAAACTATTTAATTGTTCTGTGCCTTTTGAAAGTATAACATGAAGACTTTTTATCTTGATGCATTAAATTCCTGTTGGTAATTTAAAGCATGAGATCACACCAATTAGGTTTTGACCCCAGCTCTCTTACTAATTATCTACAGAGATTTGGACACATAATTTAGCCTCTCTTGGTCTCAGTTTATTTAGCTGCAAAATTAGGAGACCAAATTAGGTGGTTTTTAAGATTCTTTTGCTCTCCTCTGACATTCTGAGATTTGGTGATATATTTTTACATCAGTCTGTTTATGTCTTTGTATAATGTTTTATTTCCATTCAGTGATGTTAGAAAATACTGATGTTTGACTCCAGTTCAAATTCTTTCCATGAGTATTTACTGTAACAAAAATGTTAAATTCATTCAGAAAATAAACTGGGAGTTAGGGCCAGTGTTCAACAGACAACAGTGGTTCTCAGAGCATTAATAAATAGATGGGATGGGACATCTGTTGTAGAGATTGCTAGTGTTTACAAGCACCAGGGCTCTGCTTTTCCTCTGGACACATGGCTAGACTACATCCTACAGTTAGTTGAGGCCATGTGTCTACATTTCTGCCAAGAGAATGTGAACCTATGTGACATGAGCCACTTCTGGGCCTGAAATGTAAAAACCTCCTTCATGCATTCCCAGTTCTTCTTCCCCATCCACTAGCTAAATAGAAAGAATTTGAAAAGTGGAAAGAGGAGCACAAACTCAAGACAAAAGCAGTCAATGTTCCTGAAAGACCACGTACCACAGAACATGATTCGATCATTTCGTGAAAGAAAAATATTTATTGTGTTATACCACTGAATTCTGGGCAACAGCCTACTCAAACCAATAAGTCATCCTTTTAGATTTTTATCCAGGTGAAACTGAGTTATGATGAGAATCTGGCTAAACCTTGAAGGGAGGCAGTCTCACAAAATGGTTAGTCTGAAGAGTGTTTGTGGCAAGGAGAAAAGAATATTTTCGCTGGGTAACTTGCATCTCTCTACCTTGCTTGCCCTATGCCACTACTGTTTAAATACCTTGTCATCTTATACAAAGGTCACCCTGGTTTTGCCAATGGTCCTTTCCAGCATATCCCTACAAAACTCCACTTCTGCCTCTCCCTATCCAAGTCACTCCATTATCCAAATCTCCTCTCTAGTAAATGCAGCTTAGCCACTCTTCATTCATTTTTTTTATTTGTTATTTTTAATAGCATTACTTCTAAAACATTTTCAGTTTTCTAATCTGTCACATTATTGACTAATCTTTCATCCCAGTCAAAACTGAAAGCTATTTAAGAAAAGAAACCTGTGATTTGTTTCTCCTTGGTGTCCATCAGTTTTTGCTTCATGTATTTTGAAGCTTTGTCATTACATGCTTCTGTGTTTAAGATTGCTATATCTTCTTATTGGAATGACCCCATTATTCTTAAGAAATGACATTCATTATTCCTCACAATATTCTTTGCTCTGAAGTTTACTTTGCCTCCGCTGCCTGGAATCTTTTTTTTTTTTTTAGGCTAATAGCTAAAGTTTATTGAGCATTTAATTTGAACCACTGAAGTACGTTAAGTTACTTAATCTTCACAACAACCTCATAACGCCTGGAATCTTTTTAAAGGGAGTAAGCTGGTTTGCCCTGTTTGTTTCCTGTCTTTCAGGAGCTATTGTCCTTTGCTGCTAGCTGCCCCGTGTCTTAAAAACTATTATCTCTTATATCTGAGCCAGTTTTGTGTTGTTTCAACCAGGAGGGTAAATCTGGTCCCTGTTAACTCAATCTTGCCCTGAAGGGAAAGTCACTAATGCTTTTATACGTTACCTCATTTTGATACTAATAGAATCTTATGAAATAAATCTTATTATCCTTTTTTATAGTATTAAAAAAACTGAGTCTCAGTGAGGTTATATAAATGGTCTAAAGTTACACAGCAAAACTAGTTGAAATATATGGGCTAGGTCAAGATTTGGGTGATAGGTGCATATATTTTTGGAAACTAAAATTAGGAACATGCCATAGATTTTCTTTAATTATTTTTGAACTTATTTACATGATAAAACTCACAGAGATTTATAAAATCAAAATACATTTAAGTACATATGTAGTAATTTGCATTACTTGACAATAGCTGCAGTATATGAACTGAGGTCTATCTCGGAAAATCTGGGCTACAACTTCAAAGTATTAATATTTGATGGGAAGGGTGAAGAAATATTATAGCCAGTGGGATTGGACAAAGGATGAAAGTTATTAACATTATTTCAGGTAGGAATTGTATCTGCCATTTAAAAAATATCTTTCAAGCCAGAAACTCTGAAGCAAATGTCGTTAGTATTCATGGAAGAGGTTAAAAGAAACAACAGAAGTGTTTTTAATCCCCTGTTTTCTTTTGCCTGTTGGAATGAAATGGAAGTAAATAGTCAGGAATGGCTTGGGAGGGGCCATGCAAAAGAGATGATCCAGTTTATGTCAAAAACATAGTCTCAGGCTCACATGCCTCAATTTAGCAAAGTTCTCCAGTAGGCTCAGTGGGAACAGTGGGAAATCCTAGTTCAAAGGTTCTTTCTTTTTTTAAAGTACCTATCATGGTGGCTGGCACATCAGATGCCCCTTAGCAAATCAAATGTGCATTCCATCCTTTCTCTCCAATCAGAATGGATCAGACCAAACACTATCTCTGTCACAAAGGAAGCAGCAACTCAAGGACACCCAGGCAAGGCTGGATAAGAAGGGTTAATTTGTTTTTATCTTGGAGATCCTTCCATTGACACTAATTAATCTCACCCCCCAACTTGGAGGGCTAGCAATCCTCTTTTAAAGTAGCAGCAACATAAAACTCCCTGAATGGAATTTTAACTAATATGTAATAATTATTCTTATCATAATAGCATCTCTTTACCACATTCAGAAGAGAACCCTGTCCGTCTGCCATAAGTGGTGTTATTAGAGGGAAGAGAGTGTTTTTCCTGTCCATTCATGCTCCAGCTGTCATTTAGTTGCATTCTGTGGGGACAATGATCCTTGCCTTTCATAGAGTGCAGATAGAAATGCAGAACTGCGGCATACAGAGATTCTGCTGTCTGCCATAGAATTCTAGTCAAACTTATTTCTTTGAAAATGCATAATATTTCCAAGCTGAATGAAAACTTTCTTTAAAAAGAAAACTGCTTTCTGAGTCTACTGTAGCCCAGAAAGAGAGATCAGATATGGAGAGTTGCCACCACAGAGCTAGCCTTTAGATAAAAGACCTTTTTCATTTATTGAATGCAAAGAGAATTTTTGCATGAACCAAAACTTAGTTGCACAAAAATCTAATTGGAGAGCTCATATTGCCCTTGAATAGCAGGAAAACATCTGCTTGGACCCAGACTCTCTGCGATTTGCTGAAGTAGAAAAACCAGGGGCTTTAGCACCATATAGACCTGTGTTCAAATTTTAACCTGCCATGGAGAACACAGCCTCAAAGGCAGTGTTGTGCAATACAACTTTCGCCATCATATTAGGTTGGTGAAAAAGTAATTGAGGTTTCAGACCATGAATTTTAAATCATTATAACTAGGCTCAAGCACATCTTTATTAATCAAAATAGGAACCCATTATAATCAACACATTTTTGCCAACAAGAAATGTTTGTTTATTCCTTTATAAAAATCCACGTTTTGGTATTCAATGAACTCTTGGAAAGCATTTTCTACCTCTTGCTGGTTGTGGAAGCATTTTCCCTGCAAAAAGTTGTCGAGATACTTGAAGAAGTGGTAGTCAGTTGGCAAGAGGTCAGGTGAATATGGAAGATGAGGTAAGACTTTGTAGACCAATTTGCTGAACTTTTAAAACATTCATTGTGTAATATGCAGTTGGACGTTGTCATGGAGAAGAATTGGGCCCTTTCTGTTGACCAATGCCAGCTGCAGGTGTTGCAGTTTTCCATGTAGCTCGTTGCTTTACTGAGCATACTTCTCAGATGTAATGGTTTCACCAAGATTCAGAAAACTGTAGTGGATCAGGTGGGCAGCAGACCACCAAACCATGACCTCTTTTTGGTGCAAATTTGGCCTTGGGAAGTGCTTTGGAGCTCCTTCTCAGTCCAACTACTGCACTGGTTGTCATTGGTTGTCATAAAAATCCACTTTTTGTCACACGTCACAATCTTATCAAGAAATGGTTCATTGTTGTTGCATAGAATAAGAGGAGACAACACTTCAAAATTACAAATTTTTTTTTATTTGCTGTCAGCTCACGTGGCACCCACTTATTGAGCTTTCTCACCTTTCCATTTGCTTCAAATGTTGAGTGGCCGTAGAACGGTTGGCAATGAGCTCATGGGCAACTCCTTTTTCTTTTTTTTTTTTCAGGGATATTTATTTTATTTATTTTTAATTAATTTATTTATTTTAATTGGAGGGTAATTACTTTACAATATTATAGTGGTTTTTGCCATATTGACATGAATCAGCCATGGGTGTACATATGTGCCCCATCCTGATCCCCCCTCCCACCTCCTTCCCATCCCATCCCTCAGGGTCATCCCAGTACACTGGCCCTGATCACCCTGTCTCATGCATTGAACCTGACTGGTGATCTATTTCACATATGGTAATATACAGGTTTCAATGCTATTCTCTCAAATCATCCCACCTTCACCTTCTCCCACAGAGTCTAAAAATCTGTTCTTTACATCTGTGTCTCTTTCTGTCTCGCATATAGGGTCATTGTTACCATCTTTCTAAATTCCATATATATGAGTTAATATACTGTATTGGTGTTTTTCTTTCTGATTTACTTCACTCTGTATAACAGGCTCCAGTTTCATCCACCTCATTAGAACTGATTCAAATGCAGTCTTTTTAATAGCTGAGGAATATTCCATTGTGTATATGTACCACAGCTTTCTTATCCATTCATCTATCGATGGACATCTAGGTTGCTTCCATGTCCTGGCTATTATAAACAGTGCTGTGATGAACATTAGGGTACACGTGTCTCTTTCAGATCTGGTTTCCTCAGTGTATATGCCCAGTAGTGGCATTGCTGGGTCATATGGCAGTTCTATTTCCAGTTTTTTAAAGAACCTCCGCACTGTTCTCCATAATAGCAGTACTAGTTTGCATTCCTACCAACGATGTAAGAAGGTTCCCTTTTCTCCACACCAGCTCCAGCATTCATTTTTGGTAGACTTTTTGATAGCAGCCATTCTGACCAGCATGAGATGGTACCTCATTGTGGTTTTGATTTGCATTTCTCTGATAATGAGTGATGCTGAGCATCTTTTCATGTGTTTGCTAGCCATCTGTATGTCTTCTTTGGAGAAATGTCTGTTCAGTTCTTTGGCTCTTGGGCAACTTCTTGTATGGTTGTAAGAGCATTAGCCTCAATGACTACTCTCAATTGGTTGGACTTCTTGAACCACCACTAAACTGTACGTTCATTAGTAGTTCCTAGGCCAAATGCATTGTTGATGTTGCGAGTTGTCTCTGCTGCTTTACGGCCCATTTTGAACTTGAATAAAAAATCACTTGAATTTGCTTTTTGTCTAACATCATTTCCCTAGTCTAAAATAAATATAAAATAAATAGGAAGTAATAAGGCAATAGCAAAAAAACATAAAGTGAGAAATGCATACTAAAATAATGTATAACATAACCACATTTACTTAATAATGTATTCTAATATCAAACAGCAAAGCTCAATAATGCAAAACTGTAATTATTTTTGCACCAAGATAATAGAAATGTTCTGTATCTGTGCTGCTCAATAGAATAGCCACTAGCTACATGTAACTTTTGACCACTTGAAATCTGGCCAGTGAAACTGAATTTTTAAATATTCTTAAATGTTTAATTCATTTAAATTAAAATAGTCACATGGAGTTAGTGGCTACTTTACCGGAAAGCACATCTCTAAGATAAGAACAAATTGTTGCATCTTGCACCTCCTACCATTAAGAAAGACTTATACCCACCAGCATGAAGTTGGCCTCTTTGGGTTTTAGAGGAAACACACACTGCACTCAGGAACATTGCTCCATCCCATTTATCAGGTGACTTATGAGACAATTTCACATGGAACTCAGAGCAAGAGAGGGGTTCATAGCAAGTTGAGGCTGTGAACCCCCAGTCCATTTAGCCATAAACTAAAGGCAAGAGTTGTAAAAGAGTGCTCAGTGGAGAACCAAGCATATGTCAATATGAAAGTTGCTACACTGTCCCCTAGAACTTGAGAATAAGGCCATGGCTTTTGCAACAGAGAACAACTTTTTATTTGAAAATCAACAGCTGGAATATTACTGGACCCAGGAGGGACTGAGTACTGATAACAAAGACTATGTGACCAGAGCTGCCCATTACATGCTGGATATTGTTTAATTCACCATGGCATAAATTCAAGCAGGTGCAACACAATTCATTATTCCATGTAAATGGTACAATAGAGCTTGGGTTTAAGTGACTTGAAAAGGCACGAGTACATTGCATAAACAGCTCAGACTTCCCCATTATCTATCCCCATTGAATCAATGCCTCTTCTAAAATTCAAATCTATAGCTTATAGGGGGATATCCTACAAGCAGTTGTCACAAGAGGTAACTTGGGCTTAGTTCACAGATGGATTGGCATAATATGTTGAAACTGACTGAAAATGGACAGCTGCATCACAGTCCACTCAGGTATTTCTAGAGGACAGTGGTGAAGAGAAATTCTCCCAGTGGGCAGATCTGCTAGCAGTACACTTGGTCATCCAGTGCTAATGGCGAGAGATGGAGCTTGAGGTATTTAGACTCCTGGTCAATGGTTGCATGACTTGGCTAGTTGTTGAGGTGCCTAGAACAAATAACACTGGAAGGTTTAAGACTAGTCATTCTGGGGAAGACTTATGTAAACAAATCTTTAAAGGTATTCACAAAGTCTGCAGATCTTTGTGTCTTACACTAATGCTCATTAGAAAGTATTCCCTGCAGAGGAAGCTTTCAACAGTTAAGCAAACAGAATGACTCTTTCTAAAGATGTCATTTTTCTCCTTTCCTTAGCAACCTAAAGCATCATGTAATGGGCCAACTGACAGAATGGCCATATGAAGGGATGAAAACACCAAATAGGTCTAACAGCGTGTACTTCTTCTAATCAAGAATGACATAGCTGCTGCCATGGCGAATATCCATCCAGTTTCTCAGAAGAAGAGACCAAATCTGAACCATCAATATGGTGCCATCCCTTGAGGCAACCTCAATTTAAGCAGTAGGTCAATTATAATGGGCCAGTTCAACCATGAAAAGGGCAATAATTTTATCTCACTGGAATAGAAATCTACTAAGGATGTTAGCTTTTCTTCCCTTGCACTTTCCTCAGCACCACCATCTAACTAGCTCACAGGATGCCTGATCTATTAGCATCACATTCCATACAACACTTCCTTTGAGTAAGATCCCTTTTAATGCCAAAGAAGTGCTACAATAGATGCAAAACTGCAAGAACCACTGGTCTTCAATGTACAACCGTCATCAAGAGCAGCTGTCTAAAAGAACATTTGAAAGCCTTGTTGGAGTTTTGACAAAAGCACCAACTCAGGACTGACTCCTCTTCTCTAGGATGCAGGGTATGTGATGCTAAATGGTAGATACATGGTAATGCTTTACCCTAAATAGTAAGAATAAATGGCTCTGGGAAGCACAGGATCAATATAGAAATGGATTCTTTCACAATAATTCCTAAAACTCTCAGAATTTATACTTTCTGATCTTAGGTTCTACAAGATTAGAGATAGTGGTTCCTTGGGATCAGATAGCTAGAGTGGAATGGAAGGATGCTTCTATCAAATGACACAGAAAACTTCCTATGGAACTTGAAGGTAGCACCTACCTGTTCACTTTGAACTCTTTATACCAAGAAACATTAGGCAAAGAAAGATATTAATATCTTTTCAAGAGTTACTGATCCTCATTATCATGTGAAGAAATCCAGAATTGCTGCTATACAATAGGGATAAAAAAGGATATGTCAGCAACCCAGGAATTCACTAAGGTATCTTTTGGTTGTTTCATACCTGGCAAATGATCAGTTGTAGCAACCATAGCCTGATAAAGGCAAGGCCATTACGAATACATACCTTCAGAAATGAGGTCACTCCAGCAGGCAAGCAACTGAAAGGGAGGGAATTCTAGAATAGATAGTGAAGAAAGATTATATTATACCCTTGGAATGAGTTGAAGCTGACAGCATGTTGTTCCTACCAAAACAAGAAAGAAAAAGAAAAGAGAGAGAGGTCTCTTATTTCAGAATGGTAGCTAGATATACTGAGAGCACATGACTTGAACTGATTAATGCAAGAGAGTGGATTGTACCATATTGTACTTCTGGTTGCTTCAGTTCTCTTGATCTGTTTCTATCATTGCCATACTTGTTTCTGTCTTGTTCCGACACCAATAGCCACTGAACTGACAAGCTTTGGCTGGGGACTGACTCATCTCATGTGGGCACAGCCCAATAGCATTTTACCCATGCCCGTACAAAGCATGTCTTGCCTTGCTAAGTAACACATATGATTAACTCAGCAGGATTAAAGAACTAATGTCCTAGGGGGCAAGCATTTCACCAATAAGAAATGGGAGCTAATGGATAAATTCTCCTTCCTTCCCTTCCTGGAAGGACTGACTTGAGAAGCAATTGCTTTTATGATCTCTTAGAAGAAAGTCCCATGGATCAGGTAACATTGTCACTTGATATCACGTATGGCCAGCTTGATAATGCACCTTTTTATTGGCTCTTACCCCACTTTCCCTCTTGTGCTTTCCTTCTTCCTCAGATCTACTGCCCAGGATTAGAAGAACCCTTGCCAAAGGAGAATGGAATTACTGAGATTTTCTTGGGGAAAAAAAAAACCGGTTTATAAAAAGAGGGGGCTATGTTTAAACGTCTTAAGAAAAGAGTTAATAGGCATCTTTTTGCCACTTCAGGAGGATAGCATAACTCTAACTTACTGGTTGGCTGTCAGTCACAGCACATCCATCCTTTAAACCTAATGTAAGTCCTTCAGACGGCAGTACCAGCAGACACATAGAGATACCCAGAAGAGATGAGGGCCATAAAGAAAAGGAAATTAATATTAACTAAGCACTTTGACACATATCTGGTCTCATCACTTCATGGCAAATAGGATGGGGAAACAGTGGAAACAGTGACTGACTTTATTTTTTGGGTCTCCAAAATCACTGCAGATGGTGACTGCAGCCATGAAATTAAAAGACGTTTACTTTTTGGAAGGAAAGTTATGACCAACATATACAGTATGTTAAAAAACAGAGACATTACTTTGCCAACAAAGGTCCATCTAGTAAGGCTATGGTTTTTCCAGTAGTCATGTATGGGTGTGAGAGTTGGACTATAAAGAAAGCTGAGCCTGAAGAATTGATGGTTTTGAACTGTGGTTTTAGAGAAGGCTCTTGAGAGTCCCTTGGACTGCAAGGAGATCCAACCAGTCCATCCTAAAGGAAATCAGTCCTGGGTGTTCATTGGAGGGACTGATGTTGAAGGTGAAACTCCAATACCTTGGCCACCTTATGCGAAGAGCTGACTCATTTAAAAAGACCCTGATGCTGGGAAAGACTGAAGGCAGGAGGAGAAGGGGACGAGAGAAGATGAGATGGTTGGATGGCATCACCAACTCGATGGACTTGAGTTTGGGTAAACTCCGGGAGTTGGTGATGGACAAGGAGGCCTGGCATGCTGTGGTCCATGGGGTCGCAAAGAGTCGGACACGACTGAGTGACTGAACTGAACTGATGACACATATACTCCATATATTGTCTCATCCAATCTTCTTAGGATGGAAGCATTATTATCTCTATTTTACAGATGAAGGAATATAAGTTCAGATTCAGTTCAGTTCAGTCGCTCTGTCATGTCTGACTTGTTGCGACCCCATGGACTGCAGCATGCCAGGCCTCCCTGTTGACCACCAACTCCCGGAATTTACCCAAACTCATGTCCATTGAGTCAGTGATGCCAGTATGAATATTTCAGATTAATACTACCCAATTACCAAATGGCTGGGAATCAAACTCAATTTTTTTTCACTAATGCACTTTCTTCATATTAGATTTCTTTATTGTGAACCAGAATTGTATTTAGATATTACTGTCTTTGTGATCTTGTTGGACTTAGAGAAAAAGAATTTTGGTATATAGGGAGCAAAAAAAAAATCATCTTGTCAAAAGCAAAAGTTAAATACAATTATATGTAAAGGAGAAAAAAATAAAAGAGAACAGAAAGTCAGAATCTTGGACTACAGTTGTCCAAACCAAAGTTTTACAATGTGGTCCCATCGCTTCATGGCAAATAGATGGGGAAACAATGCAAACAGTGGCTGACTTTATTTTTCTGGGCTCCAAAATCACTGCAGATGGTGACTGCAACCTTGAAATTAAAAGACGCTTGCTCCTTGGAAGGAAAGTTATGACCAGCGTATACAGCATATTAAAAAGCAGAGACATTACTTTCCCAACAAGAGTCCGTCTAGTCAAGGCTATGGTTTTTCCATTAGTCATGTATGGATGTTAGAGTTGGACTATAAAGAAAGTTGAGTGCAGAAGAATTGATGGTTTTGAACTGTGGTGTTGGAGAAGACTCTTGAGAGTCTCTTGGACTGCAAGAAGAATCCAGCTAGTCCATCCTAAAGATCAGTCCTGGGTGTTCATTGGAAGGACTGATGTTGAAGCTGAAACTCCAATACTTTGGCCACCTGATACAAATAACTGACTCATTGGAAAAGACCCTGATGCTGGGAAAGATTGAGGGCAGGAGGAGAAGGGGACGACAGAGGATGAGATGGTTGGATGGCATCACCGACACAATGGACACAGGTTTGGGTGGACTCCAGGAGTTGGTGATGGACAGGGAGGCCTGGTGTACTACAGTTCATGGGATCACGAAGAGTCGAACAAGACTGAGTGACTAAACTGAACTTAACAGAACGTATATGTATCAAAAAAAATTGGATGTGTTACAAGTTTTTGATCAATATGCCAATATATTTTGTCTCTCATTAAAATATTCTATTTGATGATGGCTGTCAGATTAAGTATTGCGTTCAGTGGGTTGTCCAACATGATACAGTGATAGAGGGCAGAGTAAAACTTCCTGTGAACCAGGAAGGATTGTATTGCAGATTTAAGCAGATGCTAAGGAAAAAAATGTTTACAGAACACCTGAGAACATTGTCTTCTGTGTATATAAGAAAAAGTAGTCAAGATAGTCAGTATTTCTATCAAACAGCAACAGTGGTGCTGTGAGACCAAAAATCCCTAAAGTCTGAGACAACATTATTTTCTATAGTTCCAACCAATCAGTAGTTACTGCTGACTTGTTTACTGTTGCTAAATGAGTCTTTTAGTTGAGTCACTGAAAATACATTGAACATGAAAAGTGTGAGAACTATTGTTCCAAGAAACCTATTTACTTGACCAGACTTGCCACCCCACCTAATCTGAGAAACAAATGGGAAATCGCTAGTTCAAGCAATTTATTGTGTTGAAAAAACACTTTTCCCCACCAGTACAACCAAAATTGTCAGGGAACATTTCATTTTAAGGATTCCTATATGTTGTTTTCTGTTTCTCAAGGGCCCTCTGTTCCTTATCAGTTCCTGGAAAACAGGAATGAGCAGAGCTACACGCAGTTCTCAGGACTGAGGTCATGAGATGGAGTGCATACGTGGATTCCTTTCAGTAACCTTTTACTTCTCTGTAAAACTACTTAGTCATGTTCCTCCTTCTCAAGATATGGATTGTCTTCTGGCCCTGTGGCAATTGTTATTCCCCTAGCTACTGTTGTAATGGTCCTATGACGATTGTTATTCCCTTAGTTACTGTAGTTATGCATCTGG
Source organism: Muntiacus reevesi (assembly GCF_963930625.1). Lineage (NCBI taxonomy): Eukaryota > Metazoa > Chordata > Mammalia > Artiodactyla > Cervidae > Muntiacus > Muntiacus reevesi. The sequence goes on from NC_089249.1 coordinate 136,484,075, forward strand.
TTTCGGTGTTTTTGCTCAACTTTACTTTGTGTCTAAAGCTTCCTTGTATAACAGTATACAAGCACACGCTGCCATGAATAAAGCACCCTTGTTTCACTCGAGACTTGGGTCACTCACGTCCTTCTTTTCGTCGCTCTCTCTTTATCAACTCCAGTCCTCAGGTCCCGGTCTGCAAAGAGCATAACACAAAATGAAGAACCAGTGATATAGAGACCCATATTCATGGAAATTTCCGTCAGAATCAGCAGCATCTCTTTAAGACAGGTGACCCATCTGGACCCAAATGGCCCAGAAAACATGAAGGGGAGACTTCATTCACTGAGAATGTATTTAGGATGCAGAAGAGCTAAAAATGAAATTCCTTGAGCCCTAGGCAGGAATCACAACATGCATTAGCAAGGACCAGATAGAACTGAGAAAGAAGAAAGCCAGGACTTTGCTTTGGGCTGCCTCTTCTCCCCCCATGTTTTGGCACATGAAGGAAGCCTGTAAAGTAGAAAGAATTTTTTCAGTAAATGGCAGATGCCATATCTGCTGAAGAATGGAGGTGAAGGTAGCCCGCAAAGCCTCAGAATGGTTCTGAATGGTCAGGCAGAGACTGAGTCGTCCATTACTGGCACTGCAGGCCAGCTAGAGCTCTTTCAGGAGAGTCAGCTCCAAGTTTCCTTTACAAGATTTAACCATATGGAGACAAGTTTCACTGGCTAAGATCCCTTCTTTCCCGTTTTATAAAGATTTGATGACAACTCAATATGCAATTCTGGCTTCCACACTTGGCTCCTGATGGTGTCCTGAAAATAGCAACCAACATCTGAAGGTGGGTTGGTGAAAAGGACATGAATGGAAGGGCCAGAGGGCACTGGATGAAAACCATAACTCCAGCACTTCCTGTTGAGATAACAAATCTCTGAGCTACAGATTAATCCCAGTTAAACAGGAAAATGATAACTGCTTTACAAGAGTGTTATGAGAATGATATTGTGTACAGATTCCATCTCTTAGGTGGTACTCAATAAATGTTAATTCCCTTGCCCTGACTTCAGTTAAATTCAATGTCTTCTTTAATCCGCACAATTCTGTAAGGAATGCAGTCAGGTACCCATCTAAAGGTAATAGGTCAGAGAAACTGAGTCTGACAATGTGCCTCAAGGCTGATGGCTGGGAAATAACAGAATTAAGAGTTATCTCCACATCTTTTAAAAATTCCTAATATGTTTGCTCCTTTTGTTCTAAGTTACAAGTTTTTATTCATTTATTCACTCATTCAACAAACATTTGTTCAGTGCCTAAGACATACCAGATTTAGAAATTAAGGACTGAAAAAACCAACAAATCTCTTTCCTTGTAGACCTTATATTATAGTAAAGGGAGACAGATAACAAATATAAAACATGTACAGAGGTGACAATGCTAGAAGGAAATACAGTGAAGTAGAGGACTGGAGGGCTGAGTATATGTATGCACTAATTAAAGAGGCTGGTCAGGAAGGTGGTCTGATAAGTTGACCGTGGAACAGAACTGAAGGAGTCAGAAGTGAGCCATACAGATACCTGAGGGAAGAGTGTTTCAGGAAACGGAACCACCAAGTACACAGGTCCTGAGGTAGCAGCATGCTGCTTTTGTCAAAGGAATATCAGAGATATTATAGCTGCAATGGAGTGAAGGGGACGGGGGGCAGTGGTGTGATATGAAATGAAAGAAGCATGTGGGAGGTGGCTTTACACAGGGCTTCCTAGGTGATGGTTAGCTCTTTGAATTTTACTCCAAGATGGGAAGCCAGTAAATGTGTTAAACAGAGAAGTAACAAGATCTTAAGTTTTTACAGGGCTCACTTTGCTGGGGGCAAGGGGAAAACATGAAACCATTCACTAATTCAGGGGAGTGATGAGGATGGATGGTTTGTGTAGGATAGTGGTGGTGCAGGTGATGAGACGTGGTCTGGTTTTTTATATATTATAAAATACGTTCAAAAGAAGTTGTTCATGGAAGAATGTGAGTGTGAGAGACAGAGAGAGAGACATCAAAGATAACATCAAGGCTTTGTTGTTACTTTTTAAACACCATAGAAAATCACCAGTGATTGCTAAACTGTCAGTCTTTATAAGTAACCGTGAATTAGTCATTTTACCTCTCTAGATTTAGTTTCTTCATTAGCAAATGTCTCATGAGTCTTACAATTGGTCCAGAGGCAGCACCCTTCCCTCCAACATCCTTTCCTTCCAACATTTTTTGAAGGCTTCAAATTTAATTTGAGGATGGTGTTTCCTCTTCCAAATTCTAAGAGTTTCTCTTTCCCTCTCTCTCTCCAAGCATCATTCTATTTGCCCCTTGTTTTCTTATTCCTAACTCCCCTTTTCCCATTCAACCTGCCTCTTCCTGAGTCATAGAGAGCTAGGAAGATTTAGTCATAACTTGGAAGAGAAGCATTCCTCTTCTTATACATTATGCTGGCCTTGCATTCTCAATCCAACAAGGGCTAAATTTTTTACATCTATAGTGGGTTAGGTATCCTGGGAAGATAGTCTATGTCCTCAGGAACTGGTTGCTTCTCCTTGTATTAATATCTTGATACATGCAGATCTCTTTAAAAGAGAGTAAGGGAATCACAGTGTTGCAGAGCAGAAACTTAAATCTGACAAGCTTAGGTCTATTTTAAAAGCTTCATTTTCCAGTTTTGTCACTTGCCTTCCTCAAACCTATTCCCAGCACTCATAAGGTATAGACACTTGACTGACTTGAAAACCAGATACACAGAAATTCTACTGGACAAAGGGAAATCCCTCATATCTCCTGAGCACTGAATGGCTTCTAGATCCTCCTCTTATTCACTGTGCCGTTTAATCCTTAGGACAGCCCTATGAGAAAGAAGGGCAAGACAGAAATTATTTCCCCACTTACTAGTGAAAAAATTGATAATCAACTATTATTGCCCAAGGAAACAACTGTTAAACGTAGGATCCATATTAAAATCACTAGAATGTGGGTCTTCTGGTTTCTAAACACAATGCTATTTCATAATAATAGCTTCTATTTATTGAGCTCTGTATACCGAGTGTTCTGTGAATAACATATTAATTAGCTTATTCAGTGTTTACAAATGCCAATGAAATGCATGTATTGCCCTATTTTACAAATGAGGGAACTAATATTCAGAAAGTTTAAATAAGCTAATCATACTTCAATATAGCTGAAACTAAAAAAAAAATAATAATAATAAAGCTTCTATATTTACTTTAAAAAAAAAGTTAAATAAATTGTCCATCTGACACTCAGATTTAGCCAAAGTCAACCCTGCCCTATGCTGCTGGTTTGTCTATCATATAGAGAAACTTCGGGGTTAAAATGGATTTCAATAGAGTGGAACACTTCATTTCTACACTTGTCTCTCCTAGGTGTGTTTGTTTTTTTGTTTTTTTGTTTTTTCTCTACAGACATCTCTTACAATTTTTCTCCTACCTCGAGGCTAAGGCTTTTTGGCTTCCTCTACTAATTCCTTTTTCTCTACAATTATCTTAATTTTGGAGTCCTCGAAGGCAAATCTTGAGCTCTCTCTCATTCCTCTCTCTGCAAGATTTTTATCCGTCTCCTTAGATTCAAATACCATACATGAACTTGAGAGTCTCAAATTTTTGTTCCCAGCTTAGCAGTATCCTCTAAGCTCTACACTTTCCCCCATCTCCAGCTGACGTCTTGGTATATCTGCTTGCCTGACTTGCTGACATCCCAAATGTAACAACATTCCAAAGGGGAACATGCGATTCCCTCTCCGCCAAACTCCTAAGCTGATCATGTTGAAGTCTTGCCTTTCTCTGAAAATGACAGAACTACTGGAACAGTTGCAAAAGCTAGAAACTATGGTTCTTCCCTTTCCTCACTCTTCACAGCCTATCAGCAAGTCCTATTGGCTTTGCTTCCCAAATATATCCTGAAAGTCTCTAGTCTTTTCTGTTTTAAGCCACCAATGATTTTCAGCTGTGCCATCTCATAGCTGCCCCACTGAACCCACTCTTGCCCCTTCTCATCTGTTCTCTTTAGAGTAATTTTTTTTTGGAAAATGTAACCCAGCTCACGTCACTCCATTTCAAAGTCCTCAATGATTTCCCATAGATTTCAGAAATCCTCAAACACCTTAAAGGTTTGTGTGATGTGGTCCGTGCCTTTATCTCCCTTCTTTTCTTCATTATACACCAGTCATGCTGACTTTCTAGAAGTTCTTAAAACTTTTCCAGTTCTGTCCCACTTCAGCACTCTTATCATTGCCTTTGTTTTGAAAGCTTCTCTCTTGACCCTTCTGCCTGGCTGGCTTTTTGGTCTCATCTTGAACACTGTCTCCTATGAGAAGCCTTCTCTAATGCCTTAGTCTTTATCACAGCACCATGCTTACTTACTTCGTCATAATTACCACAAACTGTAATTATTTATCTGTGTGTTCATTTATTGCCTGATTCTACCTGAGGACAGAGTTTTGTCAGTCTATCATTGTCACAATTCAGTGTCTGCACTTATGTGTTCCCAGTACACAAAGCTCAGGAAATATTTATTGAGTGAATGAATGGGTAAAACTAAATTTTAGTTATGCAGACTACCATTTTCATAAATATGATGCCTTGGTCATGTTTATCCTCTGTGTTCTATGCTCTGCAAACTCAAAGAGGCATCCCAGAGATGCAGCAATATAGAAATGAGCTGTGGTCAGGACCTAACTTCTATTAAACAAGAACAAAGAGGACAAACTGTATTAACCCAAAAGAATCTAGGCCATTAGGCCAGGTGCCAGAATTTTTTGGCTTTTTCATTTCCAGCATTTCCTTAGGTATGAAATGGACTCAAATTTCTGAAAAGTCATCCAAAGTATGACCACATATTATAAAAACCATTTTACTTAGCCTTTAAACAAATGTCATGCTCTATTTAAATATCAGCCAGGCTTCTTATTAGCATGTACAGGGTTAGAGGCCATACCTAATCTAGGCCTTAATCTTTGTCACCAAAAGTAGGCAAATGTATAATCATAATAACTTATGAGTCTTATTTTAAGAGCCTACTTACTGTATGACAAGTACACCCCAGTACTAGGTGCTGTATGAGTTATTTCTACTTAATATTTGCAATAAACCTATTAGGAAAATTTTTTGCCCAACTAATAAAGATTTACTGAGCATGGCCTCGCCCATCAGAACAAGACCCAGTTTCCCCCTCAATCAGACTCTCCCATCAGGAAGCTTTCATAAGCTTCTTACCCTTATCCATCAGAGGGCAGAGAGAATGAAAACCACAATCACAGAAAACTAATCAAACTGGACCAGAGCCTTGTCTAACTCAATGAAACTATGAGGCATGTGGTGTAGGGCCACAGAAGATGGACGGGTCATGGAGAGGTCTGACAGAATGTGGTCCACTGGAGAAGGTGAAGGCAAACCACTTCAATATTCTTGCCTTGAGAACCCCATGAACAGTATGAAAAGGCAAAAAGATAGGACACTCGAGGTTGGTAGGTGCTCAATATGCTACTGGAGAAGAATGGAGAAATAACTCCAGAAAGAATGAAGAGACAGAGCAAAAGCAAAAACAACACCCAGTTGTGGATGTGACTGGTGATGGAAGTAAAGTCCAATGCTGTAAAGAACATTGCAATAGGAACCTGGAATGTTAGGTCCATGAATCAAGGCAAATTGGAAGTGGTCAAACAAGAGATGGCAAGAGTGAACATAGACATTTTAGGAATCAATGAACTAAAATGTACTGGAATGGGTGAATTTAACTCAGATGACCATTATATTTACTACTGTAAGCAAGAATCCCTTAGAAGAAATGGAGTAGCCATCACATCCAAAAAAAAAAAAAAAAAAAGAGTCCAAAATGCAGTACTTGGATGCAATCTCAAAAATGACAGAATGATCTCCATTCATTTCCAAGGCAAAGCATTCAATATCACAGTAAACCAAGACTATGCCCCGACCAGTAATGCTGAAGTAGCTGAAGTTGAACTGAAGAAGCTGAAGGTTCTATGAAGACCTAAAAGAACTTCTAGGATTAACAGCCAAAAAAGATATCCTTTTCATTATAGGGAACTGGAATGCAAAAGTAGGAAGTCAAGAGGTACCTGGAGTAACAGGCAAATTTGGCCCTGGAGTACAAAACAAAGCAGGTCAAAGGCTAACAGAGATTTGCCAAGAGAACGCACTGGTCATAGCAAACACCCTGTCCCAACAACACAAGAGAAGACTCTACACATGGATATCACTAGATGGTCAATACCAAAATTAGACTGATTATATTCTTTGCAGCCAAAGATGGAGAAACTCTATACAGTCAGTAAAAAAAGACTGGGAGCTGACTGTGGCTCAGATCATGAACTCCTTATTACCAAATTCAGACTGAAATTGAACAAAGTAGGAAAAACCACTAGACCATTCAGGTATGACCTAAACCAAATCCCTTATGATTATACAGTGGGAATGACAAATAGATTCAAGGGACTAGATCTGGTAGACAGAGTGCCTGAAAGACTATGGACGGAGGTTCGTGACATTGTACAGGAGGCAGTGATCAAGACCATCCCCAGCAAAAAGAAATGCAAAAAGGCAAAATGGTTGTCTGAAGAAGCCTTACAAATAGCTGAGAAAAGAAGAGAAGCTAAAGGCAAAGGAAAAAAGGAAAGATATAGCCATCTGAATGCCAAGTTCCAAAGAATAGCAAGGAGAGATAAGAAAGCCGTCCTCAGTGATCAGTGCAAAGAAATACAGGAAAACAATAGAATGAGAAAGACTAGAGATCTCTTCGGGAAAAGGAAATGGCAACCCACTCCAGTACTCTTGCCTAGAGAATTCTGTGAGAGAGGAGCCTGGTGGACTGCTGTCCAGGGGGTCGCACAGAGTCTAACATGACTGAAGCAACTTAGCATGCATGCATGCATGGATTGGAGAAGGAAATGGCAACCCACTCTAGTATTCTTGCCTGAAGAGTCACAGGGACAGGGGAACCTTGTGGGCTGCCGTCTATGGGGTCACACAGAGTCGGACGACTGAAGTGACTTAGCAACAGCAGCAGAGATCTCTTCAAGAAAATTAGAGATAACATTTCATGCAAATATGGGCACAATAAAGGTCAAAAATGGTATAGACCTAACAGAAGTGGAAGATATTAAGAAAAGGTGGCAAGAATACACAGAAGAACTATACAAAAAAGATTTTCATGACCAGATAACCACAGTGTTGTGATCACTTGCCTAGAGTCAGACATCCTGGAATGTGAAATCAAGTGTGCCTTAGGAAGCATCACTATGAAAAAAGCTAGTGAAGGTGATAAAATTTCAGCTGAGCTACTTCAAATCCTAAAAGATGATGCAGTGAAAGTGCTGCACTCAACATGCCAGCAAATTTGGAAAACACAGCAGTAGCCACAAACTGGTAAAGGTCAGTTTTCATTTCAATCCCTAAGAATGCTCAAACTACCACACAATTGCACTCATCTCCCACCCTAGCAAAGTAATGCTCAAAATTCTCCAAGCCAGGCTTCAACAGTACATGAACTGAGAATTCCAGATCAAGCTGGATTTCGAAAAGCAGAGGAACCAGAGATCAAATTGCCAACATTCGTTGGATCATCAAAAAGCACGAGAGCTCCAGAAAAACATCTACTTCTTCTTTGTTGACCACACCAAAGCTTTGGACTGTGTGGATCACAACAAACTATGGAAAATTCTTCAAGAGATGGGAATACCAGACCACCTTACCTGCCTCTTTATAAATCTGTATGCAGGTCAAGAAGCAACAGTTAGAACTGGACAGGGAAAAACTGACCAGTTCCAAACAGGGAAAGGAGTACATCAAGGCTGTATATTGTCACCCTGCTTATTTAACTTATATGCAGAATACATCACATAAGAGGCCAGGCTGGATGAAGCACAAGCTGGAAGCAAGATTGCCAGGAGAAATATCAATAACTTCAGATACACAGATGACACCACCCTTGGGGCAGAAAGTGACGAGGAACTAAAGAGCCTCTTGATGAAAGTGAAAGAGGAGAGTGAAAAAAGTTGGCTTAAAGCTTAACATTCAGAAAACTAAGATCATGGGATCTGGTCCCAACACTTCATAGCAAATAGATGGGGAAACAATGGAAACAATGGCAGACTATTTTGGGGGGTTCCAAAATCACTGCAGATGGTGACTGCAGCCAAGAAATTAAAAGACACTTGCTCCTTAGAAGAAAAACTATGACCAACCTAGATAGCACATTAAAAAGCAGAAACATTACTTTGCCAACAAAGGTCCATCTCATCAAAGCTCTGGTTTTTCCAGTAGTCATGTGTGGATCTGAGAGTTGGACTGTAAAGAAAGCTGAGCGCCAAAGAATTAATGCTTTTTAACTGTGTGTTGGAGAAGACTCTTGAGAGTCCCTTGGACTGCAAGGAGATCCAACAGTCCATCCTAAAGGAAACCAGTCCTGAATATTCATTGGAAAGACTGATGCTGATGCTGAAACTCCAATACTTTGGCCACCTGATGCAAAAATCAACTCATTTAGAAAGACACTGATACTGGGAAAAATTGAAGGCGGAAGGAGAAGGGGACAACAGAGGATGAGGTTGGATGGCATCACCGACTCGATGGACATGAGTTTGAGTAAGTGTCGGGAGTTGGTGATGGACAGGGAAACCTGGCATGCTGCAGTCCATGGGGTCACAAAGAGTCAGACTTGACTGAGTGACTGAACTGAATAAATGAATACTCTGAAGCTCATAACTGAGTGACTGAACTGACTGACAGGCTCAGAGAAGTGACATTACTTGCTCTTACACCAGGCTTATAGCTGGTAAGAGGTTACACAGAGATTAAACTCACTTTTTCTGATTGCAAAATGAGCATTATTTAAAAAACATTGTGTTTTGGGGAAAAAAAAACTTAATATCTTTTCTGCTGCACACTTTCTTCTTTTTTTGGCTGTACCTGTGGCATGTGGGATATTAGGTCCCCAACCAAGGCTTGAACCCATGCCCCATGCAGTGGAAGCACAGAGTCTTAACTACTGACTTCCCCCCTTCCCCTGAGAAGTCCTGCACATAAATATCTTTTTATTAAATTATTTAAGTATACCATACTTTCTGATCAACTAATGAAATGTGATTCTCTTTAAGAGGCAATCTGTGTAAGCTCTCTGGCTCTCCATTACTTCTCTAGGGTGAAATTCTATCAGTGATCCTGTCACAGAGAATAGTCTTAATTTGCCTTCCCTCAATAAATAATTGGCTCACTGATACTAGCTATTTCTTGTTGCTTGAAGTCTCCTCAAAGAGAAAATGAATGCACTTCAATAATGATCTGTGAAACCTTTGGATTTCATGAAGTTGCTGATTAGGTCTGTACAAAGAGAAGGAAATGGCACCATTATTTCATTATTTGTTTTCTATTTGGGGTTTTACTTAAACTTTCATTTGAAGTTTGAAAACCACTACCCTTGAGATATAAAAAAGAAAAAGAAAAGGAAGGAATGAAGGGAGGGAGAGGAAAAGGAAGAAAAAGGGGAGAGAAGAAAATAAGAAAGTTAAGATCTTCTTTTTTCTTGGAATGGCTTCCACAATTAAGTCATCCTGACACCACTGCCTCTTAAAGCTTCATAACCAACTTTGCACCTTTACTGATAAGTCTAAGTTCCTACCTAACATCTCCAATAAGATGAACAGTAGATACAGATATTCTACACTTGAAATACCCAAAACTATATTCCTATTCCCCCAAATGTAATCATTCCCCAAATTTTCATCTCAGAAAAAGTCTACACCACCACTTAATGCTAAAAATAAACAACCAAACAACTCTTGGAGTAATCCTTGCCTCCTATCTCTGCTACACATTTCACAGCCAACGTTTTTCTTTACTGCCAAATTTTATAGTATTTGTCCACTTTTCTCAGCATCTTCTGCTACCACTCTAGTCCAAGCCATCATCATTTCTCACCTAGATGAAATACAGCTTCCTAACTGGTCTCCCTGCTGCTACTCTCACCCACCTTCATACAATTTGCTCTTTAGACAGCAGTCAAAGTCAATTTTTTAAAAATGTAAATTAGATCATGTTACTCTCCCTCTCACAATTTTCCAAAGGTTTCCAATTATACCAAGAATAAAATCCAAGCTCCTTACTATAATCTAAGACAGAGTTTTCCAAAGCAAGCCATTATTAGGTTATGAAACCAATATCCTAGGTAAGGATTAGCTGTTGTGGTCCTTTAATGGACCGGAACCTTGTGGTCCCGAATCACAGATGAGAAAGTGAAAGAGAAAGAGGTTAATATTCCCTGGGTTACGCAGAGAACCAATAAAGCCCTAGGACAGGGCTTGTACCGCTCACGGAGGCACAGGGCGCCCTCTCGAAGAGGTCTTGAAAGCCAGGGCAGGAGAGTGAGCTCGGCAGGTTTGCATGCTCCAGAGAATTAGCCAGAGGGAGAGATAGAAAGAGAGAGACACAGGGACCCAAGTTTCTGGTGGAGCAATGGTGTTTTAATGATCTTTTAATGAGTATATATAGGTTGTTGTACAAGGAATTTGTTTTGACAATGATAAAGATCAGAAAACCAAATGTACAGCAACCATTATCCAGGGAAGAAGAAATTAACAATGGTCACAAGGTCAGAAGACAATCCATATCTCAAGAAAGAGGGTCGTAACTAAACAGTTTTGTCGTAAGGAGAATGTTTACTGAAGGAAATCCATGCATGTGTCTCATCCTATGACCTCAGTCCTGGGAGCAGCGTGCTGTTCCACTCGTTCCTGTTACCAGGAACTGATGAGGAACAGAGGATTTATGAGAGACAGAAAACAGTACACAGGAATTCTCCTGTTAAACGTTCCCTAATGTTAGCATTGTAAAATAAAATGGAAAAAAATCAAAGTTTATTGAAAGAACTTATGTTTAAGATGTGTGGTGTGTGTGTGTGTCTATAGTGGACTACGACATAAAATGCATTTCTTTCTGTGGATCCCGTTAAAAGAATTTGAAAACCATTGGCCTACAAGATCTTAAAGATCTGTTTGCTCACATCTCCTGCATAATATTCCACCTCATCCCTTGCTCATCAAAATACCTCAGCCCTTCTAGCATCCTTATTGTGACTTCAGAGAAGGAAAGCTTCTCCCCACCTCTGTCCCTAGCACTTGTCTGAATACTCTACTTCCAATTATTCATATGGATGGAACTTCTTACCATTCAGATCTCAGCTCAAATGTCACCTGCTTAGAAGCTTTTCCTCTAACTAATCTAAAGCAGTCCCTATCACTTCTCTATCACATCGCCCTAGTTTATTTTCTTATGTTGCGAACCATGCTGCTGCATATTTATTTGTTTGTACATTGTCTTTCTCAGCATAATGCAGGAATCTTAACTGTCCTGTTTGCCACAGCTCCCCCTACACGTATAACAGCCTCTCAATAAGTATTAGTTGATAGAATGTTGAATATTTCAGTTTTATGCGGGTTTTTGTAAAATAGGGATACCTTATAATGAAATCCTTAAATAACTATAATAACATTGGCAGGAAAACAAGATGCTGCTGCTAAAACTGAACAGTGATTGGCAGGCAGGGCCCAAGGGAGAGTGTGATGGTTCATTTGTCAGCTGATGGAGGAAAATCCAAATGTAGTATATAAAAGGTAATTTCTGGGCATGCAAGGTATAAAATGTATACTGGTTGACATTGAGTATAGAATAGTCAGGGACGTTGTCATAGTTTTTGTCTAGTGCCCTGTGGTACCTGGCAAGAAAACCCCTTAAAATTGAAGTGTTCCTCTTGAATTCCCTTCAATAGTGGGACCAGGGGCAAAAACCTGCCTTCAGTCCTGAATGAAAGAAGAGGGACCCAGGAAGGCAAGTCAAAAGTGGCATCTGCTAAGAATGATGAGATGGGGCGGGGTCAGAGTGGAAAGCGCCGTTAGGGGGCCAGGCCCACAGTAGACTCCAGAGTCAGAGGAAAAGAGGCCCTCATTTCCTTCAAAGTCCCAGCTAGCACACTCCCCCAAGACGTGAGAAGTATTATTACCTGGATCTTTATTTACATCTTCCCAGGTGACCCATCATAAAGAGGCTTGCATGCTAAGCTGAGGAGTTTAAACTTTCTTCTAGATACAAAGGGGAACCTCTGAGGAGTTTAAGCAGGAGAGTGGCCTGTTGGGGTGTCTCAGATCCCCTGGCAGCATGTGAAGGGGACTAAGGGTTTGCACACATGGAAGCAGGAAACTCTGTGGCAGATGCACTGTATGAGAAGCACTGAGCATCTAAACAAAGACAAAGGTTGTGGGACATTTGTGCAGAGGGAATCCAACTCCATCCCTGGTGGCTCAGACGGTAAAGGATATGTCTGCAACGTTGGAGACCTGGGTTCAATCCCTGGGTCGGGACGATCCCCTGAAGAAGGGAATAGCTACCCACTCCAGTATTCTTGCCTGGAGAATTCCACTGAATAGAGGAGCCTGGTGGGATGCAGTCCATGGGGTTGCAAAGCGTTGGACACGACTGAGCAACTAACACTACTTACTGGTTAAGTGCTTCCAGTTTGTCATCCCAAACCAGTTAGGAACTCCAAAGCCTTTTCTGGTCCCTATAAAATAAAACAGAGAATAGCATCTCCTTCAGAGACTGCTTTAGGGGCTGATATGATAATGCATTTAAACCCTAAGTGCCTGACACAGTAAAGTGAAAGTCGCTCAGTCGTGTCCAACTCTTTGTGACTTCATGGACTGTAGCCTACCATGCTCCTCCATCCATGGGATTTTCCAGGCAAGAATACTGGAGTGGGTTGCCATTTCCTTCTCCATTAAGTGCTCAAAAAATGTTAGCTATTACTCTAGTCTGGTGGGCTACAGTGCATGGGGTTTCAAAGAGTCAGAAATGACTGAGTGACTAAACAACATATTAGTTTTTCAGACAGGCACTAGTATCATTTTTTAGCACTGTGGGGGACAATGACAGACAGAAATACACTCCACATCCTGCAAATCAGAATTCACATTCAGTTAGCGTCAGTTTCCATTCTATTGTTTTCCTCTATTTCTTTGCATTGATCACTGAGGAAGGCTTTCTTATCTCTTCTTGCTATTCTTTGGGACTCTGCATTCAAATGGGGTTTTCCTTTTATCCTTTGCCTTTTGCTTCTCTTCTTTTCTCAGCTATTTGTAAGACCTCCTAGACAACCATTTTGCCTTTTTGCATTTCTTTTTACTGGGGACAGTCTTGATCACTGCCTCCTGTACCATGTCATAAAGAGAGACTAGAGATCTCTTCAAGAAAATTAGAGATACCAAGGGAACGTTTCATGCAAAGATGGGCACAATAAAGGACAGAAATGGTATGGACCTAATAGAAGCAGAAGATACTAAGAAGAGGTGGCAGGAATACACAGAAGAACTATACAAAAAAAAAAATCTTCATGACCCAGATAACCATGATGGTGTGATCGTTCACCTAGAGCCAGACATCCTGGAGTGCGAAGTCAGGTGGGCGTTCAGAAGCATCACTATGAACAAAGCCAGTGGAGGTGATGGAATTCCAGTTGAACTATTACAAATACTAAAGATAATACTCTGAAAGTGTTGCACTCAATATGCCAGCAAATTTGGAAAACTCAGCAGTGGCCACAGGACTGGAAACGCTCAGTTTTCACTCCAATCCCAAAGAAGGGTAATACCAAAGAATGTTCAAACTACCACAAAATAGCACTCCTTCCACAAGCTAACAAGTAATGCTCAAAATTCTCTAAGCTAGTCTTCAACAGTACATGAACTGAGAATTCCAGGTGTTCAAGCTGGATTTAGAAAAGGCAGAAGAACCAGAGATCAAATTGCCAGCCTCAGTTGGATCATCAAAAGTGCACGAGAGTTTCAGAAAAACATCTACTTCTGCTTTACTGACTACACCAAAGCCTTTAACTGTGTGGATCACAACAAACTATGGAAAATTCTTCAAGAGATGGGAATACCAGACCACCTTACCTGCCTCTTCAGAAATCTATATGCAGGTCTAGAAGCAACAGTTAGAACCAGACATGGAACAACAGACTGGTTCCAAATTGGGAAAGGAGTATGTCAAGGCTGTATATTGTCACCATGCTTATTTAACTTATATGCAGAGTACATCACATAAAGGCCAGGCTGGATGAAGCACAAGCTGGAAGCAAGATTGCCGGGAGAAGTATCAATAACCTCAGATACACAGATGACACCACCCTTATGGCAGAAAGTGAAGAGGAACTAAAAAGCCTCTTGATGAAAGTGAAAGAGGAGAGTGAAAAAAGTTGGCTTAAAGCTTAACGTTCAGAAAACTAAGATCATGGCATCTGGTCCCAACACTTCATGGCAAATAGATGGGGAAACAATGGAAACAGTGACAGACTTTATTTTCTTTGACTCCAAAATCACTACAGATAGTGACTGCAGCCATGAAATTAAAAGACACTTGCTCCTTGGAAGAAAAGCTATGACCAACCTAGACAGCATATTAAAAAGCAAAGACATTACTTTACCAACAAAGGTTCATTTCGTCAAAGCTCTGGTTTTTCCAGTAGTCATGGATGAATGTGAGAGTTGGACCATAAAGGAAGCCGAGCACCGAATAATTGATGCTTTTGAACTGTGGTATTGGAGAAGATTCTTGAGAGTCCCTTGGACTGCAAGGAGGTCCAACCAGTCCATCCTAAAGGAAATCAGTCCTGAATATTCATTGGAAGGACTGATGTTAAAGCTGAAACTCCAATACTTTGGCCACCTGATGCGAAGAATCAACTCATTTGGAAAACCCTAAGGCTGGGAAAGATTGAAGGCCGGAGGAGAAGGGGACAACAGAGGATGAGATGGTTGGATGGCATCACCACCTCGATGGACATGAGATTGAGCAAGTTCCAGGATTTGATGGACAGGGAAGCCTGGCATGCTGTAGTCCATGGGGATTGCAGAGTCGGACACGACTGACTGAACTGAACTGAACAGTTCAGTTTGGCATCAGATGGCCAAAGTATTGGAGCTTCTGCTTCAGCATCAATCCTTCCAATGAATATTCAGGATTGATTTCCTTTAGGATGGACTGGTTGGATCTTGCAGTCCAAGGGACTCTCAAGAATCTTCTCCAATACCACAGTTCAAAAGCATCAATTATTCGGTGCTCAGCTTCCTTTATGGTCCAACTCTCACATCCATCCATGACTACTGGAAAAACCAGAGCTTTGACGAAATGAACCTTTGTTGGTAAAGTAATGTCTTTGCTTTTTAATATGCTGTCTACGTTGGTCATAGCTTTTCTTCCAAGGAGCAAGTGTCTTTTAATTTCATGGCTGCAGTCACTATCTGTAGTGATTTTGGAGTCAAAGAAAATAAAGTCTGTCACTGTTTCCATTGTTTCCCCATCTATTTGCCATGAAGTGTTGGGACCAGATGCCATGATCTTAGTTTTCTGAACGTTAAGCTTTAAGCCAACTTTTTTCACTCTCCTCTTTCACTTTCATCAAGAGGCTTTTTAGTTCCTCTTCACTTTCTGCCATAACGGTGGTGTCATCTGTGTATCTGAGGTTATTGATACTTCTCCCGGCAATCTTGCTTCCAGCTTGTGCTTCATCCAGCCTGGCCTTTTATGTGATGTACTCTGCATATAAGTTAAATAAGCATGGTGACAATATACAGCCTTGACATACTCCTTTCCCAATTTGGAACCAGTCTGTTGTTCCATGTCTGGTTCTAACTGTTGCTTCTAGACCTCCATACAGATTTATAAAAAGGCAGGTAAGGTGGTCTGGTATTCCCATCTCTTGAAGAATTTTCCACAGTTGGTTGTGATCCATACAATCAAAGGCTTCGGTGTGGTTAATAAAGCAGAAGTAGATGTTTTTCTGGAACTCATGCTTTTTTAATGATCCAACTGAGGCTGGCAATTTGATCTCTGGTTCTTCGGCCTTTTCTAAATCCAACTTGAACATCTGAAATTCTCAGTTCATGTACTGTTGTAGCTTAGCTTAGAGAATTTTGAGCAATATTTGCTAGCTTGTGCAAGCAGTGCAACTGTGCGGTAGTTTGAACATTCTTTGGTATTGCACCAAAGTTTTGGTATTTGGTATTGGAATGAAAACTGAACTTTTCCAATCCTGTGGCCACTGCTGCGTTTTCCAAATTTGTTGGCATATTGGGTGCAGCACTTTCACAGCATTATCTTTTAGAATTGGAAATAGTTGAACTGGAATTCCATCACCTCCACCTGACTTGTTCATAGTGACACTTCCTAAGGCCCACCTGACTTCGCACTCCAGGATGTCTGACTCTAGATGAGTGATCACACCATCATAGTTATCTGGGTCATGAAGATACTTTTTGTATAATTCTGTGTATTCTTGCCACCTTTTCTTAGTATCTTCTACTTCTGTTAAGTCCATACTATTTCTGTCCTTTATTGTGCCCATCTTTGCATGAAATATTCAATTTTCTTGAAGAGAGCTCTAATCTTTCCCGTTCTGTTGTTTTGCTCTACTTCTTTGCATTGACCACTGAGGAAGGCTTTCTTATCTCTCCTTGCTATTCTTTGCAACTCTGCATTCAGATGGATATATCTTTCCTTTTCTCCTTTGCCTTTAGCTTCTCTTCTTTTCTCAGCTATTTGTAAGGCCTCCTCAGACAACCATTTTGCCTTTTTGCATTTCTTTTTGCTGGGGATGGTCTTGATCACTGCCTCCTGTACAATGTCGCGAACCTCTGTCTATAGTTCATCAGGCACTCTTGGACAGGGGCGATGCTTTTAAATGTTTTTGCCTGTGGGGATGGCCTCATAGAGGTGAACCCGGAGCTACAGAGTGAAAAATTAAAAGCATTTTGGCAGGCAGTGGAGTTACACTGAAAACTGCAATTCAGTAGAAGGAAAACAGTGTTAAACTGGTCTTGACTGGGGTGAGGGTGTGACTGAGGACTGGTTCTGGCCAAGCCAGGCCAGGTCAGCATCAGGGCTGCGATCCCTTGACTCTGGCCCTTCCTTCCTGAGACAAGGCTCGGGTCTTAAGCGAGTGGGAGAGGCGGCAGCCATCCAGGCCCACAAAAGGTCGGGGGTTGAGGGCCCCTCAGCCCAGATTTTGTCTGCAAACCCAGTTTCTGAGGTGCCTAAAAGTGTACAAATAGTGAAGCCGGGCCCAGCCGAGCCAATTCATTACCTCGCCTCAGCGCTGCATGCTCATTATCTGCTCTCCATATCACCTCTCCTCAGGGGGCTCAAAGGAATCAGCAAATCCCCCGGCATCAGAGCTACGAATCCCCAGCACAACCCATTCACACGCAGCGGGGCGGCTGGGGATTAATTGGAGGGGGAATGTTGTGAATTCCAGAGAGTTCTTTCTCTTTGCCTCACAGCCGGTGGCCGGGGATATTGCTACATGAAAGCTTCCCTGTCAGTATCGATCATCATTGCCCGCGCTGCTACATTCCAGAGAATGAATTGGCCTCATTTGGTAACTCAACTGGAGTGGGGGATGGGGTGGGGAGTCTTTCGGGATGGGTCCACATTTGTGGTCCCCACGCCTTGCTCCATAAGTGGTTTCCAAAGACAAACAGAAATCCCCAGGGCCCCGCTTTCTTCCCCTGGTTCCCGACTTGGGCGATGCTTGGTACAGCGTGACTCTGGGGAGGGTGGGAAAGGGCGGGACCTGGGTTAGGGCCCGGGCAGGAAATTAGTTGAGGCAAAGCCGCGTCTGAGCAGAGAAGCAGGCCAATAGCCCCCCAGGGTTTCTCTGATTGCTTTGATGCGAGGCCGACCTCCCCCTCCCATCCCGGGGCTTCTCGGCAGGAGGCCTGCGGGCTCTCCCCTCGCCGCGCCGAACGGCGCCCGGGACTGGGAGCCGAGGGAGCCCAAGCCCCGCCGCACCCCGGGGCAGGGGCGCTCCAGCAAGGAGATACGAAATGCACGCGTCTGACGCCTTCCCTGAGGAAGACGTTGCTGGAAGCCCCGAGAAAGGACAAAAGGAGCCTCCTCCTGGGATTTTATCTCTGAGGTCTGCAGACTGAAACCTTTCTCTAATTCTTCCCTTTTCAAATGCATTGTTGCTAGACTGCTTTCCCGTCTCCCCCAACCGTCTGACCGTTGCTCGGTCCTCCTAGACCCTCCCCTGCCTATCTGCAGTATTTCCTGAAACTCCCACCAAGTGGAGAGTTCGGAGGATGTACCCTGGGGAATCCTGGGGTCCGGGCCTCTTCCTGCCGCCGCGAGAGGTACCGAAACTGAGCGGCCTGAGCGGCTGGCTGAAACCCGCGCCGGGCCCTGCTGTGGTGCCGGGCGGTGCCGGCAAGTCGCTGGGCTCCCTCTGCCTCGCTTGGGGCGTCTGTAAGACGGATGATAGTAACTGTTCTGCCTCCCTCTTATGACTGTGTAGGGATTAATGGAAGAAGAGACTTAAAAGCACTTTGTGATTTGTAAAGCGCTCAACAGAAGGTATGATGATTATTAAATTCTCTCATTGGGCACGGTCTTGAATGTATTCGTGATCTTTATAAAAACTTCATTCTGCATTTACCTCCCTCTATCTACCTAGTCCTGTGAAGTATGTCCAGGGAGGGACAGAGATAAAAAGAGAAGCCAATGTACACAAAAGGAAAAACAAAAAGAAAAAAAGCATGACTGTTATTATAATTTTCAAAAATAAAAACAAAGTGATACCCCTGCCGCATTTCAAATTATGGACGTCCAGAAGGTGACTCTCTCCACGTGGACATTTTTCTGGTCCAATAGTCTATCTACTGGGGATAGACTGCAGCAGGCAAGCAATGGCCTGCAAATCAGAAACACTGTCATATTGAGCAAGTCATTTCTTTTCTCGGGCTTAAGTTTCCCCATCGCTGAAATATGTGAGTAGGAGTGGACTTCCTTAAAATCTTTTCCAATCCCTCTGTTTTATCATTCTGTAGTTACCTTGGTTAATATTTAGCAACAGTTGGGGCTCCAAGGTCATTTCATATTTGCTAGAATATCAAAGAGTTTTACTAATCTTCATCCTGGGATAAAGGACTAAGTGAGCAAACAATCCAGAATCATGCCAGCCACTTAGGGACCCTTAATTCTACTTAATCATAATGAGAATTTTTCAACATTTGGAAATTAATATGGGAAGAAGCATGACATCATGCCTTAGAACCAGTGCAATTGGCACAGGATCTCATCGCAATTAGCACGGCTTCCTCACCCCCAGATGCTTTAATACTAAAAATGCCTGCTTCACTTAGTAACTCCACCCTAAAAGCTGACACCTGAAAACTACAACCTAGGTGTTACAAGAATCCTAAAGACCACAAGGTCACCATTTCATTTTACCATTCGGCCTGCCAGATCTAGAGTTTCCCCACCCAGGGTCCTTTATCTCTCTCCCAGGTGCACTGTCTGCCTTCGAAAGGCAGCTTTCCCCTTCCCAGCTGCTGTCAGCTGGCTTGTCTGTCCCCAGTGGGAGACTTCAGGTTCAAGGCTCTGTCTGGGGAGGTCATATACAGCCTTGACTATTATTCTGATGGATCGTTTTAATTCTCCCCACTTTGATCATGTCAGTTTCCACAACAAACAAGGCTCACCAGAAGCATTCCTGGGCTCACAAAGGCAAACAAACTTGGCTTTGCATCACATGCCAGAGGCCAGAATTCTTTGGTTTTAGCTTCAAGGCTATTTTAACCCTTGGTTGCATAAGTTTCCAGGTTAACACGTTTAACCTTCGTTTCCTGCAACCAAAGACATGTTAGGCTCCTCTAGAGAAATGCAGTGATTTCCAGCCTTTAATTAAGTAAGGATCCAAGTGGCAGATGCAGTTCACACACTCTGGAGCCAAGTCCTGGCTACGAAGATTCTTTTGCTCCAAATGCTCTACAGTTCACGGAGAGTAACTTCAGCTAATAAAAATAACTCTGTCTACTGAGTGCCAGGAGCCATTTTAAACCACTTAAAATATTATCTCATCTAATATGAGCATAATGTTAAGGTGAAATAAGGATTATGTCAACTTCTTAAGTGAAGAAACCGAGAAGATAGAAGCTAAGAAGTTTGTCCAAGATTTCATAGCTAGCCTGGAATGGGGCAAGGGTTTTAACCTGGATTTGCCTGACTTGAGGGGCAGTCTCTAACACTATTAGATATTAGCAGTCATTATGCAATAGTTGAAAGAGCTCTTGATTGAGAGTAGGAAGCCAGAATTTAAATTGCTGACTGTGGACACCTCAGGCAAATCAGTTTTCTCCAAGCCTTGATTTCCCTAACTGTAAACTGAAGATAGAATTAAATCAGTTTTCCCCCCCCCCCCAAACCTCAGTCATTCACTTTATTACTCATACCATTCATAATATTATTTAGTAACTTTTTCTGTAGCTCAATATGCTTTTTAAAACCAGATGTTTTAAAATTAAATGTTACTAAATTAAAAGCCAAAATGACTTACTCAAAGTAGATGGTAGTAATAAAAATAAGATGATAAAAGCTATACCATTAAATTCTAGCTAGATGCTATTGCTTGCCTGAAGCTCTAAAATGTAGGCTAATCTTATGGTAAACTGGAAAATATGCAAGCTAGTTAAGGACCTAATTAGTACTAGTACCTAACTAGTACCTAATGAGTGTTTCCGGAACTCCAGAGAAGGTAAAGCATGAAGGGCCTTAACAGTATAAAAAATCACTGTTATTGGTTTATTTGAACAACAAATAAATAAAGACTCTTCTCTGGGAAGTCTGGGAAAGACTTCAAATCCTTTAGCCATGTAATAATTTTGTATATATAACATGGTGTGCACAGTGGGTTTTCAAAGTGTGGTTGAAGGCCCTGGGGACAACCAGTACTCATTCAGGTCAAAACTATTTTCATGATAATACTAAGATGTTCACGCCTTTTTTACTCAGTTTTCTAAAGGCTACACTAAGTGAGATACTGCAACAGATAGAATGTAGAAGTAGATATGAGAATCCAGCTGTCTTCCATTGACACAGACATTAAGGAGATTTACAAAATGTTAAACAATGTCTGTCTTCTCACTAATGTCTTTAACCTGAAGAAATATAGTTATTTTTTCCATAAAATTGAGTTATTTACTTTACCATATAATGAGTTTGTTTAAAAGTAATTATTTTTAAAATATCTCAATTTACCTTCTAGTATGGGTGAATATTGGTTAATATAATCCACATTAAAAAATCTCTTTGAAAAAAAAAAAAATCTCTTTGACTCCACAATAATTCTTTATTTTTCCTGTTAGATACTTCTAAATTTTTTTTTTAATTTTTAAAAATTTTACTTGTTTATTTTTGGCTGCGCTGAGTCCTTGTTGCCTTGCTTTCTCTGATTGAAGTGAGTTGGGGCTACTCTTTGCACGGTGCATGAGCTTCTCATTGCAGTGGGCCCCCTTGTTGCAGAGCACAGGCTCCAGACTAAGTAGTTGTGGTGTGGGCTCTATAGCTCGGGCTCAGTAGTTGTGGTGCCCAAGCTTAATTGCTCTGCAGCCTGTGGAGTCTTGCTGGACCAGAGATCGAACCCGTGTCCCCTGCATTGACAGGTGGATTCTTATCCATCATGGCACCACAAGGAAGTCCCTCAATAACTGTTAAAAAGATGTTCTGTAGCCTAAATGAGAATATCTAAAGGTTCTCGGTTCATGGGGTTGCAGAGAGTCAGACACGACTGAGCAATTGAACTGAAACTGAAAGGCCATTACAAACAACAGGTCTGGAGTATGTATATCAGCTGGATTATGAAGTAGGTGAAGTCAAACATAGTTCATCACAGAACTGCCTGTAATGGAGAGGAGTAGGAAAAAACTACGATTAGCAATAATGAGTTGTTGTTTAGTGACTAGGTCATGTCCAACTCTTTTGCAACCCCATGGATTCATAGCCTGCCAGGCTCATCTATCCTTGGGATTTTCCAGACAAGAACACTGGAGTGGGTTGCCAGTTCTTTCTTCAGGGGATCTTCCCAACCCAGGGACTGAACCTACATCTCCTGCTTGGCAGGCAGATTCTTTACCACTGAGCCCCTGGGAAGCCCATAATGAATTATTTCAGTTAGTAATAATGGAGTTAGCTTTTCTAAAATGATCATCAACTCAGTGACATCATTTGTGATTATGACAAAGGAAAATTACGAAATGTAACCTGAAAATGTTTACATTTTATATATTAAAAACCAGAAGCAGAACTTTGAATTCCAAATGCTGTGACTCCAGCAATGTAAATCATGTCTCCTCCCATAGAGGCCCGGAATAAAATGTGGAAAGTAGAGATTTTTCTTTCAAAGTTGGCATAGGAAAATTTATTCTTTCACAAAATTTATTTTTAATGATGTACCCAATTAACGTATATAATTTCTACACAGTGGTAGTTAAAGTTTAATTTCTTATATAGTCAAGAGACTGCTGGGTTAGGCTACTACAGCAATGATTCTCTGATCACACACTCGATTAGATCAACAAGATGGGCCAATGTAGCTTAGCTATTTTATGAGCTGAATCCCATGAACTATATGGCTATAAATTGATTGTGACTATCAGCCGAGACCATGGCCAAAAATATATAATTGTCAACTAGTGTGTTTCACATAGATAAGGCCAAAGTGTATTTGCACCTGCACGAAATGCCTCACTCTCATTTTGATTCTGGGAGTTCAATTTACAAAGAGAATTAACATTTCTCTTTATTTTAAGTGGTTTCTATGGATACCTTCCATGAAGCATTTCATTCACATCTATCCAATTTAAGCTTCTCATTTTAATTTAAATACACTTTCATTCCTTCAGAATCTGTATATGATATTCACAGTTCAATTTCTGAAAATAACCTGTGAAAAGCATTTATGCACACAAAATTTTAAGTTAATATGTTTAAGAGTTAAAAACAAGAAGCTCCAACAATACAGAAATTCATCATCTCAAAATTGGAAGTCTGTTTTCATTTGTCTCATACTCACTAAAAATCTGAACTGTAAAGAATCATGTTTTCTGATTTCAGGTTTGTTTGTATTTTTAATCCTTACTGGGTGCTTTTTTGTCCCTTTCTTAATCTTATTTCTTGTTGCAGTTTTCTTACTTAGCATAGTTAGGATTACAAGTTTTTAGGTTCTAGTGCCATTAATATTCAATAAGGTTTCTACTTAGTGTAGAAAAATTGAACAACAACAACAAAAAGTTTTAGAAGACTACAACCTCAGATATATAATATTGCCAGTATTCACTAAACTTTTGTTAATTTTCCTTTTCCAAGAAAAACTGTTACATATAAGCTCTTGTTGAAGAAGAGATCTGTTGTCATCTCCAGCTACAAATCTTTCTTTTTATATCTACTGTGCAAATTTTATATGCCTCAACCTAGAAACCAAGATCTTCCACATTTTGGCTCCAGATTTCTGCCACTTCCATCTACCTCCCCTCCCTACGCAGACCCACTATGCCACAAATAGGCCCATTGAGTTCTCCCGGGAGTCGGGCCCCTTTCAACCTCTGGCCTTTGCTCTCACCGTCGTTTTTCTGGTGAAATGTTTCCTTCAGGACCCTCACTGTCTGTTAACTGAAATTTTATTCAGACCCTCAAGACAAATAACCAACAACACTTCCCTTAGAAAGTTTTTCCTCATCCTCCCAATCAGAGGTGGCCACTTTGCTGTTAATGCCAACGCACTCTTAGTACTCTGCATAATACCTGTTTGTTTGATTCATTTGTGTATTTGCTTTATCCTCTGCTTCAATATAAAAACTCCTTTAATATTTTTATTTTATTTTTAATAAGTGATGCATGAATACAATAATATACTAGTCAGAGACCACCCAGAGACATTCAGAGGAACATGCTGAATTAACCTGACCCAGTTCTCCTCTCCAGAAGCATCCAATGTTACCAATTCCTTGTATATCTTCTCAGAGATAGTGTCTGTGCATGTGTGTGTGTGTATGTGTGTACACAAATGGCAGTATGTCCACAAATGGTATTTTCATATTATTCTGCAGTATGGACACACGATATTGGGCAGTTTATGCCTTATACAAGAGCGCCCAGTGGAAATGCAGTAAATGGGCCCTGCAGTGCAACCCAGGCTTCTGCCAAGCTGTGTGCTTTGTGGTCTTGCTAAGTAGATTCTAAAGACGCCTGTTTTAGATTTCCATGAATGGTCCTTAGAGGCTGTCAGTGGTCCTACTGTATATTTTTATTTCACTTTTAATTTTCACTTTATTGTGGAATATCTTTGTTATCTTTTTCACTTTGCACTCTCATAACAAAGGACTTGCATTACAAATTCATATTTAAGCACTGTCACCAGGAAAAAGATTAATTTGCAAAACCTGTTTTCAGCACTGGCCTATTTCTTTCAAGACTTGCCAGTTTACAAATTGTCACTGAAAATACCAAGTTGATATTATTGTTTTCAAATGAAATATCCATGAAAAGGCTTTCAGAAGTCATGAAAATATTAATTGTCATACTTATGGTTATTATTCTTTTTTGAAGCAAGAGTTTTAAGAATGTTTACTAGGTTAGCTTTATTTGGAGTTTATTAAATCTAAAACATGTTTTAAATATCTAATAATTATATTTTTTCTCAAAATTAGCCTAAAATATTTTTTAAAAAAGGTTTCATACCCTGTTTTCATACCCTGAGGGCTCATTGGGTGTCAGTTGCAAAACATGTCAAAAATCCAAGGCTCTTGTAGTTCAGAAAAAAATGTATCTTTAATGCTTCTCACTCCAGGGGTCCTCTTTTGATGTGTTGCTGCCCTCATTTTCCAATAGCTAAGTCTAAACCTGTGTTTTTTCTTAGAAAATTCATCGTTCTACTTTGGAGCCTGATATTTGCCAGCCAGGACCATGGCTCCTTCCTGGATGTGAAAACCCAGAAATGCATTCTTACATCCAACCATCTATTTGTATTTTATAAACCTATCTAGATTATAAGCCTTCGATACATCCGTTTCAGAATTTTATTTTAAATGGCTCTGTCACTTTGCTTGGACATGTTATATTTAAGTCAGAATCTCTGGAAGACAAAAAGATATTTTCCCATACCTTAAAAGATGAGAATATAAATATTTGTAATGCCATGGATATTTAGTACCTTTCTCCAGGGGATCTTCCTGACCCAGGAATTGGACCTGAGTCTCCTGCATTACAGGCAGGGTCTTTGCCATCTGAGCTACAAGAGAAGTCCCTAAACCACCACCTATTTATTTATTTGGCTGTGCCAAGTCTTAGTTGCAGTCTGTAGGATCTTTAGCTCTGGCACGTGAACTTGTAGTTGTGGCATGTAGGATCTAATTCCCTGACCAGGGATGGAACCTAAACCCCCTGCTTTGAGACCTGAGTCCTAGCCACTGGGCCACCAGAGAAGTCCATTTACTCTGGTTGACCTAAAAAAAAAAACCTACTAAGGTTTTAGATTTTTGACATAAAAATAAAATAATATGCCATTTGTCTCGTCATTTGCAAACCCAAGGACCATCTGTTCTTCACCTCAGTTCACCTCTGACCTCAGACTCAGGGAAGAGAGAGCAAGATGATGATGATGAAGCGATAAACAGAAGGAGAAGAAGAAACTGTGAAATTAATGATCAGCCTTTTCAGGTCTCCAAATGCCAGGGAGTCAAAAGTACTGTCAAAACATCGTGCTTCTTTTAAGGTTAAGATGTATTCCTGGTTTATTTTTCACAAAGCAGTAATAAGTATTAAGACATTATTGCCCTTTCTCTGCATTGAAGGGGCCCAGAATACTCTACTACAGCATAAAAAATTATGTTGAGCTGATGGCATTTGAGAAGTCTCTTTTCCTTAACTCTTTTATCTGCCTAAGAGCAGAGCCTCCCAAAAGAACTCAAGAGAATTCAGTTGTCACAAATTCCCTTTCTCAAGCAACCAGGAAAGTCTGATTCTCATCACTGGCAAATGGAAACCGGCACCACACCACCTAAACAGACTGTCACATCGCCTGTCTCTTCTCCTAAGGACTTACTTATCTTTCCTTAAATCATTTGTTTTCCAAAAAGTGTTCTTCTCCCCCTCCCCTTCCCATATTAAAACAGTACATAAGCCTCAAATTTTAGCCATCTTTTTGTGTTACAGTTGTGTGTGTGTGTGTGTGTGTGTGTGTGTGTGTGTGTGTGCACTCCCATGTGCATGGGACTTAGATGGATAAAAACCTGTCTTTTCTCTTGCTAAGTCTGTGTTTTTTTCAGTTTGATTTGCATGCTTCCAGAGACTGAGGTGGAAGATGAGTTTTTCCTCCCTGACAGTTTGGCCAGGAGGGTGGAATGTTGGAACTTTCAGCTTGCTCCAGAGACTGAAGCCTCGGGACCTCTGATGAAGCTGGCAAAGGTAAGATTTCTTTATCCTGGATTTCTACTTGGAGTCCAGTTGAAAAAGGGTGGTAAGAACTTCTCTTTGCTTTTTTCTTTCTAACTTTAGACTGACAAAGGAAGTACTGGAAGGAACTAGTTTTGGGACATTATGACTCTTGGGTGACTCGCAATTTTGACTACTCCTTTCCTCTTCAAGGTAACTACTGTGTCCTCTATGTCTCATTTTGTGTCCTGAGACCTTGGGTTGTATTTAGTGAGAGTCTGTTTGCTCTTAGAGTTTCCACCTGCCAGGGGGTGCAGGTTGTTAGACCTGCGTGTGCAAGCAGACACCCATCAGGTTGGAGGCCCTGGGAATTGGTAATTAGTTGAACAGAAATTCAGGAATCTGGGGTGCAGCTGGCTCCTTACTGACCATTGCCAGCTCTCAGGTGATTTATCTGGCTTTCCTTATTGCCTTGCTAGTGCTGGGACTGCCTGTGGCAGTGAGAGTCTTTACTTTCTCTTTGGCTATCTTTGGGGATGAATTTAAATATTGGGGTTTGCATCTTCTACACTCTTTGGAGGGGTCATCTTTTGCATCCATGATTAAGTCATACAAGGGCTTATTGGCTTTGAGTCACATTTTTCTGTGAACTCTCATATTTACCTATATGAATGAAAATCTATCTTTTTTCATGCTAACCTTTTGTCAGTTTAATTCACATTCCTCCAATTACTGCACATAAGAAGGTAGAAGAAAAGTTTCTCCTCCCTGACAGATCATCTCTTCCTGGTGAAATAGTACTCACCCTTTAAGACCCAGCTCAAATCCTGCACGTTAAGACATATTTTCTCCATCTGACTTTCCAAGACATTTGCGCATACTTCTTTTAGAGCATTTCTGCAGATATTATGACGTATACACCTGTATTACTCTCTCATATTCTCATATACAGGTTTTAAAGTCAAAGGCTGGATATGCTCTATCTTTGAATTCCCAGTACCACTAAGGACAGTATCTTATGTATGTAATAAATATCTGTGCTTTGCTTAGTCGTGTCTGACTCTTTGTATCCCCATGGACTGTAGCCTGCCAGGATCCTCTGTCCATGGAATTCTCCAGGCAAGAATACTGGAGTGGGTTGCCATTCCTTTCTCCAGGGGATCTTGCAGACCCAGGGATCAAACCCAGGTCACCTGCATTGCAGGCAGATTCTTTACCATTTGAGCCACTAGGGAAGTCCAAGAATACTGGAGTAAATAGCCTATCCCTTCTCCAGGGGAACTTCCTGACCCAGGAATCGAACCAGGATCTTCTACATTGCAGGCTTATTCTTTACCAGTCGAACTACCCAGGAGAAAACTTACCTAATGACCCCAATATTATGAATCTGAATAGTTCCTCAGATGGTCAGTTCTTAACTATCACTCTTGGGCAAGTTACCTTCCGTTCTCAGCCTTAGCTTCCTCATTAGCAAAATGAGAATCGTAGCACCTATGTGGCAACATTCATTTTCATGATGTGTGAATGAAACTGTCTCATTCAAGCATCTAGCACAATGTCTAGGACATCAAAGATGCATTGCAGAGTTAGCTCCCCTGCTCCCTCACACCTACCTGAACACACTTCTGAACCCTGAGGAGCATAGCAGGCTTCAGAGCTGGGTCCCATCTGAGCCTCTCTTTCAGGAGCCTGCCGTTCTCTCTCCCATCCAGCTGAAAATTTCCCCAAATAGGAGTTTCTCTTAATACAACAAATGCTGGGCAAAAATCCATTCTAGGGTCATATAGAGTCAAAACTCTAGGACTTCTAGAAGCTGCGGAAGTCTTGTTCTAGGCATACTGTTAGATCATCTTGTCAGGCAGTTCACTATCTCCTGTGTTGGCTAACAGAGGGAAGCTTGAATTGTGCAGGTGGTGGAAAGGGACTGAGCTTAGAGAACTGCTCTTGAGAGAGGAGTGCGGATGGAAGAGATAGCCCATGCGATGGCTGGGCCAGCAAAGGGAGGACTTCAGTAGTAAGAATGGTGTTCCCATCTCTCTGGGAATATATGAATTTATGTGATTTTTTTTTCTGTCATCTGTACAAGTCTGTGTGTCCATACTTATGTGCACAGGAGAATCACCCAAGAGAAACCTGTGCATCCATTCATTCATCTGTTCATTTTAATCAAATTAAATGAGCTATTAAAAGTACTCCAGGTACTGGGGGAAAAAGATAAATAAGATACCCTAGGACTATTAGGAGTCTGACTATGATTTATTTAGTCTGTTGGAGACGGACAAGTAAGTGCTTTACAAGTACTGTTCTAGGATAGGTTAGCACCTAGCCCTAGGTCAGATACCAGGGAAAGAACTCTGGACAAGAGGGAAGAAACACTAAACTGGGGTTTTCTTCTCCTCTGCAGCATCTCTGTTAGGTTTCATATATTCTCCATCCCATTCCCTCCCGCCTCAGGATTTATTTGGAAGTGGAAAGAAATTTAATGAGACATTTTTCTTTTGACATGTGCTGAAAAACCAGTGTGTGTTCAGTCACTAAGTCATATCCGACTCTGCAGCACACCAGGCGTCCTTGTCCTTCACTATCTCCCAGAGCTTGCTCAAATTTATGCCCACTGGGTCAGTGATGCCATCCAACCATCACATCCTCTGTCGCCCCCTTCTTCTGCCCTCAATCTTTTTTTTCTTCATCAGGATCTTTTCCAGTGAAAAGCCAGTACTATACAGCATTCCCTGTCTGGTTTAGGGACCACCTTTTTCTCTGCCAATTGCAAGGAAGCAAATTAAAATAGGACTTTTAGTTATTGTGTTTCCCCTTGTTTGTTGTGGTAAACGGTAAATTCTTTGAGGCACCAGCACAGGGCCTACCATATGGAAAAGGCTCAGAAAATGTTCTCCAGCTGGTGAGAGAGCGAGTGAGTGAATGTAACTAGGTCTGACTTGTAACATAGAGACATCTCCTCCAGGTTCTCCTCCTCCAGTGCCCTTGTGAGAGTAGCCCAATGCTGGGCCTGACCTTTGAGTAGCACTTGCTATATGATAGGTGATATTGTTATTATCATTAATAATTACAATTTAGTGGACTATATCCAAACATGTAAAATGTTTATTTTCATTTTTAAAGCAGATAACTACAGCTGAGGACAGTCACCTGTCCTTAAGGTGACTATCTCCTTAAGATTCAAGTCCCTTGGGTCACAGCCTAGTGCGCAAGGAACCCAGGTGATGCCAGCTTCCTAGGGCTGCCTCATTCAAGACCCAAGACTTCACTCCTTTGCCTCCTAGGCATTTGTGAGGGCAGAATTCACCACTGCCGGGACACTGGTCCACAGTGCAAACCAGTTTGGTTCCCAGGTCTGATCCTAACCCGGCAGCTCACATCTCCCTTTGCTGAGATTTACACGCTAAAGACAAAAGGACTGAGTCATCAGCAAATTCCGCCACTGGGTCTGTTATTAACAGGGGCAGAAGGTTATTCATTACCATCTGTGAGAAACATCTGGAATGCTACCACAAGGATGGAGACCAATTTAATCCACTCATTCCAACCACCAAATTTTCAATTTGAAAAGTTGACTTCTGGGCCCTGATGCTACAGTTCTATTCTCAATTTAAAAACATCTCCCACACAGTAGGTGCCCAAGAAATATTGTTGCCATTCAT
Source organism: Muntiacus reevesi (assembly GCF_963930625.1). Lineage (NCBI taxonomy): Eukaryota > Metazoa > Chordata > Mammalia > Artiodactyla > Cervidae > Muntiacus > Muntiacus reevesi. The sequence goes on from NC_089249.1 coordinate 136,514,031, forward strand.
AGAGAAAATGTCACTTGGGTTTTAACCTGAATGAAGACATTTACCTTGTCTGGGGAGAAAATTATGCTTTGCAGGATGGCTAGTGTCTCAAGCTACCCATTCAGAAAGAATATCTCAGACTTGCTTGGTGGCACAGTGAACAAGAATCTGCCCTCCAATGCAGTGATCACGGGTTTGATCCCTGGTCTGGGAAGAGTCCACATGCTTCAGACCAACTAAACCCATGTGCCACAACTACTGAACCTGCATGCCACAACTACTGAAGCCCATGCACCTAGAGCCTATGCTCCACAACAAGAGAATCCGCTGCAACGAGAAGCCCAAGGACCACAGCTAGAGAGTAGCCCCTGCTCGCCACAACCAGAGAAAGGCCTGCATAGCAGTGAAGACTCAGCACAGCCAAAACCAAATAAATACATAAATAAGAATGTCTCTAAGGAAATTGTGCCTTTCCAGGTGGCTCAGAGAGTAAAAAAAAATCTGCCTGCAATGCAGGAGACTCAAGTTCAATCCCTGGGTCAAGATCTCCTGGAGAAGGTAATGGCAATCCACTTAATTATACCTTACAGGCAGTAGGCATTTGTAAAAATTTTGCTTCACAATGATAGGTCTGGAGGTATACAGAGGACAGAATGAAGTATGTATATATGTATTACTTGTGTAATTGAAAATTTTTAGTAATTAAAAAAAGACTAAAGAAAATATGACAAAATGCTAATGCAAATTAACTTTTCATGTTGTGGAAATACATATTACATCTGTTCTTTTCTATATTCTATTTCTATATATTCTATATTTTTCAAAATCCTCAAAGTTAAAAAAGACTATTATATGTTGCCTGGATTTGGCCACCTAGAGGGTATGGATTAAAGGGCACAAAGGTGGGTGTGGCTTCTGCTGGCTCTTTATAAATATAGACTGGGTCTTGTATCCCTCATACAATCCTAAGTATCATGTATTACAATACTCATTTTACAAATGAAAAAAAAAAAAAAGAGAGAGAGAGGTTAGCTAATTAGCTAAGATCACAGAGCTATGAATGGTTGAACTCTGCTTCAAACCAAGCAGGCTGCTTCAGAACCCTTCTCTTTAACCACTGTCGTGATGAACTGGAACCCCTGACATTGCTATCATAGAATGGAGCACCAAGAACAGTCCAGTCTCCTGTCTTCCTCCTAGAATAAAAACCTGAGCTAGAGAACTTTATGTTTTTCTCTAAGGCTGCATTTCTCAATCTTCTTTTCCCCTAATTGTCCCCTCCCCATGAACATTTAGTACTGTAGAGATGTAGTATATCTATTTATGTACAGAGAAGGGCCACAAACCATTGTAGTATCTGGTTTTTGTCACTTACTATGAACCAGTTTTCACCTCCTTGCCGATAATGCTATCCTCTGTAAAAAATGCTTGCACTAAGGAAGGTCTGTAAGACTTTTTGTTCTGCCATTTATCCACATATTAGAAAAACATGGTATGAAACAGAAGCCTCCATGTAGGCTAACTTCACAGGAAATGTAGTACACAGGAAGAATTTTGGTTTCTTCTCCCCAGCTTCTGAGGTTGTGTGTTTGAGGGGTGGCTGCTGGTGGGTTTTGACAGAGTGGGGAATGAGTAACACCAAAGTAAGTGCATATGAGCTAGAGGTTCCTGTTGTCCTTATTATATACAGAGTCAGTTTTCAATTATGTGTGCTAATGAGGTCCAGCAAGAGGATGGGTAATTGAAATCCACAAAGAATTCCCAAACCTCATTTAGAAAACTATTTCCAGCTCCTTCTTGAGCCTGTGAGCATGTAAGAACTAGACTGGGGTAACTATTGTTTCTATTGTTTCCAGCCTCAGATAGAGTGGAAATAACAATCATGGCATGTTCACCTTATATTCATTTACTGGAGCCTTCTCTTTGCCAGTTCTCTGAGGTATCATTTTTAAGCCTGTGTGTTTGTGTGTGTGTGTTAGTCGCTCAGGCGTGTCCGACTCTTTGCAACCCCATGGACTGTAGCTCGCCAGGCTCTGCTGTCCATGGGATTCTCCAGGCAAGAATACTGGAGTGGGTTGCCATTGCCTTCTCCATATTTAAGCCTACAGGGTCCATAAGTGGTATGTATTATCTTTCAGTTTTTAAGAAATGAAACTGACTTGTTCCCAGTGCTGCCAGTAGGAAATGGCAGAATCCAGGTTCAAACTCAGTTATTTTTAATTCCAAGTAAGTTCCTTTGTTGTTTCATCAAAGCCTTATGCAAAAGCTAGACGGACCTGGAAAATATTCAATTGGATTCTTTGCATCTTGAATTGTTAATCAGTTTTAATATTAATTGTTTGAGCTTTAAAGTTAGATAAACTAGATTTATTTCTTTCTAATCATGTGTCAGTATGCAAGTTTCTTAACTACTTATGTGTTTCAATCAACATTCTAATCTGTAAAACTGTTGTAGGGAAGATTAAATGAGACAATGTTTTCAAATACCTAGTACATCATCTGCATCAAAACATCCTGTTTCCTGCCCCATCCATAGTTTAGTCCTCATAGCTCTTATTTGACTTTTGTTTTGTGCTCCTCTCTGCATTGTTAGATGTAATCTTATAGTATCTGTCTGGCCTTCTTTGCTGATTTTTAAGAATTCCGGGATATTGAGCTGTTCTCATAAAGGTTGTTCTCAAGTTTTCATATTTATATCTTTTCAATGTGTGAAATTATGTACATTGTACATTGACACTCCTAAAGGGACAGTTCTGAGCTTATTTTGTACTTCTATTTGTCAAACAATGAGAAAAAATTTGAACTTTGAAAAGGAGGTACTTCTGGCATGGAAAAAATTTTTATTTGTCCTGTTATGTGGATATTTTATTGAATTTGCCCTTCTAATTTTATAATGAGTGAAAAACGGTGATAAATAAAATTGTGAGATGATAGGAGATATCCCCTAAGTGGCAGATCCATGGCCTCAAATGGATGTTTATTGAACTTCAGTCTATATCTGTGTTCAACTGTCAAGTATAAGAATAAAATAAAAGGTCATCCATGAAACATTGGAGTCTATTTTCTCAGACTACCTAAAAGGACAGCAGTAGGAGAAATGAAGAAATCTCTAGGTTATGAATTGTGTATCTATGTAAAAATTATTGCTATAATTTGAAAGCCCAGAGGAGTTCAAGGCTGAGAGATATATCGCCAGAGGTAATCCTCACACAAATTCCTCCCTCAAGGAGAGAATGCCAGAGTTCAACTCTTTTAGACAAAAACTTCAAAAAGAAAAAAGTTGCTACCATAAATCATCATTATAAGCTCCTGTTCAATCTCCTGAACAATCTCATTTTGTAAATCTTTTTTCCTCAAAATAAAATGACTTTTTTCCCCCTATTCACATGATGCTATTTTTAGGAAGTGAGTTCCTTACAGGCAGGAATATGTTTTGTTCACTGAAGGACTCCATGCACCCAGATCAGTACCTGGCCCAAAGTGATCACTTCATAGGTATTTACTGAATTTAATTCAAGTAAGCTCACAAAAACAGAAATACATACGAATGGAATAAGGTAGAGAGGCCAGAGATAAACCCATGCACCTATGGGTACCTTATTTTTTACAAAGAAGGCAAGAATATACAATGGGGCAGAGATAGTCTCTTCAATAAGTGGTGCTACAATAAGTGGCAATAAGTGGACAGCTACAAGTAAAGAATGAAATTAGAATACTCCCTAATACCATCCACAAAGATAAACTTAAAATGGATTAAAGGCCTAAAATGTAAGACCAGAAACTACAAAACTCTTAGAGGAAAACATAGGCAAAACACTCGACGACAAATCAAAGCAAGATCCTCCATGACCTACCTCCTGGAGTAATGGAAATAAAAACAAAAATAAACAAGTGGGACCTAATTAAACTTAAAAGCTTTTGCACAGCAAAGGAAACTAAACAGGTGAAAAGACAACCCTTAGAATGGGAGAAAACAATAGCAAAGGAAACAACTGACAAAGGATTAACTTCCAAAATATATAAGCAGTTCATACAAGTCAAAATCAGAAAAACAAACAATCCAATCCAAAAGTGGGAAACATACCTAAACAAACAGTTTTCCAAAGAAGACATACAGATGGCTAACAAACAGATGAAAAGATGCTCAACATCGCTCATTATTAGAGAAATGCAAATCAAAACTGCAGTGAGATATCACATCAGTCAGAATGGCCATCATCAAAAAGTCTACAAACAAGTAAACTCAAGTTGAAATAAGATAATACTTTATAAAACTATTTGTGGTATTCAGTTTTCTCTTTAATAATCATGTGTGCCTGGTATAATCCAGGAGGTTAAGAAACCCTAAAAAATAGAATACAATTAGGAGTTTACTATTTTAGCTCTCTCAGGTCCAGAAAAGTTAAGCACCAGGTTTGGTTCTGTTTTGCATTAAACATGTAATATTGATCAAGTCACTTAACCTCCATAAATCAGACTTAAGATAAATAAATAATGACATATTTATTTATCTATTTATATATTTGCCGTATTTATCTATCGATATATCCGTGAACTGTTTACCTAAATATCTGCCTCACAGAATTAGGACACCTTATAAGAATATATATGCTGAACCAAAACAAATTGATAAACTGAATAAACAAGTACATAAATACATGTAAGTTTCAAATAAAATATAGGCTAAAGGAGAAGATATGACAAAGAAACAAGCTTCGTTTTCTTTTCAGTTTTAAGTTAAGAAATGGCGCCAACATTGCAGGCTGATGTATCGAATGATTTTATGTGATAACTTGTAACTTGGCAGGTTTCCCTGGTGGCTCAGACAGTAAAGAATCTGCCTGCATGCAGGAGACCTGGGTTTGATCCCTGGGTCAGGAAAATCCCCTGGAGAAGGGAATGGCAACCCACTCCAGTATTCTTGCCTGAAGAATCCCATGGACAGAGGAGCCTGGTGGGCTACAAGGGGTCCATGGGGGTTGCAGAATTGGACACAACTGAGCAACTTACTGCTAACACAATTTGTTAAGATTAACACATATTACACCTTTTATTTGTAGTAGTTGTAATCTTAAAGATGAGTAGGATAACTTCATGTTTATATGCCTTCACACCATTTTGGCATTAATCTCCCCTCTGCACTGTAATCTTTGTGATTGTTGTGGATGTTTAGTGGGTATTACTGAGGGTGACACAGAATGTGTGATAGATTATATGCTAAGATGGTCACCAGCAACCCCACCTATTCCTACATGAGTGCTGGCCTCTCCTCTAGAAGTGTAGTTTATTTTCCTTTCCCTTAAATCTGGGATGACCTTGCTTTGTCCAAAAGAATGGAACAGAAGTAATATTGCACCAAGCTTTGTGAAGCGTTGCAACTTGTACTTTCATTCTTTTGGGAGCCCTCTGAGACACAGTATAAAAGAGTCCATCTATTCTGCTCAACAGAGAGGCCGTAAGAAGAGAAACAGGCCCAGACATCCTGGGCCATTTCAGCCACACTAGCTGGAGCTCCAGACAGGTAAGTGAAACCATCTGAGATCCTCCAGCCCAGGTGAGCCATCCCAGCCAAGACTACACAGGACAGAGAGGAGGGCCCCGCCCAAATCCTGCCTGATTTGGAGAATTGTAGGTAAAAATGTGGCTGTTGTTGCTAGCCACTCACTTTTGGTATGGCTCCTTATGAAGCAGTAGAGCCACAGCGTGGTCTTCCCTGGGCAGAACCCCAGCCTCAGAAGCACCCTATCCAATAGTAGTTTGTTTCCTTTGTCTCACGTTTTTATCTTCTGTCCTAAGCAATTTCTTCTTTATTTCTTCAGTTACCACTCCACTATCTGATCTATCCACTCTCCATGGATTTTCAAGGAAGATCAGTGATGTTGTGAAAAAGGTCTTGACCCTTGATTGGTACCCTCAGAGAAGACTATCAGGTATGAATATGAAGCAAAGGTAATATTTAAAACAGAGTTGTTTGGCAATATAGAAAAGGAAATCTAAACCTTTGTAAACCAAATACCAGAAACTAGTGTTACAGTGGCTTGTTCACATAAGGCAAAAAAAGGAAGGAAAATGACATTAGTCAATCCCAATGGACCCTAATAAGGTATTGGGATTGTGAAGGAAATGCAACATCACTTCCTTTATGAAATGAAAAAAAAAAAGGTTAATATACATACAAACATGTCCTTTTCTTTCAGTTTTAATGTACTGTGCAATCAATATTTTAATAACAAGGAAAAGAATAAAATAAGCCATAATCTTACCACCAAATGCAACTATTTTTATTTTGCCAAGTTCCTTTCCAGTCATCTTCCATGGACATTAAGTATAAACCCTTATTTTTAGCTAGTTAATTATCCAACTTCTCTTTCACAGGCATAAAGACCAATAGGAACCCAAAGCAGTGAGAGAAGCTGAAAATAAGAGAACTGTGCCTCTTATCTCCATGGAGGCTTTGGAGAGAAGGTGTTAATGGTTAATTTATTTCTTCATTTATTCAGTCAATGAACATTATTGCAGGTATTTTAAGTACTTTCCATTTCTTAACATTCTTCAGCTGTGTAATTACTTGTTCATTGGTCTTCTGCCCAATTAGGCTATGAGCTGTACATGGCCAGATCTGTTTTATCTTATTCACAACTATTTTTCTAGCATTTAATATAATGCCTAGCATTTTGAAGGTATTGAATAAATATTTGTTGGATTGACGTACAGGATTTGAAAGTTGGGAACATACATTTACCAAACCAGAGATAGAAGGAAGAAAGAAGAAATGGTTGATGTTAAATTAAATAGTGGGTAAGAGTCTATATATTAAAATGAAAACATGCATGCCCTAATGGACTTTAAAATAAATGTGGTCTATTTGATTAATGCTGTTAGTTAGAATTTGGGTCTTCTGGAAAAGAAAATGATGAAACCATCTCCGGAGACATCGTGTATTCAGTTCATTTAATATTTATATGGAGCTTCTTAACTCAGCATTCTCAAGGAGACCAAAAATGATCATTGGAAAGTGCAGTGATACTCAGGAGGATGGGGTGAGAGCACTCCCCACTCTCCCAGTCCCAGATAAATCAACATAGATTGAGTTAAATTTAGGTACTGTCCTGAAGGGTGGAGGGAGTACTCTCAAACATTCAGAAAGGAGCTATCTTTTCTCATCTCTTTCTCCACAAATTTCTGGTAGAGGTTTAAAAGTAGGTTTGCTGTTACAAGCAATAATGAATATAAGTTAGACTAGAGGTCAAAAAGACACCCCAAAATTCAATGGCTTGTGTGTATGCGTGCTCAGTCATATCTGACTCTGTGCAACCCCGTGGACTGTAGCTGGCCAGGTTCCTCTGACCATGGGGTTTTCCAGGCAAGAATACCAGAGTGGGTTGTCAATGGCTTGAAGAAGATATTGTGCTCTCTTATAGTAGTCTAAAGGCAGGCAGACCAGGCCAGTAGACAGATTTGCTCTACAAAATAATTGAGATCTAGATTTTTTTTTCCACCCTGCTGATCCATTATCCACTACTGAGGTTGCTGCTGCTGCTAAGTCACTTCAGTCGTGTCCGACTCTGTGCAACCCCATAGACAGCAGCCCACCAGGCTTCCCCGTCCCTGGGATTCTCCAGGCAAGAACACTGGAGTGGGTTGCCATTTCCTTCTCCAATGCATGAAAGTGAAAAGTGAAAGTGAAGTCGCTCAGTCGTGTCCAATTCTTAGCCACCCCATGGACCGCAGCCTACCAGGTTCCTCCGTCCATGGGATTTTCCAGGCAAGAGTACTGGAGTGGGGTGCCATTGCCTTCTCCACTACTGAGGCAGTACTTCTAAAATCTTAATGTTCATTCAAACTACCTGAGGTTCTTGCTAAGATGCAGTTTCTGGTTCGGTGGGACGAGGATGGGGCCCAAGATTATGTATTTCGAAAAAGCATCCGAGTGATGTTGATTCTGCTAATTCAAAGATCACACTAGGGATAGTAAGGCACTAGGGTGGCACTGTCATTGCCTTCATTGTCAAAGCTAGGTGGCTGGCATATTTTGTTTCCAGTTTTCAAGAAGGTAAGAGAAAACAAGTCCAGAGCAAAAAGTTTCCTTAAAGTAAACAATGTAGAAATTATATGAGTACCTTCTGCAAAGTATGACAGCCATGAGTGGGTTCCAGGGGCTGGCAAATTTGCTTAGTCTCTAGCAAGTAGCCGTGTTGCCAATAAAAATGTGGAATACAGGAGGTATTACCCTAGGAAAAAAAATAATGACTATTGGAGGGCGGTTATCAGTCTACACACAAAAACTAAGGAGGCAGGAACTTATAATTAAGCAAGAGAGATGAAACACACACACAAAAAACAGGCTGTATGGGCTAGATATGATTCTGAAACCTAGGAAGACAGCTTTAGCAAAACCCATTGGCTCAGAAATCTATGGACATTGACAGCATTCCGTTTGCAGTTTTCAACCCCTGGCATGCTTTGCTTGCATTTCTTCTGTGACTTGTTCTTGGGGGGTGCTGACAATATGATAGGTAACCAGGAATGACTCAGAGACTATTTTATTTTATTTTATTTTTATTTCTTCAGAGACTCTTTTAGAGACACTGAGTAGACTCTTAACATTTGCCTATGGTTTGAGAAAACAGACGTAAAACCAAAAACATAGCTAAAGATGTCATTAAAGACATTAGGCTAAATATTAAGAAAATCCAAGCATATATTAGGAACTTCTAGACATATTTAACATGATCTCATGATTTTTATCCCTATGCCCATCAATTTACCCAGGATATATTTTGAAATACATTTCTGGCAGCATCAGAAACAAAATTCATTGTCTAGACCTTTGGTATGATGCACTTTTTTTTTTTTTTTTTTTTTTTCAGAATCTTCAGTTGCGTAATAAATTTGAGATGCTTCCAGTCAAGAAAATTGAATCACCTTTTCTGATATTCCTACCTCATTTCAACATCTAGTTATCCTCTGTCTCAGATAAGATGCCTTTTGGATCTAATATAGTTAGAGTAACCATACTGGAACACTTCTGAAATTGAAATGGGCATTGTTAACAATTATGCCAGATAATATACACCAGGACTATCTTGGGTAACCCAAGTGATATATAACTTAATCTAGGTAGTACCTATCATATCTTCTTTCTTTACATATGTAACTATATAATATATGTATATGTGTGTATATACATGTATGTATGTATATATGTATGTATGTATGTATATGAACTATATAGAGCTTCCTTCGTAGCTCAGTTGGTAAAGAATCTTCCTGAAATGCTGGAGACCCAGGCGATTCCTGGGTTGGGAAGATCTGCTGGCAAAGGAAATGGCAACTCACTCCAGTATTCTTGCCTGAAGAATTCACAGGAGGCACCTGGCAGGCTACAGTCCATGGGGTCGCAAAAGTTGTACATGACTTAGATTCTAAATCACCATAAACTATTTAATATATACATATATATTATATAATTTATTTAGCAGAAGTAGGGAACTTTAACTGTGTTAGTAAGGTTCATTAAGATTGTAATGAATAATTAATTGTAGATTATCTTTGGTAATAAGAGTTTGTTCCAATAAAAATAACATGAAGGTGTGACTGGGAAGGTGTGCAGTCACTGTTGACTCTAGTCCTGTTCTTTCAAGAATGGGTTGTTCAACATCATTCAGGATATAGACGGAGTTCCACTGTCTTCTCTTCTCTGGAGACGTGCCATAGCTGGGCAGAGATATTGCCAAGTCCTCTCAAAGCACTTGGCTTCCTTCACATCGAACACATTCATGTTTGCCTTGTTCAGTCAACAGTACCCAGGGAACAAAGATGGTTTACCTCAATAAAAATGTTGTGAACTTTATGTGGTCTTTTTGTAGGAAAAAGAAAAACTGGTTGAGGATCGTTTACTCTGAAGTCATAGCATGCACGTAGAACATTGTGAACATTTCTCCAATAAAACAAATCTGCTATATTGTATATTTCCACTTAACGTGCTTTGCTTTCAATGAAGGAAGCATATAACTTCCTTGATTGGGATACCCAGAAAGGAAATAACATGGTTTCTATCTCTTTTTCTCTGAGGCTTCACAGAGGTAAGATAAGTAAATTGCGGGATGTGGTCCATTATGACCGTAAAGCTTATTTGTTCATTCGATTACTCCTATGTAGGATTCTGTTACCAGAAGAAGTGGGGAGAGTGAATGTGACAGGCAGACAAAAATACAAATACCATCATGCTGGATAAGTGATAAAAGCTGATAGAGTGAAGTAGAAAATGTGTGGAACTTAACCCAAAGATACTGTAATGGGAGCAGCAGCTGCCCTCTAAGATGAGAGTTTAGTTTGTGTCTGGAGAAGAATGATGTGTAGACAGTATGAACTCAGAATCACATTGCCTAGAGAGGGTTTCATATTGAAAGAAAGCATTATGCAGGAAAGGGAGCTAAGGTTATAACCTGGAAAAAATCAAATGCTGCCTTAAGCCACAGAGACTCAAATGGAAGTATAAATATGATAATGCATACGATAGAGACAGAAAAGTGAGGAATGAAGGGATGAGGGGTCAAGGTCAGAGACTTTTGTACATGACTTCTTAAGTTTTGCACATCTTGTAGAGAATTTTTCTTTTAAATGTGGGTCCTAGCTTGTTTCACCATAGTGAAAGATAATTCTTAAACAAGTTGAAAGGAACCAAATTAGACAGATTTCTCATTTTTAAGGAAGTACACAGTATTGAGACAGAAAGTCCCTTCCATAGACACCCCACAGCCTGGATTAAAAGCATGAAGTCAGCAAGGGAGGCCACACACGAGCAAGTGTTATGGTATTTTGAAGACAAGAGACCCTTGAGCATTCACTCCTTCCATGTTGTACCAAATGCAAACAATATTCATAGTTTTTATTTTCTATTTATTTATTTTTTAAAAGCAATTTATTTGGCTGCTCCAGCACACAGCATCTTCAATCTTCATTGCAGCATGTGGAGTCTAGTTCCCTGACCAGGGATCAAACCTGGGCCCCCTGCATTAGGAGTGCAGAGTCTTAGCCAGCGGACCACCACAAAAGTCCCTATCCATAGTCTTTCTATGTGCTGCTGCCCAGCAGAGTGGAGACATGAAGTAAAGTTTTATTGGATGAATGTATGATTGGTACTATTATTTCCCTTCTCTCCCTTCAAATGCAAACAAAGCCTGAAAGTCCAGCTTCCTTCTCTCTAACCACTGTGCAGGAACCAAGTCTAGAAGTGGAATCAAACCTAAAGTGCTCCTTTTAGTATTTTCCACAAGCTACATACACTTTAAACCTATTCAACTTACTAATGTCTAGACCCAGTGAATTCTGTTAATGATACTTCTTTCCAAGGCCAACAGAACTAGTTACTAGGATATAAGAAGGAGCATGTATAGTTAACCAACCTGAGAGACAAGGATACAGAACCCAGGTACTAAGCATGGGTCAAGGGCTTTTTGTGGCAGACACTGAGTTGATATTTATCAAATCCATTTTTTCTTCTCCCTGAAACATTTTTCAGTCTTGTTTGCAATTAAATGTGATCATGTTTTAGCTGATAGAATGTGAACAATGATATGTGCTAATGTGCTAATTTTAGACCGGCTAAATAACTTTCCATCCCTCCATGGCATACAATCTTTGTTCTCTTCTCTGTTCCCCTGGCTTAGTGATAACAAGAATTTTGACCTAGGATGCCATAGTTTGAAGATAGCAGAATCACAAGATAAAGAAGTCCCAAATCTTCCCTTGAAGGAGAGCCACCTGCCACTCAGATATCTGTTTTGGATTTTATATGAGTAAGAAATAAATATCTTTTGTATTATATCATTGAGATACTTGTGTCTATCTGCCGAAGCAAATAGCATTACCCTAACTGATGCCTATACACGTAAAGAAAGAATCATGGAAATGAGAGCTTGAAAGGGCCTTAGAAATTATCAAATCCAACTCTCTCAATATTCAGAAGGGGCCCAAAGAGGTAAAATATTTCCCCAAGACTAATGATCTAGTACTAGAGCCCATGTGTTATTTATTAGTCAGGGTGAACTGAAACTGTAGCAAACAAAAAAAGAGTAATGTATCGGCTCACATAACTGGAAAATCCGTGGGTAGGGCTTCATACAGAGGCTGAGACAACGTCAGCGGGATTTGGCTTTGCCCTGTGCCTCTACCGTTCCTTCCCCTGGGTGGGCTGTTCTCAGGAACGCTTTCCACTCCTGGGAGCAAAATGCTGACAGCTCCAAGATACAACCACAGCAGAATGAGCACTTTTCTTCAACGCACTTTAACAAAAATCCTGGAATAATTGCTTCTGATTGACCTGGCTTTGTTGTATGCCCATCTCTGAACCACATGCTCCATTCACCACCCTAGATGACTTGATAGGTGGCATCATCGACCCACTCAGAAGACCTAGAAAAGTCAGAGGTCAGGGTTCTTACTTAACTTACTTAACTTAGAGGCACCATCTCCTCCTCCCAAGAGCACTGAGCATGAATTCATTGCACATTTGCAGTGTGCCAGGCTCTGAGCAGGATGCTATAATGGATAAAAATAACTAGACACAGGTCCTTCACTCAAAGAACTATCAATCCTGTGTGTTTGATAAAACGTGTACACAAATAATTACCTGGCCACAAAGCAACCATATGAGAAAGCTGACTATCAGTCATAATCAGGATAGGCCTGAGTTTATAATGGCAATTTCCTACCATGGGACAACATGTTTGTTAAAACCCACAGACTATCAGTGCCACTAAAAAGAGGAGAAACCTTTCAACTAGGGAATTAAAGAAAAGCCAACTGAAACATAGTTGGGGAAAATAGAATAAAGCTGGTTTTCCCTTGTAATTGCAAATTCCAACTTTAATTACTAAAACAGAAGCCCAACTTATCAAAAGTAGATTAAACGAGATAGAAATGTATTTTTCTCTCATACAATATTTTAACAATAAACGATAATAAAGCAGCTTCGTAGTGTGAAAAGTCTAAGTTTCTTCTCTCTCCATCTTTCTGTTGTTCTCTCCTTGTGGTGGAAGATGGATTACCAACACATCTCCTTAGTCAGCATTCAGCAAGCAGAAAGGGGGAAAGGATCAAAGGAAAGACTTGTTTTTTGCTTCTAAAGGTGCAACCCAGAAGTTGCAAACATTGCTTCTGCTCATATTCTATTGACTACAGGGAAGACAGGTGAAGAGCTTTTATAGCTGAGAGTTTTAATAAAAGACAAAGAGAATGCACACCAAGGGACTACTAGCAAATATGCTACACAGTAGAAGCAATGATTTAAGCTATCCATGAATGATGAAGGAGAAACTGTAGGCATTATTTAGTCAACTTCCATTATAGGAAACCAAGGTTCAGAGAGGTTGACTGATTTACCTAAGGTTGCACAGCAGATTATTGAGGGAGCTAGGACTCAAATTGGTGTCAGATGGCTTCAGATGGTAAACTGTTCCTGTCACCCTGTGCTGCCTTTAAAAGTGTTCTGTTACATAAAGTTGTAAAAAGGACAGTAATAGTACAAGATGTCAATGAGAACTTTTATAAGAAATGTCAAAAGGCAGAAATACTGATTTTTTTCCATATATATTTGATAGAGCTTATATAGATTTTAAAATATTTGATTGTGTTATTTAACACAAACTAACATGTAGTCATAAAAATTATAGTACCACAAAAGTGGTAAAAATGAACATCTTCCCAGGCATGACCACTGTTAACAATTTGTGCAGAGATTTTCTTAGGTAGATTTTCAAAGAGTCTTGAATTTATTCTCACAGTGATGGGACTCCTTGCAATATATATATATTTTTTTTTAGCAGAACCGAAAGGAAAAGAAAGATAAGTAAATCAGCAGAACCATTGCCAGTCACTGCAACTGGCAGTGATTCTTTCATTAGAAAACTTTGGAGGGACCTGGGGTCAGGCTGTAGAAAATTAAAGGGCCAGTATAAGGTAAGAGGGAGAAGGCAATGGTACCCCACTCCAGTACTCTTGCCTGGCAAATCCCATGGACCGAGGACCCTGGTAGGCTGCAGTCCATGGGGTCGCTACAAGTCGGACATGACTGAGCGACTTCACTTTCACTTTTCACTTTCCTGCATTGGAGAAGGAAATGGCAACCCACTCTATTGTTCTTGCCTGGAGAATCCCAGGGACGGGGGAGCCTGGGGGGCTGTGTCTATGGGGTCGCACAGAGTCAGACATGACTGAAGCGACTTAGCAGCAGCAGCAGCATAAGGTAAGAGGTGGGCACACTTGTACTTGTCATCTTGCCAACACCAGAACTGTTTGCTTGGCACCAATTCCTCCCCCAATCTCCATAACCCAGCTCCCCCCACCCAAGCTGATATTATCCCTAAGGACACTGCCTTATTTTCATCCCAAAGACTGGCTTCCACAGCCAGGTTTACTTGGTGGGAAATATTAAATGTGGGGGCAAGGGGAGAGGAAGAGCATAAGTTTTTTGTGTGATTTTCTGACCATTCAGAACTGACAGCCCAGAACTGTATTCCCAGTTCATTCTGTCTGTACAAAAGACTCTTGTTTTTCAGTTGCTAAGTTGTGCGCCCATGAACTGCAGCAAGCCAGGCTTCCCTGTGCATCACTCTTTCCTGGGGTTTGCTCAAACTCATGTTCTTATCTGGAGAATTCCATGGAGAAAGGAGCCTGGCAGGTTACAGTCCATGGGGTCACAAGGAGTCAGACACAGCTGAGTGACTCACACACACACACACACACACACACACACACGTCCATTGAGTCAAAGACGCCATTGGACATCTCATCCCCTTCTTCTGCCCTCAATCCTTCCCAGTATCAGGGTCTTTTCCAATGAGTCAGCTCTTTGCATCAGGTGACCAGAGTGTTGGAGCTTCAGCTTCAGCATCAGTCCTTCCAATGAGCATTCAGATCCAAGAGATGGTGTGTGCTGAAAGGCAGAAGGGCTGAGTTCAAGGCCTTGTGCTACTATTCACTATACATGTACCTTGTAACAAGTCACTTAATTCTCTGAGCCCAAATTTCTTCATGGTGACCAGGGACAATTAACTTTACCAGGTGGAGAAAATTAGTGAAATGCTGTGTATGAACACTGTTGTAACTGTTAAGTCTTTGTGAAAGAGAAGTGTAAGGCCTTGATGTCAATGGCCTACACTTTCTAGATTAAAGTAATTTTTGATATTAAAAAGACTAAACATATTCATACACCATTGAAATTTGTGTTGGAAAGCCTGCAAGTTCTAATTTACAAAAACATTTTGAGAAACAGGACATAACAAAAATGTTGGTATACAATCTAATATTCATAGTTTTTAGGGACTTAGCAAGCCCCAGGTTATAGGTTTGAAGTGCCCTGAATATTTTTAGGATTAATAAAAGGATTCTCCTTAATGAATAGGTCATAATTCTATAACATTATGTTTAATCTCAGAACTAAATCAGAGGAGCTAGTCCTTTTACTTTCTGTTTTTATTGTGACTTCTATTATTACATCTGCTTTTAGTTCTAAACTTCATGTGAAGATTTTCTGGGCCATGACTTTGTTAGTAACCAGTGAAATGGATTGAAGAAATTCAACAGGTGGGGCTGATAGCCAGCTGCGCTGTGCTATACTTAGTAGCTCGGTCATGTCTGACTCTTTGTGACCCCATGGACTGTAGCCCACCAGGCTCCTCTGTCCATGGGATTTTCCAGGCAAGAATACTGGAGTGGGTTGCCGTGCCCTCCTCCAGGGGATCTTCCCAACCCAGGGATCGAATCCAGGTCTCCTACATTGCAGGTGGATTCTTTACCATCTGAGCTACCAGGGAAGCCCAAGAATACTGGAGTGGGTTAGCTGATCCCTTCTCCAGGGGATCTTCCTGACCCAGGAATTGAACCAGGGTTTCCTGCATTGCAGGCGGATTCTTTACCAGACAGCCAAATGGCAACCCACTCCAGTATTCTTGCCTGGAAAATCCTATGGACAGAGGAGCCTGGCAGGCTACAGTCCATGGGGTTGCAAAAGAGTTGGACACGACTTAGCGACTAAACCACCAGCAGCAGGTACTATTAATTTCAGCTTTCCTGGTGGCTCAGTGGTAAAGAATCTGCCTGCCAATGCAGGAGACAAGGAGACGTGGGTTCGACCCTGTGGAGAAGGAAATGGCAACCCATTCTAGTATTCTTGCCTGGAAAATCCCATGGACAGAGGAGCCTGGTGGGCTATAATCCATGGGTTGCAAAAGAGTCAGACACAACTTGGAGACTAGACAACAATCATTAATTCAGCCTAAAGGAGGTCGTTTAAGGCTGGCCTCTCTTCTGATTGATTAGTACCTGTACCAGTGCTCATAGGGACCTTTGCATTGAAAAAGCAATGTCAGAAAAAAAAAAGCAATGTCAGTTCCAAGACTGACTTATTCTTGAGGAGGGTAGAATAAACTTTAAAACATCTTCATTTTGTTTGACAAAAGGTTTTAAATCAAAAGCAGATATGTTTTTCAGTTCCCCAAACAAATGTCATTTACAAGTCGACTAAATTGTGTAGACTTGCTCTTGAGTTTCGGTGCTGTTTTAAACATACTTTGGGGTCGCTTATGAAACAAACAAACAAATGAATCAACCTCTTCCACTGCTCCCCTCCCTGCAAAGAAGCCCAGCAAACAAAGCCAGTGCCTTTGTCAGGAAAGTACTTATCCTTTTTGCTCACCAACATATCAGCTTGCGTGTCTTTCTTCCCAAGATCCATTTTCAATCGAGAATACAAGCAGATACATACTCTTGATACTCACTATTCCCCTGAAGATTTTCCTGAATTTACACTTTCCTCTTAAATTTGAAAAGCTCTAAACAGAGATTGTTTAGATTGTTTAACATATATAAATAGCTCAACCCCAAAATGTTTTGAAGACATCAATTTGTGAATTGGTATATGTGTTTTCTTTCTTTCTTTTATTTTTGAAATGCTTTAAGCTAGTGACTAGTAAAACTAAGATTTTCCAGCTTTTCAACCAAAGATTAGAAGCCGTTTCCCGGCCTCTGATAATTTTGCTTCTACTTACAGGACACCAAGAAAAGACAGCATGGGGAAATCATTTAATTCAAAATTACTTCTCTGACAGCTATACATATCGAAATCAGATATAGAGACATATAGAAACAAAATTTTGAGGAAAAATTCCAAGAATTCAATCATTTCTATTATAACGGAATAAAGGTAATTATTTAAGTCACTTTATCTTCCAAGTCTAAGCATAGCTTATATAAATGAACAATAAAGTTTAAATTACTCCAAACTATCAGGCTACTTTCTTATTGATACTTTTCTACAACACACTGAAATAGTCACTTGCTATATTTTAGATTTGAGATTGTGGGTGATCAACTTTTTTTTTTCTTTAAAAATTTTTTGACTCTAACATATACTACCAGTATTAGTATTACTATTTAAATTAGAAAAATGAATAAAATAATCAATTTTATCATTAAAATGCTCTTTTAAGATGTTCCAAAATGTTGATTCCATGCTTTTCAAAGTTTCAAAGAAATGTGAAATGTAAGAATTAATAATTGTTCACTTTGCTGTTGTCCTCTACTGTTCAATTAATCTTAGAATTTGATGCAATCTTTGTTGGCAAGATACCACAATTCTGAAGTCAGTGTACTTTCATAAATTGAATACTTCTCTTATGTAGTAAGTCTCTGGGAGGTAACAAGAGCCAAATTATTCAACCCTAGAAAGGGCCTGAATCACCTCTAGTAGAAGCTGCTGCTGCTGCTGCTGCTAAGTCACTTCAGTCGTGTCCAACTCTTCGCGACCCCATGGACTGCAGCCTACCAGGCTCCTCTGGGGGATTTTCCAGGCAAGAGTACTGGAGTGGGTTGCCATTGCCTTCTCCTCTAGTAGAAGCTAAAGTTCACGATTTTGTTTAACTTTTTCTTATGCTTAATTTATGAACTTTAGTTCCACCTAAAGAAGAGTCAAGTATCTGATTCTGACCAGGAAATGAAACAAAGACTTAAGCACATTTGCCTTAAACAGTAATATAACCATTAATATAATTTATTATTTTTGATGTTTAGCAACCAGATAATTTCTAAAAAAGATTGACTAATGACTAACATTAATCAGAGGAACTTTAATAGTCAATGAGAATTCCACAAAGGGAAATATCATGACAATCTTCCTCAACTTAACTTATGAAATCAATTAATAAAGCCTGAAATCAAAATTGCCTCCATGGCAAAGATGAGTGGGTTATTTTGAACTCTGAATATTAGTAGTCAATCTACAGCCACATTAGACAAGGAGCAGGTAAGACATGCTAGCTTTCAGTGATTTAATTTATTCTCATCATTAAAATGTTTTTCAAAAAAGTATCCCTCCTAATATTTCAATGTCTTAGGGGGAAAAGAGCTTCTATTGGCTATCTCATAAATGTAAAATGTTTATGATATTTTCACAAGAATTGAGGTTAGAAGTTATTAGAAATTTTTTAACAGTAAAGATATTAAGTATGGCTGCAAATAAATCATTTTTTGTGTATGTGTTACATTTACTAGAAATGAATACCATCTATGAAAAACAGAATAGCCTGATATTTAAGAATATAGTCCTGTGTCAGAATCTTGGAGTTAAATCTTGCCTCTGCCAATTACTAGTGGTAAAACTTTCAACGTTATATAACCCACATGAGACTCAGTTTTCTCATCTGTAAAATGGGAATATCTAATTGGAATGTTATGAAGTCATGTTCAACTCTTTGCAACCCCATGTAGCCCACAAAGCTTCTCTGTCCATAGGATTCTCCAGGCAAGAATACTGGAGCAGGTTGCCATTTCCTTCTCCAGCGAATCTTCCCAACCGAGGGATTGAACCTGGATCTCCTGCATTGCAGGCAGATTCTTAACCATAATGATTATATAAAATGAAAAACTACAGTTTTCTTATTTAAAACCCTAAGACGTAATGTGTATGTTTACAAAGGAAGTATGGCGAACATATTGTATATTATCCAATACCCCCCCTAGAGCCTGGAGTAGCACTCCAAAATCAAATGTATTAATTAGCTACTGCTTCAATAATTCCTCATAACAAAACAGTCCAAAATTCAATGGTATATAAAAACAATTCTATGAACATAAGTATTTTTTATTTACAGCTCTGTGTGTCAGCTGGCATGACTACTTCCTGCTGTGGGTCACCTGAGCTCAGCTAGAAGTGACTGTGAAGTGAAAGGGCTCAGTTGTGTCCAACTCTTTGCCACCCCATGGACTATACAGTTCATGGGATTCTCTATAAAGCTTACTATGTTAGGCACTATTAAACTTCACATGTATGGCTCATTCAATCCTCATAACCTCTCTGTGAGGTAGGCGCTATCATTATCCTCAGTTTGATATCCCTAGATAGAGAAATTGGAGCATAGACACTTTAAAATTTTAATCAAGTTCACATACCTAGGAAGCTGCAGAATTGGGATTCAAATCCAGGTGGGGAGGCACTCCTTTCTCTTAACCTTGTCCTAACCTTTTTGTGAACCGTGAACTTCCAGATGTTCAAGCTGGTTTTTGAAAAGACAGAGGAGCCAGAGATCAAATTGCCAATATCCACTGGATCTTCAAAAAAGCAAGAGAGTTCCAGAAAAACATCTATTTCTGCTTTATTGACTACGCCAAAGCCTTTGACTGTGTGGATCACAATAAACTGTGGAGAATTCTGAAGGAGATGGGAATACCAGACAACCTGACCTGCCTCTTGAGAAACCTGTATGCAGGTCAGGAAGCAACAGTTAGAACTGGATATGGAACAACAGGCTGGTTCCAAGTAGGAAAAGGAGTACGTCAAGGCTGTATATTGTCACCCTGCTTATTTAACTTATATGCGGAGTACATCATGAGACATGCTGGTCTGGAAGAAGCACAAGCTGGAATCAAGATTGCCGGGAGAAATATCAATAACCTCAGATATGCAGATGACACCACCCTTATGGTAGAAAGTGAAGAGGAACTAAAAAGCCTCTTGATGAAAGTGAAAAAGGAGAGTGAAAAAGTTGGCTTAAAGCTTAACATTCAGAAAACTAAGATCATGGCATCTGGTCCCATCACCTCATGGGAAGTAAATGGGAAGACAGTGGAAGCAGTGTCAGACTTTATTTTTTTGGGATCCAAAATCACTGCAGATGGTGACTGCAGCCATGAAATTAAAAGATGCTTACTCCGTGGAAGGAAAGTTATGACCAAGCTAGATAGCATATTAAAAAGCAGAGACAATACTTTGCCAACAAAGGTCCATCTGGTCAAGGCTATGGTTTTTCCAGTGGTCATGTATGGATGTGAGAGTTGGACTGTGACAAAAGCTGAGCGCCAAAAAATTGATGGTTTTGAACTGTGGTGTTGGAGAAGACTCTTGAGAGTCCCTTGGACTGCAAGGAGATCCAACCAGTTCATCCTAAAAGAGATCAGTCCTGGGTGTTCATTGGAAGGACTGATGCTGAAGCTGAAACTCCAGTACTTTGGCCACCTGATGCGAAGAGTTAACTCATTGGAAAAGACCCTGATGCTGGGAGGGATTGGGGCCAGGAGGAGAAGGGGACGACAGAGGATGAGATGGCTGGATGGCATCACCGAATCAATGGACATGAGTTTGAGTAAACTCCAGGAGTATGTGATGGACAGGGAGGCCTGACGTGCTGCAATTCATGGGGTCGCGAAGAGTCGGAAACGACTGAGCGACTGATCTGAACTGAACTGAACCTTTTTGTAAATACAAAGAAGCCAAATCTTTTGACAATGGACCAAGAATCCAAGTTCCTGTTTGCACATGAACCTAGGATGTCTCTATCTATTTTTTAAGATTTGGGAGATCCAGTCATTAATCTGGGTTTTCCGGGTGGCTCAAGACAGTAAAGAATCTGCCTGCAATGTGGGAGACTTGGGTTCGATCCCTGGGTTGGAAAGATCTCCTGGAGAAGGGCATGGCAGCCCACTTCAATATTGCTGCCTGGAGAATCCTCATGGACAGAGGTACCTGGCAAGCTACAATTCGTGGGGTCACAAAGAGTCTGACACGACTGGATGACTAAGCACAACACACAGCACAGTCATTAATTTACTTTTTGCCAATACCATTTATCTGTGAGCTCCTGAAAGTCAGGAGGGCCGTGTGCTGATCCATTATATTCCCAGTGTCTGGCATAATGCCTGGGATATCATAGGCACCAAATATGTATTTGTTGAGCAAAAGAATGACCAAATGAGTAAGCTACATGTAATTAAGGCATTTTAAACACGGACCTTTAAGGAAATAGTTTGTGCAATTTCCTTCAAGTCACATAGTATTTCCTATCTTGTTATTTTACTCTGCACTTCCTACTGCTGAGACTAAGGGCTGAAGTACAGATGGCCTCCCCTCTGCTTAAGTCAGCCAAACACCACTGCTGGAAGGTGATTCCTAATGTTCTCCATGGTGCCTTGGCTGTTTCAGATTTCATTTACTTCTTTTGTTGCCTTCACGGGACCTAACAGAAGTTTCAGACCCATGGGAGGCCCATAAAATAATGCTTATTCAATTGGATTGTAATGTCAGTGAAGGCTATAGATGATGCCAACCAATTGTGAGAAAGCTTGGAAGGTTAAGCCTCAAGGAGGTTCCTGCCATTTGGCTACAGTATTTTATCCATTCCTACTCTAATTGCTCTGTTTAAAGAACATCTGAACAACTTTAAGGTGGGTTAATTAAATGTCACATTTTCCATTTATTTACTAATTCATACTACCATATTTTTAACCTGAGTGAGATAGTTACTTAGACTTCAATAATATTCTCCAAAAATAAAGAAAACAAATGTTGGCAATAAAGTTATATTAGCACTTAACATCAACTAATAATTAGTGGCTATACCATTTTTGTATTCTCTTAGTTATTTGAGAATCATGTTTCTAAGGAGATTTTAGGTAGAACTGTAGACTTGTGTTTAGAGTGGAATATTGCCCAATAACAGTGTTGTCTACTATATATTTATCCCTAACCCCTTTGGCCTAGATTGTAATTAAAAGAGAGGGTTATTACAACAGCATGGTTATTACTTATTTCATGTTACAGTAGATTGGTTGATGTCTTCTGGAAAAATGAGGAACTCAACTTTAAGCTGAGGGATTTTTCTAAATACTCTGATGCAATTCTTGAGTACACAAAATTACGATTTCTCAAGTTTTGAAAGAAGAAATAAACCCAAAGATTTATAAAAGAAAAACAACAGAAAACAATACTGCTGAACTACTAGCAATTGAAGCAGACAGAAGAGTCAAAATGAATTACATTTATTTTCAAAGCTAGACCATGAAGAAATGGCAAATCAAAAATAAGTAAGACAAGAGAAACTTTTTATGCTCACAAAGGAGATTTCTTGGCATTTTTCTTGATTCTTTAAATACTGATGCACAGAAACAATAAAAAAATTTCCATTGCTTTTTAAAATTAACTATTTTATTATAACAATAATAATATAGGTCCAATATTTTAAATATTAACAGAATAGGGAGGTATAAGGTAAAACAAAATTTCTCCACCTTCTATCCTTCCTACTCTATAATCCTATTTTTTGGGAGATAACTATTGGTGACATTTTCTTCCTTTCACAGCCATCGAGAAGGTTTCATTCTTACTGTTTGTGTTAGTTTCCTAGGGTGCCATAACACAATACCACAGACTGGGGGGCTTAAACAACAGGAATTTATTTTCTTACAGTTTGGGGGCCAGAATTACAAGAAGGGTTGGTTTCTTCTGAGGTCTCTCTTCTCATGTTGCACACGACTGTTTTCTCCCTCTGTCTTCTTGTGATCTTTCCTTTGTGCATCTGTTGGTGTCCTAATTTCCTCTTCTCATGAGCACACCAGTTGAATTAGACTAGGGGCCATCCTAACAACCTCATCTTAACTTCGTCACCTCCTTAAAAGTCATATCTCCAAATACAGTCACATTCAGGGGCTCCAGGGGTTAGAGTTTCTACATTTGAATTTTGGGGAAACACAACTCAAGCCCATAACACTATTAAAAGCAATACTGCAACAGAATTGTGAAATGCCTGGTGAAAAATTTCCTATAAAAGCTTTCTAATCATTTACACTATCAGCAGTACATAGTAATACCTATTTACCTTCAGCCTTGAACTTATCTAAGCTTTTAATTTTTAATTGCATAGGAAAAAATGACTATTTTTGTTTTAATTTGTTTAATTTAAAAATATGAATATGGCTGGGTATCTTTTCATGTGCCTGTTTTCTGTTAAGATTTTTCCCCTATGGTCTCCCTTGCCCATTTGTTCTATTGGTTATCTTTTGTTTACTTGTGTAAATGCTTGCATATTAAGGATACTTTGTCATATGTATAAAAAATATTTTTTTCCAATCTGTTCTTGTCTTTCTTTTTGTCCTTTTTATCAGATTGTTTTAAAATTGATAAAAATTTAATATGTTAAAGATAAAAATTTGGGTATTAAATGTTCTTGAGTAGCTTGAGAAGTTTGAAAAGAACTTTAGAAAAAGCCTTTCCCATACCAAAATGATTTATGAATTAATATTATCTCAAGTTCTCTTCTAGGTATTTGATCCCTGGGTCGGGGAGATACCCTGGAGGAGGAGCCTGGAAAACCCCTTGGACAGAGGAGCCTGGTGGACTAAGTGCATGGGGTCACAAAGAGTTGGACATGACTGAGCACGCGCACGCACAATTATCTACATAGCCTCTACTGCAATTCAGTGGGAAACAAATGGTGCTGGGTCAATTGGATAAACATACAGGAAAACTAATTTGAGATGAATCATAATCTTTTACATGAAAATAAAGCAATCACACTTCTAGAAGAAAACACAGGAGAATATCTTCATGACTTTGGAGTTAGACAACATTTCTTAAAATGGAACATCAAGACAACCTGTAAAAGGAAGATTGAAACATTGAACTTAATTAACACTAAGAATGTCTATTCATGAAAAGACACTATTTAAAAAGAAAAAAGAAGCCATAGACCAAGAGACGATATTTGTAATACAAATCCTGAAAAAGGGTCTGTATCCAGAATATACAAAAAACTGGAAATTAAGAAAAAGTCAGCCAATTAAAAAGTGGAAAGAAGACTTAAACAACAGTGGACAAAAGAAGATATCAAATGACCAAAAGTCAACAGCATTAATCATCAGGAAAATACAAATTAAAACTTCAATGATATATATCCCATCAAAATGACTAAAATTAGAGATGGATAAGGCTAAGTGTTGATCAAGATGTTCAACAACTAGAACTTAAATTGCTAGTGTTAGTATATGTTCGCATACCTTCTTTGGAAAGTTTTTCTATAGTATTTATTAACATTAAATACACCTGTATATTTATAACCTAGCAATTCCACTTTTGCTATATACTTTATAGAAAGGAATGATTATGTCCCCCAAAAGACCTATATAAGAATGTTTGCAGCAGCTTTATCACAAGTCAAAAGTTGGAAGCAACTCAAATATTATATAAATTATAATATATTTACACAATAAAATGAAATAAAATACTGCTACATGAAATAATATGGATTAATCTCAAAGATATCATTTTGAGGGAAAAATAGCAGTCAAAATGATAACTAGCATGTAAATATTATGGCGTTCTGAAACAGGAAAAAATATATCAGTGGTGATAAAGCTGAAAAGCTATTAGCACTGGAGAATGATTGACTAGATGAAAGTATAGAAGAGCCTTCTGAGATCAAGGGAATGTTCTATATCTTGATCTAGGCTGTATCTTATATATATATATATTTTTTTTTTTTTTTTTCCTGTGGTTGAATTGTGTCCTCCTCCAAATTCATATGTTAAAGTCCCACCCTCACCCCAGTATCTAAGAATATAACTTTATTTGGAGATAAGGTCTTTACAGAAATGATTAAATTAAGAGACCATTTTGTAACAGACCTAATCTAGTATTAGGGCTTCCCTGATAGCTCAGTTGGTCAAGAATCTGCCTGCAATGCAAGAGATCCCAGTTCAATTCCTGGGTCGGGAAGATCCCCTGGAGAAGGGATAGGCCACCCACTCCAGTGTTCTTGGGCTTCCCTTGTGGTTCAGCTGGTAAAGAATCTGCCCGCAATGCGGGAGACCTGGGTTTGATCCCTGGGTTGGAAAGATCTCCTGGAGAAGGGCAAGGCTACCCACTCCAGTATTCTGGCCTGGAGAATTCCATGGACAGTCCATGGAGTCTCAAAGAGTTGGACATGACTGAGCGACTTTCACTCACTCACTGATCTAGGATGATGGAGAAAAAGAGGAGGGGACCTCAGGGATACAAACACACAGAGCAAAGATCACGTGAAGAGACAGTAAGAGAGTGGCCATCTGCAAGCCAGGAGAGAAGCCTCAGAGGAACGTAACTCTGACAGCACTTTAATGTTGTACTTACAGCCTCCAAAACTGTAAAAAAAAATAAGCTTCTGTTGCTTAAGTCACCCAGTCTATAGTATTTTGTTATGGTGTGTCTAGTGAATAAATACAGTATTCATTTGTAGACATTATCAATGTGTACACCTAAGATTTATATAATTTACTCTAAGTTATACCTATATACATCAATTTAAATTAAAAGCAAAAACAAAGTTTCCTCCTAGCAGACAGCCTGAGTTATCCCTAAAACATCAGTCCTACTCGTCATCACAAATCTGTACCATAATTCATCGAGTATTTCCTGCAGATCTTGTCACTGTATCCAATTGTCTTTAGCTCCACTTTAGCCTTTTCAGCTATAACATTTTGCTCTACTTTTACATGACAAGGAGAGAAATGGGGAGAGAGTGTGGAATTAGCATGATCTTGTTATTTTGGACACTTCAATGAGCTACAGAAAACTAGAATTCCATTTCTAGGTCCACCAGTAACTTTTTGAGCAACCCTGAATTTCTGCCTTCCCTACCTTGTACTTCTGCTTTCCCATATGGCAAATGGTGATAATTATAATTGGTCAGACCTCCAAGGTTGTGAAGATTACTCAGATATTATCTTAAAATTGTACAGAATTGGTGCTATACAAACACAGAAGTGTTATTATTCCCAGCCCAATAATAAACATGGCTTCAAATGATAGCTTTGAAAGATCTATAATCATAATGAGAGCATCACTCCTCCACCCTTGTTGCATTTCTATTTCCCATGGCTATAGTCCCTAGAATCTGTTTTTTAACTTCTCTATAATTCTACCTGTTACACTTCATTGTACTTTTTGCCTTTTATGTCTCTTTCACTTTCTGGATTTTTTTATTTTCTGAAGAGAAGGAACATTCTCTGGAGTATTCAGTGTCTTTCATACAGTAGGTATTCAATAAGTGTTTGCTTAATAGGAAGATGACTGTATGAATAAAAAGGACCCTCACTCTCATATTGGAAAGGTATCTAAAAGTTTGTGTTAAGTTATCTGAAAGAGAGAGAAAATTCCAAAGAATTCTGAAACAAGCCTTTACAAGAGCACAAGCTACTCTTTTGAACTGAGTATTTCATTTCCAGGGTTTCCAGTTTGAATTTTTATCCAGCTTTCTTTAAGTTTATCTATACAGGAAATCAAGGAGAAAAATGGCACCAACAGCACCTACCTCACAGCAGGTGTTGTAAGGACTGAAAGAAATAATACATGTAATATATTCAGAACAGTGCTTCATACATAGAAAACTTGAGGGGATGCTACTATTACTGCTACTTGAATCAAAGGCAGAAATGAGCACTTGCTAAGAGCAAGGACTTTGGTGCTATACTGATTGGGTTCACAGCCCAGCTCCATGGTTTATTAACTGTGTAATCTTGAGTAAATTGCTAATCCTCTCTAAATTAAAGTTTCCCTACTGTCTAAAACAAAATAAAAGCATGTATCTCAAATGGTTATTGTGAGGATAAACTGTTTTAAGTGATATGTATAAAAGTACACTTAGAACTCTTAATACTCACTACAACTATATAAGATATATATTAATATTTTTATACTCTATTAGTTCTGTGTTATATATTTATACATCATATCTATCTATCTCTATATACCTATCTCACTTCAAACAAGGTCTGTCACATAGTAAGTATGATATAATATTTGGTGTTATTATGATGATGCATTATTTATGATGCCTGGCAGGTAATATTGTAGTATTTATTGACTACATATATAAATGAGGAATCTAGGACAATTTCTAGGTTTCCACTTGGGTCTCTGGATAACCAGCAGTTTTAAGCAGGTAATACAACAGAGAGATACCATTATAGCTTGGTGACATCACCTTAGGGGTCAACTAGTCTATCCCAGTGATTATGTCACAAGAAGAGAGATATAAGCTAGACTGTAGATTATACACAGCAAGGTACAAAGAAGTGCCTTGGTTAGTCTGGGAACAAAAGGTAGTACAAAGAAACTAGATCTTAGAGTATTCAGTGGAATTCTGCTAGACAAAGGTTTAAAAAGTAGGTTTTATTTGCAGGCAGCAGGAAGATACTGCAAAATTATATTCAGAAAGTGAGGGAAATAGATCTGTGTTTTATAATTATCATACTTGGAAACTGTGGCAGACTGCATTATCTATAGTAAGAAACTAGAGATTGGACAATTGGTAAGAAAGGTCCTCAACAGTCCCAAGTTGGAGAGATAATGAGTGTCTGGATTTGCAGAGACATGATGAGAATGAAGAGGTAAGGGTAGCTCATTATGAATAAGGGAGACAGAATCTGGTCTAGATAACTGGTTGGATATGGAGGTAATAACCGCCTTGAGGGTTGCCTTGAGACATGTCACTTGGCTAACTGGTTGGTGGGCCATTAAGTGAGATAAGGAAGACATCTTGCTGGCTTGGAGATGCATGTGGATTGTCAGGGCAGAGATATCTAACAAGCCATTAGCTCTATGAGTCTTATAGTTCAGTCAAGAGGTCAGGGCCAAAGATCCAGATTCGCTCACTTAGTCTATGAGAAGAAATAAGGTAAAGGAATGAATACTCGGGAATATTAACATTCAGGGAGTGACGAGAGGAAATGGAGCTGCTGAAAGAGAGTGAAGGGGATGTTAGAGATACAGGAGGAGAATTGAGAAAGTAAAGTTATTAATATCAAAGCTGAGGTAGGGGGAGCTTTTCCAAAAGGAGTGTCAAATTTCAGAGACATCGAGTAGGATGAAGACTGAAGAAGTCACTGGTGATTTCTGCCAGAATAGTCAGTGGAGTACTGGGTCTGGAATCTAGATTGTCTGCAGTAAATCAGGGAAGAAACAGGAAATGAGGTTATAAAGCCAATGAATATGAGCTATTCTTTCCAGAAATTTGATTCACAACCAAAAGAAAGAAGCCAGTGAAGACGATGGATTAAGCAGATGCATGGTTAGAAGAATACTTTTTAGAATGGAGATTTGAGAATAAGATTGAAGAAAGGGATGAAAGAAGATTATTAAAGAAGCAAGTTGTAGAAGATGATGGAAGGTACTTAATAATAATAGATAACAATTCCTGGGGGCTTTCGCGGTGGCTCAGATAGTAAAGAAATTGCCTGCAAGACAGGAGACCCAGGTTCCATCCCTGGGTAAGGAAGAATCCCTGGAGGAAGGCATAGCAACCCACTCCAGTATTTTTGCCTAAAGAATCCCATGGACAGAGGAGCCTGGTGGGCTACAGTCCATAGTGTTACTCAGAGTCAGACACGACTGAAGTGACTTAGCACACATGCACACAACAATTACTGATTGTATACCATTATGCTAAGTACTCTATCTACTAAGCACTTTCCACAGACTAACTCACTTAATCCTTATTCTCACCCTGGATTCTTGCCTGGAGAATCCCATGGACTGAGGAGCCTGGCAGACTACAGTCCATGGGGTCACAAAGAGTCGAACACGACTTAGCAGCTAAACCACCAACCACCACTCACCCTGGAGGCAGGGGCTAAACAGAACACACATTTAACCCTTAGGCTGTGCTGGCCAACTCTCTAAAATAGGTCTAAGAGCATAAGTAAAAGTGGATATGCATCAGTAAAGTTGTATGCTTTGCCCAAGAGAGGTTCATTGCTTCTTTAGATATCAGGCATCAGAAAATACAGATGAGTTAGGAGATGAAGAGTGTTTATACATAGCGGCTCCTTCCCCCAACTTTCCCAGTAAATAGTACAACTATTTCAAGAGGGAAGTGAAGAGCCAAAGATCAGAAGAAAGATCTGGAAGAATCACTACAGATGCTGGGGTTATTGTTGTTTAGTCACTAAGTTGTGTCCGACTCTTTGCAACCCCATGGGCTATAGTCTGCCAGGCTCCTCTATCCATGGGATTTTCCAGGCAAGAATACTAGAGTGGGCAGCCATTTCCTTTTCCAAGGGATCTTCCTGATTCAGGGATCCAACCCATGTCTCCGGCATTGACAGGTGGAGTCTTTACCTCTGGATCTTCTGAGTAAAACACAGTCCTGTTAACTTAAAAAAAAAAAAAAGTGTGACCTATTGGAGTAGATATGATAAGTCCCCAAATAACTACAATAGCAGGTAGCATATGTGAAGGAACATAATAGACATAGCTATATAAGGGTTCATCCAAAGGAGATAATGTATCTGCTTATGAGGCAAGAGAGATCAAATATCTCCAAGTGCCTGTGATACCGGAAAAATAGTTTCAACAAGCAGTCCTAGAAGCTTAGTATCCCATTCTTTCCAATAGACAGGTCCACAGCTCAATAAGAGCAGGGCTGTTCAATGAGAGAGAGTTTTTAACAAGAACTACAGGATAAATAGGAGTTGATGGGAACACAGCACGGGGTGAGGAGGAGTCCCTGAACAGGGATGAATGGGAAGACAGAGGTTGAGAACATTGAGCCTCTGTTTTCTAACTAAAAAATGTCAGCCCCCTCTTAGATTATTCTCCTTTTCTTTCTCTCCCTCTTCCTTTAGTTCTTCATTATTGAATATTTATCAAATTCCTGATGCTTTGCTAAGGTCTTCATGCATTGAATGTATTCACTCCTTTCCATAGCTTTTGTGAAGATGCCATCATCTCCATTTCCAGGTGACTTAACTGAGGATCTAAGAGGTCAAGTTACTTGCCCAAGGAATTCCACTCAGATCCAATTGGTCTTTATCCTTGCTTCTCACATTGGCTCCAATAATAATACAAACAGCACCTGGCATATAGGAGATATCCCATAATAACCCAAATTAGTAACAGTGATAATAATAGTAATAATAATTACTAACGATTATATATCCAACAATATGTGGTGCTTTGTGGATTTGCCAAGATGTTAAAGTGAATGGAATCCAGGGTTCCTTTGTGGGATTGGTAGAAAAGGAAAATTTTTACTTTTTCCTTTTTAAAGCAAATCCATTGAACTTAAAATGTTTTAAGCAGTTTTAAATACTTTACACAAATTATCTCATTTTTATTCCCATTTTACAAATGAGGGTACTGAGTGACAAAACAATTACCCTAAGTGGCCCAGGCACACAATCAGTAACTGGCAAAGCAAGGACTCAGACTCCAGGTAATTTGACTCCAGAGCCCAGTGCTCTTCACTGCTACACTGTATCGACTCTCCAGAAGTCTGATTGAGTCAGACTGTGGAGGACCTTCTACATCCAGCCAAGGACAGCACACAACCTCTCCTTTCCCTTTCTCAGATCAGAGGTGTCCTCCAGGCCTCTTACATCAGTGACTCTTCAGGAGTTGGCTAAATAGAGCCATTGCATCACCAAGACCCTTATACTTGCCTGAGATTATAAGCTTTATGAGAGTAAGAGCATGTCTGTCCTTTTTGTATTTGTATTCCAGTGCTGGCCAGACACTTAGTAGATGTTAAATATATAATAAATCTTTATGAGATAAATGAAAAAAATATCATAGAATCATTCAGGCTTCAGAATATCAGATTTCTTAGAAAGGTTAGACACATATCAGAAATAGGAATTTTTACCCATATAAATGATACAGTAAGATGAATAATATTTATAAAGCAACTTCAAATTTGGGGTCAAGACAACAAAATATCAGGCAAAAATATTTTAGGACTCAATTTGCAGCTTAAGTAAGCCAACTTAATTGTGTGCATTGAATATTTTTTGCTAATGTGTACTCTACAAGGATATCCTCAAAACACTGTGAAATCATGCTTAACAATTACTTTTATGAGTCATTTGACTTGAAAATTGATCTTGAACTTGGAAAAGCCTTAGTGGCAGATCCAAGCAAGAAAGAATTGCAAAGATTTAAGGCTTTATTGGATGGAGTCTGACCTAAGTGACAGTAAGGTGCTGAGGAAAAACAGAATTGAGTATATGAACAGTGCTTGCTGAAAGACACTAAAAGATTGCCTGAGAGTTGGCAGGAGGTGTTTCTGAATGACTGTCTGCTGATGGAAACATGGGAAAGAAGGACTCAGCCCAATGACAACACAATTTCTACTCACTTCCACAGCCTTAGGGGGTTCTTTCTTTGGTGAGTTCAAAGGGTATGATTGACATAAAGGAGGTAAAAACTGAGGCTCTGAAGTGGGCTTTTAATGTAAGTGGCATGAAGGCAAGGCCTGTGTTACACTCACTGCTTTTCCCCAGGGTCTAGATCCGCTCCTGGCAGTCACAGGAGCTCGATGCATATTTGGTGATTGAATAAACAGTGTGTTGCATCTACTTTAGAATCGCAGCTCACCACATTATTAGCTCTGTGACCAAGGGAATAGTCAACTTCTCTGAAACGGCTTTCTCTTTTTAAATGATAAAAAATAGTACCTACCTCATAAGGTTGTACAGATGAATGGTGACAATGTATGTAAAGCATTTAGTGGATTGTTTGGTATATAGGAAGCAATCAAGGTAAGTTTTTGCTGTTGTTGTTGCTGTTATTATTAGGGTTGTTTGCTGTTGGCTGTTTGCTGCCACGTACCTGCATTTGGGAAATTACCTGCCCTCCCTCACTCCCAGTCACCCCAGTTTCCTTTAATTACTGGGAAGTAATAGAAATATGAAGGTCCTTGAATACTTCCATGTATTTTATCCTCATACAACTTTTATTTTCCCACATTACACGTAGATGCCTGAAGCTGTTTTTATTGGAGACTGTCTTTCATACTGAGCTCCTTAGTGATGATTCTGAGCTAATTTACAATTAGCATGGGGTAAGGATTGGGCTTTGGTCCAAGTCAGGGCCTATTCTCACCCCAGATGGTCTGGGGCTGACGTTAAGTCTGAGCCTCTCTTCCTGCCACTGGCCACCTGTGGGGGGCCTTTGACTTGAACCCCTGGATAGCCAGGGACTGGAGCATGTTCACTTGTCATTCATTCATTCAGCAAACGTGTGTGCTGACTCTGTGCCATGGTGTTGGGCGTTGTCTCCACCTCATAGGATAGCTCTCCAGGCTCTCCTCCCACACTACTCTTGTGGGGAGGAGCAGATGGAGAGGAGCTTGTAAGTATGGGGGGCTACAAGGTCAGAGGCAGAGGGAGAGCAGTCATGAGAGACAGGGGAGGTGGGGTAAGCAGGCAGCTCAGACCCCATTAGGCTTATCCTATGAAAACAGGCTGAGGGAGAAAGCCATTTCCCTCACCTCTGCTCCGGGAATCCAGCACCTGTGACCTCGGAGGTTTCAACACTGGAGGCATGTCTGTTCTCTGCTGAAGCTTCTTTCAAGCCTGGGAAACAGCAGGGGGTTGACTGGCTTCTTCAAGTTGCCAGCTGCCTCCCACCAGAGGCCTCTGGAAACCTATAAAGTTTCTTACCTGCCCTTCCAGGTTGCAATTTCAAAGAGACAATTTTATGAGACAATAATTAGGTGTTTCATAGTTCTTTGGGGTTTTCTTGTATGTTTGTTAGTTTCCTATCTGGGAACAGAAATCTCCTTAACAACATGCAAAATGTTGGTTGAATGCCCACTTTGTTGCTCTGTGCTGGGCACTTTGTAACATTATTTTGTTTAATGCTCACCACAACCTATAAGGTTGATCTTTTCACCTTTTTTAAAAAAAAGAAATAAATATCAAAAAGGGATGTAATTTTCTCAAGCTTATTTATACAGTTAATAAGACTTAAAGATGAGCAGGAAATGGCAACCCACTCCAGTGTTCTTGCCTGGAGAATCCCAGGGACGGGGGAGCCTGGTGGGCTGCCGTCTATGAGGTCGCACAGAGCCAGACACGACTGAAGCGACTTAGCAGCAGCAGCAGCAAAGATGAGCATGAGTGAGTCTAATGTCTGAAATGCATTAGGAAGGTGAAAGAAAAGGAGAAGTGGAGAACGGCAGGGCAGGTGCTGATGTGTAGAAGGGAGCAGAGGTGGGGATGTTTATTGCTTAAACAGATTCATCTAAAGGTAAGGTTGAAATACTGATCTTCCAAGTTCTGGGTTCTAAATAGCTGCTACTCAAGATTAGCATGTGAAGGGAGGGACTGGGAAAAGTCTTGTACATATACACAAAAGAAGACAATGGGACTCAGAGAAAGACGGGAAGGGTGGTTCTGTCTGGAAAAAAAATAAGTATTTTAGAGGAAACTGAATATATATATTCATAGAGACACACACACAAACACAGAGAGAGAGGGAGACAGAGAGAGAGGAAGGGAGAGTGGGAGAGAGAGAAGTGACACTGAATAATAGAGTGTGAACCCAAAATGCCTGCTCACATTCACAGGCACTAACTATGAGAAAATACCAACAGCGGAGGAGCCACGGGGATGCCATTTATGGATAAAAGCTATTTATGAGAATGAGAAGCCTCAGAGTGGGATTATTACTCTTGTTAGGTCCCTCTGAGAAGTAAATTAGGTGTTTGAGTAGGTAGATATAATTCTTTTCTATTTCTATGTTACATTTACTGCAATGACAATAATCATATGCCACCCTTGGCTTCCAGAGGGGACTTTCTCAACTCAAGGAACTGAGCCCTTCTCTGTGCAAGCTGCTGTGCCAGGCTGTGAGAGAACAAAGGCTCGGGTCATACTCTCCTTGTTTCTAAGAAGCTTGCAAGCCAGAGGTGACAACGCAGCATATAGATAGATAGGTGTGCAAACTTCGGTGCAGGGAAATATGCCAGATGGGCATTTAATCAGTAACTGCTATGTAGGAATGGGATTGAGGGAGGAGGAGTTGCAGTGAGTCCACCTGCAGTTATTCATTTATTCATATGTTCATTCATTCATTCATCCATCAATAAACATGCATTGCACATCCTTAAGAACTTCCATATGCCAAACCCTTCAAATAAATCAATGGATAAATCAGGATCCCCAATTTAAAGTCTAATGGTAAGAAACTGGAATGATCAATTTCAGTTGGCATAGTTGGATTTCACCCTTGGATTATCTGTCTTTTGGACAATCTACCCAATGACTACAAACCCTTGGAGAGGAGAATGGCTACCCACACCAGTATTCTTGTCTGGAGAATTCCGAGGACAGAGGAGCCTGGAAGGCTACAGTCCATGGGGTCACAAAGAGTTGGACATGACTGAGTGATTAACATACACATGCACTGGTGATTGGGAGTAGGTTTTAGAATGGGATGTTTTAATATCTAAAGATCACTGAGAGTTTTTCAAAGTTCAATACCAGATGTTGGCCTTATTAGCACTTTTGTCAAATAGAGTTAATCACTCAGGAAGCTCCTAAAATATGTTTTCCAAAAATAATTATAATATGATAAAATTTTAGAGCTGAGAAAGAATCAGTTAGTGATCAGTTTTACTAGGCTCTTAATAAAAGGGTTTTGTTTTCACTTAAGGACTCTTAAATTTAATTATCATTATCATCAACATCATCATCATCATATCTTGCAAGAATACTGTGAAGCAGATACTATTACTATCTCCATTTTACAGATGAGAAACCTGAGCCTCAGAATGGGTAAGTGACTGTGTAATGACTTACAATGATCACATATAGCAAGGTGGCAAAGCTGGAATCTAGGCGCCATCCTAGATCCAGCAACTCAAATGCTCATGCTTGTTTCTACTTAGCTGTGTTATTCCCTTGGGAAATATGGATATAATAGTCACTTTTAATATTCATAAAGACATAACAGACATTGTGAGTTTTTTTTTTAAAGGCAGTTACACTCAGTTTGGCAGTTTTGGTAATCTCAGACAAGTTAGAAGTATTGATAAGCAGTTATAAATATCTGTTTTTAACTAAATTGGTTTTATAAGTACCTGTTCACAATAGGGGATAATCTTTGTGAGGAATAGGACTTTATTCCAAATCTCCAGTTTCCAGATGTGGACACTGGAACCTAAAGAGTTAGGCCAGTTATTCTGAAGAGATGCATTTGTGTGTTGTAGCAGCTGATAAGAAAACGAATTGAGAACTCACTAATCTTAAACAAATAAACCCAATACAACTAGCTAAGAATATCTAATGGACCCAATTCATACTTAAAGTGCATTGGATACCATTTCTTCTTAAATAGTGAAATGTGGTATCAAATGGAGAGTAAATCTTGATACTGAATCCTGTCAACCTTACTTTAGAAATATCCCTTGGTATTAAAAAAGATATTCTAACCCTAAGGCAGTATTATTTAAATGTGTGGAAGCTGGCAGCTTGCTGAAATGAGAACACAGAATGGGGAGTTAACTAGCGGTAGAGGAGAGAGGACATTCTTTCTT
This sequence comes from Muntiacus reevesi, assembly GCF_963930625.1. Classification (NCBI taxonomy): domain Eukaryota; kingdom Metazoa; phylum Chordata; class Mammalia; order Artiodactyla; family Cervidae; genus Muntiacus; species Muntiacus reevesi. Next base: position 136,549,634 of record NC_089249.1, read on the forward strand.
CTTTTATATGATGCTCTGGAACATCCTCCTGAAGGGGGGAAAAAAGGTGTAAAAAGTTCTGAAAAGGTAAAGAAGGAATACAAATAATCCACTGCTGGTCTACCTATGTTTAGGTACCAGTCAAACTGTTAACCCCAAGTCTCTCCTCTTCTGCCCATTTGCCATTTGAACTGGTGTTCTTTAAAGATTATTAACCACTCTTTAGTGAATAACAGCTAGACTAGGGCTCCTCCAGGACAAGGGCAAGTGTCTTCATATCTTGGTACCCTCAAGTACTTAGAAAAGAAAGCTTAGGACAAATTAAGTATGTGCCTATTGATTAAAGGATGAAAGGAAAGAATAAATAAATAGCAACTGTATCCCCAGAACTGTTAAAAACTGTTAGACTTCAAGGAGATAGAATATACATATTGTATATATATATATAGTTTGGCACCTGTCCTTAAGGAGTGTCTAGTCTAGCTGGAGGGTAGAAATGAACACTTCTAGTAAGTGTAACCTGCATGGCATCTTTAATAAGGTCAATGAAAAATCAGAAACAGAGGAGGGGGAGACAGGACTTGGCATGAAGAGGCTGTAGCTGGAGGGGAGTGTCAAGACACTAGGTGTGTAAGGGGTGGTGGGTGGTGGAAACGGTGTATGTATGGGAATAGGGTGTTACCAAACCAAGGGTCTATTGGGCAGTGTGAGTGATACTGGCCAAGTGGCCAGTTTATGAAACATGGAACAACCAGGCCCAGGAATTTAGGCTTGCTGGAGCAGGAAATCTCTAGGGTCCTACTTGCCTTTCCCCCTGAAAGTTAAGCATAAATATAAATATATCCTTACAGAAAAAAAAAAAAAAAAAAAGACAAACATTGTAACTTAATATGTGTTCCCTCTAAGTCAAATAAGGTCCCAGGCTTTTGAAATGCACACTGTGGGTTTGCTTTCATATTCACTTATTTATTCATTCCACAAAAGTTGACGGAGGACCTACTAGAGCTAGAATTTTGTTAAGCACCACGGGGGGTACAAAGATGAATAGCACTCGGTCCCTATCCCCAGGAATTTACAGCTCAATGGTGGAGACAAACGTGTACACACAAGTCCTTGCAATAGGAGGTAAGAACGTAAACACAAGAATTGTAGGGCTTAGTGCCTGAAGATATCAAAAGGAGATGGTTTAGAAAATAAACAAGATTTTTCAGGTGAGTTGGTTTTTAAATGAGGTTTAAAACTCCGATGGGGTAAAATATATTCTTTTAGGACAAGAGCCAGAGTTAAGGCTTTGGAAACCTATGGAGCTGGGGGGATAATGTAGTAATGAACAGTGGCCTGATTTGGCTGGAGCGCAGGGTTCTTCAAGGGGTCCAGTGGGGGTATTTTGCTGGGTATTTGCCCAATAACGAGGCTGGGATCTGGCAGAAGGAAGCCCAGCTGAGACTTTATTCCTCATCTCCGTGCTTTGACTTAAGCATCTATTGGGTCCCTTTAAAAAATTCTCCTCTTTCCTAAAGAGAGTTCTAGCAGTTGGGGGCGGGGACCATTTCCTAAAGTCAACGCGTAAGTTAAAGGTCTGCAAAGCTGCCCACGGGTGATTTAAATCTCGCACCAAAAGAGGAAACGTGTGGGAAGCGGAGTAGGGGGAACCCACTAAACAACAACAGCAGCCCCCTCAACCATACCAGCTCCTGGCGGGACAGGCTGCCTGCCAGACCCGGGAGCGGGACACCGGCACCCGGCGGAGCTCGGAGCCCCGCACGGGCGGGCGAGGGGGAGAGGAAGAGAGGGAGGGAGGGAGGGAGGGAGGAAGCGCGAGAGGGAGGGAGGAAGAAAGGGAGGGAGGCGGCGTCATGTGATCGCTTCCCTGCTCCTTTAAGCGTCCACAGGCGGCGGAGCGGCCACAATCACAGCTCCGGGCATTGGGGGAGCCCGAGCCGGCTGCGCCGGGGGAATCCGCGCGGGCGCCTTTCGTCCCGGTCCCATCCTCGCCGCGCTCCCGTACCCCTGAAGTTTTGCAGCGCCTGGAAAGGAGGCGAGGGAGAAGGGAGCGTGAGCGGAGAGGGAGCAAAAACACACCCTAAAACATTTATTTCAAGGAGGAAAGAAAAAGGGGGGCGCAAAAATGGCTGGGGCAATTATAGAAAACATGAGCACCAAGAAGCTGTGCATTGTTGGTGGGATTCTGCTTGTGTTCCAAATCATCGCCTTTCTGGTGGGAGGCTTGATTGGTAAGTGCGAGAGCTGCAAACTTTTCCCCCTTTCTCTCTTTTCGGGCCCCTTCCCTCTTTGCCTCTCGGGCTACTTGTTACAGTATCACTGCCTTGCTTCTATGATCTAATTAGTCCGGCTATTGTGCTTAAGAAAGCAGAGCTCCATGGGGCTCCGTGGGGCACAATCCAGTCTAGTGGCTAAGAGAAAAGGAGGGGAAAAAGTTTTGGCCTAGTTTCAGTATCCACTTGAAAGGAAAGAGGGGGGTGGCGGGGGTGGGAATCTTAAGCATGGCGACGGATCGCGCGAGGAAGCACTGGGTTACAAACTTGATTGCTGCTCCCCCCGGCTTTTTCCCGCGTTCCCCCCTTTTCCTCTCGGTTCCCTCCCAATCAGCTCTGGGAGGGCAACGTAATCGACTTTATTAGGAACAACTGAAGAGTCGGAGAACTGCGCCCGGCGCAACCCCGAGCCCTGTTACTGGGCTGTGATCTCTGCATGTGTAAACGCTTTTGGTTGTCTCAGCTGGGGGTTGAGAGTTTGCATTTTGGGTCCTGACCTTCGTGCCCTCTTGCTTCCTCGCCGCATCCCCAAGCCACCCCCAGCCGTGGCAGTTGGCGAAGTCCGAGCTTGGATGGGGTGAGGTTCGGTGGGAGAAAGTCCTCGGCCAGCGCCGCGGGACGTTGGAGAGGTCGGAGGGAAAACGCCTATCAGAAAGGTGTTGCATTTGGCCTCTGGGGAATCTCCCTTCCCCCATTTCTTAGAGCCCCGAGAGCCTGTGAGTCTGGAGCCCCAGGTCTTGCGCTGGCGCCTCGGAGGGCGGCCCCCGCCACAGCCCCCCGCAGGTGACAGCTTCCCCCGGGAGACCTCCCCTGGCGTGTATCGCCCGAACCTCTCGAGCTAAACAGGCTTCCGGGTGAAGAAGATGGTTTCATGGACCTTCCACTCAGAAGACTCCCTTCTCCTCTCTGTGTCTCCGTCTCATCTCCATCCTCCCGCCCCTCCGCACAGTCGCTTTCCCCTCCCCCTCGAGAGGACGTCCCGGCGCAAACTTCAGCGCCAACTTCGCCGCGGGTGCGGATGCAAGGCTTGGCTTCCTTATTTCGCAGATTTGTAAAACTTTGCGGAGCGGAGGGTCCATGGAGGGGCTTTCTGCGAGCGTCTCTTTTCCAGAGCCGGCGTGGTGCGGGTGTCGTCGTGGTTGTGAGGGCTGCACAGGCTTGGGCACCCCGAGTGTTGTGCGTGGCGTTTGGTCTCCAGGCTGGGGTTGGATGGGAACAAATGAAAGGGAGTCTGGTTCTGTAAATCACTGTAACATCCAAGCTAACAGTTTAAACAAAGGAGAGTGGGTGAAGCTTTCTCAAGGAGAGAAATTTCTAGAGGAGAACATGCCTTTCTCTGTGTATGTATCCACAAAGCAGAAAGAGGTTCCGAGTTTTCCAAGCTCATATCCTCAGTTTGGGTCAAACAGCTTAATTTTTTTATTCTTGAAAACCTCCCCCCCCCCCCCCCCACCCCGATGAGCTCCTGTTTAGCTAAGTGCAATCTGCATGTTACCCTGTATTGGATTTTTCGAGGCTCTTAATACATTCTCTACTGGGAGCTGAAGGCAGCCTTCCCTGTGCCCTCACAGTGATTATGCAGCGGTTACAATTATACCTCTTGTCTCCCTTGATGAGCAGTTGCAGTTAGATGCCATTGGATCTTGTGTGATTTCAGTGGCAGACCATAATTAAAATTTCTTGCACCTTGTGCTTTCAGAATTAAATTGGCCTATTATCCCTGTCTGACCTTCATCCTCTTTGAGGTTTTTGCACAAGCAGCGAACCATTACACACAGTGCCCTGGTATTTGTTGATGTGTGTTTCTTTTTCCTTTTCTAAAGCTGATCTAGCCCATTATCCACTGTTGTAGGTTTCTTAGAGCCTTTCTGGAACTGGCATCATTTCTGGAATCTTAATATGGAGGAGAAGGTCCAAGGGCACTCAACGAGTTGCCGCTGGAGTTGCCATAGGTTCAGAAAGGTTGTATGTTCAAGGAGAAGTTTGTTTGGAGTAAACTGGGCCAAGGGTTGTTTTTCCAATAGAATTTTATTAGTGACCGCACCTGGTGACAATCTGAAAAAGTTAGTGATAGGTCTAGATTTCCCCTCAATATATGAACTGCTTTAGTCCCAGCTTTTCTTGAGCAAGACAACTATTTCTGTATAACACTTCTTGGGGAAAGTTGTGAAGTTTACCTCTTACCTTTCCTCCTCCCCCAGTTGCCAAGACTGTGTCCCTAGTTCTGGCCTGAAGGCTGAAAAGATCAGATCCATTTCATTGTAAAGACTTTGAATAGTGGCTTAACCTTTATCTCAACCACTTAGAGAGTGATTTTTTTTGGGGGTGGGGGGGCTGTTAAATCTAAGAACTTAGGTATGCTCCAAGACCCAAATGTGGGAAATATCAACAAAAGGTAAGTGATATGCTTTCCCAGCAAACTGGAAGGCAGGTGAAACTAAGCAAAGGATGGAACTTCGAGAAAGTGGACAAGTGGAATCAGTAGCTAAAGGAGCAGTGGAAAGCCTAAATCCAGAAACCTTTGCTTCCACCCTCCCCAGTAAAAGGAGAGCTCCTTCACTGCTCAGCCCTGTTGATGGTAGGAAGTCAGGTATCTTGCTTATGCAGTGTCTTTCTAATTCATTTGCAGAGGCCAAGTGAGAAAGTGAATTTTTCACTTTGAATTGGCCTTGGTATTTTGGTATAATGTTCCTTTTTGATCACTGTTGTCCTAGATGAAAGGAAACACGACTGCCTTGAAAGGGGAGGAGCTGAATGGCAAAGCTCCTCATTCTAAGTGTGTAAGTACACCACACACATATTCGCAAAACACAAAAGACCCCCACCCCAAACAATATTGACAAACCATGCACTTAAGTTGGTGAGGAGGCACCTTTTCAGTTAACTAACAGGCTTCAATCTTCTCGTTGGTAGGTTGATGAGTTTAAGATTCCTTTCAGTTATGAAATTGTATGAATTTCTCAGTGCTTTTGAGAGTTTTATATGACCTTCAGACCGGCGTTTGGCTATAGCTTTCTACAATTGATGGAGGAAAATTTAAACACTAGGTAAAAAGGAAATAAGAGGGATCTTCCCCTACTCCAACAACCTTCTTACAACCGAGGTTTTTTATTTTGGTTTATTTGTTTTTGTACTTGTTTTGTTCATTTGTTTTGTGCCAGGGTCTATATACTGCTAAACCTTTAATGGGATTTTGCAAGAAGGCTCTGGAAAGCAATATCTTATATGGTAGAATTTGAGATACTTAAGAATTCACTGAATTATGCCGTGCCATGCTTTTGTACAAACTTTGAGCCTTTATAAAATCATGCATTTGATTATTTTCTTATGTATTGAGAAGGTTTTCTAAGTGGATAACTTATTTTGTATTTAGAATTCATTGAAAAATGTAAGAACCCCTGAAGGAAAAGAAAATATTTTTAAAGATATAGCTTAATCTTTAGCCTTCTTAAAAATAAGCCTGCAGAAAATTTAAAAAATAATTTTCCTTTGATTTCACGTTTGGTGAATTTTGTTCCTGGAGAAGCAGCTGCAGGGTGGTGGAAGGGGGGAGGGGAAGGAGACCATGTTCCCTGAAACAAGAGTGCAGCCGACTAAAAATCATGAACTTGATTCCCTGGTCTATTATGTGCAATTTGCTCAGCTTCAAATTAGTCATGTCTGGAAGATATAATGGTTGGAAAATCGGGTCACTATTCCCACCTGTTTTAAAGACTGGTAAGAGTATAAAAGATCAGGATTGGATGAATAGAAAATTATTGCATTGTTTTAAGCGTACCCATAAGTGGGAACATTCCAAACTTAAACCCAAATAAATATCAACAAACTGACCATTATTATTTCTTTAGGAAAGATTACTTTCTTTCAGAGGCTTAGTATGTGAACAATCTTTCATTGTTTTTTATTGCTGAGAATATTATATGTGTATATATGTATGATGTACATACATATACACACATTTATTATCAGTTTTCTCAGTTTTAACATGGACTTATGACTGCTTTTCAAAGAGCTAGCCCATGTCTTTATGCTATTTTTGTTTGAATAGGTACTGTGAATGGTTTTGATCATGGTCCATTCATACAAATAGTTTTTGCTACTGTCACTTATTGGAAAGTGGCAGGATTTTAAGAAATTAAACAAAATTACAGTTATGTAAAGTGTATAAGGGTTTGTTTCTCAGTGTATTCGGTTTTAAGCTTGTGTGGTATTTATTTTAGCATATATTAATAATGCGATACTTGGCAGTCTTGAGTGTTTGGCTATCTGTTGAGAAAAGAACTAATGAACTGACTTTTGGTTGATGTTACTCCACATTTTTCTGTATTTGATTCTGCTTTTTATTTTGTAACATTTCATATTTGACTAAGCTATGTCATTTTTTTTTTGTTAACTACCAGAATATCTAATATGGTTGGTAAAAGTACTGTGCAACTTCAGAAATTCTTTTGTAAAGAGTGGAAAATCTTTTGTAGATTGAAATTACATTATTTAACTTTTCCAAAACTAAGCTGTCTCCTTGGGTATTACAACAAAATCAATGCTAGTGCTAACAATCTCTAATCATGCTTTCATCTAATCATTTAATACAGCCTGTCTAGCCTTCGATTGGAACTTTCCCTTTTTCTTTTTCAGAGTAAGAAACATTTCCTTGAGATAATAGTGTGGCTTTGTAAGATTTTCAAGTTCCCTGCTTGGAACCCAGACCTAGACTCAAAGTCTTTCCTAGCTGGTTGACATTTTGCAATAATGTGGCCTTTAAAAAGATTTTTTTTTTTTTAAATCCATGTAGACCGAGGAAAGATTCTAACCTTATCTTCCTCATAAAGATGTTTCTATGGAGATTTAGAATTTGAAATTGTATGAAAGTCCTTCACTGAGAGTTCATGAATGGTACCTGCCTAGTGTGCAAAATATTGGTTAGCGCCTAATGTGTACCTGGGACAGGACTACAGTGCTGACTGGTGCTTAGAAAAGACCAGATTTGAAGCCTGAGTATCATAGGGGAGCCAGAGGCAGAAAAGAGTCCCTCTTAATACAGGTTCACTAACAAAAGATTTCCTACAATGAGGTTTCTAACATGATGATAGTTCTCACTTATTTATAGAGAATTTGAGAGTATGTGAAATGAGAAACCTTGTTAATTATTTCATCAAATCGCTGTATTAATATTTCATCTTGAAATAAATATATTAACAACATAGATAATTTAATGTGCATTAAATGTGTACTGTGTACCAGGCTTTATTTAATTTGAGCCACACAAAACTTGCCACATTGTTGCTGTTGTACTCATTTTACACACAAGAAACTGAGATACAGAAAGGTCTAGTAAAATTGGTCAAGGCCGCCTATTAATAGCTGCTGCTGCTGCTGCTAAGTTGCTTCAGTCGTGTCTGACTCTGTGTGACCCCATAGACGGCAGCCCACCAGTCTCGCCCATCCCTGGGATTCTCCAGGCAAGAACACTGGAGTGGGTTGCCATTTCCTTCTCCAATGCAAGGAAGTGAAAAGTGAAAGGGAAGCGTGTCTGACTCTTAGCGACCCCATGGACTGCAGCCTACCAGGCTCCTCCATCCATGGGATTTGCCAGGCAAGAGTACTGGAGTGGGGTGCCATTGCCTTCTCTGGCCTATAAATAGCTAGTCAGGGTCAAAGCTAGGATTGGATTCCAGTCAATCAAGAATAATCAACTATTAGGTGCTCCTGTGCCCACGTGCCAAGGCCTTGACTTCTAGGGCTGAATAGAAATAATTTGAATGTAGGCATGATGAATAAGACTGCAAATGCAAATAACCTCCCATTTTTAACCATTGGGTAACATGTTAAAGGAAAAAAATTCAAATCTGATGATAAGTGAAATGGAGTCTGGCTGTACTTAATAAAGCAGAGCCTCGCCAAGCTAAAGAACGACAACTTCTGGGAAGTCTACATATGCCAGTCCATCCAGTGTCTTCAGGTTCTAACCAGTCCCTGTAATTCTGTGAATCATCTAGATGGCTAAGCAGCCAAGTTCATTAGCCACAAGGCGTTTGAGTTCTACGACCTTAAGGAAAATTACTTGATTTTATTTTCTCTAGTTAGTGGTTTTAACATATTTAAACAGTTATAGAGGTCTAGGCTTTTTCAAAGGAAGAGGAGAGAATAAGTCAACTGAGGTTGTAGAGATTTTAGAGGGTGTGGTTTGGCAGTGATAGCAGAGCAGTTGAAAGAAGAGCTTCATACTGAAAGTTGAAAATTCAGTTTCCCCAAAGGATGATTTTTGTTTATATACACACCCATGCCTAATAATGAGGGCGTTTCAAACCAGAGACTTGCATGCTGATACCTTGAATAGGTACATCTTGTTCTTTGGAAAAAATGCTGGCAGATTTTCTCTATTGAAAGATTTACTACTCTCAGTTTTGATAGAGACTCTAAGAGATAATGGGAGCCAGAGAGCATCAAGACGTGAAATGATCATGTCTGTTTCACTGGTCTTGTGTTTTCTCAGAGGTGGTATAATGGTGATGCAGTAGAACAGACAAGTGTGCGGTATGTGGATGGTTCCCAGAAAGGAATGTCCAGACGGGGATGGGAATCGAGAGGAGGGTCTTGAGGCACTGAAGTTCTCAGACTTGACAGTGAAATGTTTTGCATTTTTCCCTTTTCTTTACAGGGCTAATCTAAAAGGATTGATAAATAACAGAAAAAGATCAGCTGATATGTTTTAGAACAGAGGTCCCCAACTTCTGAGATCTAGTGCCTTATGATCTTAGTTGGAGCAGATGTAATAATAATAGAAATAAAGTGCACAATAAGTGTAATATGCTTGAGTCACCCCAAAACCATCCCCTCCCACCTGGCTATGTTGAAAAATTGTCTCCCATGAAAACTCGTCCCTGGTGCCAAAAACATTGAGGACTGTTGTTTTAGAATACACAAAACCCTAAGGTTCTTTAGCCCTTTAACACTAGCTCTCCCTCCCCTCCCTCCCTCCCTCCCCCACCATGTTCCACACACAAATTTTGTAGAGGAGCAAAAGCAATAATCAGAGTGTCATCCGACCAGTAGTGAAGGATTTGGCCAATTATGATATGTTGCCTTTTTGAAGATTTACTGGGTGACTATGGAAAACATTTTATGTGTTGATTTATATAGTGAACATAACAACCTAGAGCAGCAGGTACCTTCTCCAGAGTTCAGATGAATGTGAGGTTCTCACTTAATCACATCAGGATCTTTTCGGGTTTAATAGAGATAGTCAGTAAGAGGCCTGGCATTCAAGTCCATGATCCTAAACTCAGTCAAGCCATGCTCTCAAGTCTAATGTCACTCTCCTTCTATTGTTCCTTCAGTTCCTATTGGAAACAAAGAATCAAGTGTGATGAAACATTCTACACAAATTCAGTAGAAGGTGAAAGTTCAGACTGGCTTGTTCTGATTTTACCCCTTTCCCAGACCACATTCTCCCATTATTGCCTGGGTACTATTCACTGACCTGGTTACTTTCTGTACAAATAATCCCAATTCCTAAAATATATTATGCTGGGAAAGCTTGAGGGCAGGACAAGAAGGGGGCAACAGAAGATGAAGTGGTCAGATGGCATCACCAACTTGATGGACGTGAGTTTGAGCAAACTCAGGGAGATAGTAGAGGACAAAGGAGCCTGGTGTGCTGCAGTCCATGGGGTCTCGAAGAGTCAAACACAACTTAGTGATGAACAACAACAAAAACATATTCACCTTTTTCAACAGCTACTGTGAATGTTGGCCAGTGCTTGCAAGCCATGCTGGGGAAGGCTGAGCCTGAGATAATTATGCCCCAGCTCCCCCTGCCAAAAGAAATTATTGCACATAGCCAACAGTGACTGATAGTTGGAATCGAAAACTCATTGAAGTTCCTGACCTGAATGCCAGCTAGACTTAGCATACACAGTAGGTCCTGAATATCACTGTTGAATACAAGAGAGGTGAATGTGGATGTAGAGAAAAGAGATAAGGGTAGGATATGGACTCAGGAAAGAAAAATTAAGGCCTCTGTAAACATATGAGAGGGCTTCCCAGGTGGCTTTGTGGTAAAGAATCTGCCTGCCAAGCAGGAGACACGGGTTCGATCCCTGAGTTGGGAAAATCCCCCAGAGCAGGAAATGCTAACCCATACCAGTATTCTTGCCTGGAAAATCCCATGAACAGAGGAGCCTGGCAGGCTACAGTCCAGGGGGTCACAAAACAGACGGACTCCACTTAGTGACTAGACAACAACTACAAATACATGAGAACACTCTTTGGGTCTTGGCTTATGCCTGGATTTCCAGAATCTACTTCTGATGCCACACACTTTCCCCAGACTGAGCTAGTGTTTCTGTCTTCAATGCCTGTTTAAATCCTGGGACTCCAAGTGCAATTTCTGCTCCTTCTTTTTTTTTCCTACTCTATTCTTTTAATATTCCTTGGTAAAGGGTGTTTTTTTTTCACTGACCCATAGGAATTATAGGGCCTTCTTAATCTTCCAGTTAATTCCCTGGATTAACTCAGAGGCCTTATCCACAAATACACATTTCCAAGAAAGCAGAAGTGATTGAAAGAAGAGGCCAAGTTATTACATTTGTTTTGGCAAGGCATTATGATTTTTCTTTAGGAAGAAGGTAACCGATCCTTAAATGATACAGTCCATCCCCCCTCCCTGCTCCCTGCCCCGCCAGTCCCAGATTAATAAGGTTAAGCTCATGAGAGCTGGCTAGGGGCCAATTAACTGCTGCTTTTAGTTTTGGGTTAAGCTCCTCCCAGAGAGACAGCCTGGTGTCAGGGCAGCATCATGTCGGTGAGATGAACTTGACTGTAACTCATCAGAGTCTCCGTGATCTCAAATAAGTTACAGAAGCTTCTTGACTCTAGCCCTCAACTGTGATGTGGAGCAGAGGCCTCCTATTTCATGGATGATTGTAGTGAGGAAGCCACGATCCCAAGGAGAAGGCACCCTCTGGGTTCTCATAGAGCCAGGGCCACCAGAGATGTAATTCTCAGAGGATTTTTTGCTGAAAACATCTGCTTAACCCTGTATCCGTCTCTCCTACTTTTCTTTCTCTGTACCTCTCTGCTCTTAGATTTGGAAAAATGTAGCCTTGAGGTCATTTATTTTCTATTCTTTTTCTTTCTTGAGTCACCACCACTTTGTCAAACACCTCCAGATTCATGGATCAATTTAGACAGAGGGAAGTGAAATAAGCCAAAGCATTACTCATTTTGGGTTTGAAAGTGCATACAGAGTTCAACTACTTTCTAACATGGATTCCCATTATAATTGTTATGCCTCATAAGGTGCCTTCCCAAGATGGTAGATATAATAATATTGTTGCAGATAACTAGTGGAAAAGAATATGAATCTAAGTTGTTATCCTAAAGCATGCACATTTTGCTCCAGGTCTATTACTTTGGCTTTATACACAATTTTAACAGAGCTTGGTTATGCCATTTTCTAAGTCTACAACAATTGGGACGATTTGCCATGGAAACTCACTGGCAGCAAAGAGATGTAGGCATGTGGTAAGTAATAGGAGGACACGGGAAGAGAAAGGGAGCATTCCCAGGGTTGTGGGGTGTCTGGATATAGGCAAATCATTTCACACTAGAACCCTCTCCCACCCCCACTGCAGTGGCTTCATTATGTTATAGGCTGGTGCATGTTAATTTTTCCACTCTAAAGCTGTGTGATCTTAATGCTTGCCATGGGTGCAGCTTTTTGGATCCACAGTATCTGTCCAGTTTGGTATTATTTGGGCTCAATGGGAGCTGTGGAACTTTCTGCTATTAAATTGCAAAGTTGAAAGGGCCTTGGAGATCATCTTGTCTCACTTCCTTTGAGGAGGGATCAGAGTCCCAAGAAAGGGAAGAGGCTCAGTTTACACAATTAAGTGTCTTGGTTTAGACTCAGACTCTAATGACCGTCAGCACTCCAAGCATGTATCTCCTCCAGAGTAGCAGGGTGAAAATCATCAGATTTCTATCTGAGACCTTCGAGTTACTGGGCAGAAAATTCCAGTTTGTGGTTCTTAAAGCTCTGTTGACTTTTCTGTTCCTTGAATATAAAATAGTAATAACTTTACTGTCCTCTCCTGCTTGCTTTTGTGTACTTAATATTCTTATGTACACTCATTTCTTATGAAGCAACAGGATTGTATGGAATGTTAAGCTGTTCTATGTGGATTTTAAAGAATACTACATACTTAAAAACAAGCTAAATTCCTTGCTTTCTGAGAGTGTAGTATATCCCCTTTGTCCTGACTGAGAAACTGTAAATTAAAAAAAAAAAAAAAAAAAAATACATGTACTGTAGTCCTTACCAAATCCAACCAAAGTGCCATTCTCATGTTTTAAGACCATCAGTCTGAAGCTTCTTGTCTAAAATTTTGTGACTAACTTTTGTGCTTCCAGTGGGTGTTTGTGGCAGGCATAATTCTGAAATTGTAGTGAGTTTAGGGGAAGTGACGTGCCCTATATTTTTTGGATCTGTTTTACATACCAAAGAAACAACAAAATTGCTCATGCTTTGTTTCTGCCATTTCTTCACTCTGAAGGTAATTGAAAATTCAAATTGCCAAAATAGGGCTTAAAATGTTGAAGGCCTTATGCCATTGTGACTGACAAGTCTATTTTTGTGATTTTAGAGGTACAAGTATTACAGGGTAAATTCTTTTATTTTTGTTGATATTAAGCAGAGTCACAAAGCACTGTTTTTTGCATCCTCTGATTTAGCTATAATTAATTTTTTTTTTTTAAGTCTGTGTTTAGCATGCGGGTCTTCAGGTGATCACAACCAAAAAGTTGAGTTCCATATTTGTGAAACCCAGCTGTCTCTCAAGGCAGATCAGTTTTTTTTTTTTTTTTTTTTCTGTTCGTTTTACTCTGGGTTCTTATGTATTTTATCTGCTCTCATTTAGGTTGTAATTCGCCTGAGAATGGAATGCCTCAAGTGGAGAAAACACACATCCCCACATTCCTTTCTTTTCTCCGGTCTGTTGAGCTAGTCCTGGCTTGTGTGAAATGGGCTCTAACTTTAGCTCCTGCGTGCCTGGGCTATGGGAAGTTGTAGATAAGATTTTAACTGAAGCTTTGGAAAGATTGCACCAGGAGCCTTACTGTCACTTAAAAGAACACACCTGTACTTAGAAGGAATCCGCTTCTGCAAAATTGTGAGGTGGAGGTGGGGAGGGTGGGGAGGGACTTGTCTGTGTCAGGCAACTCCAGGGCCTTGGACATCCTTTCGGGCACCCTTCCTCCTAACTGTACAGCGTTCGCCTGCTCATGAGCCAGCCCGTGTTAAACCCTTGGCTGGCATTGGTCTTCGAACATGCCCAAACGGAACGGAGTTCTGCTCTATGAGAACATGCTGTTTCTGGATAATAGGTGATGAAAGAGAAAGAAACAGGATAATTTGTAGACACCCAAGATTTTTAAATGAAAAGTATACTAAAGTCACCGTTCAATTAGCATTTTCTTTTTTCCTTTATAAATATCAGGAAATTCTTTCATGTCCCTTCTTCTCTACCCTACCTACCGGTTAAAAAAAACGGAGAGAAAATATAGTTTGGGAGAAAGATGAGCAGTAGGCTTGGTATTTAAACAAAATCAGCACTAGTATCTATTTGAGAAGATCACATTTCCAGGTCAGGATGTGGTTAGGTACTGATACCAAGTCTGTCCAGGGAAGCCACTGACTCTCTGTGCATCTCATGTTAAAGTAACTCTCCCTGCCAGGCAGCGCTGGTTACAGAAATTTGAAAGTTGCCTTTAATGACTTGGGGTGCTTATAAGATTCCTAGGAAATTGTTGCACTAAAAAACAGCATGGTGTTAGCTCCAAGTTTTCCATATGTTTCTGTTCAGTGATAGACTTACTGATCCTTGCATTCAAATAATCAGATTTTCTAACAAATGGCATGCAGTTTTACGGTTGATCAGTGTGTGTGGTCTGGTTTGTTATCCAACTTGGACAAACCATATGCATGTTATGAACCTCAACTTTCTCATCTAAAAATGTCTCCTTCATAGGTGGTTGTGGGTTTAAATGAGATAAGTTACCTGTGCATATGTGCTCGATTGATCAGTATACATTAGCCATTTCCCTGAATTCGAAGTTGACAAAATTAACTTTTTAAAGTTTTTTTAGTCATTCCACATCTAGTTAGGCTCATGGTAGCTTATTTCTGTCTCTTAGTGGATTACATAAAATTAGAACCCCAGCCACCCTGCTTGATCACTTTCCCGTTTAGCATAACCCATGCAAGCCAACAGTTCAAGAAGTATGTCATCCATACATTTGGTGAACTAGAGCAATTAACTTTTTGATCCAGTTAGTGATAGTTTTCATTAAGATTTAATTTGAATCTTAAATTTTGCCTTTGAAAATGCTTGCCAGTACTCATGGCTCTTTGTAGCATAGATGAGCCTAGGTAGCTTGAGTTTTAAATGACTATCACTCAATGCATGGAAGAGAGATTCCATCCATGCTTGCTGCATAGCAAATCCCAGTTGTTCATCTGTTTTACATTATAAAATTGAAGTCATCATCCATTGGGAAATGTTTTTGCTTCTAGATAGAACGTAAATGACAAAGACGTTTGAAAGTCAAGCTTCAAGGAAAAAAAAAAGATCTTTCCCTTATAAAATATTAACTAATTCTGAAACTTTAGCTAGAATTACCATGGTGTATCATAAGGAATTATAAAGAAAAAATAAAGTTAAAATATAGTTCCTATAAGACTGTAAGCTACATGACAACATGTCATCTATCTTGTGCATCTTTATTTTCCATGATTACCACAGGGTGGTATGGTATAGATGCTCAGTAATACTTTTTTTTTTCCATTTATTTTTATTAGTTGGAGGCTAATTACAATATTGTAGTGGTTTTTGCCATACATTGACATGAATCAGCCATGGATTTACATGTATTACCCATCCCGATTCCCCCCTCCCACCTCCCTCTCTACCCCATCCCTCAGTAATACTTTTTGAAGAAATAAACACCTTGCATTTTGGACCTGTTACAGAGGCAGTCAAAATACTTCAACTTTAAGATCAGCCCTAAAATTTGTAACACTCTCTTCTGGGCTAGTCTTTTATAACTAAAAAAAACAAATTTTATTTGTCCAATTTTGGCCGTGCTGGGTCCTCAATGCTAGGTGTAGACACTAAGGCTCTTCTCTAGTTGTAGAAACTAGGGCCCAGAGAAGTTGCAAGGAGAAAAGGTTTGAACCAAAATTACAGACTGCTAGAAGAATGTTTCATTACCTATGCCTACTGTTACACTGATTATACTACCAGGTCTGATTTATGTATTTGGTCTTTATTTGGCCATAAAGGCAGATCAAACCAGTCAGTCCTAAAGGAAATCAACCTTGAATATTCATTGAAAGGACTGATGCTGAAGCTAAAGTTCTAGTACTTTGGCCACCTGATGTGAAGAGCTGACTCCTTGGAAGAGACCCTGATGCTGGGAAAGATTGAAGGCAAAAGGAGAAGAGAGCAGTGGAAGATGAGATGACTAGATAGCATCACTGACCAAAATGGACATGAGTTTGAGCAAACTCCAGAAGAAAACAAAGGACAGTGGATCCAGGCATGTAATAGTCCATGGGGTCTCAAAGGGTCAGATGTGACGTAGCAACTGAACAATCCATGCTAGTTGATAAAGTTTGCTTGGAAAAAGGGAACATACCTTGTGCATGAATTTTGAATATTCAGATGGGAATGTTAACCATAATAGAGTTTTGTGATTTCTTTAAGAAGTAAATGTGTTTCTTCTGTTCCATGAGGGCTGTTTTTTTAGGAGCTTTTTAAAAAAATATATGATTTGCTTAATTAAAAAAAAAAAACTTTTAAAGATGGAAAATGCATCTTTCAAAGTTTTCTTTTTAAAATTTTGCAGATGTATTTATGGTTCTTCTTAGAGATCAGTAATGTATTTATGATGTCAACTTTTATAACTGCCCTTGACAAGAAAGCACGAGACGTTCGAATAACCACCTCTGCATTCCATTGTGTTCAGCTTGTCGGTCTGGTGGGTGGGAATGAATTCATCCACACATCCTTCCAGGTTCCTGAACAGTACTGAAACATGCTGTGCAGAATACATGCCTGCCGGCAAACAGGAACCCGGGCCTATTGACTTTCCAGTGGAGATGTGGGAACAGAGATTTGAGAAGGAGATGTAAACCGAAAGAAGGAAGCAAAAACCAGGGAGAAGCCACACAAAAGCTGGACTTGGACTTCTCTTAGCCACACCTACCTTTCATCTAGAGGTGGGAGTGTTGGGGAGGGGACACAGGCTGCCACAAGAGTCGGGGGAGAGGCAGGGGAGTGATGAAGAGAAAATGGAGGCTTGAAAGAGGCCGCAGGAATTCCTCCTTGGTTGGGTCATCACACATAATCATTCAGGCCGTCCCCTCTAAAATAATGGCACTTATGTATGTGTGTTCATGCACTATGAACCTATCTACTGCTTGAAAGGCTAGGTAAAGCCACACTGGAAATGGGAGTTTGCTATTCTAAATGTAAGCAAGGGTTTGGAAGGACTGAATAGAAATCCTGGTTCTTAACAAGGCACATAGCCCTTGTTGGCTATGTGGTCTTGAAAAATTATTTAAACTCCGAGTTAGAGTTTCCTCATCTATCTATTTCTTGGGTAAAATAGGAGTAATAGTGCTTGTTTTATAAGATTGCTGTGAGGATTTTGTGAAATAATTTGTGAAATGAAAACTGTGTGTATAGTAACTTGCAAACAGTAAGCACATAGACTGTGCTGCATGTTATTTTATTATTAGTCTTATTCCTTTAACCCAAGAATGAACTCCAGTGTGAAGTCTCTCAGAGTTCATAAAAGGTTTTCTGCCTGCTCTGAACCTGGATACACTGGTCCAGGGAGAAGAAGGTGGTTCTAGAGTCATGTTTAGGTTGCTTATGTGAAATTAAACTCTAGTGACTAGAAAGGCACATTTTTGTTGCCTCCTAATTTTATTTGTTTTCAACAAGAGTACAATGATGTTAAAGGAATTAAAAGCAAAGAAAAAAGGAAAAGAATCCTCCTAAAATCCACCATTTAATACAGTTCCATGTTAATTTTTTATTCTTTCACACTTCTGTTTGACTATTTCCAATTTTATATAAAAGAAATGTAAAAGCCTAGTTAGCAGAGGCTCAGAAGTTTATTGTTTATGCCTCTACCAATTATGGGCTTTCTTTGGAAATTCAGCAGTCAGTTCCTCCTCTCCTTCTAAAACTCTTCTCTAATACTTAACTCAAGATTGCTTGTTGAACCATTGAACCATGGGAAATTCATTTTCAAAATCTGCTTAATTGCTGTGAGACTTTTAATTTGTTCTGGATGATGGTGCTAATGTCTGGGAACTGGGACTGAAGCCCTCCAAAGTTGTTAATTCAATCAGCTGCTGTGTCCTTGCCATGCCTAATGAAGGGGGGGGGCATCCAGACCCCTCTCACAAAGAGGCTGGGTCCCTCCTGACCACCTCGTCAAAGATGAATAAGAGGGGCCCCCAAGTTAGGTCGAACACTTGGGGCAAATTACCAGGGTGTCAGTCCACATTATCCAAAGCCCTGGGTTGTGCTTCCCCAAATAATTATTTGGTAGGTTTTATGTAGGACTCCAGAGTTTTAAGGCATGGTTTTTGTGTGCGTGTGTTCACACCTGCTAATCTGAAAAATTCTTTAATCACTGAGAGTCCATTTGGCTCTGTCTGCAATCTGTAAGATCATAAACATAACCTCCAGACTATTGATATTCCTGTTAACCACTGAAGTTTTCCATGGCGCGACTGGTGAAAGCTTGCTCTGTCTTCATGATAAATTAGCTTGTTTATTCCTCTTCTGCTTATTTCTATCCTGCTGTTGGTTAGTGTAATGAAGCAGAAGTCCATTGTGTATGTTCATTGGGTAGCGATCCTCTGGCACCAAAGGGGGTAATTGAGTAGAAAGGCAGAATGCTGTTGGTGCATGGGAGAAGTTAACACCACATGAGGTCACCAGGCTTCAAGCTTTAATCAATGTGGACACAATGCAATTGAGATTTTGAAAAGGGTTTGTTTATAGTGTGAGAGTAAGGGTCAGTAGTTAATTTGAAATGCTGTAGGTGTGTTTTCCTTGAACCAAGAAGGTACAGAGCATGTGTCATAGAGGATTGTAAATATCCTCAAGGGAGGGATGTAATTGGGGTGGGGGTTTAAAAAGAAGGGCATTTGAGAACTTCAGTATTCTTATTATTGATCCATCCATTTTTTATTTAAACTTTTATCATTCTTCAAAACTGATAAAGACAGTGTAGAAAAAACCTTAAGTCTATAGTATAGAGGCACAGCCTTACCAAGAAACAACCTTTTTTTTTTTTGCTTTCCTTTGGGAAGATACTTGAAGTGCTATAAAATATCATTAAATTACTAAGAGTAGTACTGAGTGCTAGTTCTCAAAGAATTCTCACTCTCAAACTCTCAAACATTTATATCTTTTGGATTGTTAATTGCCGTGGCTTGAATGAGATAGAATGAAAACCCTTAACCCTATACTCATTTATGCTACTGCCTTTTTCCATTTCAGGCTCCAGTCTAAACCATGCATGTCTGTCTGCTTTTTGCATTATCTTTGACATTTCTCTCCATTCCTTAAGTATCTTAAGTTTCAACAGCATGGAACACCACACTTTTATAATCTCTCTTCCAATTTGAAAGTGGAGAGGGATCTGTCCTTTTGTTGCAAGGAAACTGCAGACCAATATCTGGTTTTCAGAAACGACTGTGGGAAGAGAATGTGAAGGCTATGCAGAGCTGATGACTAGATAGGGACTCAGAGAGGCTTTGTTAAGTGCATGTTAAACCTTTGATGAATTCATACTTTTAATACCTCGTATATGTACAGTGCTTTTATCCTTCACACTTTCATGGGAGTTATCGCATTGGATCTTACCAGCAACTGAGACAGGCCAGTCTACCAGGAATATTCACATTTTTAAGTTATGGACACTGAAATGGAGAATAGCTGTGTTTGTGGTTGGTTTTGTTTGAGAGGGATTGATTTGGTGAGATCTATTTGTCGTGGAATTACTCTGAGGATTTGAAGAGTAATTGCTACATGATGATAGGATAAAGAATGGGAAAAGAGCTTTTTTTAATTTTTAAATATAGAGAATTAATTTTTGTAGAAGTTGCTGTATGTTAACCAAACATTACTTTAAGAACTATCTTTTAGAAAAAGGTCATGCCATCTGTGGTTCATCGTCTTTAATTTCCCCATATAATACTCAGCTGCTCTCTAGAACAATTGTTAAGCAAATATGTAAAAAATATCTTTGAAGGAACAACAGATTTTGGCCATTGAAGGTGTTCAGGTGTTTTGACCTTTCCCTGAGCAGAATCTCAGTCCTTAGAACCCTATGGAAAATCTTACAGACGGAGCCATGGAGCACCTTGAGATAAGAGTGAAACTAATTTACTAATCTTCGCTAGTAACTGATGCTGTATGGTTACCCACTATAGTAACTCTTCCCTGGTGTGCCTTTCTCCCTTCAAGTCATGCCAACAAATATGCATTGAAAGGCCATTTCTGGTGTTGGTATGATAGCCCATAGAATGGATTATCATAATTAAATTATCTAATCCCCTACTGTCGGACATTAATGATATTTCCTCTTTGGGGGCTATATAGTAGCAATACTGGGAAAACCTCCCTTGTAGTTAAATTTTTATTCATACCCTTATTTTTTTTTTTTAGCAATTTCATGTCTGTGAATTTATCTGAGGTCAAATATCATGCCAAAAAATTAAGACAAAGAAAGGAATTTGCCTGTCAGTACAGTAGTTAAGACTTTGCACTTTGATCCTTAGAGAACTAAGATCCCACATACCGCATGGCCAAAAAAAAAAGTCATGCTCATTTTAAAAGATTTTGATAATAATCTCCGCTTACCCTTTGAAATCAATAATAACCACTCATATACCTCATAAGTCAATCCTGGAAGTGTTCCAATCCCTGAATCTTGGCCAGTACTAGGCATTACTTTTATTTTTTTTAGTAATTTTGCCAATGTGCCAAGAATGTTGTTTCTATTAATTTACATTTCTTTGGTTTCTAGTGAGAGTGAACCTGTTTCCATATGCTTATTGGCTATTTATACTCCTTTGTGACTTGTCTGTCTGTTTCCTTTCTTTAGTATGCTATTTTCAAAGCTGACCATTTTTGTAGTACAACTTCTTAGAGATTAGGGAAAGAGGAAAGACTTACTAGGGAGAATGGTTCAGCCTAATTCCGTTGATAGCAGGATTCTGCATTTCCTTTGTGGCACCTCCCTTTTCTCAATATCAGACCATGAGGTTTAAGAGATTCTTCACCTCTGACTCCAGTGATGGGATGTGACCAAGCCACAGGGCCATGTGGCTCTATTTAGTCTAATCAGAATGAAGTCTGAGACTTGTGGAAGCTACCAGGAGGAGATGTCCTCTCTGTTTATCATTGAACTTGAACTCAGATAACATGAGCCTGGAACTGGAGTCCTTCCCACGAATCCCGAAAATGAAGCTAGTAAAATATAAGGTAGAATTCAATGACTGTAAAAAAAAAAAAAAAAATGAGATCTGTTGATAGAATTTGACTTCTCAAAACAATCGCTATCTAAAGACCACTCTGTCTCTGGGCATTTTTCATTGTCTCTTTACTAATTTATTGATTAATTTTTGCTCAAACAGCTTGATGCAGGGTTTCCTTTCTTTTGCAACCAAAAGACCCCAGACGAATACACTTACTATGCCTTTGGTTAAAGATAGATCAATGGAGACCTCTACTCTATCATAGAAAGCATATTTGGAGAGCTTGCTCATATCTGGTGGAATAGGCCTTTAGTAGCAATTAAAAAATAAAACTAGGCATGGAACCAACCTCTCTTAGGCACAGCTCTTCCAACTAGAGCAGTAGTTGAAATGGGGTGTGTGTGTGTGTGTGTGTGTGTGTGTGTGTGTGCGCGCGTGCACGTTGCACCACTCTTGGAGTACCAACTGGCTGGTGAAGATCATTAGTGACAATTCTTGGAACTTGGCCAGGCTGTTGGCTCTGAGGCAAAGCTCATTGCAACATGTACTCCTGCTGAGCTGGATGTGTGTGTGTGAAATGAATGGCAAGAGGATGTCCTAGCAGCTAAAATGAGGTTCTTGAAGGCACAGGAGAAACTTTAATGACTACCCAAGTACTAGTATTTGAGGGGAATGGTTGGGAAACTTGAGTAGGTATTTTGATGACTCGAAGTTTTTTTGGGACATCCAGAAGTCTGTGAGGCAGAACAAACAATGAGCTGGTACATGTTACTACAATCCCTGAGCTGGGTTAGTCATGGGCTACAGAAGGAATGCACACATGGATCTTGCCTTCAGGCAACTTAAATTTGACTGGAGAGGCAAGAGCGATAAAATAAAGATATTTGTTAGGGTCAAAGTGAGTGAAATAGACTACGTGTTCTAAGTATTTTCTAGATCAGATAAAAGTAATTTTTCTTTTGAAGAATTAGGGAGTTTGACCTGGGCCTTTGTGGTATGGGTGATCATTGGAAGCGCAATTTGATGTGCATAATTCAAGGCAAGATTCACATCATTCAAGGTACTGAATTAAGAATAAACTTAATAAAAAGCTATGAGTGGCATATCAGAGAAATCTGGTTATAGCCCATTTGCCTCCCTAGACATATCATTTAATCCCTTATTCTTCTTCTTGCCTTTGATTATTTGCTATGTAGAGCTAGTAATGCTTTCCCATGGCAAGTAAAAACAGAGGCATGTTTTTCTCAAAGCCAAATATGTTGGCCTTTACCACTCATTTCTTTTCTTTGTGTCAAGGGCATTAAAGTAAGTCCTCAGAGTCTTTGACAGATTAGAAATCTGTTTAGATACATCAAGAGGCATAAATCATGATAATCTGCTCATCTGTCTTGTCATGGAAAGAAAGCATGAAGTTAATGAGTTGAGATCTCAAGGAACCTACTTCTCACCAGCTGTGAGACTAGGTTTAGTATCTTGTCTGTAACTTGCCACAGATCTGTACATCTGTAAATAAGATGTGCATGAAGGCAGGGAACTTATGTTCTGAAATGTACCAAAGAAAGATAAGGTGGCCCTGCTTTAGCTGAGTAGACAGGCGGGACATGTATAAAAATATTATTAATAAAACAGCAGGATGTGGTAAAAATGTTAGGTAGTATTCACTGAGCACTTACTATGTGCTAGGCAAAGCTCTGTTTTATATGCATATCTTCTCCCACTGACATGGTTGAGCTGGAACTTTGAGCTAAGAATCTTTGTCTTACTTGCTGTTTTCATGTTTAAAGGTCTAGGGAGACTGGATGATCCTGAAAGCACCGATTTTGACCTCTTTAACTTGATAATTATATTTTCTTTAAAAACTGTGCTTTCTAAAAGCAATGGTTTTAGGGACAAAACCTGGGGGTGGCTGTAAATTGACTAGAAAGTTTACAAATACCCATAAGGACAGGCATTGTGTTAGTCATTGTGGGCAAATCCATTCAGCCTAGAGCCTTCCGTCTGTATTTCCCTTTGTGAACTCTTTTGCTGAATGTCCCGTCATCCTTTGTGAGATGAGGTCCTGTTCATCCTGTCTGCTTTCACGACATAAATGTTTTAGGAACTCCCCACAGACTGGCTGGATTGTCTCTTTGGGCTATGAACAGATTGTGTGGGTGATGAGACAAGTAGGAAAAGACTCAGCAATCAAAACAGGGGGGTGGAAAGCTCTTTCTCTGGCTCTCAGAATGGAGCCTGGACACAAAGGGAACTTCGTTAATCATGCCTCCTTTGTAATCAGAATGGTGGAGGCATTTTTTAAAACCACTATTATTTTGTCCTCTGTCTCGTCTGAGTGAAACCAATTGTTAATAGCTAATCAAGGACTTAAAAATTTCCCAGACATGGCCAGGCAGAATCAACTTCACTTGATAAAGTAGTGGGTGGATTCTGGTTGGAAAACCAAGTCAGGTGTGGTGACAGGCTTCTTGCAGGCGTGGTGCTGACATGATAGGAGCCCCTTGTCCACGATCAACCTGGGGGCAGCTTTGTGCTTAGCAGAAAATTTCACCTGTGTTTGGAAATGGGGAAGAGAGAAGCTTTAGGAATTTCGGTGAGTTAGAATTCAGTCACTTTGTAATACTAAGCAAATACTGAATGGACAGCTTCAAACATCTCAATTTACTGAGCAACTTGGACAACTTACTTGTTGAATCTTTCTGTAGTCCCTTTCTTAGAAATTGAAGGAGGATAATAATCTTTGCTACCCACTTAATGGGTGCAAAATAATGAGAATGTAAATGCTTTGTGTGTCCTGGAGATGAAGAGATAGGGAAAATTCTCTTAGTGTTATTCATATTTAATATGGTAAGATGAATCAGTATTTTTTTTTTAAACCTGTTATTATTTTAGCACCTCTTCCCTTTTACAAGGGAGGTTGTGTGCCTTCGCAGAAGTTGACTTTGTAACAATTTTATTTTCCAAGACAGGTCCAACAAGTTTACAATGTGGCTGGTTTTCCAAGTGGAAAGTTTGAGGTTAGCCCTGTCCTATCCATCATTCTCTGAATCTAGTGATGAATCGTTCATTGAGGCATATCAAAGATAGTGAAGCCAAAGGCAATATTAGCATTTAGAAGAAAGCTAATGAACTATTCTTCTAATTACTCCCTTATTGTCATTCAGTCACTAAGTCGTTTTTCGACTCTTTGTGACCCCATGGCCTGCAGCACTCCAGGTTTCCTTGTCTTTCACTGTCTACCAGAGTTTGCTCAGACTCCTGTCCATTGAGTTGGTGATGCTATCCAGCCATCTCATCCTCTGTCGTCCCTTCTCCTGTCCTCAATCTTCCCCAGCATCAGGGTCTTTTCCAGTGAGTTGGCTCTTCACATCAGGTGGCCAAAGTATTGGAGCTTCAGCTTCAGCATCAGTCCTTCCAATGAATATTCAGGATTGATTTCTTTTAGGCTTGATTGGTTTGATCTCCTTTCAGTCCAAGGGACTCTCAAGAGCCTTCTCCTTATCTGGATTTTTTTCTGTTTTCTTTAAAATACTGAATGGATTTTTAAATCTGATAGTGAGAAGTGGCTGTAAATTCCAAGGAAGATGCATCACAGTGTATCTTAGGGTTGGAAAACAATCCTTTAAAAAAAAAAAAAACCTACTGCACTATCCCGTGTTCATCTATTCAGAACAGAAAAAAGTCCCCCACAAGGTCTTCCTCTCTTAACCTGTTTCACCTAAATATTTCCTTCCCAGGCAAGATTGGAGTCTGCCTTTCCTGTTATGGCAATGAGCTACTGCTGATGCTCTTCGCTTAATGGAGGCCTCCAGCTTTCCCCACCCTTTGTTTTCACTGGAATCTGAAATTTCCCATTTCTTTAGAAAAGCAGAGATTCTTGTTTTATAAGGGACCTGAGAATTTGTTGAGTCTAACCTTACCAACACTGGAATCTCCACAACAGAGACAACCTCTCTGCCAGCATTTTTCCATTGCAGTGACAGTTGCTCAATAGACAATTAAAATTGTTTAATTTTTTAATCTAGTTGAAACACTATGATGGTTAAATGTTCTTTCTTATGATTCAGTGAAAAACTGGCTTCCCTTACCAGATTGTATTATAATTCATTGTAATTTTCACTCATGAATCCTGGATTTTCCTTTTAGAATAACCTGGAACATGTGCTGCTTCTCTTTTGTTAGATGGTGACTTTTCAAATATTGAGTGGGCCAAAAAGTTTAAGTATTGTGTTGGCTGAAAACTTCATTTGGGTTTTTTCGATAAGATGACTATATCATTTCTGTCTCTTGACTTTCTCTTTTCCGGGTGAAAACACCCTTTTCTGATAAGATTCCTCACCATACTTATTGTTTCTATATGGTGCTTGTATTCTCAGTCAAGATGAAGTTTACTTCTGCTACCATGGCAACCAGATACTGCTTGTTTCTGCTTACAGGAAACCACCATTTTCCTGTTTTCAGGAGGAAATCCATAAATCAAAAATCAACTTATTAGTATCCTTAGAACAAACACATCTCTATTACTGGTGATCAGCTTAGTTCGGAGGATACTGAGTTCTATAACAATCTATGCACTGACCTCCCCATTTTAGCTCATGTAACTTATGCCAAATGTACTTCCCATATATGTCTGCATTAGTTTTCCTCATTAGGAGAAACAGTGTGACCTAAGATAGAGACTTTGGACCTGGGTGGATTTAGGTTTAAACCCCAGCTCAACCATTTATTGGCTGTGACCTTGGTTGAATTGTTTACATTTTCAGAGCCTCATTTTATTCATCTCTAAATGGAGATAATGATATTTACCACTTACTGCTGTATAAGAATGAAAATCAACCCAGTTAAATCCTCTGTACTACTTCCTGGCTCGTAAGAAATATCCAATGACTGGTAACTTTTATAATCATTTATAATTTGTAGATGACAACTGATGCATAATGCAACCAGTCCAGCATGTAGGCAACTGTGATGGTTATGGATTGAGGGCCTGGAGTCCCCGAGTGGTAAACTCTGAAAAGGGAGTTGTCACAGGTTGGCTTAGCAGGGTATGAATTCTTCTAAGTCTGAGGGATTGGGATAAAGCAGGAGTTCTCAACCAGGATTAATTTGGACCTGCCCCCCCATCCCCCACCTCCCCAGAGGATATTTGGCGGTGTCTAGAGACATTTTTGATTTTCACTACATTCGAGAGGAGAGCAGATGCTACTGGCCACTAGTAAATAGGAGCCAGGGCTCCTGTCAAATACCCTATAGTGCACAGAACAGCTCCACAAAACTTATCTAGCCCAAAATGTCAATAGTGCTGAGGTGGAGAAATTCTGGAGTGGAGGTAAGGGGACAGGGTAGCCAGGAGTATTAAGAGGGAATAGGCATGTGCAGCTCTCTGATTGTAAAGAGCTCAGACTTTGAACAAGATATTGAAATGATGATCTAGCATAGCTATAGCTCAAACCTCATATAGTCAGCCCCTAACTTGCCTTTCTAAAATGTCAGTCCTTCCCATCTTCCCAATGTCATGTGTAAGTCCTGCCAAAGGTTTGTATGAAGTTTTTGCACCTATTATCTTTTTTTTTTTAATGTTGCCCCTATTTAAAGACATGACTGACCTAACTGATTCATCTTGAAGTAGTGATTCTGTCAGAGAAATGGGCAATCCACCAAAAATGAATTTAAAATAGTATAATAACTTCTCTATTCATACTGTGAAACACAGTAAAGAAGACATAATTAGTGGCACTGCTTCTGGAAATCCCCGTTTTCTTTGATGTTTCTAACCTCTGTCTTCCAAAATACCCCTAAAACCTCCTCAGGTAAAATTCTCCGTAATCCAAGCCCTTCTTCTACTTGTCCCTTTTCTCTTGACTATGTGTCATGAAAACTCAAAGAATCCATTTAGCAGCAATAGCGGAATGTTTGTTGGGGACCAAATGAGGGCATGCAGTAGAGCAAGCAAGATCAGCTTTGCCTATCTGCAGGGAGGAGTAGGGAAGGCCTACATTAATACTCTTGGCTATAGTTATTTTCTAATAATTTATGAAAATGTGAAAAAAGATGGTAAAATTCCATTTCACTGAGGAGAAAATTAAGAACTAGTTCTGTGTTCAAACAACATGCTACTTAGGACATCCCTGGGATATTTCTTAGGGAAAGACATCTTAGATGTTCAAGTCAAAATTCTGATAGTATCCTCTCTGACTGTTGACAGCCTCTGTTTTTAATGACCCAAATTTCAGACCTTTTAACTCTTTGAATGTTTAGATAAACACATCCCTGGAGGGAGGAGGGAGAGACAGGATAGACAGCAAGGAGTATGTTGCCATCTCCCATCAGATTCTTCTTCGCCATCTGCTTGCAGCATCCTTACTATCAATAGTTAACACTCATTAAGACCTTGCTATGTGCAAGGTACTGTGTGTGATGGACTCTTTTTATTAATTATTTTATCTTTACAACAAACTTACAAGGTGGGTTCTCTCAGCAAACTTTTCAAAGGAGAAACTGGCATTTTGTAATGCTATGTAGTAAATAGCCCAGGTAAATTGCTAGTAAGTAATAGAGCTGGAATTTGATCCCAAGTTTTTCTGAGCCTAGAGCCCTCACTTTTAAATTTTCTTATTCTGTTTTTGTAGATGCCTACAATAATCTAAAAAATCTTTCCAGTGAAAACATTTCCCTTGCTGCACAGTAATTGTTGTTTTCTCTTATGGAACTTTTTTTCATGAAGGGTAATCTGAATAAATTTTGAAATATATTAAGAACCCAGCAGTTTAAATGAAAATCTGAATGAATGTTATGAATTGATGTCTTGTTAGCAAATTTTGCCCATGATCTTTTGGCTTAGGGCAGTGTTTGCTGCGATTTCCATTTCTTCTGAATAGTAGACTCAGCTCTGTTGAGCCTATCTCTATCATCCTGAAAAACAGAGGTTGGACACACTCCAGATTATTTCATTGTATTGGAATGTCTTTGTGTTGTGTTATACTGTGAGTGTATGGGCCATCAGCTAGAAGCTGGAATGGAGTTTTTTGTTTTTTTCCCTAAATGTTTTCATTATGAGTAGATTGGACCACCTTCCCATAGTATATATTATAGAGTATATTTCATTGTGCTGAATTCATCAGGATGAAATTTTACATATACAGGTGTCTCTAGCTTGCCCTTACTTTCTGGAATAGTTTGTTGATATCACCAGTTGTTGGAAGATAGAAAGCACCCAGAGCCCATTTTGACCTCAACAGGCAACAGAAAGTGTAGGAGATTACAGTCTTTTCCTCTAACAGGTGTGAAAATAACAAGGAAAATGAGAGAAGGGGCTAGATGGGTAAGGCATGACAGCCTGTGGTATCAGCTTATACATTGATTCTAATTTAAAAGGGTATGTTTTAACCTTAAAAAGAATGACTTTCATCATGACATGGAATATATTAATTATCTTTAGAGTGGAAACATTTCTAAATTAGGAGTGTCTAACAGTAAAAGCACTGCCTTTTACAGTTGAGAGAACTGGGGGCTCAAGCTTGGTTGCATGCTTTGTCTGCTTAGTGGTATATCTAGTGCTAGAAAGCCACAATTCCCATCCCTGGGATAATTTATTCCACCAAGATTCTTATCCTCAAACTTGTAGTAATTCAGGAGTAGCAAGCCAATTTGTGGCCAGAGTTGAAGCTCTGAACCTATAAAGAGTGCTCATGGAATGTAATGATGGAGAAGTCCTCAAGGCGGTCTTTCATCCCCATCCAGGGCAGATGTCCTCTGCACTTTTTTGTTTTTTTTTAAAGATTTATTTTATTTTTTGGCTGTGGTAGGTCTATATTGCTGCACGCGGGCTTTCTCTAGTTGCAGCGAGCAGGGGCTTCTCCGAGCGATGGCTTCTCTTGTTGGGGAGCATGGGCTCTAGGCGACCAGACTTCGGTAGTTGCTTCATGCGGGCTCAGTAGTTGTGGCATGTGGGCTTAGTTGCTCCGTGACATATGGGATCTTCCCAGACCACAGGTGAACCAGTGTCCGCTGCTTGCAGGGTGGACTCTTAACCACTGGACTGCCAGGGAAGCCCCCTCATCCTCTATATTCTTTGCACTTACCAAGTGTTAGTAACAGGAGCATTCCTTCTCACATTGCTTGTCTTCAAGTGGTTAGGTCAACTTTGGACTGTCTGATTTTTATTGCTCTCAGATTTTCTTCCTTCGAACTTGCAACATTGGCACCACCTAGAATAATTCCAACCACTCTTTCAAATCTTAGTCATTTGTGTATTTGACCTGTTAGCTATAATGCCCCCCACTTCATATAAACCGAGCTCTTTAATTTAATAAGCTTGATACTCCAGCTTCTATATAGTCTGACTGTCATATGACATATCACTCAATTTCCTTTGATTTCTCTCCTAGCAAATGATATTGCCCATGCAAAGAACTGGGACATCCTTAACTTCGCTCTCTCACTCCCATGCCCTCAGAGTCTACCCTAACTAGATCTTCACTCTGGTCACGATTGCATTTGCCTGTCACCATTCAGAAGCTCCGAGTGTCATCTCAAGACTTCTGTACCATCCTGTGCTCTACAATGTCAAATATTCCACTGCTTTTCTTTGCTACTCTTTTGAGAACTTTCATATGTAATTCATTGGACCAGAAAGAAAAACTCATTTAGAGCTGCAAGGTCAATTGATCATACAGACAGCAGGTTTCTGTCTGAACTGTTTTGTAGATTTGGTCTCAAAAGTAGGATTTGATGCCTTTAAAAGGAATTGACTTGAAATTCACAGGCAAGAATACTGGAGTGGGTTGCTATTTCCTTCTCCAGGGGATCTTTCCGACCCAGGGATCGAAGCCATGCTTCCTGTGTCTCCTGCCTTGGCAGGTGGATTCTTTAAGTCTAAGATGTGAATATTTTATCTCATTTTGTCTCCTATTTTCTTTCCATTGTGCAGGCCTTGATCTCTTCAAGGCAGTGTTGGCAGGGTAAATAACTATCTTACCTTTGTGAACTTTAGTTTCCAGGAAATATGCTAAAGAGTGGTATCTAAACATGCTTCTATAATTTTAATATTGGCTGCAAACCCTTTGGAAGAAATTTTTCAAAAATTACCATATTTTTTAGTTGTCTGCTGTTTGTCTTATACACCTTCTTTTGATGTGTGAATTTACTTTTTTTTTTTTCCTGTGGATTGGGGTGTGCATGTTTCAGTTTAGGACAAGTTCATTTTTATCCTCAAAATTCAGTATTCATTTCATATATAGGTTAATGAAGATCTGCATGAACCATCATGTGCTCAGTGGATATGAGCATATGTACCATTATGAGGCTGGCATCACAGAAGGCAGCCGTGGCTTCTTACCAAACTCTCTGAATGTTAGTCTTAATTGTTCTTTGGTATAGGTTGGCCATGGATGTGATACACTAAAGACATATTTAAATAATCTAGTGGATGTTTGATAAAAGCTTGTTAGATAAATCGAGCATAACAATGTATTTGTTATGACATAAAGACTCTTCCATGTAAATAGTTCTTTTCAGGTTCGGAGGACCTATATATTCAATCTCTGTGCTTGATGCTATATAAAACTTGGTCCCTCCCCAGTGGAATTTATAATTTTGTAGGGTTCAGAAGCTATGTTTACAAATAAAGTAAAAGGCTCTAAAAGAGACACAGACCAGATGATATTGACATCAGAGGTAGTGTAAGGATCATTTGTTACTGATGGGAAATTGGTGGAGGCCTTATTTGCTGGCATGTTATAGGTATTTAACAAATTGAATGAAGGAGTTGGGACTTGAGCTAACACCTGGACCTGATGAAAATATTAAAATATTTAACCTATATTTAATGACTTTACCTTTTTTAAATTTTTTATTCCACTGGGTCTTTCTTGCAGCATATGAGCTTTCTCTCTTTGCAGGGAGCAGGAACGACTCTTTGTTGTGGTTTCTCTTGTTGCCGAGCATGGGCTCTGGGGCTCATGGGCTTCAGTCGTTGTGGCAGAAGGGCTTAGTTGCTCTGTGGCATGTGGGATCTTCCCGGAGCAGGGTTCAAACCTGTGTCCCTTGCATTGGCAGGTGGATTCTTAACCACTGGACCAACCAGAGAAGTCCTATAGTGACTTTACTCAATTTTTTGTTATTTCAGTATTTTAAAAAACCCAAGTCCTAAGAATGTGACCATTAAAATTTCAGTTTACCCTTAACATGTACCTCTACCTCCAGTTCTAAGGAATTCACAGAGTATAAGGTCCAGTTTTTCTTGAGTAATCATGGAAGGGGAAATGATTATTCTTAACATTTGTGAAATTCCAGATAAAGTCATTAACAGACCTAGCTTGACCTTAGCCTCAACTTGTACTGTCCAACACTAAATTTGTGACCGTTCAGCATGTCCTGTACTTTTGTTCTTTTCCTAAATGGATCAGAATATGGAGAAAAAGAAATCAGTAAACTCCATGACCCTCTTTATTGGACCCTAAGGCCTCCATTCCCTAATATCCGGAATGTGTTAATACATTGTGACTTTCCTATTTTGTTGTCACTGAGAAAAACTTACTTAGTTCAGGCTCTTATCTATTCAGTTATTTCCTGAATGTTTCCTTGGATGTGGTGCAGAACTCGCCCTTTCCTGAGTCAAGTTGTGCCATTATCTGTCTACCCAGATTATCAATGAATTCTTCCTTCAGTTGCTCTGAACTCAGCTCTGCCTCTCATTTGTATCCTTGGCCCTTATTCTGCCTCCGAGGTCTGTCACAGATTCTTCCATGGCAACTTCATCATGTGTTCCTTGAGTTGGATCTTCTCTAGGTGAAATATCCCAGACTGCTGGCCCAGAATTTGAGGTTAGAACCAAAACTCTAGTAAAATTAGTTTCAAGTGAGTTGACTGTATTTTGGGAGCCTGTTATTCCGTCACCCTTTTATGGAGCTTGGTGGAGGCCATCTGTTGCTGGCTGTAGTCTTTCCAGAGAAGCTGTCGGTGGTGCCATGCAATGCCTTGTCTGTGGAGCTCCTTATGGTCCTATTCGGTCATCCTTAGCCATCATTTTGCTCTGCAAGTCACCTCTCAGGTGCTAATAAGTAGTGAGGGCTAATAAATAAACTGGCAATCGAGGCAATGTGGTGTATTAGAAGGAGCAGCAAATGCGAAGTGAAGACCAGAGTTCCAGTCCCAGCCGTGCCACTTACTGGTGGGAGAAAATCGCCAATCTAATGCATATGCAGTGGGGACCATTATAATGCCAACTTGACCTGTTTAATAATCCAAGTGTCTGAAAGCACTTTGTAAAATGCAGTGTGCAAGTCATATATTAGTTAATGTTCATGTTTATTTTTAACCTTGATAATATTGATAAAAGTAGATTATCTATAATTTATAAAAATACATGTCTGATAATAATAATTATAGCTAATAAAAGTGTGGCATTATTATAGAGTGTCATACATACTTCAGAACAAAGCAGCTGTTTCTCCTAGAAGATTTAATTTGAAGGTTTTCTAACCCTAGAGTGTCACCCCACAGATGTGCCAGTGGCAAGCTCATCGGCTTGTTGAGCCAGCTGGGTAACTTGATGTCTTCCCCACCCCAGTACTCTGCCAGAGCAGCTCTGGGGGCCTCTATGGGGACTCTTGAGAGATTTCCCACACAAGAGGTGGTTTGCCCTCCATGCTGGGTTTATGAGATCATAGCCAAGGTAGTAAATTATAAGATGCTATAATTCACTTTCCATAGGTGGTCTTGGCTGCATTCCACAGCCTTTTGGCTGAATGGTGGCTGATTTTGACACAGTGGCACAAAGTCAAAAATTCAGCCCAGATGACTGGTTTGCCGAGTGATGAGCAATAGGATCAACAGATGAGCCATTTGGTTTTTCTTTGCAGGCCTTTTTTGTTCACTTCATGTGTTTATAGTGTTCTGAGTATTTCTAAAGTGATGGAGAAACAGTAATTGTAGATATTTTTCAGAGCTAGAGGTTAGAAACGGTGATTTGATATACTCTTGTCAAGCTTCTTAATTTAATCGCTCTTTGTGGTCAGACACCAAAGTTGAGGGTCAGTTTTTTTAACCTGAATTTGGGATTGCCCCCCCAATTAGCATGTCTAATGGTTGACAGATTTTATGTGCTAAACCTCTGGCAGGGCTCTTTATGCGCATTTTATTATTTTTTTAAAAAGAAAAAAACTGGCACTAATCTTGAGCCTAAAGAAACTTCATGTTTACCACAGCATTTCAAATACTATGTAAGAGTTTGGCTCAGTTTCCCAAAGCACTCTAATTTTTTTTTTCCTTTTGGTTCCAACACTCCTCAGTTCCACGGGATCCAAGCCAGGCAAATAATGGGAGCCAAGTGGTGCTTCATGTTTGCTGTGTGGATTCTGACAAATGTAGAGTAATTCTTCTATTCTTCAAAGCTGTAACATCTTTGGCTCCAGAACAATTGAGGTTGCCGGCTAAGCATTTAAAATCCTCTCATACTAAGATATAAACATATACTACTTTTCAATATTTTTAAAAAGAAAGAATGAATTACACCAAGTGTTTGCTACAATTTATGAAACTTTGATTTTGAAATGTCATTTATTCATAAGTTTCTGTTGTAGGGAGCTGCTTTAAAATATGTACTTGAATTGTGTGTGTACAGTACAAACTACTTTGCATTCAACTCTGCTATGTGGGGTGTGTGTGTGTTGATAGAGGTAGGTTAGTGTAGAGGATTGTTCTGCTATGTTTAAAAATTTAGCTTTCCTAGAACAAATGTTAGCATAATTAATTACTACTTACTGAAAACTGCTGGCAAGAATGAATTACATATCACTTAGTGTACCCCATTACATGCACTAGGGCATAGCTAGGGTAATTCTGAAAATTACTTCCCTAGATCTTGGTCTTGCACATCCACTCTCAGTCTCCAATAATTGAAATTGAATTGTAAAATAATATTTCACTTAGTAATCTAGTAAGATTTAATTGGTCTGGTTAAAATATAGGAGAATTTTATCTTCAAAGTCAGTGGCAGAGGTAGAGTGTCTGACCATTATAACTTCAGAGCAATTTCAGTAAAGGAATTAACAGACTGAGTCAGTTAATTCCAAAGCACTAAGTCAGTTTAACACAAGTATTTACACTTTCTTTGGCTGAAAATTTTGAAGTGGTCATTATTATGAGACATTCTAAAACTGAGGTACATGTTGTGGTAGATGCTAAGAAATCTTTTTTAGAAACTGACCTAGTGGGAACAGTAACTAGAGTCAGCTCAAGGAATTGCTAGTATCTGAAATCTCACAACTATACCAGATAATATGATATGGCTACTTTGGCCCTATGGTATATGCCACATGTATCTTTTTAACTAGAATTCATGTAGGAGGTTTCTGAATTTGAGAAAGACAGGTAGGGTCTCTGAGGGAACTCTATTTAATACATTTAAATGCTAATTTCTAAATTTAGCCAGATTCCTTTATGTTAAATAAGTGTTTTTCTGGGGGTGGTCTTTGAATAAAAATTGTAGTTGTATAAATAACAGATATTCATCTGGTCTCCTTGGTTTTTGCCACTTATGTACCTCTTTCCCTCATGCCCTTTCTTGGGAGGGAATCAAAGAATTCTAAGCAAACCCTGGAATTGTCCAATGGACTTAAATGCCTAATGTATTTCTTATAAATTCTCAATTAGGCAAGCATAGATATTCAGATAGGCAAAGCTTAGAACCAATTTGAGTATATAATCTTTTTTTTTTTTCCAATTTGAGTATATAATCTTTTATAAATGTCTTATACATACCATTCATACCCAGGCAGTGGAAGTTTTCTTTATATTACAAAGTGAAATGGATATTGAGCCATTTAGCGTTGTATCAGTAGTTCAGGTGAAAGTTGTGGGGGCTTAAATTATCCAGCTGTTGCATCTACTCTCTCCTTTTAACATATAGACATAGACCAAGTAATTTTAATGCCCCAAACATTAATTCCATCCTTTAAAATCAGCTTCAACTCCTTTTTAAAAGTAAAAGTCTAATATTCATTGGTAAACCAAAATCTTTTGGGGGACAAAGAGAATAAATGGGATTATAAAAAAATTGATAAATCAATTATTCATGTTTATAGAGGTGCAGAGATCATGACAGCAGATTTTGAATTAAGACTAGATTTCAAGAGTTAAATCAACCTCCTTCTTGAGTCAACAGAAAGTATCTGTTAGTAGTTGTCTGTATGTTTTTATTAAAAAAATTTTTTTGTCCAGCTTTATTGAGATGTAGTTGACATACAGCACTGTATAAATTTAAGGTGTACAGCATAATGGTTTGACATACCGACATCATGAAGTGATTGTGTTTTTAAATCAGTGTGTATGGTTTTTGTTTTTTTCATTTTTGTCAGCTAGGATGCTATTAGAAAAATAAAATGCTCTAAAATATTTCTGAAATGGTTGACTATTTTTAATTAAAATCATTAGTTTTTACTTTGAGGGGTTCTGGTTATTAATGCTTATAGACATGAATTATCCCTTTACCTGGTTTATTTTCCATATTCCTTCACCTTGAACCCAAAGCAGATTAATCTTGAAATATCATTTTGGTTTCGACAAGAGTCTTCCTCTCGTTCAGTGATGGCTATTCCTGATAATAGAGACTGCAAAGCTCTTTGCAGACCCTATTGCCTTCTCCATTCCTTCTGGGGCACCCTGTTAGCCACCTCGTAGCCACCTCCAAGATATCAGCTTGTCTTAGAAGGAAAGATCTGCACCCCGCCCCCCCTGCCCCCGATAAAAACTCTGTTATTTGTGGGTCTCTTCTCTATCTGTGGGTCAGAAAAAGCCAAGGGCTGTACCAAGGTTGGTGTGGTCCAGCATTTTCACTTATTATATGATCGCCTTTTTAAATTTAATCCTCAAACACAGATCATGCAATTAGCCTTCAGTATCTGCAGATCAACCAGCCAGGGACTGGTCTGCTGATCAGGAGGACTGACTATATTGTGTCATTTTATAGAAGGGACTTGAGCGTCTTCAGAATTTAGTATCTGTGGGGGTTGTGGAAGCAATTCTTAGTGGGCACATAGGGACGACGGTACTGTGATTTTCTAGCTGTCTTCTGCCCCAGCACATGCTCTTCTTCAGTGCCTTCCCCACTCCTGTCCCCTTTTCCACCGGCTAATGAACACCTGCTCTCTTTGAAGTTTAAGTCCAGGCCTCAGGCAAGCAGCTCTCCCAGCCCTCTTCACAAATGATGCACCCTGTGCAAACATCTGTAAGGGCACGTTTCAATCAGGATGTACTTCTCTGCCAGCTACTCACCCTCCCACACTAGGCTGTGTGAGCAACTCAGGCTCTGGGACTGTCATTTGTCTCTATCTTTAGGTAGCACAGTGCCCACATAATAGTAATACTTCTAGATAATTGCTAAAGGAATCGTCTTTATTTGTAATAAAGCAAAGAAATAAATAGTCTGTGTTGGCTTAAATGGAGACCATGTGTCATGTCAGCATGTTGTTTTAATTTTATTTTAACTTTTCTAGGAGGTGACCACGTCTTGTATCTCTGTCCAACTCTCTAATTATAGGGTTTGGCGGGAGTAGGGGCTAATGATTTGATGTTGAGTCAACTTTGAGCATGATAGCGGTAGTGGTTGGCCAGATAGCAATTTGTAAACTGGACAGCCATTTGAGATGCCATAACAGGAAGCTGACTGGAGTCAATGAATATTCTTCCAAAAGAAGTACAGGTTTAGTCATTGTTCACTTGAGTTTTTATTCAAGGTTATATTGTAATGATGACTGGAATTTTTGCCTCATTCTAGTGAATTCATTTCTCCTAGCTTCCAAATATCCAACTATTGCCCTTTCTCAGGTAATGTCAGGGTAAATATAGTATCACCACAGCTATAATTACTTTTTCCTGTAATTATTTATGTATTGTCTGTTTTCCCCATTATTTTTACATTCCACGTGGCTGGTGTCTATTAGGTTCACTTAAGTACTAGATGTATAGCAGGTACTCAAGGTATATTTGGTGAATGCAATATGACCCTTAGTAATATATTCACTGAAAGGTCACCAACTTTTCAGAGAGGCTTCAAGTTGTGTTTCTTCAGTTTTCCACAGCCTTGGATTAGAAGTCTTATTGATTTTCTATCACTTTAAAATTAAAGGTTGTATAGTGTCAGATTTCACAGTTCTCCATTATAGAGGAGAGGTGGAGGCCAAAAGTACTGTGTTAAAATACAGATTTAAAAAATAGAAAATACAGCTTATGTTTGACATGGTAAAGAGGACTGGTCTTAAAATGGGGTGGTGTTTTCAAAGGTAGCTTGTGAAGGTATCTTCAAAGAGTAGCTTCGGTGCCTTCCTGTGAGACTGACCAGCCCACAGTGCCTGGGCATATTCATTTTGGGCCTGATGGCTCTATTAAATGTACTGATGTGGAAGTAGCTTTAGGCCACTTGTTTTCGACTAAATGTTATATGGATGGGTAGAGGGGACATTTAAAATGTGTGCCAAGGCAGCTGGGTGGTATTATATTACTATCCTAGGAACACTGAGGAGTGGTTATTTTTAGCTTTCACCTGAGCAAACATGACTCAGTTTGTTGACCTGAATCCATCCAGCCCCCTTCTTAAATCCACAAACTATTAATCCCTAAAACCACGCTGGTGACTAACTGAGGCCTTCCTTATGTATAACTGTTGGTTAGTCAACTGGGGCTTGTTCAAAGGTTACAGATAATTTCAGCTTCTCGCATCTCATTCTTTTCTCTTACAATAAAATCTTTCACAATTCTAAAAAAATTTAAAGACAGAAATCAGAGTTCTTTTGACTTTTAAACACTGTTTTGTGACCTGTGTAGTCACAGTTCTGGCCATAGCTGATGAAAACACCTGCTACAGTAGCCAGCCAGCTAGTAGCCGTAGGCTTTGTTTTTGGTTTACATTGATATGCTTTCTACTTAAGAAACACCTGGAAATTCACTTTTAGCTGGAGTAGGAAGTTGTCTTGAACTGTAAATATATTATTCAGGAAACATTATTCTGTTTAACTATCAGCATGTCTGTTTACTTTCTCAAACAAGTGTTTTGCCTTTTGAGCACTCCTAGAAATGGAAAATGTTGAATTATCTTCAGGTTTTTAAAGTTATGCAGCAGGTTTTTTTAGACTAGATTTACTCAAGTGGAGAACAATAGTTGTGATTCTCATATAGCTTGAGATGCACTTGTGGCTTCTCCAAGTTATAATGTTTATGAAAATATTAGTATTCCTGGGATATTTTTCTCTATGCGAGAAACACTAGACTAATGAAAGAATGAAAATAATTCAGGCTGCTACAAAGGCAGGCGTTCACCATGTCCATTAAAAATGCAGCCTTTGTGCCCGTAAAGTGTTCAGCTTCTCTGTTATTAAAGTTTGGAATGTGGCTTTGGAGGTTAACTAGAAACTCAGATAGTTATTTTTCATTTTGCTCTAAGAAGAGAGTGACTTGTTTTTCAAAAGGATTAAAAAAAAAGAAATGAAAAAAGGTTAGGTTCATTTTGGAAGAAAAGAAGTTTTAAAATGTAGTAACTATTTTCTGCAGCAAATAGTCAGTTTGAGTATGTTAGCCAAAAATAGAATTCATGACTTTCGTCTCCCTGTTTATACCTCTAACCACATTAAAAGGAGTTTAGTTAAATGTGCCACTTGATCTTTGTAATGTTGGTGGACTATTTAGCTGAGTCAGGATGACCAAAGTTTGATCGATTCATATTTCTAATAATAAGTAAGATGTCTGATTTCAGATGGATTAGGTATAAAATGTCTTCATGGTACATTTTGAGTTTTAAAATAAAACTTCTCTGGTTTGAATTAGTGATGGCTCTGTGTTGCAGTATTCAGGATACTGCATTGAAGGGCTTACAGCTAGAGTTCAGCAGTGTTATGTTTTCTGATAAGTTTTAGTAGGCATTATCCCAACTTCCTGGGAATATAACATTTTACTACTCAAAATTTACCATTAGAATGGATATTTAGGGGTAGAAAACTGTGTATTTGAGTATTAGAAGTAGGGCAAAGTATTAATAATAAATAATACATACTCTTGAGTCATAAATGATTTTTTTTTCTTACTTTACATATTCCTCTAGTTGCTATTTGATCTCTTCCAAATAAGAGATGATTTCTGTTCAATATGTGTCTGAAAGCAGAGTACATCAAGTATCATATGTATCAAATTAAAGATATTTAACCCATGAACATAAACCATAATTTATGTTTTCCTTTCACTACTTTCAGAGAAAAGCTTTATAAATAGATTTTAAAATATATTGTAATAGAAGGATCTACATGAAGCAAACAATGAAAATTTTCAGAGATATCAAAATGGACTACATTTAATAATAATCTCTGTTCTTGGGTGAAAAAACTAAGTGTTGGGAAAGGAGGCTGACTTTGTCCACATTAATTTATAGAGTTATTGTAATTTCAATCAAATCCAGCAAAAAATACAAATATTAAATGGAGTAGGGGAGGGGTTTTACTCTATCAGATATTGATATAAACCATTCATTTACATGATTAAAAATCAGTTGGTTGGGCCATGAATTTAAAGTTCAATACATGGAAAAAAAGAATAAAGTATAGTACATGGAATAGAGTAGGTTGTCCAGAAAAAAATCTATTGGTAAACATAAGACAAAGGTGCTGTCATAAATCAACAAAAGAGAAGCATTTGTTCAGTAAGGAATAATTTAAAGATTTAGAAAAATTAGGTTTTTACTTCATCCCTTGGAACAAACCAAATTTCAAGTGGATCAACTATTTAAGAGTTTTTAAAAAATGAAATTGTTAAAAATAATAGAAAGTAAAAAGGTGACTACTGAATCTGGAAATTAGAAAATCTCTATATATACAGAAGAGTGGAAAAAATATAAAGGAGAGATTATATATGAGATCTGGAACTTCTCTGTAGTATTAAAATATGCCATAAACATATTATGAAGGCAGCACATGGAAGAGCTGAGGTAAATTACTAACAAAACATATTAGGTAAAGAATTATTCTTATTTATAGACAACCTTTTCAGACCAAGGGGCTCGGGTGTAAGTAAATTAAATTGGTATATCACATGATTAGTTTGCAACCACTAGATGAAAATTTTTAATTATATGGAAAATACTTACATATAACAGCTAAAATTTTGTATTTTTTCATGTACTTTCAAGCACTGTTCTGAATGCTTTTCATATGTCAACTTGTTTAATGTATATAGTGACTCAGATAGTTACTACTAGGATTGCCATTTAAGAGATAGTAAAAGTAATACACACACAGGTTTAGAAATTCACCCCTAACTTTGTTAGCTTGAATTAATGGTGACACAACCAGAAATGACAGAGCCAGGCAGGTTGGCTCCACAGGTTGTGTTATTTACCACTGTGCTACTTTGCTTTGCTAAGTGAATAGAAAAGAAAACGCTACAAAACTGTGTATGGTATGACCCTATTTTACAGAAACATATGTTACTATTACTATGTATTTTAAAGTTATACAAATTAATTCCTCTATGAATTTTTATCTTAGTATACACTGATAGAAAAAACATAATATTTTGATATTTTTACAGCAGTGGTTCCTTCTCTCAAGTGGGATTTTGGGTAAATGTTGTTTTGAACTTAAACATTTCTGTATTTTGAAAATTTTCTTTTATAGTGATATGGCCATTTTATAATTACAAAATTGTGTTGTTAATGTTCTATCAAATGATCCCTCTAAAAATGCAGGGATCATATTTTAGTATATCCCTCAAGTGTCAAGTCGGTGTTTGGGTTCCCACTCTCTGTTAGGTACCTTCATTGGGATCCCAAAGTCAAAATAATTCTTCCTCTCAATCAAAAGCAGTGTTGTAGAATTTCAGAGTGTAGAAAAGCCTCAGAAACCAACCATCTTGATTGAATTTTAGAAGCCAACCATCTTGCTTCTCAGATGAGGATCCTGAAGCGATATACTTTGTTTAACCAATTTATTCCAAATTACTGGAGAGTAAATCGTTTGACCATGCCTCAGACCCCAGGTTTCCTGACTTCAGACACTGTGTTCTGTGAAGCCCCAGTGCCCTCCAAGCCTTCAAGCAGGTGAAAATGAAGCATAGTTGATTCTTGTGACATTTGTTTGGCGTGAGGAGATAGCTGAACAAAACTGGCTACACATGTTTTCAATCACCAGTTATTTATTTAAAGAATACAATGAGAAGGCTCTTGGGTATTATGACACCTCTAGAGATCACTGAAGGATCCTCACCTGGATTTGGGAGACCTCTTGGTATTAATAGGGCTTCCTTAATAGGTAGCTCAGTTGGTAGAGAATCCGCCTGCAATGCAGGAGACCCTGATTTGATTCCTGGGTTGGGAAGATCTGCTGGAGAAGGGATAGGCTACCCACTCCAGTATTTTTTGGCTTCCCTGGTGGCTCAGCTGGTAAAGAATCCACCTGTAATGCTGCAGACCTGTGTTCGATCCCTGGGTTGGGAAGATCCCCTGGAGAAAGGAAAGGCTACCCTACCCACTCCAGTATTCTGGTCTAGAGATTTCCATGGAGTGTATAGTCTATAGGGTCGCAAAGAGTTGAACATGACTAACTTTTACTCACTTAGTATTAATAGACTTTCCTGGTGACTCAGATAGTAAACAATATACCTGCGACCTAGAGGCCAG
This sequence comes from Muntiacus reevesi, assembly GCF_963930625.1. Lineage (NCBI taxonomy): Eukaryota > Metazoa > Chordata > Mammalia > Artiodactyla > Cervidae > Muntiacus > Muntiacus reevesi. The sequence continues at coordinate 136,591,110 of NC_089249.1, forward strand.
GCTCTATTCCTGGATCGGGAAGATCCCCTGGAGAAAAGAAATCTTGCCTGGAGAATTTCATGGAGAGAGGAGCCTGACGGGCTATAGTCCATGGGAGTCGCAAAGAGCTGGATACAGCTACGTGACTAACACTTGATATTAATGATCCTAAGTTATGGAAGGCAGTGTGAAAAATGGAGAGGACAGTAGTGGAAAGAATGTTAACCAGAATTAGGTACTTGCATGGATGATTCTTCTAAAACAGAAAAACATTCTCTTTTCAGCTCCAGGACCCACAACGGCAGTATCCTACATGTCAGTGAAATGTGTGGATGTCCGTAAAAACCATCACAAGGCAAAATGGCTAATGCCTTGGGGACCCAACCAATGTGACAAGATCCGAGACATCGAGGAAGCAATTCCGAGGGAAATTGAAGCCAATGACATTGTGTTTTCTGTCCACATCCCCCTCCCTTCCATGGAGATGAGTCCTTGGTTCCAGTTCATGCTATTTATCCTGCAGCTGGACATTGCATTCAAGCTGAACAACCAAATCAGTAAGTGCACACTCCCTACCCCCTCCTGTCTTGGGGAATTTCTCTCTTCAGGCTTTTCAGAGCCAGTTATAATAGGAGTGAAATAATAGTGTCACTGGTGACAATTATTGACTGCTTTCTACTTACTAGATGCATTTCTCAGTACTCTCCCTGAATTAACCCATTTTATCTTCCTACCAGTTCCTAAAGGTAGGTCTTATTTCACTTTCCAGAGAGAAAACTCAGGCGTCAGTGAGGTTGCCCAAAGTCAGAAGGCCAGAGAGTGGAAGACCTGGAATTCAAGGCCAGGCAGCCTGGCCTAGGAGCCCTGCTCTAGGCAAGTTCCATGCCTTAGTGCCACAAGGGAGCTGCTGATGGAATGATTGGAGAATTTCTGAAAGGTCCCATGTCTCCAAATGTCTTTTCTGGTAAGGCTTTGAATTAAGCCATTGCCCAAGAAAAATATACCTGTCAAAATGGGAATACCAGCCCAGGAGCTCCCATTTTCTCATAAAATCAGGTTATTTTTCTAGTTTGCTCAGTTGTGATTCAAGACTCTGAGGGCATGAGGCATATCAGCATTTTGTGAGGGGGAGATTGGTGATTTTTGAGAGGCAGATTCATTTGTGACATCTGGAGATAATATAGGGAATCTGTCCATGGATTAGAGCACTTTTTTTAATTCTAATTTTCTTGTATCAGAAATTATTGTGATACATAATTGTTTTAATTTTACTCCACTTAGGAGTTAGAACAGTATATATGCCTGATTGACATTTTATCTGGAACAGATTATGCTGAGATCATTTTTCAAAATGTAATTCTACCCCTGATTCATTCAATCTCTTACTCATTAATTCAGACTGTTTTTGAGTACCCACTGCTACCACATACTGAACTGATGGCTGGACATGTAGATACACATGAAGACACTGTCTTTCAATGGACTTACAGTGGAGATGCCAGGCAAATAATCAATCATTACAGTACAGTGTCCAAGGTATACCCAGGAGCTGTGGGAGTATGAAGAGAAGGCTTTAGAGCAGAGAAAGGGAAGTCTGCCTTGGCATACACACATACACACATCTGTGCACGTGTGTGTGTGCGTGTGTGTGTGTGTGTGCGTGTGTGTGTGTAGAGGTGAGCAGACAGATCTTTGAGGTGAGTATTAAAGAGTGAAAATTCTGACAAGCAATTGGAGATGAGGGTGGGTGCAAGTGGAAGATCATTTTCTTTTAAACTTTTTATTTATTTACTTTGGATTTTTTTTTTTTTTTTTTTTTTTTGGCTATGCTGTGTCTTAGTTGTGGGATGTGGGGTCTTCAATCTTTGTTGCAGCATGCAGGATCTTTATTTGCGGCATGCAGGATTTAGTTCCCTGATCAGGGATCAAACCTGGGCCCACTGCTTTGGGAGTGCAGAGTCCTAGCCACTGAGCCACCAGGGAAGTCCCTGGAAGAGCATTTTAGCTGGAAGGAGTGGTTGATGTGCACCTGGACCTTCATATTAATAACAACCTGACACATTCAAGTGGTACTTCCTATGTCCCTATTCTCTTGCCTATTGCCTTGCTTGCTCATTCATTGCTTGTGTAATGCATTTATTCATTAAGACTTACTAAGTCTCAACCAAGTGTTAAGTACTAGATACAGAAGATACAAGACTGAAAAAAGTATTAGGGGAGAAATGGTTGAGAAACAGACACTTAAACATATGATTAAGAAAGCTAAGTGCTGTAATGAGAGGAGTATGCAGTATAATGTTTGAGCTTCAGGAAAGGAAATTTCTTATGAGGTTAAAAACAGAGACTAAAACTAATGTGCATACCTTGAGGTTTGGGTTTTTGTGTTCCTAGTTCCCAGAATGTATTCAAGAAAAGGAGAATTAGCATCATTAGAGGAGCCATGGGAAGCTGACATGGGTAGATTAACTGATTTATGTTCTGGTGTGAAGGTCAAGGACACAGTACTCTGTTTTCTGGGCTGACTGCCTGTTGTGTATTTCCATATAATATTCCTAGACAGACTCCTAACTCCAAGGGTAAAGGAAATGATTTACTCTGTAATAGAAATTAAATAATTGCTCTGTATTGGCTGTATTAGTGCTGGGTAACAAATTATCCTAAAATTTAGCAGCATAAATCAATAAACATGTATCATCTCCCTGTTTCCCTGGGTCAGGAATCTGGGCAGTCTTAACTTGGGAGTCTCTGGCTGACTCTTCTGAGGTTAGACTCAAGTCATTTGTCTGGTCTACAGTCTTATCAGAAGGTTGAAGCCTCAACCGAGCTTGGAACTGACATCTAAAGAGAGGGACAGTTTTGTGAGGCTGAGCCCTTTACCTGTGGAATCTGATGTTATCTCTGGGTAGATAGTGGTGTCAGAATTATTGGATGTGTAGGAAATTCCACCCTCCATCCTAATTGGTCGTCAGAACCTGCTACATATCTGAATAACTTCACAGAGGAATTGCTTCCCATCATATATTAAACCTAAACATCAAAAATACCTATGTTGATGACGCTTTAACTAAAACACTGCTATATGTAAATGAAATGTGAATGCATTGTGTGGCTTTTTTTCCCGCAAGTACATCTTCAGGTTCCAAAAGACATTTTATCTTCACCTAGAAAAAGAGTGGATTAAAGATTCTTAAACAACATCCTTTAAATTTCTTGTAACATGAATATCTGTACTTAATAGGGACACACTAAAATTCTAATAAGATGGACAACTAACAGTTGCTTCAATAAATAAAATAAACTGGAACCATCAAGAAAACCAAATTGATCAAAAAATGCTTATTTTGAGCAGTAGCTCTGATGGGGCCTATTGACTTTAATTTGAAAATGTTATCTGTTGGGTTCATGAGAATATTTTTTCCTTAAGTGCATTTTCTTTACTGTTGCTAATGGACACTAAAGAGGGCATCAGTTAAAGAGGGATGGTGTGCCTTTGCTGAGTTATATAGACATATACATATAATAATACTTATGGGACATAGTAGGTCTAGGTGTCCCCCTGATCCTTATATTAAAGAGTATGTGCAACCTCCTGTCTACCTTTTACATTTTATCATTGTTTGAATGCCTTTCTGATAGCAGTATGTGGGGCAGAAGAAAAAAGATTGGGAATGTGGTTAATAAGATCCTATTATATGTGGATGACTTTCTGTTTATTAAAGATTCAGTGCTAGCAATATTACTTCAAATGGAAAGAAGAGTCAGGACCAATCCTGTTTTTTCTTTAAGCTTTCCTAGGCAGTCTATGAAATGAATTTCAGATTTCAAATAATAAGAGATTTCACACTTGGACTATGAAATTAAAGTTAGGATTTTATATACACATATGGAGTTTTCATGTATCTTTTAAGAGTCTTTGAGCAGACAAAATAATCAAAGGACTATATATTTTACATGACACAGTCATTTGGAGCTAAATTGTTTATTCCTTTTAGACTTTCAGTTTAAGATGATACAGGTTTTGGCTAGGATTTGAGATCTTGACTATCCCTCAGAAACTGAATAAGCATTAATATTCGCTTTAAAAACTTGTCATTGTTTCATCAATTCCAAGATTTCATCAGACTCATGTCTTGAAAGTGAAAGTGAACGTGCAAGTCGTTCAGTCGCGTCTGACTCTTTGAGACCCCTTGGACTTTACAGTCCATGGAATTCTCCAGGCAAGAACACTAGACTGGGTAGCCTTTCCCTTCTCTAGGGGATTTTCCCAACCCAGGGATCGAACTGGGGTCTCTTGCATTGCAGACGGATTCTTTACCAGCTGAGCCACAAGGGAAGCCCGAGAAGACTGGAGTGGGTAGCCTATCCTTTCTCCAGGGGATCTTCCTGACCCAGGAATTGAACCAGGGTCTCCTGCATTGCAGGCGGATTCTTTACCAACTGAGCTATTAGGGAATCCCTACGTCTTTGGAGGGGGAGATAATGATATTATAGAATAATTTATAGTAATAAAAGTGTTTAGAGAATGTGTATATTTTATTTAGAAAGATATTCCATGTTTGTTATGCAAAATAAGTAATCTCTACTTGAAAGAGCAATTTTAAACAGAATTCCTACTTTTATTTTGTAAAAATATTTATTTGCTGTGCTGTACAGCGCTGCATTTGGGATCTTAATTCTCTGACCAGGGATTGAATCTGCATCCCCTGCACCCCTGCGTTTGGAAGCACATGGTCTTAACCACTGGGTACCCGAGGAAGTCCACCTACACTGATTTTTTAAAAATAAACATTTGAATAACCTACTATTGTCATTCATTGCTAAGTATGAAAAGTAGTAACCAGTTCAACTTGTAAATGGTGATAGTTTTAAAAGGGCTTTCCTGATAGCTCAGTTGGTAAAGAAACCTCCTGCAATGCAGAAGACCCTGGTTTGATTCCTGGGTCAGGAAGATCTGCTAGAGAAGGGATAGGCTACCCACTCCAGTGTTTTTGGGCTTTGCTTGTGGCTCAGATGGTAAAGAATCTGCCTGCAATGCAGGAGACCTGGGGTGGGAAGATCCCCTGGAGAAGGAAAAGGTTACCCACTCCAGTATTCTGGCCTTGAGAATTCCATGGACTGTATGGTCCATTGGGTCGCAAAGACATGACTGAGCAACCCTTTCATTTTTAAAACAATAGTCTGCAAGAACTGGGAAGGGAAAGCCAGTCAAAGAGAATCTAGAGACTTCTAGGTACTTGAAAACTGGTTGTTGTTGTTGTTTAGTTACTTAGTCATGTCCGGCTGTTTGCGATCCCACTCACTGTAGCCTGCCAGACTCCACTGTCCATGGGATTTCCCAGGAGCGAATACTGGAGTGGGTTGCCATTTTCTTCTCCAAGGGATCTTGCTGATCCAGGGATCAAACTCATGTCTCCTGTGTCTCCTATATTAACAGGCAGATTCTTTTCTACTAACGCCACCTGGGAAATTGGACTGTTCAGTAAATGCCAACTCAAGGTGCCTCTCTGTGTCTCATCTGTGGATACTGAGGGCCTACTGAACTGTTTTGTATAGGCGACTTGAGCATCCATAACTTTTAGTATCCACTGGTGGGGATTTGGGGGTAGGGGGTGGTCCTGGAACCAATCTCCCGTGGATAATGAAGGATGACTATACGAATTCTGAGAAGACCTGTCTGTCGAAATCTGTGTTTGGGTCAGTGGTTGACTTTTACCTAAATATTTCAGAGGCATGGGATTAATGTGTTTGTCAGGGCACAAACATTGGTGCTTCCTTAGAGCTGAAAGGGACAGAGGACTTCAGTTTTTGCTCTGGAGAGTTAGCAAATGGAGGGAGTATGAGTAGACTAAAAGATGTCAGAAAAAAGTCAGCCTAAACACCTGGCATCTGGATGGTTAATCGTTGGAAAAAACGAATGTTTATCTATGTGATGGCTTAGATTGTTATGTAACAACAAATTATCTTATTTGAAAATATCATCTAGAGTGGATATATACCTTTCTTTTTATAGTGTTTTATCAATCACTCAATTTACATCGATATTTTTAAAATACAGATTTGGGATGGCCGAAATGGTACCCACTTGTAAGGTAAAATCACTCTACTGATTACAACTGCAAGTCATATACTTAGCATAACCTCAGACTCTCTGTGGGGCTTCTTTTGAGGAACTTGGGTGCTGAGACCAAAGAAAAAGGTGTTTTATTTATTTATATTTTCAACATGTGTTTACCCAGCTTTCAAATTTTCTATTGAAATAGAAGCACTGAAATTCATTGGCAGAAAGCATCAGGATGGATTGATCTGTCTTTAGCAGTAAATCTAAGATTTTCAGATGTCTAAAGAACTCTTAGGCTGAAGAAGTACTGATAAATGGTGTGGAATGGGGAAAGCCAGGGTGTTTATTCTGTTCTTAGGTAATGAAGTCATTATGTTTTGCCTTGAGCTCTATGCTGTATTCTACAACTGAGCATTAAGTCTTAACTTGTTTCACTTTTGCAAATGACTACATGAAATGATCAAATTATTTCTCTAACAAGGGATTTTTCTTTTCTCAAACTGAAAATATTTCTTTGAAATATTTCTAGTAAAAATATAGAACATAATTACCCAGTCATTTTTCAAGTTAAATGTCTGAGTGTCCTGGGGGAAAATTGCCTAACTTTTTATGAAATGATTGTGCTCTTCCATTTGTGTAGCTGTTATAGAATGTTAGGTAGGCACCAGATGAAGATAATTAGGATAAAGGAACAATCTACTGACTGTAAAAAGTGAACTGTCACTTTATCTAAAATGATTAGGGGAGGATTTATAGAAGGGAAAAGACAGAATCCTTTTGTGATCTTATTGTTGACCACCAGCAAGAGCTGTGGTTCCTAATTCTGTATTTTTGGATGCCTCTTGGGAAGAGTCCACAAAGAGAGCTTAACAGAGCAGAAGATTCTCTACATCATAAAACTGTAACTGCTGTGATGGAGCAGACCGTTGGTAATATGGTATCCACACAACAGGAATTCCATGCTTCATCAGCTAATCCTCTTTAACAAACTATGTTGAAGCCACTGAGAAGAAATCTAATTCTACCCTCCCACTCCCATTCCCCCACCTTCCCTGAAAGAGACTTCTTTGGTTTATGGCTATGTTACAGTCTCATAAAGAAACATTTCTGAGTGAATAGTTTTTATTACAGGCTAGTGACACCTCATGTGAAGAGTTGACTCGTTGGAAAAGACCCTGACGCTGGGAGGGATTGGGGGCAGGAGGAGAAGGGGACAACAGAGGATGCAATGGCTAGATGGCATCACTGACTCGATGGACATGAGTTTGAGTAAACTCCGGGAATTTGTGATGGACAGGGAGGACTGGCGTGCTGCAATTCATGGGGTCGCAAAGAGTCGAACACGAATGAACAACTGAACTGAACTGAATTGAGTGACACCAAGGAAAAAAGCTTCCCTGGTGGCTCAGAGGGTAAAGCGTCTGCCTACAATGCGGGAGACCAGCATTCAGTCCCTGGGTCGGGAAGATCCCCTGGAGAAGGAAATGACAACCCACTCCGGTATTCTTACCTGGAGAATCCCATGGACAGAGGAGCCTGGTAGGCTAAAGTTCACGGGGTCGAAAAGAGTCGGACATGACTGAGCAACTTCACTTTGAGTGACACCAAGAGTTTTAAAGCTCCTTTGTAAATTTCTTTGCCTACCCCAGCGTCAGTGGGGGAAGAAATAAAAACTTCAAATTTTTTCTCTTCCCTCTCCCCACCCCCTCTAAAGAAGATAAGCTGAGAAAACTCAAAACACACCAGAAAGATGCAGCAGCCTTAAATGGAGTGGGGTTTGAGGTGGTAAGTAAAGGTAGAGAGGTTGTCAATATTCAAGATGAATTTACATGGCCAGTCCCCTTTCTTATGGAGTTGTGTTTCCTCTTCAAACCAAGGCTAGAACCTAGAATTTACAAGTATAACTCCATCTTACCTACTGACTTAAAATAGAAAGAAACTAAAATCACAGGAGAGGACCATATTTTGTTGATTATAACCCAGGATAGTGAATATTAAAGACATAATGTTTGTTTATTCTCATTCATGGATTATCTTTCCCTTTGAGGGAATCTTCAGGCACAGCTTTGAAATTAACCATTGTGAACATGTTTATATTGGCAGAAGGGTAAGAACCTTTGGCTTTATTTGGGTGTGATGTGTGTAAGCCCATGACTTGGACAACGTCCCTATAAAGCTGTCTGGATCTCTATACTTTCTGGCTCAATGGTTTTGTGTTATGTATTTCCAAATGAAAAAATCCAATCAAGAAACAGAGTTGGACTCTCTCAACACCACACCTTCCCAAGACTTTATTTATTTTTTTATTTATTGTTTATAGTTTGCTGTGGCTTCCCAGGTAGCTCAGTGGTAAAGAATCCATCTGCTGATGCTGGAGACATAGGAGACACAGGTTCAATCCCTGGGTTGGGAAGACCCACTGAAAGAGGAAATGGCAACCCACTCCAGTATTTTTGCCTGGATAATCTCATGAACAGAGGAGCCTGGCGGTCTATGGTCCATGGGGTTGCAAAGAGTCTGACACAACTGAGCACACATGTAGTTTGTTACATGAGATCCCTCCCACTTTCTTCTTGACTTATTGGTCAACTTATCATCCATTGACTTATTGGTCAATTTAGCATTAGAATGTAGGTTGTGTTGGATTGGTCTCTAGTCTTAGCAAAATACTCATCCATGGTGTTGAATAATTTGTAGTAATTGTTACTAAACATCCACTGTGTGATTGCAGACTTTGAGCACTGGAAGAAAGGTTAGAATGCTATTGGTCTAATAATATAAATAGGATTCTATGGGTAGACTTTAAGGACCATATGAGCCCCTGATACTGTGTGAAATTTTAGTCCTATTTACTTATGTGCATTTTGGGAATAAGAGATTTTGAGGCTTTTGTCAGATGTTCAAATGGGTCCCCAAATGTTAAAGGAAATTTACGAGATGAGGAAACCTTATAATACTTGCCCACTGTAGCACAGCTGTCTGGAGAGAGAGCAGGATCTCCTGGTTGTGTATCAACTGTGTAGACTAAATATACAGGTCCATGAGGCTTCTATCAAACAGAGGCCTCTAAGATTCTTGGACAGAATGCGCTGGTCATTCTAAAACGGTGTATTTTCTTTTTTTCAATCTCCCAAGTTCAAGTTCAGGAAATGTAGTGCAGTCTAGAATCTAGACTAGGAGGTAGGCTGGTCCTGTTTATAGTGCCACAGCTGCAGATCACCCACGTGTCTCATTTCCTGCTCTGAGTTTAGAATATAAATGAGGAGATTCTCTTTGCATCCATAACAAGTATATCCTGGTTACTAAAATAAAAGCCTGGTGACATCAATGAAAAATGTGAGCAGCAAAGCCACCACAAGCAGCAGATTCCTTGATGGTGCCCCACTATATATAAGACATTTTGTGCTTTTTTACCTCCTCTTCTAATTTGGGGTATTGTCAGTATTTAAATGCCAGTCAGTCATCACATAGCTAATGTGAGGTTATTTTATGGAAAATCATACCTTTATTTTGGGTGACCTAAGAAAATAAGAAGTAAAATTATTTTCTGAATGACACTTCTGAAAGCAAAAGAAAGTTAGATGGAGAAAGAAAATCCTTTGTTATACAAAGCAGAATTTTACTTTAAAAAGTGCCAGGGACTCTACAATGGAAAAAACCACTTTCCTCAACAGCTTCATACTATCTACACACTGATGCTAAAAATGGTTCCAGTTCTTCTTTTGCTTTAGTAAGTTAGTGCTCATGGTGTTAGTAGGAGAGGTAGTAGTAATTCTTTGAAGGAAGAGGAGGTTCTGGTTTTTTAATTGTTCTGGTTTAGGTTGTTCCCTAAGGTAATTGTCCATTGAATCTATCTTTCCTGCCTTACTGGTTATTCACATTATGACCACAAGGGAAAGCCCAGGCCTGACCTAACAGACAAGATTATGTGTTCTTTAAATGTAAGGGCTAGGGGAAGATAGAAGAATTTAGTGTCTTTTTAAAAAATTGCTGCCACGTAGAAAAGTTTTAATAAATGAAATTGTTCAGCAATGAAAGGGCTGTCTCTCCAGGTAGTGAGCAGCCTGTCATTGGTAACAATCAAGCAGGAGTTGGTTGAGGGGGCAATCATAATGATGACCACAGTGATAACTTGCATTTGATGTTGATTTCTTTACAAAGTACTTTTGTACTAGAGATGCTGGTGGTTGTCTGTGTTGCCAACCACGTGGTTTGGCTTCATTATCATTTTCTTACAGAACTTGTTTATTTCCCCTCCCTCAGAGTGTGGACTTCCATCATGCCTCCTGAATGGACACTTGGCCACATGATCAGTCCCTCAGCCATAGCTGATTGGATTAGGATGGGCCCTTGCCCCAAGGGGGAACAATCAGATTCTGTCTTATAAGAAATTGGGGTTCACTATTTCTAGGCTCACCTTCATTGACATTTAAACTGAAAGTCCTGAGGGCTACCTGGGCAGCCATCATTGGTTATGTGCCTGGAGAAGCAGAGAAAGTTGGTTGGCAAAGTGGGAAAACCGGATACAAAGAAAAAGTGGAGATAAAGGCCCATGGGGTATAATTACAATCAACTACAAGTGATGAATCTCTCCCTGACAGTTTTCTTTTCCTGCTTCTGGTTCCTCAGGCTTATCAGCACTTGAACTTCTCAAGATACCTTTGTATCCTTCCAGCTAATTCTACTTAAGCTAGTGTATGTAAAGTCCTGTTACTTGCAAACAAATTATCTCTGAGTAAGATAACTTTATTTTTATTTCACCAGATCATCTCTACAGTTCTCCCTTATAGAAAGAGAGGAAACTGAAGTTAAATGATTTGTCCAAAGTCTCCTAGCTGAGAAATAGAGGGGTTGTAAGTGTAAGTGATCATGGGAATCGAGTGCCTTGATCCCACTGAGTCTATGGCATGAATCCATCAATAGTGCCCTGGAGAGGCTTTCTGATCTGAGTGGGAAACCATACGAGATGACCCCTAAGGTCCCGTCCCTCTATGTCTCTTTGGCTGAGAGTCCATGACTCACTTAAGGTTCTTAGACTATAAAAATCTCATGAGTATCCCTTCAGCTTTGTGAATCAGTTACTTCAAAGACCCTCAAGAGTGAACCATTTTAGAAGAAGACTGTTAAGTGGGGATGGATGCCCGTATGTTAGTGGGTAAACTTAGTGTTGAGTGAGTTTTCTTGTCTTTCATTTTGTTACGTGTTACCTTGTATTCATTTCTAGTCCTTGGGTAGGCAGACAGGGTTGGTGTACTGGAAGTATATTTTTAGGCTGACATTAAAAAATGTATCATAGACACCAACTCAGGAAGCAGTTTTTAGGTGAGTCAGTATATAAATAACCTCAAAGAGTTTTCATAAAGGGATGGTAGATCTTTTAAATTTAACAGCCCAGCTTCTGAGGCCCCCTTTCCAAAGTCCTACATTCATTTAGTGGTCATTTATTGGGCTTCTACTGTGTGCTGGCATTTTTTACTCAGAAATTAAGGTATAAAGATAAATGCTTATTTTTCATAATACAATTTCAAAAAACCTCATGGTCCTTCTTTGTTTACTTCTCTCTATCCTGAAAGACTGAATTTTGAGGGCAGGGACTGTATCTTGTTCATCTTTGTGTCCCCATACTTAGCATAGCCCCAAGAACAGTAAATACTTGAGATGTACTCAAAAGAATTAGTTAGGAGCTCACTGTCTAGTTAGAAGAGAAAGAAACGAAAAAATCACACTAGTGTTTTCAGTGCTAAGTGCCCAAAATATTCCATGAACACAGGAGGGGGAAATGATTAACTCACTGTGAATACAGTTTTTTAAATGAGCCTTGAAGGGTGGAGTCTTAATGAGAGATGGTGGAATCTGTGACTCTGTACTATCTGTTGCAAGGAGACAATCCAAGGGCAGCCTTATTTTGTTCTGAAGCCAGAGTGTTGGGCCAAAAACTGGACCTGTCACTTAACAAATTTATGTGACACTTTTGGCAAGTAAGTTTCTGAACTTCCTTATACTTCATTTTCTTTATCTATAAAATAGAGATAATAGTAGTACCACGCTTATTAGGATTGTTTTAAGGATGAAACAGTAATACATATGAGGCTTTTACATAGTAAGTATACAGAATAAATGCTCAATAAAGGTGAGTTACTGGACTTGAGCAGAGAGAAGAAATGTAAGTTCTGAAGGGAACATAGTAGCCCAGAAATGGCGGCAGGCAGCAGGACCCAGCGTGTAAAACAAGGACCTGAACAGATGCTAGCCACAGGCCTTTCACTGCTTAAGGACAGTGGTTCTTAACTTTGGGTCAAGGACCTTGACATTGAGAGAAAAATGTGCACAAACTCCGCACAGATACTTTGTATTCATGTTTCAACTGAAGACCTGAAGGTCATCTGTGGGATTCAGAGGTTCCTGAATCTCAAGGAAAGAGTTCTACCTTCGTGGTATACGGAGACCCCCTGGGCGCCCGGTTGCATGCTGGTCACCAGTGAAGCAATTGGAGAACACCCTAAAATAAAAGATGTGGGAAATTCTCAGCACCCTTAGGAGATTATGTGCACAAGGGATGATTTAATCATATTTGACTGTAAACATGAATATGTAAATTAAAATATTTGGGAATAGAGTAATAATTCAAGAAGGGAGCAGAGGTATGTGGGAGAAAACCTCTTAGAAGTCTGCAAGTGGAGATTATAGAAGTTACGTGACTTCTCCAAAGTCATCGGGGTTGCAGCTGAGGAAGGCAGGACTAAGAACCCTGTTTTTCCACCATGAAATACTGTGAAATAACATGTTGTATGCAGAAGATGGTGAATTCCTTTGTTAGAAGAATTTCATATTAGAGAGAAAAAATAAGCTCCTAAAAGAAAGAGAGGCTGATTGGTGAGTTGCCATGATGACTGGGCTAAGAAATTTGGAGTTTGATCCTTAAGAAAAAGAATTGAAAATCACATATTTAGTACTGAAATGAAATGTGGAATTCAGGATTTGAGACTTGTAGCTTGTCCTTTGAATTATACAGCAGCTGGAAATTGATTTTTTTTCCCCCCAATCTGGACTTCTCACATGGTGGTCTTCCCAACGGGAGGGCATCTGTGAACTTTTTAATGGGAGAAGTCATAAAGCTGGGTTAGGGCTGTGTTCGCACAAGGCTGGCTTCCGAGGCAGGTAAAAATCTAACTCCCCTTTTGCTTTTCAGCCACAGACACAGCCATCGCTGCCACCACCAGCTGAGTAACTCGGAATCTAGGGGTTGCCAGTAATTGTGGGTTTTAAGTCACAGAGGAAAAAGATAAGAGGCGAGCAAGGCTGGTTTTTTCACAATTAAATGTTGCCTCTCGGGCTCGTCTGTCGGCAGGAATCCAAGAGGTCAGGACCCACCAGCCATATTATTTTTCTCCCTGGCTGCCTGCTGTCACTCTTATCCCCTCCTCATTCATGGGAATGAGGAAAAGGTGGGTTGGAAATAAAAAGCTTTTGCTAGCCTACTTTTTCCTTTACGAAACTTGTCGGAAACAAAGCTTTCCAGTGAAACAGACGGGATCCCTTTAGGTAGCTGGCTTGTCCTGGCGACAACACAAAGGTATTTTTATGGGGGGGAAGGAAACCATTGTTGAAATGTCCTCTTGTCATTTAATGGTTGTGACATTGTTTTTTCTCCAGGACTGCTGTGTACTCTGGGATTTTTACATTTGTTTCTGTTTAACTCTATGTTAGTCAACATCAAGTTTCTATCCCTGGTCACGCCAACTCCATTGCAAGTGCCCTGAAGGCAGGAATTGTTTTACTGTTCTTTGTTTTTAACACAGCGCTGCAAAGGTAGAAGGCAGTTAAGCATCTGGTGGTGTTTTCATTTACTGTGTTCAAGAGATGTTAAAAGGACCTTAGTCATCATATGTTCAACTTCAGAATTTAATGACAGAATACAATGTGTAAAGTGACTTATTCCAATTGTACAGCTAATTAGTGACTTTCCCAGAGCAAGAAACAGGTCTCATCTCCTAACTCATGATGTCATGGGAGAGGCCTGGAGTGATGAAGTCAGGCAAACCCCATTCAGTTTGCCTCCCTCCCACACTGACCCTGAGACCACATGCCTCGGTTTCCTCATGTTGAGATTACAGATAATCTTCTATATCCGGCTGGCATCTAGGTGTGGCTGAAAATGTCTACACATAATCAACACTCAAAAATGAGAGCTTTAGAGAAACTTTGTTTTATGTCTTTTAAAAATACAAGACCTCCTTTATAAGAAAACACATTTCTGTGATCTCTTCACCATCAGAAAATGTAACTTGATTGCTGTTGGTGAGAACAACTTAGGAGGGACAGCAGGCTAGCGGGGCTCTTGGGAGGATGCAGCCTGGAATGGACCAGAAGTGGAAAGTGGTCCTGCCCACAGATAACGGGGCTCTTGGGAGGATGCAGCCTGGAATGGACCAGAAGTGGAAAGTGATCCTGCCTACAGATAAGAAAGGTAACAAGTGCCATGCCTCGGCCTGTGTTCCATCAGTCCTCGATGGGAGAGAGTTGGGTTGGCTTGTTCAGCAGTTGGTCAGGAATGCCTGCTGCACCCGCCATGCTGGGCAAGAGGCTAGATAGAGATGTTGGGGGTTGGAGGGGATGAACAAGTCAGTGGGCCTAACGTGCTGCAGGAGTGAGATGAGTGTAAATGATGGTGAGCCACACAGTGAGAGAGGGAAGGGCCAGGGGCTGAGGGACAAGCACTCAGGAGGACAGTGCCAGGCTTAGTGTTACTCAGAGGCGAGTGTGGGGGAGATAGATGCATGGAAAGATTGACCGAGATGGGGTGCGGCGGGGGAGTGCCAACGTTACCGGAAAGGAAAGAGTCTTTCAAAGGAGAGACTGGGAGAGGGGACTGGGGAGGAAGAGCAGGAGGAACCTGCTCTGAGCATCAGTGGCTGTTACCGAGGGAGGAGTGACGAAGGTCTCTGGGGCCCGACCCAGAGCTCTGGTTTTTGGTTATCCTTCACTCTCACAGACACGGATGCATTCTCCACCCTCCCTGTGGTGTTGAGTCCGTCTATCTCCTGGAAGCCTGAGCGGCTCCCCCGCATTGTCCCACTGCTGCCTGGAGCTCAGGGAATGGCCTCACTGATGATCAGGGGGAGGACCTCATCTGCAAATGAGAACCCCAGTCCCCACCTGTGTGCTTAGTCGCTCAGTTGTGTCCAACTCTTTGTCACCCCATGTAAGCCCACCAGGCTCCTGCGTCCATGGGGATTCTCCAGGCAAGAATACTGGAGTGGGTTGCCATGCCCTCCTCCAGGGGGTCTTCCCAACCCAGGGATCAAACCCAGGTCTCCTGCATTACAGGCAGATTCTTTACCGTCTGAGCCACCAGGGAAGACCCCCATCCCCACCTAAGCCACATGAAACAAATACTCTGTGCAAATAACACTGGCCTGACTCCAGCAATAACACAGCTGTTGAAACAGCTTAGTCACCAGGGCGATGGAGGTAGTGCAGCGCGGGAATGCGGGGTGCAGAGATCTGACATTTAGCTGGCTGGCAGCCGCCCCGGGAGCCAGCACTGATCTGTGGGAGAGCCTCGGAGAGGGTCCGCTTGCCATTCACAAGCATGTCCTTGTTTCTTTTGAGGCCCAACCGTAATCCTCTCCCTGGGCCGGGCAGACAGTGGAAGAAAATGAAACATTTTGGGACTGAGGAGAGGACAACCAAAATGGTTCACTCCTCTGAGACACCTGGTTTCTTTTCCTTAATGATCCATGTTTATTTCCTGGATAATATATATTTGTTCCCCTGCTCCAGGCTAGGCAGAGTGTGATTTAGAGGAAGGTTGAGTGGGAGGAGGGGATGGTGGGGAAGAGCTCTTTTCTAGAAAAGTGTGACTTTCTTAGCTTTTAGGTGTAGGAAGAAGCAGGCAAGTCCTGGCCCTCCTGCCTGATCTTGCTTGAGCTTCTGCATCTTCATCTGTCAGAGCTCCTGTCTGAAGGACTCTGGGCAGATCTGGGCACACTGCTTCCCCGGGTTTCAAGCAGGGTTTTAGGAGGACTAATAAACTGCCATGGAGTGACCCCATCCCTCCTCTAGCCCTTTGAAGAAGTGACCTTTGTGTTTTCTCTTTATCCTGGACTACTTCTGCACTGTTTGTTTTGGGAGTTGTTAAGTTAAATTAGCCATCCCTTTCCTCTCCTGGTTACTGTATGAGAATGCAGCTGTCAGTCTGTAAACTCTGCCATCATCTATTCTTAGATTCAGGGTGAATGAAGCCCTCTTCTCTAATTGCATTTGGAGGGGAGGGGGAGGGCAGGTAGATTTTCATAACCATCAGCTGTTCTTCTAAACGCTGTGTGCACTGCTGGCGTCCTGGGGAGAAAGCAAAGCAGCCCACTGTGCGTTTCCCTCCCCTGGCTGTCAGGTTTGTTCTCACTCCACATTTATGTTGATTATGGTCAAATAGGAAAGAGCTGTTGCCACATTTGCTCCCCAGTGTTTTAACACTTGCCAGCTTGGATGGTTCTGATTTCTCTAGTTTGTCAGGAAATGATTGGTTCATTGTTGAGTTCAGGTTCCTTGGAAAACAGGGAAGATCCTCTGGTGACATTTACTATGAGAGTCAATAATCTTAAACATTCTGAGAACTGTGTAAGGGCAGCAGGCCTCAATTTTTTCGAGATCTCTCTACCCGCTCCTCCCCCCATCCCCGCCCCATCCCAGTCTGCCTTTCACACAGCTGCCAGATCTCACTGCTTAAACATCCTTCTAAATAAGATGCTGCAATGTTCAGAGCACATTTCTTCTCTTTCTTAGCAGATGCCTCCTCATCCCAACCTTGTCTGTTTTCTCTGCTCCATCTCCCATTCCCTGCCGTATTGAATGAGTTGATTTCTCCGACTGCACTGCGCTATTTTGTGCTCCCATGACTCTTTAGCCACGTGATTCCCTCTGCCTATAATTCCTTCTCCTTCCTTACCCAGTGAACTCTTACTCATCCTGTGAGTCAACAGTTAAACATCATTTCTTTTAGATGAGATACTCCAGAAGATTGTATATTCTGTGCTGTGTTTCTCATGCCCCTAGTTAGTACTCTTGACATCTTATGCTGACTACACTTGTCCCTTGATGTCCCTGGGGGATTGGTTCCAGGACCCCTGTGAATGTCAAAATTCACAGATGCCCATGTCCTTTATATACTGCACCTTTATATGGTACAGTACAGTCAGCCTCCCATTTCTGCAGGTTCTGCATCTGTGGATCCAGAGAACTGACTGAATATACCTATTTCATATGCACTGCCCACATGGGGTAATATTCCTTCCCTGATGGCTCATTAGTAAAGAATCCACCTACCAATGCAGGAAATGCTGGTTCGATCCCTGGGTTGAGAATATCCCCTGGAGATGGAAATGGCAACCCATTCCAGTATTCTTGTCTGGGAAATCCCTGGGACAGAGGAACTTGGCAGGCTATAATCCATGGGATCACAGAGAGTCAGACATGACTTAGCAACTGAAAAACAACTGCCTTCCTTACCTTACTGTGAACAGTTGAGGGCGATGACTCTGCCTTGAAACTAGTAGGTGCTTCAATGTATTTGGTGGAGGAAAACAGGGATGGGATGGTCCAATCAGCATTAGAGGTTTCAGAGGTATGTTATTCTATCATGGTGGCGGCAGCAGCTGTTATGATTTCTCAGTTCCTGATGGGCTTCTTTTCTGTCCCGGATAAGTAGGCTTGAGTAGATTATCAGAGACCTAACATGTCATACCCAAATGAGTGCTGTAGATTTTTCTTCTTTGGAGTCTTACCAGTAGTTCAATCTATTCTCTTATCTCTGTAGATGTGGACAGGCATGATTATTGTTGTTCAGTTGTTAAGTCGTGTCTGACTCTTTGTGACCCCGTGGACTGCAACAGGACAGGCTTCCCCGTTCTTCACTATATCCTGGAGTTTGCTCAAATTCATGTCCATTGAGTCAGTGATGCTATCTAACCACCACATCCTCTGTCACATTCTTCTCCTTTTTGCCTTCAATCTTTTCCCAGAATCAGAGTGTTGTCCAGTGAGTTGAGTCTTCGCATCAGGTGGTCAAAGTAATGGAGCTTCAGCCTCAGTCCTCCCAATGAGTATTCAGGGTTGATTTCCTTTTGGACTGACTGGTTTGATCTCCTTGCAGTGCGACGGACTCTCAGGAGTTGTCTCCTCCTCTACCCCAACTAGCCCTCTCAAGCAGAACACTACTGCAACTCCATACTGTAATTCAGATGGAGCAGGAGCAAGGGAATGATGACCCCCTCAGGCTCACTCTGTTTCCACCCAGTCCTAGAGAGCAGGTGTATTGCTCCTTGATGGTACCCTTGGCCAAATTTGAAGAACATCCTTTTTTCTGAGAGTGTGTGTGTGTGTGTATACATATGTGTGGGGGTGGGAGAAAGGAAGCAGGCTGTAGGGGAAATAAAGTGAATGCCCCCAAAATAGCAGGCTGTAGGCTACACACAAGTGGTATAGCAATGATGGAGTTACAGAATTTTGGATGTTAAGGCTATTTGGAGAAAGAAGAAATATATTCATTCATTAATATGGCAAATATTTAATGATGTTTTGTGAAGATATGAGTGATGTAGCTATGAACAAGACTGAGGCAGTCAGTCCTTGGCTCTCAGAACCTCTCCAAGTGGGAGGTGGGTAGGCAAAGAGATACAGGGAAGTAGTCAGTAGCTGAGCTGCAGTAGGATACATGTTACATCAAGGACACAAGGGTCTATAGGAGCAAGAGGAGAAGCCTTCCATCTGCTTTAGTGGGTGAGGGAAGGTGGGAATGTAGGATTCTAGAAGATGAGCAAGTGTTATTCTGGCATGAGGGGGGATGCCAAGCACTATCTTCAGAGTACTGTCTGCAGACCAGAGAAGAAGCTCTTCTGTAATATACCCTCTCAGAGAAGGTGCCCAGTAAAAGCCAGTGTGCTAGCAGGGACCCCAAGTGCAGTAAGTGTAGATAACTTTTAGTGAAACTGAAAAGTAAAAGTTGCTCCGTTGTGTCTGACTCTTTGCAACCCCATGGACTATACAGTACATGGGATTTCTCCAGGCCAGAATACTGAATGGGTAGCCTTTCCCTTTCACAGAGGGTTTTCCCAGTCCAGGGATCGAACCCAGGCCTCCCACATTGCAGGCGGGTTCTTTACCAGTTGAACCATAAGGAGGCCCAAGAATACTGGAGTGGGTAGCCTATCCCTTCTCCAGGGGATCTTCCCGACCCAGGAATTGAACCCGGGTCTCCTGCGTTGCAGGCAGATTCTTTACCAGCTGAGTTATCAGGGAAGCCTTAAAAAAGCAGTCAGCATTTCCTGAGTGCTAACTGTATGCCAGGGCTGCGTGAGTGACTAGCACGTGTAATCCTCACAACCATAGCACATGGACACACTGTCATCCCCCCTGTATAGAGAAGTTCGGTGACTTGCCGACCATCGCACGGGCACCAAGTGGTCAAGGTGGTCCCAGATCCCAGGCTGCCTCTCCCTGGAGCCTGAGCTCTTACCCATCTTCAAGGCTGGAAGTGGGATGGCAGGCTAAGGTGACCAGCGTAGGGGCAGGGATAGGAAAGGGGTTGTGAGATGAGATCCTGAGATGCTAACCAGGAGCCAGGTCTTAGTCTTGTATGCCATTTAAGGAGTTTCAAGATTAGACTGAGGGCAATGTAAAGGCTTGAAAGTATTTTAGAAATCATCTATCTGGCTACAGTGTGAGAAACATACATGGGGCATGTGTTTGAGTCCTCTAGACCTGAGATGATGGTGGCCCCGAATAAGGGCTTCCCTGGTGGTTCAAACGGTAACGAATTTGCCTGAAATGTGGGATACCCAGCTTTGATCCCTCGGTCTGGAAGATCCCCTGGAGAAGGGAATGGCTACCCATTCCAATATTCTTGCCTGGAGAATTCCATGGACAGAGGAGCCTGGCAGGCTACAGTCCATAGGATTGCAAAGAGTCGGACATGACCGAGTGACTAACACTTTCACTGTGAACAAGTGGAGGGTGGTGGTGAGGAGAGAAAGGGAGATAAATCTGTAAGACTTGATGAGCTCAGAGAATGGACTGAATTTGGTGGTTTGGCTTTCTTTTGTGAACTGTGGAAATAGACCCATCCATCCAGTGGAAAGTGGGAATGCAGATTTGAAACTCAGGAGGGAAATCCGAACTTGAGAGGTGGCTGATGCCCCAGGAAGTGATGAGACCCCTCAGAATGAGTGTGCTGAGTTGGAAGGGGAAGGAGTGGGATTTCCCTGGTGGTCCGGTGGTTAAGGCTCCATGTCTCCACTGTAGGTGGCTTGGGTTCATTCCCTGGTTGGGGAACTAAGATCCTGTATGCTATGCAGCCAAGAAGCTTAAATAAAATAAGGAGGGGAAAAGAGCTACTCTACAACTCAGTGAACACCAGGAGGTGGTTTTTCTATATTCTGTTGTCCTACCAATTCATTTGTTTACAAAACATTTGGTGCCCCCGCTACTTTTTGAAATGTATATCCTTTAAGCAGTCCAGTAGGATGCAGTAGGGCTACGTGGATATTTTCTGAGAAGATGTCACTTTGCAAAGGGCCTGATGTGGGGAACATTCCACCGTGTCCTGCTCATATTTTCATAGACAAGTTACTTCAGTTAGGAGATACTGCTTCAGAATATAGCAAGGGATCATTCTGACGATGCTTAGAAAAATGTCTTACATGTGAAAAATATTTCTCTGCAATGCAAATCATTTTACATGATGGGGTAAAAGTGAGACAGGTGAACTCAACTGTTAGTCTGGTTTGTGAAATAATTGTCCTCATTCATTTTATAACTACCTCACACCCAGGCCTGTAGGGCATCTTAAAAAAACAGCCAGGACCAAATTTATAATTAGCTGAGTCCATTTTTGCCAGACCTAACCATGGATATAGGACAGGGTTGGTTTTGTTATTTCCTTAATTGAAAGCGTCAAGAAAATACAAGCCAGGTCAGGGAGTTTTTGATCAGGGAGAGAACGCTGGCATAAATAACCCCAGATTATATGTCTGCAGGAGGCTGGGAGGAGGCTGGTCTGCACGGCCTCCTTCTGAGGTTACCCAAACAAACCTGGTGACTGGCAGCTCCCCTATGTAATGTGGGAATGTGTGTGAGCATTTTAAATCTCTAATTTTTTCTCAGGGCAAGGGTCCAGGGAAATCAAGGTTTCTTAGGGAACTGAAAAGCTTTTGACAACCATAAAATAATTCTTTATTTTCTCTTAATGTAACTTGCCCTCCCCCTTTTCCCCTTTATTTCTTTAACTGATCAATAATATCACCTAATCATCATGGGACTGGATGGAAAAGAAATGAGGATTTTTAAGTGTTTATATGCAAGTGACTCTGTCAACAACCTTGGGAAGTAGGTCCCTGCTGTTTCTATATTGCAGAGGTGGAAATGGACTTAATCAAAAGTCACTTAGCTAAGAAGACATAAAGATAAAATTGAAAAGTGAATCTATTTGGCCCCCACACTCTGTAATATCCTGACTGGCAAATGCCTATTTCCAAAAGTGTAAGTAAGAAGCATTCTGATGAATTCCTCAAAGGAGGCTCATCTTTCATAACTTCAGCCTCTCCTCCCAGAGACCATTCTGACATTAAGCAGCTGCCCTAGGTTTTTGGGGGTGCTCACGCTGTTTCCTAGCTCTTTGTCCCCCTCCCCCATCATTTTTGGCTTATGCTGAGGACTTGCTCACCTCTTTGGCTTTCCTCTTGTCTTCACAAAACTGATTGGCAAACACTTTTCCCATGAAGGGCAGGATGGTTTAACTCATGCCGAGATAAATGCTTCTTAAGGGTATGCTTGGTCTGTGTATCCCAGTGTGGGAAGGCACAGATCTTTCTGCCTGTAATGGTACTCGGTCTGGATCTGCTCCCACAGAACCCTGCACTCCAGGTTCCTCATGTCAGAGCACTGCTTCCATAACAGGGTGGAAATCCCAGCTGTGCCTTTCCACACCTCCCTTCCCAGTATTGAGAATGGATTTTCCGAGCAAACAAAATGTTATCTCCAAAGTCATTTGAGAAATGTGAGTCTCAGACAGCCCACAGGACAACAAGGCTGCTGGTCTCATTTAGGTGTGGAAAGCCATGCATCTCAAATCTATAAATGCCCTATGCTGATACTTTACAGCTTCACCCCATAGAACTGGTGTAACCAGCATTCTTGTCTTATAGAGAAGGTTCTCCGGGAGCCAGAGGTAGTCTTGGCCTTCCTGCCATTCTCCCAAGGAGTTCAAATTGAATGCTTCCCTTTCATTCTCTCTGTGGAGGTGGGGAGGGGAGCATTGCCCAAACAGTACTGCAGGAGTCATGAGACCAGTGTTTTATTACCTGCAACATAGTCATTAAAGCTGAGCTTGTTTCCGAATCCATTGGAGACAGAAGAGAAAGCGATTCTGGCGGCTGACTTCACAGCTCTACTGGGTTCCTCTGCTGAGTGTTTTCCTTTCTCTGCGTTTTGTGCTCCAGGTTTGGATATGGGTTCATAGTGGGAGGTTCATGTCTCTGAAACCTGGTAACTATTTTGAATTAAAGTATATAGGAGACTTACTTTCATATCCCTTATGCAATGATAAAAACAATAGCTAAACCCATCATGCTTTCAGCACTGATCTAAGAATTTTTCATGTAGTAACTGATTTAAAGATCACAAAGTCCTAGGTGTATGCTCGGTTGCTTCAGTCATGTCTGACTCTGTGAGACTCTATGGACCATGGCCATCCTGGCTTCTTTGTCCGTGGGATTCTTCAGGCAAGGATACTGGGATGGATTGCCATGCCCTTCTCCAAGGGATCTTCCCAAGCTAGGGATGGAACCCATGTCTCTTCTGTCTCCCGCATTGGCAAGTGGGTTCTTTACTACTAGCACCACCTGGGAAGCCCCAGCATCCTAGGAGGCAAGTCCTATTCCAACAGGGTGAAGAAACTGAGTGTCGATGGGTGGGGGGAGATCAGAGAGTCCTGTGAGGGGAGGCTTGCAGGTCACTTGAACTGGCCATTCTCCCTGTATAAGAACCACAGGCCATGAAGCTCTAGAAGCTTGAGTCTGATGTTTCTAGCGGAAGCTGAGTCTTGGCTTCTCTGCCTTATGAACAGGAATGATAACATCTGCCCCAGACAGCACAGAAAGTAGGGAGGTGATCCATGAGGATTAGGCAGAGCCTGTGGTAAATTTCATGAACAAAATAGAAAAAGTTTAGAAAGAACTTCACTTGATGGCAAAATGGGAAGAAAAGAATAGTGGTATGGGGCAGTATGAAAAGTGTCTCCCTTCACCCCAAAGAATGATGTTTTCTTAGCTGACCTGCGCAGAGATTTTGTTTCCTTTTTGTGTTTTTTTAAAATATTTATTTTTACTTATTTGGCTGCGTTGAGTCTTAGAGGTGGCATGTGGGATCTTAATCGCATCGCACAGGATCTTTTGTTGCGGTGCGTGGACTCTGGTTGTAGAACGTGGGCTCCAGACCATGCAGGCTCTCTAGTTGCAGCTCACAGGCTTAGCTGCTTCACTGCATGTGGGATTTTAGTTCCCCAACTAGGGATTAAAACTGCATCCCCTGCATGACAAGGCAAATTCTTAACTGCTAGACTGCCAGGGAAGTCCCTTCGTTTTGTTTTTAGTGAGTTGATTATTGACATTCAAAAATTGAGAGATGTATAACCATCTGAATCTGGCTTCTTTCAAAGCAGCAGGTCTGGAAAGATAACCTATGCAGTCTCTTGAGGGTTGGAGTTGAAAGCAGCTGCCCCCCGTACATGGGGCTGTCTCCCATCCCTGATCACACACCAAGTTAGGGCCAGATCCACGATCAGAACACAGGTGTCGCTGGGCTTCCAGCTCCAGGCAGGGTGGGTCCCTTTATCCTCTCCAGGCAGTTTTCTGCAGTGATGCTCTGTAGGTCTGGCCGTTCCTCTCCTCAATTCTCAGGTTAGAGAATTGCAACCATGCTCCCAGTGGTCTCCTGGAAGCACTGCATGTTTCTTTCCTCTAGAGAGTTGTGTTTGGTCCATTACGTGGCCTTTGCATGCAGTGTGCTTGATTCAACTATTAGGTTTCTTTTGAATTCTGTTTCTGCCAGCAAAGATGGTAGAGGATGATGGGGTCTGGGGGAACCAGACTGAGGTGTAAGGCCTAGCTCTGCCACTTACTAACATGTATTCTTGGGCAGTTTTTCTATCTGACTTCTTCCTCATAGGATGGGTGTGAGGATTAAAGAGTACAGTGTTCACATGGAGCCTTGTTTTTATTAAAGACGTACCTGTTCATGTTTTGTGACTCATTTGAGGGGCTTCTTTCATCACTTACCCAGTTTTCTTTAAGCAATACAAAAAAGATGGTTGTCTTTTAAGAAGGTTTCAAAATAGTCCTTTCTCATATTACCAACACTACAACTTCAGGCAAGTCACTTCATGTCTGAGAGCCTCAGTTTACTTACTAATCAAAAGGAAATACCCATGCCCACTTTATAGAGTTGTTTAGTGAGGTCATTTAAATGAAAGCACGGAAGTCATGAGGGCCTAATAGAGAGTAATTGTACGTGAAAACAGTCTTTAAAATTTTTGTCTTTAACAGCATATTTTAAAACAGTTTGGAGATTCCCAACAGGTAGCAATAACTCTTAAAATAGGAAGACGGACAGGAGGCAAGTGTGTCTGGCCCTTTCTCTCCCTGAGGCACCTGCTCTGTAAGGCCCACCCCTAACACTTGTGGCGCTCAGGGCAAGAGTACCTATGAAGGCAATGGCTGCCATATGTCTACATATTTAATAGTAATAAATCACACCAACAAATTGTTAAGCCAAATAAGTCCTATCACCCAAATGTAGCTAATCTATCTTCATGATGAACTGGAAGTCTGGGTTTGAATTTAGGATTCTTGGGATTTGGGAATTTGGGATTCTGTGTCAAAAATGTGATGGACCAGGGAGTGTGGGCTTCTCAATGTCTTTTCTTCCCATCCCTGACTCCATCCCACACAAAGAATTTGTTTATGTGTGGACACCCCACCCTCCAAGCTCAACCTCTGTCCATGTCCTCCTACAAAGAGCAGCCCTTTGATCATTCATGAGCCCAAAGGTGCACAAGTGGTTGTGTAGTTCCCTTTGGGAGACCAGATCTGGGGAAGTTGTCCTCCTCCCCAGGATGTGGAAATAGGCTTAGAGTTGTCTTAGTATGTATTCTGGATTCCTGAGTTCCTGGGCCATGTTCTATAAATTGGGGGAGAGGTTAGGCTCTTGGTGAGCATGTCCCTTTCACTTCAGGATCTTCTTATCCAGAGAAGAAATGAACAGCTGGGAAAGGGTGAGACAGAGTGGGACCTTTTATTTATTTGCTAATTTTATATAAATATTTATTTATTTACACTGGGCTTCCCTGGTGGCTCAGATGGTCAAGAATTGCCTGTGATGCAGGAGACTTGGGTTTGATCCCCGGGTTAGGAAGATCCCCTGGAGGAGGGCATGGCAACCCACTTCAGTGTTCTTGCCTGGAGAATCCCATGGACAGAGGAGCCTGGTGGGCCACAGTCCATGCAGTCGCAAAGAGTCGGACACGACTGAGAGACTTTCATTCATTTCTTTATTTTTCGCTGCGCCGGGCCTTCGCTGTGGCATGCGTGCTCTTGGCTGCAGCCTGTGGACTTCTCTCTTGTTGCCGTGCATGGGTTCAGTAGCTGCAGCTTGCAGGCGTCTCTGGTTGTGCCTTGTGGCTTTCTAGTTGCTGTGTGTGGGCTTAGCTGCCCTGCAGCACGTGGAATCTTAGTTCCCTGACAAGGGATCAAACCCATGTCCCCCTTCATTGGAAGGCAGATTCTTAGCCACTGGGCCAGCAGTGAAGTCCCTTTAAAAGTCTGGGGCCGAGATTCAGGACCTCTCCTGCTGTGTTGTATCTAAGGCCAGTGCTGCCCTGAACCCTGGCCCTCCAAGGAGCTCAACATAAGAGCTGATAACTTCCTTTATACCTCTCATATTTATACTATTGAGCTCTGTGGAAATACCCTTTCAACAGGGTTGACCGTCCCAATTCCTAATCCCAGGATTCGAAGTGAAAAGGAGGTAACTTGGTGCCTAGTACTCAACTCACAGATGGAAACTCTGGCCAGTTCTTTCTTTGGACCACTGAGGCTGCCAAGCAAGGAGCAGTTGTAGTCATTCTGGCTCCTAACCGAGAAGGTATACAACCTCTAGTTATTGCTTCTGCCAAGCCAGGCATCCCACAGTTTCTTATACAAACTCCTATTATTCTGCATTCTCAACCCTGGGTCTCTGCACAGCCTGGTGTCCTCAAGTCCAGAGTCTCTTCCTGGACTGTGTGGAGCTGAGAAGATGGATGAGAACTGGGGTTCCAGTGACTCTGTCTATAGACTTTGACCCCACTTCTCTGTCGTCAGCATCTTGCCTTTCCTTCTTATGCAACACCTGGTACTTTCCAGTTCTGAGTGGCTTGCGGGTCTATTGGACATATTGGCTCACTTTTTCAAAATATCCCTTGTGTGGAGTTTCAGCTGTGGCCATCTTTGTAGCTGCCAGGAAATCCTACTTCCTCTATTTTTCATCTTCAAAACAATTGTTGCAATCTCTGATCTGCTCCTGTCACTATCATTTTCCCCCCTTGTGATTTAATGGCTTTTATTTTCCTTTCCTGTTTTTTGTTTTGATTTTTGGTGGAGTTTCAGGAGTGAGATAAGGAAAACACAGGTGGCCAATTCACCATATTTGACTGAGGATTTATTATCTTCAGTTATTTTTTCATTGAAGCATAGTTGATTTACAGTATTATATTAGTTTCAGATATATAGTGTAGGGATTCACATTTTCTTTTTTGCATGTTATACTCTATTCAGTTATTATAAGATAATGGCTACAATCCTCTGTGCTATACAATATATGTACTTGTTGTTTGTTTTATACATAGTAGTTTGTATTTCTTAACATCATACCCCTGACATGCCCCTCCCCATCTCCTCTCCCTACAGGTAACCACTAGTTTGTTTTTTATATTTATTTCTGTTTTGCCATATACATTTGTTTGTATTATTTAGATTCCACATATAAGTGATAACATACGATATTTGTCTTTCCCTGACTTATTTCACTAAGCATAATATTCTCTAGGTCCATCCACATTGCTGCAAATGGCATAATTTCATTCTTTTTTATGGCTAATATTCCATTGTATGTGTGTGTGTGTGTGTGTGTGATTTGTACCACATCTTTTTTATTTATTTATTTTTCAGGTGAAGGATTATTGCTTTACAGAATTTCGTTGTTTTCTGTCAAACCTCAACATGAATCAGCCATAGGTATACATATGTCCCCTCCCTCTTGAGTCTCCTTCCTATACCACATCTTCTTTATCCACTCATTTGTTGATGGACATGGGTTGCTTCTATATTTTATGTTGAAACTATTGCTGCTATGAACATTAGAGTATATGCATCTTTTTGAATTAGTGTTTTTGGTTTTCCTGGATATATACCCAGGAGTGGAATTGCTGGGTCATATGGTTCTGTTTTTAGTTTTTGGAAGAATCTCCATGTTCCTTTCCATAGTGGCTGCATCAATTTACATTTCCAGCAACAGAGTACAGAGTTCATTTTTCTCTACATCCTAACCCCAACTTGTTACTTGTAGACTTTTTGATGCTAGCCATTCTGACATGTGTAGGTAACATTGTGCTTTGACTGTGTTTCTCTAATAATTAGCAATGTTGAGCATCTTTTCATGTGCCATCTGAATATCTTCTTTGGAAAGATGTCTTTTCAGATCTTCTGTCCATTTTTTGACTAGGTTATTTGTTTTTTTTTAAATGTTGAGTTGTACCACCTGTTTTTATATTTTGGCTATTAACCCCTTGTTGGTTGCATCATTTGTAAATATTTTCTCCCATTCCATAGGTTGTCTTCTTGTTTTATTATCGCTTTCCTTTGCTATGCAAAAGTTTTAAAGTTTAATTAGGTTTCAGTTTGTTTACTTTTGCTTTTATTTTTTTGCCTTAGGAGACCGATCCAAAAAAAAAAAAATACTGCTGTGATTTAAATCAAAGAGTGTCCCGCTTATATTCTCTTCTTTATAGTGTCATGTCCTACATTTAGGTCTTGAACACATTTTGAGTTTATTTTTGTATATAGTTTGAGGAAATGTTGTAATCTCATTCTTTTACATGTAGCTGTTCAAGTTTCTCCAGCACTGCTTATTGAAGAGACTTTCTTTTCTACATTGTATATTCTTGCTTCCTTTGTCATAGATTAATTGACCATAGGTGCATGGGTTTATTTCTAGGTTCACTACTCTGCTTTGTTGATCTATGTGTCTATTCTGTATCCATACCACACTTTTGATTACTGTAGCTTTGTGGTATAGTCTGAAATCTGGGAAGGTGATACCTCCAGCTTTATTTTTTCTCAAGATTGCTTTGGCAGTTCAGGGTCCTCTGTTGTCCCATATAAATTTTAGGATTATTTGTTTTAGTTCTGTAAAAAAGGGCATGGGTATTTTCATAGGTACTGCATTCCATCTGTAGATAACTTTGGGTAGCATGACCATTTCAACAGTGTTAATTATTCCATTACAAAAGCATGGGAGATCTCTCCATTTCATTGTATCATCTTCAGTTTCCTGCATCGGTATTTCATAGTTTGCAGAGTATAGGTATTTTACCTTCTTGGTTAAGTTTATTCCTAGATTTTTTACTTTTTTTGATATCATTTTAAGTGGGATTTTTTTTTCACTTTTTCTCTCTGATAGTTCATTATTAGTGATTGAAGATTTAAATGGTACTAATAAAAGAGTGGGCACTGATGTTCATTGAGAGTTTTGTCTATATCAGAATAGCCTCACATCCCTTCTTTCCTGCATTCTTTCTTTCTCTTCCTAGATTTCCTCAGAGAGCTAGGGATTCACACTGTCAAATTGTTTTCGAGCCACACTGGGTCAGGGATAATAAAGCCCCAATTTTCTAGACAGCAGCTATTCTTACCTGTTTCCTTTGTGACATGGAGTTGAGGTTGCAGAGCCCAGAACTGAGCCCAGTCTCATAACCCCAGTGGGAGCTGGCTCACCCTGGTCATTTTAGAAATGTAGTTGTGCTTTTTTCCCCCATTAAGACTCCTCTATTCTGAAGCTTGCTCAGCAGAGTATAAAACAGACCAAATGGATAGATGTAATTTTTATCAAACTAATCTCTTTAATGAGCTCTGCGATGAGTTAAACCCATTCATGGTCCTTATTGATACAGAAGTATATTGAATGCTCATTTGTTTAATTATGAACTTATTTTAATATTCCTGCCTGTGTATAAGTCATCTTAAATTTAGAGAAACCCTTCACATCTTAAATTAACTTTGTCCACACTCTGAAGAAAGAGTTTTGCATTTTAGATAAGCAGGAAAGCCTATATTTGAGAACTTCTTGGGGGGATTTTAGAAAGGATCTTTCAGACTAGAGTGTTCCTGAAGAAAGCACCTAATGTACTTGTCATTTATCTGTGAGGTGGTGAAAAATTTTGATCATTTTGATCAGAGGGGAGAGGACAGATGAGTTGTAGGTTTCAAGTACTAAGGCACTTTTGTGGAAAAATGACCTCATGTGCCATGGGACTTATATGGGGAGATGTAGGGCCAGTGGTATAAATTAAGAAGGATACATGTTGAGTTAGAACTTGACCATTTGGAACTGTCTATGAGAGACTATGACCACCGTCTCTGGAAGAATTTCAGTGGGAGCTCTTTGACTCCTTAGCAGAGCAGTTGGTTATGGGAGGGGACCCAGCATCCAGCTCAGACATTCATCCTGTGACTTTTAAGTCTTCAGAGTTGGAAAGTTAGGTTTGGTGCTTGATAGGAACTGATACATCTCTTTTGTCTTATTGGTTTCCATGGTGGAGCCTAGAAGAGTTTTAAAACTGTTTTTCAAGTATCTTACCAGAATTGTGCATCCTTTCTTTTGCAGGAGAAAATGCAGAAGTTTCCATGGATGTTTCTCTGGCTTACCGTGATGATATGTTTGCTGAGTGGACTGAGATGGCCCATGAGAGAGTGCCCCGGAAACTCAAATGTACCTTCACCTCCCCCAAGGTAGGGTACCTTGACGTCCTAGCTGATGGGGTTTTTATTTGGTTTCCAGGTATGTGGGAACACTTGCTCAGACAGATTCCTTGTTCCTAAGCCGACATGACCCACAAAGGTTAGTAGTCACCATCCTTTGTCCTAGGAGAGGGCAATTTCCATATTTCATGCCCCTGCAAAGGAGCAAAGAACAGAAGAAGGAATGTTTGTTTGAAGTGATTTAGTTGTTTCTCTAAAATACTTCCATAAACATAAGCTCTTTGTTCTTTTGTTAATTAGCTAAAAGTGTTTGAAGAATGTTGCTTAGTTAATTTTAGGTGGGGAAATCTGTTCCTACTGGATCAATGCATGCGTCTGCTCTCTGTTTCTTAGGCATCTCTGTTGCCAAAATCAGCGTGTAGGTGTGAAGACTGACAATCCCAGGGAACAAACATCATAGACAAAAAGAAGGGCCTGAGGGAGGAATCTAATTTCCTTTGTGACCTCTCAGTCTTTCTGCACATCTTTAGGACTCTGCTTTCTTTGGTTCTTCCAGGAAGATTTGTTTAACCACCCAGAGGGAGGAATGTCACTATCCTGCATTGAGTGTAGGACGACCCTTTCTCTTGGACGAAGGCCTCAGAATCTTGAGGAATTAAAATATAGGGATGGATTCAGTGACCCTCAGAGAACAGTGGGATTTGATTGTATAAGGACCAAATCAGAATTAGTGGGGGCCCTTTTCCAGTGCCAAGTGATGCCCTCAAACATGCCTCCCCAAGATTCTGTCCTGCTCACCCTCCCCTACCTGCCAAAGTCTCTGAGGTTGAAATGGAGCCGTAGTTACTGTTACTCATGGTTACTCACATTCCTCAAGAGTGTTGACAGGGAGCATCACCAGCTAGGTGATCTCTGATGTCCCTTCCCGGACAGAAATAATCTTATTTTCTTTGCATGAAATGGAGGAGAGGCCAAACTGCACTGAAGCACTTTCCTGATTATGTTGTTTATCACTTGACATCTTCAGGTCAGTTGCTGCTGAAGAATTTGGCTACTTTGTAGTACCTGCTCTGTTGATCAGTTTAGCGCTTCACTTTTGCTTATAACTGCAAAGTTGGGTTTTCCTGTGGAATAGTAAGGATGACAGGTTGAAGCCTCTGAGAACCATGCCCCCATCCTGCCCTGAATAGGACTAAAAGGGGGCTCTGCAGGTTCATTACTGTTGGTTAAAGGCCTGGATTTGGAGCAAACCATTCCCCGGTGGCTCAGTGGTAAAGTATCTGTCTATAATGCAGGAGATGCGGGTTTGACCCCTGGGTTGGGAAGATCTCCTGGAAAAGGAAACTGCAACCCACTCCAGTATTCTTGCCTGGGAAATCCCATGGATCGAGGAGCCTAGCAGGATACTTGGCTTCAATTCCAGACCATTTCACTTACTGACTGCATTCCCTCAGGCTAGCTTGCTTTATCTGCTCAAGCTTCAGTTTCTCCTTTGCCAAATGAAATAATAATTAATACCTGCCTGTGGAATCTCTGTAAGAACTAGATAACAGAACGAATCTTACCACTTGAATCTAGTCTGGGACATGTTTCACCAGACAGGCCACCAGGACAAAACATATTAACTAAAACTCTCATGGGCCAACCATGCACCCTACACATAAGCATCTTTTGGGATACCTGGTTATTGTTAAGTCTCTCTTTCCCTAGGGTTCCTAGACCAGAGCTACGGAAAGTGTGGCCTAAGAATTAGCAACATCAGCATCACCTGGTAGCTTGTAGGAAATGCAGATTTCCAGGTCACACTCCAAACACAACAATCAAAATTTCAGCGTGTTCAGACCAAGGAACCTGTGTTTTAACAGGATTTCAATTCCTTCTCTTAAGCTTGATAAAGTTTGAAAGTTACTTCAGTAGATCCTTTCCTTAATGATCAAATTTAGGGTTCCCCCCACCCCAAATTCATCCAGAATTGTTTTGAGTAGGCCCTTGGGGGTTATCTATAGGTGAAAAGGAATGGTAGAGAGGAACTGGAGGGAGCAGAAGAGCAATATGTGATATTTCTAGATCTTTGTATGCAGTGGAGGAAATTAATTAAAACCTTTCTAACTATTGCTGCAAGTTGATTGCGTCATTCAAGGGTAAGACTGGTTGGATGTTTAAAGCTAAAGGATGTAAAGCTTTTGGATATGGAATTTCATTCTCAGAAAAAGGGAAAAGTCATTTCTCACCTTACTTAAACTCTTAGAGGGCATGAGAAGCAGAGTCAGGGGAGGTTGTTAGGAAGCCTGCAACTGCTTCTTAATGACAGTTGCTTAATTATCTTTAGGATGTGTTGATCCCTTTCAAGAAAGATACTGAACCTTGAAAAGTGTGAAGGAAATGAATCATCAAATCTATGCTTTTTGATTGCAGTGAAATTTAGACTTGAGTCTGAAGATTAAATGAGAAATTGCTTTAAAGCTTTTTAGTCCCTGGTGGATTGTGAAGTTTAAAAAAAAAAAAAGTCAAGTTGCCACCTGCTGTAATTTGTCCTAATTAGCCAGTCTCATGCTGGATTTAGGGGAGGGCTGAGGGGGCTGGGGAAAGGAAAAGGAGGGAGAGAGAGCAGGAAATCTTTCTTTCTAAATGCCCTAAATACTGGCAGAGTCAGAACCTCAATGCATAAAGAAAAGTCCCCAGCAGGATATGGTGAATTTGTCTGAGACAGGTAGGACAGGCCAGGATCCCAGGACCCTGTGTGTCTCTCTAATCTGTTGGATTTAAGTACATTTGTCTCATGTGGTGGTGCTACCTTCTGTGTAGGGACATGGGAGTGGAAGACAAGGGATGGAAGACCCATGAAGGGGCATTAGAAGGAACTCAAGAGATCACATAAGTAAACCTTCTTACTTTACTTAGGGGGCTTCCCTGGTGGCTCAGATAGTAAAGAATCTGCCTGCAATACAGGAAACTCAGATTTGATCCCTGGGTTGGGAAGATCCCCTGGAAAAGGGAATAACTACTCACTCCAGTATTCTTGCCTGGAGAATCCCATGGAGAGGGGAGCCT
Source organism: Muntiacus reevesi (assembly GCF_963930625.1). Taxonomy (NCBI): domain Eukaryota; kingdom Metazoa; phylum Chordata; class Mammalia; order Artiodactyla; family Cervidae; genus Muntiacus; species Muntiacus reevesi. The sequence goes on from NC_089249.1 coordinate 136,624,263, forward strand.
GGCGGGCTACAGTCCATGGAATCGCAAAGTGTTGGACACGACTGAACACGCTTTACTTAGAAAGAAAGTTAAGACCAAATGAGGTGGATGACCTTCCCCAGGTACCAAGTAAGGGGTGAGGTCAGGACTAGAATTTGAACCTCTTGGCTTGAAGTTCAGTGCCTGCCTTCTTGGCTTGAAGGTCATGTCTGCCTTCAGGCATGTCCAAGCCCACAGCATTCCTTTCTTTCTGCTGCATTCACGTGTCCTCCTCCCTATCAGAGCTGGAAGCTGGACTTGGAAGTCCTCAATCCAATTCTGCCACGACTTTTGGGACCTTGGGTGAGACAGGTAATGAAGGCAGGGGCATTAGACTAAATAAGTTTTGTTGCCTTCAAACTCTCAACTTCTGTAAATAAGCTTATTGGAAACACATCAGAATATCCACTTTTTGCTGTTACAAGAGCAGGTAATCAGCCTCCTTAGTTCAGTTTCATCTGAGGCTGAATTAGAGCCTATACTGTATTTTCAGCAGTTTTGCAGAGTCCTTCCTGCCTTGATTTATAAGTAGAAGAGAAGGGAGCAGAGGGGAGAGAAAGATCTATACAGGAAGACTTATCCAACTTGCAGCTGAGGTTTGAAAAAGAAGGATTCTTTCTACAGAAGAATTTTTAAAACTTGAAATGCCATGTCTAATCAACACATTCTGATAAGAGCCCCTAAGACCTTAGAAAATGACAAACGATCATGATTGATCAGTGATGTCTACCATGAGTAGGAAAGGAAAGAGGGAAGCCCGTAAGTCAGGTCTGTAGCTGCTCTAGCTCTGTTTTTGTCATTTGTGTCTTCTGTCCCTGTATGCAGGTCTGTTTATTGCACTCTTAAGCTCTGTGTAGTAAATCACTCCCCCACCCCCAAGATCACAGAAGGAACAGACTCCTTGTTACCTTTCTTTCTCCTCTGGACTTTTTGCTCTGAAGATTTACAAAAACTTTTGGAGGCCCTGAGAATTCAAGCTCAGGAATACCAAATTCCATCCCTCCATCACTTCGTCAGAAGGTACCAGGCAAACATTAAAGCTGGAATACAAACCCAGCATGAAGGCAGACACTCGTCTGGTTCATTGGAAAAGAATCCTCAGTTGCTGAAGCTCCTGCTTCTCCATGCCCATACTTGAGAGCTTCCCCCAGCCCTCAGCTAGGCCACAAAGCTTTGTGTCCTGTGGAGCTGGAACAGAATCTCGTTTCCAAAAGCAAGCTGTGCCCCTACTCACCAGTCTCCCCCTGCCTTGTGCTGGGTGGTACCTCTTAAATTGCTTGGCAGGAAGTCCAGGAGGCCTTCCTAGCTGTTGTTGTTCAGTTGCCCAGTTGTGTCCAACTCTTTGCAACCCCATGGACTGCAGCACCCCAGGCTTCCCTGTCCCTCACCATCTCCTGGAATTTGCCCAAGTTCATGTCCACTGAATCGGTGATGCCATCCAACCATTTCATCCTTTGTCGCCCTCTTCTCCTTCTGCCTTCAATTTTTCCCAGCATAGGGTCTTTTCCAGTAAGTCGACTGTTCACATCACGTGGCCAAAGTATTGGAGCTTCAGCTTCAGCCTCAGTCCTTGCAATGAATATTCAGGGTTGATTTCCTTTAAGACTGACTGGTTTGATCTCCTTGCAGTCCAAGGGACTCTCAAGAGTCTTCTCCAGCACCACAATTTTTTGGTGCTCTACCTTCTTTATGGTCCAACTCTCACATCTGTACATGACTACTGGAAAGTCTGTTTCCTTGACTATACAGATTTTTGTCAGCAAAGTGATGTCTTTGCTTTTTAACACACTGTCTAGGGTTGTCATGATTTTCCTGCACAGAAGCAATTGTCTTCTAATTTCATGGCTTCAGTCACCATCTACAGTGATTGTAGAACCCGAGAAGAAATCTGTCACTGCTTCCCCCTTTTCCCCTTTTATTTGCCATGAAGTGATAGGACTGATGCCATGATCTTAGATTTTTAAATATTGAGTTTTAAGCCAGCTTTAAAAGGTAAAAAGGACTTCCTAGAAACTGTGCTAAATGTTTATTTAATTTCTGCTCCCTTCTGCCATTTTGTCTCTTGGGCAGTTAGAAAGATTTAAAGGCAGAAAATTCCAAGAGGTCATCTCTATCAACCTAATCTCATTATTCCACTCATCCCTTTGTATCTTCCCCAAATTCCAAGGCTCCTTGAGTTGCTTCTTCTATTTTTTTTGGTCAAATCAATAAAAAGTAGATATTTCCTGCTTCTTGTAGCATCTCCTACAGGCCAAAACTATGTAAATAAGTGATCATGATACAAGAATGTGATGAACATTAGCAAGGACTTCCTCCTGAACATTTAAGGAGTTGACTGTTCCACAAAGCCATACAGTATCTGATAGTACACTGCCAATTAAAAGTTCTTATATAGCCCTTATAGACCAGGCTAGTCTGATGTGAGGCTGTAATAAGGATTGAAGAGCTGAGAAAGGTGCTGAAATAGAAGAAATCCCTGCTTGTTACCTGAGATTTCTGGTTCCACCTCAAATGTGGCTGGGTTTTATTTTGGGGAGGGAGGGTGGCAGCTTATATAAACCCATGTACCCTATTGTGTGTACCTCTGATGTATACATTTAAGCCTTAGCTGTTTAGAATTGGTGATATGAGTCAAAGGCAAGACACTTCAGACACAGTTTATTGGAAATGGTGACCTTGCCTCAAACCCTGTACTCTTCTTTCAGACCCTAGAACATGAAGGCCGTTACTATGAATGTGATGTCCTTCCTTTCATGGAAATTGGGTCTGTGGCTCATAAGTATTACCTTCTAAATATCCGGCTGCCTGTGAATGAGAAGAAGAAAATCAACGTTGGGATTGGAGAGATAAAGGATATTCGGCTGGTGGTAAGTGAATCTGATTGATCACAGTAGTGGTATAGGTTCTTACCATTTTGTCTCTTTAGTAGGGGAAAAGTAAAATGTGGAGTAGATTTTTTAAACCTAATTTAGGTTTTTTTAAATCTAAAAAGCAACTGCATATTTAATGTAGAAAATTAGAAGCACAAATAAACACATAGTAGAACATGAAAGTTATCTGTAATATCCTACCATCTTGAGAAACAACCATTTCGAGGTTTTGTTATTATCTCCTTCTTGATTTTTTTCTATGTGTGTATAGTATGTGTGTGTAATGTATATGTGTGTGTGTGTGTGTGTATGAATATATTTAAAATTGTTCCCTTCTAGAGAAGGAGATGGCAACCCACTCCAGTATTCTTGCCTGGAAAATTCCATGGACAGAAGAGCCCAGTGGGCTACAGTCCATGGGGTCGCAAAGAGACACAACTGAGAGACTGACCTCAATCCTTCTCTTAAAAAAGGGGGGGTGTCATATTCAACTGACTCTTCCATTCTTTGCTTTTTAAAATTTAATGGTATATTATAAATATAATGTAAATACACTTTGCGGTACTGCTTAGCTTTCCACAGTGTTTATTCACCTTAACACATTATACCAGTGCCATCATTTGGGGCCTCTAAGATAGCTCCAATTTTTCAATGAACACCTTGGAGAAAAACCTTTGATCATGTTCCTAATCATTCCCTTAGGATAAAGTGAGTCTATCTTCATGCCTTTTGATTTAGTTTTCTACAGTGGCTAAGGAGGGGTTGAGGGGAGTGTGCGGACATTACCTGCTGTGAATGTTAAAGCTCTTGATCTTGGAAGTTCAGCAGTAAAGATCTCCACTTACTGCTTTTCAAAATGCATCTGCTGGTAGAAAATAGCACCAAGATATATTGACCTTCAAAATTATGATTGGTCTCTACCTAGGGAATTCACCAAAATGGAGGCTTCACCAAGGTGTGGTTTGCCATGAAGACCTTCCTTACACCCAGCATCTTCATCATCATGGTGTGGTATTGGAGGAGGATCACCATGATGTCCCGACCCCCAGTGCTCCTGGAAAAGTAAGAGCTGATTTTGCAGCACTCTTAAGAAACACGGGCACAGCCTGCCGTGGACCTGTTGCTGGGAGTCTAGTTCAAGTGGTCAGTGTGTTATTTGGACTGGAGATTTGACTCCTTTTTCTCCTTCAGCTTTTACCTGCAAGTTATTGTTAAATCCTAAGGGTTCTACTGCTCTCATATTTCCAGCTGTCTGTTCTATCTTTGCTTTCTCACGTTCTGTATCAGATACATTTCTCTGATACAGTGAATGAACGGCATTGTTGCTGACTAATCCCAACCCCTTTCAGCCCCTCTCAGCAAGGATGATTTTCCTGTAGAGATAGCCCCTTCTCTCCCACATTATTGACTTTTTGCTTTATGTTGGATTATTCCCGTTAATGTACAAACACACTCTGCTATCCCCATTCTTAGTTAGAATTCTTTGTACTTCCCCTCAAAGCTACTGCATCATTTTTCGGCTCATCTTTACAACAAAATTCCTCAAAAATCTTGTGTATATATCTTCTCCTGTTTTTTCTTGAGCCCCTTCCACCGCTTATTAAAATTGTTCTTAATAGGATCACCAATGACCCCCACCTTCCAAATCCGATCCTCAGTCCTCACTTTTCTTGACTCATTGTCAGCATTTAGGTCAGATCCACTATATCACCTAAATCAAATCCCTTATGATTATACAATGGAAGTGAAAAATAGATTCAAGGGAATAGATCTGATAGAGTGCCTGAAGAATTATGGACGGAGGTTCGTGACACTGTACAGGAGGCAGGGATCAAGATCATCCCTAAGGTAAAGAAGTGCAAAAAGGCAAAATGATTGTCTAAGGAGGTCTTAAAAGTAGCTGAGAAAAGAAGAGAAGTGAAAGGCAAAGGAGAAAAGGAAAGATATACCCATCTGAGTGAAGAGTTCCAAAGAATAGAAACGAGAGATAAGAAAGCCTTCCTCAGCAATCAATGCAAAGAAATAGAGGAAAACAACAGAATGGGAAAGACTAGAGATCTCTTCAAGAAAATTAGAGAGATGAAGGGAATATTTCATGCAAAGATGGGCACAATAAAGGACAGAAATGGTATGGACCTAACAGAAGCAGAAGATATTAAGAAGAGGTGGCAAGAATACACAGAAGAATTATACAAAAAAGATCTTTATGGCCCAGATAACCACGATGGTGTGATCACTCATCTAAAGCAAGATATCCTGAAGTATGAAGTCAAGTGGGCCTTAGGAAGCATCACTACGAACTAAGCTAGTGGAGGCGATGGAATTCCAGTTGAGCTATTTCAACTCCTAAAAGGTGATGTTGTGAAAGTGCTGCAGTCAATACATCAGCAAATTTGGAAAACTCAGCAGTGGCCACAGAACTGGAAAAGGTCAGTTTTCATTCCAATCCCAAAGAAAGGCAGTGCCAAAGGATGTTCAAAGTACCGCACAATTGCTCATCTCACATGCCAGCAAAGTAATGCTCAAAATTCTCCAAGCCAGGCTTCAACAGTACATGAACCGTGAACTTCCAGATGTTCAAGCTGGATTTAGAAAAGGCCGGGGAACCAGAGATCAAATTGCCAACATCCACTGGATCATTCAAAAAGCAAGAGAGTTCCAGAAAAACGTCTACTTCTGCTTTATTGACTATGCTAAAACCTTTGACTGTGTAGATCACAGCAAACTGTAGAAGATTATCTAAGAGATAGAGATTATTATAGTAATAATAATAATAAAGATTATTAAAGAGATAAACCAGACCACCTTACCTGCCTCCTGAGAAATCTGTGTGCAGATGAGGAAGCAACAGCTAGAATTGGACATGGAACAATAGACTAATTCAAAATCAGGAAAGGCATATGTCAAGGCTGTATATTGTCTCCCTGCTTATTTAACTTCTATGCAGAGTACATCATATGAAATGCTGGGCTGGACGAAGCACAAGCTGGAATCAAGATTGCTGGGAGAAATATCAATAACCTCAGATATACATAAGATATGTCCTTATGGCAGGAGGCAAAGAAGAACTAAAGAGCCTCTTGATGAAAGTGAAAGAGGAGAGTGAAAAAGTTGGCTGAAAACTCAACATTCAGAAAAGTAAGATCTCGGCATCCGGTCCCATCACTTCATGGAAAGTAGATGGGGGAAACAATGGAAACAATGACCGACTTTATATTTTGGGGCTCCAAAATCACTGCAGATAGCGACTGCAGCCATGAAAGTAAAAGACACCTACTCCTTGGAAGAAAAGCTATGACCAACCTAGAGAGCATATTAAAAAGCAGAGACATTACTTTGCCAGCAAAGGTCTGTCTAGTCAAAGCTATTGTTTCTCCAGTAGTCATGTATGACTGTGAGAGTTGGACTATAAAGAAAGCTGACTGCCAAAGAATTAACACTTTTGAACTGTGGTGTTGGAGAAGACTCTTGAGAGTCCCTTGGACTGCAAGGAGATCCAACCAGTCAATCCTAAAGGAAATCAGTCCTGAATATTCACTGGAAGGACTGATGCTGAAGCTGAAACTCCAGTACTTTAGCCACCTGATGGGAAGAGCTGACTCCTTTGGAAAAGACCCTGATGCTGGGAAGGACTGAAGGCGAGAGGAGAAGGGACTGACAGAGGATGAGACGGTTGGATGGCATCACTGACTCGATGGACGTGAGTTTGAGCAAGCTCTGGGAGTTGGTGATGGACAGGGAGTCCTGGTGTGCTGCAGTCCATGGGGTCACAAAGTTGGACACGACTGAGCAACTGAACTGAAGTGTCAGCATTTGGCATGGCTGATCACTCCCTTTTTTTCATAGAGCCTCCTCCACATTCTCAGGGTTATTCACTCCTTTGCTGACTGTCACTCAGTCTCCACGGCTGTTTCCAGTCATCTTTCCAACCTCTTAAGCTTCTGAGCTGAGGTCCGGTCTTTGTGTTGCAGGAAGGGGGACCCCTTCCAGGGCCCGAAACAGGGCTTTTGTCTAACCCTTGGAAATGAACTGTCCGAGGAGACACATCTCTTGCTTTGCCAGTGCATGTGTCTCCTCGGACAATTCATTTCCGAGTTTTAAGACAAGAGCCCAGTTTCGGGCCCTGGAAGGGGTCCCTCCTCCTGCAACATTTGGACCTCTTCTCTTTCCTAGCTACATTTGTTTCCCCGGTGATCTCATCTAGTCTTGTGCTCTTAAAAACCATCTGTACTCTGATGCCCTTCATGTACATGGTCAACCTCAGCTACTCCCAACTCTGGGCCCTAGTATTCCACCCGTTTACTTAAACACCTTCATTTACATAGAAATGTACCACACACAAAGAAAAACACTTGTTTTCCTCCCACTTCAAACTTGCTCCTCTTTGGGGCATCTTCATCTTAGGAAATAGAAACTCCGTCGTTTCAACTGCTTAGGAGCAGCTGAGCAGACATGTAGGAGGCATCCTTCACTCCACTTTTATGCACACCCCTCTTCCAGCATGCCAGGAGATTCTCAGCATTTCCATATCTACCACTCTGATCTAACCCCGATTTCCCGTTTCTCACCTGGATTATTGAAATAGCCTCTTAACTGCGCCTCTTATTCCCATCATTTTATTTCCTGCGTCTATTCACACAGCAGCCTAGCTTTTTCTTTTAAGTAGAAATTGGATCACTTCGCTGCTCTGTTCAAAGCTCTCTGTTGGCTTTTCATTTCCTTCACTCTGGCCTTCACTGATCCGGCCCTTCACCACCTCTAATTTTATCTCCTGTTCTCTTCACCACGGGCCATCCACCTTGATGGTGCTCAGACATGACCAGCATGCACTCGCTTTAGGGCCTTTGCACTTGCTGTCCTCTTCATCTGAAATGCTCTTTCCCAGATACCTCTGTGGCTCAGTGCCTCATTTCCTTCAGCCCTAGTATAATTTCCGTCTTACAGGCTTTCTCCCATCTACCTTATTTAAATTGCCTCCCATCACTCTCCATTCTCCCACTTGGCTTTTTTTATACTTCTTCATAATACGTATTCTCTATTTATTATCATTCCATCTCTACCCCTCTGCTCACCCCATCTGAATACAAGCATCACTAGAGCAGGATCATTGCCTACTTTGTTTACTTCTATATCCCCAGCATCTAGAATAGTGACTGGTACACAGTAGGAGCTCAATAAATATGAATTTGTTGAGTGAATGAATGAAATGATGCTGCTCCATTTTTAAACCTTCTTATTGGATCCTCAGTCCTTTCAGGATAAATTTCAAATTCTCTAATAAGGTATGCAAGTTTCTTTACCAGCTCAGCCTTTGTATATATATATATATTTCTCTGGTCTCATGGCCTGTCATTTCCTGATATGTCCCATATTCAGGTCCCCAAATGCTTCAGGCTCTTCTAGGCTCCATCCAGGCTCTTCCCTCTGTTTGGAATGCCTTTCCACCTCCCTAACCTTGACTTGCAACTAAGCTTAATTTCTGTCTCTGTCAAAGTAAGAAGTCCTGGTAGCAATCTGTTGTACTCATCTATTACATTGCATTCAGCTACTGAATAGCCATAACGGAAAGAACTGGTCCTATTCATTTAGGCATCTATAGCCCTAACAAAATGCATGATACATGACTTGTGGGTATGAATGAAAGTATGGATAAATCAGTAACAAAATAAATGAAATTTTGATAGGGAAGTGGCCATTAATGGGAGAAAAGCAAAATAAAAATGAAACAAGCAGCTAAAATAATTTGTATTTCATATTGTTTGGAGTCATGTGTTATTGAAATTAAAATGCTTGTATGATTCATATTTGCTGAGGGTATCATAATAATGAGTGTTCTTAATGATCAGGTTAATGATACCCTGAATAGGTAAGAGAGGATAATTATTGGTATATTCAATGAGGTCTGTGTAAGAAGGCAAGGGAGGGTGAAAACATTTAGGAAGCACTTAATCTGAGGTGGCACCAAGATAAAGTTCAGAGCATTCAGGTTAGGTTTAATTACTGTGTAGAAGGATTAATGTAACAGTCCTTCATTCTGCAGTGGTGCCAATGAAAGAAGACATTTAGCATCTCCAGGTGGATACTCGTTAAAATGAGAGCAAAGAAACTGATCACATGGCTTCAGTGCCAATATGGAGCGTCTCATTTCCCAGAACTGAGTTTTGATTTTTAAATAAAAAATGTTTTGCCTTCCAGATAAATAAAATAGTTTTCCTGATATTTTTCTCACCGTCAGAGTCATCTTTGCCCTTGGGATTTCCATGACATTTATCAACATCCCAGTGGAGTGGTTTTCCATTGGGTTTGACTGGACCTGGATGCTGCTGTTTGGTGATATCCGACAGGGCATCTTCTATGCGATGCTTCTCTCCTTCTGGATCATCTTCTGTGGTGAGCACATGATGGTAAGTGCATCCTGGGCAAGGGGCAGTGGTGAGGCCGAATAAACTAGTGGTTATAGGAGTGGGCTCAAGAGCCCGGAGTCAGACTCATGGTTCAGCTTCCTGCGTCACCACTTATAAACTAGCTGGCATGTGACTTAATTGCTCTGAATCTCAAGTTCCTCATCTATAAAATGGGTTTTAAAGGCTAATGTGTAGGTTTCTTGTGAGGTTTAGATGAGATAATATGAGTAAATATTTAGCATAAAGTAGGTGCACGAACTTTAATGATTATCAGCATTTCATGTCCTTTGACTTCAGCTCTGCTTGTCCCCAGGACCAAGGTGACCGACCACCAGAGAATGTGGGCCAGGCATTTTCCAGCTGGCAGTGGGTTCAGGTGGCCTAGTAACCCCTGTTACCCTAAATGCTGACCTCTCTGGTTTCAGTTTGCACAGACACCAAATCATATTTCAAGAGGGATTGATGATACCGTGGATAAAAATAAGAATGGTGCAGCCATCACTCTGTGGCTAGGATGATGTGCCAGTTGGAGCCTGGTCCTTGTGTTAGGCACATGAGCCTCATAGTAGCACGGACTATTTTTAAATTCCATCATGGTTTGATCATGGCTTCTGAAGCCTTGCAGCCCTTCCAGGAGAATAGTGAGAGGAGAGAGAGGCTTCTTCTTACAGCTGGGTGGCACTGGGGGTCCTCCAGCAAGCTGCGCTGACCACGAGCCCTCGTCAGCATGGACGGGAATGGAGGGGACTGTCTGTTTTCCTAACTGAAAGAAATCTCTTACACTTGACATATCTTAATGCTTTCGAGTCTTTATTTGTCCTCTGGGAACTACCCTACCTTAAAAATGACCGGTGATAAGTCACATCACAATTTAAATCTGAAAGAGTTTATGGATGACAGAACTTCTACTACCTAAAGTATGTAAGGGAGCGAAATTTGCTACCACAAACCAAAATATCTCTTTGACGCATAAATTATTTCTAGCTGAAAACAATCAAGGATCAAAAGACTGGGAAGAGGGCTTCCCTGGTGACTCAGTAGTAAAGAATCCGCTTGCCAATGCAGGAGACACGGGTTCCATCTCTGATGCGGGAAGATCCCCCATGCCTTGGAACAACTGACCCTGTGTGCCGCCGCAACTATTGAGCCTGTGCTCTAGAGCCCGGGAGCCACACTACTGAGCCCAAATGCCCTAGAGCCCACGCTCCGCAAAGAAGCTGCCGCAATGAGAAGCCCACACATCACAGCTAGAGAGTGGCCTCTGCTTGCCGCAACTGAGCAAAGCCCCAGCAGAAATGAAGACCCAGTAGAGCAAAAAAAAAAAAAGGGAGAAACGTTGACCTTCCCCTTAACTGCCTAAAAGAATTTCAGTAGATGACCTGTTTCCCTGAATAGAAATATCTGCAAAGAATATGGGCTGAGTGGAGGAGGAAAACTTGACAAGGCAGAGCCTTAAAGATCAGCTTACTGCCTGTCCCATTGTCTCAGCATGGCCCAGCAAACATTTGTTTACCAAATGTTTGCTTTTCTATCTCCATGTGAATTGCCTTCTTCCCCTTTGAAGTCCCAAACCACTACTCCCAACATCTTTTGTCCTTAGCTGAAGACCCTATGAAGAGGTAAGGGTCAGTAACCTGGTGATTAGGTCAAAGTATTTATGAAAGCAAAACAACAAATGGATCAGTTATTTAGATAATTTCTGGAAGATGTTGAGAAAGAATTGGTAAGAGTGTGTGCTGTAATTTTTTAAAACAATCAAAAGCTATGTGCAATTTAGAGAATTTTTTTTCCATTTGTTATCACTATGTTGTTGGTTTTTTTTTAACCTATATCATGATTTGATACACAGCAGATAGGCAGCATTGTTGGGTGACTGACTCACCTGTAGAATTGCTTTGTTTTCCCCTATCTTTTTCTCATTTCTCAACTTGGTTTTCCTCAGGACCAGCATGAGCGGAATCACATAGCAGGGTATTGGAAGCAAGTCGGACCAATTGCTGTTGGCTCTTTCTGCCTTTTCATATTTGACATGTGTGAGAGGTAAGCAGGGGGCCTGTGGAACTCTGGACTGAAATGCATGTCACCGGGGTCACCCTCAGCTCTTTAGAACAAGTATCTGAAAAGGCGGAGGAGGTGATTGGGAGCCTGTAGGATGAAAGCAAGGACATGACCACATCCTCAGGTTAGCACTGGGATTAAGAGACAGAGCTCTCTAGAGATACAAAATATTTGAGCTAATCGTATTCTTCAAACTCTGTTTCTCTCTACATCCTCTGGGACTTAGTCTGAATGCAGACACCGCCCCTCTGGCTGCAAAGCTGAGAGTGTGTAGAAAGGAAAGCTCCCCTTCGCCCTGTATTAATTGTGTCTTGCCTTTCCGTCTCATTTCTCTTTGTAGAGGGGTACAACTCACGAATCCCTTCTACAGTATCTGGACTACAGATGTCGGAACAGAACTGGCTGTATCCTTCCTTGATGGGCTCAGGGTTTTATTTCTTCCCGTAGCCGCCTGGTCCCCAAGATCATTTTCTAAGTCTCACTGATGCTCTCCATGTGTGCTCAGCCAGGGCTTTGATCTTCAGACCAATGATAACAGCACAATTAAGGCAAATAATGAGGAGAATTAATGCTCGCTTTCAAGCCTGGGTGAGAGCAGGCAAAACGAGGAGGTTGCAGCAAGTCCACACAGCCCAGGGATCGGAGTGGCTAGTCTTGCCGCTGCCTGTCTAAATGCTCTATTATGTACTTGTTTACCACAGACTGAAGCATGACTGGTTTTTCCCTGCAGCCACGGAGGTTCATCTCAGGGCCCCCGTTACTGACATCATCTGTGTGCCAGACTTCTTACAGTGACCTTGGTGTGCTGGCATCCCATGCCTCTGCTATTCATTTCCAAGACCAAGTGAAGATAAGGCTAAGGTGATTAGTTCCAGAAGAGTCACCCAGGCTTCTGGTTGGTTGGCATAAACTCTCTGAGTCATCTTCATGAAGCAGAAGCGACAATCTTAGCTTATCCCTTTTAGGATGCTGGATTTAAACATTTTATCTTTCTCAATAATATGTTAAATGCTTCAGGAAAAAAAGACTGTCCTAGGGAGAGGAGAGAAAGGCTTGAGTTGTATTCTTTCTTGATGGATAATATCTTGTCATATGCTGATAAATAAGCTTTGTCCGGCCATGGTCTTTATATTGGCTTCTTGGTATCATAAAAACTTTGCAAGTAAACTAGATCAAAGCATCATTGCTTTAAAGATGAGAGAATTGAGCTCCCCATTTCTGCCATCCCACTACCAAAAAAAGTTAGCTGTACCACCTGAGGACTGTTTATGATCCTTAGTCTGCTTCAACCCCTTCATTTTTTAGAAATGCTGGAGGTCCAAGGAGGCAAATAATTGGTTAAGTTTTGCAGCAACTAACTCTTTTCCCATCATTCAAAGGCATCATTGATTTTAGGAAAGGAGTGTAGCAGTAGTTAATGGCTCAATCGTGTCCAGCTCTTTGCAACCCCATAGGCCGTAGCCCGCCAGGCTCCTCTGTCCATGGAATTCTCCAGGCAAGAATACTGGAGTGGGCTGCCATTTCCTTCTCCAAGGAAAGAAAGAGAAACTGCATTAAATCTATTATTTAGTGAAATATGGGGCTTCCTTGGTGGCTCAGACGGTAAAGAATCTGCCTGCATTGTAGGAGACCCGGATTCCATCGTGGGTTGGGAAGATTCCCTGGAGAAGGCAATGGCTACCCACTCCAGTATTCTTGCCAGGAGAATTCCATGGACAGAGAAGCTTGGAGGGCTGCAATCCATGAGGTTGCAAAGAGTTGGACACAACTGAGTGACTAACACTAACACTTTCACTTTAGTGAAGTATAAAAGCTGAGTTCACCCTTGTTTAATTTTTTCCTTTAAATATGCTACTTGGCCTGGAGTTATAGCAGAAAAAAGTTGGAGTCTGGTCATCTGCCTCCCGAGTCAGATCACTCCACCCCAAGCTTTGCTGATTGTCAGATTAAGTTTTGAAGATCAACCTCAGAGTATGTTGCCCCCACCCTCAACTCCCACCTTGGCCATGTGTCCTCTGCTCCCCATTCCATCTGACAAGATTTTTCTTGTGTTGAGAGAAGATTGCAACAGAACTTCATCTTGAAGGTTTCACTTCAATACCTTCAACCTCATGCCTAGCATCCCTTATTGCTGCTATTGCATCCAACCCACACTCCATGCTCTCCAAATTCCAGGGCACCTCAACCTCTTTATAAAAATCTGGATACTAGCCCAATGGTTCACAAACATGGTTATACTTGTTTTTCCAGCCCTTGGAAAATCTGATTCTGTAGATCTGCAGTGGGATCTAGGCACTTGTGTCTTTACTTTTGTGGTGATTTTAATACAGCTTTCTACTTGATCAATATTTTACAACCAATATCCAATATTTTAGTGCTTTTCCAACTTACTGTGCATTTGACTCTCCCTAGGACCTTGTTAAAAGGCAGATTCTGATTTAGTAGGTCTAGGCTGGACCCTAGAGTCTGTATATCTAAAAGCAAGGTTCTGTCCCTCTTGTTATCCGGCTTAAAAAGCTATTTGGAACAGTCTTCACTCATTGGTACTTTTATATCAGGAAACCTCTCTAATGTTGATATTAGAATGCCAGGTTTTAATATTTTACCCTCCTGAAAATTGCCTACATATTTGGAGACAGAGAGCGTCACCCTTGAGTGAAGAGCTTGAGTCCGTGGCGAGCTGACCGTTTCCTTGACGACACCATCAGATGGCCTTCATCATAGTGGCTGGGATCTGCCTCTGCCTCTACTTCCTGTTTCTGTGCTTCATGGTCTTTCAGGTTTTTCGGAACATCAGCGGGAAGCAGTCTAGCCTGCCAGCCATGAGCAAGGTCCGGAGGCTACACTATGAGGTGAGCAGGAAGCAGAAGGGAAGAGGGCAGGGCACAACCGTTAAAAGAATGATATGGCCATAGCACACGACTGAAACTGTTAGAAGCAACCACGCCCAAGATGGCAGAAGATTTGGCTTCCGGGAGACCTTGGGCCTCATTACACACTAATTGTAATACATTAGTATAAGGCACATGACATAGCCACCAGCTCCATGATAGTTCTGAGGCTAACGCATAAAAAACCAAAAAGCGGGTGGTGGCCCAATCCCTGGAAATCCTTCCCCCCGCCCCCAAATAATTGGAATAATCCTCCCACTCTCTAGCTTATGAAGTTACCTAGTCCATAGAAACTAACCACACCATATTTCAGCACTTTTCACCTTCTGTGAGACTCCATATGTCTGTGGAGTGTGTTTTTCTCTAAATAAATCCATTTCTTGTCTATCACTTTGTCTCCGAAATCATTTGAGGCAAAGCAAGAACCTCAAATTCACCAGCAACGTATTGGTGAAGCCAGCCAGGAAGATTGGGTAAACCTCAGCCTCTGGCCTCCATTATGCTCCAGAGGCACTACCTTACTTCCTGCCATTACTTGCTCACTCTCTCCCTTACTCTGTCACCTTTTAGACTCAGCCTCTCACCTCCCTTGCCCTTGAGAGGTGCTGCCTTACTCTGCTGGAAATGGGGAAAGAGAGATCTGCCAGGCGCTTTCAAACCTTGCCAGTTGGTCTTCCACTTTTTGCTGTTATATATGCACAGGGCATGTCAGGGAAGCTCTCCAGCCATCCTCACAGGATGGGAACCGAGCCATATGATGTTTGCCCTTTGGGTTTACCTTATCCACCATCTAAGTGACTGTTGACAGGTGCAATTGTGTAAAAATATGAAATACAGCCCTAGAGTTTGTACCATGGGCTGCAGTTCCGTCGGGAACTCCCTCGAGTAGTAGGTCATTTGTGCCCTTTACCCCTGGGTGTTGGCAGGGTGGGGGTTGGTCCTGCTCCGCTTGGTGGTAGCCCTCACCCTCCTGGTGTTGGCTGGCCTCCCCTAGGGTCCACGTGACTCCCCCTGCCCTTGTAGGGCAAGGCAGGAGACTCGAGCTGGGTCGTTGTCCACATGGCTATGCCCCTAGGGCGGCATGCTGTGGCAGTGGCCTGCATTTGCTGTGCTTGGCACCCCCGGGGTCCTGTGGTTGGGAGTGTCCTTCCAGTGTCCTGGGTCCTCTCTCCCCCACCTTCAGTCATGGTGTCTCCACCGTTGCTGCCGTATCTGTGCCTGCACCCAGTCCCCCCGTCTGGTGGCCAGAGCACACGTGGGAAGGCACAGGGGGAGGATGACACTGAAGCCCCAGGGACGCTGCCCTCAGAAAGGAAGGGGAAAGAGGTTTACACCATCTCCCTTAATGGCCAGTGCCTGTTTTCCAAAACTTAACCACCCTTTTAGAGAAAAAGGCTAGGACTTAAATAGGTCTGAGAATAATGAGGGGGCTTCCCTGGTGGTACAGTAGTAAAGAACCTGTCTGTCAATACAGGAGACGCAGGTTCGATCCCTGGGTTGGGAAGATCCCCTGGAGGAGGAGACGGCAACCCACTCCAGTATTCTTGCCTGGGAAATCCCCTGGACAGAGGAGCCTGGCGGGCTACAGTCCACGGGGTCACAGAGTCAGACACAACTTAGCGACTGAGTGCACGTGCAGAACCATGAGGATGTCCTTCCAAAAGCAGCATAACCTGGAACACAGGGATTAATCTATAGAGAAACCTTCAGGAAGGTCACCCATACTGGGTACCATGGATGTCAGGATAGGACACGGGCCCCATTACTGCCACAGGGGGGAGTAGCTAACTCTCATCGTGGATCAAGTTGACAGGATAGGTGGTCAGGAGCACTTGGAACCAGTCCTCTCTCAGAGAGCCCCCATGGGACCTTGTAGTGAGAGTGTTCCTCTCTGGTACAGGAGCATTTTCTCCCGAAGGAATGATGTTCCATCCCCAAGAACTCACCCCTGTGGTGCATTTTGAGCCACTGGGACATGTTTTCTCTAGATTCTTTCTCTAAGAAGTAATTTTATTTATTTATTTTTGACCGGGCTGGGCCTTTATCACCATATGGGCTTTTCTCTAGTTGCAGTGGGTGGGAGCTCTTCTCTAGCTATGGTACTAGGGCTTCTCACTGCCGTGGTTTCTCTTGTTGTGGAGCACGGGCTCTAGGGCACTCAGGCTTCACTGGTCGTGGCACATGGGCTCAGCGGTTGTGGTTCCTGGACTCTAGACACAGGCTTAGGAGTTGTGGTGCATGGGCATAGTTGCTCAGTGGCATGTGGGATCTTCTCAGACCAGGGATCGAACCTGCATCTCCTGCGTTGGCAGGCGTATTCTCTACCACTGAGCCACCAGGGAAGCCTCTAGATTCTTTAAAACAAAAGAGCTCATTTGTTTTTGTAATGAAGCCTGGCCCCAGTATAAATTTCAGGATGATGAGGCCTGGCCAGAAAACGGGAACCTCAGCTATAGTACCACCCTACAGTTAGACATCTTTTTGCAAAAGGCAGGGAAAATTAATAGAAATTCCTTACACAGGCTTTTATGGCCCTAAGAGAAAACCCAGACCTATTCAATTTCCACATTAGGGAACCTTGCCGACTAGGACCCATTTGAACTACACAAAAGCCCTCTCTAGTGGCTCCCCTGGAAGAACAGGAGCCCCAGAGAGAAGACCCAAGTCTCAGCACTCTTCCACCATCTTCAGCCTCTGTCCCACCTGTTAAGCGTCTTTGCACTTCCACACCTGAAATGCAGCCAGAGCCTCCTTCCCCTCTTCAGAAAATAGTAGGTGTGTCTCAGGGAGTTACCCAGAGTCCACACCTCTTTTTCCTTGTCTAACCTTAATGCCTCACCTGCTTAGGCAGACTCTCAGAGGACTCTAGCTGGTTCACTGAAGAATTCCAGGCACTGACTCTTTCCTCTGACCTTATCTGGAAGGATGTAAATTTTATCCTTTCCCACTGCTGCATCAGTGAGGAAAAGGCCCGTATTGGGGCACAGGCTCAAAAATATGCTGATGAGCTACACATTGCCCAGCCACATCGATGCCCTGTTGGCCTGACAGCAGTGCCTCTGATGGATCCCACTGGGGCTATCAGCCAGGCCAGCCTGGTTTTGCTGGTAGGGATCCTTTGCCTCATTAAAGGGATGAAATGATGCATAATTAAACCTGTGAACTATGGTAAGGTTAAAGAGATCACCTAAGCCCAAGATGAAAATCCAGCCCAATTTCAGATTTGATTATTTGCAACCCACTTCATTAGTCAGTCAGCCCCTGACATCTGTCAAAAGCCTCAGAAACTTGCCATAGGGCCCCAGACCCCTGTCAATCTTCTTATAGACCCAACCTTCCGTGTTTTTAACAATAGGGAGCACGCTGAGGAGGAAAAGAAGAAACAGCACGACTTAAGGAAGGACAGCAAGCCAGGCTTTTGGCAGCTGTCATGACAAGACCTAACCCCCTCCTGGTTACCCCAGAAGTACCCCCAGAAGACTCCCACCAGGAAAGGGAGCATGTTTTAACTGTGGGAACCCTAAACACTAGAGCCAGGAATGCTGTGAAAACATGTCCCAGCCTCCATCCTAGCTGCCATGCCCAGTTTGTAAGAAGATGGGTCACTGGAGGAGGGGATTGCCCCCAGCTCTGAAGGAAGTAAGGAAATTCCCCCATGCTAGTCATGGCAGTGGTTGATTGACAGGACCTGGGACCTCCCAAAGGTTCCGAGAAGACAGTCATTGTCACATGGGAGGTACTATAGGTGACCACTGATGTAGCAGGTAAGCTTGTCCAATTCCTAGTGGACGTGGGAAACACTAACTCTGTCCAGACTTCTGACACTGGGTCCCTTGCCCCTGAAACCTGCTCTGTTGCAGAAGGAAAGCCCAAACTAAAACATTTTACCAGCCCTTTCACTTGTACCTGACTCTTACAACTTTCAAGTTTCTTGTCATGCCTGAATATCCCTAACCCATTATTGGGAAATGATTTTCTCTTAGCTTTGGGGGCAACGCTTACTTTCTCTGAAGACCAAAGTGAAGGATTTTTTTGACTGGACTGTGTATTATATAAGACGTGGATGATCCAATCCAAAATATTCCCTCAGAATCTGAAAAACTTATAGATCCATAGTAAATCCCAGGGAAGGCAAAATTTGTCACTCCTATAAAAATCACCTTAAAGGAAACTAATCACTACCCTTCTAGGCAGCAATACCACATAAAATCAGAGGTTCGATGAGGCCTCCAACCCATAATCTAAAAATTCATTAAATACAGGCCTTTGGTGCCATGCCAATCTCCCTGTAATACATCAAATCCTACCTGGTCTTCTTCAGGAACCCTTATCTCTGCCATCTTTTTTAAATGCAAATTTTGAAAAAGGGGGTAAGGTAATTTAGAAGTTGACTGGTCAAGGATAAATGGAAATCCTAAGTATCTTTTCTGTAAACACCAGCAAGAAAGGGTTTAGCTGTCTAGATAAGTGACCTTGATTTGTTCCAACTGCCAGAAGCCCAGTTTGAATCCAACCCCTTGTAACTGATGCGTTTTACATTTTTGTGACTGACTCAGGGCTGAAATTTTGAAATGGGAATTATGAGGTCTCTGTGTTTGCATGTTTGTGTGTATCTGTGTTGTAGATGTGTGGTATTGCCAAAAGGAAATTAAGTGCTTATAGTAATACAAACACTCAGAAATAGAAAACTGGTCAGAACGAAGTTCAGGTTCATGTCATCTGTAAGATATTCAATACTAAACAGATATCTTGGATTGGAGGTGCCTAAACTTGTTGACTTGATTGATACAAACATGTCTTTAGTGTCATCAATGTTAAATATAATACCTTTATTGTACCTAGATTTATTAGAGGTCAAAGAAGACCTCATTCTGTCTTTTACAAATTTGTCAACAAGAAAATTAACTCGATATGAAAAAAAGCTTTTAAGGAGAGTGGGTTGTGGGTTTTCAGTAAAAAAAGTCATGAGCAGTGGGATTGCATTTTATTAAGGGAAAAGAAAGTCTGTCTTCCAGTTGTTTCTGGATGAAAAAAAATAAAGTGATGGATACAGACAGTGACGAAGGGTTTGTGGAAACTGGACCCTGAGAAAAGAGAAATTGCATGGTCAGAATTGACTAAGTTTGGAATACATGTAATTGAGTAAATTAATTTTAAAAGTAAGTTGGTGCAGAACCTGAATTTGGGCTTTCTTTTTGTTAAAAGGACAAGTTTTCTTAAAATGTTGAATTGCCTATGATAACAGATTTAAAATTTCTTTGCCTTTAAAATCTTTTATTTTCATTTTGGTTAAGGTACAAATATTGTCTCACAGCGACTTAGATCCTATTTGATCAAGTGTTTTAAAACTTTTTGACAAGCTTCCCAAATATTAAATTTTAATTAAAGTCCTTTTGATTTCCAGCTAACTTTGGGATACTTTAGAGGGCCCCTGAGGTATCTCAAAGAAAAATATTTCACTAGGATTATTTGGTATGTTAATTTAAATGTAATCATTTGTAATTCTGGTTACTGTAACCAAATTTCTTTATTGATTAAACTGTAATCAGATGTTTAGCCTTGTGTTTCTAAGTCTTCTATGATTTATAGATATTTTTGTATTCTGTTGCTGTTATAAAAAGTGCTTCATCATCAAGGAGATTCATATAAAATCTATGGAAGCTGTTACAACAGTTCCACATCAAGATGATGGCTACATGAGGATTCCAGCCCATACCAATTTAAAACAAGACTCTATCCTGCCCCTGCAGCCCCTAGATCAGGCACCCAGAGATTTTTACTCCCCGACAGACAGGGTCAACACCCCTACTCAGCCTTGAAGCAGAAGGCAGTTGCCCCTCTTTCCCATAAGAATATGAATGTAAAACTACTGAGAGGGGAATGAAACAGAAGGGAAGAGGGCAGGGCACAACCTTTAAAGGAATGATATGGCCATAGAACATGACAAGAACTTAGAAGTAACAGTGTCCAAGACCAGTAGACCTTGAGCCTCATTATGTGCTCATTGTAATAATACATTAGCACATTAAGTAATACATCCACTAGAACCAGGACAGTTCTGAGGCTAACCATAAGAGACCAAAAAGTGGGCGGTAGCCCAATTCTTGGAAATCTCCACCCTTTCCCCAAAATAATTGGAATAATCCTCCCACTCATCAGCTTATGAAATTACTCAGCCCTTAAAAGCTAAGCATGCCCTATTTGGGGGCTCTCAAGCCTTATGAGATGGAGAATACTCTATGGAGTGTGTTTCTCCCAAGTTTTTCTCACTTTCTGAGATAGCCCATACTCAGCCTGTGGAATATTTCTCTCTAAATAAGTTCACTTCTTATCTATCACTTGTCTGAATTCTTTTGCGACGAAGCAAGAACCTCAGATTCACCAGGAGCAGCACATCTCTGGGCTCATTGAGGAACTGGTGCTCACTGGCCCCTGCTTGATAAGAGCACACACAAACACCCCACTATGCCTGGAGATGTGGGGGATATGGAAGCCTCTATTTCAAATACACAGAGATTCTCATGTGTTATAGGCTCTCTGGGCAAAATAAGAGGCTAAATCCTGCTCTGAGAGGCATCTGGCTTTCTGGCTTATCTAGGTCTTAGAGTTTTCTGTGGTATAAATGTCTTTCTATCCTCAATAAAGAGTAAACTTGTTCAGCAGGTTCTTCAGCTTTGGAATGGAATGTGGGTGCGTACTAGATAGGAGACCTGACTATAGTAGAATTGCGATTTGGCTTGGAGTGAGGCTTTATTTAAAATTCTCTTGCTGAGAATCAGCATTCAGAGTAGGATTCTGTCCAGGTGATCTGATTTCAGTGAGCCAACTTCCAGACTTCAGTTAGCCAACTTTTCCCTAAAATATCCAGCAGGTGCTCACCTAGAGTTCGGTGATCTCTGTTTACAGATCATGCCCCCTATTCAAGAGACACACTCGACAGACTGACATCTCTGATGCAGACAACACATTCTTAATTTTTCAAGGATCCCTTGGGCTCATGCCACTTCCTTGGAGGCATGGGCCTCATTCCTTTGTGCAAAGAGAAACAGAAACTGCAGAACTACAGGGTTTTCATAGACGGCAGAAATAAGAGTCCCTGAATAAGAGGCCTCTCTCCCTGAAACACAGGTTTCCTCAGTCAGTCCTCCTCTCAGGAAAGCGGGGGTATTTTCTGAAGCTTTGCCCGTGTCTCGAACTGGAATGACACATGAGAAAATGCAACCAAATCCACTTCATGTTGATTAATATGCACATTTCTTTTTGTTCACTGGAGCAGAATTTTATTACAACCGCAGAAAACTTGGATTTGGTAACTTTGAACCCTTGCAGAGAAGCATAACCAGCTTAGCAGGGAAATTAGCAGCCTTGTGACGTGCTGTGAATGTAATTTCCCAGGCTCTGGTATCACTGTTTCAAGAGAGATAAGAAGCTAGGAAATATTTGGCCCAATAAAATTTTCAGCCACATTCACCTCTGCAAGAGAAATGTTACTATGTGAAATTATTTTACTGTCACTGTTAGGGATTGGTTTTACAGATTTCTTTAAAATTAGCTTTTGATAGGTTTATATTTTGAGAAAAGGATTGGTGGTAGAATGTTAAACTATTCTTTCTCTCTTTCCTAATAGGGGCTAATTTTCAGGTTCAAGTTCCTCATGCTCATCACCTTGGCCTGTGCTGCCATGACTGTCATCTTCTTCATTGTTAGTCAGGTAAGTGGACCCAAAGAGGTCAAGATGAGAATGTCCTGAAAAGGTGCCTCTACTTTACAGGAAATTCTGTAGAGCTACTGTGAAAGGAATGAAGCAGCTGTTATGCTGGGCAGCTCATCAAGCTATTTGTTTTAGGCTGCTCTGATCTGGGACTTGTTATCACTTTTCCAGAGGTAGACTGAATTTTCCTTTCAGTGCAGCCTCATAGGAGGAAAAAGTAAATAAATTAAAAGCCTGCAGCTAGATTGAAGGGCACTTGTTTCATTCACTTAAGAGAATAACTTTTCAAGCTCTGTAGCAGAATACCAATGAGCTAGTATTAATTTGATTTGATCCTTATCTAGCATTAACATAGATCCTTTTACAGTCCATCAGCCATTCTTCATAATAATTATGTTGCTGCTTACAGCATGAAATATATTTCAAAAGTCCCCTTGATAGAGCTTTATCCTTTTGCTAGTTATTTCCAAAACTCAAAGTTTTGCTATACTTGAAAATCTCAGTCATGATAATGATTTTTAAATACCGGTAACTTGTTTTAGAAAGTGGAAAGTACTGTTTAAATCATGTACTGTGCTTAGTCACTCAGTTGTGTCCGACTCTTTGCAACCCCATGGACTGTAGCCCACCAGGCTCCTCTGTCCATGGGGATTCTCCAGGCAAGAATACTGGAGTAGGTTGCCAAGCCCTCCTCTGGGGATCTTCCCAACCAGAGGATTGAACCCAGGTCTCCCAAATTCAGGCAGATTCTTTACCGTCTGAGCCACCAGGGAAGTTTACGTATCTATCATTCTTTTGACCTTCACAGAAGTCTTATGGGTAAGTAGGATATCCCAGTTTGCTAGAATATGAAATTTAATGGCCTTAGAGACATCTCCCATTTATGCTGTCTTCCACTGGGTGAGCTGTGAATGGACTACTTAACAATTCCAAAGATTAATTTTCTTATCCATAAAATAGATGTAACAATAGTACCACCTGAAGTCGGTGGCTGTAAGGATCATCTGAAGTAATGCTTATAAAGAGGTTTGTGGACTGCCTGGCACACCATGAGCATGAATAGCTGTCCTCTTATGAATAGCAACAAGGGTGAATGTTGTGTCAAAGGACGTCTAGTAAGTTAGGGACCAGAATCTAATCTTTCTGATTTTCTTTGCCAACTGCTCTGTCATCCCTATATTTGGCTAAAATTGAGAATGTTAGTAGTGCAGGTAGAGCCTTATGACAAGACGTGCCCCATTCAGCTAGCAAGCTTCCTTTTAGAAGAGAGGCTCCTAAGCTTTTTGTGTGTTCTGGACCCCTTAGGCAAACTTGGGTGAAGGCCCTGGCCTTGTAAACATCCAAAAGCCTCTTCTTTGAGTGTTTTTAAGTGAACAGAATACTTGGATTTAAAAGGGAACCATATAGATAGATGGTACATATTTGCAATTATACTTTTACAGATATTTCAGATCTGTAATATAATTGATATGAAAATATGATTTCTATTGGAGACAAAATTGCAGGTGGTGCTAAAACTAGATAAATAATGGGAATTTACTTTTTACATTCACAATGGAAAGAAAGGTAGCCTTTCAGTTAGAGGCTGGTGAGAATAAATACATAATTTTTTCTCACTCTAGTTCATGGACCCCTTGAATTCTATCCAAGGATACTCAAGGGTGCCTCTAAGCCCTAGAGCCCTGCTGGCTACGTCCGCTGGGCAGAGCTAGTGCTGCTGCTGAAGGCTGAAGTGAGTAGAAAAAAATAAATACACATACATATCTTAAGAAGTCCTGTTCACCACCTTTGCTTTGACCTATAACAGCGCTGTGTTTGTATCAGACTGTTTGTTTATAAAACCTTGGAAACTTCACTCTCCGCTCCAAATGTGGTAAAAATATTTCAAATTCTGAATGAGTTTTTTATTCAACCAGTTGAGGCTCCAATAAGGGTGTCTGAGGCCAGATTTATCCCTTGGTTGATTCCCTCATGTGACCAAAAAGCTTTCTAGTCCTCCAGTCCCTCAGTAATGCACTGTGACACATAATACAGCCAGTTCTGCAAGGCTGAGAGAGCAGGACGCACTCTTGGAGAAACAGAAACTTGAGGAAGGTAGCTGAGGATTAAAAGGTATTACCAAGATACGTTCTCAGGGAGACAAAAAGAAAGGGCACTTTTGCTCCCAGCACATATTTCTACCACTTAATTTTCTTATTTGTTTATTTTTGGCTGTATTTTGTGGCACGAAGGACCTTAGCTTCCCAGCCAGGGATTGAACCCGTGCTCCCTGTAGTGGAAGTGCGGAGTCTTAACCACTGGACTGCCAGGGAAGTCTCTCTGCAACTTTCGAAAGCTGAAGTCATCCCCCACAGCCCCACCCCATCCCACTTACTTTCTGCAGTGTCCCTCCCACCTGAAGTCAGGAGGGACTTTGTGCTGGTGTTTCAGGTGGCTAAGTGTTGCCCAAATTTATCCTGTACATATTTAATTAGTGCAACTTTTTGAAGCAAAGGAGGCTAGTCTTCCAAGTTGCAGACTTTGTGGCTTTTAGAAAAAGATTGATATTCTACTGCCCTAGTATTTTCTAACAGGGCTCCAGCCTGTGGCTGGCCTTTTATATCTGCTGCAACAGTCAACAGTCAGCCTGGAGTGGATTTCAACTCTAAGAGGGTAGCAATGAGGTCTTTTGGATTCCATTAGCTCCTTACAGTCCTCCTGCTGGGTTTTTTTTTTTTTTTTTAAGGTTTATTTTTAGATATCTAAGACGTTTTCAGGCATAACTCTCAGTGTCCTAGGTACTGTATTAATATAGTCATCAGAGGATTTATTTTTTAATGTCATTTTGGAATGTCTCAGCAATGAGCTCACCTGAAAGGAAACCTATTGGGTAACTTTTTGAAATAGATCCCAGCCTTAGGTAAAAGGAAATGTATTAAAAACTCCCATTATACTCTCAGACTTGCTGGGAGAGCTTGCATTTAAGCCCCATGAAATATAATGCGAGGGGATCTCGCCAGGATATTGAAGCTCTGAGGCCAGGAATGAAAGACTGATGGAAGCTGTGGAATGCAGTGACCTTGAGGCTTTGTAGCTGGGTACTGAGGTGCAGTCTTTTAATGCCTGCCATTTTAATGGCCTCAGTCATAGCAACCGGGCGATGGCACATCACAGTCTGGTATTTTAGCCCCTTCACTCTGGAAAAGAAAGAGGCGTTCCGTTTAGAGGTGGCAGGCAGTAGGGAACAGAAGTGCAATGCAGGAGAGAGGGTCACTGACCTTCACGAAGGGGGCTCCAGGTACCTGACATTCAGGTCAAGTCATATGCAGCAGACTCCCAGAGAGCCAGTCCGCAGCTTTTTTTTTTCCTCTTGGGTGGGGGTGGGCATGTCATCACTTCATTCTGCTACTTATAGAGGAAATGTTTCCAGTAAGAGAGCTTGTGTCTGGGATCTGGAAATCTTGTTGTGAAGTGGAATGCTGGTTGTCAAGACTACTGGGTGTAAAGGGATTTGACCTTCACTTGGCTACAGGAGTATAATTGGGTGGTTTCACACAAAAGTAAATTGCTCAAATGTGACATCAGGAAAAACGGGGACTTTTAGAAATAAGACTTTAGGTAGAGGGGAGATTCTTTTCTTTTTTCTTTTTGTGGTTGGGGCTACCTGATTTTTCTCTCTGAAAGTTTAAAGGGCGTGACTGTCACCTCTTTGCCTTGGCATTCCTAAGATTTGGACTCACAAGGCCTGCTCTGTTGAGGCTGCTCATTGTGGTACATATTGGTGGGAATGTACTCAGAGCTCAGGATGTCTCAAGCATGAATAATTGAGAGAGGAGAGAGGAAAGCACAATGGCGTCTCCCAACAGTAGAGTGACGTTATGTATACAGTCCATTTATGCAAATACAACTCTTTGCCCTCAGCAGGAAATAACGCATTTAGAGATTACAAATGAAAGAGTATGGGTAATTCTGCAACTCCATTCTAAACAAGTGCACGTGTCCTGAAGCAGGCATGAGCAGGGGGCATGAATCTACTGTTTCTTCAGCCAGTCTTTGCTCCAGTGTCTCCCTCATAAGCATTTCATTTCAGTGGTTCTACTGTAAAATTGCGTTTTGCATGTATATGCAGTTATATACCAAACATTACTACATCTGAGATATACAATGCATACATATTATTATACAGATTTGAATACACAAACTCTATATATAGTATATATATAATGCATAATATTTTCTCTATATATATTGTATAAATACATGCATAATGCCCAATTAAGTGAATTTCAAAGGAAATTTGACCTGACATAATAGTTGCCTCTTAGTCTCTCTAAGTGAGAGACTCATCCTATTTAAGATAATATTCCTACTCTTTTGTTGTAAAGTAGTTAGGAACACCCACCTTCTTTGGTGGGTCAGAGCCACAACTTTCTAGCTGAATAGTCTTGGGCAAGTTACACTCTGTGTCACAGTTTACCCATGAGTTGAGATGTTACCTGCCTATCTCATAGAGCTATTATTAAGACTAAATGAAATCTTCCATATACATGGAAGTACTGTACTTTAAAGAAAGAAGAGTGACATTTGGTGATGTTTCTAAGAAGCAGTTCTGAATAGCTTGAATGCTGGTGCATTATTCTAAAATCACTGATGAAATCCTTTTTTGCTAACACTTCCCTGAGCATGTGATATAGCGAATTATTTCCCAAAGGAAATAGCTTAGTGATGGTGGTTTGTTTATGAATCACAAGAATGAAAAATTATGTATGACCAAGGTCAAACTAAAAGTAAATAAGTGATAAGTCTATAATTCATTAACCTGGTTAACTGACACTCCAGGCCTTTCAGAAGGAAATACCTGTCCTTATATCTTTATTCTTCCTGGGGGCCCTGTGAGTCGTGGACTATACAGAGGGTACCAAATGAATATAGACCCACAGCCTCATAAACAAGAGGTGAAAGCAACCTGCTTGTATAAGTCATTAACATTTAGAGATAGCTTGCTCCTAGAAGGAGGGGCTCCTAGAGATGGATTATATAAGCCAGCCTCATTAAGCTATCACAGAAACAGCTGTCTAGCGCTTTCTTTTACTCCCATTTAAGGTTTCCTTTGGCCTTCCTTGTGGCTCAGCTGGTAAAGAATCTACCTGCAATGCAGAAGACCCCGGTTCAATCCCTGTGTTGGGAAGATCCCCTGGAAAAGGGAGAAGCTACCCAGTCCAGTATTCTGGCCTGGAGAATTCCATGGACTGTATAGTTCATGGGGTCGCAAAGAGTCAGACATGACTGAGTGACTTTTACTTTCACTTTCAAGATTTCCTGTAGCAGGCAGAGGTAGTCAAATCATTTCATCGATCTCAGAGCCAGCACAAATTTTTAGTTCCTCTGCACCACAGTTTTCCTGACAGGTCTTAGTGCAATCCGTAAGTCATATCAGGTAGCCCTTAAAACAATTACCATGTTACTAACATAGACAAAACCAGCCTCAAAACATTCTTGCCAAATTGTAAAGCATATGAAACCTTCATAATTACCCTCATGAGTGGCTTATATACGTAACATTATAAAATAAGATTTATGGAATGTTTTCTATGAGCCAGGAAATTCCTAAAAATATTTTTACTTAATTCTCCTTAGTGGTTAACCCTGCAAGTTTTTGTTTTGTACCTAAGAAAACTGAAGTTTAGAGTCTTAAATCTTACATCTCTTACGTTAAACAGAAAGGGAGTGGGAGAGTCTGGATTTGAAGCCAGATTTCTGACTTCAAGCCTGTGTCTTTCTGCTTCGCTACACTGCCCCACCCAGGAAAACTACTCAGTCCAAGGACCATTTATTTATTTAATCAATGCTGTGGTACATCAGGTCCTGAAGATATGGCAGAAAACAAACCAGAACTGGTCTTGCCTGCAAGGTGTTTACATCCACCTTGCAGAAGGTGGAAGGTAGATAGCAGGGGAGGAACTATAACTGTGGAGAAGGGTTAGACTCAAATGCAGGTTCATTAAATTAAGTGTAACAATGTACTACTGTTTTAGGAAGAAATACTCTCCAGGTGATGCTGATGTGCAGACAAGATGAGAACCACTGACGTAGGAAACCCTCAGCTAACCTTAATTCCTCCTAGTATGATTCAGATTGAAAAATGGAATCTTGGGGCTTTCTTGGTAGTCCAGTGGTTAAGAATCCACTTTGCAATGTAAGGGACACTGATTCAGTCCCTGGTCTAGGAAGATTCCACCTGCTGCAGAGCAACCAAGTCCATGTACCACAACTACTGAGCTGGTGCTGTCAAGCCCATGCACCGCAACTAATGAGCCCATGTGCTACAACTGCTGAAGCCCCTGCGTCTAGAACCTGTGCTCTGCAACAAGAGAAGCCACCACCATGAGAAGCGTGCACACTGCAACAAAGATTAGCCTCCACTCACTGCAGCTAGAGAAAGCCCATGTGTAGCAATGAAGACCAACCACAGCCAAAAAATTTAAAAAGAAAACCTTTAAAAAAAAAAAAAATGGACTCTTACAGGGCCCTTCACCTTTGCATATATGGGAGAGACTTGGCGTTTGTATTAGTGGATTGCTATGTTGGAGTTGTTTCTTGTTGGGTCCAGTTGAATGCCACCCCTTTTCCCCGCAGGTGACTGAAGGCCATTGGAAGTGGGGCGGCGTCACGGTCCAAGTGAACAGTGCCTTCTTCACGGGCATCTACGGCATGTGGAACCTGTATGTCTTTGCCTTGATGTTTTTGTACGCGCCGTCCCATAAGAACTATGGGGAAGACCAGTCCAATGGTGAGTTCCAGTCTCTTTGGCATGGCTTTATTCAGGATAAGTAGGCTTCTGACTCTTCAAGACTTAGGCAGCAAAGACTCCGGGTTCCCTAGTCAAGTGTTTTCTCCAAGTGTGAACAGGTACCTCTAGGGACTCTGAGGCCATAAGACAAAAAGCCAATACGGGACTGATATTTCTATGAATCCTCATTTTTAAAAATATTTAAAATGCATCGGGAATATTACATGCTAGTTTACAATATCTCCCAGTCTTAGTACCAAAATTAAATTTGCTTTCCTCAATTTTTTTGAGCAAAATGACTGTTGGAAAGTGTGCCAGATATATTGTTCTAGCTTGAGAACCACAATTTGAGATATTGGGTGGATGGGGATTGGGCCCTGAGTTGAAGTGGAGCTGGCTTCATTTTTTTCCCTGCTCGTTCTATAAGCCTGTTGACTTGTCCAAACCAATGGCCAGGCTCCTGTCCCCATCGCCTTCCTGCTCTTAAGTGCTAGTATGGGCTGTCTGTGGCGCTGATGGTGCAAGGACCTTGGAGAGCTTAGTCTAGTGGTTTTACAGACAAGGAAACTGAGATCCAAGAGAAGGGAGGGACTTGCCCTGGGACTTCTCTTCCAGCCATGGCAGAGGGAAATGAACATTACTGCTGGGACCAGTGCTAGTAGCATGGAAGAGTTGGCCTGGTAAGCAACGCATCTGATAGCTCCTTCCTCTTTGCATACTTAAGCCTACATTGTTTGGCTCCACCTTTATTCTTTTTTCTCTTTTTTCATACCTGCTTTACCCTGAAGTGAAGGTGTTAGTTGCTCAGGCATGTCCATCTCTTTGTAACCCTATGGACTATACAGCCTGCCAGGCTCCTCTGTCCATGGAATTCTCTAGTCAAGAATACTGGAGTGGGTTGCCATTCCCTTCTCCAGGGGATCTTCCCAATCTAGAGATTGAACCTGGATCTCCTGCATTGGCAGACGGATTCTTGATTGTCTGAGTCACTAAAGCCCTGGCCATATGCCTGTTCCCCAGACATATCCCACCTCCATCTGGGCCTGACAAAATCCTATTCATCTTTTGGGTCTATTCAAAATGTTTCCTTCTGATCACCCCAGTTGGCATGTGGCAAATTATATTCAATAGAATAATGTTGCCATGGGATGCTGGTAGGTTTTAGTGGTCAAATAAGTTTGAGAATCATTGGGTTTTTAATCAGCATTAATGTGATTTACTGTAAGATATATTAATGCCTTTAGCACATTAATTTGTACTGTAAGTCTTTTAAAATGGGTGGGAGTAACAGCATTTACAAGTTCTTAAGTCATTTGACCTTGCAACCCTTTTTCCAGACTATCTTTTTGATGTTCTAAAGAACAAGCTCGTGTCCCCTGCATTGGCAGGAGGATTCTTAACCATTGGACCACCAGGGAAGTCCTGCATTAACGCTTTAGAAATAAGAGTTCTAGACTAGCTTTCTTATTTCACAGGTGGGCCAGTGATCTTGAGACAGGGCCATGATGACGTGAGAGAGAGGGCAGGGAGAGGAGGGCATCTGTGCTGAGGGTCAAGAGTAATGGAATGGTCTCACCCACTGTGCAGTACTACACCCGACTCTCTGTACAAAAGCATCCTAGACACCAGGGTTCTCTTCCTTCCTACTCCATGACTTCCTGTCATACTCAGTATCTCTGGCTGTAGGTCCTGGGCAAGAGTAAAGACCTTTGGCTCACCTATCCACCTGCCAACTCTTGGTTTGATTGACTTCTAGAAAGCATGTGAGCTGGGTAGGCTTTGGCTTCCTTTCTCCTGCTAGGACTGTGCATTTTACACATGCATGGTGGTTGGGAGCATGTGGTCTCTCTGATGTTGTTGTCCAGTCGCTAAGTCGTGTCTGACCTTTTGTGACCCCATGGACTGCAGCATGCCAGGTTCCTCTGTCCCCATCTATCTCCCAGAGTTTGCTCAAATTATGTCCATTGAGTCAGTGATGCTTTCTAACCATCTTATCCTCTGCCACCCCTTTCTCCTTTTGCTTTCACTCTTTCCCACCATCAGGGTCTTTTCCAATGAGTCAGCTCTTCGCATCAGGTGGCCAAAGTATTGCAGCTTCAACATCAGTCCTTCCAATAAATATTCAGGGTTGATTTCCTTTAGGATTGATTCGTTTGATCTCCTTGCTGTCCAAGGGACTCTCAAGCGTCTTCTCTAGCACCACAGTTCTCTCTTCATTACCTTCTAAAATGCCAGAGGAAGAGGTTCTGGACTTGTTAACAAAAATCTTGATTTCATTTCATGACCATCCTGTTGGACTGTGACAGAAACCATATGGAGTTGTCCTTGACTTGAGAATATTAAGCAGGAACCTAGTAGGTAGAGTTCCTACCTTCCAGGGAAATACCACCTATAGCAGTAGCTAGACTTCCCCAGGATGTTGGAATGATAATCCTTCGGGTAAAAGTTACGGGTGTGTTGCAGCAGGTTTTGTATGTAAACTGTTCTGCTTGTGCTTGTTGTGTGACTGGTCAAACAGCTTGCCCTCCCTGAGTACCTCTGTTCCCACCTGTACATGATCTCTTAAAGTCTTCTGGGACCATAAAGTTCTATGATTGTCTTCCTGCCTATTATCAGGGAAGGGGCTATCCAGGGGGTGATTCTGTCACATGTAAGGGTTTTCCAAACACTGGCAAGAATTCACCCAAGCCCAGCACTTTCAGGCACGTGCGGGGCCAGAGCTACGGCCAAGCCTACAGGGGCAGTTTGACTGCCTTCTACCCAGTGACACCGGATGCTTGACCTGTGGGCCAGGTGCTAGACGGCTCCCATGACTTCTCACCCAGGACAGCAGCCACCCTCCTCGGCTTCAAACCTTGCAGTTGAGGAAAGTACTCGATTTGTTCCCCAGTAGATTTGTTGCTGTTGAAGACCACACAACACACGGATCTGCAATTTCACAGAAAGCGCAAAAGCTATTCTCCACAGGAGGTCATATTCCCTGAATCCCATGCCAAGAGGTATTCGGGAACAGACATGGTTGTTCTGGATTGTCATTTACGACCGGGATGTGCTGCCTGTATGGAGTGGCCACATTCTAGGGGTGCTCTATGTCCAACATTGAGGAAAACAGTCCCTTATTGCAAAGAGTGGTCCTGTCCAACATGCCAATAGGGCCCTGGTGGAAAATCATTCAAGCAAACCGGCGGCAGACTCTTTGGGGACCCTGTTCTGATCATAAACACAGTAGGCACACAATTCGGCATCTCTGCCGTGATGACACGACCCGCTGTGACTGCAGCAGTCAGCAAGCCCCTAGTGACTTTCTGCTTCTCGATTCCCTGGGCATCTCGCTTCCCCAGAGCAGTCTAGAAAGGGCTCTTCCAAATTGGGCTCTCTGATCACTTTCCTTCTCTACTCTCTTTTCATCTCCTCATCTGCTGCCAGACCACACACTGTATCACAGGAATTGTGGAGCGTTTACCAAGATTTTGAAGCTCCTTGGAAAGAGCTAATTTGGAATAGTACGTGGAAACCTAGAAAATGAACTCTCAGAGGGATACACTGTATTTTTAAATTCTCTGAGTCTCTGGATGGCGCTCCTCCTCCTCCCCCCAGCCTTCTTTTCCTTTCTTGTGGAAAGTTTTTATTTTTAAATGGCTTGGACTCCCTCCCTGCTCTAGCTTTTAAGGTCCAGAGCCAAGAATTCGGATTTCTTGCTATGGAGAATGAATCCCAGGTGTGTTGTTCTTCTTGCCTTCGTGAGATGAATCCTGGGTGGACCGCTGGAAAAAAGCTCATTTCCAGGAACTTGGTAAGCAGTTTCTGATGCAGCAGAAGCCAGGAAGTCTAAGGAAAGAGAAAGAGATATTAAGACGCATTTTGTTTGGGAGATGGAGCGAGATGCCTAGAAGTATGTATACATAGAGGAGGAGTGGGTAGGAAGAAAGTGAAAGTAGAGAGCTTGGATTTTTGCTTCTCCCATTCCGTCCAGGAATGGCGGAGAGAAACGAAGTGGGAAGCAGGTTTGAGAAAGGGTCGGTTTCCAAAGAACATGTTCTCTCACATAATTCTGTTTCTCTTTATTGTGTGGCTTGGAAAGCGACCCTTAGAAATGAAGCAGTGAGTGCCACATTGCTTAGCACTGTGTGGGGTTTGAGAGGATGAGCGATAAAGGCACAGCCCTTGCTCTCACAGAACTAGTAGCCTGGTCTGGGAGACGAGACTTCCTGCTCTGCCTCTTGAAACACGGGACGTGGCAGGACAGCTCCAGCCAAAGTGTCCGAGCCAGAATGTTTTCATGTGTCAGCAGCTGATTGGTGCCGCAGGGGCGTGGTGTTCTGGGTTCCAAACTGCTGGGGGATCCACTGTAGCTACAGTGTTGGTATAATGAACACATTCAGTTCAGTCTGTATAGGTGAGACAATCAATGTGTTCGTTGTTTACAGACAAATCGTTTTGTCTGTATGAGTATGCATATATAAATATATGCAGTCAACGTAATACACTATTTTTTTTAATTTAGGGAAGATACTTTAGATTGTCTTTTAAGGACCATTCACATTTTCTGCCCTGCTGCTCCTAGGTTTTCATTAAAGCTCTTCCTTTTGCATGCGTGCATGCTAAACTGCTTCTGTCATGTCTGAGCCTTTGCAACCCACTGGACTGCATCCCACCAGGCTTCTCTGTCCATGGGATTTCCAAGGCAGGAATACTGGAGTGGGTTGCCGTGCCCTCTCCAGGGGATCTTCCCAACCCAGGGATCAAACCTGCATCTCTTACATCTCCTGCACGGCAGGCAAGTTCTTTACCACTAGTGCCACCTGAGAAGCCTGTTCTTCCTTTCACCTGTTTCCATAACCACTCTGTGACTCATTCCTAAGTCTTCCCAGGCAGAAACGAACTCCAGCACAGGCTGGTGGTAACCCTTAGCCCGGAGAGAAGGCTTCATACCCCAGGGGTGTGGCATCGATGCCCTGCACTCAGGACACAGTGACCAGATTCCCTCAGCCACCAGTTCATGTAGAGAAAAAAGTTGGAGTCGCTTAGGAAGTCAGACAATTCTCGATACTAGGTTTCATTTTTGTGTTATTTTGTCTTTGAAATTCTTGTCAGAAGGTTTTAGAGAAAAAGTAAGAAATGGAATTCCTGACTGGATGACAGAGGGAACAGGAGACACTAATTGCCGACAGGCTCCTTTCTATTTCTATTTGTACTGAATGGCTTCTGTCTGACACACTCTTTTTTTTGGAAGCCACGGCAGCAAGCCCGGGCCGCACGTCTTCGGAGCCTCCGCTTGGTGTCAATTTAGCTTCTGGAGGCCCCTGAGGTCTCCAGCTGCTTGCTTCACAGGAATGGCGGCTTTGGCCTCTGTTGCCTCAGTAAATGTTTGGTTTGAGTCGTGAAGCTTAAACAGTGGCTGCTTTTTATTGCGATCTTTCCCAAGCTTGTGTGTTAGATACCATGCACCCACCCATGGTTTCCCTGGCTTCCCCTTGATGTCTTTGAGCAGTGGTGGCCTGGGCCTTACCCCCTGGACTGGACTCAGATTCTGAAGTGGGGCTTGACATCCTGTGTCTTCACATGGTCTCCCCCCGTGTGTGTCTGTATCCTAATTTCTTTTTCTCATGAGAAGTTGTTCATTTGCTAAGTTGTGTTCGACTCTGTGATGCAATGGACTACAGCACGCCAGGCTTCCCTGTCCTTCACCATCTCCTAGAGTTTTCCCAAACTCATGTCTGTTGAGTCAACGATGCCATCCCACCATCTCATCCTTTGTCGCCTCCTTCTCTTCCTGCCCTCAATCTTTGCCATCATCAGGATCTTTACCAATGAGTCGGCTCTTCACATCAGGTGGCAAAGTGTTGGAGCTTCAGCTTCAGCATCGCTCCTTCCAATTCAGGGTTGATTTCCTTTTGGATTAACTGATTTGATCACCTTGCTGTCCAAGGGACTCCCAGGAGTCTTCTCCAGTACCACAGTTCGAAAATATCAATTCTCTTGGATGCTCAGCCTTCTTTATGGTCCAACTCTCACATCTGTACATGACTACTTGGAAAAACCATAGCATTATGGTTATGTTGGATTAGGGTTCACCCCAGCGACTTCATTTTAAACTAGTCACCTCCTTAAAGACCCTGTGTCTAAACACTGACATCCTGAGGTACTGGGAAATAGGACTTCAGCAAATGACTAGGGATGGCATTTGATTCAGGCCATCATGCTAAGATTTCACGCAAAATGTCTAGGCTTTATTGTATTCTTAGAGAGGCCTGGCGCTGAGTGTCTGGAGACAGGAAATGGCATACTTCAAGCCTGTTACAAACTGTCTTGATGGTTGAAAGGAATGGAGAGATGGCTGGACCCAGGGTTCCCTGAATGCTGTCTCACCAAGATCTCACTCTGCCTTATTGCCCAGAAGGGATCACAGAGGCCGAGTCATCCCAAAGCACACCTGTTTTCTGCTGCGTGTCTGTCCCTGAACCCTGGTGGGGAACACCAGTGCTGGGGTGTGGGACTTGAAACCATGCAGAGCAGGCAGCAGCTGGGCCAGCCCATGCTAGGACATCTTGGTGGGTATTTTGATGATCACTTAACTATACACCAGATACTGTCCTGGTGACTTACATTCTTTAAAAAAAAAAAAAAAGAAAAAAAGTTTTTTTAAAAGATTTAGAAAACCCACCATTCACTACTTTGTTAACTCCCAAAATGCCAAAAGGATGTAATCTTAAGAGTAAACAACAGTCCTTGATATGGAAATAATTTCACTTTATAAACATTACTCACGCCTTGATTTTTTTCATTTTGCAGTGAACCAGGGACATCAGTATCATTTGAGCTTAGCTTTGTAGGTGAATAGGAGGAGGTTTGTTGTGGGGAAAAATTCCACGGAAAAGGCAGGGGTGTTATAGAAAGAACATAAAGTTTCCAAAAAGACACAGATGGTTTGGAATCCTGGCTCCAATATATACTGTGACCTCAAGAAATAAATATGAACTCATGGTGTAAGAGTTGTCTGACTTCCACATCTGGATAATGAGGTGTTAATTTATCCTAGTGCTTGTGAGGACAGAATTAGGTAGCCCTTATTAATATTAGAAAACTGTGGCTCTCTCCCAAATTTGTGAAACAGCCTTGAAATTCAATTAGAAGTTCCCCATCTTTTGACTAAAGTATCCAGAGATATACAAATGATTGTCATTAGAATGCTGCCAATCTTAGGAAGCTGTGCTCATTATTATATCATTAGAGTGCATTTTGTGTAGCTTTCTACATCCCCAGTATGCATTCCAGGCAGTTAAAATCCAGCAGCAGCTGCATATCCATGGATGTGATATGGATCCACTGATAGTCCTTTGAGATTACATTCAATGCCAGAGATTGGTCTCATTTCACAATAGTGAGAAATAAGCCTTCATCTTATTCTTTATTAGCTAAGATGAATTGACATCATAACTAGGGAAAGAGACTTACTGCAAACTAAAGAATTCTTTTCTTTTCCATTCATAATTTATTCTTTTCCATTTATTCTGCCCTTCCTCCCTAATAAGCAACATATCACATTTTTGGAAGGGCTTGTTTTTTTGTCTTGGAAAGGAAAAGACTTCAAGCATGTTTGTGTGCTGAGCAGCAGAAGCTGAGCGAGGGAGGGTAACAGATGGAGTGAGACCTTGGCAGAAGAGGGAGTTTGATGGGATCCCCACTTCTACTATGTCACTGCCATATTCCCGTCCATTCCCTAAGGGGAAAATGTTGGCCTTCATAGTACAGTGAAACCATGCATGCATCATAGATTTTGCTAGCCAGAATCCCATTGATCTGGGCTCTCATTCCAGCTCTGCCGGGAGCAAGCCTGGTCACATTATAGAAATTCATTGCCTATTTGAGCCTTGGTGTCTTCACATCTTAGTAGGAAATACTGGGCATGCTAAGCCCCTAATCGTGTATACGGTAAATACTCATAAATAATAGCTCTCTTTACTATCAGCGCACTGATGTTGTGTGCTATAAATTCTCTTTCATCAGATGCAAAAGCAAAATTAATATGCTGAACAATTCATCCAAGTTGTTGTATGTGTATATTTATGATGGTAATGCATTGCATAGGGACTCATACTTCACCCGCAGTCTCAATGGCAGTTGGAAACTTGAATATTTCAGAGTCAGCATAGCTTAAGGTTGAGAAGCCTGGATTCTGGAGCCTCATTGCTCCAGGTTCAACCCCAAATCCTGTTATCAACTTGGGCTTCGGGACAGTTAGACCTCTCTCTGCCTCAGTTTCTTCTTCAAAAGAATGAGGATGATGAAATAGTACCTCTATCAAAGGGTCGGTAATGAGGATTAAATGCATTAATATTTGTGAAGTGTTTAGAATAGAGTCAGACACAGGACAATATCTGTTAAAATTTAAAAAAAAAAAGTAATTTTGTCTGTTCCTTCATATGATGTGATCTGTAGTGTTAGACAGATTTTCTAGGACCTGCTAATTGGAATCATATTTTTAGCTTAAATACTTGGCATCTTCAGTTCAAAACTGAAGTAGAAATTACACTCTATGTCTATTTCCAAGAAGTCTTCAATGAAAGGGATTTCTTAGGTAAACACTTGAAGCTGCTAATGGGTCTACTGGGGTGGTCAGGACTGTCTTTGAAATTTTGATGACTTTCAGACATGCAGATCATGGAATCTGCTTTGAAGTTTTGGTGGCTCAGCTAGATATGCAAATTCAGAACTAGCTTTGAGCAAGAAATTCGAGGTTTATGCCTGTTCTTGAATGAGGAGTGAGTCAGAAGTTGCAGCAGTGAGAAAGCAAGTTAGTGACCTAGGAAAGGTTCTGTGTGGCTCCAGGCAGCTCTGTGAAAGCCTTTAGGCAGACTTTCCACCTATTAGTGCTGTGCCAAGGACCAGGAGTGTTGGAGGCTGGATTGACACCCCTTTGGTACCTGTTCCACCCCCTGTCCTTTGATGGGATACTTGCTGTGCTGTGCTAAGTCAATCATGTCCAACTCTGCAACCCCGTGGACTGTAGCCCACCAGCTTCCTCTGTCCATTGGGATTCTCCAGGCAAGAATACTAGAGTGGGTTGCTATGTCCTCCTCCAGGGGATCATCCCAACCCAGGGATCGAACTCAGGTCTCCCGCATTGCAGGCAGATTCTTTACCATCTGAGCCACCAGGGAAGCCCATGAATACTGAAGTGGGTAGCCTATCCCTTCTGCAGGAGAACTTCCTGACCCAGGAATCAAACCGGAGTATCTAGCATTGCAGGCAGATTCTTTACCAGCTGAGCTATCAGGGAAGCCCAAAAGGGCATGTTGCCTCCCCATCAGGGCATCGAACCCTGGTCTCCCACGTGACAGGAGGGGATACTCATCAACATACTAAAGAGGAAGGTGGTGGGCTGCTTGCTAGTACAGCCCCAGATTGCCGTTAGCAGTCTCTGCAACACTAATGACCCTCCTTCTAGGACGAAGGATTCCCCTGGTAGAGAGCCACCATGCCAGCACTTCACACGACTGATGTAGTTCCACAGCCTCTGAGGGTCTACAGTGAAAACCTAACACCATGTGGCGCGCGTGAAGGGCACCAGTCAGGCGGCCTGCAGGGCCAGTGAGTGGGGTGGCCCCTGGGTTCCTCAGGCCTTCAGATTCATGGATGCGCAGCAGGTCCTAAACTATGACAAGATGTTAGTCCTGAGGGTCAGGCGAGAGCTTTCTTCTAAGTAAAGGTATGGAATCCCAGTAGAAAACAGAGCTTGTGTATTTAATTCCATGCTTTGAACTGGGAAAAATTTTAATCCCCAAAACTATGAAATCATATGTGTACATGTGTAAGTATAAAAATCCCAGATATAACCATAACCTTTTGTTCTGCAGTCCCCCTCTCTGCAAATATGACTATATACATGCACCCCATACACAGCCTAACTGAGAAGCATTGGGTGTGGGTGCTTTTGTTTTCCCTTTGCCAGTTATATATTCACAGAAAAGGAAATGACAACCCACTCCAGTATTCTTGCCTGGGAAATATGGACAGTCCTCCTGGTGGACTACAGTCCATGGTGTTGCAGAGAGTCAGACATGACTGAAGCAACTAAGCATGTGTGTAATTATATATTATTCACTTAAATGTCTTATGGCAGGTAGCAGACTTTAAGGGTTTAACATAGAAACTTACTTTTCTCCTGATAGTTGAGAAGAGGCCATGTTATGCCATTTTAGCAGAGGAATACCTGTGTTCACTGGTGATGATTCCAAAACACTGGTGTTGTGTAGAATCCTGGAGGCAACAGAAAATTCAGAGCACATTTCTGGTACTATTTTTCTTGGTGGAGAAACGCCCTAATTATTCCTAAAGGCATTACATGTAGTACCATCCAATCTTTTGGTAAATATAGGCAGGTTTTCTTGGCCTTCACATGGCATAGCTGCTTTGTAAATTATTCACAGCAAATGTGTATGTGGTCTTGGAATCAGACCTTCCTTCATCATGTGTCTGCACCTCTTCTTGGCCTCCCTCCCTGCTTCCTCACCTGTAAAGCTGGCAAGACCAGAGTGCCTGCCTCAGAGGGCAAAACCGCATGATCATCTCAATAGATACAGAAACAGCATGAAGCATTTGACAGAGATCATGTATAAAGTGTTGAGAATAGCGGTAGGCACAAAGTAAGCTCTCATTAAATGTTAATAATTACTATGAATAATATAAGCCTTAAGCTGACTCATCTGTTATTAAAATCTTTTTTGGAAGACAAAAATGTTAAGAAATTACTGTCAAGTCTGAGTGCAAAGGGTGGGAGTCAACCCCAGTTTTAGGCGTCTGTGCCATAGTTTTCTCTCTAAACTCAGAATGTGAAAGAGGTCTGGTTGGACAGCTGTTAGTGAGGCGAATCCCTGCTTTCTCCTTCCTCCTTGATCACATCTAACAGCAAAATCCCTGTTTCAGGTGATCTGGGGGTGCACAGTGGGGAAGAACTCCAGCTCACCACCACTATCACCCACGTGGACGGGCCCACTGAGATCTACAAGTTGACCCGCAAGGAGGCCCAGGAGTAGGTGGATGCAGCCCCCGACTGGGACTGTCCACCACATCCCAGCTGTTTTTACTGGAACGGGGAGCATGCAGAGAGCTCCACATGCCAACAAATGCTCTGTCTCTTGGACCAATAGTGTGGACATTTGTCAGCTTGCCTTCCGACAAGTAGTTTTCGGAGGAAGACTCCTGCAGCCACTAATGTGTTGTGTATGATAACAAAACCTCTGGTATGACACATTTTCTGTGATCATTGTTGATTAGTGACATAGTAACATCTGTAGCAGGTGGTTAGTAAACCTCATGTGTTGGGGGTGCACTCCTTGGGGGATGGTTTGGGCCAGATGGGGTCTATATGGAGTGGAATATTTGACTTTTTTTTCTTGTTTTAGGTTCTAGGATAGAATTTAACATTCTTTGCAGTCCAAGATGGGCTGGTGTCATAGTCTTCTCACTCCTAATCCATGACCACTTTTTTCCCTATTTATATCACCAGGTAGCCTATCGAGTTAATATTTAATTTGTCAATTGATATGTGTCCCTATTTTTTAAGGCATAATCTAAAATAACCGAATTTCATGAGAAGATCTATTACACCAGGGGCATTTCAGCTTTGAAACCAAATCTGTGTATCCAATACTAACATCTGTGGATGTGGGTTTTTAAAAAAATGTTTACTAAACTATCCAAGTAGGATTTATTGTATTAAATGGCCTTTGGGTCTAAAAAACTTTTTTAACCTCTTGCTTAAAATGTGTTTTCTTTTGATAAGATGCTTCAAACAGCCTCCAAAAGTGTAGATCTGATCATTTAAATAAACCTGTATGTATATGCATGTATGTATATGCACACCTCGTCCTCCTGCTCAGCCGGAACACATGCATGCAGATTCTTTTTTCGAGTTGTGTCTCTGGGGTTGGGGGAAA